>NC_091984.1:100712790-102071299 GCF_044704955.1 Pristiophorus japonicus | reverse complement strand
AGGTCATTCTGTGCTGCACGGTATTAATGTGTGAAGTCCAAGCACAGATCAGCTCTGATTGAAGCTCCCAGTTCAGAGTTGTCACCTTCACACAGAACCAGAGTCCAAACCTGAGACCAAGGGGATAGGGAGAGAGACGGGGCCTGTTAACAATGGCATTGACTGGAGAACCTTGTGCAGTTCAGGAGGATTCTGGCTGCAGTTACAGGGTGAATATCAGCAGGTTATAGGATTACGACTAGTTAAAGGTATGATATTGGGGTGTTGTATTTCTTACTACCAGCTACATGTAAACTACCAGTGAGTTATTGTATTATTGTTGGTTATGAGGGCAATCTGAGTGTTACCAGTACAGTACAGGTGCAATGTCCCGAACCGGAACTCCGAAAACAGGAATTGTCCGAAAACCAGACATTTCGGTGAACGGTGAGGAGCAGAGGATCGGCGGGCGGCGAGGTCCGAAATCCGCCAAAAAACAAAATCCGTCACGGATTCAGGCCGCGGCAAAATCGGAAATCCGGCAAAACCTGAAATCCAGCATAGATTCGGTCTCGAAGATTCCACATTTCAGACTATTGATTTTCTTGTCTGAAATCCGGAAAACCCCCAAAACCGGCACGGAGTCATTCCCGAGGATTCGGATAACTGACGTTGTACCTGTATTACTATTTGTTACCAATGCAATTGCAGTGAATTACAATTAGTTACTGTCAGTTCTGACAAAAGGTCATTGACCTGAAACGTTAAATCTGTTTCCCTCTTCCTGACTGGATGAGTATTTCCGGCATTTTGTTTTTATTTGAATATTCCAGCATCCGATTTTCCCGGCAGTGATCGTCACCACGCCGCACGTGTTCCCACCCTATTGCCTGGCGGCGACTCCATTCTGACCCCCACGGGAAATTGCCCCGTGGGAGCGGAGCAGTCGCTGGTCAGTGCCACTGACAGGTTTCCCCTGCGGGAAGCTGTGCCTGGGCAGCACATCCACCCTTAAAGGGGAGGGCGCAATGTCACGGACACCATTTTATTTTATTTGTAGGCCGACTCCGAGGTCGGCCCGACAATGGTGGCCCTGGGTTCAACCGGGCCGCCAACAGGCAGCCCAGCAGCTCCTCTTGGTTCCAGGCCAGTTACCTGGTCAAAATCCTTTTTGGTGGCCCATTTGGGCCTAACTAAACCCCATGCAGTGCTCGCAGCTAGCCTCCCCTTTAACTGAAAATCCTATTCCCCTCGCTATTTTGTAATGTATTTGCTTCATGGGTTCCTTGCTTAATAATTGGTTTATTAACAAAGGTTTAATAATCACACTACACATTACCAGTTCATCCACTAGGCTCACAACCACCTGACTCATCGTGGATGACCTAGACTCAACCGACTGAGGTTTTATTCAGACTTGTGAACATCACATGACTGGCTAAGGCACTCACAATGCAACAGCTCTACAATTATTTTGGTAGAACATTAATTCAAGAGCCCCCTTTTATAAAGGCACAAAAAACCACAAATTAACTAAATTAACTAACAAACATTAAAGGGAACCTTGACAAATCTGTTATATATGTAAACTTGTATTTAATCTGTACAGCCAGGAGAGGGCTCATCCCCAGGAGTCCCAAGGGATCCCATAATCCCTTGAGAACACAGGTATTTAAGGAGGCTTCACAGGTTGGAGAGGCACTCTGGAGACCTGCAATAAAAGTCTGTCACACTTTACTTGGAGCTCACAGTGTTCAGTCTGAGTCTTTCTCCATACACAACAACTGGCGACGAGATACAGATAGCGAACCCAAAGATGCAGAGAACAGTGGGCATTATGGAGAAATTCTTGGAGGGAGGTGATTGGGAAACTTTTGTGGAGCGACTCAACCAATATTTCGTGGCCAACGAGCTAGATGGGGAAGAGAGCATTGCCAAACGAAGGGCGATCCTCCTCACCGTCTGTGGGGCACCAACGTATGGCCTCATGAAGAATCTGCTCACTCCAACGAAACCCACGGAGAAATCATACAACGATTTGTGCATTTGAACCCGAAGGAAAGCGTTCTGATAGCGAGGCACCAGTTCTACACCTACAAAAGGTCTGAAGGCCAGGAAGTGGTGAGTTATGTCGCCGAGCTAAGATGCCTTGCAAAACATTGCGAATTTGAAGGACATTTGGAGCACATGCTCAGAGACTTTTTTGTACTTGGCATTGGCCACGAAACCATACTTCGCAAACATTTGAGTGTAGAGACCCCAACCTTGAGTAAGGCCATAGCGATAGCCCAGGCGTTCATTGCCACCAGTGACAATACTAAGCAAATCTCTCAGCACACAAGTGCTGCGACAAGTACTGTGAACAAAGTGATGTTGTTTTGGAGCTGGACACGGGCGTAAGCCAGTCTATCATGGGCAAAAAGACTTTCGACAGGTTGTGGTGCAACAAGGCCTCAAGGCCAGTCTTAACTCCAGTTTACACGAGACTAAGAACTTACACAAAAGAACTGATTCCTGTAATCGGCAGTGCTACTGTAAAGGCCTCCTACTATGGAGCGGTGCACTCTGTGTAGTACTGGCCGATGGTCCCACTCTGCTCGGCAGGAGCTGGCTGGGAAAGAGACGCTGGAACTGGGACGACGTCCGAGCGCTATCGCCCCCTGACGACACTTCGTGTGCCTAGGTCTTAAACAAATTTCCTTCACTGTTCGAACCAGGCATCGAGAAATTCCAATGAGCAAAAATGCAGATCCACCTAATTCCGAGGGCGCGACCCATCCATCACAAGGCAAGAGCAGTACCATACATGATGAGAGAAAGGGTAGAGATCAAGCTAGACCGGCTGCAAAGAGAGGTCATCGTTTCACCGATCGAGTTCAACGAGTGGGCCAGTCCTATCGTCCCAGTCCTGAAGGGAGACTGAATCTGTGGTAATTGCAAAGTAACTATCAATAGTTTTTCCCTGCAGGACTAATACGCACTACCAAAGGCTGATGACCTCTTTGCAACGCTGGCGGGAGGAAAGACGTTCACGAAGCTGGATCTGACTTCAGCCTACATGACACAGGAACTGGAGGAATCATCAAAGGCCCTCACCTGTATCAACACGCACAAAGGTCTTTTTGTTTATAACAGATGCCCGTTTGGAATCCGATCAGCGGCGGCGATATTCCAGAGAAACATGAAAAGTTTACGGAAGTGGGTCCCGTACACCGCAGTCATCCAGGACGACATCTTGGTCACAGGACAGAACACAGTCGAGCATCTGCAGAAACTAGAGGAGGTTCTTAGTCGACTCAGCCGCGTGGGGCTCAGGTTAAAACACTCGAAGTATGTTTTCCTGGCGCCTGAAATGGAGTTCTTGGGAAGGAGGATTGCGGCGGACGGGATCAGGCCCACCAACGTGAAGACGGAGGCAATCGAGAATGCACCGAGGCCACAGAACGTGATGGAGCTGCCATCATTTCTGGGACTCTTGAACTACTTTGGTAACATCTTCCTGGGTCTCAGCACACTGTTAGAACCAATACATGTCTTATTACGAAAAGGGAGTGAATGGGTTAGAGCATAACAATTTTCTCGCTTTTAGAAAGGTATTTTCTTGGCTTTTGCCCCGTTCACAGATGTAATACATGCTCGCAGTTAAGCAATGTACCCAGGGAGGCGTCGCTAAGTTTATGGTCTTGGCCCTCCAAACCGTGATCTAGGGTACACGTCGACTATGCAGGCCCGTTCTTGGGTAAAGTGTTCCTTGTGGTTGTAGACCCGTATTCCAACTGGATTGAATGTGAGATAATGTTGGCTAGCATGTCTGCTGCCACTACTGAAAGCCTGCGGGCCATGTTTGCCACTCACGGCTTACCCGATGTCCTGGTGAGCGACAGTGGGCCATATTTTACCAGTGCTGAGTTCAAAGAAATAATGACCCGTAACAGGATCAAACAAAAGAACATAAGAACATAAGAATTAGGAACAGGAGTAGGCCATCTAGTTCCTCGAGCCTACTCCGCCATTCAACAAGATCATGGCTGATCTGGCCGTGGATGCAGCTCCACTTACCCGCCCGCTCCCCGTAACCCTTAATTCCCTTATTGGTTAAAAATCTATCTATCTGTGACTTGAATACATTCAATGAGCTAGCCTCAACTGCTTCCTTGGGCAGAGAATTCCACAGATTCACAACCCTCTGGGAGAAGAAATTCCTTCTCAACTCGGTTTTAAATTGGCTCCCCCGTATTTTGAGGCTGTGCCCCCTAGTTCTAGTCTCCCCGATCAGTGGAAACAACCTCTCTGCCACTATCTTGTCTATCCCTTTCATTATTTTAAATGTTTCTATAAGATCATCCCTCATCCTTCTGAACTCCAACGAGTAAAGACCCAGTATACTCAATCTATCATCATGAGGTAACCCCCTCATGTCCGGAATCAACTAGTGAATCGTCTCTGTAACCCCTCCAAAGCTAGTATATCCTTCCTTAAGTAAGGTGACCAAAACTGCACGCAGTACTCCAGGTGCGGCCTCTGTGAAATACCCTGTACAGGTGCAATACCCTGTCAGTTGCAGCAGGACCTCCCTGCTTTTGTACTCCATCCCTCTCACAATGAAGGCCAACATTCCATTCACCTTCCTGATTATCTGCTGCACCTGCAAACTAACCTTTTGGGATTCATGCACAAGGACCCCCAGGTCCCTCTGCACCGCAGCATGTTGTAATTTCTTCCCATTCAAATAATATTCCCTTTTACTGTTTTTTTTTCCAAGGTGGATGACCTCACATTTTCTGACATTGTATTCCATCTGCCAAACCTTAGCCCATTCGCTTAACCTATCTAAATCTCTTTGCAGCCTCTCTGTGTCCTCTACACAACCCGCTTTCCCACTAATCTTTGTGTCATCTGCAAATTTTGTTACACTACACTCTGTCCCCTCTTCCAGGCCATCTATGTATATTGTAAACAGTTTTGGTCCCAGCACCGATCCCTGTGACACACCACTAACCACCGATTTCCAACCCGAAAAGGACCCATTTATCACGACTCTCTGCTTTCTGTTAACCAGCCAATTCTTGATCCATGCTAATACATTTCCTCTGATTCCGCATACCTTTATCTTCTGCAGTAACCTTTTGTGTGGCACCTTATCGAATGCCTTTTGGAAATCTAAATACACCACATCCATCGGTGTCCCTCTATCCACCATGCTCATTATATCCTCAAAGAATTCCAGTAAATTAGTTAAGCATGATTTCCCCTTCATGAATCCATGTTGCGTCTGCTTGATTGCACTATTCCTATCTAGATGTCCCGCTATTTCTTCCTTAATGATAGCTTTAAGCATTTTCCCCACTACAGATGTTAAACTAACTGGCCTATAGTTACCTGCCTTTTGTCTGCCCCCTTTTTTAAACAGAGGCGCTACCCAGAGTCCAGAGAATTTTGGTAGATTATAACGAATGCATCTGCTATAACTTCCGCCATCTCTTTTAATACCCTGGGATGCATTTCATCAGGACCGGGGGACTTGTCTACCTTGAGTCCCATTAGCCTGTCCAGCACTACCCCCATAGTGATAGTGATTGTCTCAAGGTCTTCCCTTCCCACATTCCCATGACCAGCAATTTTTGGCATGGTTTTTGTGTCTTCCACTGTGAAGACCAAAGCAAAATAATTGTTTAAGGTCTCAGCCATTTCCACATTTCCCATTATTAAATCCCCCTTCTCATCTTCGAAGGGACCAACATTTACATTAGTCACTCTTTTCCGTTTTATATATCGGTAAAAGCTTTTACTATCTGTTTTTATGTTTTGCGCAAGTTTGCTTTCGTAATCTATCTTTCCTTTCTTTATTGCTTTCTTCATCATTCTTTGCTGTCGTTTAAAATTTTCCCAATCTTCTAGTTTCCCACTAACCTTGCCACCTTATACGCATTGGTTTTTAATTTGATACTCTCCTTTATTTCCTTGGTTATCCACGGCTGGTTATCCCTTCTCTTACCGCCCTTCTTTTTTACTGGAATATATTTTTGTTGAGCACTATGAAAGAGCTCCTTAAAAGTCCTCCACTGTTCCTCAATTGTGCCACCATTTAGTCTTTGTGCCCAGTCTACTTTAGCCAACTCTGCCCTCATCCCACTGTAGTCCCCTTTGTTTAAGCATAGTATGCTCGTTTCTGACACAACTTCCTCACCCTCAATCTGTATTACAAATTCAACCATACTGTGATCACTCATTCCAAGAGGATCTCTTACTAGGAGATCGTTTATTATTCCTGACTCATTACACAGGACCAGACCCAAGATAGCTTGCTCCCTTGTAGGTTCTGTAACATACTGTTCTAAGAAACAATCCCATATGCATTCTATGAATTCCTCCTCCAGGCTACCCTTTGCGATTTGATTTGACCAATCAATATGTAGGTTAAAATCCCCCATGACTACTGCCGTTCCTTTTTCACATGCCTCCATTATTCCCTTGATTATTGTCCGCCCCACCGTGAAGTTATCATTTAGGGGCCTATAAACTATGCCCACCAGTGACTTTTTCCCCTTACTATCTCTAATCTCCACCCACAATGACTCAACATTTTGTTCATTAGAGCCAATATCATCTCTTACAACTGCCCTGATATCATCCTTTGCCCCATCTGCCCCATTTAAACCAGCGTCCAATGGTCAAGCAGAAAGAGCAGTGCAAACCATCAAGCAAGGCTTGAAGAGAGTAACTGAAGGCTCACTGCAGACTCGCCTATCCCGAGTCCTGTTTAACTTCCGCACAAGACCCCACTCATTCACTGGGATCCCACCTGCTGAACTGCTCATGAAAAGAGCACTTAAGACAAGGCTCCCGTTAGTTCACTCTGATCTACATGAACAGGTAGAGAGAAGCGGCTTCAACAAAGTGCATACCATGATAGCGCAAATGTGTCACACGAGATTGAAATCAATGATCCTGTATTTGTATTAAATTATGGACAAGGTCCCAAATGGCTTCCCGGCACTGTTGTGGCCAAAGAGGGGAGCAGGGTGTTGCGGGTCAAACTTTCAAATGGACTAATTCATCGGAAACACTTGGACCAAATCAAACTCAGATTCACGGACTATCCTGAGCAACCCACCTTGGACCCTAGCTTTTTTGATCCCCCAACATACACACCAGTGGCAACCGACACCACGGTTGACCACGAAGCAGAACCCATCATCCACAGCAGCCCTGCAGGGCCCAACACACCAGGCAGCCCAGTAAGGCCAGCTGCACAGCAGCCCAGCGAGGGCCAAACAAATGATTCAACAATACCAGCTTTCACACCGAGACGATCAACCAGGGAAAGAAAGGCCCCAGATCGACTCACATTGTCAATAGTTACACTATTGACCTTGGGGGCGGGGCAGCGGGGAAGTGTTGTTATATATGTAATCTTGTATTTACTCTGTACAGCCACCAGAGGGCTCATTCCCAGAATCTCAAGGGATCCCATAATCAAGGGACCTACCCGCTCCCCTCCGCACAGGGTGCCCAAAGATCAGGAGTGTGGGACTGAAGTGCAACCAGAAATTGAGGAGCAGCCCCTTTAAATAATGGAACAGGGGCTGCAACCTCGCACACTCCATAAAAACGTGGAACACGGACTCTTCCAGACCACAGAAATTGCAGGCGGCCTGGGAGCCCGTGAACCGGCTTAAAAATTTATTGCCCAGGACTGCCCCGTGCACCACCCTCCAGGCCTAGTCCCCAATAAATAAAGGGGCAACAGCTTTACAACTCTTTTGGGGGGTACAAAATAAACATTAGATCAAGTGCCCCTCGATCTGGGCGACACTCCAGACACTTATAACTGCCCTCTTTATTTTTGTGTTTTTTTTTCTTTTTGGGCATTAAAATCATATAATTTACAAGTGCCCCTATAAAAGGGGAGGGGGACACTAAAACCCGGCAATTTAAACAAATTGAACTTTAAAACATAGAATCAAATTAAAATTTGGTTGCCGGGGGTGATGATGCACTCCAGTCCCTCCGGCGCCCACCTCAGGCGGAAGGCCGCGAGCGTACCGGTGGACACCGCGTGTTCCATCTCCAGGGACACCCTGGCTCGGATGTAAGCACGGAAGAGAGGCAGGCAGTCAGGCTGAGCGACCCCCTCGACCGCCCGCTGCCTGGACCGGCTGATGGCACCCTTGGCCATGCCCAGGAGCAGTCCTACGAGGAGGCCCTCGGACCTACCCGCTCCCCTCCGCACAGGGTGCCCAAAGATCAGGAGTGTGGGACTGAAGTGCAACCAGAAATTGAGGAGCAGCCCCTTTAAATAATGGAACAGGGGCTGCAACCTCGTACATTCGATAAAAACGTGGAACACGGACTCTTCCAGACCGCAGAAATTGCAGGCGGCCTGGGAGCCCGTGAACCGGCTTAAAAATTTATTGCCCAGGACTGCCCCGTGCACCACCCTCCAGGCCTATTCCCCAATAAATAAAGGGGCAACAGCTCTACAAACCTGTGAGCATACTCACAGGTGCATACATTACAAATATCAAATTGTGAGTAATTTTGTGCAGTTCAGCTTGGTTGAAACTGTCCAAGCTCATTTCACAGGACCTTTAGAGACAGCGGAGAAAGGACGACATTCAACATTATGCAAAGAGGAAATCATGCCTTCTACTCCTCTGGTGAGGACTACTACCAGACCAAAGTCCCAGTAACTCCATTGGCACAAACCGTTACCAGAAAAGACCCAGGGCTGAATGTTCATCAGTGCTGCTCTAATGATCTCAGGCACTGACATCAGCTAACTAGCTGAGAATTTTTCACTGTAAGCTTTCACTAGATAAAGGTTGCAGAAAAGCGTTGAATACATTTTTGCCCTGAAATTACATAATAAATAACAAACTGCTTCAAAATAGAACAAAGTGCATCGGGAGCTCTTTCCCCCCATTGGTCGGATATCCTACACGTTCTCCATTGGCCGGGTATCCTACAATTTCCCCATTGGCCGGATATCCTACACTTTCCCCATTTACTGAGTATCCTACAGGTTCTTCATTGGCCGGGTATACTACACTTTCCCCATTGGCCGGGTATCCTACACTTTCCCCATTGGCCGGGTATCCTACACTTTCCCCATTGGCCGGGTATCCTACACTTTTGCCATTGACTGGGTATCCGACACATTCCCCATTGGCCGGATATCCTACACTTTCCCCATTTACTGAGTATCCTACATGTTCTTCATTGGCCGGGTATCCTACACTTTCCCCATTGGCCGGGTATCCTACACTTTCCCCATTGGCCGGGTATCCTACACTTTCCCCATTGGCCGGGTATCCTACACTTTCCCCATTGGCCGGGTATCTTACACTTTCCCCATTGGCTGGTATCCTACACTTTCCCCATTGGCTGGGTATCCTACACTTTCACCATTGGCCGGTATCCTACACTTTCGCCTTTGGCTGGGTATCCTAAACTTTCCCCATTGGCCGGGTATCTGAAACTTTCCTCATTGGCTGGGTATCTGACACTTTCCCTATTGGCCGGGTATCTTACACTTTCCCCCCATTGGCCGGGTATCCTACACTTTCCTCCCATTGGCCGGGTATCCTACACATTCCCCATTGGCCGGGTATCCTACACTTTCCCCATTGGCCGGATATCTGAGACTTTCCCCCCATTGGCCGGGTATCCTACACTTTCCCCATTGGCCGAGTATCCTACACTTTCCCCATTGGCCGGGTATCCTACACTTTCCCCATTTGCCGGGTATCCTACACTTTCCCCATTGGCCGAGTATCCTACACTTTCCCCATTGGCCGGGTATCCTACACTTACCCCATTGGCCGGGTATCTGACACTTTCCCCCCATTGGCCGGGTATCCTACACTTTCCCCCCATTGGCCGGGTATCCTACACTTTCCCCATTGGCCGGGTATCCTACACTTTCCCCATTGGCCGGGTATCCTACACTTTCCCCATTGGCCGGGTATCTGACACTTTCCCCCCATTGGCCAGGTATCCTACACTTTCCCCATTGGCCGAGTATCCTACACTTTCCCCATTGGCCGGGTATCCTACACTTTCCCCATTGGCCGGGTATCCTACACTTTCCCCATTGGCCGAGTATCCTACACTTTCCCCATTGGCCGGGTATCCTACACTTTCCCCATTGGCCGGGTATCCTACACTTTCCGCATTGGCTGGCTATCCTACACTTTCCCCATTGGCCGGGTATCCTACACTTTCCCCATTGGCCGGGTATCTGACACTTTCCCCCCATTGGCCGGGTATCCTACACTTTCCCCATTGGCCGGGTATCCTACACTTTCCCCATTGGCCAAGTATCCTACACTTTCCCCATTGGCCGGGTATCCTACACTTTCCCCATTGGCCGGGTATCCTACACTTTCCCCATTGGCTGGTATCCTACACTTTCCCCATTGGCTGGGTATCCTACACTTTCACCATTGGCCGGTATCATACACTTTCGCCTTTGGCTGGGTATCCTACACTTTCCCCATTGGCCGGGTATCTGACACTTTCCCTCCATTGGCCGGGTATCCTACACTTTCCCCATTGGCCGAGTATCCTACACTTTCCCCATTGGCCAGGTATCCTACACTTTCTCCATTGGCCGGGTATCCTACACTTTCCCCATTGGCCGAGTATCCTACACTTTCCCCATTGGCCGGGTATCTGACACTTTCGCCCCATTGGCCGGGTATCCTACACTTTCCCCATTGGCCAAGTATCCTACACTTTCCCCATTGGCCGGGTATCCTACACTTTCCCCATTGGCCTGGTATCCTACACTTTCCCCATTGGCCGAGTATCCTACACTTTCCCCATTGGCCAGGTATCCTACACTTTCCCCATTGGCTGGGTATCCTACACTTTCCCCTTTGGCCGGGTATCCTACACTTTCCCCATTGGCCGGGTGTCTGAGACTTTCCCCCCATTGGCCGGGTATCCTACACTTTCCCCCCATTGGCCGGGTATCCTACACTTTCCCCATTGGCCGGGTATCCTACACTTTCCCCCCATTGGCCGGGTATCCTACACTTTCCCCATTGGCCAAGTATCCTACACTTTCCCCATTGGCCGGGTATCCTACACTTTCCCCATTGGCCGGGTATCCTACACTTTCCCCATTGGCCGGGTATCCTACACTTTCCCCATTGGCCGGGTATCTGACACTTTCCCCCCATTGGCCGGGTATCCTACACTTTCCCCATTGGCCGAGTATCCTACACTTTCCCCATTGGCCGGGTATCCTACACTTTCCCCATTTGCCGGGTATCCTACACTTTCCCCATTGGCCGAGTATCCTACACTTTCCCCATTGGCCGGGTATCCTACACTTACCCCATTGGCCGGGTATCTGACACTTTCCCCCCATTGGCCGGGTATCCTACACTTTCCCCCCATTGGCCGGGTATCCTACACTTTCCCCATTGGCCGGGTATCCTACACTTTCCCCATTGGCCGGGTATCCTACACTTTCCCCATTGGCCGGGTATCTGACACTTTCCCCCCATTGGCCAGGTATCCTACACTTTCCCCATTGGCCGAGTATCCTACACTTTCCCCATTGGCCGGGTATCCTACACTTTCCCCATTGGCCGGGTATCCTACACTTTCCCCATTGGCCGAGTATCCTACACTTTCCCCATTGGCCGGGTATCCTACACTTTCCCCATTGGCCGGGTATCCTACACTTTCCGCATTGGCTGGCTATCCTACACTTTCCCCATTGGCCGGGTATCCTACACTTTCCCCATTGGCCGGGTATCTGACACTTTCCCCCCATTGGCCGGGTATCCTACACTTTCCCCATTGGCCGGGTATCCTACACTTTCCCCATTGGCCAAGTATCCTACACTTTCCCCATTGGCCGGGTATCCTACACTTTCCCCATTGGCCGGGTATCCTACACTTTCCCCATTGGCTGGTATCCTACACTTTCCCCATTGGCTGGGTATCCTACACTTTCACCATTGGCCGGTATCATACACTTTCGCCTTTGGCTGGGTATCCTACACTTTCCCCATTGGCCGGGTATCTGACACTTTCCCTCCATTGGCCGGGTATCCTACACTTTCCCCATTGGCCGAGTATCCTACACTTTCCCCATTGGCCAGGTATCCTACACTTTCTCCATTGGCCGGGTATCCTACACTTTCCCCATTGGCCGAGTATCCTACACTTTCCCCATTGGCCGGGTATCTGACACTTTCGCCCCATTGGCCGGGTATCCTACACTTTCCCCATTGGCCAAGTATCCTACACTTTCCCCATTGGCCGGGTATCCTACACTTTCCCCATTGGCCTGGTATCCTACACTTTCCCCATTGGCCGAGTATCCTACACTTTCCCCATTGGCCAGGTATCCTACACTTTCCCCATTGGCTGGGTATCCTACACTTTCCCCTTTGGCCGGGTATCCTACACTTTCCCCATTGGCCGGGTGTCTGAGACTTTCCCCCCATTGGCCGGGTATCCTACACTTTCCCCCCATTGGCCGGGTATCCTACACTTTCCCCATTGGCCGGGTATCCTACACTTTCCCCCCATTGGCCGGGTATCCTACACTTTCCCCATTGGCCAAGTATCCTACACTTTCCCCATTGGCCGGGTATCCTACACTTTCCCCATTGGCCGGGTATCCTACACTTTCCCCATTGGCCGGGTATCCTACACTTTCCCCATTGGCCGGGTATCTGACACTTTCCCCCCATTGGCCGGGTATCCTACACTTTCCCCATTGGCCGGGTATCCTACACTTTCCCCATTGGCCGCGTATCCTGCACTTTTCCCATTGGCCGGGTATGCTACACTTTCCCCATTGGCTGGGTATCCTACACTTTCCCCTTTGGCCGGGTATCCTACACTTTCCCCATTGGCCGGGTAACTGACACTTCCCCCCATTGGCCAGGTATCCTACACTTTCCCCATTGGCCGAGTATCCTACACTTTCTCCATTGGCCGGGTATCCTACACTTTCCCCATTGGCTGGGTATCCTACACTTTCCCCATTGGCCGAGTATCCTACACTTTCCCCATTGGCCGGGTATCCTACACTTTCCCCATTGGCCGGGTATCTGAGACTTTCCCCCCATTGGCCGGGTATCCTACACTTTCCCCCATTGGCCGGGTATCCTACACTTTCCCCATTGGCCGAGTATCCTACACTTTCCCCATTGGCCGGGTATCCTACACTTTCCCCATTGGCCGAGTATCCTACACTTTCCCCATTGGCCGAGTATCCTACACTTTCCCCATTGGCCGGGTATCCTACACTTTCCCCATTGGCCGGGTATCCTACACTTTCCCCATTGGCCGAGTATCCTACACTTTCCCCATTGGCCGGGTATCCTACACTTTCCCCATTGGCTGGGTATCCTACACTTTCCCCTTTGGCAGGGTATCCTACACTTTCCCCATTGGCCGGGTATCCTACACTTTCCCCATTGGCCGGGTATCTGACACTTTCCCCCCATTGGCCGGGTATCCTACACTTTCCCCATTGGCCAGGTATCCTACACTTTCCCCATTGGCCGAGTATCCTACACTTTCCCCATTGGCTGGGTATCCTACACTTTCCCCTTTGGCCGGGTATCCTACACTTTCCCCATTGGCCGGGTATCCTACACTTTCCCCATTGGCCGGGTATCCTACACTTTCCCCATTGGCCGGGTATCTGACACTTTCCCCCCATTGGCTGGGTATCCTACACTTTCCCCATTGGCCGGGTATCCTACACTTTCCCCATTGGCCGCGTATCCTGCACTTTTCCCATTGGCCGGGTATGCTACACTTTCCCCATTGGCTGGGTATCCTACACTTTCCCCTTTGGCCGGGTATCCTACACTTTCCCCATTGGCCGGGTAACTGACACTTCCCCCCATTGGCCAGGTATCCTACACTTTCCCCATTGGCCGAGTATCCTACACTTTCCCCATTGGCCGGGTATCCTACACTTTCCCCATTGGCTGGGTATCCTACACTTTCCCCATTGGCCGAGTATCCTACACTTTCCCCATTGGCCGGGTATCCTACACTTTCCACATTGGCCGGGTATCTGAGACTTTCCCCCCATTGGCCGGGCATCCTACATTTTCCCCCATTGGCCGGGTATCCTACACTTTCCCCATTGGCCGGGTATCCTACACTTTCCCCATTGGACGGGTATCCTACACTTTCCCCATTGGCCAGGTATCTGACACTTTCCCCCCATTGGCCGGGTATCCTACACTTTCCCCATTGGCCGGGTATCCTACACTTTCCCCATTGGCCGAGTATCCTACACTTTCCCCATTGGCCGGGTATCCTACACTTTCCCCATTGGCTGGGTATCCTACACTTTCCCCTTTGGCAGGGTATCCTACACTTTCCCCATTGGCCGGGTATCCTACACTTTCCCCATTGGCCGGGTATCTGACACTTTCCCCCCATTGGCCGGGTATCCTACACTTTCCCCATTGGCCAGGTATCCTACACTTTCCCCATTGGCCGAGTATCCTACACTTTCCCCATTGGCCGAGTATCTTACGCTTTCCCCATTGGCCGGGTATCCTACACTTTCCCCATTGGCCGGGTATCCTACACTTTCCCCATTGGCCGAGTATCCTACACTTTCCCCATTGGCCGGGTATCCTACACTTTCCCCATTGGCTGGGTATCCTACACTTTCCCCTTTGGCAGGGTATCCTACACTTTCCCCATTGGCCGGGTATCCTACACTTTCCCCATTGGCCGGATATCTGACACTTTCCCCCCATTGGCCGGGTATCCTACACTTTCCCCATTGGCCAGGTATCCTACACTTTCCCCATTGGCCGAGTATCCTACACTTTCCCCATTGGCCGGGTATCATACACTTTCCCCATTGGCTGGGTATCCTACACTTTCCCCTTTGGCCGGGTATCTTACACTTTCCCCATTGGCCGGGTATCCTACACTTTCCCCATTGGCCGAGTATCCTACACTTTCCCCATTGGCCGGGTATCCTACACTTTCCCCATTGGCCGGGTATCTGACACTTTCCCCCCATTGGCCGGGTATCCTACACTTTCCCCCCATTGGCTGGGTATCCTACACTTTCCCCATTGGCCGGGCATCCTACACTTTCCCCATTGGCCGGGTATCTGACACTTCCCCCCATTGGCCGGGTATCCTACACTTTCCCCATTGGCCAAGTATCGTACACTATCCCCATTGGCCGGGTATCCTACACTTTCCCCATTGGCCTGGTATCCTACACTTTCCCCATTGGCCGAGTATCCTACACTTTCCCCATTGGCCAGGTATCCTACACTTTCCCCATTGGCTGGGTATCCTACACTTTCCCCTTTGGCCGGGTATCCTACACTTTCCCCAGTGGCCGGGTATCTTACACTTTCCCCATTGGCCGAGTATCCTACACTTTCCCCATTGGCCGGGTATCCTGCACTTTCCCCATTGGCCGGGTATATGAGACTTTCCCCCCATTGGCCGGGTATCCTACACTTTCCCCATTGGCCGGGTATCCTACACTTTCCCGCCATTGGCCGGGTATCCTACACTTTCCCCATTCGCCAAGTATCCTACACTTTCCCCATTGGCCGGGTATCCTACACTTTCCCCATTGGCTGGGTATCCTACACTTTCCCCTTTGGCCGGGTATCCTGCACTTTCCCCATTGGCCGGGTAACTGACACTTCCCCCCATTGGCCGGGTATCCTACACTTTCCCCATTGGCCGAGTATCCTACACTTTCCCCATTGGCCGGGTATCCTACACTTTCCCCATTGGCCGGGTATCCTACACTTTCCCCATTGGCCGAGTATCCTACACTTTCCCCATTGGCCGGGTATCCTACACTTTCCCCCCATTGGCCGGGTATCCTACACTTTCCCCATTGGCCGGGTATCCTACACTTTCCCCATTTGCCGGGTATCCTACACTTTCCCCATTGGCCAGGTATCTGACACTTTCCCCCCATTGGCCGGGTATCCTACACTTTCCCCATTGGCCGAGTATCTTACACTTTCCCCATTGGCCGGGTATCCTACACTTTCCCCTTTGGCAGGGTATCCTACACTTTCCCCATTTGCCGGGTATCCTACACTTTCCCCATTGGCCAGGTATCTGACACTTTCCCCCCATTGGCCGGGTATCCTACACTTTCCACATCGGCCGGGTATCTGACACTTTCCCCCCATTGGCCGGGTATCCTACACATTCCCCATTGGCCAAGTATCCTACACTTTCCCCATTGGCTGGGTATCCTACACTTTCCCCATTGGCCTGGTATCCTACACTTTCCCCATCGGCCGAGTATCCTACACTTTCCCCATTGGCCGGGTATCCTACACTTTCCCCATTGGCTGGGTATCCTACACTTTCCCCTTTGGCCGGGTATCCTACACTTTCCCCATTGGCCGGGTATCTTACACTTTCCCCATTGGCCGGGTATCCTACACTTTCCCCATTGGCCGGGTATCCTGCACTTTCCCCATTGGCCTGGTATCTGAGACTTTCCCTCCATTGGCCGGGTATCCTACACTTTCCCCCCATTGGCCAGGTATCCTACACTTTCCCCATTGGCCGGGTATCCTACACTTTCCCCATTGGCCGGGTATCCTACACTTTCCCCATTGGCCGGGTATCCTACACTTTCCCCATTGGCCGGGTATCTGACACTTTCCCCCCATTGGCCGGGTATCCTACACTTTCCCCATTGGCCGGGTATCCTACACTTTCCCCATTGGCCGAGTATCCTGCACTTTTCCCATTGGCCGGGTATCCTACACTTTCCCCATTGGCTGGGTATCCTACACTTTCCCCATTGGCCGGGTATCCTACACTTTCCCCATTGGCCGGGTATCCTACACTTTCCCCATTGGCCGAGTATCCTACACTTTCCCCATTGGCCGGGTATTCTGCACTTTCCCCATTGGCCGGGTATCTGAGACTTTCCCCCCATTGGCCGGGTATCCTACACTTTCCCCCCATTGGCCGGGTATCCTACACTTTCCCCATTGGCCGGGTATCCTACACTTTCCCCATTGGCCGGGTATCCTACACTTTCCCCATTGGCCGGGTATCCTACACTTTCCCCATTGGCCGGGTATCTGACACTTTCCCCCCATTGGCCGGGTATCCTACACTTTCCCCTTTGGCCGGGTATCCTGCACTTTCCCCATTGGCCGGGTAACTGACACTTCCCCCCATTGGCCGGGTATCCTACACTTTCCCCATTGGCCGAGTATCCTACACTTTCCCCATTGGCCGGGTATCCTGCACTTTCCCCATTGGCCGGGTATCTGAGACTTTCCCCCCATTGGCCGGGTATCCTACACTTTCCCCCCATTGGCCGGGTATCCTACACTTTCCCCATTGGCCGGGTATCCTACACTATCCCCATTGGCCGGGTATCCTACACTTTCCCCATTGGCCGGGTATCCTACACTTTCCCCATTGGCCGGGTATCTGACACTTTCCCCCCATTGGCCGGGTATCCTACACTTTCCCCATTGGCCGGGTATCCTACACTTTCCCCATTGGCCGAGTATCCTTCACTTTTCCCATTGGCCGGGTATCCTACACTTTCCCCATTGGCTGGGTATCCTACACTTTCCCCATTGGCCGGGTATCCTACACTTTCCCCATTGGCCGGGTATCCTACACTTTCCCCATTGGCCGAGTATCCTACACTTTCCCCATTGGCCGGGTATCCTGCACTTTCCCCATTGGCCGGGGTATCTGAGACTTTCCCCCCATTGGCCGGGTATCCTACACTTTCCCCCCATTGGCCGGGTATCCTACACTTTCCCCATTGGCCGGGTATCCTACACTTTCCCCATTGGCCGGGTATCCTACACTTTCCCCATTGGCCGGGTATCTGACACTTTCCCCCCATTGGCCGGGTATCCTACACTTTGCCCTTTGGCCGGGTATCCTGCACTTTCCCCATTGGCCGGGTAACTGACACTTCCCCCCATTGGCCTGGTATCCTACACTTTCCCCCCATTGGCCGGGTATCCTACACTTTCCCCATTGGCCGGGTATCCTACACTTTCCCCATTGGCCGAGTATCCTACACTTTCCCCATTGGCCGGGTATCCTACACTTTCCCCATTGGCTGGGTATCCTACACTTTCCCCATTGGCCGAGTATCCTACACTTTCCCCATTGGCCGGGTATCTGACACTTTCCCCCCATTGGCCGGGTATCCTACACTTTCCCCATTGGCCGGGTATCCTACACTTTCCCCATTGGCCGGGTATCCTACACTTTCCCCATTGGCTGGGTATCCTACACTTTCCCCTTTGGCAGGGTATCCTACACTTTCCCCATTTGCCGGGTATCCTACACTTTCCCCATTGGCCAGGTATCTGACACTTTCCCCCCATTGGCCGGGTATCCTACACTTTCCCCATTGGCCGAGTATCTTACACTTTCCCCATTGGCCGGGTATCCTACACTTTCCCCATTGGCCGGGTATCCTACATTTTCCCCATTGGCCGGGTATCCTACACTTTCCCCATTGGCTGGGTATCCTACACTTTCCCCTTTGGCAGGGTATCCTACACTTTCCCCATTGGCTGGGTATCCTACACTTTCCCCTTTGGCAGGGTATCCTACACTTTCCCCATTGGCCGGGTATCCTACACTTTCCCCATTGGCCGGGTATCTGACACTTTCCCCCCATTGGCCGGGTATCCTACACTTTCCCCATTGGCCAGGTATCCTACACTTTCCCCATTGGCCGAGTATCCTACACTTTCCCCATTGGCCGGGTATCCTACACTTTCCCCATTGGCTGGGTATCCTACACTTTCCCCTTTGGCCGGATATCCTACACTTTCCCCATTGGCCGGGTATCCTAAACTTTCCCCATTGGCCGGGTATCTGACACTTTCACCATTGGCTGGGTATCTGACACTTTCCCCATTGGCCGGGTATCCTACACTTTCCCCATTGGCTGGGTAACTGACACTTCCCCCCCAGTGGCCGGGTATCGTACACTTTCCCCATTGGCCGGGTATCCTACACTTTCCTCATTGGCCGGATATCCTACACTTTCCCCATTGGCCGGGCGTTCTACACTTTCCCCCCTTTATCAGGGCTTTTTACACTTCATCCAGTGCTGATTATGAATGATGATGCTGTGCCATTGCTGCATCAGTCGGGAGTGCGGTTCAGAGAAAGAGCAGAGTTTACACAAAGGTAAACCTCCCAACCATGTAACCAACTCCAAGAATTATCAAAGAAGACGTCAGAAATAAAACCATATCAGAAAAAGGTTGTACCTGGCTTGGCTGCTCACAAGGGAGAGTGTGGTGGGGGTGGGGGAGGTAATAGGGGTACTAAAATTGACCAGTGCTTGGGAGGGAAAAATTGGTCATGATTCACATTCTCAACTATTATTCAACTATTATTCAGTAACCCCTCTGGAATATGGACATTAGCTGAGGACAACAAAAGCTTATTGTGATGTTTGTTTCCCCCCCCTTCCCCCCGCTCCTCCATGGCCTTGCTGACACTCACTGTCAAGACAGTGTCACACACGAATTATGATTGCTTGGTTGAGGTAGAGACAACTAGACAACTACTGGCAACCATGGAACAGTAATCTTCAAGAAAGGATGAGAGCAGAGAAAATGGGCAGAAAAGTGTATATACGAATTGTCTTTTATATGTAAGATCAGTAGTTCAGTGGATAAACTATTTATTTTCAAACTGCAGGAATAATCTGTATGCACATTCACCCATTAATGTATAAATACATTCAATATTTATGCCTCATTGGTTTATTGCACTGTTCTTTCGTCTCCGGCTGGCCTGGATTTGAACCCAGATTGCAGACTGGATGAAATTCCGATGTCTCCGGGAGTATGGTGAGTAAAATGTGTCTCAATCCTGTTCCCTTTAGACAAGAGTTTGTGATGCAAAATTGCCCCTGCGGTGAAATAAGGTTACTAGTTTGGTGACTCGTTTTTTTCTATTATGGAGAATGTTACATAAAGGCCAATGGTACTGGACCTCATCAAAGTTCAAAACAAGACCAGGTCAGTCAGGTGGCAGTTGTTTGCTGAATGAACCCTGGCTTTTAAAAGACTGTTAATTGTAAGAGGAAGGGAAAGTTGAGGGAGGTAAGAAGTTCTACAGTCCTGGGAAAGAATCATCATCAGAGGCAGTTCCTCGAAATCAAGGAAGACTTGCTTCCACTCTAAAAGTGAGTTTTTAGGTGACTAAACAGTCCAATACAGGAATTACAGGCCCTGTCACAGGTGTGACAGACAGTTGTTGAAGGAAAGGGTGGGTAGGGAGTCTGGTTTGCCGCACGCTCATTCCGCTGCCTGCACTTGCTTTCTGCATGCTTTCGGTGACGAGACTCGAGGTGCTCAGCGCCCTCCCGGATGCTCTTCCTCCACTTAAGGCGGTCTTTGGCCAGGGACTTCCAGGTATCGATGGGGATGTTGCATTTTATCAAGGAGGCTTTGAGGTTGTCCTTGAAACATTTCCTCTGCCCACCTGGGGCTCGCTTGCCGTGTTGGAGTTCCGAGAATGAATGCCAACTTAGACACGAGCAACCCTTGACCAACAGCTTCAAAGAAAAAAGCCTGTCACAGCCCCTAAGAAAACTATGAACTCAAAGACAGCCCTGAATATAAGCAGTGGGATATGGGTCTTAGAATTTAAACTTTGGCGATGACTGACCTTCCTTCACTTGCATTGGAGAAAATATATGAACAAGAACGGCGACTTGAATTTATATAGTACCTTTATGTCCCCTGGCGCTCGGCGGAGATATGATGAGGGGGGCAGGGGTTTGGCTCCATAGAAAATAGGTGCAGGAGCAGGCCATTCGGCCCTTTGAACCTGCACCGCCATTCAATATGATCATGGCTGATCATGCAACTTTAGTACCGCCTTCTCGCCATACCCCCTGATCCCCTTAGCCGTAAGGGCCAAATCTAACTCCCTCTTGAATATATCCAATGAACTGGACTCAACAACTTTCTGTGGTAGAGAATTCCACAGGTTCACCAATCTCTGGGTGAAAAAGTTTCTCCTCATCTTGGTCCTAAATGGCTTACCCCTTATCCTTAGACTGTGTCCCCTGGTTCTGGACTTCCCCAATATCGGGAACATTCTTCCTGCATCTAACCTGTTCAGTCCCATCAGAATTTTATACATTTCTATGAGATCCCCTCTCATTCTTCTAAATTCTAGAGAATATAAGCCTAGCCGATCCAGTCTTTCTTCATATGTCAGTCTTGTCATACCGGGAATCAGTCTGGTGAACCTTCGCTGCACTCCCTCAATAGCAAGCATGTCCTTCCTCAGATTAGGAGACCAAAACTGCACACAATACTCAAGGTGTGGGCTCACCAAGGCCCTGTACAACTGCAGTAAGACCTCCCTGCCCCTGTACTCAAATCCTCTCACTATGAAGGCCAGCATGCCATTTGCTTTCTTTACTGCCTACTGCACCTGCATGCCTACCTTCAGTGACTGATGTACCATGACACCCAGGTCTCGTTGCACCTCCCCTTTTACTAATCTGTCACCATTCAGATAATATTCTGCCTTTGTGTTTTTGCCATCAAAGTGGATAACCTCACATTTATCCACATTATACTGCATCTCCCATGCATTTGCCCACTCACCTAACCTATCCAAGTCACTCTGCAGCTTCTTAGCATCCTCCTCACAGCTCACACTGCCACCCAGGTTAGTGTCATCTGCAAACTTGGAGATATTACACTCAATTCCTTTGTCTAAATCATTAATGTATATTGTAAATAGCTGGGGTCCCAGCACTGAACCTTGTCAGAAGGACATAGGTGACTGAAGGCACAGCTACCAAAGTTAGGATGAGGGAAGGGGTGGGGGTGGACAGTAGGCTGGGGTCAGAGGAATGAAGTGTTTCTTACTGAAAGGAGTGGATCGATGTAGCTGGAGGGACTCTCCTTCTTCCTCCCGCCCCCCCCATCCCCCCCACTCCCACTGTGTGTGCTTCATGCACGATGGCAGTTGAGGCAGGTAGGGTGGTGCCTCTCTCGATCTGGGAACTGCTGTGGGACAGAAGTGGGATGGTACGCATGTTGCTCTGTTTCCCTTTAGCAAGGTGCCTGCCAGTCCCAGCGAGTCCCCCCACTGGTGCTGGCAGAGTGCTACCTGCACTAATGCTTGGTGATCAATTGACACTGGCAGCAGCAGCCACACACCTACTGTGGCACATCCATTCCTGCATCTTGATCCCATTCACAGCCAACACTGACAAGCAAAGAGATCAACAAACATTGACAAGTGAACATGAACCAGAAATCTTTCTGCCTTTGACTTGCCATGAGATAGTGGGGTGTGTGGGGGTGGGGGTGGAGTTGGGGATGGGGGTTTTCTTCACTCCTGACGCCAAGCCCCTGTGTCTGGACGAGGGAGCGACTCTGCCGGCCAACCCTCGAGCCCAGTGAGGAAACGTTCGGTGGTGGGGTGGTACTTTGAAATAAATCAAAAATCAAAGAATTACATTAGAATTTGTTGCTCCAAATGTCCTCATTGAATGCCTAGCTTCCGTTCTAAGCAAGCCTGTTGCACATGCACAGACCAGGGTGTGGTCCATACTAGGGCGTCGACCTTGGGGAGAGAGAGGAAAGAAGGTTTAAGTCCTTTGTCCAGCTGTTTTGAGATTCTTGCAAAAGTACAATTTAATTATTGGGGTAAATACTGACAATGCCATTCCTCGTGAAAGCCTACTGCATGATAGTGCTGCGGAGGAAATGATTGATTATACATCATCGCATGAGTTGGATGATGGGCAGGAGGCCTTAACCACATCGGGTGTACTGAAACAGACATTCATACCTGCACCTGAGTGATCAGACTGTGTGAGAAGGCTGCGTTTCCGCAAAGAAGTTGTAACTGAGATCTGTGAGTTAGTAAAAGCAGACTTGCACCCTAGAAGCGTCAGGGTGACTGCTTTGTCAGTTGAAATAAATATTACAGCTGCACGTTCATTTTATGCATCTGGATCATTCCAGAACACAACTGGGGATGTGTGCGCCATTTCTCAACATGCAACACATATCTGCATTCGGAGATATATGCCCGGAGGATTGACTACATAAAGTTCCCCATGATCGTCCAGGCAATGCGTGAAAGAGACTGTGGGCTTCTCCAGGATTGCTGGCTTCCCAAAGGTACAGGGCCGCATTGATTGTACCCATATCACCTTGTGAACACCTTTGGAGGATTCCGAGATGTACAGGAACAGAAAAGACTTTCACTCCGTGAATGTGCAGCTCATCTGTGATGACATGCATTGCATCACGTCAGTTAATGCGAGATACCCTGGGAGCACCCATGCTGTGTTCATCCTATGCGAGAGCGTTATATCTGCCATGTTTCAGCAGCAGCCAGAAGGGCAGAGCTGGCTGCTGGGAGACAAAGGGTACGGCCTCGCCACCTGGCTCATGATGACCCTACATGTCACCCGGAGGGAAGCTGACCGGGAATACAACATATCGCACATTGCGACGCACAGCATAATAGAGAGGACCATTGACATCTTGATGTGTTTCTGATGCCTGGACCATTCCGGAAGCTACTTGCAATACTCCCCTGAGATTGTTGGTCAGTTCACTGTTGCCTGCTGCATGCTGTATAACTTGGCCATCATGAGGCAGCAGCAGCTGGTAGTAGATGACCCACCTGAGGTGAGAGTGGCTGATGATGAGGAGGAAGATGCAGATGATGAGGAGGAGGAGGATGAGGATGAGGAAGCCATGCAATTACCTGAACCCGGAGCATGATGGTGAAGGAGGGCGGGCCGTCGTGCCCCTTTAACGATTGCTCGAGCCTTGTGCCAGCAGCTCATCCGTGAACGCTTTGCTGCCTGAAGGCTCAGCGGCAACTATTCCAAATGGACCATGTTTACTGTTTGGACCTGTTCCGTAACGTTGTGTTGTGTTAATAGAACAAATAATGGAAATTATTATTTTTTAGTTCAAAAAGTTGTGTTAATAATGGAAGGAATAATGGAAATGATTCAGTTCTAATTTGAAATATATTTTATTCAAAAGTTTAACACTTGTTTGCACTTAACTTTAATAAAATATTCTTGTATCAAACTTTAAAGGTTTCAGTTAAGGTCACTTACAAACTTTAAGATCACTTACAAACTGTTAAACTTGTAAATTTACATCACTTACAAAAAACCTTTAATTTGAGAACAGTTACAATAGTAACAATAATAATAATAATAACAACAACAGCAGCAAAGAAAGGCTGCAACCATCTCTCTTCCCCCTTATTCTAAGACCGTCCGCTGTGCTTGGTCTTGGTGACTTCACCCCTGCCCGCAGGCGGTGGGGCAGTGTGTCTCGGGTTGGTAGCAAGCTTATTCTTTTGAGCATCTCGGGTAACACGCAATTCTTGATGGGCGCGTGGGCAGGCGATGATGTGAAAGGCCCAGTTTGGGCCTCTTCAGAGGCTGGTCTGGGGATTGGAGTGGGAGTGGCAGTTGATTCTGTCAATGGCCGCAGGGTCTGGGCGTAGTCCCTTATTGCAGCAGCTAACTCCGACATTCCCTCCCTCATGTGCCCTGACAGTGTCTCAACTACCTGCGACATTCTCTCCCTCATGTTCACCAACAGTGTATCAGCTGCCTGCGATGTTCCCTCCCTCATGTGCCTGGACAGTGTTCCCATTTCTCGCAAGAGTGTTACTTCTCCTGATAGTCCCGATACCTCATCACCCACCCCACTGATGGTGTCCAGTAATGATCGCGTAAGGTCAATGCTCTCCCCACTCATTGCCATCATCTGAAGCACATCTGTCAGATCCTGCAGCTCAGGAAAGCGCTGTTGAGCTCTCCTACCCCTCCTTACCCTGGTTGTGGCTCGCTGCATCCCACTGGAACCCCCAGCCTCGGACAGTGTGAAACCATGGAATGTCCCAACACTCATACCATTCCGGAAAGGGCCTGGCACCTCAATGGGCAGCACCTGCACCTCCTTCAGAGTGAGTACAACAGTGGGGGCTTCATCCATCACCTCCCCCTCCCTCTCGCCCCATGCTCTCGGTCTGCAAGGTGCGTTTGGAAGATGTTCTCCTCTTCAGGTTCGTCCGCATCTGAATCTTCTTTTGCATCAGCTTCAGCCTCGTTCGGGTTGGCCATAAGTTCTGCAAAATGTAACAGAACAGACAAATGATCAGCAGCAGAGGGGGCAGGGTGGCATGAGTAGGCTCACACAGCACAGGCAGCAAGTTCATTTGAAGGACCACAATGAATGATAACACATTGCATCAACCGAAGCGTAGCTGATGGAGACCTCCCCATGAACCGAAGCATGGCTAGCCCGCGTAGTACTTAACATTTAGCTGAGCCAGACTGTGGAATTTGCAGGACTTACCCTCTCCCTCGAGTGTAGGCCCAGCTTGTGCAGTGGTGGTTGCTTTTCTCCAGGCAGGACCCATCAAAGCAGCGACCCTCTCTCCCAAGGGTGTCAGTGGGTGCAGATTTGCCGGGCCTCCTCCTGTTCGAGTTCTTTCACTTTTGTTGTGTGCCACCTTCCTCTGCAAAGATGGAAATATAACTTTTTTAGAGAGGGTGTCTTTCTGCTGGGTGGGACATACAAATGGTCACATTTACAATTGCAATTCCAGTAAATAAATGAAAATATTACTGACACTAACTACTTGATGAAGGTCCTGCCACTTCTTTTTGCACTGGCCTCCAGACCTCGGGTGGTCACCATTGCACAGTAATCTTCTGCAAGTTGGTACCAGTGTTTCTTCATTCCTTTTGGTGAACATTTTATGTGACCTCTGCTGGTTTCCAACTCGTGCCATCTGCCGCCAATGAGAGTAACTAGTGCTTCCACTTCATCCTGTGAGAAGTTCTTGGTCCTCGAGCCACGTTGCATATTGCAGCTCTGATTTTTCCACTGAGAAGTAAAGTTCTCACACACAACTGGCTCTTTAAAAATGGCCAAATGCAGACTGGGAGCTGTACTGGGCATGCGTGCCCATAGCAATTACGCATGTGCAGAAGGGGGGGGCATCGTTTTTTCGGCACAGACATTAGGTTCCGCCCCCCCCAAAGCTAAAGGACAGGCTGCGCGGCGCTAATTTCAAAAATTAGAACGGGGAAAATTGCTAGTTATTTTTTTGGAGTAGTCGGGGCCAAAAAAAAATGGGTGTAACTCTTGTAATACACAAAAAAACAGCATTAGGGAAAATTGAGCCCTTTGAAAGCAAAGCAACCATTTCAAAGCTGAAATGGAAGAGGGTAATTGGGCTGCGGTATTAGATGGACTCAATATGCTGAAGCTCTTAACGTGCAGTATCATTTCTAAAAATGAGCTTTAAACACGGGCTGTTAACCAGGGATTGTTTTGCTTAAACCCATCTGCCAACTGTGTGCTTATACATCTTCAACATTCCTTTTGTAATCTATTCAATACAATATTGAGGCCATAAATGAGCCGAGTCACTTGTTTAATGAGCCGAATCCAGCACTGGAATTGCAGCTAATGTGAAATTAACTTCAAATCCAATTAGATCTGCTTCTGAATACATGACGTTACCTCAAATTCTTCATACTTAAATGTGCATTCTCTAATTAACTTTTTAGTGCTTAATGTGTCTTACTTATCTCTAACAGCTTCATGAGCGCAGGAATAATCTGGTCACGCCCTCCGTGCAGACACAGAAGAGCTTTGCCTGGCAGTATTCTATAGCATCTCAGGCATCACAGGAGGATGACATTTTTGTCAGCAAACACTGACAGCAGGACACTACCTGACAAACACTGAGTGCTGGCATATATGAGATAGATTAGGAGATGGTGCGTTGAGTCTTTATTAGTGGGGATGCAGGGAGGAGGGAGAGTGTGTAAAACAGCATATTTGAAGCTTAGGAGAAACAAGAAAGAAAAGTTCAGAGGAGCAATGACCACTGTCAAATAAATAAAACAGGGATAGACTAGAGAGTGTATGATGGAGGTTGGAGGCTAGAGTTGAGAGAAGGATCATCAAACATGTTTTTTTCTTGTATTCTGTCCAGAAGTGCAAAACAGGTGCTAGAAGACGCTTTCCTCATACAGCATTCTCTACTTAACCCATATGAAAATGTATAGATCTTCCACTCTATATTACATTAGAAGAAAAAGGGTAGTAAAGGCTAATGTGGACCTTTTTAAAAAAGATGGTGACAATATTGCAAGTGAAAATAAGGAAATGCAGACTTGTTTAATAATTGCTTTGTGTCAGTCTACACAGTAGAGGAACAGGATAATATAACAAAATTCCAGGGAAGTTAATAATGAATCAAGGACTGGAACTCACTAAAGTTAACATAAGCAAGAAAACAGTACAAGAAGAAATAATGGCTCCAAAGTCTGACAAATCTCCAGGACCTGATGGTTTCCACCCCAGGGTTTTAAAGGCAGTAGGTGAGGAAATTGCAGATACTTTAGTCATAATCTTCCAAAGCTCTCTCGATTCATAAATTGTCCCTTTAGCTTGTAAAATTTCAAATGTAACTCCATTATTTAAGAAAGGTGAGAGAGAGAAACCAGGAAATTATAGACCTGTTAGTCTAACACCTGTTAGCTACAAACTTTCGACCTTCTTCATCCTTACAAAGGCCTTTGACACTGTCAACCATGAGGGTCTATGGAACGTCCTCCTCCATTTTGGATGCCCCCAAAAGTTCGTCAGCATCCTCTGCCTGCTCCATGACGACATGCAGGCCATGCAGGCCATGATCCTTACCAACGGATCTATCACAGACCCAATCCACATCCGGACCGGTGTCAAACAGGGCTGCGTCATCGCCCCAACCCTCTTCTCAATCTTCCTCGCTGCCATGCTCCACCTCACAGTCAACAAGCTTTCCGCTGGAGTGGAACTAAACTACAGAACCAGTGGGAACCTGTTCAACCTGCGCCATCTCCAGGCCAAGACCAAGACCATCCCAACCTCTGCCGGCGAGCTACAGTATGTGGACGACGCCTGCATCTGCGCACATACAGAAGCTGAACTCCAGGACATAGTCGACGTATTTACTGATGTGTACGAAAGCATAGGCCTTACGCTAAACATCCGTAAGACAAAGGTCCTCCACCAGCCTGTCCTCGCCGCACAGCACTGCCCCCCAGTCATCAAGATTCATGGCGCGGCCCTGGACAACGTGGACCACTTCCCATATCTCGGGAGCCTCCTATCAACAAGAGCAGGCATCGACGACAAGATCCAACACCACCTCCAGTGCGCCAGTGCAGCCTTCGGCCGCATGAGGAAAAGAGTGTTTGAAGACCAGGCCCTCAAAATTGCCACCAAGCTCATGGTCTACAGGGCTGTAGTAATACCCGCCCTCCTGTATGACTCAGAGACATGGACCATGTACATTAGACACTTCAAATTGCTGGAGAAATATCTCTAATGATGTCTCCGCAAGATCCTACAAATCCCCTGGAAGGACAGGTGCACCAACATCAGTGTCCTCATCCAGGCTAACATCCCCAGCATTGAAGCGCTGACCATACTCGATCAGCTCCGCTGAGCAGGCCACATAGTTCGCATGCCAGACACGAGACTCCCAAAGCAAGTGCTCTACGCGGAGCTCCTTCACGGCAAACGAGCCAAAGGTGGCCAGCGGAAACGTTACAAGGACACCCTCAAAGCCTCCCTGATAAAGTGCAACATCCCCACTGACACCTGGGAGTCTCTGGCTAAAGACCGCCCTAAGTGGAAAAAGTGTATCCGGGAGGGCGCTGAGCACCTTGAGTCTTAACGCCAAGAGCATGCAGAAATCAAGCACAGGCAGCGGAAAGAGCATGTGGCAAAAAAGTCCCAGCCACCCTTTCCCTCAACGACTATCTGTCCCACCTGTGACAGAGTCTGTGGCTCTTGTACTGGACTGTTCAGCCACCTAAGAACTCATTTTAAGAGTGGAAGCAAGTCTTCTTCAACTCCGAAGGACTGCCTATGATGATGATGATGATGAGCTACAAATTAAAGTTCATGAAATTGAAGGCAAATTATTGCCATGGTTAGGAGATTGGTTAGGTGGTAGAAAATAGAGAGTTAATGGGTATGTACCCAAATTGGAAGGAAATGACTCGTGGTATCCCACAAGGATCTGTGCTGGAGCCTCAACTATTGACTATATTTATTAATGACTTTGATAACGCAATAGAGAGTCACATATCCAAGTTTGCCAATGACACAGACTGGTGGTATAATAAGTATTGTAGACGGTACCATAAAATTAGAAAAAGACATTGATAGATTAAGTGAGAAGGTGAAACTATGGCAGATGGATTTCAATGCAGGTAAGTGTGAGGTCATCCATTTTGGACCATAAAAGGATAGATACGAGTATTATTTAAATGGTGAAAAGCTAGGAACAGTGGAGATCCAAAGAGATTTAGGGGACCATGTAGACAGATCATTAAAATGTGGTAGTCAGGCACAAGCAATAATCCAAAAGGCTAATGGAATGCTGGTCTTTATAACCAGAGGGCTAGAATAAAGGGGAGGATGTTTTGCTACAGATATACAAAGCCCTGCTGAGACCATATCTGGAATACTGTGTACGGTTCTGGGCACTGTGCCTTAGAAAGGATATATTGGCCGTGGAACGAGTTTAGCGCAGATTCACCAGAATGTTACCATGGTTTCAAGCATTATGAGGAGAGTACATATATTAGGCTTGTATTCCCTGGAATATAGAAGGTTAAGGGCTGAATCAGTTAAGGTTTTTCGGATTTTAAAAGGAATTGATAGGGTAGAGAGAGAGAAGCTTTTTCTGCTGATGGGGGAGTTTAGGACAAGGGGAGATAACCTTAAAATCAGAGCCACGCCATGCAGGAGAGTGGTTAGGAAACACTTCTTCACACACCAGGGTAGGAGTGTGGAACACTCACCCATAAAAAGCAGTAGATGCTAGCTCAATTGATCATTTTAATTCTGACTGAGATTTTTTCTATCTGAGGGGACAAAAGGATATGAAGCCAAGGCAGGTGGATGGAGTTAGGATACAGATCAGCCATGATCTCATTGAATGATGGAACAGGCTTGAGGGGCGGCATGGCCTGCTTCTGTTCCTATGTAAAGCTACTAATCAACCCCAAATTATATTTATTTTTAAAGTCCCTGAGTTACCAGCTCCCTTAATGGCTCAATTGCTTAAGGTGGTGAGTAGCTGAGGCATACACACCAAGAAGGTCTCAACTTCAATCTGTGCTGAATTAATTGATCTCAGGGAGAGTGGCTGCAGGACATTACAATCAGGCTAAGGAGAGAAATATCAGTAAGGGTTCCCATTCCCGATCACTGTTTACAGAGCTCCTGCTGATTGTGCATGCTTATGGACCAGACCGGGATCAACTTGTAATGGCTTCTGCATTCAGTTAGGCTGTTGATGCTCCTTTTGTTTGCCCTGCATTTTAAAAATGACCATTTGAGCAAACAAATTTTCAGAAGAATGGCAGAAAATTGGCAGCAAAAGGAGAAACACAAAAAACCCTGGAGTTATCCGTCTCAATTATTTTGTTTTGTAATTTGGGGTTGGAATACAAATGGGTAAAAGCTATGTCACAGTTATATAAACTGGTTATACTCCATCTGGTGTACTCTGTTCCATTCTGGGCATCGCACCTCAGAAAGGATATATTGGCCTTGGAGAGGTTGTAGCACAGATTCACAGAACGATACCGGAGTTAAAAGGGTTAAGTTATGTGGACAGGTTATATAGGCTAAGCTTGTATTCCCTTGAGTATAATTGAATTGGTAGGGTACAGAGAAACTATTTCCTCTTGTGGGGGAGTCCAGATTAAAGGGGCATAGCTTTAAAATTAGAGCTAGGCCGTTTAGGGTGATGTTAGGAAGAATTTCTTAACACAAAAGATAGTGGAAATCTGGAAGTATCTCTCCCAAAAAGCTGTTGAGGCGAGATCAATTGAAAATGTAAAAACTGAGATCGATAGATTTTTGTTAGGCATGTTTTGTTAGAATTCAACTATTTACAATCTATATTAATGACTTGGATGAAGGGACTGAGTGTAATGTAACCAAGTTTGCTGATGATACAAAGATGGGTGGGAAAGCAAGTTGGCATGCAGGTACAGCAGGCGGTTAAGAAAGCAAATGACATGTTGGCCTTCATAGCGAGGGGATTTGTGTACAGGGACAGGGGGGTGTTACTACAGTTGTACAGGGCCTTGGTGAGGCCACACCTGGAATATTGTGTACAGTTTTGGTCTCCTAACTTGAGGAAGGACATTCTTGCTATTGAGGGAGTGCAGCGAAGGTTCACCAGACTGATTCCCAGGATGGCGGGACTGACATATCAAGAAAGACTGGATCAACTGGGCTTGTATTCACTGGAGTTCAGAAGAATGAGAGGGGATCTCACAGAAACGTTTAAAATTCTGACGGGTTTAGACAGGTTAGATGCAGGAAGAATGTTCCCAATGTTGGGGAAGTCCAGAACCAGGGGTCACAGTCTAAGGATAAGGGGTAAGCCATTTAGGACCGAGATGAGGGGAAACTTCTTCACCCAGAGAGTGGTGAACCTGTGGAATTCTCTACCACAGAAAGTTGTTGAGGCCAATTCACTAAATATATTCAAGAGGGAGTTGGATGTAGTCCTTACTACTAGGGGATCAAGGGGTATGGCGAGAAAGCAGGAATGGGGTACTGAAGTTACATGTTCAGCCATGAACTCATTGAATGGTGGTGCAGGCTCGAAGGGCCGAATGGCCTACTCCTGCACCTATTTTCTATGTTTCTATGTTTCTATGTTGTGAGGACACAAAAATTTGCAAAGGGATATAGACAGGCAAAGTGAGTGGGCAAAAAATTGGCAGATGGAGTATAATGTGAGAGTGTGTGAGGTTATCCACTTTGGCAGAAAAAATAAAAAAGCAAATTGTTATTTCAATGGAGAGAAATTACAAAATGCTGCAGTGCAGAGGGATCTGGGGATCCTTGTGCATGAAACACAAAAAGTGAGTATGCAGGTACAGCAAGTAATCAAAAGGTAAATGGAATGTTGGCCTTTATTGCAAGGGGGATAGAGTATAAAAGCAGAGAAGTTCTGCTACAACTGTACAGGGTATTGGTGAGGCCACACCTAGAGTACTGCGTACGGTTTTGGTCTCTTTATTTAGGGAGGGATATAATTGCAGGCAGTTCAGAGAAGGGTCACGAGGTTGATTCCTGAGATAAAGGGGTTGACTTATGAAGAAAAGTTGAGCAGGTTGGGCCTATACTCATTGGAGTTTAGAAGAATGAGAGGTGATCTTATTGAAACACATAAGATAATGAGGGGGCTCGACAAGGTTGATGTAGAGAGGATGTTTCCCCTCATGGGAGAATCTAGAACTAGAGTGCATAGTTTTAGAATAAAGAGTCGCCTATTTAGAACTGAGATGAGGAGGAATTTCTTCTCTCAAAGCGTCTTAAATCTGTGGAATTCTCTACCCCAGAGAGTTGTGGAGGCTGGGTCATTGAATATATTTAAGATGGAGATAGACAGATTTTTGAGCGATAAGGGAATAAAGGTTATGGGTAGTGGGCAGGGAAATGGAGCTGAGCCCAAGATCAGGTCAGCCATGATCTTATTGAATGGTGGAGCAGGCTCGAGGGACCAAATGGCCTACTCCTGCTCCTATTTCTTATGTTATGTTCTTGTGGGTATTAAAGGTTATGAAACCAAGGTGGGTAGATGGAGTTCAGATACAGATCAGCCATAATCTAATTGAATGACGGAACAAGCTCGAGGGGCTGAATGGCCTGCTCCTGTTCCTATATAATTCCTGCGGATATCATAGCTGACAGATTGAATGGCCTGTAATTTTCCAATAAGCCACCATTTTGAATCGATTCAGTGCAGGGAGCGTTATTCAAATGCACTGCTAAAAACATCCATCATTTATTTATTATTAATTATACTTATATAAAACTTGCAGAAGAATAATTCTTCTTTTCAAATGTTTTCCACTTTTTCCTGCTGGGATGAGGTCTCGCAGGCACCAGCACCTTGCCCAAGTTGTTGTTTTCCGCATGTCAGGAGGCTACATGGCTGTGGAGGATATCAAGCTGAATCCTGGCTGAATCCATAAGAGGCCACTGGAGCACAAAACCTGCCCACCGGCACAAAAGGCCAAATGTAGCACCCCAACTGAAATCAGGGCTCCAATTTTTAACTAAGGTGGGGGCGGGGGTGAGCAATTTTCGGTGGTGAGTTTTGATGTCAGCTCAAAACTCACCTGCTCTGGAAAAAATACTCCTGGGTCTCATTTAAATATCGCCAGCCAACCTCTCAACTGCCTGGGCGAGAAGCTGTGCTGTCTTTAGGCTACCTACCGAACAAGTAAGTCCATGGGATCAGTTACTGGGCCTTCCCACAGGGTGCACCCCACGATCGGAAGAGGCGAGTTCGCGGCAGAGGAGGCCTAAGATTTCTTTGTGGAGCCAGAGGAGGCACTCCTGCTCCTGCTGACCTCATAAAGAATTTTTTTTTAAACTTTGAAACGTACCTTTTCAGGCCTTTTCTGACCCTCTGCGCTGGGTTGGAACGGTGGGAAACTGACCGCTCTTACTCACTCAGGGCTCCTGGTAAAAACTGCAGTCGAGTCATGATGGCATCATTAAGATCCAACATGCAAGTGCTAAAAAGGACCCTGCCAGATTAGGGCAGATGCCCTTGCCACCAGCTCAGTGGAGCAGGTAAAAATCGTGGCATCTCGGCTCTAGGTGGCTCCAGGGCATGTTTATGATCTGTGCGGATTCTAACTGCCCACCCGCTTAGTTTCAGCTGGGCAGATAGGGTTAAAATCAATCACCCCCTCCCTCCCCCACCCCCACTGCAACCCTGACCCCTCCGTATTCCCTTCAAGGTAACTCAGCACAGACCAGGGATCAAACCTGGGACATTCCTGGTTTTTAATTATAAATTAAGAAAATAATGTGCAGTGCCACCATTAAGTTATTAAAATATCCTTTCAAATTTCTTTTTTTCATAAACACTGAAACAGGGTTTGAGAGCAAACAATTCAAAGTAGAAAAGATACATGGATTTCTGCAGATCAACCAAATGTTGGGATTAATATTACATAATTATATGGAAGTAGAATTGAATTTGTACTATAAAAGCCACTTTAACGAGATAATGATCATTTAAAGACTAACACTTTACATCCTGCTTGGAGCCATGCTTTTCTTAGCGGAGCAGTGGAAATAAAGTTCATTGAGTTCTCCAACGTCAGCCAAGTATGAGGAGAAGTTTAACTCCCTTCATACCCTTTCTTCCAATACAGAAATTCTCAACCCTCAACCATTTTTGTCACTTTGCCAAAAGGGCCCTGTACGTCCACTTTGATACCAAACTGCAGTGTTCTGTCAAACTGTCGCTGCAGCAGTCAGGCGAACAGAAGATAAAAGAAGGAGATGCAAACTGGAATGTTATAATTTGACTCCTGCTGACTTTTACTCCAGAAGTCATTTTCTACTCTGCTACTCTGGGCTCTTCTAACCAGTTGGGAATTCAAACCATCTGTCTCCAAAGACCGAGATTGAGATACACCACAGATGAAATGCCAGGGCTTTAGTACATTTACTGTAAACAGTAATGGATCCCTTTTCAAGACTGCTTGTAATTCAAAACAAAAATTCTCATTACAACGCTGCTCATAAACTGAGCCTTTATTAAAAAGAAATGAAAAGCCATTTTTAATATAAATTAGATCTAGCAGTTTAATTATGGAATATTTTCCACAAAGCTCCCAGTTCTGAACAAGGGTCACACCCAAAACTATCATTCCCTTTCAGATGCTGACCAATATTTCCAGCAATGTTTGTTTTTCATCATCATAGGCAGTCCCTCGGAATCGAGGAAGACTTGCTTCCACTCCTGAAGTCAGTTCTTAGGTGGCTGAACAGTCCAATACGAGAGCCACAGACTTGTCACAGGTGGGACAGATAGTCATTGAGGGAAGGGGTGGGTGGGACAGGTTTGCCGCACGCTTTTTCCGCTGTCTGCGTTTGGTTTCTGCATGCTCTCGGCGTTGAGACTCAAGGTGCTCAGCATCTTCTCGGATGAACTTCCTCCACTTAGGGTGGTCTTTGGCCAGGGACTCCCAGGTGTCAGTGGGGATGTCGCACTTTTTCAGGGAGGTTTTGAGGGTGTCCTTGTAACGTTTCCGCTGCCCATCTTTGGCTTGTTTGCCGTGAAGGAGCTCCGCATTGAGCACTTGCTTTGGGAGTTTCATGTCTGGCACGTGAACTATGTGTCCTGCCCAGCGGAGCTGATCGAGTGTGGTCAGTGCTTCAATGCTGGGGATGCTGGCCTGGATGAGGATGCTGATATTGGTGCGCCTGTCCATCCAGGGGATTTGTAGGATCTTGCAGAGACATCGTTGGTGATATTTTTCCAGCAACTTGAGGTGCCTACTGTACATGGTCCATGTCTCTGAGCCAGACAGGAGGGCAGGTATTACTACAGCCCTGTAGACCATGAGCTTGGTGGCAGTTTTGAGCGCCAGGTCTTCAAACACTCTTTTCCTCAGGCGGCCGAAGGCTGCACTGGCACACTGGAGGCAGTGTTGGATCTCATCATCAATGCCTGCTCTTGTTGATAGGAGGCTCCCGAGATATGGAAGTGGTCCACGGTGTCCAGGGCCGTGCCATGGATCTTGATCACTGGGGGGCAGTGCTGTGCGGTGAGGACAGGATGGTGGAGGACCTTAGTCTTACGGATGTTTAGCGTAAGGCCCATGCTTTCGTATGCCTCAGTAAATACGTCGACTATGTCCTGGAGTTCAGCCTTTGTATGTGTGCAGATGCAGGCATCATCCGCGTACTGTAGCTGTTTGTTTTTATAGTTGTGTGGGATCACACGATCTCTCTACTTAAAAGAAGTGTGATAGACACTCTGATATATTCTTACTATACCGTATAAATGCACACGAGGCCCATACTTGAGAGAAGGTCACTCTGTGACCAGTTACCTTTATTACCAAGACCTCAAGTGATGAAGGTGGGTGGAGCTTCCCCTTTTATACCTGAAAGTCCAGGTTAGGAGTGTCTCCCCAAGTTCGCCCCTTGTGGTCAATGTTCTCAAGGTGTACAACTTAGGTCAGCTTATACATGGGTTACAATGATAGTTGAATACATGACATCACCTCCCCCCCAAAGTCTGATTGGGATCACAGGTTAAGTCTCTCTGGTGGTTTACGCTCCCTTGTAGAGCGCCTGAGTTGGGGCTCCGGTTGTTGGGCGCTGGCCTGAGTGTCTGCTGTTTGCGGTGCCTCAGGCCTGTCCGGACTGCCCACAGTGACTGGGCTCTCCTCCACTTGGTTCCGGTGTTCGGTCACCTGTGCTGGAGTAAACTCTACATCGTGTTCTTCCTCTGCTTCTTCTATGGGGTTGCTGAACCTCCTTTTAGTTGGATCCACGTGTTTGCGGCAGATTTGTCCATTGGTAAGTTTAACTACCAAAACCCTATTCCCCTCTTTGGCAATCACAGTGCCTGCAAGCTATTTGGACCCTGCAGCGTAATTAAGGACAAAAACAGGGTCATTGACATCAATACATCGCACCCTCGCATTCCAGTCATGGTAGTCACATTGTGACTGACGCCTGCTCTCAACAATTTCTTTCATAGTGGGGTGTATAAGGGATAACCCGGTTTTGAGCGTCCTTTTCATTAGCAGCTCTGCGGGTGGAACCCCTGTGAGCGAGTGTGGTCGGGGTCTATTGGCCAACAGGAGGCGTGATAAGCGACATTGTAGGGAACCCCCTTGGATTCTGAGCATCCCCTGTTTGATTATCTGCACTGCTCGTTCCGCCTGGCCGTTTGAGGCCGGCTTGAACGGTGCCGTTCTGACATGGTTGATTCCATTGCCTGCCATGAAGTCCTGGAATTCAGTGCTTGTGAAGCACGGGCCATTGTCGCTAACCAAGACATCCGATAGACCATGGGCGGCGAACCTTGCCCGTAGACTTTCTACCGTGGCAGAGGATGTGCTTGAATTTAAAATGGCACACTCAATCCATTTGGAGTACGTGTCTACTACAACCAAAATCATTTTTCCCATGAAAGGACCTGCGTAGTTCACATGGATGCGTGACCATGGCTTGGCGGGCCAGGACCAGGGGCTAAGTGTGGCTTCCCTGGGTGCATTGCCCAGCTGAGCACACGTGTTGCACCTGCGAACACAAAGTTCCAGGTCTGCATCTATCCCTGGCCACCAAAAGTGTGACCTGGCAATTGCCTTCATCATGACAATACCCGGGTGCTCATTGTGAAGTTCTCTGATAAACACCTCTCTGCCCATCTGGGGCATGACTACTCGGTTTCCCCACAGTAGGCAATCGGCCTGAATCGAGAGTTCATCCCTGCGCCTGTGAAATGGTTTAAATTCCTCAGGGCATGCCCTGTACGTGGCTGTCCAGTCCCCATTCAGGACACATTTCTTAACTAAAGACAGAAGTGGGTCTTTATTTGTCCAGACTTTAATCTGATGGGCCGTCACAGGTGAGCCTTCGCTTTCGAAAGCTTCAACAGCCATGACCGTCTCAGCATCATGTTCAGTTGCCCCCTCAGTGATGGCTAGTGGGAGCCTGCTGAGTGCATCGGCGCAGTTTTCAGTGCCCGGTCTGTGCCGAATTGTGTAGTCATATGCGGGCCGATGCATTCGCATTTATGGCCTTGTTGTCAGCCAAAAGGGACGTTAGGGATTTGTGATCTGTTTCCAGCTCAAATTTCCTGCCAAACAGATACTGGTGCATTTTCTTTACCACATATACACATGCTAGCGCTTCCTTTTCTACCATCCCCGTAGCCCCTTTCTGCCTGGGACAGACTTCTGGAGGCATAAACTACCGGCTGTAACTGATATTGGCATTCACATGCTGCAACACACACCCGACCCCATAGGATGACGCATCACACGTTAACACAAGTTTCTTACACGGGTCATATAATATTAACAGTTTGTTGGAGCATAACAAATTGCGTGCTCTATCAAGGGCCCTTTCCTGACTGTCCCCCCAGACCCAATCGTGACCTTTGCGTAGGAGCACGTGTAGCGGCTCTAACAGCGAGCTCAATTTGGGAAGAAAGTTACCAAAATAGTTCAGGAACCCCAGCAACGAACGCAGCTCTGTCGTGTTACGGGGTCTGGGTGCTCTCTGGATCGGTTCCGTTTTGGACGCAGTAGGTCTGATCCCGTCTGCTGCTACCCTCCTCCCCAGGAATTCTACCTCTGGAGCTAAGAAGACGCACTTCGCCTTTTTCAGTCGCAGCCCTACCCGGTCCAGTCTGCGTAGCACCTCCTCCAGGTTGTGGAGGTGTTCTTCAGTATCGTGACCCGTGCTGAGGATGTCGTCTTGAAAAACCACCGTCCTTGAAATCGACTTGAGGAGGCTTTCCATATTTCGCTGAAAGATCGCGTCGGCCGAACGAATCCCAAACTGACATCTGTTATACTCAAACAACCCCTTGTGTGTCGTGATGGTGGTCAGCTTCTTCGACTCACTCGCCAGCTCCTGGGTCATGTAAGCTGAGGTCAGGTCCAATTTTGAAAAAAGTTTGCCACCGGACAGCGTCGCAAAGAGGTCCTCCGCTCTCGGTAGTGGGTACTGGTCTTGGAGTGACACCCGATTGATGGTGACCTTGTAATCGCCACATATCCTGACTGACCCATCTGCCTTGAGCACTGGCACGATTGGGCTCGCCCAGTCACTGAATTCGACTGGCGAGATGATGCCTTCCCTCAGCAGGCGGTCCAATGCGCATTCTATATTTTTCCCGCATCACGTACGGCACCACTCTGGCCTTGTGGTGTACTGGCCTGGCGTCCGTGTTTATGTGAATCACTACCTTGGCCCCCATGAAAGTGCCAATGCCGGGTTGAAATAATGAGTCAAATTTGTCCAGTGAGCATGATACTCGCTCCACAGAAGAAATTGCATTGACATCGCCCCATTTCCAGTTCATGACAGCAAGCCAACTCCTCCCCAGTAGTGCGGGACCATTCCCCAGGACAATCCAGAGTGGCAACCTGTTCTCCGAATCTTTGTGGGTCATGACTACCGTGGCACTGCCTAGCACCGGAATGATCTCCTTTGTATATGTCCGTAGCTGTGCGTCAATCGGCAATTATTTTGGCCTCCTGGCCTTGGACACCCACAACCTTTCGAACTGTTTGATACTCATCAGGGACTGGCTGGCCCCTGTGTCTAGCTCCATTAATACTGGGATGCCATTGTGGAGCACTTTCATCATTATCGGTGGCGTCCTGGTATATGAACTGTATATGCGCTCCACATGAACTCGCTGAACTTCAGCTTCCAGCGATTTCCCCTAGTATTCATTTGGCCTCGTAGAGCTTACATCGGGCCCATCCTCCTCGTACATCAACCTGGCTGCAGGCTTCCTGCACATGCGCGCCAAGTGACTGCTGACGTTGCAGTTTCTGCAGGTATATTGCTGATACCTGCAAGCTCTGGCTGGGTGTTTGCCTCCACACCTCCATCATGAGCTGGAGGCCCCATTGTTGGAAACAAAAGGTCCATTACCAGTCGATTGTCTCTGACTGTCTCTGTGACTGTCCTTAAGCGCACCATTAACAGGTGTTGATAGCCCCATTACTGGCCGCATTGTCCATTGCGATGGCATGAATCGCCATTCAGCGAGCCATTGTCTCTGTTGAATTCCCCCTCTGGGTTCGACTGCATGCTGGGGCATGTCCAATTGCCCTTGTCTGCCTAGAGATCTGTGTGCTGCGTTAATAATGTTGACTCCCTGGTCGTTTGCCGCATTTGAGCCAAGATTTTTGTCATACATCATTCTGGTCTCTTCCTCCCCTGAGATAAATGTCTGGGCTACCAGAGCTGCTGCTTCCAAGGTCAAGTCTTTAGTCTCAATCAGTTTCCTGAAAACGCCAGCAGCATGCCCAATGCCCTCAATAAAAAAGTCTTGCAGCATCTCCGCTCTGCATGCATCTGGGAACTTACATAGGCTCGCCAGTCGCCGGAGATCTGCCATGAAGTCTGGAACACTTTGCCCTTCTCGCCGCCGGTGCGTGTAAAACCGGTGTCTCGCCATGTGCATGCTGCTCACCGGTTTAAGGTGTTCCCCAATCAACTTACTGAGCTCTTCGAATGTCTTGTCTGCTGGCTTCTCTGGCATTAGAAGGTCCTTCATCAGGGAGCATGTCCTGGATCCACAAATTGTCAGGAGATGAGCCCTGCATTTGTCGGCTGAATCCTGTCCCAACCATTCCTTAGTGACAAAACTTTGCTGCAGTCTCTCAATAAAGTCGTCCCAATCATCACCAACACAGTACCTCTCTTCTGTGCTGCTAGTGGCCATGCTCGCGTGGTTTAAATCCCAGTTTCTCGTCGCCAATGATATATCCTTTCTCTACAGTATAAATGCACACAAAGCCCATACTTGAGAGAAGGTCACTCTGTGACCAGTTACTTTTATTACCAAGACCTCAAGTGGTGAAGGTGGGTGGAGCTTACCCTTTTATACCTGAAAGTCCAGGTTAGGAATGTCTCCCACAAGTTCGCCTTGTGGTCAATGTTCTCAAGGTGTACAACTTAGGTCAGCTTATACATGGGTTACAATGATAGTTGTAAAAGAAATCAAAGCCACTGCAAAAAAAAATTCTTGCAGTATTTATAAGTTTGAAGTGATTTTTTTTAAAGAATCATTCCCTAGATTTTGCATTGACTTGTTCAGAAGTCTCTGTCAGTGCCGCGCCCTAACTGGTGGGTTTACCTAAGTAAGTTATAAATGGGGGACTCGGATCTATCTCCTCTCATTTAAATATAGTGACTGAAGTGAAGAATGCCCTATGAGGGAAATCCCATGATGCAAAGTGTTAGCATGCTAATATGCTGCCACTTAACAAAGAACAATAATGGTGAGAGGAGCTCATTTTAATATAAAGTACTCTCTCACGGACATAATGTACTATAAATTGTAAGCATTTTGTACTCAGTAGATTGTCTCCCCCTTTCTCCAAAGAATTTTCCTTCTTCCTTCCTCTCCTGAAACTATTGATTCCTTGCTCGGTTACAGTTTTACAGGTGCCTTCCCATACCTCCTCCAGGTGGACATTCTTCTCACGCTGCCCATGACTGTGAATGTCAGCATGTCATCACAGCTGCTTCTGATTCTGTGGGAAACATGACGCCAACGCAGGCAAATTCCCAGCAAGGGTTGATGGATAGGGATAGTGACCTTCCTGTGTGATTTTCCGCTCCCCAGTTTGGGGCCCTGAGGCAAACTGCAGCATCCATCTTGCTGTCTAACCTGCGATCAGCTATCTGAGCATAGGCCAGGGGTCGAACTTGGGACCTCCCTCATTTGCATGATTTAACTACTCACAGATAAGCTACTGAAGAAGCTGAAGTGAAAGCTTCTTTTTTTCATAATTCATTTCATCTCATGGGCCATGATGAAAATTTCTTGTCCTGTTCGGCTTCTGTTTATTAAATTCTGTTGTAACAAGGATTAAAAATGGATTCTATTTTTGTCTTTGAATATAAAATGGCAGTAAGACTTTAATCTGTATGCCAATAAGCTGGCTCATCCTTCGGTCTGGGGTTTAATGAAGAAGATGGGGAAATGTCAAATTGTGCACAGTACGATGCAGCACACTTGACTGTGGGAGGCTGCGGCTGAGAAAACAAACAAATGACCCTGGTGTAGTTCCTAGCTGTATTTTACAAAGACTTTACATTGTGCTGTGTGTTAGTAACATTGTATTCATTTTAGTGTAATATTAGGAGTGATTACATCTTCGTTACTTTGATCTGCAATTCTAAGACTTAAGAGGATTTGGGTTTAGAAACCAGAGGTCTTTGCCAATTATTGAGGTCCCCCCTGCCTCCCCCACCCCCGCTTTTGCTGAGAGGAGCAGCTCAGACTTATCACACTGAGTTCTGCAAAAGGACAGTTTTTACATAACTGAAGAAAGAGGTGGAAGAGGAAGTTTGGAGAAATTGTTTCTGAAAAGCACAAGGCAACTTATGCTGCAACTTGTCAATTCCATTTACCCGCATCTTTCTACCGCAGATCTTCTCGTCTCAGTGTTGATGTCCGGCAGAAGTTGAAAAATGGAACATTATTCCTTTACTTAACATTAATGTAGAGAGCGCAGATGGTATTGGATATAGTTAACTATTGCCTATTTCTTATGCTTCATTGTATTTCATTCAGAAATAAATATTGTAGTTCATTTTTAGCTGATATGACACTAATCTTCTGTTTGTTTTTCTACCATATCTTCATCACGCAAAGGGTAGTGGAAATCTGGAACTCTCCCTCAAAAAGCTGCTGAGACTAGGTCAATTGAAAATTTCAAAACTGAGATTGATATTATTGATCGGTAAAGATATTAAGGGATATGGATCACAGGCATGTAAATGCAGTTGAGATACAGATCAGCCATGAGAAACTGAATTGCAGAACAGGCGCAAGGGGCTGACTGGTCTACTCCTGTTCCTAATGTTAGTGGGTCTCTATATCAGAGTAAATTGAGAGCTTGGCACATTCCATATATTCCAATAAGCAATTTACTTCAATTCAATTAATTGCTAGACTTGGTGGACATAAAAACATAAGAACATAACGTAAGAACTAGGAGCAGGAGTAGGCTATCTGGCCCCTCGAGCCTGCTCCGCCATTCATTAAGATCATGGCTGATCTGATCTTGGCCTCAACTCCACTTCCCCGCCCGCTCCCCATAACCCTGGACTCCCTTATCCTTCAAAAATCTGTCTATCTCCACCTTAAAATTATTCAATGACCCAGCCTCCACAGCTCCCTGGAGTAGAGAATTCCAAAGATTCACGGCCCTCTGAGAGAAGAAATTCTTCCTGATCTCCGTTTTAAATGGACGACCCCTTATTCTGAAACTATGCCCTCTAGTTTTAGATTCCCCTATCAGAGGAAACATCCTCTCTGCATCCAACTTGTTAAGCCCTCTCAGAATCTTATACATTTCAATAAGATCACCTCTCACTCTTCTAAACGCCAATGAGTATAGGCCCAACCTGCTCAACCTTTCTTCATAAGACAACCCCTTCATCTCAGGAATCAACCTAGTGAACCTTCTCTGAACTACTTCCAATGCAAGTATATCCTTCCTTAAATAAGGAGATCAATACTGTATGCAGTCCTCCAGGTGTGGTCTCACCAATGCCCTGTACAGTTGAAGCAGGACTTCTCTACTTTTACACTCCACCCCCCCCCCTTGCAATAAAGGCCAACATTCCATTTGCCTTCCTGATTACTTGCTGTACCTGCAATCTAATATTATGTGTTTCATGTACAAGGACCCCCAGATCACTCTGTACCTCAGCATTTGTAATCCCTCCACATTTAAATAATAATTTGCTTTTTTATTTTTCCTACCAAAGTGGATAACCTCACATTTTCCCACACTATACTCCATCAGCCAATTTTTTGCCCACTCACTTAGCCTATCTATATCCCTTTGCAGATTCTTTGCGTGCTCCTCACAACTTGCTTTCCCATCTATCTTTGTATTATCAACAAATTTGGCTACATTACACACAGTCTCTTCATCCAAGTAATTAATATAGATTGTAAATAGTTGAAGCCCCAGCACTGATCCCTGTGGCACCCCACTAGTTACAGTTTACCAACCTGAAAATGACCCATTTATCCCGACTCTCTGTTTTCAGTTAGTTAGCCAATCCACTATCCATGCTAATATATTACCCCCAATCCTGTGACCTCTTATCTTGTGCAGTAACCTTTTATGTGGCATCTTATCGAATGCCTTCTGGAAGACTAAATACATATCTACTGTATCTACTGGACATATGGTATCTGGAGATAAAATGAATTTACAATGTCCACATTGGTGTGGGATGAAAGTAAAACAGTACTTAAAAAATAAACTCTGGCTTGTAACAGCGGCACACCATCTCAGGTCTCCTTCACACCAGGGAGACATTCCACCAATATGGATGCTCCTTGGGAAATTCCAGAAGTCAGCAAATAGGATCGGGCTAGACGCTGAATGGGAAAAGTCATCATTCACTATGTACCGCTATGAACTCAGAAGTGCTCACTGGTCTGATGATCTATTAATTGGCACGTTCCCTGGCTATGGATACTGATCTCTAGGATTCCCTCTGGAGCCATTCCCTGATGTCCCATTGTTGACATCCGCAGACTTGAGCTGTAGCGTCATGGCAACATAAAATATCGTCTCTCTGTGAGACTGAAAGTGAACGTTGAAGTTAGTCATTGCATTATTATTCCATATTGGACCGATTGTAGGGCTTGGTGGGGTGGACTCGATATTGAAAGTATTTCCTCTACACTATAACAAAAGCAAAATACGGCAGATGCTGGAAATGTGAAATAGAAACAGAAAATGCTGCAAACACTCAGCACGTCAGGCAGCAAAAGTGGAGAGAGAAACAAAGTTAATGACCTTTCATCAGAACGTTCAATCATCGATCTGAAACATTAACTATGCTTCTCTCTCACTGATGCTGCCTGACCTGCTGAGTATTTCCAGCATTTTTTGTTTTTATCCCCTACACTATAGTTCACTTTAAATGAAGGACCTCCTTCCCTCATACACAGGAGAATAAAACTACTTTTATGTTGTTCTTCTTTTAGTACAGATTCAAAGAGCCCACCATCAATGAGTTGTTGCCAGGTTATGGAAAACGGATTTAACACCATAAACGCAGGAAGTTGGCTAACAGAGCGGGATTCCCAGAGTCCGAATTAAAAGAAGCTTACGTTTGCTGTAGTCTATTTTCCAGCCCACTCGCAGACAAACACGCAGAGAAACATTCAGCTTGCATTGACATTGATGCAGATACCATATGAGATGAAGTGTGGGTTTAGCAACTCTGGAATTTGTTTTAAAGAATTAAGTTGGTTTCTTCACTCTAATTGTGGGTTTTAATTTGCATTTAGCATAACGACACAGACAATTTATCATTTGTACTCACTACAGATTGACTTAATCAGCCTGTTTACACTCAGTTCTTCGACACAAAGTGGTGTAGATTTGGATTTGGTCCAAAGCAGCCACGTTGTATACAAGGCTATAGTTCCCTGCTATTCAAAGAGAACTTCTTCACCAGAGGTTACAACTTTCTACACTTTCTATACAATGAGCTTTTTCAAATACATCTTCTCGTAAAAATGGAGGAATTTGCCTTCAAGACAAATTAATTAGTAACTTATTCTACATCTGAGCTACTAGAGCTCTGCCTCACACAGGCAAAGTTGGTATTGTATAAACCATTGTATACCTATGTATTAAAATTTCAGTAATGGCTACATTTATCCAACGTTGGTTAATAATATTTGCTAAATGATGGTTACAAATAGTCACTATAATATCTTGTACATGTGCAAAACACGTACAGAAATCAGTCATTTCTCAATTGCTAAAATTAAAAGGACCCATTTATACTACATAAATATACGTTTCAAATTTCAACAATAACCTTGACCGAATGTTTCACAAAATAGATACGATGGATAATTTTAACACTTCACATCCATAAACTTACAAAGCACTAATTTGCCTTACCTTCAAAGTTTCGACAATATTTTCTACACCAGAGACGTCAGTTCTGTGAAAGCTCAAGAAGTGAAATGTTTTTAATCCAAACAGTATAGTTTAAATTATTCTGCTGCTACAATCAGGATGTATGATGCCTCTCCATAAGGGATTGTACAACATATGCCAAAGTCAACAGGATAAGTCTGGTTAGTTTGCAAGTATTTGCTCTGTAAAAAATGGTCTTATGAACACACCCCCGACGAAGACTGACACTGCATGCCTATTTTAACATTCATCATGGATCATTTGTTCCTTAACTATTGAGATGCCAGTCATTGTTTGTTCAATTATATTGATTAACTACACACTCTCCATTCCAGTACTTTACTAAAATATCATGTTGTATTTAACTTACAGCATTGGACTGTCACCTTAATTCACCAACTGTAAAAACAAAAGGCATTCCTTATGAGTTTGCCTACATATTACAGAAACTGAGTGTGGGTTTGGAACTTAAAGGAATGAGTGTTGCTTCACTGGCAAGTTCAAATATTCCCGAATTCTGTGCAAAAACAATCACCATAACAAAGCAAAAATGAGCTGCATCTTTGTACAAAGTGAAAAGGTTTTGACTCAGTTGATTATATTGCTCCTTTAGGTAAGATATGTAATCAATAAAATTGGATGAAGTTCTCGAATCCCCGTTATATTACACTTTGGTATTGAAGGTGGGTTGGCATTTGCCAAATCCACGACCAAAAGTGCATTGCCAAATGAATTAATACTAAAGGAATAGCGATTACCACAAACCAGTGGTGTCTGGAGTCATGCTGTTTGTAGCCTAGCTACTAGCTGGCACTTCAGCTTTGATTCTGACACATTTATAGATTTAAATAGTACAGGTACAACGTCTGAAATCTGGAATCCTCGGGACTGAATCCGTGCCAGATTTTGGGTATTGCCGGCATTCGGACCTTGCCGCACGCTGATCCTCCATTCCTCACCGCTCGGCGAAATGTCTAGTTTTCGGTCAATTCCGGTTTTCGGAGTTCTGGATTCGGGACGTTGCACCTGTATACATCTATATATATTTACAAATCTTGTATGGGATATGCATTTCTTGACTACAAACCTTACTTTATATTCATTATTGTTATGCCATCATTTCCCATTCAGTTTCCTCCGTCAACTGTCGCAATGTAGTTGCAGACTCTGACAACTGATTGTCTGGGCCATATTAATCATCTTACTGTGATTCAATGTTTTTTTATTCATTCATGGAATGTGGGTGTCACTAGCAAGGCCAGCATTTATTGCCCATCCTAATTGCCCTTAAGAAGGTGATGGTGAGCCATCGTCTTGAACCGCTGCAGTACTTGTGGTGAAGGTACTCCCACAGTGCTGTAAGGGAGGGAGTTCTAGGTTTTTGACCCAGTGATGATGAAGGAAGAGCAATATATTTCAAGTCAGGATGGTGTGTAACTTGGAGGTGAACTTGCATGTGATGGTGTTCCCATGCACCTGCTGCCCTTGTCTTTCTAGGTAGTAGAAGTTGCGGGTTTGGAAGGTGCTGCTGAAGAAGACTTGGCGAGTTTCTGCACTGCATCATGTAGATGGTACACACTGCAGCCACGGTGCACTGGTGATGGAGGGAGTGAATGTTGAAGGTGAAGGATGGGGTGCCAATCAAGCGGGCTGCTTTGTTCTGGATGGTGTCGAGCTTCTTGAGTGTTGTTGGAGCTGCACTCGTCCAGGCAAGTGGAGAGTATTCCATCACACACTTGACTTGTGCCTTGTAGATGGTGGAAAGACTTTGGGAAGTCAGGAGGTGAGACACTTACCGCAGAATACCCAGCCTCGGACCTGCTTTGGTAGCCACAGTATTTATGTGGCTGGTGTAGTTAAGTTCTAGTCAGTGGTGACCCCCAAGATGTTGATGGTTGGGGATTTGATGATGGTAATGCCGTTGAATGTCAAGAAGTGTTGGTTAGACTCTGTCTTGTTGGAGATAGACATTGTCTGGCACTTGTGTGGTGCGAATGTTATTTGCCACTTATCATCCCAAGCCTGAATGTCATCCAGGTCTTGCTGCATGCAGGCATTTACTGCTCCATTATCTGAGGAGTTGCAAATGGCACTGAACACTGTGCAATCATCAGCGAACATCCCCACTTCTGACCTTATGATGGAGGGAAGGTCATTGATGAAGCAGCTGAAGATGGTTGGGCCTAGGACACTGCCCTGAGGAACTCCTGCAGCGCTGTCCTGGGGCTGTGATGATTAGCCTCCAACAACCACAACCATCTTCCTTTGTGCTAAGTATGACTCCAGCCAGTGGAGAGTTTTCCCCCTGATTCCCATTGACTTCAGTTTTACTAGGGATCCTTGATGCCACACTCGGTCAAATGCTGCCTTGATGTCAAGCGCAGTCACTCTCATCTCACCTCTAGAATTCAGTTCTTTTGTCCATGTTTGGACCCAGGCTGTAATGAGGTCTGGAGCCGATTGGTCCTGGCGGAACCCAAACTGAGCATCAGTGAGCAGGTTATTGGTGAGTAAATGCCTCTTGATAGCACTGTCGATGACCCTTTCCATCACTTTGCTGATGATTGAGAGTAGACTGATGGGACAGTAATTGGCTGGATTGGATTTGTATTGTTTTTTGTGGACAGGACATACCTGGGCAGTTATCCACATTGTCAGTAGATGCCAGTGTTGTAGCTGCACTGGAACAGAGATTGGCTTGAGGCTTGGCAATTTCTGGAGGCCAAGTCTTCAGCAGTACAGCTGGGATGTTATCGGGACCCATAGCCTTTGCTGTATCCAGTCTGTTCAGCCATTTCTTGATATAATGTAGAGTGAATACATTTTGGCTGAAGACTGGTTCGATGATGGTGGGGACCTCAGGAGCAGATCAATATGAATCATTCACTCAGCACTTCTGGATGAAGATGGTTGCAATCGCTTTAGCCTTGCCTTTTGCTCCGCCATCATTGAGAAGCGGTCATACATGGAGCCTCCTCCTCCTGTTAAATTGTCAGATTGCTTGTCCAACATCCAATACTGGATGAGCAGAAATGTTCTCCAATTATATATTGGGAAGACCTGAGCCATTGTCTTTGGTCCACGCCACAAACTGCGTTCCCTAGCCACTGATTCCATCCGAGCATCTATCTGAGACTAAACTAGACTGTTTGCAACCTAGGCGTCATATTTGACCCTGAAATGAGTTTCCTGCCACATATCCACGGCATAACAAAAAACGTCTATTTCCACCTCCGTAACATTGCCTGCCTCCGCTCCTGCCTCAGCTCTTCTGCTCCTGAAACCCTCATCCATGCCTTTGTTACCTCTAGACTTGACTTCTCCAACACACTCCTGGCTGGCCCCCCACATTCTACCCTATGTAAACTTGAGGTCATGCACAACTCGGCAGCCCGTGTCCTAACTCACACCAAGTCCCGATCACCTATCACCCCTGTGCTCACTGACCTATATTGGCTCCCAGTTAAGCAATGCCTCAATTTCAAAAATCTCATCAGTTTACAAATCCCTCCATGGCCTCGCCCCTCCCTATCTCTGTAATCTCATTCATTCTCACAACCGCATGAGATGTCTGCGTTCCTCAAATTCTGCCCTCTTGAACAAACCTGATTATAACTGCTCAACAATCGGTGGCCGTGTCTTCAGCTGCTTGGGCCCTAAGCTCTGGAACTCCCTCCCTAAACCTCTCCGCCTCTCTAACTCTTTAATATTCTCTTTGAAACCTACCTCGTCATCTGCTGTAATTTCTTCTGATGTAACTTGGTGTCAAATTTATCTATTTTGTCTTATAACACTGATGTGAAGTGCCTTGGGACATTTTACTATGTTAAAGGCACTATGTAAATAAAAGTTGTTGTTAGTTGTTTATTTGTCCATTGCTATTCACAACTTGATTTGGCAGGACTGCAGAGCTTTGTTCTGATCCGTTGGTTGTGGGATTGCTTAGTTCTAGCTAGAGCATGCTGCTTCCACTGTTTAGCATGCATGTAGTTCTGTGTTGCAGCTACACCAGGTTGTCACTTCCTTTTTAGGTACACCTGGCATGGTCTTATATATTCTTCACTAACCAGGATTGGTCCCTTGGAGGACTCCACAAGGACTGTGTGGTGACCAATACTGTCATGGACATAGGAACATAGGAAATAGGAGCAGGAGGAGGCCATTCGGCCCCTCAAGCCTGCTCCGCCATTCTATAAGATCATGGCTGGTCTGATCATGGACTCAGCTCCACTTCCCTGCCCACTCCCCATAACCCTTCACTCCCTTAGCTTTCAAAAATCTGTCTATCTCCACCTTAAATATATTTAATGATCCAGCCGCCACAGCTCTCTGGGGCGGAGAATTCCACAGATTTACGACCATCATCTCAGTCTAAATAGGTGACCCCTTATTCTTAAACTGTGCCCCCTACTTCTAGATTCCCCCACGAGTGGAAACATCCTCTCTGCATCTACCTTGTGGAGCCTCCTCAGTATTTTATATATTTCATTAAGATCACCTCTCATTCTTCTAAACTCCAATGAGTATAGACCCAACCTACTCAACCTTTCTTCATAAGTCAACCCCCTCAGCTCAGGAATCAACCTAGTGAACCTTCTTTGAACTGTCTCCAGGGCAAGTATGTCCCTCTGTAAATAAGGAGACCGAAACTGTACGCAGTACTCTAGGTGTGGTCTTACCAATACCCTGTACAGTTGCAGCAGTACTTCCCTGCTTTTATACTCTATCCCCCTTGCAATAAAGGCTAACATTCCATTTGCCTTCCGGATTACTTGCTGTACCTGCATACTCACTTTTTGTGTTTCATGTACAAGGACCCCCAGGTCCCTCTGTACTGCGGCGTTTTGTAATCTCTGTCCATTTAAATAGTAATTTGTTTTTTTATTTTTCCTGCCAAAGTGGATAACCTCACACTTTCTCACATTATACTCCATCTGCCAAATGTTTGCCCACTCATTTAGCCTGTCTATATCACTTTGCAGATTCTATGTATCCTCCTCGCAACTTGCTTTCCCACCAATCTTTGTATTATCAGAAAACTTGGCTACTTTACACTCGGTCCCTTCATCCAAGTCATTAATATAGATGGTAAATAGTTGAAGTCCCCACACCAATCCCTGCGGCACCCCACTAGTCACTGTTTGCCAACAGTGAAATTACCCATTTATCCCGACTCTCTGTTTTCAGTTAGTTAGCCAGTCCACTATCCATGCTAATACATTCCCCCCAACCTCAAGAGCTTTTATCTTGTGCAGTAACCTTTTATGTGGTACCTTATCGAATGCCTTCTGGAAATCCAAAGACACATATCCATTGGTTCCCCTTTATCCATCCTGTTCGTTACATCCTCAAAGAACTCCAGCAAATTTGTCAAACATGATTTCCCTTTCATAAAACCATACTGACTCTGCTTGACTATATTATGCTTTTCCAACTGTCCTGCTACTGCTTCCTTAATAATGGAGTCCAGCATTTTCCCAACAACAGATGTTAGGTTAACTGGTCTATAGTTTCCTGCTTTCTGTCTGCTTCCTTTTTTAAATAGGGGTGTTACATTTGTGATTTTCCAATCTGCTGGGCCCTCTCCAGAATCCAAGGAACTTTGGTAGATTACAACCAATGCATCCACTATCCCTGCAGCCACTTCTTTTAAGACCCTGGGGTGAAAGCCATCAGGTCAAGGGGACTTGTCCACCTTTAGTCCCATTATTTTATCGGTACTTTTTCTTGAGTGATAATGACTGTTTTAAGTTCCTCCCTCGCTATATCCCATTATTAGGATGTTTTTAGTGTCTTCTACCATGAAGACCAATTCAAAATATTTGTTCAAAGTCTCTGCCATCTCCCTGTTCCCCATTATTAATTCCCCAGCCTTGTCCTCTAAGAGACCAACGTTTACTTTAGCTACTCTCTTCCTTTTTATATACCTGTAGAAGCTCTTACTATCTGTTTTTATATTTATTGCTAGTTTATTCTCATAATCTATCTTCCCTCTCTTTATTATTTTTATAATCGTCCTTTGCTGGTTTTTTTAAATTTCCCAATCATTTGGGCTCCCATTAATCTTGGCCACTTTGTATGCCCTTGTTTTCAATTTGATACCATCCTTTACTTCCTTAGTTAGTCACGGATGATTCTCCCTTCTCTTAAAGTCTTTCCTTCTCATTGGAATATATTTTTGTTGAGAGTTATGAAATATCTCCTTAAATGTCTGCCACTGCTTATCAACCATCCCACACTTTAATCTACTTTCCCAGTCCACTTTAGCCAACTCTGCCTTTATACCTTTGTAATCGCCTTTATTTATGATCAGGACACTGAATTGAGATCCAAATTTCTCACCCTCCAACTGACTTTGAAATTCAACCATGCTATGTGATACGTCCTTACTACACAGTATAAATGCACACGAGGCCCATGCTTGAGAGAAGGTCAGTCTGTGACCTGTCCTTTATTCCTTGGCACTCAAGTGATGAAGGTGGGTGGAGCTTCCCCTTTTATACCTGAAGGTCCAGGTTAGGAGTGTCTCCCACCTAGTGGTCAGTGTTCTCACAGTGTACAACTTAGGTCAGTTTATACATGGGTTACAATGCTGGTTGAATACATGACATCACCTCCCCCCCCAAAATCTTATTGGGATCACAGGTTGAGTCTCTCTGGTGGTTTACGCTCCCTTGTAGAGCGCCTGAGTTGGGGCTCCAGTTGTTGGGTGCTGGCCTGAGTGTCTGCTGTTTGCAGTGCCTCAGGCCTGTCCGGACTGCCTACAGTGACTGGGCTCTCCTCCCTTTGGTTCCGGTGTTCGGTCACCTGTGGTGGAGTGAACTCTATATCGTGTTCTTCCTCTGCTTCTTCTATGGGTTTGCTGAACCTCCTTTTTGTTTGATCCACATGTTTGCGGCAGATTTGTCCATTGGTAAGTTTAACAACCAGAATCCTATTTCCCTCTTTGGCAACCACAGTGCCTGCGAGCCATTTGGGCCCTGCAGCGTAGTTGAGGACAAAAACAGGGTCATTTACATCAATACATCGCGCCCTCGCATTCCTGTCATGGTAGTGATATTGTGACTGGCGCCTGCTCTCGACAATTTCTTTCATGGTGGGGTGTATAAGGGATAATCGGGTTTTGAGCATCCTTTTCATTAGCAGCTCTGCGGGTGGAACCCCTGTGAGCGAGTGTGGTCGGGATCTATAGGCCAACAGGAGGCGTGATAAGCGGGTTTGTAGGGAACCCCCTTGGAATCTGAGCATCCCCTGTTTGATTATCCGCACTGCACGTTCTGCCTGGCCGTTTGAGGCTGGCTTGAACGGTGCCATTCCAACATGGTTAATTCCATTGCCTGCCATGAAGTCCTGGAATTCAGTGCTTGTGAAGCACGGGCCATTGTCGCTGACCAAGATGTCCGGTAGACCGTGGGCGGCGAACATTGCCCGTAGACTTTCTACCGTGGCAGAAGATGTGCTTGAATTTAAAATGTCACACTCGATCCATTTGGAGTAGGCGTCTACTACAACCAAAAACATTTTCCCCATGAAAGGACCTGCGTAGTCCACATGGATGCGTGACCAAGGCTTGGCGGGCCATGGCCAGGGGCTAAGGGGGCCTTCCCTGGGCGCATGGCCCAGCTGGGCACACGTGTTGCGCCTGCGAACACAAAGTTCCAGATCTGCGTCTATCCCTGGCCACCAAACGTGTGACCTGACAATTGTCTTCATCGTGACAATGCCCGGGTGCCCATTGTGTAGTTCTCTGATGAACACCTCTCTGCCCACCTGGGGCATGACTATGCGGTTTCCCCACAGTAGGCAATCGGCCTGAATCGAGAGTTCATCCTTGCGCCTGTGAAATGGTTTAAATTTCTCAGGGCATGCCCTGTACGTGGCTGCCCAGTCCCCATTCAGGACACATTTCTTGACTAGAGACAATAGCGGGTCTCTATTTGTCCAGACTTTAATCTGACAGGCTGTCAAGGGTGAGCCTTCGCTTCCGAAAGCTTCAACAGCCATGACCATCTCAGCAGCATGCTCGGTAGCCCCCTCAGTAGTGGCTAGTGGGAGCCTGCTGAGTGCATCGGCGCAGTTTTCGGTGCCCGGTCTGTGCCGAATTGTGTAGTCATAGGCAGCTAACGTGAGTGCCCACCTCTGTATGCGGGCCGATGCGTTTGCATTTATGGCCTTGTTGTCGGCCAAAAGGGACGTTGGAGGTTTGTGATCTGTCTCCAGCTCAAATTTCCTGCCAAACAGGTACTGGTGCATTTTCTTTGCCGCATATACACATGCGAGCGCCTCCTTTTCTACCATCCCGTAGCCCCTTTCTGCCTGGGACAGACTTCTGGAGGCATAAGCTACCGGCTGTATCTGACCCTTGGCATTGACATGCTGCAACACACACCCGACACCATAGGACGACGCATCGCACGTTAACACAAGTTTCTTACATGGGTCATATAGCGTTAACAGATTGTTGGAACATAACAAATTGCGTGCTCTATTAAAAGCCCTTTCCTGGCTGTCCCCCCAGACCCATTCGCGACCTTTGCGTAGGAGCACGTGTAGTGGCTCTAGCAGCGTGCTCAATTTGGGAAGAAAGTTACCAAAATAGTTCAGGAGCCCCAGGAACGAACACAGCTCCATCGTGTTACGGGGTCTGGGTGCTCTCTGGATCGCTTCCATCTTGGATGCAGTAGGGCTGATCCCATCTGCTGCTACCCTCATCCCCAGGAATTCTACCTCTGAAGCTAGGAAGATGCACTTCGCCTTTTTCAGTCGCAGACCTACCCGGTCCAGTCTGTGTAGCACCTCCTCCAGGTTGTGGAGGTGTTCTTCAGTATCGTAACCCGTAATGAGGATGTCGTCCTGAAAAACCACCGTCCCTGGAATCGACTTGAGGAGGCTTTCCATATTTTGTTGGAAGATCGCGTCGGCCGAGCGAATCCCGAACAGACATCTGTTGTACTCAAACAACCCCTTGTGTGTCGTGATGGTGGTCAGCTTCTTCGACTCACTCGCCAGCTCCTGGGTCATGTAAGCTGAGGTCAGGTCCAATTTTGAAAAAAGTTTGCCACCGGATAGCGTCGCAAAGAGGTCCTCCGCTCTCGGTAGCGGGTGCTGGTCTTGGAGTGACACCCGATTGATGGTGGTCTTGTAATCGCCACATATCCTGACCGACCCATCCGCCTTGAGCACCGGCACAATCGGGCTCGCCCAGTCACTGAATTCGACTGGCGAGATGATGCCTTCCCTCAACAGGCGGTCCAATTCGCCTTCTATCTTTTCCCGCATCACGTACGGCACCGCTCTGGCCTTGTGGTGTACTGGTCTGGTGTCCGGGTTTATGTGAATCACTACCTTGGCCCCCATGAAAGTGCCGATGCCGGGTTGAAATAATGAGTAAAATTTGTCCAGGACCTGTGAGCATGATACTCGCTCCACAGAGGAAATTGAATTGACATCGCCCCATTTCTAGTTCATGACAGCAAGCCAACTCCTCCCCAGTAGTGCGGGACCGTCCCCTGGGACAATCCAGAGTGGCAACCTGTTTTCCGAATCTTTGTGGGTCACGACTACCGTGGCGCTGCCTAGCACCGGAATGATCTGCTTTGTGTAAGTCCGTAGCTGTGCGTCAATCGGCGATAATTTTGGCCTCCTGGCCTTGGATGCTCACAACTTTTCGAACTGTTTGATACCCATCAGGGACTGGCTGGCACCCGTGTCTAACTCCATTGATACTGGGATACCATTGAGGAGCACTTTCATCATTATCGGTGGCGTCCTGGTGTATGAACTGTATACGTGCTCCACATGAACTCGCTGAACTTCAGCTTCCAGCGATTTCCCCCAGTGTCCATTTCTGCAATTTCTGCAGGTATTTTGCTCATCTCTACAAACTCCGGCTGAATGTATGCCTCCACGCCTCCAGCATGAGTTGCGGTTTGAAACAAAAGGTCCCTTGCCAGTCGATCGTCCCTGACTGCCCCTGTTATTGTCCTTGAGTGCACCATTAACAGGTGTTGATGGCCCCATTACTGGCCGCATTGTCCCCTGCAATGGCATGATTCGCTGTTCAGCTTGCCATTGTCTCTGTCGAACTCCCCCTCTGGGTTCGACTACATGTTGGAGCATGCCTGACTGCCCTTGTCTGCCTGGAGAACTGTGTGCTGCTTTAACAATGTTAAATCTCTGTCCCAACCATTCCTTATCACAGTACCTCTCGTCTGTTCTGCTAGTGGCCATGCTCGCGTGGTTTAAATCCCAGTTTCTTGTCGCCATTGATACGTCCTTACTACACAGTATAAATGCACACGAGGCCCATGCTTGAGAAAGGGTGAGTCTGTGACCTGTCCTTTATTCCTTGGCACTCAAGTGATGAAGGTGGGTGGAGCTTCCCCTTTTATACCTGAAGGTCCAGGTTAGGAGTGTCTCCCACCTAGTGGTCAGTGTTCTCACAGTGTACAACTTAGGTCAGTTTATACATGGGTTACAATGCTGGTTGAATACATGACACTATGATCACTCTTTCCTAGAGGATCCTTTACTAGGAGATCATTTATTAACCCTGTCTCATTACACAGTACCAGATCCAGGATATCCTATTCCCTGGTTGGTTCCGCAAGGTACTGTTCAAGAAAACCATCCCGATGCACTCTATGAACTCTTCCTCAAGGTTATCCTGGCCAATTTGATTTGTCCAATCAATATGAAAATTAAAATCACCCATGATTATTGCCATTCCTTTCTTACAAACCTCCATTATCTCTTGATTTATACTCTCTCCAACAGAGTAGTTACTGTTTGGGGGCCTATAGACTACGCCCACCAATAACCTTTTTCCCCTTATTATTTCTTATCTCCAGCCAAACTGATTCTACATCTTGATCTTCTGAGCCAATATCACTTCTCACTGCTGCACTGATCTCATCCTTTATTAACAGATGCATCTGTGACAGCTAGATTGGTGTGGACAAGGTCATACAGATTTTTCAGTCACCACCGCTGCAGTCTGGCAACTTTATCCTTCACGACTTGGCTAGCTCGGTCAGTAGTGGTGCTACCAAGCCACTCATGATGATGGACATTGAAGTCCCCCACCCAGAGTACATTCTGTGCCCTTGTTACTCTCAGTGCTTCTTCCAAGTGGTGTACAACATGGAGGCGTACTGATTCGTCAGCTGAGGGAGGGCGGTAGGTGGTGATCAGCAGGAGGTTTCCCTGCCCATATTTGACCTGATCCTATGAGACTTCATGGGGTCCATAGTCAATGTTGAGGACTCCCAGGACCTCTCCCTCTCGACTGTATACCACTGTGCTGCCACCTTTAGTGGGTGTGTCCTGCCGGTGGGACAGGACATACCCTGAGGTGATGATGGAGGAATTTGAAACGTTGGCTGAAAGGTATGATTCTGTGAGTATGACTATGTCAGGCTGTTGCTAGACTAGTCTGTGGGACAGCTCTACCAATTTTGGCACAAGTCCCCAGATGTTAATGAGGAGGACTTTACAGGGTCAACTGGGCTAGATGTGGCTTTGTTGTGTCCGGTGCCTAGGTAGATGTTAGTTGGTCCATCCGATTTTATTCTTAGTATACTTCTTAGTGGTTTGGTACAACTGAGTGGCTTGCTCACCCATTTCAGAGGGCAGTTAAGAATCCACTACAAAAAAAAGTCTGGGAGAAAAGAGTGGTCATAGAGTGAGTGATACATTGAAGGGAGTTCCAACGAGTGACAGGAGAGAAAATAAATTGTGAACAGTTATTAACATATTTAAATTAGGCTCTTACAGTTTAATTGTATATCCAATTTGAAGTGAACTCCTGCTGCACGGGTTTTCCAGGGGTTGGAAAACTGGGCAATAAAACAGGGACGAGAGCTGCTGGCTCCCTAAGGTAGATGTTTTAGCACTCCTTGTGCACCGAGGGGCAGGGGTGCTCCCCCCGGCCCCAGAACGAAGCCTTTGACCTCGCCACCACCAACCCTCCCAACCTCCAGCCTCCCAAGTTCAGGGCTTTCCCCCTTCCTGATTGCTGACATCACCCCCTCCCCCTCCCAATCGCAGTCTCCCGCGGAGAGACTGCAAGGGAAAGTGCGAGGGGAAAGTGAAAATGGAGAGAGCGAGGGGAGGGAGCGAGGGGAGAGTGTGATGGCAGAGTGCGCGGGGAAGAGTGTGAGGGGAGAGTGTGAGGGGAGAAATAGAAGACATCAATCTTATAACCTGAACCTGAGAGTTGCTGGGGGTTTCATAGCAGGCCGTATAATGGACAACAGTCAAATTCTGCAACAGCATGAAGCTCGCCTTGAAGATATTGGGAACCGTTCAAAATTCGCTGAAAGCTTTGGATTGGTTATTGGTATGCATGAAATATGCTTCAAGCTGGTAAATTGGCACAAGTTATGAATGAGATGAACAACTACTCAATCAACATATTGGGCATTAGTGAATGTCAGTGGCCAGGAGCCAACTCTACGAGGATTGCAAAGGAGACAAAACCATATTGAACTCAGGAATGCCAGAAGGTGGTAAGAAAGGTGTTACACTGAACTTTGGTGAGGCAGCTAACGTGCCCTTTGGGATTGGGAACCCATCAACAGCAGACTGCAATGTGCAAGGTTCCAGATACGTTACTTCAAAATGACTATCATGCAGTGCTATGCATCCACAAATGAGAACAGTGCTGAAATTAAAGACAGTTTTTACAACAGTGGCGGGCTGAGTTGATCAGTCCTCCCCATGGACTATTTCAAGACTTTGGAGCCTTCTGGGTGCTGCTCTGTGCTAGCAACAGGCAGCTGAGTTACAGCCAGCTCACGCCTGCAGCTACACTCCTGTTTTCTGCTCCAGACTCTGCGAGACGGCATTCCTGCGTTAGGAGTGTGCACAGGCCATGCAATAAATGCAAGATAGGAAATGTAAGCGCTGCTCTGCTCTTACAGGCACAGGCACAGAGTACCCCAGTTATGCAGAGCTTTCAGGCACCCAGAAGGAACGCAGATAGTAAAATCTACCCTTGGAGGGGTGGGGGCGGGGTGGGTGTTATATTGGCTAACCCCCGAAAACAGGGGTAGGGATCGCAATACGCGACAAACCCGCGAGCGTTGCAGGCAGCATGCTTGCTGTTCTAAATGATTGCTGCATGCAGCCAGCGCTCCCCTCACTGTCGTCAGCCCATCTCCCATAAAGAGCATCTGTGACCTCACGTATCGCTGTGCGGGCTGCAAACTGGGAAATGTTACAGATTTCCCCAGTGGCAGCTTGGAACGAGCCTGTGGCATAGAAGTTGAGGGATATAGTGATCTTAGAGGCCACGCTCAGGGCTGTCCTCATCCATGTCTATGGCTCCAATTCTGGCTTCAGGAGATTACAGATCTCAGTGATGACATCCTTTCCGAATCTCAGTCTGCGCAGGCACTGCTCATCACTCATATCAATGTATGCGAATTGCTGCCAGAAGACCCTTCCGCGATATGCCCTCTCGCCCGCCCCCCCCCCCCCCCCCACTACTTGTGTGTGGCCGTCTTGCAATGCGAGCTGGCTCACTGGCTGCTCCCTGCTGCTGATCTGCCCCCTCCAACTCTGCAGGCTGCTGCTGCCCAGTATCAGGCTCCTCTGCAGGCTGCCTCCATGGCTGCTCGCCCATGATCTGGTGGAGGGGGTCGGCGTCCTGGACTCTCCTCCTTGGTGGAGGCCCTTGCTGAGGGCCTTCATGCGGCACCTCTCTTGTTTGCCCTCTGTGGCCATCTCCCTGGCCCTCTCCACGCTGGTCCACTATGATATCTGCAGCCCTTGCCCGCTGCCTCTGCAACCGTTGCCCCTGGCGCCGCTTTCTCCTCCGAGCCTCGGTGGCACACACAATGCGCAGGAGGTGTTGGCCTGCAACTGCTGCCTCCATCTCCAAGGCCTCCACAAGCTCAGTCTTCTCGAAATGGCCTTGCACTGCTACTTAAAGAATGCAACAAAGTCGCTGAAAATAAATCTAACTAAAGCACCAACCCTTTAATCCACTCCAGTGGTCTGAATCTCCAATGGTGCGCCACTTCAAAAATCCAACTCTTTGCACCACCAAGCGACCGGACGACTTTTTAAGGGGAATAGTGCTCCAGTTCGGGACCTCGGCGGTGCGTGGTGTGATGACGCACCTAGGAGTGCTGTCAATCACCGCCGCGGGAGCGGGGGGTGATGGAAGAGGTGCAATGCTGCACAGTGCGGCTAAGCCACATCATGACAATACCTATGGTGGCAGCCATTTCATAAAACCTCGCTGGCCACTAGACTCCACAACATGGACGCCAGTTTGAGGTGCAAACGGACCTTTCTCAGAGGGGGGCAATTTCGGCCCCAAGGTCATCTTGACAGCCACAGGCAATGCTGACCTTTCCCTACTTTGTGGTTGTAGTTGTGGCTGCTGCATTTGGCAGATTTTAGTCACCACCTCTTTTGTGAAGTGACGAGGTTTCATGCATTAGTGCTCACTGAAGTTGTGGTAAGAGAATTGCTCCCTAAAGACAATTCTAAAGGGGGTGCATGAACAGAGAGACCTGGCAGTATGTGTCCACAAATCATTGAAGGTGGCAGCGCAGGTTGAGAATGTGGTTAAAAAAGCATACGTGATTCTGGGCCTGATAAATAGAGGCATAGAGTATAAAATATTGGTTCAGCCTCAACTGGAGTATTGTGTCCAATTCTGGGCACCGCACTTTCGGAAAGGATGTGAAGGCTTGAGAGAGGGTGCAGAAAAGATTTACAAGAATGGTTCCAGAGATGAGGGACTTCAGTTACTTGGGTAGATTGGAGAAGCTGGGGTTGTTCTCCTTAAAACAGAGATGATTGAGAGGCAATTTGATGAAGGTGTTCAAAATTATGAGATGTCTAGACCAGGTAGACAGAGAGAAACTGTTCCCATTGTTGGCCAAAGGGTCGAGAACCAGAAGACACAGATTTAAGGTGATTGGCAGAAGAACCAAAGACGACATGAGGGAAAACTTTTTTACGCAGCGAGTGGTTAAGAACTGGAACGCACTGTCTGAGAGGATGGTGGAGACAGATTCAATCACGGCTTTCAAAAGGGAATAGGATAAGTACCTGAAGGAAATAAATTTGCAGGGCTATGGGGAAAAGGCAGGGGATGTGGGATTAGCTGAGGTGCTCTTGCAGAGAGCCAGCATGGGCTCGAAAGGCCAAATGGCCTCCTTCTGTGCTGTAACCATTCTATGATTCTATGACCCTCGGTGGAGAGCTCTTCGAGCAGCTTGTTCTGCTGTGTGTGGCCTCTCTTCAATTTCCCAGTCATGATCAATTCCCAGAGGAAGCCCTGCCTGGCCACCCATGTCTGGAAGCAACTTATTTCAGCACAATCTTTTAAATGAACAGAAAGCTACTTCAGCAACAGCCAGTCCACTCCCTGTAGACTATTCAAACTTTAGACAAGTGCAGGAAAATCCGAAAACACGTACAATTGCAGCCAGAAGAAATAATTCAGCAACTTGTCGGTAAGTAGTTTCTGATTCTTTTAAATAGCGTGGTGGGGTATCCTTCATGCAGTTTAACGTGATGTTCAGCTGTACAAGGTTAAGAAGGAGCAGTGGCTGGAGCATGGCATGCAAAAATGGCAACCCCCTTCACCAAGATGGCGTCCTTCACACTTCCCGTAGGAAGTTTGTGCGTGATCTCAGACCCTATTTTTGAGCGTTACGTGGCCATGCAGCACTTAAAATACTGGTACTGCACAGCCAAATTTAGCCTTCAAGATCTCTTGAACCATATTGAAAATGAAGGTCTGCTGCTATGAAGGAGTGTTGTATCGGTTATTGGCCTTGTGGCTTGTAATAGCCTCTCTTCTGGTACAGAACAGGAAATGGTTTAATGGCCCACGGACTATTGGAATTTTCACAGAGATTGAATCATTACCTAACAGAGATTAGGAAATTCCACAAGCAACATGGCAATAATCACACGAACATTGGATCTGAATACAAGTTGCATTATATTACTCTGGTGTATAAATTGTTATTCTGTACTTAGTGGGTTTCAAAAAAAAAGGGATTAAATGACATGTGCTACTGAAACATATATTTTATAGTACTTACCAAGTCTTTAAAAAAAAAATTAATATGATTCCGAGCTAAAGCTGCAGATATTTCAAGTTTCATTCTTTTGTGGTAGCATAGAAGTACTGTGCATTGAAACATGCATATCCCCTAATGTACTGCCTGGTGTGGACCAGGAATGTCCCATGTTAGTTGATATCACCTGTGGTGGCAGTAGGAGTGTTGGAACTGGCTTTAAGGCACTCAGCTGGGGGTGGGGGCGGAGGGAATAAAATCAGCCAGTGTTTAACTTTTGATCAATACTGATGGCAGGACTACAGGTGAAAAACTGGAGGGAGAATACCCTCAAAAATAAGCTGCAATTCTTCCATATACAGTACTTTGAATGAACTTACTTCATTTTTGCTTGTGATTAGAAGACATTTGTTTAATGCCTGTACAGAGATGGATTTTTGGAGCAGCTGCTAATAGTTTACTGCTAGCTGCAAGGCAACTCATGAACAAAGGCACGCACATTTTACAGATTTGAAATATACTGCAAAACATCTCTGATGAAGCCAGCCTGACGGTGTGCTGTAGGGCGGGTTGTGCAGCATTGATTTCTGTAAAGTACAAGCAAAACACATTTTGCTGCTTTTCACTATTCTGATTTCGTCAAGGATCTTCTTAATGTTTGGAAATAGTCCGGCATTCTGCCATGAAAAACAAATAGCAAATGGACTTTTTAAAAACAGAACTAATCAGAAAAATGACAAATTCTCAAAGATTTATAGCTTTTGTATAATAAGGAGATTTATGAAACCCTATGATGTGGCTAAACATAAAATAGTAAACTATATATCCTCGATGAAAGATGTCAGATTATATATTGTAACTTTTCATACAGCTGTACCATTTTACATTTAAAAATGTGCCTGAAACCAATGTACATTAAAAATGATTTCAAAGTGATGATATAAAGTGCACCATTTTCCACTATAGAGTAGATAGGCTACATAGTTTGGATTGGATTTTCCCTCCCATTGGTGGGTTAGCAGCCTACCCATGTGACCACCATTGAACTGCTTAAGGGTTCCTCCTGGGGTCCCAGTTATATATGTAGGTGGGATAGGAGGAGCAATACCATGGATAGAGGCTCCTTAACTCTCACACTCACCGGTTTCAGGGAAACTGACTTATGCAAAAGGAAATCTCTACACACACTCAAACACCACCTTATCTCACAATCACTTTGTCAACTCCACAAGCTGTTGTGCTAGTCTTGAAGGACGGTTCATTTAAAGGGACAATGCTGCTGCATCTCTCCCAACCATGGGATGCAAGCATTCACATGGGGAAAACACTCAGCTTTAACATTGTGTTTGCTCCCTGCATTGGACCAGGTCATGCATAACCAATGACGGAGAGGAACTGGGGAGAACAACAGTATTGGAAACCCTGAGTTCCCACAAAGAGATAGTTCTGCAGATAATAGGCAGGCAAACAAGAAAAGCTGTGAAATACAGTGAGGTTTGAGGTGAGTTGGCAAGAAAAGGTTGGTAAAGAGGAGCGTGATTCATCATATGTAGTATCAGCTGTATGTGCTTTCTCAGAGTATTGCAATGCTCTTTCATTCAGCTGCTATTGACTCAAGGGAAAATGACACTGTCTGTGAAGCTTAAACAAGCTCTTCTGTGTTTTACATCATCGGGGTTACATGGAGATAGAGACCAGCCACTCCTGCCTGTCATGGTATCTCAACTACAACACAACCAACCTAGAGAAACACACTCAGGAGGAAGTATTTAGTGAGTCAAGGGTTTCAACTGGGTGAAGTACTGAGCATGAGGACCTGAGTGCAAGAGCAGGAGAACGCTGTTTTACCACGAAGAGTGGAGAAACAATTGTCCTCGCCTGAGGACCCTAGGGATTAGATTCTATGGCCCAGTCTTCAAAAGAGCAATGATTAGGAAGCATAAATTACATATGCAGGCAGTAGTGACAATTTCCATACATATGGTTGAGATGATAGAGGAGTGGGATGACATTGCAAGGTTTCTCATGACATGCCAAATACCCCAGACAGAGTGACAGACAAAGAGGTTCCTGCAGCAATAAGGTGCCAGAAGGATATACCTGTACTAAGAACATTGGTGGCTTCCAGAGTGGCAGGTATCACTGCTTCAATAGATGCCTTGAGGGGCAGCCTGAACACCACATGTGCTCGGGGTTTCCGAGACCTGAATGAAACTTTTCAGTCTGTAATGAGATCAACCATTAGCACTTCTGAATCTCTGCGAGTGGGTTGCACGGTGTGTTCACCAATGTTGCTGTCTTTCTGGAGAGTGGCACAGAGGCTGCTGCCTTCAGGGGCCCTCCAATGCCTGCACACCAGAGAGCTCCAGACACGATCTTTTATTTAATTTGTTCCTGGGATGTGGCTGTCACTGACAAGGCCAGCATTTATTGCCCATCCTTAATTGCCCTTGAGAAGGTGGTAGTGAGCCACCTTGAACCGCTGCAGTCCTTGTGGTGAACGTACTCCCACAGTGCTGTTAGCAAGGGATTTCCAGGATTTTGACCAAGCGACGATGAAGAAACGGCGATATATTTTTAAGTCAGGATGGTGTGCGACTTGAAGGGAACTTGCAGGTGACGGCGTTCCCATGCACCTGCTGCACTTGTCCTTCTAGGTGGTAGATGTTTTGCATGGAGAAAGAGTCAGACTGAACACTGTGAGCTCAAAGTAAAGTGTGACCTTAGTCTTTTATTGCAGGTCTCCAGAGTGCCTCTCCAACCTGTTAAGCCTCCTTAAATACCTGTGCTCCCAAGGGATTATGGGATCCCTTGGGACTCCAGGGGAAGAGCCCTCTGGTGGCTGTACAGAGTAAATACTAGTCCACATATATAACAACACTCCCCACCAAAGTCAATAATGTAACTATTTACAATGTGAGTCGATCTGAGGCCCTGCTTGCCCTGCATGATCATCGCGGTGTGAAAGCTGGTATTGTTGAATCATTTGTTGGGCCCTCGCTGGGCTGCTGTGCGGCTGGCCATGCTGGGCTGCCTGGTGTGTTGGGCCCTGCAGGGCTGCTGTGGATGATGGGTTCTGCTTTGTGGTCAACCGTGGTGCCAGTTGCCACTGGTGTATATGTTGGGGGATCAAAAAAGGTAGGGTCCAAGGTGGGTTGCTCAGGATAGTCCATGAATCTGAGTTTGATTTGGTCCAAGTGTTTCCGGTGAATGAGTCCATTTGAAAGTTTGACCCGAAACACCCTGCTCCCCTCTTTGGCCACGACAGTACCGGGAAGCCATTTGGGACCTTGTCCATAATTTAATACAAATACAGGAGAATTGATTTCAATCTCGCGTGACACGTTTGCGCTATCATGGTATGCACTTTGTTGAAGCCGCCTGCTCTCTACCTATTCATATAGATCAAGGTGAATTAACGAGAGCCTTGTCTTAAATGCTCTTTCCATGAGCAGTTCTGCAGGTGGGATCCCAGTGAGTGAGTGGGGTCTCGTGCGGTAGCTAAACAGGTCTCAGGATAGGCGAGTCTGCAGTGAGCCTTCAGTTACCCTCTTTAAGCCTTGCTTGATGGTTTGCACTGCTCTCTCTGCCTGACCATTGGACGCTGGTTTAAATGGGGCAGATGTAACATGTTTGAACGCATTACGGGTCATGAATTCTTTGAACTTAGCACTGGTAAAACATGGCCCGTTGTCGCTCACTAGGACATCGGGTAAGCCGTGAGTGGCAAACATAGCCCGCAGGCTTTCAGGCGTGGCAGCGGACGTGCTAGCTGACATTATCTCACATTCAATCCACTTGGAGTATGCGTCTACAACCACAAGGAACATTTTACCCAAGAACGGGCCTGCATAGTCGACGTGTACCCTAGACCACGGTTTGGAGGGTCAAGACCATAAACTTAGCGGCGCCTCCCTGAGTACATTGCTTAACTGCGAGCATGTATTACATCTGTGAACGCAGGACTCTAAGTTCGCATCGATATCGGGCCACCACATGTGGGATCTGGCTATCGCTTTCATCATTACAATGCCTGGGTGGGTACTGTGGAGGTCATTGATTAAGGTCTCTCTGCCCTTCTTGGGGATCACTACTCGATTGCTCCACAGAAGACAATCTGCCTGTATAGACATTTCATCGTTGCGCCGCTGGAACAGCTTTATCTCTTCCTGCATTTCCACTGGGACACTGGACCAGCTCCCATGAAGCACACAGCTTTTGACTAGCGATAATAAGGGGCCCTGGCTTGTCCAGGCTTTGATCTGCCGGGCAGTGACGGGTGAGTGCTCACTCTCAAATGCTTCCATAACCATGGCTAGATCTGCGGGCTGCACCATTTCCACCCCCGTGGTGGGCAATGGCAGCCTACTGAGAGCATCGGCGCAGTTTTCTTTGCCTGGCCTGTGGTGGATGGCGTAGTTGTATGCGGACAACGTGACCGCCCATCTCTGGATGCAGGCTGATGCGTTGGTATTTATCCCTTTACTCTTGGAAAACAGGGATATAAGTGGCTTCTGGTCAGTTTCCAATTCGAATATTAGCCCAAACAGATATTGATGCATTTTCTTTACCCAATAGACACATGCTAACGCTTCTTTTTCAATCATGCTGTAAGCTCTCTCAGCCTTGGACAGACTCCTGGATGCATAAGCAACCGGCTGCATTTCCCAAAATCATTAGCTTGTTGCAATACACGCCCGATGCCATATGACAATGCATCACATGCTAGTACCAAACTCTTACATGGATCATATAACACAAGCAATTTGTTTGAACTTAACAATTTTCTCGCTTTTACAAAGGCAATTTCTTGGCTTTTGCCCCAAATCCATTCACCCCCTTTTCATAGTAAGACATGTAGTGGTTCTAGCAGTGTGCTGAGACCCGGTAAGAAGTTACCAAAGTAGTTCAAGAGTCCCAGAAACGACCGCAGCTCTGTCACGTTCTGTGGCCTCGGTGCGTTCTCGATTGCCTCCGCCTTCACATTGGTGGGCCTGATGCCGTCCGCCGTAATCCTCCTTCCCAAGAACTTCACTTCAGGTGCCAGGAAAATGCACTTCAAGCGTTTTAACCTGAGCCCCACGCAGTTGAGTCGACTAAGAACCTCCTCCAAGTTCTGCAGATGCTCGTCTGTGTTCCGACCTGTGACCAAGATGTCGTCCTGGAAGACCACAGTGTGTGGGACTAACTTCAGTAAATGTTCCATGTTTCTTTGGAATATCGCCGCCGCTGATAGGATTCCAAACGGGCATCTGTTATAAACAGAAAGACCTTTGTCCGTGTTGATGCAGGTGAGGGCCTTCGATGATTCCTCCAGTTCCTGCGTCATGTAGGCTGAAGTCAAATCCAGCTTCGTGAATGTCTTTCCTCCGGCCAGCGTTGCAAAGAGGTCATCGGCCTTTGGTAGTGGGTATTCGTCCTGCAGGAAAAATGATTGATAGTTACTTTGTAATTGCCACAGATTCTGACGGTGCCGTCTCCCTTGAGGACTGGGACAATAGGACTGGCCCGCTCGCTGAACTCGATCGGTGAAATGATGCCCTCTCTTTGCAGCCGGTCTAGCTCAATCTCTACCCTTTCTCTCATCATGTAAGGTACTGCTCTCGCCTTGTCATGGATGGGTCGCGGTCCCGGAATTAGGTGGATCTGCACTTTTGCTCCTTGGAATTTCCCAATGCCTGGTTCAAACAGCGAAGGAAATTTGTTTAAGACCTGGGCACACGAAGTGTCATCAGCGGGCGATAGCGCTCGGACGTCGTCCCAGTTCCAGCGTATCTTTCCCAGCCAGCTCCTGCCGAGCAGAGTGGGACTATTGCCCAGTACCACCCAGAGTGGTAGCTTGTGCACTGCTCCATCATACGAGACCTTTACAGTAGCACTGCCGATTACAGGAATCAGTTCTTTTGTGTAAGTTCTTAGTTCCTGCAAACTAGAGTTAAGACTGGCCTTGAGGCCTTATTGCACCACAACATTTCGAAAGTCTTTTTGCCCATGATGGACTGGCTCGCGCCCGTGTCCAGCTCCATTGACACTGGGAGTCCAATTAGTTTAACATTCAGCATTATCGGGGTCAATTCATGGTGAATGTGTGCATCGCATGTACCTCTGCCTCCTCGATCCAAGGCTCTGGTTCGCCGTGATCCTCCATTGATCTGTCCTCCTCTGCAACATGGTGGTTTGCAGGTTTAACAGGCTTTGCAGTTCTCCTGCACACTCGTTGGAGGTGTCCCATTGCTCCACAGCCCTTGCAAACGTACTCTTTGAATCAGCATGAATGGAAACAATGATCACTCCCGCAGTGCCAACAAGGTGTTAATGGCATTGCATTCATCACCCTTGATGGTGGACTTTGACTCATCTGCGGACGTGCAGCTGTAGGTATGTGTGACCTTCCCTGTACGTTACGATTCGAAAACAACATCAATTTGTTCACAGTACTTGTAGCAGCACGTGTTTGCTGAGAGATTTGCTTCGTATTGTTACTGGTAGCAATGAACACCTGGGCTATCGGTATGGCCTTACTCAAAGTTGTGGTCTCCACAGTCAAAAGTTTGCGAAGTATGGTTTCGTGGCCAATGCTAAGTACGAAAAAGTCTCTGAGCATGTGCTCTAAATGTCCTTCAAATTTGCAATTTCCTGCAAGGCATCTTAGCTCGGCAACATAACTCGCCACTTCCTGGCCTTTAGACCTTTTGTAGGTGTAGAACCAGTACCTCGCCATCAGAACGCTTTCCTTCGGGTTCAAATGCTCTCGGACCAGTATGCATAAATCGTCGTACGATTTCTCCGTGGGTTTTGCTGGAGTGAGCAGATTCTTCATGAGGCCATACGTTGGTGCCCCACAAATGGTGAGGAGGATCACCCTTCATTTGGCAGCGCTCTCTTCCCCATCGAGCTCGTTGGCCACGAAGTATTGGTCGAGTCGCTCCACATAAGTTTCCCAATCATCTCCCTCCGAAAATTTCTTCAGAATGCCCACTGTTCTCTGCATCTTTGGGTTCGCTACCTGTATCTCGTCGCCAGTTGTATATGGAGAAAGAGTCAGACTGAACACTGTGAGCTCAAAGTAAAGTGTGACCGTAGTCTTTTATTGCAGGTCTCCAGAGTGCCTCTCCAACCTGTGAAGTCTCTTTAAATACCTGTGCTCCCAAGGGATTATGGGATCCCTTGGGACTCCAGTGGAAGAGCCCTTTGGTGGCTGTACAGAGTAAATACAAGTCCACATATATAACAGTAGAGGTCACAGGTTTGGGAGCCGCTGCCGAAGAAACCTTGGCGAGTTGCTGCAGTGTATCTTGTCGATGGCACACAATGCAGCCGTGGTGCGCTGGTGGTGGAGGAAGTGACTGTTTAAGGTGCTGGATGGTGTACCAATCAAACGAGCTGCTTTGTTCTGGATGGTGTCCAGCTACTTGAGTGTTTTTGAAGTTGCACTCATCCAGGAAGATGAGCATTCCATAGCACTCCTGACTTGTGCCTTGTGGATGATGGAAAGGCTTTGAGGAGTCAGGAGGTGAGGCACTTGCTGCAGAATACCCAGCCTCTGACCTGCTCTTGTAGCCACAGTATTTATGTGGCTGGTCCAGTTAAGTTTCTGGTCAATGGTGACCCCCAGGATGTTGATGGTGGGGGATTCGGTGATGTTAATGCTGTTGAAGGTCAAGGGACAGTGATTAGACTCTCACTTGTTGGAGATAGCCTTTGCCTGACGCTTGTGTGGTGCAAATATTACTTGCTACTTATCAGCCTGGTACTGTGAGACAGGATTAATAAATGATCTTCTATCAAAGGATCCTCTAGGAAAGAGTGACCATAGCATGGTTCAATTTCAAATTCAGTTGGAGGGTGAGAAAGTTGGATCTCAAACCAGTGTCCAAAGCTTAAATAAAGGAGACTACAAAGGTATGAATGCAGAGTTGGCTAAAGTTGACTGAGAAAATAGATTAAAGTAAGGGACAGTTGATGAGCAGTGGCGGACATTTAAGGAGATATTTCATAACTCTCAACAAATATATATTCCAATGAAAAGGAAAGACTTTAATAGAAGGGATAACCATTCATGGCTAACTGAGGAAATAAAGGATGGTATCAAATTGAAAACAAGGGCATACAAAGTGGCCAAGACTAGTGGGAGGCCAGAGGATTGGGAAACTTTTAAAAGTCAGCAAAGAATGACAAAAAAAAATAAAGAGAGGGAGGATAGATTATGAAAGTAAACTAGCAAGAAATATAAAAACAGATAGTAAGAGTTTCTACAGGTACATAAAAAGGAAAAGAGTAGCTAAAATAAATGCTGGTTCCTTAGAGGATGAGACTGGGGAATTAATAATGGGGAACAGGGAAATGGCAGAGTCTTTGAACAAATATTTTGTATCTGGCTTCACGGTAGAAGACACTAAAAACATCTCAATAATGGATAATCAAGGGGCTATAGGGAGGGAGGAACTTAAAACAATCACTATCACTAAAGAAGTAGTAGTCAGTATAATAACGGGACTAAAGTTGGGCAAGTTCCCTGGACCTGATGGCTTGCATCCTAGGGTCTTTAAAGAAGTGGCTGCAGAGATAGTGGATGCATTGGTTGTAATCTACCAAAATTCTTTGGATTTTGGGGAGGTCTCAACAGATTGGAAAACCGCAAATGTAACACCCCTATTTATAAACGGAGACAGGCAGAAAGCACGAAACTATAGATCAGTTCGCCTAACATCTGTCATTGGGTAAATGCTGGAGTCCATTATTAAGGAAGTAGTAGCAGGACATATGGAAAAGCATAATTCAGTCAAGCAGAGTCAGCATGGTTTTATGAAAGGTAAATCATGTTTGGCAAATTTGCTGGAGCTCTTTGAAGATGTAATGAGCAGGGCGGATAGGGGGAAACAATGTATTTGGTGTATTTGGATTTCCAGAAGGTATTCGATAAGACGCCACATAAAAGGTGACTGCACAAGATAAAAGTTCACGGGGTTGGGGGTAATATATTAGCATGGATAGAGGATTGGCAAACTAATAGAAAACAAAGAGTTGGAATAAATGGGTCATTTTCTAATTGCCAAACAGTGACTAGTGGGGTGCCACAGGGCTTCAAATATTTACAATCTATATTAATGACTTGGATGAAGGGACCGAGTGTAATGTAGCCAAGTTTGCTGATGATACAAAGATGGGTGGGAAGGCAAGTTGTGAGGAGGAGGACACAAAAAAATCGACAAAGGGATATCGTAGACAGGCTAAGTAAGTGGACAAAAACTTGGCAGATGGAGTATAATGTGGGAAAATGTGAGGTTATCCACTTCGGCAGAAAAAATAAAAAAGCAAATTATTATTTAAATAGAGAAAAATTACAAAGTGCTGTAGTTCAGAGGGACCTGGGGGTCCTTGTGCATGAAACACAAAAATTTAGTGTGCAGATACAGCAAGTAATTCGGAAGGCAAATGCAATGTTGGCTTTTATTGTAAGGGGGATGGAGATTAAAAGCAGAGAAGTCCTGCTACAACTGTACAAGGTATTGATGAGGCCACACCTAAAGTATTGCATACAGTTTTGGTCTCCGTATTTAAGAAAGGATATACTTGCATTGGAGGCAGTCACAGAAGGTTCACTATGACTTATGAAGTTGACTTATGAAGATAGGTTGAGTAGGTTGGGCCTATACACATTGGAGTTCAGAAGAATGAGAGGTGATATTATTGAAACATATAAGATAATGAGGGGGCTCGACAAGGTGGATGCAGAGAGGATATTTCCACTCATAGGGGAAACTAGAACTAGGGGGCATAGTTTCAGAATAAGGGGTCATCCATTTAGAACTGAGATGAGGAGGAATTTCTTCTCTCAGTGGGTTGTAAATTTATGGAATTCTCTGCCCCAGAGTGGTGGAGGCTGGATAATTGAATATATTTAAGGCAGAGATAGACAGATTTTTGAGTGATAAGGGAATCCTGGGTTATGGGGAGAAGGCAGGGAAGTGGAGCTGAGTCCATGATCAGATCAGTCATGATCTTATTAAATGGCGGTGCAGGCTCGAGGGGTCAAATGGCCTACTCCTGCTCCTATTTCTTATGTTCTTATGTTCTTAAACCTGAATGTCATCCAGGTCTTGCTGCATGCGGGCATGGACTGCTTCATTACCTGAGGAGTAGCGAATGGAACACTGCAATCATCAGCGAACATTCCCATTTCTGACCTTATGATGGAGGGAAGGTCATTGATGAAGCAGCTGAAGATGGTTGAGCCCAGGACACTGCTCTGAGGAACTCCTGCAGCAATATTCCGGGGCTGAGATGATTGACCTCCAACAACTACAACCATCTTCCTTTGTACTAGGTATGACTCCAGCCAGTGCAGACTTTCCCCTGATCACTGTTGAATTCAGTTTTACTAGGGCTCCTTGATGCCGCATTCAGTCAAATGCTGCCTTGATGTCAAGGGCAGTCACTCTCACCTCACCTCTGTAATTCAGCTCTTTTGTCCCTATTCGGACCAAGGCTGTAATGAGATCTGAAGCCGAGTGGTCCTAGCGGAACCCAAACTGAGCATCGGTGAGCAGGTTATTGGTGAGTAAGTGCTGCTCGATAGCATTGTCGACGACACCTTCTATCACTTTGCTGATGATTGAGAGTAGAAGGATGGGTGGTAATTGGTTGGATTGGATTTGTCCTGCTTTTTGTAGACAGGACAAAACGTGGACAGTTTTCCACATTGTAGGGTAGAAGCTAGTGTTATAGCTGTACTGGAACAGCTTGGCTAGAGACATGCCTAGTTCTGGAGCACAAGTTTCCAGCACCACAGCTGGGATGTTGTCAGGGCCCATAGCCTTCGCTGTATCCACTGCGTTCAGCCACTTCTTGATGTCACAAAGGGTAGACAGTGTTAAGAAGTGGTTGTAGGTAGGATAGATAGATTTTTGGGCACATTTAAATGAGTGTTATTATGGAAAGGAAACACAATTTGCCTACAATCTATCCTCTGCCATATCCTTATCATCATCCTCTTCAAATCATAGGAATAGAGGGATTCCCACTGAGAAATCCATGTCCACAGTCCAAACTTGTACTTTCTGCAGGGTTGTCTAAAATTACCAGGAAGAGTTTTGACAAAACCTGAAAAGTACCAAACAATTCAAAGTAATACTAACCTTGAGCCCCAGCAAACCAAATGGATTCCTTAATGTGATATCAGTCTCAATTTACACTTGGGCTACTCATGGTGCCACTTAAGGAGAAGCAAATTTAATTTGTGTCAGATTTGGGACGTATATTGGGGAAATGGAGCAGTAAGGTTAGCCACCCCCACGTGGCCCCAGTTAAATACAGTGAATCAAGTTCCAGACATGAGTCATTACAGGGGAATGGCCTTATTAATGGAGAATTTAGGTGCAGTTTTTTAAATTGGTGCTGTTGAAGCTATAGCCTCTAATGCTTCAATTTACAAAGATTAATACCCTAAAACCGCCTGAAAATCCAGCCCTTTGTGCAGATGCAAAACTATTTGCCTTTGAATTGATGCATGTCAATTCAAGATAATTTGAAGTCACCTGAATCAAATTTAAGTAAATGGCACAAGGCCACCTCGAGGAGATAGGCGCACATTACACACATATAACAACCCTACACTTAACACTGAAAGTTCAAAGAGTTGCTTTATTACTGATTCATGCTGTTATACTGGCGATTGTTTATTTCCTTCCGGCAAGAAGGAATACTTTATGAGACTCAAACAGTCTGGTCACAAGACTTATCCACAATAAATCTTCTTTAATCAAAGAGAAACATCGCAGACTTCCATGTCGTATAATAAGAAGCATTCAAGGCTAATTAAAATGTGAGCAGATCCAGAGGAGAATGTAAATGCAGTATGCACACTCACTCGGTGTTCAGTTTCTCAATCTATATATTTGTTGGAATTGTTGGATAATAAGAAAAAAAGAAAAACTCGCATTTATGTAGCACCTGGCAAGACCACAGGATATCCCAAAGCGCTTTACAGCCAATGAAGTGCTTTTCACGTGTAATCACTGTTGTAATGTAGGAAACACGGCAGTTAATTTGCACATACCCAGTTCCTACAAACAGAAATGTGATCATGATTAAATAATCTGTTTTAGGGGTTAATATTGGCCAGGGAGAAAAATTGCGGGGAGAACTACTCTGGTCTTCAAAATGATGCCATGGGATATTTTACATCTGCAGTCGGGGCCTTGGTTTAATTTCTGATTTGAAAGACAGCACCTCTAACAGTGCAGCATGCCACCCCTCCCCCCAGCCTGCATTATGTGATCAAGTCTCTGGATCCATTTTGGTTATTCATTCCTGAGATGTGGGCGTTACTGGTAAGGCCAGCATTTATTGCCCATCCCTAATTACCCTTGAGAAGGTGGTGGTGAGACACCTTCTTGAACCGCTGCTGTCAGTTTGGTGAAGGTACTAGGGAGGGAGTTCCAGGATTTTGACCCAGCGACGATGAAGGAACGGCAATATATTTCCAAGTCAGGATGGTGTGCGACTTGGAGGGGAACTTGCAGGTGTTCGTGTTCCCATGTGCCTGCTGCCCTTGTCCTTCTAGGTGGTCGAGGTCACGGGTTTGGGAATTGCTGCCAAAGAAGCCTTGGCAAGTTGCTGCAGTGCTTCTTATAGATGGTAGAGACTGCAGCTACGGTGTATCGGTGGTGGAGGGAGTGACTGTTTAAGGTGGTGGATGGGGGGCCAATCAAGTGGGCTGCTTTGTCCTGGATGGTGTCAAGCTTTTTGAGTGCTGTTGGAGCTGCACTCATCCAGGCAAGTGGAGAGTATTCCATCACATTCCTGACGTGCCTTGTAGATGGAGGAAAGGCTTTGGGGAGTCAGAAGTGAGACATTTGCCACAGAATACCCAGCCTGTGACCCGCTCTTGTTGCCGAAAAGAAAACAAAAGGTTGCAAGGTAAGGACAGGCTCTCAGCTGTATTACAACAAGGACTACATGCAAATACTTCATTGACTGTAAGTCTTTCTTTACACGATCAAATAATCTGCCAACATTCACTGTCAAAGCTCACACTTGATGCCTGGTCATCTGGGCAAAGGCCTCCAACTGAATCAGTACCTTCAGGGAAGAATAAGAGAAAACTTGGCAAAATAATAACAAATTGGGTAAACAGTTATATTTTCCATAAAGTGCTTCTCTTATGCACATATTGGACAGATTTAATCATGTGTTTTAAATGGTTGCTGTAAGGTTTGGGGACCAGCTCTTTGATAAACAAGTCCAAGGGACAGTGGTTAGACTCTCGTTTGTTGGAGATAGTCATTGCCTGGCACTTATGTGGTGTGAATGTTACTTGCCACATATCAGCCCAAGCGTGAATGTTGTCCAGGTCTTGCTACATGTGGGCATGGACTGCTCCATTATCTGAGGAGTTGCGAATGGCACTGAACACTGTGCGGTCATCAGCGAACATCCTCACTTCTGACCTTCTGAATCTGAGGCGAGAGTCCAACAACTGAATGATTAAATAAAAATGATCTGTCGTGTGGAGGGCCTGTGTGGTGCATTCAGTTAGAATATTGTCCTTTCATGGTTGGAATTTGAAATCAAACACAGCCCAGACTAATAGTATGGGAGTCCCACTCTCTGCTGCCTCTGAAGATCCTAAGTGAAATGAGCCTGGGCAATCTCAACCAAGGTCCAATGCACAAAACCAGCTGCAAAGTGACAAACTGGCAACGTCACTCAGAGAAGCAACAAGGACTGCTAAATTCATACAATAGGGTGTGTTCTTCTCAGGTTGAAATTATGATATTCACACATGCCAATCTAGAAACCTCAGAAAAGCTGACAATGCAAAAGACAACGTACAAGTGAATAAGAGTCCTGAGAAAGGCTTATGACCTTATCACTACTGCAAGGCAAATGATTAATTTAAACTGCTGTTTACTCCATGGAGTTTTATGTTTTTTATGTTTTGGGATCAAGTTGTGCAATTCCATTTGTTTTTCTGTGAAAACTGAAACCCAAAGGCCTTGGATATGACAAACTGGAATATTTGCTCACCGCAATTCCTGTTTTCAATGAGTGGTCTCGAAGTGGAGAGTGTTATTGTGCTAATGCAATGAACCAAAGAGTTGCTACACATGTCCCTGGCATGAGGTCATTATCATAGGCGGTCCCTCGAGCGAGGATGACTTGCTTTCACGAGAGTTCACAGATGTTTCAATGAAGGACCTGATGTTCCAGTTCTGATCTCCAGTTGAGGGGGTGGAAGATGCCTGTGCGTGAATTTTTTTAACATGTGGTGATCATTTCACATCAGCCACCACACGGGCTTGACAGAGCTAGGCCTTTATCCAGTGGCAAGGATTAACCAGGACGACTGGAGACCTACTCTGCTGCATGAACCTAGTGTGCACACATATCGCAGTGTGGGCTGGCCTGTGCTGCCCCTGGGGCCTCAACTCTTCTGGGCCCCGTGCCCTCATTCGCCGCACCTCCGCCACGATGTTCCACAGCCCGGCGCTCCAGCTCTATTTATAGCCCCGACCTGCGGTGGTGTCCTCACACAGGTCGAGGCGGCTCATGATGTTGAGGTATTGTACTACTGAAGGAAGGAAATCAGAGGTGAGATTCATCTATATTGCTCAACAAATGAATTTATAATAGTTCATTTTCAAATGATAGTTTCAGCAACAAGTTGCAAAGCAGCATCAATAGGGGTGAACGAGTTTGGCAAAATCGCAGACAGTGAAGGAAAAAACTTACAAAAAAGGCATGCACTCAGACTGCAAACTCACCAATTCCACTGATGCCAGTGATGACCAGAGAGGCTTTGCAAGCATAAGCACAATGCAAGAAAGGTCATCAACCTGAAACGTTAACTTTTTCTCTCTCCACAGATGCTGCCTGACCTGCTGAGTATTTCCAGCATTTTAGGTTTATATTTCAGGTTTCCAGCATTTTCTGTTTATATTTCAGATTCCAGCATCTGCAGTATTTTGCTATTGAGAAACTTATGTGTTATGTATTAATGCTTGGGGGTCACCAGACATCAGAGGGCGCCGCGGTCGGAGGTCATCGGGCTACATGCATGTGGTATGTGTGCTTGGTCACCTGTATATAAGCTGGGTGTCTTTGTCATGCAGGCACTCTTGGGCTGGAATAAAGATGTATCAGGTCGCACCTGAATGAGTTTACAGTAACCAGACTCTTGAGTCATTACAATTGGCGACGAGGTAATTTAAGAACCTTCGCATGCACAATGGGCACTGTTGGAATCCTGAAGAGATTCGTGGAGGGCGAGGATTGGGCGGATTTTGTCGACCGCCTGCATCAGTATTTTGTGGCCAATGGCATGGAGGCAGAGGCCTACGCAGTTAAGCGCAGGGCAGTTCTCCTCACCGTTTGAAAATTTACGGCCTCATGAAGAATCTTCTCTTGCCTGTATGTCCGGTGGCAAAAGGGTATGAGGAATTGTGTACGTTGGTGGGTAACCATCTAAAGCCAAAAGAGGGGATCATCATATCACGCTACCGTTTCTACATGCATGTTCATGCTGAGGGCCAGGACGTGTCAGGATTTGCGATGTCTTGCTGAGCCATGTAAGTTTGGGAACATGCTGGAAGACATGCTGCATGATATCTTCGTGATAGGCATCAGCCATGATGCGATCCTCAGAAATTGTTGGCTGCAGAGTCGTTGGATTTGAAAAAGCCATTGGGACTGCCCAGGCATGCATGACAACGGATGATAATTTGAGACAGATATCATCGATGAGTCGGAGTTCCACAGCAAATACTGTAAACAAGATGGTGTCATCTTCGGGCAGAGCTGCTTATGCGAAACCTGCCACTGCTCAGAGCCCGCCAACTGGTTCGATCAGATTTCACCCTGTTGGTGTCGTGGGGGCAATCATCAGCCTCATCAGTGTCGGTTTAGACACTACTCATGTAATGGATGTTCGAAAGTGGGGCATCTTCACAGGATGTGTCCACAATGGAGCAAGCGTGGTGCGGCTCACCACGTGGTTGATGAGGACCAGTTCAGTGATGGCCCGGATACACAACCCGAGGAGGAAGTGAATGGACTGTATTCGTTCCTGAGCAAGAGCCAGCCGATAGTCGTAATGTGAAGCTGAATGGCGTGCCTATATCAATGGAGCTGGACACGGGTGCGAACCAGTTGATAATGAGCCAAAGGACATTCGACAAGCTGTGGGACACTAAGTGCTGCGAAACCGAAGCTGAGTCCAGTCAATGCCAGGTTGCGGACTTACACTAAGGAACTCATACCTGTGGTCGGCCGTGCAGCAATCGAGGTGTCATATGACGGTGTGGTTCACGAGCTACCATTATGGATCATCCCAAGTAATGGTCCAACGCTGTTCAGTAGGAATTGGCTCGATAAAATCAAGCTGAATTGGAATTATGTCAAGATGTTGTCCCCGGTGGATGATACTTTCTGTGCTCAAATATTGAAAAAGTTTCCTTCTTTGTTTGAACCAGGCATTGGTAATTTTACGGGAGCCAAGGTGCAGATTCACCTGGACTCCAATGCAAGGCCTGTCTATCACAAAGCTCGGTCTGTTCAGTACATGATGAGGGAGAAGGTTGAAATTGAACTTGTCAGACTCCAGCATGAAGAGATCATATCACCGGTCGAGTGGGCTAATCCCATTGTTCCTGTGTTGAAGGTTGATGGTACTGTCAGGATTTGTGGAGACTACAAGTTTACGATTAACCGATTTTCGAAACAGGATCAGTATCTGTTACCGAGGACTGATGACCTGTTCGCCATGCTAGCTGGTGGAAAGTCGTTCACGAAACTGGATCTGATGTTGGCCTATATGACCCAGGAGCTTGTCGACACTTCGAAGAAACTCACCTGCATCAACACCCACAAAGGACTGTTCATCTACAACAGGTGTCCTTTTGGGATTTGTTCGGCTGCAGCCATATTTCAGAGGAATATGGAGAGTTTACTGAAGTCTGTTCCTAGAACTGTTGTGTTTCAAGATGACATTCTGGTCACAGGTCGTGACACTGCTGAACATCTGAACAATCTTGAAGAAGTCCTACAGTGTTTAGATAAAGTGGGACTCAGGCTGAAACGCTCAAAGTGTGTATTCATGGCACCTGAAGTCGAATTCCTCGGGTGGAAGATTGCTGCTGATTCAAAAACCGAGGCCATCAAAAATACACCCAAGCCTCAGAATATGACAGAGCTGTGTTTGTTCCTTGGGCTACTCAACTACTTTGGTAATTTCTTACCCAGATAGAGCCACTGCATGTGTTACTAAGAAAAGGCGACAACTGGGTCTGGGTATGTCTCAAGATAGAGCCTTTGAGAAAGCCAAGAATCTGCTATGTTCAAACAAGTTGCTTGTTCATTATGATCTGCGTAAGCATCTTGTATTGGCCTGTGATGATTCATCATATGGGGTTGGCTGCGTACTCCAAAAAGCAAATGAATCAGGCAAGCTACAACCTGTTGCGTATGCTTCAAGAAGTCTGTCTAAAGCGGAAAGAGCTTACAGTGTGGTAGAGAAAGAAGCTTTGGCCTGTGTGTATGGGGTAAAAAAAATGCACCAGTACCTGTTTGCTCTTCGTTTTGAACTAGAAACGGATCAGAAACCACTCATTTCATTGTTTGCGGAACACAAAGGTATTAATACCAATGCATCGTCCCGCATTCAAAGGTGGGTGCTGACATTGTCTGCCTATGATTACGTCATCCATCATATACCTGGTACTGAGAATTGTGCCAATGCACTGAGTCATCTGCCCTTACCCACAACTGAGATGGAGACGCGTCAACCTGCAGATCTACTATTAGTAATGGATGCTTTTGAGAGTGAAGGAACCCCTGTCACTGCTCAACAAGTTAGGATCTGGACCAGCCATGACCCTATTTTATTGGTTGTGAAACGTTGTGTACTCAATGGTGCTTAGTCCGCCATACCTATGGAGATGCATGAAGAGACCAAACCTTACAATCGTCGCAAGGATGAGCTGTCCATTCAGTCAGACTGTTTACTGTGGGGTAATTGTGCAATCATACCTAAGAAAGGTAGAGAAAAATTTGTACGTGAACTTCATAGGACTCATCCTGGTATTGTCATGATGAAGTCCATTGCTAGGTCTCATGCATGGTGGCCTGGAATTGACTCTGACCTGGAATCATGTGTGCATCAGTGCATACTTGCAAGCAGCTAAGTAAAGTACCAGCAGATTCTCCGCTGAGTCTTTGGTCGTGACTATCCAGACCATGGTCGAGGATCCACATTAATTTTACGGGCCCGTTCCTTGGAAAGATGTTTTTCGTCATAGTAGATGCATATTCTAAGTGGATAGAGTGTGTTATTATGTATTCCAGCACGTCTACAGCTACCATTGAGAGCCTTTGTATCATAAGAACATAAGAATTAGGAACAGGAGTAGGCCATCTAGCCCCTTGAGCCTGCTCCGCCATTCAAAAAGATCATGGCTGATCTGGCCGTGGACTCAGCTCCACTTACCCGCCCGCTCCCCATAACCCTTAATTCCCTCATTGGTTAAAAATCTATCTATCTGTGATTTGAATACATTCAATGAGCTAGCTTCAACTGCTTCCTTGGGCAGAGAATTCCACAGATTCACAACCCTCTGGGAGAAGAAATTCCTTCTCAACTTGGTTTTAAATTGGCTCCCCCGTATTTTGAGGCTGTACCTCCTAGTTCTAGTCTCCCCGACCAGTGGAAACAAGCTTTCTGCCTCTATCTTGTCTATCCTTTTCATTATTTTTAATGTTTCTATAAGATCACCCCTCATCCTTCTGAACTCCAACGAGTAAAGACCCAGTCTACTCAATCTATCATCATAAGGTAAGCCCCTCATCTCCGGAATCAGCCGAGTGAATCATATCTTTTCCCCCTCCAAGGCTAGTATATCCTTCCTTAAGTAAGGTGACCAAAACTGCATGCAGTACTCCAGGTGCGGCCTCACCAATACCCTGTACAGTTGCAGCAGGACCTCCCTGCTTTTGTACTCCATCCCTCTCGCAATGAAGGCCAACATTCCATTCGCCTTCCTGATTACCTGCTGTACCTGCAAACTAACTTTTTGGGATTCATGCACAAGGACCCCCAGGCCCCTCTGCACCACAGCATGTTGTAATTTCTCCCCATTCAAATAATATTCCCTTTTACTGTTTTTTTTTTCAAGGTGGATGACCTCACATTTTCTGACATTGTATTCCATCTGCCAAACCTTAGCCCATTCGCTTAACCTATCTAAATCTCTTTGCAGCCTCTCTGTGTCCTCCACACAACCCGCTTTCCCACTAATCTTTGTGTCATCTGCAAATTTTGTTACATTACACTCTGTCCCCTCTTCCAGGTCATCTATGTATATTGTAAACAGTTGTGGTCCCAGCACTGATCCCTGTGGCACACCACTAACCACCGATTTCCAACCCGAAAAGGATCCATTTATCCCGACTCTCTGCTTTCTGTTAGCCAGCCAATTCTTGATCCATGCTAATACATTTCCTCTGACTCCGCGTACCTTTATCTTCTGCAGTAACCTTTTGTGTGGCACCTTATCGAAATGCCTTTTGAAAATCTAAATACACCACATCCATCGGTACACCTCTATCCACCATGCTCGTTATATCCTCAAAGAATTCCAGTAAATTAGTTAAACATGATTTCCCCTTCATGAATCCATGTTGCGTCTGCTTGATTGCACTATTCCTATCTAGATGTCCCGCTATTTCTTCCTTAATGATAGCTTCAAGCATCTTCCCCACTACAGATGTTAAACTAACCGGCCTGTAGTTACCTGCCTTTTGTCTGCCCCCTTTTTTAAACAGAGGTGTTACATTAGCTGCTTTCCAATCCGCTGGTACCTCCCCAGAGTCCAGAGAATTTTGGTAGATTATAACGAATGCATCTGCTATAACTTCCGCCATCTCTTTTAATACCCTGGGATGCATTTCATCAGGACCAGGGGACTTGTCTACCTTGAGTCCCATTAGCCTGTCCAGCACTACCTCCCTAGTGATAGTGATTGCCTCAAGATCCTCCCTTCCCACATTCCCGTAACCAGCAATTTCTGGCATGGTTTTTGTGTCTTCCACTGTGAAGACCGAAGAAAAATAATTGTTTAAGGTCTCAGCCATTTCCACATTTCCCATTATTAAATCCCCCTTCTCATCTTCTAAGGGACCAACATTTACTTTAGTCACTCTCTTCCGTTTCATATATCGGTAAAAGCTTTTACTATCTGTTTTTATGTTTTGCACAAGTTTACTTTCGTAATCTATCTTTCCTTTTTTTATTGCTTTCTTAGTCATTCTTTGCTGTCGTTTAAAATTTTCCCAATCTTCTAGTTTCCCACTAACCTTGGCCACCTTATACGCATTGGTTTTTAATTTGATACTCGCCTTTATTTCCTTGGTTATCCACGACTGGTTATCCCTTCTCTTACCGCCCTTCTTTTTCATTGGAATATATTTTTGTTGAGCACTATGAAAGAGCTCCTTAAAAGTCCTCCACTGTTCCTCAATTGTGCCACCGTTTAGTCTGTGTTCCCAGTCTACTTTAGCTAACTCTGCCCTCATCCCACTGTGGTCCCCTTTGTTTAAGCATAGTACGTTCGTTTGAGACACTACTTCCTCACCCTCAATCTGTATTACAAATTCAACCATACTGTGATCACTCATTCCGAGAGGATCTTTTACGAGGAGATCATTTATTATTCCTGTCTAATTACACAGGACCAGATCTAAGATAGCTTGCTCCCTTGTAGGTTCTGTAACATACTGTTCTAAGAAACAATCCCATATGCATTCTATGAATTCCTCCTCCAGGCTACCCCGTGCGATTTGATTTGACCAATCGATATGTAGGTTAAAATCCCCCATGATTACTGCCATTCCTTTTTCACATGCCTCTATTATTCCCTTGATTATTGTCCGCCCCACCATGAAGTTATTATTTGGAGGCCTATAAACTACGCCCACCAGTGACTTTTCCCCCTTACTATCTCTAATCTCCACCCACAATGATTCAACATTTTGTTCATTGGAGCCAATATCATCTCTCACAACTGCCCTGATATCATCCTTTATTTGTTTGCTACTCATGGTTTGCCTGACATTGTTGTGAGCGACAAAGGATCTTACTTCACAAGTCTTGAGTTCCAGGAGTTCATGAAACTCAATGGCATCAGACATGTGAGATCAGCTCCATTCAAGCCTGCTTCTAATAATCAAGCAGAGCGTGCTGTTCAGACCATCAAGCAAAGTATGAAACGTGTAACTCAGGGCTCACTGCAGAGACGGTTGTCATATATATTGCGCAATTACAGGTCAAGACCTCATAAGCTTACAGGAGTTCCTCCTGCTGAACTACTGATGAAGAGAAATATCAAGACCAGGCTTCCTCTTGTTCATCCTGATTTGAATGATCGTGTTAAAAAACAGACGTCAAAGTCAGCAATGGTGTCATGATCGTGTTGCCGTGTCACGGGACATCTCGGTCAACGATCCGGTTTATGTACTGAACTATGATCAAGGTCCAAAGTGGATCGACGGCACTGTTACAGCCAAGGAGGGTAACAGAGTGCTAATTGTCGTGCTCAAGAATGGGCAAACATGCAGGAAACACCTTGACCGGGTTAAACTGCGGCACACGGATGAACTGGAACCGAGTGAGGAAGATGCAGTCAGTGACCAACCAACCAACCATTGTTCACTCATCAGAGGACTCTGCTGACATTACTGACTCTTAACCTTCAGTCTCTGATCTGGTCATGACCACTCCCATCAGATCGGTTACTCAGAATCACGTTGCGTTTGATACTTGATACACACCAGGGATTAGGATTCAGTCTTTTTATGTCACTTTTGGTGTTGGTGCCAGTAAAATTTGGCTATTCCCAAAATTAAAGCTGACGATCTAATCCTGACCTGTGACCTTGATGAATGCTTACTGAATGCAGGTATCTCTCTCATAAGCATGGTCACAATTTATTCCTCCAGTTCATACCCAGTGACCGCTTCCAGCCACCATATGCGTTCATCTCGCAGGGGCTACAAGATGAGTTGATTTGTGGACCAATGAACGTGCCCCATTATGCGGATTGCCTCCTCAGCACATGTGCAGAAGCAGCGATCCACAATGTGTTATGGCGTGAGTTGAACAGTTTCCAAGCCTGCTGATTTTCCAATCCTGGTATGAATAGCATGATCCAGGATAGGAAAGGCTGAAGGCCACTCCAAAAGCAGGCAATTGGCAATCATGGATACATCATGGAAAGAATGAAATAATTGCTTTGAATAAAACATTTTTTTTCTTTTTAAAAAGGCCACTTTACTTAAAGGACCAAAGATTTGCGGCTGTTCGGGTGTACTCCCACCATGACTGCAATGGGAGTCCACTGTAACAGCTCGAATCTAAGCTGAGGCCCAGATACACTGGGTTCACACCTAGCTGTAAAGTTTTCTCACTGACTTGTTGAGGCGGAGCCTCTGCCCACCCCAAACATAGCCATTGTCATAAAGGGAAGTGGGACCGGGGAAAGGGACTCCCAACAATCGGGGTCCCCTTGCTCTGGGCCTTCAGTGGGACCTGGCACAGGGTTGGCAAAGGTATGTCTGGTCAAATCAGGCTCACTTCCCCAACTACTGGCAGCTGTAGTTAACCACCTGAGAGTCTTGGCCTGCAACTCCAAAGACAAAGGATGAAACTAATTTTTTAAATGTGGGCATTTACAAAGAAGGGCTGAGAGGATCAGCTATTACTTGTTTAACTCGGGGGGGCCTATACCGCTCCCCACGTCCCAGCCTGGGCACCTTCCCAAATTGAACCCCGAGTGGTGCGGTCGTCCGCTGTTGGCTGTTTGGACTCAAGGCAGATATTTTCAAAGCAACACATTTGCTTTAGTTGCTTTAATAATATTCATAGCACTTGTGTAAAATTTAGTGTTACAAAAAAATCTAATTTTACATAAATTTACAATAAATATGAATAATATAGTTTATTGTTCTCACTGGAACAAAATGGTGACAAACTAGAATTGTTTTAGATGAAAAATGTAAACATTCATGTCTCTGGATTTAAGGAGTAACTCTGGCAGAAATTTGTTGGAAACACTGCTTACGTGTGCAAATAGAAAGTAAGGAGTTTGACAATTGGGAAAACATGATTGGGAACAGGAGATGGTGTGATTCGTCTTTGTTTCAATGCATGGAAGATGCAGAAGGTGCAAGTTTGTAGGATTCACATATTTAGAATTTATGAGGCACAAGAAAGCTCAGAGGAGCAATGAACATCACAATATCAACAAAACAGAGAGATAAGATGCTAGAGGTACAAAAAGGTATTTCCTATTAGACAGACATTTACAACAGTAAATGACATAAATCAACATAAGTGTTTCTTTCTCAGCACCAATTCCATGCAGAATTCAAATGCCTAGAAATTAGATAAGGCCCGAAAATGGGCAGTGGCACCGACCAGCACTAATTGCCTGCACCTTTTCTAAGTGGCGCAGGCTGCACGCAAAATTTGTGCTGCCTGCTCATGAAGATGATTGGAGTGCTGATCACAGTGCTAAACATGCTGCTGATGGGCTTAGAGCTCAAAAGGGGGGCCAATATCAGGTGTAGTCTAATGGCCAATAAAGTTTGGTCAAGGCTCTCTCCGCTACTTAAAGGGGAGGTGCTTTGTTGCAGAAGCATCTCAATCTCACTGTGCTATCATCATGGCTGCGTTTACTAGTGTGCAAAGTGTCATGTATTCAACAGTCATTGTAATCCATGTATAAACTGACCTAAGTTGTACACCGTGAGAACACTGACCACTAGGTGGTGAACTTGTGGGAGACACTCCTAACTTGGACTAAGAGGAAGCTCCACCCATCTTCTCCACTTCAGTGCTGGCTACTAAAGGTTACTGGTCACAGAGTGACTTTCTCTCTGGAGGTGCTACGCAGACTGGACCGGGTAGGTCTGCGACTGAAAAAGACGAAGTGCGTCTTCCTAGCTCCAGAGGTAGAATTCCTGGGGATGAAGGTAGCAGCAGACGGGATCAGACCTACTGCGTCCAAAAGGAAGCGATCCAGAGAGCACCCAGACCCCGTAACACGACGGAGCTGCGTTTGTTCCTGGGGCTCCTGAACTATTTTGGTAACTTTCTTCCCAAATTGAGCACGCTGCTAGAGCCGTTACACATGCTCCTACGCAAAGGTCGCGAATGGGTCTGGGGGGACAGCCAGGAAAGGGCTTTTGATAGAGCACCCAATTTGTTATGCTCCAACAATCTGTTAATGCTATATGGCCCATGCAAGAAACTTGTGTTAACGTGCGATGCGTCGTCCTATGGGGTCGGGTGTGTGTTGCAGCATGTTATTGCCAAGGGTCAGTTACAGCTGGTAGCTTATGCCTCCAGAAGTCTGTCCCAGGCAGAAAGGGGCTACGGGATGGTAGAAAAGGAAGCGCTTGCATGTGTATATGCAGTAAAAAAAATGCACCAGTATCTGTTTGGCAGGAAATTTGAGCTGGAGACAGATCACAAACCCCTAACATCCCTTTTGGTCGACAGAAAGGCCATAAATGCAAATGCGTTGGCCTGCATACAGAGGTGGGCACTCATGTTAGCCGCCTATGACTATACAATTCGGCACACACCGGGCACTGAAAACTGTGCCGATGCACTCAGCAGGCTCCCACTAGCCACCACCGAGGGGGCAACCGAGCATGCTGCTGAGATGGTCATGGCTGTTGAAGCTTTCGAAAATGAAGGCTCACCCGTGACAGCCCGTCAGATCAAAGTCTGGACAAATAGAGACCCGCTACTGTCTTTAGTCAAGAAATGTGTCCTGAATGAGGACTGGGCAGCCACGTACGGGGCATGCCCTGAGGAATTTAAACCATTTCACAGGCGCAAGGATGAACGCTCGATTCAGGCCAATCGCCTACTGTGGGGAAACCGAGTAATCATGCCCCAGATGGGCAGAGAGGCGTTCATCCGAGAACTCCACAATGAGCACCTGGCATTGTCATGATGAAGGCAATTGCCAGGTCACACGTTTGGTGGCCAGGGATAGATGCAGACCTGGAACTTTGTGTTCACAGGTGCAACACGTGTGCCCAGCTGGGCAATGCGCCCAGGGAAGCCCCCCTTAGCCCCTGGCCATGGCCCGCCAAGCCATGGTCACCTATCCATGTGAACTACGCAGGTCCTTTCATGGGAAAAATGTTTTTGGTTGTAGTAGACGCCTGCTCCAAATGGATCGATTGTGACATTTTCAATTCAAGCACATTCTCTGCCACAGTAGAAAGTCTACGGGCAATGTTCGCCACCCATGGTCTACCGGACGTCTTGGTCAGTGACAATGGCCCGTTCTTTATTAGCATTGAATTCCAAGACTTCATGGTAGGAAATGGTATCAACCATGTCAGAATGGCACCATTCAAGCCGGCCTCAAACGGCCAGGTGGAATGAGCAGTGCAGATAATCAAACAGGGGATGCTCAGAATCCAAGGGGGTTCCCTACAAAGCCGCTTATCACGCCTCCTGTTGGCCAATAGATCCCGACCATACTCGCTCACAGGGGTTCCACCCGCAGAGCTGCTAATGAAAAGGACGCTCAAAACCAGATTATCCCTTATACACCCCGCCATGAAAGAAATTGTTGAGAGCAGGCGCCGGTCACAATGTGACTACCATGACGGGAATGCGAGGGTGCGATGTATGTGTCAATGACCCTGTCTTTGTCCTCATCTATGCTGCAGGGCCCAAATGGCTCGCAGGCACTGTGATTGCCAAAGAGGAGAATAAGATTCTGTTAGTTAAACTTACCAATGGACAAATCTGCCACAAACACGTGGATCAAACAAAAAGGAGGTTCAGCAATCCCATAAAAGAAGCAGAGGAAGAACACGTGTGACCGAACACCGGAACCAAGTGGAGGAGAGCCCAGTCACTGTGGGCAGTCCGGACAGGCCTGAGGCACCGCAAACAGCAGACACTCAGGCCAGCGCCCAACAACCAGAGCCCCAACTCAGGTACTCTACAAGGGAGCGTAAACCACCAGAGAGACTTAACCTGTGTTCCCAATAAGACTTTGGGGGGGAGGTGATGTCATGTATTCAACTGTCATTGTAATCCATGTATAAACTGACTTAAGTTGTACACCGTGAGAACACCGACCACTAGGTGGTGAATTTGTGGGAGACACTCCTAACCTGGACTTTCAGGTATAAAACAGGAAGCTCCATCCATCTTCTCCACCTCAGTGCTGGCTCATAAAGGTTACTGGTCACAGAGTGACTTTCTCTCTAGTATGGGCCTCGTGCAGTTGTACTGTATAGTAAGGACATATTACAAAGGGACTTGCAGGGTGTCGCAGCAAAGCCACATGTGTGCAGTTGATGGCGTTCTGCACCATGAGGAAGCCCGATACCCTGGCAAAGCCACGTACATTCTCGTCCTGCTTCTCTCTGTTCAGAGAGAGGACAATGAAGTCCCTTCTCCTGGAGTACAGAGCATTTGTGCCCTCCCAGATGCAGTGATGATGGTGAACTGGGAAATGGTAGCTATGTTTTTTGCTGCAGACTGGAAGGATCCGCTGGCAAAGAAATTGAGGGTCACAGTGACCTTGAGGGCCACTGGGAGAGCCATGGTCGTGCTGCTCTGAGGCTGCAGATCTGGTTGCAGGAGGTGGCAGATTTCTGTAACCACTTCCTAGGTGAAGCGGAGCCTCCTAATACACTGTTCCTCGCTTACGTGGATGTAGGAGAGTGCTCTCAGAAGACCCTATGTGGGTAAGGCCTCGTGCTAAGTGCCCTCCTAGACCTCCTCCTCCTCCTCCCTCTGCGAGCATCTTCTCTTCTTCGCTGCCTCATTTCCCTCTCCCGAAGAAACCTGAGCATGAAAGGGGACTGCCAGTTCAGCCCCCATGAAGGTGAGCAAGTGGTGTGAGCAGAAGCCTTTAAATGAAAATCAAGGCATTCCCCACTTGCAATTGCACTCCCTGTGACTTCAGCAACTTTAAACAAGTTTGCAGACCTGTAGACAGAACAGTAAAACTAAGAAACCATAGAAGCTGCAAGTTGCTGTTGATCCCTTTAAATGGCACAGCTGGGGGCTCCTTCCTGCTGCTGAACGCTTGGTCAGCTGGTTGTGATTAAGAAAGGGCGGTAAGTGGAGCGGCTAAATCCAAAATGGCAGATCATGTGTCAAATCAGCGTTGTACACTCATTGACGTCATGATCTGCCTCATTTCCATTCCTCCTGCGAGCATTGGCAACGACAGCACAGCTGACCTCCACTAAATAGCGGCCACTGTGGGACACGCCAGAAGCGAGTCGGCCGCCATTTTTTCTTCAAAATGGGCTTTAATGGCTGGTGTAAACCCTAGAATTTCTAGGCCAAAGTTTCCATATAATAGTCAAATTTCCCACTGGCAGTAGGTGAGGGCAGTGTTTAATATTTTTTCATATAAGATGTCGTTAACAAATAAACAATTCTTGTAAATGCACCTGTATACCCATAGGTCAAGAGTTTTTTTTCCAGCACTGGTATTTTAAATATTACCATTTACATAAAATTAATTACGTTTCCATTGTTCTGTGTTTTACAAAATGAAAGACTTATTCTCAGTGCCACTACTCTGCCAGTGTTGCAACAACTACTCTTTATTCGCAAAATGAATCTCAACATTTCAAGACTTCGCAACAACAAATCAGCTATTGTGAGAGGTTATTCAAAAAATGGGTTAGTAGGATGTTGAAAATAGTTTTAAGTGCGATGTATGCTGGCTGTGGAGCATTGTTGCTCTCTTTTCAAAGAAAACTGCAGAAGTCACCTTTGTTGACCTGCGTGGTTGTTTGGTATTTAATATCTTAACTCGTTGGGGACTGTAGTATTAAATCTGAAAATTGTGATGGTTCAGCTTACTCCTGGGACAGAGTGAATTGGGAAATGGTCTTTGTTTGACGTTATGTGGTGCACTGGAAACGTTGTAGCATGGCATTGTGCCCATAATCCTCCACACACTGCCATGGGATGGTGCGAAGCACTGGCCAAATGCAGACAAAAGGGAAGACTTGAAAAAGAGAAAGAACTATCCAGGGCTAATCTCATGCATCTCCCAAAGGCCCGTTGCACACCTAAATGTCCTCTTGGCTAATGGTGTTGCATGGCATGGGCTTGATGTAAGAATGGGGAATGGGAGGAAACACCTTTTAAGAAAAAATAGAAAAAAGTACAATCTTTATTTTTTTTTAAACATTTCTCCCACACATATTTCACATCTGCTTGGGAGGCAACGGATGCAGTTGAGGAGTTAGATGAAAGCTCTAATTCTCCAAGTGATAAAAATACAGTTCTAAAAACTAAATAATCTTTCCAAATGCCACCCACCTTTCTGGGAACATTGTATTTTAAAATGATTTAAAAGTTGACCAAAAGTTGTCAACAACAGCTCCTGATTAACAAAGTGACACAAAAATGAGCTGATGGGTGAATCTGGTATCTTTTCAAAGTTAAATTTCACAGATAATAACCTCCCACAGGCAACCAATGTTATCTGCTGCCATATTATCCAGACTAAAAAAGAGCGAACAGTCAAATGTTAAGCAGCTCAGAAGGAACGCTGGTGACAGGAGACGCAGGAAATGGATAATATGAGAAATCTACCCAGAAACAATGATGGTCTGGAAAATTACTATAAAACATCTGGATTCCCCCCCACTCCCCCCTTAGGGATTGAAGGAACTGAAGAAGTTTCGACTGAGTTAGAAACTACTGGTTTTGATCCAAATGTAAAGATGTCACCAGTTGAAATTCAGGCAGTGCTTCAGTTCCTAAATCTTCTCACCAGGTCTAAACAACAATTCTGAAGCACCTGCCCCCCCCTCCATGCAAATCAGAACCAGACCAAAATTCAGACATTTTCAAGGGGTGGGGTGAGAGGAAATACATTTGGAACTCAGTGCAGAGCATTCTAATTCAGATGTAGCCTAAATTTGATGAAATTAGAAAGAAAGAAAGACTTGGATTTATATAGCACCTTTCACGACCACCGGACTTCTCAAAGCGCTTTACAGCCAATGAAATACTTTTGAAGTGTAGTCACTATTGTAATGTAGGAGAATAACTAAATTAAATTAATTGTGAGAGATTGTTAAACACATCTCAGTAGAAGACAATTGGAACACCTTCAAAGGTAGAATGTTGAACATGCAGGATAAATCCAGTCCTAAAACCAGCAACATCAGACAAAGAAATATGACCTTAAAGTGATATAAAAGAAGGGGAAAAGCCAGGAGAAGGGATTCACTGCAATGAATGTCAGTAAATTCAGAAACATGTTAAAAGGGTGATCAGAGGGGTAAAGAGAGATCTGGGAATAAGCGTAACAACCAAAGATTCTTTCAGTGTCAGTGAAACATCCCGAGGCGCTTCACAGGAGCATTATGCGATAAAAATTTGACACCGAGCCGCATAAGTAGAAATTAGCGCACGTGATCAAAAGCTTGGTCAAAGAGATATGTTTTAAGTAGCGTCGTAAATGAGGAAAGAGAGGTAGAGAGGCAGAGAGATTTAGGCAGGGAGTTCCAGAGCTTGGGGCCTAGGCAACAAAAGACACAGCCACCAAAGATTGAGTGATTATAATCAGGGATGCTCAGAAGGGCAGAATTAGAGGAGCACAGACATCTTGGGGGATTGTGGGGCTGGAGAAGATTACAGATATAGGGAGGGGTGAGGCCATGGAGGGATTTGAAAATACGGATGAGAATTTTGAAATCGAGGCGTTGCTTAACCAGAAGCCAATGTAGGTTAGTGAGCACAGAGGTGATGGGTGAGCGGGACTTGGTGCGAGTTAGGAAATGGGCAGCCAAGTTTTGGATCACATCAATTTACGTAGGGTAGAATGTGGGAGGCCAGCCAGGAGTGCATTGGAATAGTCAAATCTAGAGATAACAAAGGCATAGATGCGGGCTTCAGCAGCAGATGAGCTGAGGCAAGGGTGGAGATGGGCGATGTTACGGAGATGGAAATAGGCGATCTTAGTTACGCTGCGGATATGTGGTTGAAAGCTCATTTCAGGGTCAAATATGATACCAAGGTTGCAAACAGTCTGGTTCAGCCTCAGACAGAAGTTCAGGAGAGGGATGGAGTCAGTGGCTAGAGAATGGAGTTTGTGGTGGGGACCAAAAATAATGGCTTCGGTCTTCCCAATATTCAATTGAAGAAAATTTCTGCTCATCCAGAACTGGATGTCGGACAAGCAGTTTGACAATTTAGAGACCGTGGAGGGGTCGAGAGACGTGGTGGTGAGGTAGAGCTGGGTGTCATCAGCGTACATGTGAACACTGACATTGTGTTTCCGGATGATGTCGCCAATGAGAAACATATAGGTGAGAAATAGGAGGGGCAAACTTGGTGGGGCTGTGGAATTGTAAGAGGCAGCTCAAAAATTATAGAACAAGTTGGACAAGATATGTAAATAGGCAGAACAATGGCAGAAGAAATTTAGTACAGCCAAGTGTAAAATGCTACACATAGGAAGGGAAAATAGACAACACCCATATTCCATTAATGGTGTAGAAATAGCTACGGATGAAGCTGAAAGAGACCTAGGAGTCTTGTAGACTTGACGCTACACATTTCCAACGGATGCAGAGTAGCAGTCAACAATGGCAATAGGATATAAGACAGAGGATGTAATGATCAAACTTTATTGTGCACTAGTCAGCCCACACCTTAAATACTGCATCCAAATCTTTTGCTAAGAAACAAAACAGCCATTCAAGCATTGTAAAAGAGCCAAAGGCTGATCTCTACTGTCAGGGGTCTGAGTTACAAGGAACTGGGGAAATTTGATATTTTCAGTCTTGAAAGGAGACCATTGAGAGGTGATCTGAGAGGTTTATAAAATTGTTAAGGATATAGAAGAATTTAACTTGGAATATGAGTTTAATGGGTATGGAAGCAGGGGGACACACGTTAAACTAATTTAAGGTTATATCAGGATTTGCTCTTCACACAGAGATTGATCAACATGTAGAATAAACTTCTTGAGTAGTTGAGGCAATAAAACCGGAATTGTTTAATAAAGAAGTGTTAGCACCTCTCTGGATGGATGAATTCAAATGGTCTTCCTCATCATAATCATAATTATCTGGTCACCCATTAAGAAAATAAATGCAACATGCCACTTTGCAACTGTTCTGCACATGTCGGATGCCATTTTGTAAGTCACACTAAATACTTCAGCTTCATATGTGTTGGATGTTGACAGCCAAAAGAGAATGACTCAACTTTAAAAAGTATATTTTGCTCTTGTCTTGCCATGTTTGATGGATTGGTGATGGTATCTGTTAAGTTCAGAATAACTCCACAAGACTGTGTTATAAGCTCAAACCATTGTGTCTCTTTAATGTAACTCCAAAGTGAGGAAGCAGCATGGCGGATTGCCTTTTATACCTGCTTGCCCAGGGTGCACAGGTAACCCTTAGGTCTCCCACAGATGTGCTTCCTGGTGGCAAGTCTTACACATTGGTGAGGTTTGCATACATAACATCACTCCCCCTCAAAGTCTTATGTACAAGTTATTTACAGGTTGAGGCGATCTGGCGTTCTGCGTTCCCGGGTCGATCGCCTGAGTTGAAGTCCTGGCATGGGTGAGTTGGTCGGATCATTGCTGCACGGCAACTCGGCTGGTCTGATCGGGCTGTCGGGCACGGTGGGTTCATCCTCGTGGTTGACAGCGAGGTCGATTGCTGGTTGGGTGCGTGTTGGTGGATCATAGATAGTAAAGTCTTCTTCAAACTGTTCTTGGTTGTCAGTGAATCGCAGTTTGGTCTGATCCAAGTGCTTTCTGCACGTTTGCCCATTCAACATTTTAACAACAAACACTTTATTCCCCTCCTTGGCTAAAACAGTGCCGGAAATCCAGTTGGGTCCATGACCGTAATTTAGAACAAACACCGGATCATTAACCTCAATATCATGCGATACCTCCGCGCGATCACAGTACACGTTATGCAGGTGCCGCCGGGTTTCTACGTGATCATTGAGATCCGGGTGGACTAAGGAGAGCCTGGTTTTGAGCGTTCTCTTCATTAACAATTCTGCCGGGGGAACCCCGGTGGGCGAATGGGCGCATCCGGTAGCTGAGCAGGACCGGAGATAACCGGGTCTGCAAGGAGCCGTCCGTTATACATCTCAAGCTCTGCTTGATGGTTTGGATTGCCCGTTCCACTTGACCATTGGATGCGGGCTTAAATGGGGCAGACCTGACATGCATAATGCCATTGTGGGTCATGAACTCGTTGAATTCCGAGCTGGTGAAACATGGTCCATTGTCACTAACAAGGACTTCGGGAAAACCATGGGTGGCGAACATGGCCCGGAGGCTTTCAATGGTGGCAGTGGATGTACATGATGACAATATAATACATTCAATCCATTTAGAGTAAGCATCCACTGCTACTAGAAACAGCTTTCCTAGAAAAGGGACAGCAAAATCTACATGGACCCTGGACCACGGTTTGGAGGGCCATGACCACAGGCTCAGTGGGGCCTCCCTGGGTGCATTGCTTAACTGTGAGCAAGTGTTGCATTGGTGTATGCATGACTCCAACTCCAAGTCAATGCCGGGCCACCAAACGTGCGACCTGGCGATAGCCTTCATCATGACTATGCCTGGGTGGGTATTGTCTAGGTCACGTATAAACGTTTCCCTGCCTTTTTTTGGCAAAACCATGCGATTTCCCTATAGGAGACAATCCGATTGGATGGACAATTCATCTTACGTCGGTGGAACGGCTTAATTTCATCTTGTATTTCCCCGGGAACCACCAACCAGCTCCCATTAAGGATGCAGCTTTTTACTAGTGATAGCACAGGGTCTTAGCTAGTCCAGGTCCTGATCTGGCGAGCCATGACAGGTGACCCCTTGCTCTCAAAAGCATCCATTACCAGAAGCAAGTCTGCGGGTTGTACCATTTCCACCCCGGTGGTGGGCAATGGTAGCCGACTGAGGGCGTCAGCGCAGTTCTCTGTGCCTGGTCTGTGGTGGATTACAGAGTCATACGCAGACAATGTTAGTGCCCATCTTTGGATGCGGGACGAAGCATTGGTGTTGATATCTTTGCTTTCTGAGAGCAGTGAAGTAAGCGGTTTGTGGTCGGTTTCGAGCTCGAATAGGTATTGGTGCATTTTCTTAACCCCATATACACATGCTAACGCTTCTTTCTCAACCATACTGTAGGCTCTTTCAGCCTTGGATAAACTTCTGGACGCATTTGCAACCAGTTACAGTTTGCCTGACACATTTGCTTGCTGTAACACACAATCGACCCCATACGACGACGCATCACAAGCTAGTACTAAACAATTACATGGGTCATACAATACAAGTAACTTGTTAGAGCATAGCAGGTTTCCAGCCTTATTAAAGACTGTCTTTTGAGATTTACCCCAAATCCAGTCGTCACCCTTGCATGGCAATAAATGCAAGGGTTATTAGTCAGGAAATGGTGTTAGGAAAATTGAAGGGACTGAAGGCCGATAAATCCCCAGGGCCTGATAGACTGCATCTTAGAGCACTTAAGGAAGTGGCCCTAGAAATAGTAGATGCATAGGTGGTCATTTTCCAACATTCCATGGACTTTGGTTCAGTTCCTATGGACTGGAGGGTAGCTAATGTAACCCCACTTTTTAAAAAAGGAGGGAGAGAGAAAACAGGGAATTATAGACCGGTTAGCCTGACATCGGTGGTGGGGAAAATGCTAGAATCAATTATTAAAGATGTAATAGCAGCACATTTGGAAAGCAGCAACAGGATCGATCCAAGTCAGCATAGATTTATGAAAGGGAAATCATGCTTGACAAATCTTCTAGAATGTTTTGAGGATGTAACTAGCAGAGTGGATAAAGGAGAACCAGTGGATATGGTGTATTTAGACTTTCAAAAGGCTTTTGACAAGTCCCACACAACAGATTAGTGTACAAAATTAAGGCACATGATATTGGGGGTAATGTATTGACGTGAATAGAGAACTGGTTGGCAGACAGGAAGCAAAGAGTGGGAATAAATGGGTCCGTTTCAGAATGGTAGGCAGTGACTAGCGGGGTGCTGCAAGATTCAGTGCTGGGACCCCAGCTATTTACAATATACATTAATGATTTTGACGAAGGAATTGAATGTAATATCTCCAAGTTTGCAGATGACACTAAGCTGGGTGGCAGTGCGAGCTGCGAGGAGGAAGTTAAGAAGCTGCAGGGTGACTTGGACAGGTTAGGTGAATGGGCAAATACATGGCAGATGCAGTATAATGTGGATAAATGTGAGGTTATCCACTTTGGTGGCAAAAACAGGAAGGCAGATTATTATCTGAATGGTGACAGATTAGTAAAAGGGGAGGTGCAACGAGACCTGGGTGTCATGGTACATCAGTCATTGAAGGTTGGCATGCAGGTACAGCAGGCAATAAAGAAAGCAAATGGCATGCTAGCCTTCATAGCGAGGGGATTTGATTATAGGAGCAGGGAGGTCTTGCTGCAGTTGTACAGGGCCTTGGTGAGACCACACCTGGAATATTGTGTGCAGTTTTGGTCTCCTAATCTGAGGAAGGACGTGCTTGCTATTGAGGGAGTGCAGCGAAGATTCACCAGACTGATTCCCGGGATGGCAGGACTGACATATGAGGAAAGACTGGATCGGCTAGGTTTATACTCACTGTAATTTAGAAGAATGAGAGAGGATTTCATAGAAACTTATAAAATTATGACGGGACTGGACAGGTTAGATGCAGGAAGAATGTTCCCGATGTTGGGGAAGTCCAGAACCCGGGGTCACAGTCTAAAGATAAGGGGTAAGCCATATAGGACCGAGATGAGGAGAAACTTTTTCATCCAGAGAGTTGTGAACCTGTGGAATTATGTGCCACAGAAAGTTGTTGAGTCCAGTTTGTTGGACATATTCAAAAGGGAGTTAGATATGGCCCTTACGGCTAAAGGGATCAAGGGGTATGGAGAGAAGGCAGGGGTGGGGTACCGAGATTGCATGATCAGCCATGATCGTATTGAATGGTGGTGCAGGCTCGAAGGGCCGAATGGCCTACTCCTGCACCTATTTTCTATGTTTCTATGTTTCTATGGTTCTAGCAAAGTGCTCAACCCCGGTAGAAAGTTACCAAAATAGTTGAGGAGTCCCAGGAACGAACGCAGCTCCATCACATTCTGTGGTCTGGGTGCATTCTTGATGGCCTCCGTCATGGAGTCCGTGGGTCTGATGCAGTCCGCCGCAATCTTTCTCCCCAGAAATTCGACCTCTGGCGCCAGGAAAACACACTTGAAGCGTTTCAGCCTGAGTCCCACTCTGTCCAGTCGCTTTAAAACCTCTTCCAGGTTGTGCAAATGTTCAGTGGTGTTGCGACCAGTGATCAAGATGTCGTCTTGGAACACCACGGTACATGGAACCGATTTCAGCAGACTCTCCATGTTCCTCTGGGAGGTGGCCGCAGCCAAGCGAATCCCAAAGGGGCATCTGTGGTACACCGACAGTCCTTTGTGCGTCTTGATGCACATCAATTTCTTTGACAGTTCAGCCAGCTCCTGTGTCATGTAAGCAGAGGTTAGGTCTAGCTTGGTGTTTCCCCCTGCTAGCATTGCGAATAGGTCCTCCGCTTTAGGTAATGGGTACTGGTCCTGTAACGAGACTCGCTTGTAGACCCCACAGATTCTGACTGTCCCATCGCTCTTTAGCACCGGCACGATTGGACTAGCCCATTCATTGAACTCGACTGGCAATATGCTTCCTTCTCGTTGATGTCTGTTCAGCTCGATCTCGACTTTCTCTCGCATCATACATGGGCCTGCTTGAGCCTTGTGATGAACAGGCAGTGCCCCAGGAACAAGATGGATCTGCACCTTGGTGCCTGTGAAGTTCCCGATGCCTGGCTTAAATAACACTGGGAATTTGTTCCACTGAAGACAGTGCTTTGATGTCGTCCAATTCCATCAGGTCCTTCCGAGCCAGCTTCTGCCGAACAGCGTTGGGCCATCGGCTGGTACAATCCATAGTGGTAAATCATGCACCATCCCGTCATACCATACTTTCACTGCTGTGCTGCCGATAACAGGTATGAGTTATTTGGTTTAAGTGTGCAGCGTTGTGTGAATCGGGCTCAGTTTTGGCCTCTGTGCCTTGTTGCCCCAGAGTTTCTGGCTCATGATTGATTGACTCACCTCCATGTCCAATTCCATGGAGACTGGAATGCCGTTAAGTTTAACTTTTAACATTATTGGAGGGCTTTTGGTGGTGAATGTGTGTACCCCATACACTTCCTCTTCATCCTCAGGTTCAGTAGCCTCTCCTGCTCGTTCAGCGTGATCCACGCTGGATCGGTCGTCCTCTCCTGACTCTGCCACGTGGTGAGTCAGAGGTCATTTGCACATTCGCTGGAGATGCCCCATTGTTCCACAGACCTTGCACACATAGTGCTTGAATCGACATTGATGGCTTCTATGACTGCCCCGCAGTGCCAGCATGGTGTTAATGGATACGCATTCACACCCCACAGCAGCCTCTGAGTCACCCTAGGCATGGCATCTACGGTCGTGTAGGCCCTGCCATGTATAGTTCTGCCTGCTGAAGGCATTATTTTATGCACAGTACTTGCCGGTGTGCTTCGATGCTGTGAAGATATCTGTTTTGTGTTGTCGCTCGTGGATATGAAAGTCTGGGCTATCGTGATGGCCCTGCTCAGATCTAGGGATTCGGCAGACAGCAGTTTGCGAAGAATGACCTTGTGGCCGATTCCAAGCACGAAAAAGTCCTGCAATATTTCCCCCAAAGATCCTGCAAGGCGTCTTAGGTCAGCGACAAAGCTCGCCACGTTCTGGCCCTCGGAGCGATGGTGTGTGTAAAAATTATACCTGGCCATTAGGATGCTCTTCTTCGGCTTGAGGTGTTTCTGAACCAACGTGCACAGCTCTGTGTAAGTCTTGTCTGTTGGTTTGACCGGTGCCAGCAGATTTTTGACGAGGCTGTATATCGAAGACCCACATACGGTGAGGAGAATTGCCCTGCGCTTGACTGCCGTCTCAACCGTGTTCAGCTCGTTGGCCACAAAGTACTGGTCGAGACACTCAACGAAGGCTTCCCTATCATCACCCTCAACAAATCTCTCAAGAATTCCAACGGCAGCCATTACCGTGTGAAAGTTCGTGATCTGTAACTCGTCGCCAATTGTTAAGTTCAGAATAACTCCACAAGACTGTGTTGTAAGCTCAAACCATTGTGACCTTGGTCTCTTTAATGTAACTCCAAAGCGAGGCAGCAGCATGGTAGATTGCCTTTTATACCTGCTTGCCCAGGGTACACAGGTGACCCTTAGGTCTCCTACAGGTGTGCCCGCTGGTGGCAAGTCTTACACATTGGTGAGGTTTGCATACATAACAGTATCCAGTACCTTCCTGGGCATGTCTACTTGTGCATGTAGAGAGCATGTCCAGTGTGAGTATGTACCCGATATTTACTTGGAGCCAGGAAGAAGAACAGAACATAAGAACATAAGAACATAAGAATTAGGAACAGGAGTAGGCCATCTAGCCCCTCGAGCCTGCTCCGCCATTCAATAAGATCATGGCTGATCTGGTCGTGGACTCAGCTCCACTTACCCGCCCTCGCCCCATAACCCTTAATTCCCTTATTGCTTAAAAATCTATCTATCTTTGACTTGAAAACATTCAATGAGCCAGCCTCAACTGCTTCCTTGGGCAGAGAATTCCACAGATTCACAACCCTCTGGGAGAAGAAATTCTTTCTCAACTCTGTTTTAAATTGGCTCCTCCGTATTTTGAGGCTGTGCCCCCTAGTTCTAGTCTCCCCGACCAGTGGAAATAACCTCTCTGCCTCTATCTTGTCTATCCCTTTCATGATTTTAAATGTTTCTATAAGATCACCCCTCATCCTTCTGAACTCCAAGGAGTAAAGACCCAGTCTACTCAATCTATCATCATAAGGTAACCCCCTCATTTCTCGAATCAGCCTAGTGAATCGTCTCTGTACCCCTTCCAAAGCTAGTATATCCTTCCTTAAGTAAGGTGACCAAAACTGCACGCAGTACTCCAGGTGCGGCCTCACCAATACCCTGTACAGTTGCAGCAGGACCTCCCTGCTTTTGTACTCCATCCCTCTCGCAATGAAGGCCAACATTCCATTTGCCTTCCTGATTACCTGCTGCACCTGCAAACTAACCTTTTGGGATTCATGCACAAGGACCCCCAGGTCCCTCTGCACCACAGCATGTTGTAATTTCTCCCCATTCAAATAATATTCCCTTTTACTGTTTTTTTTCCCAAGGTGGATGACCTCACACTTTCTGACATTGTATTCCATCTGCCAAACCTTAGCCCATTCGCTTAACCTATCCAAATCTCCTTGCAGCCTCTCTGAATCCTCTACACAACCCGCTTTCCCACTAATCTTAGTGTCATCTGCAAATTTTGTTGCACTACACTCTGTCCCCTCTTCCAGGTCATCTATGTATATTGTAAACAGTTGTGGTCCCAGTACCGATCCCTGTGGCACACCACTAACCACTGATTTCCAACCGGAAAATGACCCATTTATCCCGACTCTCTGCTTTCTGTTCACCAGCCAATTCTCTATCCATGCTAATACATTTCCTCTGACTCCGCGTACCTTTATCTTCTGCAGTAACCTTTTGTGTGGCACCTTATCGAATGCCTTTTGGAAATCTAAATACACCACATCCATCGGTACACATCTATCCACCATGCTCGTTATATCCTCAAAGAATTCCAGTAAGTTAGTTAAACATGATTTCCCTTTCATGAATCCATGCTGCGTCTGCTTGATAGCACTATTCCTATGCAGATGTCCCGCTATTTCTTCCTTAATGATAGTTTCAAGCATTTTCCCCATTACAGATGTTAAACTAACCGGCCTATAGTTACCTGCCTTTTGCCTGCCCCCTTTTTTAAACAGAGGCGTTACATTAGCTGCTCTCCAATCCGCTGGTACCTCCCCAGAGTCCAGAGAATTTTGGTAGATTATAACAAATGCATCTGCTATAACTTCCGCCATCTCTTTTAATACCCTGGGATGCATTTCATCAGGACCAGGGGACTTGTCTAACTTCAGTCCCATTAGTCTGTCCAGCACTACCTCCCTAGTGATAGTGATCATCTCAAGGTCCTCCCTTCCCACGTTCCTATGACCAGCAATTTTTGGCATGGTTTTTGTGTCTTCCACTGTGAAGACGGAAGCAAAATAATTTTTTAAGGTCTCAGCCATTTCCACATTTCCCATTATTAAATCCCCCTTTTCATCTTCTAAGGGACCAACATTTACTTTAGTCACTCTTTTCCGTTTTATATATCTGTAAAAACTTTTACTATCTGTTTTTATGTTTTGCGCAAGTTCGTAATCTATCTTCCCTTTCTTTATTGCTTTTTTAGTCATTCTTTGCTGTTGCTTAAAATTTTCCCAATCCTCTAGTTTCCCACTAACCTTGGCCACCTTATACGCATTGGTCTTTGATTTGATACTTTCCTTTATTTCCTTGGTTATCCACGGCTGGTTATCTCTTCTCTTGCCGCCCTTCTTTTTCACTGGAATATATTTTTGTTGCGCATTATGAAAGAGCTCCTTAAAAGTCCTCCACTGTTCCTCAATTGTGCCACCGTTTAGTCTTTGTTTCCAGTCTACTTTAGCCAACTCTGCCCTCATCCCACTGTAGTCCCCTTTGTTTAAGCATAGTACGCTCATTTCTGACACAACTTCCTCATCCTCAATCTGTATTACAAATTCAACCATATTGTGATCACTCATTCCGAGAGGATCTTTTACGAGGAGATCGTTTATTTTTCCTGTCTCGTTGCACAGGACCAGATCCAAAATGGCTTGCTCCCTTGTAGGCTCTGTTACATACTGTTCTAACAGGGAAGAGGATTTTTGGATGGGAATCCCAGAAATAAGGAGTAGGCTATTCAGCCCCTCGAGTCTGCTCCGCCCTTCAATGAGATCATAGCTGATCTGCGACCTAACTCCATATGCCCGCCTTTGAAAATACCACCCATATTTCCCGCATGCCTGGCCAAATTTAACGTCAGGATATCATTAAAATGTTTTCAACAGGTTTGAAAGCAACCGGAAAGCAGCTAGAGATTGGATGTCAGGTAAGTCTGACATCGCGGGGGTGAATCAGACATCGTGAAGGCAGCAGGGGCGAGGGGGGGTGGGAGGGTCGACCGATCGTGGGAGTGTGTGAATCGGACATTGTGGGATGTTGGCTGACCGTAGGGGTCCAGTTGGGTGGGGGAAGCTTGCTGGGCCTGGGGGAAAACACCTGCTCCTCCTGGCCCACAACCAGTGCAATAAAGTCATTTCTCTCGTGGAACCACTAGTTTTCGCCTCTTTTTATCCTGCGCAATATTTATTCTTTCACCTGATTTTTAACACAATAATCATTAGTTGGGCCCTGAATGTCTGCCGCTGTACCATCGTAATTTTGCCAGAAACCAAACTTACGCATGTAAATAGGCCTTCCGCCATATTTGCAACATCGGTATGCAGCACAGTGGCAGAAAATTTGGGGCACGGATCTCAACCAGGGCAGGTGTAGGGCCTCAGTATTCTTGGGCTGGGAGAGGGGGGTAAAAAATTCAGCTGGCGTGTTCCTGATCATTATATAGTGCCCCCTACCTGGAAAAAGTTGGCGTGTGAATATCGAGCGAGGACAGTATTGGGCTTGGCTGTGACGTCCCCAAACATGCTGCAGACTTTTCCTGTCTGGATTCGCACGTGAAGGATTAGACTGCCAGTATCTGGGGGATTGCAGTCAGCATGAGTCAGGACTTTTAGGAAACAAAGAGAAGGTCATAAAAAAAATAGATCCTGGACTCAAAAGGCAACACCTTTCTTTTGACAAAAAAATAAATAAATTTCCGGAAGGTCTAAGAGACAGTTGAGAGAGAAGTGAGCCACATAGTCAAATCAAAATGCCATTAACCTTTTTGCCTGCAGCACTGGTTGTGAGAAAACCCATGGGATGATTCTGAACAACGTTGAGCAATAATGGGAGGAAACCATCAGAGATCTTTCGGCATGGAAGCTAATTCCAAGTGTTACGCCTTAAAAATTTATTAGTCCACAGTCACATATGCAGTAGTTCATCAGGAGGAACTAAATTATTGTTCTGGTACCAAGCTAGAGAAGAGGTAGCACACTACCAAAAATCAGGACACAATTCACCAGAAATGCAACATTTTAACAATACAGTGCTGTAAGAAGAGCTCTGGGATTAGACGAAGTTTGGTTTACCTGTCAAGAAGGAACATATTTATCACTAGATGTTAATATCACGGTTATTCTTGTCTGGCACTCTTTTCAGTTACTAAATCCAGTTACTGGGGCAACCATACCCTGGGGATTCCATGGCTTACACTTAACACAGCAGCAACTCTGCAATAATGAAAGGAAGTTGGATTTCTGTCAGAACTTGTTTCTTTAATAAAATTGGCATCCTGGCAGGAGACATAACAGGAGTTTTTTTTATTAGTTTAGAGCTTGGCTTATGGAGCTGACTGAATTTTTCAATACTCCTCTGACATTTGATTGTCTTCATATAGATATTAAACATTCTGATTATTATATTAAAATATGTTAATTTAATATGTAAGTGAGGAAAAAAACTGACAATGAGAAAGTCTTACACTCTGCTTCAAAAATCAGTTACAAAGAATTCAAGATTTCAATTCTTTTGTTTTGTTGTGTCTCTGTGTCATATGGAGAGCGCTGATGTGCAAATCGACAGCATTATGTCGTTAACGGGAAGTCTAATGGAAAAGCCCTGCATTTACATGTGTCTTTGAAAACGCATTCTAAGCTCACTGGCCTCAAAAATCTATGGCTGTTTCAGCAAATTCTCGCCCTAAGTTCATGTGAACTGACATGGAGCGTGGCTGGGCCCTGCCGCCAGGCAAAGTTTCTGGGATGGACTTGCGGGAAGGAACCTCCACCTACCCCAATGAGGTAATTGGTGTAATGGGGGATAGGGACTCCCTAAATTGGGAGCTCCCACGCCTAGGCCCTCACTTAAGATCTGGTGCAGTATCGCTGTAGGTATGCCTGTTCTCATCAGCTGTACCTGGCCAAAAGCAGTGGAAGTGGGGCCCACCTGGGGTTAAGAGCAGCGTCAGGGCCTGCATCCTGAAATAAGAGTGGTCAGTAATTTCTTTTTGTTTAAGTCTTTAACATGGTCCCTTAATGCAGGGCCATAATCTGCAGCTTTCAGGGGGTGAGGATGGGCATGGTGCACCCAGACAGCACCAAAACATGCTCGTGCAGGACCCTCGCTCTCACCCTGCAAATTTCAGTGGGGGCAATTCTGCAGCGGGCCTATCCCAGCACTCACAGGTGGGTACATTTCCCACTGGGTTTTTGGGGCGAACACCATGTAATACTGAGATCTATCAATCTTTTGGTTGGTCCCTTCAGCTTTGATATATGTAGGTGCTTTTGAATAAAACAGAAAACAAAAAGTTGTCCTAGCTACAGACCATGTAAAATATGCCTCGTAATGTGCTTGAGGAAGTAGTTCAACCACAGGTAAAACCTCCAAGGTAATAAATGTCTCTCTAATTCCTAAAGAGCATTAAGATATATACTCCAAGATAGCAAGCTAACATTACAATCTACATCGTATAAATCTGGCTTTACACAGATTACATCTCCATGGCTTCAATAGGACAGAACCGATTATTCTGTACCTGATTATACAGTATCTAATTATTTGCGTTTATTCTTTTAATCTTATCCAGCTTTTTTTAAAGCATCAATCAACACAGCATTAACTGTTTTGCCAGCAATTGACTGCACCTACTGTTCTGTGAGATAATAGAGACCAATCTGTCTAACCTCCGGTCTCACTTGAGGTTGTTAACTTTGTATTTTTGTCTTTTACTACTGAGGTCACAGTTAAATAACCAATTTACATCCTTTGAATTTCTTTGATCAAAGATTATAGGTCAGAGTGAAGTCCTGCTGTAAAATTTCCAAGAACCATAATCATAGTTCAATCTCTTTTAATAATGAACTGTAGAAGACATTCTATAGATCAAAATATAATCTAATTGATGAAAAATCCAATCCTTTTTCAAATAAAATTAGCCTGATTAAAACTTCCAACTGCTCACTGTAGGATACTAAACCCCTTGTATGGCTCCAGGAGATTAACACAGGCTTTTGAACCAACTCTTGCTTTTTTCAACATCTGTCTATGTATTCAAACTTACTGCAGGTTTTCTCTTAAAAAATAATGTTATAGTTTATTTAGGGTGGAGTCAGAACATCATTGTGGCCCCTTATCTGTACCAGGAAGCAAACTGTGTTTTAAAAATTCTCTTTAAACTCTCATGTACCGTACACGAAGCACAGTATCCCGTGCCGTTCACAATCCCCATTGTTTGGGGTGAAGAATCTGGTGAATTTTTTTTCAAAAAACAAATTATTTCCATGGTTTGATAGGCAATTGTATTCCTCGCTGTGGTCGTGAGCCGAAATAGAAAGAAAGAATAGACCAGAATATGCCAGGTTCGATCGCAAGTTCAATCCAGATCTGTGTTGGTTTATCAAATGTTAGCTAAGGCAGTGGTACAGGGTCTATAATTGGTCTCGGAGCATCTGGATTAAGGAGGGGGAAAATATAGAGTTTGCATTCCTGCATATTATCCAATCAACCCTGCTGGAAAGTGCTCCTGTGGGGATGTGGATGATAACTCTATCAGACTCAGCTCTCATGCCCTCTAGAGCCAAACAGACTGTTGTTACTCACTGTCTATGATCACGCATATAAAAAAATTACTTGGGTGAGATACCAGAGGACTGCGTCTCTGTACTACCGCAAGAATCATGCTTTCAGTAGAGAATAGAAAATGAAGAGGAAAAAAAAATCGAAATTTGTATAGTTGATTGAATATAACCAAAATGCAAATAGACCAGCCATAATATTTTCCTGCAACTAGGTACTCCCAGTGTGTGGGTAAATATAGCTTCATATTTTGTTGCATTTCTTCTGCAAATGTGCTCGGTTACACAATTTTATGAGTTAAGTTACACACCTTCACCCATGAACTTGTAACTAACATGGTTAAAGCCACTGCAGGAGTAAGGAAAAGCCAGTGCCTGTAGCAACGCCTCTTACCCGTCCCCTACACACCCCAAAGCACTTATTTACACTCCCTCAATAGATCCATTTATCTGTCAATCGAAATTTCTCTCAGTGTGCAGTGCCAATTACTATGATCATACATAAATTCCCTCCTTGGATATGAGGGTGGTGGCAGAGGACTGCAGAATTGCAAATGTTACACCCCTGTTTAAAAATGGGGAGAGGGATAAACCCAGCAACTACAGGCCAGTCAGCTTAACATCTGTGGTGAAGAAACTTTTAGAGAAAATAATTTGGGACAAAATTAATTAGCATTTAGAAAAGTATGGGCTAATAAATTAAAGTCAGCACGGATTTGTTAACAATCGTGTTTGACTAACTTGTTTGAATTCTTTGATGAGGTAACGGAGAGAGTTGATGAGGGTAATGTGGTTGATGTTGTGTATATGGATTTTCAAAAGGCCTTTGACAAAGTACCACATAATAGACTTGTTAGAAAAATTAAAGCCCATGAGATGAAATGGGCAGTTTGGATACAAAATTGGATAGGTGACAGAAAGCAGAGTGTAGTGGTGAACGGTTATTTTTCAGACTGGAGGGAAGTATACAGTAGCTTGCCCATGGATTGGTATTAGGACCACTGCTCTTTTTGATATATATATTAATGACCTGGACTTGGGCATACGGGGCATAATTTAAAAGTTTGCAGATGATATAAAACTTAGAAATGTAGTAAACAATGAGGAGGATAGCAACAGACTTCAGGAGGGCATAGACAGACTGGTAAAATGGGCAGACACATGCCAGATGCAATTTAACACAGAGAAGTGTGCGGTGATACATTTACGTAGGAAGAATGAACTAAATGGTACAATTTTAAAGGGGGCGCAGGAATAGAGGTATCTGGTGGTGTAGGTACACAAATCAATGGGCTCAATTTTCCCCAATGCCGTTTATCGGCGTATTGCAAGAGTTACGCCCGTTTCTTGTGGCCTCGACTACTCCCCAAAAGTAACTAGCAAGTATCCCCATTCTATTTTTTGAAATTGGCACCGCACAGCCTATCCTTTAGTTTCGGGGGATGGAGCCTAATGCCTGTGCCGAAAAAATGATGCCCCACATCTGCGCATGCGTGAAAAATAAAAGGATGTTTTTGACGTGACTGCTACTGGCGCACATGTGCAGTACAGCTCCCGCTCAGCATTTGGCAATTTTTAAAGAGCTAGTTGTGTGTGATAACTTTAATTCTCATTGGAAAAATCAGAGCTGCAATACAAGATGCAACGCGGCTCAAGAACCAAGAATTTCTTCCAGGATGAAGTGGAGGCACTGGTTACTGGAATTGAGGCCAGATGGCAGGAGCTGGACACCAGCAGAGGTCACATAAAAGTTTCACCAAAAGAAATGAAGAAACGCTGGAACCAACTTGCAGAATATTACTGTGCAATGGTGACCACCCAGAGGTCTGGAGGCCAGTGCAAAAAGAAGTGGCAGGATCTTGGTTGTCATGTATCCTACATGGCTACTGTTGGTACTATCACAAGGTGTGCCACCAGAGGGCACATCAGTGGGAGACTTGCATGTTAACAGTACAGGTGTGCCTGGCCTAGTATAAAAGGCAGGCCACCAGATGTGATTCTCACTCTGGTGTTAACAAATAAAGGACTAAGGTCACTACAGTTCAAGTTCAACACATTGCCTCGTGGAGTCATTATTAGAGCATCCAAGGACACAACAATTGGCGACAAGATTACGAACTTTCATGCGAAAATGGCTACCCTTGGTACGTTGCAGCAGTTCACCGATGGTGATGATTGGGACGCCTTTGTGGAGAGGCTTGATCATTTCTTCACAGCAAATGACCTGGCAGGAGACGACCCAGCCACACTGGCTGATAAGCGCAGAGCTATCCTGCTAACCAGTTGTGGGCCCACTGTCTATGGCCTCGTCAGGGACTTGCTGGCACCAGCGAAGACAACGACCAAGACGTACAAGGAGCTCGTAACCCTGATCCATGAGCAACTCAAGCCCAAGGAGAGCATCCTCACAGCCAGACACTGGTTCTACACCCACCAACAGCCCGAAGGCCAGGAAACCACGAAATACGCTGCAGACCTCAGGAGGCTGGTGGCATCGTGTGAGTTCGGCAACCACCTCAATGAAGCGCTGCGGGACATTTTTGTCATTGGAATTGGCCATGAGGGCCTTCTCCACAAGCTACTGTCAGCGAATACCACAGTCACACTGCAGAAGGCCATCTCTGTGAGCCAGGCATTAATGACCTCGACCTACAGATGACTCACCCTCAGGACTCAAACCCGGCAGGTACTGTGCACAGAGTGGCGCCATTTAGAGGCTGGACTGTAGAACCCGAACCCTCTCAGGGAAGAGAGAACAGGCCGGTGAGTCCCTTAACTCAGAGTTCGCCGAGGGGAGCTAATTGAGTAGCTCCATGCTGGCATTGTGGAGAATCACAGGGCTCACCAGTGCTGCTTTAAAGACTATGTATTCAAGGGCTGCAGCACAAAGGGCCACCTCCAGCGAATGTGTAAGAGAAATATGATTCACTGTGTCAATAATGAGTCTGCAGATGGCGTTCGGAGGCACAGCAAGCCCTCACTTGAGGGTGGACCTGGCACCAGAGAGCAGACCAGCACCCGAGGCACAGACCGCTCAGCACGACTGCATGGAGGTGATCCAGCTGAGACGACCCGAGCGCACCTTCTAGGCTCCAGGGGCAGGACTCCGGAGGAAGAAAATCGGATCCAAAGGTGACTTCCCAACTGCGGAGGCAGAACCCAGGGAAAAGAGGATCACCGCAGTCGACATCGTGGATGGAGGAAAGATGGCGCCCAAACCACGAGGTGAGGCACTGAAGAAAAAGATGGCCGCAGCCAGACCACGAGGTGCAGCGCTGATGGAACAACACATGGCACCAAACGAAGAAGAGGAAAGCAAGGCTCTCTTAAAGGAGGCCTGCAACCCACTACAATTAAAGGGACAGTTCCACACACTCAAGCAATGTAATAGCAACTGTAAGTTAAAAACAAAATGTGTAATTGACGATCAGAATTGTGTACATGCAATAAGCAAGGCAAAGTCGCGCGATCATGTAAAATGTGTAATTGATGATCAGAATTGTGTACATGCAACCAGCGAGGAATAGTCGAGTGATCGCGCTCGGAGCTACAGAGTATCCACAATAAGTAATGAAAAGATGTGCGATGTAGGATTTCAACTGCACGCAGTCAATGCAGCGGGCAGACACCCATCGGGAGCACACAGGTCCAGCGAGCTACCCAATGCTGTAGCCTGCATCCCGGGGACCAGAGTTATGCACCATGGAGTGTGGCCACAAGCAGCCAATACACACGAACTGCAGAGCAAGCGACCTCAGCTGAGCAATGGCACTGGTATCGATACCCTGTCCCGGATCAGCTCCACCTCTCAGGCACCCGATGGCACCAACCGCCATGAGCCTGAAAGAGCAAACTGTGCTAAGGCGCAGCCCCCAGACCCCATTGCCACCAAGGCCATACCGGAAAACGAAGGGTCACCCGCTACAGTCCCTCCAAAGGGGACCGGGACCAGCCAGGATCCCAAACCAAACAATGCCCAGATTAGCGAGTCAGCAGTTCCTTGTGCACTGCTAGACAACAGCTCCTCAGGGAGCAGCAGTGACCCAGGTGCAAAGAAAGGACAGGGAGGTCACAGGCATCTGTGAACCTGCCCCATGCTAGGAACCACGGCAACAGTCCCAAGAGCAGGCAACTCGAGCCAACTGGGTTCCCACTGCCAGCACTGGGCAGCACGCCACCACCAGACTGCAGGGACACCATCCAGCAGTTCTGGAACTAGTTTGTCCTTACGCACCGGTCACCACATCGATAATGTACCTCACAAGTCTAATGTACTTGTCTCACAACAGAACCACAAATGTAATGCAAACTTGTTTTTCTGAACTTGAATGTATATGAATGCAATGAGCCTCCAGCATTATCAATATGTGGGCAGTGGGGGGGGGGGGGGCGGGGGCGGGGAGAATGGAGTGGTCAGGGACACACACAAACAGCAACCATCAGTACTCTACTGCATGCACCAACCACTCACCCAAGATTGAAACCACCCACCAAGGCTCAATCAGATAAAGCCCAGATATAGCTAAGCCCGGAGCACAATCAATGCAGAGGCGATTTGCATTAAAGGCTTAGGGGAGAGTGATGTCATGTATCCTACATGGTTACTGTTGGTACTATCACAAGTTGTGCCACCAGAGGGCACAGCAGTGGGAGACTTGTAGGTTACCTGTACAGGTGTGCCTGGCCTACTATAAAAGGCAGGCCACCATGTGTGATCCTCACTCTAGAGTTAACAAATAAAGGACTAAAGTCACTACAGTTCAAGTACAATACATTGCCTCATGGAGTCATTATTAGAGCATCCAAGGACACAACATTGGTCAAATAGTTAGTGTAAGTAATATTTTCATTTATTCACTGGAATTGCAATTGTAAATGTGACCAGCTGTATATGCCTCACCCAGCAGAAAGACATCCTCTCTAAAAAGTTATATTTTCATCTTTGCAGAGGAAGGTGGCACACAATAAAAGGGAAAGAACTCGAACAGGAGGAGGCCCGGCAAATCTGCACCCACTGACACCCTTGAAAGAGAGGGTCGCTGCTTTGATTGGTCCTGCCTGGAGAAAAGCAACCACCACTGCACAAGCTGGGCCCACACTCGAGGGAGAGGGTAAGTCCTGCAAATTCCACAGTCTGGCTTTGCTAAATGTTAATGAGTGCGCGGGCTAGCCATGCTTCGGTTCATGGGGAGCTCTCCATCAGCTACGCTTCGATTGATGCAACGTGCTATCATTCATCATGGTCCTTTAAATGAGCCTGCTGCCTGTGCTGTGTGAGCCTACTCATGCCACTCACACTGCCCCGTCCTCTGCTGCTAACCATTTGTCTGTTCTGTTCTATGTTGCAGAACTCGAGGGCAACCCTGACGAGGCTGAAGCCGATGCTGAAGAAGATTCAGATGCGAACGAACCTGAAGAGGAGAACATCTTCCAATCCCACCTTCAAGACCAAGAACATGGGGGTGAGGGCAAGAGGGGGGGGGGGGGGGCGGAGTGGGTGGTGATGGATGAAGCCCCCATTGTTGTACTCACTCTGGAGGAGATGCAGGTGTCGCCCATTGAGGTAGCAGGCCCTTTCCTGAGTGGTACGAGTGTTGAGACATTCTATGGTTTCGCACAGTCCGAGGCGGGGGATTCCAAAGGAATGCAGCGAGGCACACCCAGGGCCCCACAGTCTGAGGCTGCGGTACCAGTGGGATGCAGCGAGCTACATCCAGGGCCCCACAGTCCGAGGCTGAAGATCCCACGAGGATGCAGCGAGCCGCACCCAGGGTGAGGAGGGGAAGGAGAGCTCGATAGCGCTATCCTGTGTTGCAGGATCTAACAGATGTGGTTCAGATGATGGCAATGAGTGGGGAGAGCATTGATGTTATGCGATCACTCCTGGACACCATCAGTGGGGTGGGTGATGAGGTAACGGGACTGTTGGGAGAAATAACAACATTCTCAGAAGAAATGGGAACACTGTCCGGGCACATGAGGGAGGGAATGTCGCAGGCAGCTGATACACTGTCGGTGAACATGAGGGAGGGAATGTTGGAGGTAGTTGCTGCAATAAGGGAACACACCCAAACCCTGCGCTCATTGACAGAATCAACTGCCACTCCCACTCCAATCCACAGACCAGCCTCTGAAGAGGCCCAAGCCGGGCCTTCCACATTACCTGCTGCCCCGACCCACCCCCCATCTACCATCAAGAAGTGCACATTTCCTGAGATGTTCGAAAGAATAAGCTTGGTACCAACCCGAGAAACGCTGCGCACGCGGGCAGGAGTGGAGTCAACATGACCAAGCGCAGCGGGCGGTCTTAGAATAAGGTGGAAGAGAGATGGGTGCAGCCTTTCTTTGCTGCTGTTGTTGTTATTGTTGTTATTATTGTTGTTGTTACTGTTGTAACTGTTCTCAAATTAAAGTTTTTTGTAAGTTATATAAATTTACAAGTTTAAAAATTTGTAAGTGATCTTAAAGTTTGTCAATGATCGTAACTGAAAACTTTAAAGTTTGATACAAGAATATTTTTATTAAAGTTAAGTACACACAAGTGTTAAACTTTTGAATAAAATATATTTTAAATTACAACTGAATAATTTCCATTATTCGTTCCATTAACACAACACAACATTACGGAACAGGTCCAAACAGTAAACATGGTCCATTTGGAATAGTTGCCGTTGAGCCTTCAGGCAGCAAAGCGTTCTCGGATGTGCTACTGGCGCAAGGCTCGAGCAATCGTTAAAGGTGCAGGACGACCCGCCCTCCTCCGCCGTCGTACTCCGGGTTCAGGTAATTATATGGCTTCCTCGTCCTCCTCCTCCTCCTCATCATCTATATCTTCCTCCTCATCCTCATCATCAGCCAATCTCGCCTCAGGTGGGTCTTCTGCTACCAGCTGCTGCTGCCTTATGATGGCTAAGTTATGCAGCATGCAGCACACAACAGTGAACTAACACAATCTGAGGGGAGTATTGCAAGTAGCCTCCGGAATGGTCCAGGCATCGGAAACGCTGTTTCAAGATGCCAATGATCTTCTCTATTATGCTACGTGTCGCAATGTGTGACATGTTGTATTCCCGGTCAGCTTCGGTCCAGGTTATGCGTAGGGGCATCATGGTGGCGAGGCCGTACCCTTTGTCTCCCAGCAGCCAGCTCTGCCCTTCTGGCTGCTGCTGAAACATGGCAGATATAGTGCTCTCGCATAGGATGAAGGTATCATGGGTGCTCCCAGGGTATCTCGCATCAACTGACATGATGCGATGCATGTCATCACAGATGAGCTGCACATTCAGGGAGTGGAAGCCTTATCTATTCTACACCTCGGAATCCTCCAAAGATGCTCGCAAGGCGATGTGGGTACAATCAATGTAGCCCTGTACCTTTGGGAATCCAGCAATCATGGAGAAGCCCACAGTTCTGTCACGCTTTGCCTGCGGTGGTCATGGGGAACTTTATGTAGTCATTCCTCCGAGCATGTAGTGCAGCAATCACCTGCCGAATGCAGATATGTGTTGCATGTTGAGAAATGGTGCACGCATCCCCAGTTGTGGCCTGGAATGATCCAGATGCATGGTGTCACGTATGTATGCTTGGAATTCTGGAGAGATTCGTGGAGGGAGAGGACTGGACAGATTTTGTAGCTCGCCTGGACCAGTACTTCGTGGCAAACAAAATGTAGAAACCCATTGACGCAATTAGGCGCAGGGCGGTCTTCCTCACGATTTGCAGTCCGAAAATCTATGGACTCATAAAGAATCTTCTCTCGCCTGCAATTCCAATGGACAAGGACTATGAGGAATTGTGTGCTCTGGTAGGTGACCATCTCAAACCAGAAGAAGGCATCATCATACCACGATATCAATTCTACAAGCACGTTCGTTCTGAGGGCCACGATGTGTCGGAATTCGTTGCTGACCTAAGACGTCTAGCTGGGCCGTGTAAGTTTAAAAGCGCATTGGGAGACATGCTGTGGGACATCTTTGTAATCGGCATCAACCAAGAGGTGATCCTGCGTAAGTTACTGTTGGCGGAAACGCTGGATTTGAGCAAGGCAATCACGATTGCCCAGGCATGCATGACGACGGACAAAAACTTAAAGCAGATATCATCGAAAATTCGAAACTCGGCAAGTACTGAAAACAGGATTGTATCGTCGTTTGGCAGAGCTGCTTATAGCAGGGCCTACTCGTCTGCATATGCGAAACCTGTGGCTGCTCAAAGTCCGCCAACGGGAATGAATCCGATTTCACCGTGTTGGCGTTGTGGGGGCAATCATCGGCCTCATCAGCATCGGTTTAAACAGTACATTTGTAAAGGCTGTTTGAGACTGGGCATCTCCAGCACATGTGTCCGCAACTGAGCAAGCGTGCTGCGACACACCACATGGAGGATGATGAACAGTATAGCGCGGATCCGGATATGCAATCCGAGATACCAGAGGAGGAAGTGTATGGACTGTATTCATTTCTAACAAAGAGCCAACCGATAATGATTAAGTGAAACTTAACGGTGTGCTGGTACCGATGGAATTGGACACAGGGGCGAGTCAATCAATAATGAGCCAGAGAACATTCAACAAGCTGTGGGATACTAAGGCTGTGAGGCCTAAGCTGAGTCCAGTCAATGCCAAGTTGCGTACGTACACTAAAGAACTCATAATGGTGATTGGCAGTGCAGTAGTCAAGGTGTCATATGATGGTGCGGTTCATGATTTACCGTTATGGATTGTTCCAGGCAATGGTCCAACGCTGTTCAGCAGGAATTGGCTAGAAAAAATCAACCGGAATTGGAACTATATCAAAGCGTTGTCGTCGGAGGGTGATACTCCATGTGCTCAAGTGCTGCGCAAGTTCCCCTCGCTGTTTGAACCAGGCATCGGCAAATTCACGGCAACCAAGGTGCAGATCCACGAGGACTTGGATACAAGACCCGTCCATCATAAAGCACAGGCGGTTCCGTACATGATGAGGGAGAAGGTCGAAATCGAACTGGACAGACTCCAGCATGAAGGGGTCATATCACCGGTCGAATTTAATGAATGGTCAGGCCCATTGTTCCTGTGTTGAAGAATGATGGTACTGTCAGGATTTGTGGAGATGACAAGGTTACGATCAACCGAGTTTCGAAACAGGATCAATACCCATTACCGAAGGCTGATAACCTCTTTGCAAAGCTAGCCAGGGGGAAGTCGTTCACTAAACTGGATCTGACATCGGCCTACGTGACACAGGAGCTGGTCAAGACGTCGAAGAAATTTACATGCATCAACACTCATAAAGGCCTGTTTATCTACAACAGGTGTCCTTTCGGAATTCGCTCGGCTGCAGCCATATTTCAGAGGAACATGGAGAATCTACTGAAGTCTATCCCTAGAACCGTCGTGTTCCAAGATGACATCCTGGTCACAGGTTGTGACACCGCCGAACATCTGAACAACCTGGAAGAGGTTCTACATCATCTGGACAAAGTGAGACTCAGACTGAAACGTTCAAAATGCATCTTCGTGGCACCGGAAGCCGAATTCCTGGGGAGGAAACTTGCTGCTGACGGCATCTGGCCTACGGACTCGAAAACCAAGGCCATCAAAAATGCACCCAAGCCTCAGAATGTGATGGAGCTGCATTCGTTCCTTGGTCTACTCAATTACTTCGGTACTTTCCTACGCTGATTGAGCACTTTATTAGAGCCACTGCACATGCTGCTAAGAAAAGGCGACAATTGGATTTGGGGTGCGTCTCAAGACAGAGCTTTTGAGAAAGCTACTAACCTGCTTTGCTCTAACAAACTGCTAGTACATTATGATCCATGTAAGTGTTTAGTATTGGCCTGTGTTGCTTCGTCATATGGAGTTGGTTGCGTGCTCCAACAAGCAAATGAGTCGGGTAAACCTGTTGCGTATGCTTCTAAAAGTTTGTCAAAGGCGGAAAGAGCCTATAGCATGGTAGAAAAAGAAGCATTAGCCTGTGTGTATAGAGTTAAAAAGATGCATCAGTACCTGTTTGGTCTTCAGTTTGAACCTGAAACAGATCACAAGCTACTCATACCTTTTTTTTCCGAAAACAAAGGTATCAATACCAATGCATCGTCCCGCATCCAGAGGTGGGCACTGATATTATCTGCCTATGATTATGTAATTCGCCATAGACTTGGCACCGAGAATTGTGCCGATGCACTGAGCCGTCTGCCGTTGCCCACACCGGAGGTGGAGACACCACAACCTGCAGACCTACTGTTAGTCATGGATGCTTTTGAAAGTGAAGGAACCCCTGTCACGGCTCAACAAGTTAAGACCTGGACCAGCCAGGACCCGATATTATTGGTTGTGAAACGTTGTGTCCTTAGTGGTGATTGGTCTGCCATACCCAAGCAAATAGGTGATGAGACCAAACCTTTAACTGTCGCAAAGACGAACTATCTATTCAGTCAGATTGTTTACTGTGGGGTAATCGTGTTGTTATGCCCAAGAAAGGCAGAGAGAAATTTGTACATGTCCTACATAGCACTCATCCCAGTATTGTCATGATGAAAGCCATTGCCAGATCTCATGTATGGTGGCCTGGAATTGACTCTGATCTAGAATCATGTGTGCATCAGTGCAACACTTGCATGTAGCTAAGTAAAACACCAGCGGAATCGCCGCTGAGTCTGTGGTCGTGGCCATCCAAACCATGGTCCAGGATCCACATCGACTTTTCAGGTCCTTTCCTGGCAAAGATGTTTTTAGTTGTGATGGATGCATATTCCAAGTGGATAGAGTATATAATCATGTCATCCAGTACATCCACAGCTACCATTGAGAGCCTTTGTGTCATGTTTGCCACTCATGGTCTGCCTGACATCGTTGTAAGCAACAATGGATCTTGCTTCACTAGTCTGGAGTTTCAAGAATTCATGAAACTCAATGGTATCAAACATCTGAAGTCAGTACCATTCAAATCTGCATTCAATGGTCAATCAAAGCGTGCTGTCCAAACCATCGAGCAGAGTATGAAACGTGCAACTCAAGGTTCACTGCAGACTCACTTGTCACACATATTACTTAGTTACAGGACAAGACCCCACATGCTTACCGGGATCCCCCCTGCTGAACTATTGAAGAGCGGTCTCAAGACCAGGCTCTCTCTTGTCCACCCTGACTTGAACGATCATGTTGAATACAGACGTCAAAGTCAACAGTGATTGCACTGCTGTGTCACGCGACATTTCTGTTAACAATCCTGTGTATGTTCTAAATTATGGTCAAGGTCCCAAGTGGATCGCCGGTACTGTTATGGCCAAGGAGGGTAACAGAGTGTTTATCGTCAAGCTCAAGAATCGGCAAACATGCAGGAAACATGTTGATCAGATCGGCTACCTAGCACCCAGTCATAACAGACTCAGAACACTCGCTCATTGCCACTCCCATCAGATTGGCTACCCAGTCCCCAGTCATAACAGACTCAGAACACTCGCTCATTGCCACTCCCATCAGATTGGCTACCCAGTCCCCAGTCATAACAGACTCAGAACGCTCGCTCATTGCCACTCCCATCAGATTGGCTACCCAGTCCCCAGTCATAACAGACTCAGAACGCTTGCCCAAGGCTGGAGTTGAACTGAGATGATCAACTCGGGAGCGGAAAGCCCCGGAGCGTCTCACTTGTAAAAAGACTGTTACTAATATCTTAAAGAAGGATATTGTCATGTATGTATGCTTGGGGTTACCAGCCACCAGGTGGCGCAACTGTTGGAGGCCATTGGACTGTACGCACGTGTGTGCAGACCAGGCATAAAAGGCAAGCCATCATGTAATGTGATCACTTTGGGCCCTAATAAAGCAGAGCCAGGTTAGTACCTGTGTTAGTTTACAGTATTCAGTCTATCATGTTATTACATACATAACACATAGAATGAAAGTGCAGCTGTAACCTTCACTTCAACTGACAAAGCAGTCCTTCTGACACTTCTAGGGTGCAGGTCTGCTTTTACTAACTCTCAGATCTCGGCTACAACTTATTTGCGGAAACGCAGCCTTCTCACACAGTCTGCCTCACTCAGGTGCAGGTATGAACGTCTGTCTCGATATACCCGACGTGGGTAAGGCCTCCTGCCCATCATCCTATGTGCTCTGAGGTTCCTCATGCGATGGCGTCGAATCAATCGTCTCCTCTGCAGCACTATCATGCAGTAGGCTTGCACAAGATATGGCATTGTCAATATTGCCCCCATAACTAAATTGTACCTTTGCAAGTAGCTCAAAACAGCAGAACAAGGAGTTAAAGCTTCTTTGTTCTCTCCCTCGCCCTAGTACGGACCACACCCAGGTCTGCCCATGCACAATAGGCTTGCTCAGAACGGGAAGCTAGGCATTCAAGTGAGGACATTTTGGGCAACGAAGTCGAAAGCAATTCTTTAATTTTAAATTTTTTTCAATGTACTACCCCACCACTGACCGAACGTCTCCTCACAGGGCTCAAGGGTCAGCCGGCAGAATAGCTCCCTCGCCCAGACACAGGGGCTCGGCAGACATCCCCACTCCTGGGCATCTTTTGATGCTGCTGCATAGTGTAAGGGTTCTCATCCCTTCAGTTCGGCTTCCACATCCCCCCACTGCCCCGCACCCCCCCCCCACCCCCCGGGCTTCTTTTGCAGCTGTGCCCCTGTGTCTGGGCAAGGGACCAATTCTGCTGGTCGACGCTCCAACCCTCGAGCCCGGTTTGGAGACGTTTGGTGGTGGTGTGGCACTTCGAAAAAAATCCAAAATTAAAGAATTGCATTAGACCTCCATTTTGGGTGTTTTAAGTTTGAAAAAATTAAGCTTCATGGTGCACATTTAATGTGTTCCTGACTCCCGACAAAACTTTGCATAAAAACAATGGCGTCTTTCTGCGCCGATTTTTTAATATGCGCTAGTTTTTCTTAAGTGCCAGAAGGTTTTTTGGGAGTGGCCACATACGCTGTCCTAGGAAAAATGTAAGTTGGCCAAACTTGCATAAATGTGAAAAACTGCCACAGACATCAGGTTACATATAGACCATAGTGTCCCAGGTTTAATTCCCAAGTTTATTCCCAAGCCATCACTAAGACCGCCTATTGCCATCTCCAGAGCATCGCTCAATTTCGTAAAAGGGGAGGTGCAACGAGACCTGGGTGTCATGGTATATCAGTCATTGAAAGTTCAAACAGATTCCTGACAAAGCTGTCCCAGTTCGCTTCCCTCAGCTGACCTTCCGTGAGTACCAGGGCTAACACATGGGTGGGGGTTCGCATGGCTCTGCCGGGCATGAGCTCGTACAGGGAGTACCCCGTGCTCTTTGACTGGCTGGCCCGGATTCCGTCCCCATGAGGACCAGTGGTAGGACCTCTACCCACCCTTTGGGTGAGTCCCCTGTCTCTTTGCGCAGCCTTTCTTTGATAGTGCGGTTTAAACGCTCCACAGGCCCGGATGACTGCGGGTTGTGGGCGACATGCCATTTTCCTTTGATGCCGAGTACTTTAAGGGTCTCCTGTATCACCTCAGAAAGCAAATGGCATATTGGCCTTCATAGCGAGGGGATTTGAGTACAGGGGCAGGGAGGTGTTGCTACAGTTGTACAGGGCCTTGGTGAGGCCACACCTGGAGTATTGTGTACAGTTTTGGTCTCCTAACTTGAGGAAGGACATTCTTGCTCTTGAGGGAGTGCAGCGAAGGTTCACCAGACTGATTCCCGGGATGGCAGGACTGACATATCAAGAAAGACTGGATCAACTGGGCTTGTATTCACTGGAGTTCAGAAGAATGAGAGGGGATCTCATAGAAACATTTAAAATTCTGACTGGTTTAGACAGGTTAGATGCAGGAAGAATGTTCCCAATGTTGGGGAAGTCCAGAACTAGGAGTCACAGTCTAAGGATAAGGGATAAGCCATTTAGGACCGAGATGAGGAGAAACTTCTTCACCCAGAGAGTAGTGAACCTGTGGAATTCTCTACCACAGAAAATTGTTGAGGCCAATTCACTAAATATATTCAAAAAGGAGTTAGATGTAGTCCTTACTACTTGGGGGATCAAGGGGTATGGCGAGAAAGCAGGAATGGGGTACTGAAGTTGCATGTTCAGCCATGAACTCATTGAATGGCGGTGCAGGCTCGAAGGGCCGAATGGCCTACTCCTGCACCTATTTTCTATGTTTCTATGTTTCTATGTTACCCCTCCTGATATATCCCATAGACACCTTTCTTTTCTAGGGGTTGGGCTTGTTGGCCGCGCACACCAGACAGCTAGTGCAGAACTCGCGGACATCTTCCCTGAGTCCTGGCCACCACCCTGCCTGTTCCACTCGTTGCCAAGTGGTCTCAGGTCCGGGATGTCCTGCTCCTGGAACCTCGTGGGCCAGCTGGAGGAATTTTCTCCGGTGTTGTACTACCCATTGCTCCCCCCTGAACAGCATGCCTTTTTTAATGGCAATTGCTGCGGCTTCGTACAGGCCGTCTACCTTTTCCCCCTTTGCTAGCGTGTTCAGGACAGTTTTGAGGGCGGGATCTTAGGTCTGAACTGTTTTTAGGTCCAGGGGAAAAGCTATCCCTGCCTTCCCTGCTGTCCCTATCCTGCCCCTGACTGCTGCTATGAGTCCTGGGTTGTACGGATCCCAGAGCTTGCCCATGCGGGCTCCCTGCTTGGCTAACATGTCAGCCTGCTGGTTTCCCTTGCTACAGGGTTCTGTGGTGGAATGTGCCTTCACCTTATGTACATAGATATTCCCTTCCTCCCCTACGGCTTTCTGATCTTTCCCAGTAGGGGCTTAATTGCCAGGGGTCTCCCATCTGCGGATGTGTATCCGCGGCGGGACCAGATAGCCAGATACTCCGTACATGAATTGCATGTGAACATACTGTTCGAGCAAATCGTGTATGGGGTAGGGAATTCTTCGGGGTGTGTGACTACGTACACTACCGCAAATAGTTCAGCGTGCTGGGCGCTCATAGTACTGGGGAGTTTAATCGCCAGGGCAATGCCTGCCTCGGGGTCATAAACTCCGCAGCCTGTGAGTCGTTCACCCGCAGATACTGTGCTTGAACCGTCCACATAGATCTCTCGGCCTGTGGGGTGTAACCCAGCCTGAAAGCCTATGTCAATTTCCCATACCCTGTCTATGGAACACCGGTGGGCTGTCCCTGGATAAATCATGTTGGCTGCGAGTCTTGGTTCGCAGAGGCCCTTTACCCATAGGTCCATTTGAGAGAGGAGCAGAGTCCGGCGAGCAATGTGGGCACTACTCACTGTCGCGTCCTTGATTCTCAGTCCAGGAGCACTTTGGTGGGCATATGGTGGGTAAGGAGTGTGATAGGGGACCCCCCTGTGAAGCTCAGTGATCTTTTCACAGCCAGTGAGTGGCTAGGAGGTGCCCCTCACAGTTGGAGTATCCCTTCTCTACGTCCATGAGTATCCTGGAGGAGTAGACTACTGGTCTCAGCCGGCCATGCCACTCTTGGAGCAGTACTGCGCTCAGGCTGTCCCCAATGGCTGCTACCACCAGCAAAAACTCTTTACCTCCATCTATGGCCCCTGGAGCTGGCGCGGTCTGCAGGTCTTTCTTGAGTTGGATAAATGCTGCCTCGCAACCTTTGTCCCATTCCCACTCCACTCCCTTGTGTAAGAGTCAGAGCAGAGGGGCTGCGGTGGCTGCATAATCCTCAATGAAGTCTCTGCAGTACCCGGTCAGCCCTAGAAAAGATCTTACTCCTGTCACTGTGTTGGGGGCGGGTAACTTCTGCACTGCTTCCCTTCTAGCTTTGTCAATGGCTCTGTCCCCTGCCAGTCCCAGGAATTTTACTTCCTTCAGGTTGATCTGTGCCTTCTTGGGGTTTACTTTAAATCCTTCTTCTTTCAGCAGATCCAGCAGTTCAGCCAGCAGTGGGCCATGCTCCTCCCCCTCATTGGTGAACAGGAGCAGGCCATCCACATACTGTACTAACTGCTGGGGTCTGCTGAAAATCTTTAAACAGTTGGCCATACACTGATGGAAAATACTGGAGCTGTTGTGGAAGCCCTGAGGGAGACAGTTCCAAGAATATTGCTGCCCTTTAAAGGTAAAAGCAAACTTGTACTGATCTTCCCTTCTTAAAGGTATGGACCAGAACCCGTTGGAAATATCCAGCACCGTGAAGGTGGTCGCGGAGGCTGGGATACTTCCAATGAGGTCGGCGACAGCAGCAACAGTGGGTGCACAGGCTGGGATGTTACGGTTGAGTACTCGATAGTTCACCGTGGCTCTCCAGGAGTTGTCCGGTTTCTTAACTGGCCACAATGGAGAGGTCACATGGGTAGTTATAGGTCTCAATATCCCCTGTTTAACCAGAGAACCCAAGGCTGTTTCCATGTCTGCCTCCGCCTCCCTGGGGAAGTTGTACTGTTTCTGTGGTCGGGTCATGGGGACCCATCTATACTAACCTCAACCCCATTTATTCTCCCACAGTTGTGTTTGTGAGCGGAAAAAGCTGCAAGGTATTTCCTCACATACTCTTGATATTCTACAGAGGTGCTACTGACCAGTGATTCAAAGTCGTAACCCTCCTTTGGTTTCATGGTGCACACCGTCCCTTTTCCCTGTTTTCCGCGATAGCCATCAACTCATTCTCCTGTCCCGTACTACTGACTCCCAAAGACAGTGCTTTCTTAAATCCACCAGGATCCTGTGGCCGAGGATGAAGTCAGCCCCCAGGATCCCTCTCCCTTCCTGCTCCCACTTCATCAGGACACAAGTCCACTTAGTGGGAAAGCGGGTTGTGTAGAGAACACAGAGAGGCTGCAAAGAGATTTAGATAGGTTAAGCGAATGGGCTAAGGTTTGGCAGATGGAATACAATGTCGGAAAATGTGAGGTCATCCACCTTGGAAAAAAAAACAGTAAAAGGGAATATTTTTTGAATGGGGAGAAATTACAACATGCTGCGGTGCAGAGGGGCCTGGGGGTCCTTGTGCATGAATCCCAAAAAGTTAGTTTGTAGGTGCAGCAGGTAATCAGGAAGGCGAATGGAATGTTGGCCTTCATTGCGAGAGGGATGGAGTACAAAAGCAGGGAGGTCCTGCTGCAACTATATAGGGTATTGGTGAGGCCGCACCTGGAGTACTGCGTGCAGTTTTGATCACCTTACTTAAGGAAGGATATACTAGCTTTGGAGGGGGTACAGAGACGATTCACTAGGCTGATACTGGAGATGAGGGGGTTACCTTATGATGATAGATTGAGTAGACTGGGTCTTTACTCGTTGGAGTTCAGAAGGATGAGGGGTGATCTTATAGAAACATTTAAAATAATGAAAGGGATAGACAAGATAGAGGCGGAGAGGTTGTTTCCACTGGTCGGGGAGACTAGAACTAGGGGGCACAGCCTCAAAATACGGGGGAGCCAATTTAAAACCGAGTTGAGAAGGAATTTCTTCTCCCAGAGGGTTGTGAATCTGTGGAATTCTCTGCCCAAGGAAGCAGTTGAGGCTAGCTCATTGAATGTATTCAAATCACAGATAGATAGATTTTTAACCAATAAGGGAATTAAGGGTTATGGGGAGCGGGCGGGTAAGTGGAGCTGAGTCCACGGCCAGATCAGCCATGATCTTGTTGAATGGCGGAGCAGGCTCGAGGGGCTAGATGGCCTACTCCTGTTCCTAATTCTTATGTTCTTATGTTCTTATGTACCTAAATGAATGGAGAGCGGAATGGAGAATGAGCCAGTCTGTTCAGTGCCCGTGAAACCCACCAAGCTGTAGGGAACCCCGTTAGACAGAGGTGAGGCGGCGGGGTTGGCTGCATAGACAAGGGTGCTTGAGGCACCGGTGTCCAGCAGGTAAGTCCTTTCACCTTTTCCACTTCCATCTGTACGGTGGGTCTCCCCCACGCATCATACTCGAGGGCACACAGGTGGACAGGCTGCAGCTGTTCTAGTCACGGTTTTGGTTGGGAGGGGGCAGCTGGGATTTCGGTATCGGTGGCGGTGGCTACCTTCCCAGGGCCATCTAACATGGCTCGGAGCGCAGTTAAAAATGTATCAAATGAGTGGGCGGGGGGACTGGTTTATCTGTCTCGGTCTTTTAGGCAGGGGCTGGAGAACTCTTTCCTGCGCTATTCTGCCAAGGATTTTTACAATCCTTTCTCCAGTGCCCACTCTTTCCGCACCCGAAGCAGGTACGTTTTGTATCGGAGGGGTTGCCCCCCTCGTGGCGCCATTCCCTCTTGTCTTGTTTAGGTTGGATTTCGTGAATCCTTCCCTTTTGTGGGTGCTCTTCTGTCCCTCTGCCGTTTCTGTAAGCTAGGGTCAGCTGCCTAAGCACTCCCTGTTCTGTGGCTTGGCGATCCCTGGGGTCGAACTAGGCCTCAGCCTTGGTTCTTATTCTGGGGAAACTGTTCGCTACTCGGCTTCGGAGCCAGTGTGCTAATTCATCCGGGTTTAAGTGACCTCTATCTATGTCCCCACTACAGGCGCTTTTGTACACTGGCCACAGTCAGTCTGCGAAAGTCTGTAGGGTTTCTCCTGTGAGCTGCACCGTTTTCTCTACTCTAGAGAAGGGACTCCCATCATTCCAGCCCATAGCTTCTAAAATGTCTTTCTGGATGGCAGCAAGTGTTTTCTGTCCTCTTTTGCTCTCAGTAGAGAGGGACTGGTACAGTTTGCTGTATAGAGATAGGAGAAGCATCTTTGCCATTTTTGCATCGTCGCACCCATTAATATCCCCTGCCTGTTCCACTTCTACAAGGTGAACCGAGGGGTCTCCCTTTGGAGTTAGCTTTCCCAGGTGGCTTATCATAGCCCTAAGCTGTTGGGGAGTGTGGGGGACCACAAACTGACTTTCCAGGGGCCCTGGACCCCCATTAAGGGTGGGCGGGCCAAACGTCTGTTGCCGGACCGGGCACATTGGCCCTGGTTCTGGCTCTCCCTGTTCTGGCTCGCCTCCCTCTCTTCCCTGCTGCCAAGCCGAGCTGAAACTCGGTGCTACAGGTGGTGGTGGTTCACTATCCCTGTCCGCCCCGTAACTGATTTGCCCCTCCTGCTGCTGAACCAGTGTAGTCACCGGTGCCACATGTGGTCGGCAGGTAGTTTCTTCCTTCTATTCCAGGTTTACCTGGGACGTACCCGGGCTTATTAGGCATACCATGCCTTTTGCCTTGGACAGAGCAAGGTCGGGAGCAGCGTCGAGGAACTTCGTTGGTGAGGCCTATAAAAGGCACAGCAGGGAGTCCGGGGCCCAGCATCGGCGGCAGTCGGGAGCAGCATCGAGGAGGTCCGTTGGTGAGGCCTACAAAAGGCACAGCAGGGAGTCCGGGGCCCAGCATCAGCGGCAGTCAGGAGCAGCGTCGAAGAGGTTCGTTGGTGAGGCTTATAAAAGGCACAGCAGGGAGTCCGGGGCCCAGCGTCAGTGGCAGTCGGGAGCAGCGTCGAGGAGGTCCGTTGATGAGGCCTATAAAAGGCGTGACTTGTGCAGCTACAGGGAGAAGGCAAAAAGAAGTAGAAAGAAACAGAAAGGTGACATCACAGCCAAGGGGGTAAATGATTGGCTGGTGATTGGTGAGTAGTTTTTCTTTTTTCTCTTCTATATCAGTGAGTAAACTTTAGCATTGTTGTTGCCAATTTAAGTGTATCTAAGGGTTAAGTCATGGCAGGAGAGCTTGGTCACGTGATATACTCCTCCTGTACCATGTGGGAACTCAGGGACACTTCCGGTGTCCCTGACGACTACACGTGCGGGAAGTGTGTCTGCCTCCAGCTCCTGATGGTCCGCGTTGTGGAATTGGAGCTGAGGGTGGATTCACTCTGGAGCATCCACAATGCTGAGAATGACATGAGTAGCACATGTAGCGAGCTGGTCTTACCACAGGTGAAGGATCCACAGCCAGCTAGGGAATGGAAGACCAGCAGGAAGAGCAGTGCAAGGAAGGTAGTGCAGGGGTCCCCTACAGTCATCCCCCTGCAAAACAGATACACCGTTTTGAGTACTGTTGAGGGGGATGACTCATCAGGGGAGGGCATCAGCAGCCAAGTTCATGGCACCATGGCTGGCTCTGCTGCACAGGAGGGCAAGAAAAAGAGTGGGAGAGCGATAGTGATAGGGGATTCGATTGTAAGGGGAATAGATAGGCGTTTCTGCGGCCGCAACCGAGACTCCAGGATGGTATGTTGCCTCCCTGGTGCAAGGGTCAAGGATGTCTCGGAGCGGGTGCAGGACATTCTAAAAAGGGAGGGAGAACATCCAGTTGTCGTGGTGCATATTGGTACCAACGACATAGGTAAAAAAAGGGATGACGTCCTACGAGACGAATTTAAGGAGCTAGGAGCTAAATTAAAAAGTAGGACCTCAAAAGTAGTAATCTCGGGATTACTACCAGTGCCACGTGCTAGTCAGAGTAGGAATCGCAGGATAGCGCAGATGAATACGTGGCTTGAGCAGTGGTGCAGCAGGGAGGGATTCAAATTCCTGGGGCATTGGAACCGGTTCTGGGGGACGTGGGACTAGTCCAAACCAGACGGTCTGCACCTGGGCAGGATCGGAACCAATGTCCTAGGGGGAGTGTTTGCTAGTGCTGTTGGGGAGGAGTTAAACTAATATGGCAGGGAGATGGGAACCAATGCAGGGAGACAGAGGGAAACAAAAAGGCGATAAAAGCAAAAGACAGAAAGGAGATGAGTAAAAATGGAGGGCAGAGAAACCCAAGGCAAAAAACAAAAAGGGCCACTGAATATAAAGGGGCTGCAGGAGGGGTCAAAACTAGAAATCATGGTTTAAAAACTAGGATTAAAACACTCTACCTAAACGCACGCAGCATTCGAAATAAAGTAAATGAGTTGACGGCACAAATCATTACAAATGGGTATGATTTGGTGGCCATTATAGAAACATGGTTGCAGGGTGGCCAAGGCTGGGAATTAAACATACAGGGGTATCTGACGATTCGGAAAGATAGATAAGAAGGGAAAGGAGGTGGGGTAGCTCTGTTAATAAAGGATGATATCAGGGCAGTTGTGAGAGACGATATTGGCTCTAATGAACAAAATGTTGAATCTTTGTGGGTGGAGATTAGAGATAGTATGGGGAAAAAGTCACTGGTGGGCGTAGTTTATAGGCCCCCAAATAATAACTTCACAGTGGAGCGGGCAATAATCAAGGGAATAATGGAGACATGTGAAAAAGAAATGGCAGTAATCATGGGGGATTTTAACCTACATATCGATTGGTCAAATCAAATCGCAAGGGGTAGCCTGGAGGAGGAATTCATAGAATGCATACGGGATTGTTTCTTAGAACAGTATGTTCCAGAACCTACAAGGGAGCAAGCTATCTTAGATCTGGTCCTGTGTAATGAGTCAGGAATAATAAACGATCTCCTAGTAAAAGATCCTCTCGGAATGAGTGATCACAATATGGTTGAATTTGTAATATAGATTGAGGGTGAGGAAGTTGTGTCAGAAACGAGCGTACTATGCTTAAACAAAGGGGACTACAGTGGGATGAGGGCAGAGTTGGCTAAAGTAGACTGGAAACACAGACTAAACGGTGGCACAATTGAGGAGCTCTTTCATTGTGCACAACAAAAATATATTCCAGTGAAAAAGAAGGGTGGTAAGAGAGGGGCTAACCAGCCGTGGATAACCAAGGAAATAAAGGAGAGTATCAAATCAAAGACCAATGCGTATAAGGTGGCCAAGGTTAGTGGGAAACTAGAAGATTGGGAAAATTTTAAACAACAGCAAAGAATGACTAAAAAAGCAATAAAGAAAGGAAAGATAGATTACGAAGGTAAACTTGCGCAAAACATAAAAACAGATAGTAAAAGCTTTTACAGATATATAAAACGGAAAAGAGTGACTAAAGTAAATGTTGGTCCCTTAGAAGATGAGAAGGGGGATTTAGCAATGGGAAATGTGGAAATGGCTGAGACTTTAAACAATTATTTTGCTTCGGTCTTCACAGTGGAAGACACAAAAACCATGCCAAAAATTGCTGGTCACAGGAATGTGGGAAGGGAGGACCTTGAGACAATCACTATCACTAGGGGGGTAGTGCTGGACAGGCTAATGGGACTCAAGGTAGACAAGTCCTCTGGTCCTGATGAAATGCATCCCAGGGTATTAAAAGAGATGGCGGAAGTTATAGCAGATGCATTCGTTATAATCTACCAAAATTCTCTGGACTCTGGGGAGGTACCAGCGGAATGGAAAGCAGTTAATGTAACGCCTCTGTTTAAAAAAGGGGGCAGACAAAAGACAGGTAACTATAGGCCGGTTAGTTTAACATCTGTAGTGGGGAAAATGCTTGAAACTATCATTAAGGAAGAAATAGTGGGACATCTAGATAGGAATAGTGCAATCAAGCAGACGCAGCATGGATTCATGAAGGGGAAATCATGTTTAGCTCATTTACTGGAATTCTTTGAGGATATAACGAGCATGTGGATAGAGGTGTACCGATGGATGTGGTGTATTTAGATTTCCAAAAGGCCTTCGATAAGGTGCCACACAAAAGGTTACTGCAGAGGATAGAGGTACGCGGAGTCAGAGGAAATGTATTAGCATGGATAGAGAATTGGCTGGTGAACAGAAAGCAGAGAGTCGGGATAAATGGGTCCTTTTCGGGTTGGAAATCGGTGGTTAGTGGTGTGCCACAGGGATCGGTGCTGGGACCACAACTGTTTACAATATACGTAGATGACCTGGAAGAGGGGACAGAGTGTAGTGTAACAACATTTGCAGATGATACAAAGATTAGTGGGAAAGCGGGTTGTGTAGAGGACACAGAGAGGCTGCAAAGAGATTTGGATAGGTTAAGCGAATGGGCTAAGGTTTTGGCAGATGGAATACAATGTCGGAAAGTGTGAGGTCATCCACCTTGGGGAAAAAAAACAGTAAAAGGGAATATTATTTGAATGGGGAGAAATTACAACATGCTGCGGTGTAGAGGGACCTGGGGGTCCTTGTGCATGAATCCCAAAAAGTTAGTTTGCAGGTGCAGCAGGTAATCAGGAAGGCGAATGGAATGTTGGCCTTCATTGCGAGAGAGATGGAGTACAAAAGCAGGGAGGTCCTGCTGCAACTGTATAGGGTATTGGTAAGGCTGCACCTGGAGTACTGTGTGCAGTTTTGGTCACCTTACTTAAGGAAGGATATACTGGCTTTGGGGGGATTACAGAGACGATTCACTAGGCTGATTCCGGAGATGAGGGGGTTACCTTATGATGATAGATTGAGTAGACTGGGTCTTTACTCGTTGGAGTTCAAAAGGATGAGGGGTGATCTTATAGAAACATTTAAAATAATGAAAGGGATAGACAAGATAGAGGCAGAGAGGTTGTTTCCACTGGTCGGGGAGACTAGAACTAGGGGGCACAGCATCAAAATACGGGGGAGCCAGTTTAAAACCGAGTTGAGAAGGAATTTCTTCTCCCAGAGGGTTGTGAATCTGTGGAATTCTCTGCCCAGGGAAGCAGTTGAGGCTAGCTCATTGAATGTATTCAAATCACAGATAGATAGATTTTTAACCAATGTGGGAATTAAGGGTTATGGGGAGCGGGCGGGTAAGTGGAGCTGAGTCCACGGCCAGATCAGCCATGATCTTATTGAATGGCGGAGCAGGCTCGAGGGGCTAGATGGCCTACTCCTGTTGCTAATTCTTATGTTCTTATGTTCTTATGTTTAAACTTTTAATCTGTTGCTGGCAGGGACCGTGGTCTCCCGATTCAAACCCATTAGTGCTAGCTACTTTATATGCTGCTTGCACATCTTTTAATCTTTCCTGGAGCTCTTTTACTTGTAGGGTGAGGCGAGTGCTTTCCTCCCTCAGTGACTTTTCATTACTTTTGACCTCGGTAACCTGACTTTGAAAATAGTCCTGACTGTTTTTAAACCTTTCCATTAATTGGGTCCTTTCCTGTTTTAGCTTACGGAGTTCTCCTGATAATCTTTCTTCTGACATAACCCTTTGCTGATAGTTCTCTGCGCATTCCCATAACTCTGCCAGTAATGTTTCATTCATTCGGTCTAGTAGTTGGACCTGTCGCTGTAGACAGACCAACCAAATTGCTTTCTCTACTGCTTCTTTGTGATCTTTACTTGCTGTCCACTGGGCTGCAGCGTCAGCCGGACACTCAGCGTGCAATAGACTAAGCATCCATTCCTTAGTTACATTCACCTTCTTATACACAAAGGAGGAAATCCTCTCTTCCATTTTGGTTCTTTGTCCCAAACCAGCACTCTCCACATCACACCCCTTGTACTAGAATCCTGCCACGGTCGCCATTTTGTCAGGTTGTGGGGGGTGTGTGTGGTCTCTATGAGGGGGTCAGGTTCCCTTCTGACCAACTTGAGTGGTTCGAATCGCTCCCACTCCCTTGGGTTCTAAACCCTGGATTTATTTGGGGGGTGTGACAAAACTGCAGAGGACACGGAAGTGTATCCGCCTCGAGCTCCTGACGGTCCGCGTTGCGGAATTGGAGCTGAGGGTGGATTCACTCTGGAGCATCCACGATGCTGAGAATGACGTGAGTATCACGTGTAGTGAGTTGGTCTTACCGCAGGAGAAGGGTCCTCAGCCAGATAGGGAATGGAAGACCAGCAGGAAGAGTAGTGCAAGGAAGGTAGTGCAGGGGTCCCCTGTGGTCATCCCCCTGCAAAACAGATACACCGTTTTGAGTACTGTTGCGGGGGATGACTCATCAGGGGAGGGCAGCAGTAGCCAAGTTCATGGCACCGTGGCTGGCTCTGCTGCACAGGAGGGCAGGAAAAAGAGTGGGAACGCGATAGTGATAGGGGATTCAATGGTGAGGGGAATAGATAGGCGTTTCTGCGGCCGCAACCGAGACTCCAGGATGGTATGTTGCCTCCCTGGTGCAAGGGTCAAGGATGTCTCAGAGCAGGTGCAGGACATTCTGAAATGGGAGGGAGAACAGCCAGTTGTCGTGGTGCACATTGGTACCAACGACATAGGTAAAAAAAGGGATGAGGTCCTACGAAACGAGCTAAATTAAAATAAGGAGCTAGGAACTAAATTAAAAAGTAGGACCTCAAAAGTAGTAATCTTGGGATTGCTACCAGTGCCACGTGCTAGTCAGAGTAGGAATCGCAGGATAGCGCAGATGAATACGCGGCTTGAGCAGTGGTGCAGCAGGGAGGGATTCAAATTTCTGCGGCATTGGAACCGGTTCTGGGGGAGGTGGGACCAGTACAAACCGGACGGTCTGCACCTGGGCAGGAAAGGAACCAATGTCCTAGGGGGAGTGTTTGCTAGTGCTGTTGGGGAGGAGTTAAACTAATATGGCAGGGGGATGGGAACCAATGCAGGGAGACAGAGGGAGACAAAAAGGAGGCAAAAGCAAAAGACAGAAAGGAGATGAGGCAAAGTGGAGGGCAGAGAAACCCAAGGCAAAGAACAAAAAGGGCCACTGTACAGCAAAATTCTAAAAGGACAAAGGGTGTTAAAAAAACAAGCCTGAAGGCTTTGTGTCTTAATGCAAGGAGTATCTGCAATAAGGTGGATGAATTAACTGTGCAAATAGATGTTAACAAATATGATGTGATTGGGATTACGGAGACGTGGCTCCAGGATGATCAGGGCTGGGAACCCAACATCCAGGGGTATTCAACATTCAGGAAGGATAGAATAAAAGGAAAAGGAGGTGGGGTAGTATTGCTGGTTAAAGAGGAGATTAATGCAATAGTTAGGAAAGACATTAGCTTGGATGATGTGGAATCTATATGGGTAGAGCTGCAGAACACCAAAGGGCAAAAAACGTTAGTGGGAGTTGTGTACAGACCTCCAAACAGTAGTAGTGATGTTGGGGAGGGCATCAAACAGGAAATTAGGGGTGCATGCAATAAAGATGCAGCAGTTATAATGGGTGACTTTAATATGCACATAGATTGGGCTAGCCAAACTGGAAGCAATACGGTGGAGGAGGATTTCCTGGAGTGCATAAGGGATGGCTTTCTCGACCAATATGTCGAGGAACCAACTAGGGGGGAGGCCATCTTAGACTGGGTGTTGTGTAATGAGAGAGGACTAATTAGCAATCTCATTGTGCGAGGCCCCTTGGGGAAGAGTGACCATAAAATGGTGGAATTCTGCATTAGGATGGAGAATGAAACAGTTAATTCAGAGACCATGGTCCAGAACTTAAAGAAGGGTAACTTTGAAGATATGAGGCGTGAATTGGCTAGGATAGATTGGCGAATGATACTTAAGGGGTTGACTGTGGATGGGCAATGGTAGACATTTAGAGACCGCATGGATGAATTACAACAATTGTACATTCCTGTCTGGCGTAAAAATAAAAAAGGGAAGGTGGCTCAACCGTGGCTATCTAGGGAAATCAGGGATAGTATTAAAGCCAAGGAAGTGGCATACAAATTGGCCAGAAATAGCAGCGAACCTGGGGACTGGGAGAAATTTAAAACTCAGCAGAGGAGGACAAAGGGTTTGATTAGGGCAGGGAAAATGGAGTACGAGAAGAAGCTTGCAGGGAACATTAAGGCGGATTGCAAAAGTTTCTATAGGTATGTAAAGAGAAAAAGGTTAGTAAAGACAAACGTAGGTCCCCTGCAGTCAGAATCAGGGGAAGTCATAACGAGGAACAAAGAAATGGCAGACCAATTGAACAAGTACTTTGGTTCGGTATTCACGAAGGAGGACACAAACAACCTTCCAGATATAAAAGGAGTCAGAGGGTCTAGTAAGGAGGAGGAACTGAGGGAAATCTTTATTAGTCGGGAAATTGTGTTGGGGAAATTGATGGGATTGAAGGCTGATAAATCCCCAGGGCCTGATGGACTGCATCCCAGAGTACTTAAGGAGGTGGCCTTGGAAATAGCGGATGCATTGACAGTCATTTTCCAACATTCCATTGACTCTGGATCAGTTCCTATCGAGTGGAGGGTAACCAATGTAACCCCACTTTTAAAAAAGGAGGGAGAGAGAAAACAGGGAATTATAGACCGGTCAGCCTGACCTCAGTAGTGGGTAAAATGATGGAATCAATTATTAAGGATGTCATAGCAGCGCATTTGGAAAATGGTGACATGATAAGTCCAAGTCAGCATGGATTTGTGAAAGGGAAATCATGCTTGACAAATCTTCTGGAATTTTTTGAGGATGTTTCCAGTAAAGTGGACAAAAGAGAACCAGTTGATGTGGTATATTTGGACTTTCAGAAGGCTTTCGACAAGGTCCCACACAAGAGATTAATGTGCAAAGTTAAAGCACATGGGATTGGGGGTAGTGTGCTGACGTGGATTGAGAACTGGTTGTCAGACAGGAAGCAAAGAGTAGGAGTAAATGGGTACTTTTCAGAATGGCAGGCAGTGACTAGTGGGGTACCGCAAGGTTCTGTGCTGGGGCCCCAGCTGTTTACATTGTACATTAATGATTTAGACGAGGGGATTAAATGTAGTATCTCCAAATTTGCGGATGACACTAAGTTGGGTGGCAGTGTGAGCTGCGAGGAGGATGCTATGAGGCTGCAGAGTGACTTGGATAGGTTAGGTGAGTGGACAAATGAATGGCAGATGAAGTATAATGTGGATAAATGTGAGGTTATCCACTTTGGTGGTAAAAACAGAGAGACAGACTATTATCTGAATGGTGACAGATTAGGAAAAGGGAAGGTGCAACGAGACCTGGGTGTCATGGTACATCAGTCATTGAAGGTTGGCATGCAGGTACAGCAGGCGGTTAAGAAAGCAAATGGCATGTTGGCCTTCATAGCGAGGGGATTTGAGTACAGGGGCAGGGAGGTGTTGCTACAGTTGTACAGGGCCTTGGTGAGGCCACACCTGGAGTATTGTGTACAGTTTTGGTCTCCTAACTTGAGGAAGGACATTCTTGCTATTGAGGGAGTGCAGCGAAGATTCACCAGACTGATTCCCTGGATGGTGGGACTGACCTATCAAGAAAGACTGGATCAACTGGGCTTGTATTCACTGGAGTTCAGAAGAATGAGAGGGGACCTCATAGAAACGTTTAAAATTCTGACGGGTTTAGACAGGTTAGATGCAGGAAGAATGTTCCCAATGTTGGGGAAGTCCAGAACCAGGGGACACAGTCTGAGGATAAGGGGTAAGCCATTTAGGACCGAGATGAGGAGAAACTTCTTCACCCAGAGAGTAGTGAACCTGTGGAATTCTCTACCACAGAAAGTAGTTGAGGCCAATTCACTAAATATATTCAAAAGGGAGTTAGATGAAGTCCTTACTACTCGGGGGATCAAGGGGTATGGCGAGAAAGCAGGAAGGGGGTACTGAAGTTTCATGTTCAGCCATGAACTCATTGAATGGCGGTGCAGGCTAGAAGGGCTGAATGGCCTGCTCCTGCACCTATTTTCTATGTTTCTATTTTTCTATGACGCTGGTTTAATGCAAAAAACTTTGGTTTTATTACAGTTAAAGTAATACAGGCTTATTACTCTGGTAAGAAAATACAAGGCCAAACTTACAATCACTTTAATAAAGGACAGTACAAGGAAAGGTACAAGGCCAAACTTATAACCACTCTAATAAAAAACAATACAAGGAAAGGTAAAAGGTCAAACTTATAATCACTCTAATAAAGTACCATACACTACACATTCAAAGGGGGTTGCAGTAAAATTATACCTCCCACCTCCCAATACCTAATTCTAGCTAGCAGGCAGGGACTTATGCTTACCAATCCTTTTGATAGTTAATGATAGATGGTGATGTTCTTCCTTCCTTCAGGACTTCAAGACTTCGAGGCTGGAGAAGTTAGTTTACAACTGTCGCATTGGTTTGTCTCCTTGTCTTGATGAGGTAGTAGCAACCACCTCTCTCCCGAACCTCTGTTGAAAACAATGGCCAGTTGTACGATTTCAGTGGTTCTAATCTTGCCGCCCAATCTGTTCACAATCCTTTGTATAATTTTGGCGGGCTTGGTTCTTCTTTGTAATATTTTGTCAGGTTCGTTAAAGTTGATATGTCTTGGGTGGGTTGATGTTCGAAAACGGTTTCCTGATGGAAATATTAGTTTGGTAATTGCAATGTCCTTTTGTGCTTAGTCTTTCGCATACAGGCTGGATTGGGCCTCTTTGTGATGTATATGCAGAAATGGTTTGTCCAGACCCATGTTGACGGGGAGCTATCTCTGGGTGATTTTGTGATGGTAATGTCTCTTGTGGAGAAGGATTTTCAAATACTCATTCTTCCAGACAGGTTAACTCAGTCCTCACACCTAGACAGTGCCAATAATCAAGTGGGCTTAATTTGTTCCCGAGGTCTGCCCACAGGCTTGAATTTGTCTTTTAAAATCCAAAATTCTATTAAAGTTCGTAGTTTCTTCCATAAGCACTTTAGAGTTCCAAACTTTTCGGTAGATAGCCCCAAATTAAATTTCCTTTCGAGTGAGCCCAAACGCAGGGGGGGTTTCTTGTGAATTTTGCATTCCTTCAGAAGGCAAATGGCATGTTGGGCTTCATAGCAAGAGGATTTGAGTGTAGGAGCAGGGAGGTCTTTCTACAGTTGTACATGGCCTTGGTGAGGCCACACCTTGAATATTGTGTACAGTTTTGGACTCCTAATCTGAGGAAGGACATTCTTGCTATTGAGGGAGTGCAGTGAAGTTTCACCAGACTGATGCCCGGGATGACAGGACTGACATATGAAGAAAGACTGGATCGACTAGGCTTATATTGAATGGAATTTAGAAGAATGAGAGGGAATCTCATAGAAGCATATAAAATTCTGACAGGACTGGACAGGTTAGATGCAGGAAGAATGTTCCCGATGTTGGGGAAATCCAGAACCAGGGGACACAGTCTAAGGATAAGGGGTAAGCCATTTAGGACCGAGATGAAGAGAAACTTCTTCACTCAGAGTTGTGAGCATGTGGAATTCTCTACCACAGAAAGTTGTTGAGGCCAGTTCGTTAGAGATATTCAAAAGGGAGTTAGATGTGGCCCTTACTGCTAAAGGGATCAAGGGGTATGAAGAGAAAGCATGAATGGGGTACTGAAGTGCATGATCAACCATGATCATATTGAATGGTGGTGCAGGCTCGAAGGGCCGAATGGCCTACTCCTGCACCTATTTTCTATGTTTCTGTGTTTCTATGTAACTCTGTCTCTGCCTCAGTTCATCTGCTGCTGAAACCCTCATCAATGCCATAGTTACCTCTAAACGGGACAATTCCAATGCACTGCTGGCCAGCCTCCCACATTCTACCCTCCGTAAACTTGAGGTAATCCAAAACTCTGCTGCTCATGTCCTAACTCGCCCCAAATTCCATTCACCCATCACCCCTGTGCTCAATAAGGTACACTGCCTCAATTTTAAAATTCTCAAGTTTGTTTTCAAATCCCTCCATGGCCTCTCCCCTCTTGATCTCTGTAATCTCCTACACAACCCAACAAGATATCAGCGCTCCTCTAATTCTGGCCTCTTGAGCATCTGCAATTTCAAATCGCTCCATCATTGGTGGCTGTCCCTTCAGCTGCCAAGGCCCTAAGCTCTGGAATTCCCTCCCTATCGACCTTTCTTTCCTCCTTTAAGACGTTCCTTAAAACCTACCTCATTTGTCCTATTATCTCCTTATGTGGCTCGGTGGCAATTTTGCTTTAAATTTTGAAGTGCCTTGGGATGTTTTACTAAGTTAAAGGCTCTATACAAATACAAGTTGTTATTGTTTTTGTAGTCTGTGTGGATTACAAGTCAATAACTGGGGCTCGAGGAATGGGCAGGTTACATCATCAGGGACAACTAGTTGAATTCTATTTGCCAATATCACCAATGGACAGAACATGAATGTTTAGCGCCAGGAAAAGATAATTGAAGCCAACAAGCTTGTGGCTTATGATACATTACAACCTCACCTGTCAGTGGAGTTGACCTCATTTTAGGCACAGATTAGGATGGGAGATCAAAAGTTTGGTCAAAGAAATGGGTTTGAAAGGAAGAGAGGAAGATGGGGAGCAGAGGTCTTCAGGAAGGGAATTCCAGAGAATGGCACCTCGCCAGCTGAAGACCCAGGTACCAATAGTGGGACATAGGGGGATGCACGAGAGGCTTTATTCAAAGGAAAGGAGAGTTCAAGGGAGGATGTAGTGCTGGAGCAGGCTACAGAGGTAGGGTGGGATTCAAAGTCAAGGAAAGAATTTCAAAATTAAGGCACTGATCCAATGCAGGTCAGTGAAGTCAGGGGTGATGTGTGAGAAGGGTTTGATATGGAATAGGATCCAAGCAGCAGAGTTTTGAATGAGTTGAAGATTATGGAAGATTGAGGATAGGAGGTGCATTGGAGTAATTGATTCATAATGCTCGAATTCATATTCTCCAAGCCAGGAGTCTAGAATGTTTCTATAGTGATTATACATTTGAAAACATTATACACATCATTGGTAAAAAAAAATACAGAATCAACACCCAGAAACACGCATAACTTTTTGACAACTGTAATAACATTTCTACAACAAAACCAAAAATTTAATAAGATTCCAATTTTGTTTTGCTTCCAATGATACTTTAAATTAAGAAAGCTCGGAATTCTCCTCCAGTAAAGGCAAATTTAGAAAATAGTGTAGTATTGGGTTAGAAAAGTCCCAGATTCAATCCCTGGAATGGGCTAAATTAATCTATCTCAGCAGGGAAAGCAGTGGGTTAGATTTCATTGCTCAGGCAACTTAATGCTGCTGATAAGTTAATGTTGTATCTAATTGCAGGAGGGCTACAATTTCACTAATGAGGAATGATTTGGGTAAGCTACACTGGGATATGAGTAACACGAGCTGTGATATAGATAAAAATTGGTCATTTTTCAATCAATGCTGAAGGACAAGGAATCCTTGCAGATCCACAGCAAAAAAGGAGAATTCCATGTAAAGTGAAACTTAAATGGCTCAATAGGGAAGTCCACAGAGAAATTAATCACTAAATTTTATAAAAAGGTACAATTATCAAAATAAAGGAACAATTATAAAAACAGCTGAAGATAATTAAAGTTAATATTAGGAATTCTAAAATGTAATTAGCGAAAAGAATAGTGTTCAATTGCAATACACAGAAACATAGAAACATAGAAAATAGGTGCAGGAGTAGGCCATTCGGCCCTTCGAGCCTACACCGCCATTCAATAAGATCATGGCTGATCATGCAACTTTAGTACCCCATTCCTGCTTTCTCCACGTACCCCTTGATCCCTTTAGCCGTAAGGGCCACATCAAACTCCCTTTTGAATATATCTAACAAACTGGGCTCAACAACTTTCTGTGATAGAGAATTCTACAGGTTCACAATTCTCTGAGTGAAGAAGTTTCTCCTCATCTCGGTCCTAAATGGCTTACCCCTTAACTTTAGACTGTGACCCCTGCTTCTGGACTTCCCCAACATCGGAAACATTCTTCCTGCAAAAAACCTGTCCAGTCCTGTCAGAATTTTATATGTTTCTATGTGATCCCCTCTCATTCTTCTAAATTCCAATGAATATAAGCCTCGCCGATCCAGTCTTTCTTCATATGTCAGTTCTGCCATCCCGGGAATCAGTCTGGTGAACCTTCGCTGCACTCCCTCAACAGCAAGAATGTCCTTCCTCAGATTAGGAGACCAAAATTGTACACAATATTCAAGATGTGGCCTCACCAAGGCCCTGTACAACTGCAGTAAGACCTCCCTGCTCCTATACTCAAATCCTCTCGCTATGAAGGCCAACCTGCCATTTGCCTTCTTCACCGCCTGCTGTAACTGCATGCCAACTTTCAATGACTGATGTACCATGACACCCGGGTCTCATTGCACCTCCCCTTTTCCTAATCTGTCACAATTCAGATAATATTCTGCCTTCCTGTTTTTGCCACCAAAGTGGATAACCTCACATTTATCCACATTATACTGCATCTGACATGCATCTGCCCATTCACCTAACCTATTCAAGTCACCCTGCAGCCTCTTAGCATCCTCCTGACAGCTCACACTGCCACCCAGCTTAGTGTCATCTGCAAACTTGGAGATATTACATTCAATTCCTTTGTCTAAATCATTAATGTATATTGTAAATAGCTGGATCCCAGCACTGAACCTTGCGGTACCCCACTAGTCACTGCCTACCATTCTGAAAAGGACCTGTTTATTCCTACTCTTTGCTTCCTGTCTGCCAACCAGTTCTCTATCCACGTCAATACATTACCTCCAATACCATGTGCTTTAATTTTGCACACTAATCTCTTGTGTGGGACCTTGTCAAAAGCCTTTTGAAAGTCCAAATACACCACATACACTGGTTTTCCCTTGTCCACTCTACTAGTTACATCTTCAAAAAATTCTAGATTTGTCAAGCATGATTTCCCTTTCATAAATCCATGCTGACTTGGACCGATCATGTCACTGCTTTCCAAATGCGCTGCTATTACATCTTTAATAAATTGATTCCAACATTTTTCTCATTATCGATATCAGGCTAACAAGTCTATAATTCCCTGTTTTCTCTCTCCCTCCTTTTTTAAAAAGTGGGGTTACATTAACTACCCTCCAATCCATAGGAACTGATCCATAGTCTACAGAATGTTGGAAAATGACTACCAATGCATCCACTATTTCTAGAAATACAGAGGACAGGGCTTTTTTCAATTATGTTAGAAGCCACTTTGTGAGTTTTTTCTCCAGGAAGATTATGTACAAAGATAGACTTGGCTGATGAGCTAAATATACATTTTGGAGCACTTTTCACTTCTGAAGTTGAGGCCACTATTCCGATATCATAAGATAAGTGTGTAACTAAAATTGTTTCATTAGCAGTAACAACAGAAATGTTTATTTTTTGGTTAAGATTTATATGTTTAAGAGTGACAGTGCTGCAGGACCTGATGCAATTTCCTCAGAGAGCTCAGAGAAAAGGGATATGTTGTTTGTAAGCCAGTGGCTCACATGTTCAATAGCTTATTGAGGTCAGGTTGGTTCCCATGAATTAGAGAGTGGCTCACTTTGCTCCATTATTTAAGAAAGGAAAAAAAAAACAGACCCTGGATATTACTGGCTCATAATGTTGACTTCAGTAGTAGGAAAGCTATTGGAAACCATTGTATGAGTGCAGCATATGATCATGTGGAGATTTCAACAGTTATTTGGGATGCTGTCATGTATGTACATGCTGTTTGTAGCCACCAGATGGTGTCATTGTTTGAGGCCACTGAGCAGCACGCACATGGTGCTGCTCCGGTATAAAAGGCCAGCCATTTTGTGAGCCAGGCACTTTGGACCATAATAAAGCAGAGCCACGGTTGTACCTTGTTCAGTTAAACAGTACTCAGTTTGTACCTTTATTGCATACATAACATTTGGCGACGAAAAGACAAGAACCTTTGTTTGCAAAATGAGCACAATTGGTTTTTTAGAGCAATTCATGGTGGGAGAAGATTGGGCAGACTTTGTGAGCCGTTTGAACCAGTACTTTGTGGCCAAGAAAATGAAGGGGGTCGACGATGCAAATCGGCACCGGGCCGTGTTCCTCACTGTGTGCAGTTCAAAGATCTACAGTCTGATAAAGAATCTACTCATGCCTAGTGATCCAACAGAGAAAACGTACGAGGAGTTGTGTACATTGGTACGGGAGCATCTCAAGCCAGACGACGGCATCATCATCTCAAGATACAGGTTTTATACACGCATTCGATCGGAGGGCCAGAGCGCAGCGGAATTTGTTGCCGGCCTGAGACGTCTAGCGGGACTGTGCAAGTTCGGGATGGTGTTGGTAGACGTTCTGCGGGACTTCTTTGTTATCGGTATCAACCACGAGATGATCCTGTGCAAACATCTGGCGGTGGAGGAGTTGGATTTGAAAAGGGCCATCCAGATCACTCAATCATGTATGACGATGGACAGGAGTTTAAAGCAAATATAGCTGAAGAACCGAACCTCAGCAAGTACTGTAAATGCGATTGATTCTGTGTTCGGTAGAGCAGCACGTGGCAGGGCCTACCTGGCTGCGTTCGCGAATGGTTCACCGTTCGGCAGAGCGGCACATGGCAGGGCCTATCCGGCTGCATTCACGAAACCTGTGGCTGCCCAAAGTCCGCCAGCGGGAATGTATCCGACTTCTCCATGTTGGCGTTGTGGGGGAAATCATCGGCACCAGCAGTGGCGATTTAAGCAATATAGTTGCAAAGACTGTCTGAGAGTGGGGCATCTCCAGCGCAAGTGTCCGTAGATGAACAAGCGAGCTGCGACACACCACGTGGAGGTTAAGAGTCAGACTAGCGCGGATCCGGATACGCAATCCGAGATGCCAGAGGAGGAAGTGTATGAATTGTACTCTTTCATAACCCAGAGTAAACCAATTTTGATTAATGCGAAGTTTAACGGGATACCGGTATCGATGGAACTGGACACAGGGGCGAGTCAATCGATCATGAACGCAAGGGCATTTAATAACCTGTGGGATACTAAGACTGTGAGGCCCAGGCTGAACCCTATTAACGTCAAGCTGCGCACATACACCAAAGAACTGATAAAGGTGATTGGCAGTGACAAATTAATGTGTCGCATTAAGGTGCGGTTCACGAGTTACGCTGTGGATTGTTCCAGGCAATGGCCCAATGCTGCTCGGCAGGAGCTGGTTGGAGAAAATCAGATGCGACCGGAATGACATAAAGACGTTGTCATCAGAGGAAGATACATGTGCCCAAGTATTGAGCAAGTTCCCCTCGCTGTTCGAATCAGGTATCGCCAACTTCACAGGAGCCAAGGTGCAGATCCACGTGGACTCAGATACAAGACCCGTCCATCATAAAGCTCGGGCAGTGCCGTATATGATGAGGGAGAAGGTCGAAATTGAACTGGACAGACTCCAGCGTGAAACATAGAAACATAGAAAATAGGTGCAGGAGCAGGCCATTCAGCCCTTCCAGCCTGCACCGCCATTCATGGCTGAACATGAAACTTCAGTACCCCCTTCCTGCTTTCTTGCCATACCCCTTGATCCCCCGAGTAGTAAGGACTTCATCTAACTCCCTTTTGAATATATTTAGTGATCATATCACCTGGCAAATTTAATGAATGGGCCAGCCCCATTGTTCCTGGGCTGAAAAGTGATGGCACAGTCAGAATCTGTGGAGACTACAAGGCTATGATCAACAGGTTTTCGAAACAAGATCAGTACCTGTTACCGAAGGCTGATGACTTGTTTGCGACGCTAGCCGGAGGGAAGTCGTTCACAAAACTGGACTTCATGTCAGCCTATATGACGCAGGAGTTGGTCGAGACGTCGAAGAGACTTACATGCATTAACACGCACAAAGGACTGTTTATTTACCACAGGTGCCCGTTTGGAATTGGCTCGGCTGCAGCAATATTCCAGAGGAATATGGAAAGTCTACTGAAGTCTGTTCCCAGAACCGTCGTGTTCCAAGATGACATCCTGATCACCGGTCATGAGTCCAAGGAACATCTGAACAACCTGGAAGACGGACTACTGCATTTGGACAGAGTGGGACTCAGACTTAAACGCTCAAATTGCATCTTCATGACACCGGAAGTCAAATTCCTTGGGTGGAAAATCGCCGCTGATGGAATCAGACCTACTGACCTGAAAACCAAAGCCATCAAGAATGCACCCAAGCTACAGAATGTGATGGAGCTGCATTCGTTCCTGGGTCTACTCAACTACTTTAGTAACTTCCTATCTAAATTGAGCACCTTACTTGATCCACTGCACATGCTATTGAGATAAGGCAACAACTGGGTGTGGGGCACATTGCAAGACAGAGCTTTCAAGAAAGCCACCAATCTGCTTTGCTCGAACAAGCTGCTGGTACATTATGACCCATGTAAATGTTTAGTTTTGGCCTGTGACGCATCATCATATGAAATTGGTTGCATGTTACACCAAGCCAATGAGTCAGGGAAACTTCAACCTGTCACGTATGCATCCAAAAGTTTGTCTAAAGCAGAAAGAGCCTACAGTATGGTACAAAAAGAAGCTTTAGCGTGTGTGTACGGTGTTAAAAAGATGCATCAATACCTGTTCGGTCTGAGGTTTGAATTAGATACCGATCACAAGCCGCTCATTTCGTTTTTTCCGAGAGCAAAGATATCAATACCAACACTTCATTCCGCATCCAAAGGTGGGCGCTGACATTATCTGCTTATGATTATGTCATTTGCCACAGACCTGGCACAGAGAATTGTGCTGATGCTTTGAGCCGGTTGCTGTTGCCCACATGGGAGGTGGAAACGCCACAACCGGCAGATTTAATGTTAATCATGGATGCTTTTCAGAGTGAAGGTACCCCTGTCACGGCTCAACAAGTTAATATCTGGACCAGCCAGGACCCAATATTATCGGTGGTAAAGAGTTGCATCCTCAAAGGGGATTGGTCTGCCATACCCAAGCAAATGTGCGCGGAGGCCAAACTGTACATTCGTCGCAAGAACGAACTGTCTATTCAAGCAGATTGCATATTGTGGAGCAATCGTGTTGTAATGCCTAAGAAAGGGAGAGAGAAGTTTGTGCGTGAGTTACACAGCATACATCCTGGTATAGTGATGATGAAGGCCATCGCCAGGTCCCACATATGGTGGCCAGGAATTGATTCTGAGCTAGAAGCATGCATGCATCAGTGCAACACTTGCAGCTCAGCAAAGCACCAGTGGAATCGTCGCTGAGTCTGTGGTCATGGCCATCCAAACCTTGGTCCAGGATCCATGTAGATTTTGCAGGTCCCTTCCTGGGCAAGATGTTTTTAGTGGTGGTGGATGCTTTGTCGAAGTAGATAGAATGCATAGTCATGTCATCCAGTACGCCCACGGCAACCATAGAGAATCTGAATGTCAGGCTCGCGACACATGGTCTGCCTGACATAGTGGTGAGAGACAATGGGCTGTGCTTCACCAGTCAGGAGTTTCAGGAGTTTGTAAAACTTAATGGCATAAAACATGTAAGGTCAGCACAGTTCAAGCCTGTGTCCAACGTGCAAGCAGAACATGCAGTACAAATTATCAAACAAAGCATGAGGAGAGTAACCCAAGGGTCACTGCAGACCCACTTGTCTTGCATACTGCTGAGTTACAGGACAAGATCCCACACACTCACAGGGGTCTCGCCTGCTGAACACATGATGAAAAGAGATCTTAAGACCAAGTTATCTCTTGTACACCCGGATTTAAGTAATCATGTTGAATACAGAAGACAGAGTCAACAAGGGTACCACGATCATGCAACTGTGTCATGCGAGATTTCTGTTAATGATCCTGTATATATGTTGAATTATGGTCAGGGTCCCAAATGGATCGCTGGTTTGGTCATGGCCAAGGAGGGCAACATAGTATTTATTATTAAGCTCAAGAATGGGCAAACACATGGATCAAACAAAGCTGAGGCACGCAGACGAGCCAGAGGAGTTGGACGAAGAAACCGTCGACGACCAACCAACTTAACAATAGCTTTCAGTGGACTCAAGGGTCATCAGTGAACCCGGAATTCCCATCACGGACTTGTTCAATAAAAATGGACTTGCAATTCCTGACATGGCCACTGCCACCCCCAACAAGTCAGCTATCCAGCCACCAGCTACAACAGACTCCGCACATTCATCCAAGGCCGGAATCGAACTGAGACGGTCAACCCGGGAGCTTAAAGCACTGGACCATCTCAATCTAAAAAGACTGTGATAAGATCTCAGAGGAGGGTATTGTCATGTATGTACATGCTGGTTGTAGCCACCAGATGGTGTCATTGTTGGAGGCCACTGAGCAGTACACACATGGTATAAAAGGCCAGCCATTTTGTGAGTTAGGCACTTTGGGCCGTAATAAAGCAGAGCCAAGGTTATACCTTGTTCAGTTAAACAGTACTTAGTTTGTACATTTATTGCATACATAACAGATGCCCAGGATGGTTTTATGAAACATTTTATGAAACAATCAGGCCCGCCAGCGCCTGATTGCCACCCAAAAGACCGCTAAGATTCCCAAGATTATCGCCGGCAAAAACTCCGCCCCCCCCCCCAAAAAAAATCAGCCGAGTGAAAAACATGGGTGTTGCACCCCCAATCTGGGCAAAAAAATGGAATTTAGGGTCGATTGGGCGTTTCCTAAAGAAAATGGGCGATAAATTAAAAAATCACTAAAAATTTAGCCTGAGGCTGCGGGTTGAGCCTTGCAGCAGAAAAACACTAAAAATAATTTTTCAAAAGACATCACATAAAAAATCATTGAAACATTCTCAAGGTCCTTTTAAACTAAATCACCACAACAGAATTTTAAAATAATGAGTAAAAAATCAATTGCTAACCTTTTTCTTGCAGAGTTACTCACCTACCGCCCAGCTCTGCTGATCCTCGTGAGCGTTTTTTTTATACTCACCTACGGGTCACCACTGAACCAAATATCACGCCATGGCGATCTGAAGACGGTACTTGCCGGCGGTCCGCTCTCCTCGAAACCACTGGCATAACTCAGGTAGGGAATTTTTCGCTCAATTGATTATCGCCCACAATGGACAATACTGTCCAGAAACCGGGCGGTAAGCCAATGGAAATTCTAGCCCTTGCTTTCATTTTATCCATTGAAGTTGGTCGGACAATTACAATTTTCATGAAGAGTCAAGTAATACAGTATATTACAAGTTGCCGAGGGTGAGCGGGCCATGTCTGATACCTCAATCTCAAGTGGATTTACATGGATAGGTTTTGAGTTAACAGCAGAGGTGTTTAAGAAAAACTGTTGACTATTATTCGGTAGAGGGATACAAGCAAAGATAACTGCAGCATATAGCTTGAATTAATTCAAATGAATACATACTATATTCCATTACTTATTACTAAATTGTACATCAGAAGGTACTTGCACCTTGCCTCTGTCAGGCAGCAAGCAGAGGAAGAGGAGCAGGATACAGAAACACACAACAACATATAATGACAAACAAGGGAAATCAGGGATAGTATTAAAGCTAAGGATGTGGCATACAAATTGGCCAGAAATAGCAGCGAACCTGGGGACTGGGAGAAATTTAGAACTCAGCAGAGGAGGACAAAGGGTTTGATTAGGGCAGGGAAAATGGAGTACGAGAAGAAGCTTGCAGGGAACATTAAGGCGGATTACAAAAGTTTTTATAGGTATGTAAAGAGAAAAAGGTTAGTAAAGACAAACGTAGGTCCCCTGCAGTCAGAATCAGGGGAAGTCATAACGGGGAACAAAGAAATGGCAGACCAATTGAACAAGTACTTTGGTTCGGTATTCACTAAGGAGGACACAAAACAACCTTCTGGATACAAAAGGGGTCAGAGGGTCTAGTAAGGAGGAGGAACTGAGGGAAATCTTTATTAGTCGGGAAATTGTGTTGGGGAAATTGATGGGATTGAAGGCTGATAAATCCCCAGGGCCTGATGGACTGCATCCCAGAGTACTTAAGGAGGTGGCCTTGGAAATAGCGGATGCATTGACAGTCATTTTCCAACATTCCATTGACTCTGGATCAGTTCCTATCGAGTGGAGGGTAGCCAATGTAACCCCACTTTTTAAAAAAGGAGGGAGAGAGAAAACAGGGAATTATAGACCGGTCAGCCTGACCTCAGTAGTGGGTAAAATGATGGAATCAATTATTAAGGATGTCATAGCAGCGCATTTGGAAAATGGTGACATGATAGGTCCAAGTCAGCATGGATTTGTGAAAGAGAAATCATGCTCGACAAATCTTCTGGAATTTTTTGAGGATGTTTCCAGTAAAGTGGACAAAGGAGAACCAGTTGATGTGGTATATTTGGACTTTCAGAAGGCTTTCGACAAGGTCCCACACAAGAGATTAATGTGCAAAGTTAAAGCACATGGGATTGGGGGTAGTGTGCTGACGTGGATTGAGAACTGGTTGTCAGACAGGAAGCAAAGAGTAGGAGTAAATGGGTACTTTTCAGAATGGCAGGCAGTGACTAGTGGGGTACCGCAAGGTTCTGTGCTGGGGCCCCAGCTGTTTACATTGTACATTAATGATTTAGACAAGGGGATTAAATGTAGTATCTCCAAATTTGCGGATGACACTAAGTTGGGTGGCAGTGTGAGCTGCGAGGAGGATGCTATGAGGCTGCAGAGTGACTTGGATAGGTTAGGTGAGTGGGCAAATGCATGGCAGATGAAGTATAATGTGGATAAATGTGAGGTTATCCACTTTGGTGGTAAAAACAGAGAGACAGACTATTATCTGAATGGTGACAGATTAGGAAAAGGGGAGGCGCAACAAGATCTGGGTGTCATGTACATCAGTCATTGAAGGTTGGCATGCAGGTACAGCAGGCGGTTAAGAAAGCAAATGGCATGTTGGCCTTCATAGCGAGGGGATTTGAGTACAGGGGCAGGGAGGTGTTGCTACAGTTGTACAGGGCCTTGGTGAGGCCACACCTGGAGTATTGTGTACAGTTTTGGTCTCCTAACTTGAGGAAGGACACTCTTGCTATTGAGGGAGTGCAGCGAAGATTCACCAGACTGATTCCCGGGATGGTGGGACTGACCTATCAAGAAAGACTGGATCAACTGGGCTTGTATCCACTGGAGTTCAGAAGAATGAGAGGGGGCCTCATAGAAACGTTTAAAATTCTGAAGGGTTTAGACAGGTTAGATGCAGGAAGAATGTTCCCAATGTTGGGGAAGTCCAGAACCAGGGGTCACAGTCTAAGGATAAGGGGTAAGCCATTTAGGACCGAGATGAGGAGAAACTTCTTCACCCAGAGAGTAGTGAACCTGTGGAATTCTCTACCACAGAAAGTAGTTGAGGCCAATTCACTAAGTATATTCAAAAGGGAGTTAGATGAAGTCCTTACTACTCGGGGGATCAAGGGGTATGGCGAGAAAGCAGGAATGGGGTACTGAAGTTGCATGTTCAGCCATGAACTCATTGAATGGCGGTGCAGGCTAGAAGGGCTGAATGGCCTACTCCTGCACCTATTTTCTATGTTTCTATGTAACAGCATACAATGATACACAATGGTAGAATCATTCATAATATCTTGAGATTCTTTGCCTCCATTAAGATCTGGCAAATGTAATGTATAATATTTACGAATGGGAAATCACAGTCTGCAAATCCAGTGTAACATATCAAACAGAGTTTAATTTTAAGTATGCTCTGTATCAAAATAAGTGGCATTTTTTATTATTCATTCCAGTATGTGGGCGTCACTGGCAAGGCCATCATTTATTGCCCATCCCTAATTGTCCGTGAGAAGGTGGTAATGAGCCGCCTTTTTGAACTGCTGCAGTCCTTGTGGTGAAGGTATTACCAGATTGCTGTTAGGGAGGGAGTTTTAAGATTTTGACCCAGCGATGATGGAGGAACTGCAATATATTTCCAAATCAGGATGCTGTGTAACTTGGAGAGAAACTGGCAGGTGATAGTGTTCCCATGCGTCTGCTGCCCTTGTCCTTTATGGTGGTAGAGGTCGCGGGTTTGGGAGGTGCTGCCGAAGAAGCCGTGCATCTTATAAATGGTACACACTGTAGTCATGGTGCACTGGTGGTAGAGGGAGTGACTGTTGAAGGTGGTGGATGGGGTGCTTCTTGAGTGTTGTTGGAGCTGCACTCATCCAGACAAGTGGAGAGTATTCCAGCACACACCCGATTTGTGCCTTTTAGATGGTGGAAAGGCTTTGGGGAGTCAGGAGGTGAGACACTCGATGCAGAATACCCAGCCTCTGACCTGCTCTTGTTGCCACAGTATTTATGTAGCTGGTCCAGTTAAGTTTCTGGTCAATGGTGACACTCAGGATTTTGATGGTGGGGGATTTGGCAATGGTAATGCCGCTGAATATCCAGGAGAGGTGGTTAGGCTCTCGCTTGTTGGTCATTGCCTGGCATTTATGTGGCGTGAATGTTACTTGCCACTTATCAGCCCAAGCCTGAATGTCGTCCAGATCTTGCTGCATGTACTGTTTCTTTTTTTGAAGAGGTGCAAATGGAATTGAACACTGTGCAATCATTAGCAAACATCCCAATTTCTGACTTTATGAAGGAGGGAAGGTCATTGATGAAGCAGCTGAAGATGGTTGGGCCTAGGTCACTGTCATGAGGAACTCCGTCCTGGGGTTGCGATGATTGATATCCAACAACTACAACCATCTTCCTTTGTGCTAGGTATGACTCCAGCCAGTGGAGAGTTTTCCCCCTGATTCCCATTGACTTCAATTTTACTAGGACTCCTTGATTCCACACTCGGTCAAATGCTGCCTTGATGTCAAGGGCAGTCATTCTCTCCTCACCTCTGGAATTTAGCTCTTTTGTCCACGTTTGGACCAAGGTTGTAATGAGGTCTGGAGCCAAATGGTGCTGGCCGAGACAAACTGAGCATCAGTGAGCAGGTTATTGATAAGTGCACTTGATAGCACCTTCCATCACTTTGCTGATGATTGAGAGTAGATTAATGGGGTGGTAATTGGCCAGATTGGAGTTGTCCTGCTTTTTGTGGACAGGACATACTTGGGCAGTTTTCCACATTGTCGGGTAGATGCCAGTGTTGTAGCTGTACTAGAACAGCTTGGCTAGAGTCATCGCTAGTTCTGGAGCACAGGTCTTCAGCACGACAGCCAGAATGTTGTCGGGACCCATAGCCTTTGCTGTATCGAGTGCGCTCAGCTGTTTGTTAATATCACGTGTAGTGAATCGAATTGGCTGAAGACTGGAGTCTGTGATGGTGGGGACTTCAAGAGTAGGGCGATATGGATCATCCGCTCAACACCTCTGGCTGAAGATGGTTGCAAATGCTTCAGCCTTGACTTTTGTACTTGCGTGCTGGGCTCTGCCATGATTGAAGATGGGAATATTCAGGGAGCCTCCTCCTTCTGTTAGTTGTTTAATTGTCCACCAGCATTCATGACTGGATGTGGCAGAACTGCAGAGCTTTGATCTGATCTGTTAATTGTGAGATTGCGTAGCTCTGTTTATAGAAAACCAAAATGAATAATAGAAATTTTTAATGAGTGGCACTTGGCAGAAATGCATTAGAGTTTGGACTATGTTAGTTGGAAGGGGACACAACTTTGATGTAACAATAACACCATCACTACGCTGCTTCTCGGGTCAGGTTGTTGGTATGGCTGAACTGGGGTGCATGCAGCACTGAAATTATAAGGTAGATTTTCCTCTTTGCATGCCCATTGGATACCTGAGTTGCAGATAAGGAGGCAGAATTTTCCTTCCTGGGCCATTGAGATGGCCCGAATTTACTCAGGCATAGGACTGCCCCATGGCTGGGTCACATACCTGAAAAGCAGAGAGGAAATCAGAGCTGTTCTAGCCACTGACATTGGGGCCTTCAGCCTGCTGGATCACAACAGGCTGAAGATCCCAAGGCCCAAAGGTCATCCTGGGCAAAGGCGGGGGTGAAAATCCTACCTTTGAACATAAGAAATAGAAGCAGGAATAGGCCATACGGCCTCTTGAGCCTGCTCCGCCATTCACTAAGATTATGGCTGATCATCGATCTCAACTCCACTTTCCTGCCCGATCTCCATATCCCTTGATTCCACATGACTCCAAAAAGCTATCTATCTCAGTCTTGAATATATTCAGAGACTCAGCATCCACAGCCCTCTGGGGCAGAAAATTCCAAAGATTCACAACCCTCTGAGTGAAGAAATTCCTCCTCATCTCAGTCTTAAATGGCCAACCCCTTATCCGGAGACTGTGACCCCTAGTTTGAGACACTCCAGCCAGGGGAAACAACCTCTCAGCATCTATCCTGTCAATCCCCTTCAGAATCATGTATGTTTCAATGAGATCACCTCCCATTCTTCTAAACTCCAGATAGTATAGGCCCATTCTACACAATCTCTCATCATAAGAAAGCCCTCCCATCCCTATCTTCTACCTCTAGCCTTTGGCCCACATAGTAAATCAGGAATATATAATAAACTAAATTATTAGAATAGGACAAGGGGGGCAGAGATTCAAGCTAGTAAAAGATAAGTTTCGGACTGATATCAGGACGTTCTTCTTCACACAAAGACCAAATGGACTTCCAGATAGAGCAGTGCGGGTGAAAACCCTTGGATCATTTAAGAAACAATTGGATGCTGCAATGCAGGGCTTTAGGATCTCTCCGAATGATAAATTAAGATGGGTCAAATAGTGTTTCTCATCTGTAATCATCTTGTGATCTTGATCCTTTCAAGTCAAATAACCTGCCATTGCCAACTATCCAGCTCATGTATGTGAAATGACCACTTGGGTGGGAAAGTGGAATGTGGCCTGTGACAAGGGAACCATCCCCCAGCTAAAGTCAGCAGAGCCAAATTTCCTCACTGGGATCCTAGTGAGCCGTGGACCGTTGCACTTTTGGAGAGATGGCTGAAAGTATTTTTCCTCCCTGGATGGCCCAGGGAAACTCCATCCCTAGTTTCATCTTTTGTGATTGCAAAATGGGAACAGATTGAGTGCTGGCTCCTACACTTACAATAGAGAAGACATACTTGCCCATCTGCCCAGGACCATTGCAGGCCTTCCAGTCGGTGGGGAAATGGGCGCAGGCCATAACATCAGGTTTCACTGTGCACCCCTGCAGGAAATTGAGGCAGCTGTGATGGGGTGAGTCTTTTGCCAAATGTCATAGGCTGGGAATTACCCCTCCTGTCTTATTACAATTATTATTACAGGCACAAGCTAGTGACGTTAGTGGATCGTGTCATGTATGTAACCATCATGCAACGGTAATCTTCATGTAACTGTAACCTTCATGCAACTCCTGTACACTGTACTTATACCCTAGAAATGCTCATCCTGACCACAGGGGGTGAACTTGTGGGAGACACTCCTCACCTGGGTTTCCAGGTATAAAAGGGGAGGTCCCATCCAGGGTCAGCACACCTTGGTCCTGGGAATAAAGGTTAAGGTCACGTAGTGACTGTGTCTGCAGTACATGCCTCGTGTGAGTTTGTAGTACGGTGCAGGGACACCACATTTGGCGACAAGAAACGGGAATCACCGAACCACGAGGATGGCCACCAGTAGCACAGGGGAATGTTACTGTGTGGGTGAGGACTGGGACGACTTTGTGGAAAGACTCCAGCAAAGCTTTAACACGAAGGACTGGCTGGGAGCGACAGCGGCTGACAAGCGGAGGGCGCATCTACTGACCAGCTGCAGACCACAGACGTATGCGCTGATGAAAGACCTGCTCGCACCCCAGAAGCCAGCGGACAAGTCCTTTGAAGAGGTCAGCCAGCTGATCAGTGAACATCTCAAGCCGGCGAGTAGTGTACACATGGCCCGGCACCGGTTCTATACATTCCGGCGTCGGGAGGGACAATACATCTCGGACTTCGTTGCGGACCTGTGGCGCTTGGCTAGTCTCTGTAAGTTCACAGACGCCTGCAGGGGGGAGATGTTATGGGACTTTTTCATCGAGGGCATTAATCATGCCGGGATTTTCAGGAAGCTCATAAAGACCAAGGACTTGACTTTAGAAGGGGCGGCGTTGATAGCTCAGACCTTCATGGCAGAGGAAGAGGAGACCAAGCTAATTTACATGCGCAGCCCTGGTCCCAACGTGGCGATGGACCAGGGAGTTAACATTGTGAACACAGCTAGGGACCCCGCAGGCAGGCAAGGGCATTTCAAAATCGCCCAGGCAGCAACAGGCTCTAGGGTGGGCCCACAACAAGGACAATGGAAAGGGGATCGGCAATTCACGCCATCACGAGGAACAATGCGTCCCGCGATCGGACCATTAAACACCCACCATTAGAGTGCTTAGAAACAACCAAATGGGCAATCAAAGAGGAATGCCTGGTAACAGTCCCTTTGTTAACAACAATCTCAGCTCATGCTGGAGATGCGGGGGTAGACATACTGCGAAAAGCTGCAGGTTCCAGCAATATACCTATAGGATTTGTAACGTCAGTGGACACTTGGCCAGGATGTGCAAAAAGGCTGTGGCGAGGCTAATCTGCGAGACAGGAACCAGACGAGGGGTCTGCAAGGCAGGATGATGCCTGGGGAAAAGCCATGGATGCTGATATTCAGCGGGTTCACGTGGCTGACGTCCACAGCTCATACACTAAAACGCCACCCAAGATGATGAAAGTTTTATTGAATGGCATCCCGGTACACATGGAGCTGGATACGGGAGCAAGCCAGTCACTTATGAGCGCCCAACAATTTGAGAGACTATGGCCACACAGAGCTATCAGGCCCAAACTGGAACGCATTGAGACGCAGCTACGGACGTACACCAAAGAGATCATCCCGGTGCTGGGCAGTGCAAACTTGGTGGTAACGCATAATGGATCACAGAACCAGCTGCCACTCTGGATTGTCCCGGGAAATTGCCCCGCGTTCTTGGCTAGCCGAGATGAATTGGAAATGGGGGAATGTGCACGCCATTTCATCTGTGGAGCGAAGTTCATGCTCACACGTCCTACAAAAATTTGGGTAACTGTTTCAACCCAGTGTCGGAACGCCCAAGGGCACTAAAGTAGTGATACACATCACTCCGGATGCCAGACCAGTGCACCACAAAGCCAGAGCGGTGCCGTATGTGATGCGTGAGAAAATTGAAAGTGAATTAGACAGGCTGCTCAGAGAGGGCATAATTTCGGTCGTTAAATTCAGCGACTGGGCAAGTCCATCGTTCCTGTTCTTAAAGCAGATGGCTCGGTCAGAATTTGTGGCAACTACAAAGCCACCATCAACCGAGTGTCGCTGCAAGACCAATACCCACTCCCGAGAGTGAAGGACCTTTTTGCCACACTGGCAGGTGGCAAGCTGTTCACGAAGCTGGACCTCACTTCGGCCTACATGACTCAGGAACTGGCTGAAGAATCCAAGCTTCTGACCACCATCACGACACACAAGGGATTATTTATCTACAACAGGTGTCCGTTTGGCATTCGTTCGGCGGCAGCTATCTTTCAGCGGAACATGGAAAACTTGCTCAAATCCATTCCTGGAACAATCGTATTCCAAGACGACATCCTTATAACGGGTCGAGACACCAAGGAACACCTCCGCAACCTGGAGGAGGTGCTACGCCGACTGGACCGGGTAGGCTTGCGGCTGAAAAAGGCCAAGTGTGTGTTTTTGGCCCCAGAGGTCGAGTTTTTGGGCAGGAGGGTTGCCGCAGATGGGATCCGGCTCACTGAATCAAAAGTGGAGGCGATCCGCCGGGCGCCCAGGCCCAGCAACACGTCAGAGTTGTGATCATTCCTGGGACTTTTGAACTGTTTCGGGAACTTTCTGCCAAACTTAAGCACATTGTTGGAGCCGTTACACATGCTCCTGCGTAAAATTTGTGAATGGCCTTGGGGGGATTGTCAAGAACGGGCTTTCAATAAGGCGAGGAACGTGCTGTGTTCTAACAAACTGTTGATTTTGTATGACCCCTGTAAAAAACTGGTTTTAACATGCGATGCGTCATCCTACGGGGTTGGGTGTGTGTTACAGCAGGGTAACGATGACGGCTGACTCCAACCGGTGGCTTACGCCTCCAGGTCGCTCTCCCAGGCAGAGCATGGATACGGCATGGTCGAGAAGGAAGCACTCGCGTGTGTGTACGGTGTGAAAAAGATGTACCAGTACCTTTTCGATAGACGGTTCGAGCTAGAGACGGACCACAAGCCGTTAACATCCCTGTTGTCCGACAGCAAGGCTGTTCATGCCAATGCGTCAGCTCGCATACAGCGATGGGTTCTCATGCTGGCTGGGCATGACTACACCATACAGCACAGGCCAGGCACTTAAAATTACGCTGACGCACTCAGCAGGCTCCCACTGGCCACCACCGAGGGGGCAGTGGAGCAAAGCGCTGAGATGGTCATGGCCGTTGAGGCTTTTGACACCACAGGCTCCCCCATCACAGCCGCCAGATTAAACTCTGGACAAACAGGGACCCCCTCCTATCCATGATAAAGAAATGTATCCTGACTGGGGATTGCGTGCCCGCACACAGGGCGTGCCCCAAGGAAGTCAGACCGTTTCAGAGACGGATGAATGAGCTCTCCATCCAAGCCGACTGCCTGCTATGGGGCAGTCAGGTAGTCATGCCCCAGAAAGGCAGGGAAGCGTTCATCAGGGAACTCCACAGCGAGCACCCTGGCATCGTGTTAATGAAGGCCATTGCCCGGTCACATGTATGGTGACCGGGGATTGACTCAGACCTGGAACACCGGGTTCGCAGGTGCACGACGTGTGCCCAGCTGGGCAATGCCCCCAGGGAGGCCCCACTCAGCCCGTGGCCCTGGCCCACCAGGCCATGGTCACGTATTCACGTAGACTATGTGGGCCCGTTCATGGGAAAAATGTTCCTGATCGTTGTCGATGCATACTCGAAGTGGATCGAGTGCATCATATTGAACTCGTGCACGACATCCATCACTGTGGAGAGTCTGCGTACGGTTTTTGCGACCCACGGCTTGCTGGACATCCTGGTCAGCGACAATGGCCCGTGTTTCACCAGCCATGAATTCCAGGAGTTTATGTCGGGCAATGGTATCAAACATGTCCGGACAGCGCCGTTCAAGCCGGCTTCCAATGGCCAGGCGAAACATGCGGTCCACGTTATAAAACAGGGCATGCTACGCATCCAAGGACCCTCCCTTCAGTACCACCTATCGCGCCTCCTGCTGGCCTACAGGTCCCGCCCGCACTCGCTCACGGGAGTCCCGCCAGCGGAACTCCTCATGAAATGCACGCTTAAAACGCGGCTGTCCCTCATTCACCCAGCCCTAGCAGACATTGTTGAGGGCAAGCACCAGTCCCAAACTGAGTTCCATGGTCGAAACGCAAGGGGGAGGTGTATAGAAATAGATGACCCGGTATTTGTTCTTAACCATGCTTTGGGACCCAAGTGGCTTGAGGGCACCGTAATTGCAAAGAAGGGAATAGGGTCATAGTGGTCAGACTAAACAATGGGCAGATATGCCGCAAACACTTGGACCAAGTAAAGAAAAGGTTCAGCATAGACACGGAGGAACCTGAAGAAGAGCATGAGATGTCACCCACACCACTGCCAGCGGACGAGCAACAAAGGCAGCCCTCAGCAGGCACAGTCCCTGCGGCCAGCCCGGACAGGCCGGAATCACCTCAGGTGACAGAGACGCATGCCGAGGCTCAGCCACCAGAGCCACAACTGCGGCGATCCATGAGAGAGCGTCGACCACCTGACAGACTTAACCTTTGACACAAAAAGATGTAAGGGGGGAGGTGATGTCATGTATGTAACCATCATGCAACGGTAATCTTCATGTAACTGTAACCTTCATGCAACTCCTGTACACTGTACTTATACCCTAGAAATGCACACCCTGACCACAGGGGGTGAACTTGTGGGAGACTCTCCTCACCTGGGTTTCCAGGTATAAAAGGGGAGGTCCCACCCAGGGTCAGCACTCCTTGGTCCTGGGAATAAAGGTTAAGGTCACGTAGTGACTGTGTCTGCAGTACATGCCTCGTATGAGTTTGTAGTACGGTGCAGGGACACCACAGATCGAGCTCTAGCGTAATGGGGACTGAGCTCTGACCTTTCAACCCCCTTGGTCCTTCTCCTGCAGAATTCAGATTGCTCAGGCGCAGAGGTAAAGAAAATCAACTCAGCCTCTTCAGGATGAGAGAGAAAGAAAGGGTAATTTCGATGAAAAATTAAATCACTCAGTGGTCCTATTATGCCATCTACTGGTTGCTGATGAAAACATCAGCGAACAACACTTGTGGGAACACTTGCACAATGGTGTAATTCACTCGATATTGGTGGAAACACATTGTGGCCTAGAAATTCGATAGGTTTGCGCCCGTTTATCGCCATGGCGAAGTGGAAAAAGTAATTTTTTTTGGCGCTAAACGACTCGCACACAATTTTGCGCCCGGTCGAAAAATTCGGCAGCGGTTTTGAGACAGCACTAAAAATGATTGCCCACCTGATTTTTTTGCCGTTTTTATGACGTCAATCGGCATGTAATGCTGCGCTATCGCCGGGGGCAGAATTTTTGCCAATATTGCCATTTTTACTGCCCGCTCCAGGTAGGATCCAGGGAGCACTCGGCGCTAACGGCGCCATCTTGAAAAACAGCAGAAGTTCAGTGCATAAAAGGATTTGGAGGGCAGGCTGCATTTTACACAGTGAGCTTTATGTGAGTGTATAGTTCAATTTTAAGGATATTTAGGGGCATTTAAAAGAATGGGCACTATAATATCTCTGCCATTATTCCTAGTTGCTTTTTCTATGCAGCATCGAGCTGGAAGAAGGCTTATTCAAGATCATCTTGAGAGTAATCGAAGAGCTTGCAGACGAATGGGTGGAGGCCTTACTTCCCACGAGTTTACAGGGAACAGCGCTCATACCTGCAGCTGTCTAAGGCACAGTGCATTAGAAGGCTGCACTTCCGAAAAGAGGTGGTCACAGAGATATGTCAGCTCATAAAGGCAGACCTACAGCCTACCAGCGCCAACAGGACTGCATTGCCCGTCGAGGTGAAGGTGACTGTGGCACTTGCCTTTTATGCCTCCGGCTCCTTTCAAGTATCAGCAGGGGACATATGCTCCATCTCACAGCACGCTACACATCGCTGTATTCGCCAGGTGATTACTGTACTGTACGCACGCAGGATTGGCTTTATAAAGTTCCCAATGACCAAGGAGGCACAGAATGAGAGGGCCAAAGGTTTTTTTCACAAATTGCTGGCTTCCCCAAGGTTCAGGCTGCCATTGACTGTACGCACATCGCCTGTGAGCACCTTGAGAGGATCCAGAAGTTTACCTGAATGTACAGATCGTCTGCGACCATACTCAGCGCATCATGGCATAAATGCCCAATTTCCAGGGAGCATCCATGATGCTTTCATCTTGTGTGAGAGCAGTGTCTTATACCTGTTCGAGTGTCAACCACAAGGCCAGAGCTGGATGTTGGGGGACAAAGGTTACGGCCTCACCACCTGGCTCATGAACCCCCCTCCAGAACCCTCAGACAGAAGCCGAGCATCGCTATAATGAGAGCCATGTAACCACACGCAACATCGTCAAAAAGACAATTGGAGTGCTTAAGCAACACTTCCGATGCCTGGATCACTCTGGAGGCTCCCTGCAATACTCCCCTCAGCAAGTCTCTGAGTTCATTGTGGTGTGCTGCATGCTACTTAGCCATCATGAGTGGACAGGATTTGCCACTGGGGACTGCAGGGCCAACCTCAGGAGAAAGGAGAAAGGAGGAAGAGGAGGAGGAGGAAGAGGAGGAGGAAGAGGAAGAGGAAGAGGAAGAGGAGGAGGAGGAAGAGGAGGAGGAGGAAGAGGAGGAGGAAGAGGAGGAGGAAGAGGAGGAGGAGGAGGAGAAGGAAGAGGAGGAGGAGGAGGAGGAAGAGGAGGAGGAGAAGGAGGAGGAGGAGGAGGGCGAGGAGGAGGGCGAGGAGGAGGGCGAGGAAGAGGAAGAGGAGGAGGAAGAGGAGGAGGAGGAAGAGGAGGAAGAAGAGGAGGAGGAGGAGGAAGAGGAGGAGGAGGAAGAGGAGGAGGAAGAGGAGGAGGAGGAGGAAGAGGAAGATGAAGAGGAAGTGGAAGAGGAAGAGGAGGAGGAGGAGGAAGAGGAGGAGGAAGTGGAAGAGGAAGAGGAGGAGGAAGAGGAGGAGGAGGAGGAAGAGGAGGAGGAGGCAGAGGAGGAGGAAGAGGAGGAGGAAGAGGAAGAGGAGGAGGAGGAGCCTGGTGATTAACCCATGCCACCACCCCCACCACCACCACAAGGGAGGCCTCGTGGAGCTTTCGTCGCTGCAAAAGCCTTACATCAGCGGTTCATAATTCATCACTTTGCTTGAACAGTGAACTGCACATTTCACCATTGCCTGCCCACTCTATTCCACCATGTTGACTATTCCCCCTCTAATTCTGCAAATGAGACACCACACAGCAATGGTTAAGGTGAATAATATAATTTATTAAACATACAGTACCTTGATAAACATTGTAACTGGAATAAGATTTAAACTTGAATAAAATTTAAACATGTCAAAAGTGGAACAAAATTTATTAAACATTGTGAATTGGCAAACTTTTATAAAATATCAACAAGAAAATAACAACGAAAGAACAACCCCTGCACTGAACGTCTTTTACCTGCAGTCCTTCCTCAACCCCTCGGCCTAACCCCGCTCCCTCACATCATAATCCCTACACAAGGTGGTACCAAGAGTTTGTGCAGCAACGCGGTCAGAGTCCTGCTGTAAAAGGGGGATAGACAATGGAGACGCCATGTGTGGATCCCCTGGAGAAGCTCGGGGTATGGAAGGCCCAGCTTCTGAGTGGCAAGGCTCTTGCTCGGCCTCACCACTCCCAGGTGTTGTGGGACTGGGTGTGACACTGGGGACTGTAGTGTCAAAGATCGAGACTGTCAATTGCACATGGACAATGACAGCCTCGGTGTTCTCACGGGTCACACCGACAATCTGCGACGTGCCCTCCCTCATGTCCACGGATAGTGCTGCAACGCTTGCAGGAAAACCACCCAAGACCTCCAGGAGCTGTCAGCTGAGCTGGACACTCTCTCTGGACAGTCCCACTATGTCTAGGTGTGCGACTTCCTGTCTGTCAGCAGACCGGCTTTGACGACTCACCCGCCAGAGAAACGGCATACGGGGTTCAACCCTGGGAGTGTGTTGCTGCACGCCACTTGGAGTCTCTGATTGGTCAAAGCCCGAGAATGTTTCTTCCTCGTCAGAACTAGTGGTTGCAGCTAAACGGTGTGTCGATTGCATCACCCCCCCCGCCCGCCCCCACCCCTCCGAATAGCTTTCATCCTCCCGTGGAGGTTCCTCATCCTCGGTATCTTCGTGGTCCCCCTCCTGCACCCCCACACGATGGGCCGAGGTGGAGACTTCCATTGGCGGATGTGGCGCCTCCTCATCTAGAAATAGAAAACAACAGGTCAGTGGTTAGCAGCAGAGGAGAGAACAGGGTGACATGAGGAAGGTCACATAGTCCTGGCTCATTTGATGGACCGGCGCTACTCCATTATATGTAGTCCACAAACACTGCATCACATTGCCCCAACCCTAGCCTACAAACACTGCATCACATTGCCCCAACCCTAGCCCACAAACACTGCATCACATTGCCCCAACCCTAGCCTACAAACACTGCATCACATTGCCCCAACCCTAGCCTACAAACACTGCATCACAATGCCCCAACCCTAGTCCACAGACACTGCATCACATTGCCCCAACCCTAGCCTACAAACACTGCATCACATTGCCCCAACCCTAGCCTACAAACACTGCATCACATTGCCCCAACCCTAGCCCACAGACACTGCATCACATTGCCCCAACCCTAGTCCACAGACACTGCATCACATTGTCCCAACCCTAGCCCACAGACACTGCATCACATTGCCCCAACCCTAGCCCACAGACACTGCATCACATTGCCCCAACCCTAGCCTACAAATACTGCATCACATTGCCCCAACCCTAGCCTACAAACACTGCATCACATTGCCCCAACCCTAGCCCACACACACTGCATCACATTGCCCCAACCCTAGCCCACAGACACTGCATCACATTGCCCCAACCCTAGTCCACAGACACTGCATCACATTGCCCCAACCCTAGCCCACAGACACTGCATCACATTGCCCCAACCCTAGCCCACAGACACTGCATCACATTGCCCCAACCCTAGCCTACAAACACTACATCACATTGCCCCAACCCTAGCCTACAAACACTGCATCAAATTGCCCCAACCCGAGCCAAAAACACTGCATCACATTGCCCCAACGCTAACCTACAAACACTGCATCACATTGCCCCAACCCTAGCCTACAAACACTGCATCACATTGCCCCAACCCGAGCCCACAGACACTGCATCACATTGCCCCAACCCTAGCCTACAAACACTGAATCACATTGGCCCAACCCTAGCCTACAAACACTGCATCACATTGCCCCAACCCTAGTCCACTGACACTGCATCACATTGCCCCAACCCTAGCCTACAAACACTGCATCACATTGCCCCAAACCTAGCCCACAGACACTGCATCACATTGCCCCAACCCTAGCCTACAAACACTGCATCACATTGCCCCAAACCTAGCCCACAGACACTGCATCACATTGCCCCAACCCTAGTCCACAGACACTGCATCACATTGTCCCAACCCTAGCCCACAGACACTGCATCACATTGCCCCAACCCAAGCCCACAGACACTGCATCACATTGCCCCAACCCTAGCCTACAAACACTGCATCACATGGCCCCAACCCTAGCCTACAAACACTGCATCAAATTGCCCCAACCCTAGCCTACAAACACTGCATCACATTGCCCCAACCCTAGCCCACACACACTGCATCACATTGCCCCAACCCTAGCCCACACACACTGCATCACATTGCCCCAACCCTAGCCCATAGACACTGCATCACATTGCCCCAACCCTAGCCTACAAACACTGCATCACATTGCCCCAACCCTAGCCTACAAACACTGCATCACATTGCCCCAACCCTAGTCCACAGACACTGCATCACATTGCCCCAACCCTAGCCCACAGACACTGCGTCACATTGCCCCAACCCTAGCCTACAAACACTGCATCACATTGCCCCAACCCTAGCCCACAAACACTGCATCACATTGCCCCAACCCTAGCCCACAGACACTGCATCACATTGCCCCAACCCAAGCCTACAGACACTGCGTCACATTGCCCCAACCCTAGTCTACAGACACTGCGTCACATTGCCCCAACCCTAGCCCACAAACACTGCATCACATTACCCCAACCCTAGTCCACAAACACTGCATCACATTGCCCCAACACTAGCCTACAATCACTACGTCACATTACCCCAACCCTAGCCCACAAACACTGCATCACATTGCCTCAACCCTAGCCCACAAACACTGCATCACATTGCCCCAACCCTAGCCTACAAACACTGCATCACATTGCCCCAACCCTAGCCTACAAACACTGCATCACATTGCCCCAACCCTAGCCCACAGACACTGCATCACATTGCCCCAACCCTAGTCCACAGACACTGCATCACATTGTCCCAACCCTAGCCCACAGACACTGCATCACTTTGCCCCAACCCAAGCCCACAGACACTGCATCACATTGCCCCAACCCTAGCCTACAAACACTGCATCACATTGCCCCAACCCTAGTCCACAGACACTGCATCACATTGCACCAACCCTAGCCTACAAACACTGCATCACATTGCCCCAACCCTAGCCTACAAACACTGCATCACATTGCCCCAACCCTAGCCTACAAACAATGCATCACATTGCCCCAACCCTAGCCTACAAACACTGCATCACATTGCCCCAACCCTAGCCTACAAACACTGCATCACATTGCCCCAACCCTAGCCTACAAACACTGCATCAAATTGCCCCAACCCTAGCCTACAAACACTGCATCACATTGCCCCAACCCTAGCCCACAGACACTGCATCACATTGCCCCAACCCTAGCCTACAAACACTGCATCACATTGCCCCAACCCTAGCCCACACACACTGCATCACATTGCCCCAACCCTAGCCCATAGACACTGCATCACATTGCCCCAACCCTAGCCCACAAACACTGCATCACATTGCCCCAACCCTAGTCCACAAACACTGCATCACATTGCCCCAACACTAGTCCACAAACACTACGTCACATTGCCCCAACCCTAGCCGACAGACACTGCATCACATTGCCCCAACCCTAGTCCACAAACACTACGTCACATTACCCCAACCCTAGCCCACAAACACTGCATCACATTTCCCCAACCCTAGCCTACAGACACTGCGTCACATTGCCCCAACCCTAGCCCACACACACTGCATCACATTGCCCCAACCCTAGCCTACAGACACTACATCACATTGCCCCAACCCTAGCCGACAGACACTGCGTCACATTGCCCCAACCCTAGTCCACAGACACTGCATCACATTGCCCCAACCCTAGCCGACAGACACTGCATCACATTGCCCCAACCCTAGCCCACAAACACTGCATCACATTGCCCCAACCCTAGCCCATAGACACTGCATCACATTGCCCCAACCCTAGCCTACAAACACTGCATCACATTGCCCCAACCCTAGCCTACAAACACTGCATCACATTGCCCCAACCCTAGTCCACAGACACTGCATCACATTGCCCCAACCCTAGCCCACAGACACTGCGTCACATTGCCCCAACCCTAGCCTACAAACACTGCATCACATTGCCCCAACCCTAGCCCACAAACACTGCATCACATTGCCCCAACCCTAGCCCACAGACACTGCATCACATTGCCCCAACCCAAGCCTACAGACACTGCGTCACATTGCCCCAACCCTAGTCTACAGACACTGCGTCACATTGCCCCAACCCTAGCCCACAAACACTGCATCACATTACCCCAACCCTAGTCCACAAACACTGCATCACATTGCCCCAACACTAGCCTACAATCACTACGTCACATTACCCCAACCCTAGCCCACAAACACTGCATCACATTGCCTCAACCCTAGCCCACAAACACTGCATCACATTGCCCCAACCCTAGCCTACAAACACTGCATCACATTGCCCCAACCCTAGCCTACAAACACTGCATCACATTGCCCCAACCCTAGCCCACAGACACTGCATCACATTGCCCCAACCCTAGTCCACAGACACTGCATCACATTGTCCCAACCCTAGCCCACAGACACTGCATCACTTTGCCCCAACCCAAGCCCACAGACACTGCATCACATTGCCCCAACCCTAGCCTACAAACACTGCATCACATTGCCCCAACCCTAGTCCACAGACACTGCATCACATTGCACCAACCCTAGCCTACAAACACTGCATCACATTGCCCCAACCCTAGCCTACAAACACTGCATCACATTGCCCCAACCCTAGCCTACAAACAATGCATCACATTGCCCCAACCCTAGCCTACAAACACTGCATCACATTGCCCCAACCCTAGCCTACAAACACTGCATCACATTGCCCCAACCCTAGCCTACAAACACTGCATCAAATTGCCCCAACCCTAGCCTACAAACACTGCATCACATTGCCCCAACCCTAGCCCACAGACACTGCATCACATTGCCCCAACCCTAGCCTACAAACACTGCATCACATTGCCCCAACCCTAGCCCACACACACTGCATCACATTGCCCCAACCCTAGCCCATAGACACTGCATCACATTGCCCCAACCCTAGCCCACAAACACTGCATCACATTGCCCCAACCCTAGTCCACAAACACTGCATCACATTGCCCCAACACTAGTCCACAAACACTACGTCACATTGCCCCAACCCTAGCCGACAGACACTGCATCACATTGCCCCAACCCTAGTCCACAAACACTACGTCACATTACCCCAACCCTAGCCCACAAACACTGCATCACATTTCCCCAACCCTAGCCTACAGACACTGCGTCACATTGCCCCAACCCTAGCCCACACACACTGCATCACATTGCCCCAACCCTAGCCTACAGACACTACATCACATTGCCCCAACCCTAGCCGACAGACACTGCGTCACATTGCCCCAACCCTAGTCCACAGACACTGCATCACATTGCCCCAACCCTAGCCGACAGACACTGCATCACATTGCCCCAACCCTAGCCCACAAACACTGCATCACATTGCCCCAACCCTAGTCCACAGACACTGCATCACATTGCCCCAACCCTAGCCTACAAACACTGCATCACATTGCCCCAACCCTAGCCTACAAACACTGCATCACATTGCCCCAACCCTAGCCTACAAACACTGCATCAAATTGCCCCAACCCTAGCCTACAAACACTGCATCACATTGCCCCAACCCTAGCCCACAGACACTGCATCACATTGCCCCAACCCTAGCCTACAAACACTGCATCACATTGCCCCAACCCTAGCCCATAGACACTGCATCACATTGCCCCAACCCTAGCCTACAAACACTGCATCACATTGCCCCAACCCTAGCCTACAGACACTACGTCACATTGCCCCAACCCTAGCCGACAGACACTGCATCACATTGCCCCAACCCTAGCCCACAAACACTGCATCACATTGCCCCAACCCTAGTCCACAAACACTGCATCACATTGCCCCAACCCTAGTCCACAAACACTACGTCACATTGCCCCAACCCTAGCCGACAGACACTGCATCACATTGCCCCAACCCTAGTCCACAAACACTACGTCACATTACCCCAACCCTAGCCCACAAACACTGCATCACATTGCCCCAACCCTAGCCTACAGACACTGCGTCACATTGCCCCAACCCTAGCCCACACACACTGCATCACATTGCCCCAACCCTAGCCTACAGACACTACATCACATTGCCCCAACCCTAGCCGACAGACACTGCGTCACATTGCCCCAACCCTAGTCCACAGACACTGCATCACATTGCCCCAACCCGAGCCTACAGACACTGCATCACATTGCCCCAACCCTAGCCCACAAACACTGCATCACATTGCCCCAACCCTAGTCCACAGACACTGCATCACATTGCCCCAACCCTAGCCTACAAACACTGCATCACATTGCCCCAACCCTAGCCTACAAACACTGCATCACATTGCCCCAACCCTAGCCTACAAACACTGCATCAAATTGCCCCAACCCTAGCCTACAAACACTGCATCACATTGCCCCAACCCTAGCCCACACACACTGCATCACATTGCCCCAACCCTAGCCCACAGACACTGCATCACATTGCCCCAACCCTAGCCCACACACACTGCATCACATTGCCCCAACCCTAGCCCACAGACACTACGTCACATTGCCCCAACCCTAGCCGACAGACACTGCATCACATTGCCCCAATCCTAGTCCACAAACACTGCATCACATTGCCCCAACCCTAGCCCACAGACACTACATCACATTGCCCCAACACGAGCCCACAGACACTACATCACATTGCCCCAACCCGAGTCCACAAACACTGCATCACATTGCCCCAACCCTAGCCTACAAACACTGCATCACATTGCCCCAACCCTAGCCCACAAACACTGCATCACATTGCCCCAACCCTAGTCCACAGACACTGCATCACATTGCCCCAACCCTAGTCCACAGACACTGCAACACATTGCCCCAACCCTAGCCCACAGATACTGCATCACATTGCCCCAACCCTAGCCCACAGCCACTGCAACACATTGCCCCAACCCTAGTCCACAGCCACTGCAACACATTGCCCCAACCCTAGTCCACAGACACTGCAACACATTGCCCCAACCCTAGCCCACAGACACTGCATCACATTGCCCCAACCCTAGCCCACAGACACTGCATCACATTGCCCCAACCCAGCCCGGGGATTTTGCAGGACTTACCCTCAGTTTCAAACAGGGGCTCAACACCACCCGCTGGTACTTGATTTCCCTGAGGCACTGATCAGAGCTGCCACTCTCTCCTCGAGGTCCGTTAATGGCAATGTCTGGGGTGGACCGTCGCTTGTCCGCCACTGCTCCCGATGGTTGTGCAACAACTTTCCCTGCAAAGCTGACAATGGGAATGGTTACCAGAGGGCCCTTCTGCTTTTGTGGCACACACACATAGCCACCAAAGCACTTAAACTATACTGTGTGCATTTAATACAGTCCTCTGTTTAATGGCCCTGGTAGTTGCACGTAGTTCATGAGGAAGACATTGAAGTGCAGAAACATCTTTTAAGATGTCATCAAGCAATCTTAGTAATGTGTAAAGATCATTCATGGCAAATAGGGTGCAACATTAAGCCTACATATATACCAACGTGTCAAATTTACAATTTATGTAATGAAGGAGTGCATGAATAAAAATATTACTTACTCTGACAACCCAGCAATGGTCATTGAACCTTTCCGACACTGCTTATGGTCCCTTTTGATATCGTCCACTGAAGAAACCTCCTCGGCCACGTCGGTCCACAGATGCCTTAGCACAGCTGGGAGGGGTTTACTGGCACCCCTCCTATTAAAATCCCCCATCTACTTTGCAGTTATGATGAGGGCCTTGTTTACCTTAGAACTGAACTTTTTGGCTCTCTGCCTACTGAAGTCCCCTTGCAACATGGCTGTTTACTCTGTGAAAAATAGCTGCTTTAGCCCTGGATGTACTGCGCATGCATGGGCAGCTGACCAGAATCACGGAAGAAGAAAAAAAAATGGGGGAAAAAAATCGCAAATTAGCAGGATAGTGTGTAACTGAGGCATTTACATGAGGGCAAGGGGGTGGAATGCAGGATAGCGTGGTGCTGGGTTATGTATGTGAGGGCAAGAGTAGCATGGCACTTGGGTCAGATAAAGGTAAGGGGTGGAATGCAGAATAGTGGAGTGGGTGAACATAGGCAAGGGCTAGAGGATGGAATGTAGAATTATGTGGAGCTAATGTATGTAGGCAAGAGGGATGATGCACTCATTTACACAGAAATCTATTTGTCTTGCTTTAATGAGCAGAGCTATCCATGATAACCTATCTGAGAAGGGCTCTTGCAGCCAGTAAAGGTTGAGTTCCCACCTCCCCTTCATGTTGCTGTTCCTTTGTTGGATCTTGCCCCAAACCTGGTACCCCTTCTTCCTTGGGGATATTGATGAGGCGGCCATTCTGCAGGGCATAATTGTGCATGACGCAATATGCCACCACAACACGAAAGGTTCTGTTGGATATATACTGGAGAGGCTCTCCGCAATGAACCAGGCACCTGAACCAACCTTCCAACATTCCCATCATGTGCTCCGAGAATGCTGGTGGCAACATGGGTCTAGTTGTAACTTTGCATGCCTGGTGTGGTGGATATTTTCTGCCAAAGTGCATGACCTCACACTTTCCAACATTATACTCCATTTTGTATCAGTCTTTACGGTAGAGGACACTAACAATATTCCAACAATGGATAGTCAAGGGCTATAGGGGGGGAGGAACTTAACACAATCGCAATCACTAAGGAGGTGGTACTTGTGGTGTATGTAGCATCCAAATCACTGACTCCACACAGTCTGGTGTGGTAGTAACTACTGTGAACTTGCAATCAAGCAGACGCAACATGGATTCATGAAGGGGAAATCATGTTTAACTAATTTACTGGAATTCTTTGAGGATATAATGAGCATGGTGGATAGAAGTGTACCGATGGATGTGGTGTATTTAGATTTACAAAAGACATTCGATAAGGTGCCACACAAAAGGTTATTGCAGAAGATAAAGGTACGCGGAGTCAGAGGAAATGTATTAGCATGGATCGAGAATTGGCTGGCTAACAGAAAGCAGAGAGTCGGGATAAATGGGTCGTTTTCGGGTTGGAAATCGGTGGTTAGTGGTGTGCCACAGGGATCGGTGCTGGGACCACAACTGTTTACAATATACATAGATGACCTGGAAGAGGGGACAGAGTGTAGTGTGACAAAATTTGCAGATGACACAAAGATTAGTGGGAAAGCGGGTTGTGTAGAGGACACAGAGAGGCTGCAAAGAGATTTAAGCGAATGGGCTAAGGTTTGGCAGATGGAATACAATGTCGGAAAATGTGAGGTCATCCACCTTGGGAAAAAAAACAGTAAAAGGGAATATTATTTGAATGAGGAGAAATTACAACATGCTGCGGTGCAGAGGGACCTGGGGTCCTTGTGCATGAATCCCAAAAAGTTAGTTTGCAGGTGCAGCAGGTAATCAGGAATGCGAATGGAATGTTGGCCTTCATTGCGAGAGGGATGGAGTATAAAAGCAGGGAGGTCCTGCTGCAACTGTACAGGGTATTGGTGAGGCTGCACCTGGAGTATGTGTGCAGTTTTGGTCACCTTACTTAAGGAAGGATATACTAGCTTTGGAAGGGGTACAGAGACGATTCACTAGGCTGATACCGGAGATGAGGGAGTTACCTTATGATGATAGATTGAGTAGACTGGGTCGTTGGAGTTCAGAAGGATGAGGGGTGATCTTATAGAAACATTTAAAATAATGAAAGGGACAGACAAGATAGAGGCAGAGAGGTTGTTTCCACTGGTCGGGGAGACTAGAACTAGGGGGCACAGCCTCAAAATACGGGGGAGCCAATTTAAAACCGAGTTGAGAAGGAATTTCTTCTCCCAGAGGGTTGTGAATCTGTGGAATTCTCTGCCCAAGGAAGCAGTTGAGGCTAGCTCATTGAATGTATTCAAGTCACAGAAAGATAGATTTTTAACCAATAAGGGAATTAAGGGTTATGGGGAATGGGCGGGTAAGTGGAGCTGAGTCCACGGCCAGATCAGCCGTGATCTTGTTGTGTGGTGGAGCAGACTCCAGGGGCTAGATGGCCTACTCCTGTTCCTAATTCTTATGTTCTTATGTTCTTATGTAAGGTGATATTGCTGTCCAGTTGTGGCGATGTGGTTTACTGTCTTGTCAGGGATTTGCTGGCACCAGCGAGCGCCAAGGACAGGTCATATGAGCAGCTGATTGAACTCATTCGTGACCAACTGAAACCGAAGGAGAGCATCTTCATGGCCAGGCACAAATTCTACCACCACTGCAGACCTGAGGGCCAGGATGTCACCAAATATGCTGCGGACATTAGGAGACTCGCGGTGCCGTGCGATTTTGGCACAGACCTTGACGAGGCGTTGCGAGACGTTTTTGTTATGGGGATTGGCCATGAGGGTCTCCTTCACAAGCTGCTAGCCACTGAACCTACAGTCAGCCTGCAGCAAGCCATAGAAACATAGAAACATAGAAAATAGGTGCAGGAGTAGGCCATTCAGCCCTTCTAGCCTGCACCGCCATTCAATGAGTTCATGGCTGAACATGAAACTTCAGTACCCCCTTCCTGCTTTCTCGCCATAACCCTTGATCCTCCGAGTAGTAAGGACTTCATCTAACTCCCTTTTGAATATATTTAGTGAATTGGCCTCAACTACTTTCTGTGGTAGAGAATTCCACAGGTTCACCACTCTCTGGGTGATTTATGACCTCGACTTGCAGCATCAAGCAGATGATCCACACGGATTCCAAACGGGCATCTGTTATAAGCAAAAAGACCTTTGTGCGTGTTGATACAGGTGAGGGCCTTCGATGATTCCTCCAGTTCCTGTGTCATGTAGGCTGAAGTCAGAACCAGCTTCGTGAACGTCTTTCCTCCTGCCAGTGTTGCAAAGAGGTCGTCGGCCTTTTGTAGTGGGTATTGGTCCTGCAGGAAAAACGATTGATAGTTACTTTGTAATCGCCACAGATTCTGACGGTGCCGTCTCCCTTCAGGACTGGGATGATAGGACTGGCCCACTCGTTGTACTCGATCGGTGAAATGATGACCTCTCTTTGCAGCCGGTCTAGCTCGATCTCTACCCTTTCTCTCATCATGTACAGTACAGCTCTCGCTTTGTGATGGATGGGTCACGCCCTCGGAATTAGGTGGATCTGCATTTTTGCTCCTTGGAATTTCCCAATGCCTGGTTCGAACAGCGGAGGAAATTTGTTTAAGACCTAGGCACACGAGTGTCGTCAGGGGGCGATAGCGCTCGGATGTCGTCCCAGTTCCAGCGTCTCTTTCCCAGCCAGCTCCTGCCGAGCAGAGTGGGACCATCACCCAATACCACACAGAGTGCACCGCTCCATAGTAGGAGGCCTTTACAGTAGCGCTGCCGATTACAGGAATCAGTTCTTTTGTGCAAGTTCTTAGTCTTGTGCGAACTGGAGTTAAGACTGGCCTTGAGGCCTTGTTACACCACAACCTTTCAAAAGTCTTTTTGCCCATGATGGACTGGCTCGCGCCCGTGTCCAGCTCCATTGACATCAGGAGTCCATTTAGTACAACATTCAGCATTATCAGGGAACAATTCGTGGTGAATGTGTGCACCCCATGTACTTCTGCCTCCTCGATCTGAGGTTCTTGTTCGTCATGATCCTCCATGGATTTGTCCTCCTCTGCAACATGGTGGTTTGCAGATTTAACAGGCTTTGCAGTTCTCCTGCACACTCGTTGGAGGTGTCCCATTTTTCCACAGCCCTTGCAAACGTACTCTTTGAATCCGCATGAATGGAAACGATGATCACCCCCGCAGCGCCAACAAGGTGTTAATGGCCTTGCTTTCATCACCCTTGAAGGGGAGGCTCGCTGCGAGCACTGCATGGGGTTTAGTTAGGCCCACTGGGCCACCAAGGAGGGTTTTGACCAGGCAAGTGGCCTGGAACCCAAGAGGGGGTGCTGGGCTGCTTGTTGGCGGCCCGGCCGAACCCGGGGCCACCATTGTCGGGCCGACCTTGGAGTCGGCCTACAAATAAAATAAAATGGTGTCCGCGGCATTGCGCCCTCCCCTTTAAGGGTAGATGTGCTGCCCAGGCACACACAGCTTCCCGCAGGGAAAACCTGTCAGTGGCACTGACCAGCGACTGCTCCGCTCCCACGGGGCAATTTCCCGTGGGGGTCAGAATGGAGTCGCCGCCAGGCAATAGGGTGGGAACACGTGCGGCGTGGTGACGATCACTGCCGGGAAAATCGGATGCTGGAATATTCAAATAAAAACAAAATGCCGGAAATATTCATCCAGTCAGGAAGAGGGAAACAGATTTAACGTTTCAGGTCAATGACCTTTTGTCAGAACTGACAGTAACTAATTGTAATTCACTGCAATTGCATTGGTAACAAATAGTAATACAGGTACAACGTCAGATATCCGAATCCTCGGGAATGACTCCGTGCCGGTTTTGGGGGTTTTCCGGATTTCAGACAAGAAAATCAATAGTCTGAAATGTGGAATCCTTGAGACTGAATCCATGCTGGATTTCAGGTTCTGCCGGATTTCGGATTTCGCCGCGGCCTGAATCCGTGACGGATTTTGTTTTTTGGTGGATTTCGGACCTCGCCGCCTGCCGATCCTCTGCTCCTCACCGTTCACCGAAATGTCTGGTTTTCGGACAATTCCTGTTTTCGGAGTTCCCGGTTCGGGACGTTGCACCTGTACTGTACTGGTAACACTCAGATTGCCCTCATAACCAACAATAATACAATAACTCACTGGTAGTTTACATGTAACTGGTAGTAAGAAATACAACACCCCAATATCATACCTTTAACTAGTCGTAATCCTATAACCTGCTGATATTCACCCTGTAACTGCAGCCAGAATCCTCCTGAACTGCACAAGGTTCTCCAGTCAATGCCATTGTTAACAGGCCCCGTCTCTCTCCCTATCCCCTTGGTCTCAGGTTTGGACTCTGGTTCTGTGTGAAGGTGACAACTCTGAACTGGGAGCCTCAATCAGAGCTGATCTGTGCTTGGACTTCACACATTAAAACCGTGCAGCACAGAATGACCTGAACCAAATTGAGAGATCCCACAAGGGTAGTGGGCTCAGTGTTTGGGGCACCGTGCTAAACTCACCTCAGCACCAATATTTCTCCCTGAGCTCAGACTTGATGCAGACGAGTTTTCACAGAATGATAGAGATTACAGCACAGGAGGAGGCCATTCAGCCCCAGGTGCCTATGCTGGTACTGCGGCTCTCCCCTGGAACACCATCCCACACCCCCATGCTTTTCAAATAGTTAGTCTATTCTCTTTTAAATTACATTCTACTCTCAACCTCAATGGCCGCATGGTGAAGCATCTCATGGTCTAATAGCCCTCAGTTTGTAAACCTTCCTTCTCCTGTGGTTCTTCCAGTAAGAATTCTCAGTCTCTGTGCTCTTGTTCTCCATTGGCCCACCAGTGGAAACAATCCATATAAAGTCCCCACGTCTCACACACCCTTTTACTGGTTGTCCCTCTCTCACTGCCGCTCGTGCTCACCATGTTGCAGCTGCTGCTCCTGGCTCTGCAGGAAATGCTGGGTCCCACGCCATTCTCCATCCTCCCTTTGTTCCAACCCCACCCCCCCCCCACCCCAATGGTCGAGCCCCAATCCCTTTGATCCACAATGCTGAGTCTCCCTCTCTGCCCCTACCCAAGCCCTAATCCCCCCGATCCACAGTCTCCTTCTCTTCCCCTCTCCCAAGCCCCAATTTCCAAACTCCTATTATGTTGTCTTCCTCTGTCTCCCGAGCCCTCATCCTCGAGCTCCCATCTCTCTTTGTTCCCTGGGTCCCCAGCCTCAGATCCAAGCCCTCATTCCCTAACCCCATTCTGATGTCTCTCTCTCCCCTCCACCCCCCCACCCCCGAGCTGCCAATTCCCAGTCTCCTTCTCTAATTCAGTACAGACTGCAGTGGTACATGAGGCCTCCCTGAGTTGTATAGTTGGGCAACAGCATGTGATGCATTTAACCAAACAGCATTGAAGAGAGCTCAAGAATACTCATTTATAGTTAAATCCATTGTCCCATATATTAGATTATTTAGCATTTATCAAGTAATAATAATTCACCACATGATTCCCTCTGAAAACAGACTACATTAGGAGTCTGTTTAATCAGTTGCCTTGGAATATAGTGTCTGCCGGGCTATGTTTTACTTTTATGACTGTTAAGTTTGTGCCTTTTCTAACTTCATACAATGATCTTGTAATGTCATGGAAATGTTGTTAATTGCTTTCATTTGCTACACTTGTGCGCTATCCCCTCTGGGATACTTGGAGACTGAAATGAGATTGATGTACAAATTCTTTTTTATAAACTGAATAAAGGAAATACTCCATCTGAAGTCAGTACAGTAACTTGACCTCCAACTGTCCATTGCAACATAAACATACTGTGGGTTTAATCTGCAGGCTCAGGTGAAGAGATCAACAAAATGAGATTTGATTGTGAGCAGAGATAGTTGAGATGCCTGTAAACAGGCCAAGAATATGACAGGAGGCACTGTAGGGATATGGTCCTATGCCTCCTTGACTGTGGTGCATCGATAATGCTGTTATTTAATGATTAACTCTTTGCAACATATATGAGTTTGAGAAGAGTTTTTACATAAGAATATAAGAAATAGGAGCAGGAGTCGGCCATATGGCCCCTCGAGCCTGCTCCGCCATTTAATATGATCATGGCTGATCTCCCTTCCTGTCCTGGAGGTGAGTGGGGTACAAACACCAACAGCCCTTTGATACCTGGTCCAACAGGCCATTCTCCATGTGTGAATCTGGACAGTAACTAGCCAATCGTGATGGGATTGGCATCACAGCCAAGCTTGCTCCTGTCCACCTTCACTTTGCAGTCAGGATCATTGGATAATGATCGTGAGTGACAAGCACCCAACCCTGGCTGATTCCACCCCTCTAACCCCCCTCCCCCTCCCCTCATCCTTAAACAGAGGCATTGAGACCAATTGCAATACTCCACTGCCATCTCAACAGAGATCAGTTAACTTAGCACAAAACATCAATTTAGGACCTTTCTGATCTGAGTATTGCACCACACTGGGCATTTAGCTATTGAGCCATCAAGAGAACATTTTTCTAAATAAATATTTAGATCGATTTTTATCATCTAAGAAGGAGTTAATAGATGTTTGAGTAAACTGTAGTTTTAATGATAATGGAATCTGTTATAACAGTAAAATGTAGTAGCAGTATAATTCATTATTTTATTTTCTGTCAGTGTAGTGCATCTGTTAGAGTTTGTACAGTTCCATCATGTGTGGTGGTCCTTTAGGATGTATGCAGAAAATCATTCATTTCAAAATAAAAGCCTTGTTTTTCCAGCTATCATATTAACTGATTAATCCGGATCACCCCGGTGGTTTATTGGGTAACGGTATTGGTTGTTGTGTTACTGAGCAGTGCCGACCAGAAGTTGCCAGTTGGCTCTACAATTGGTCTCAGGATCTCTACATCAGGAACAGAAGGTCCAGGGGTGCCCAGGAAGGGGGTGGGAGGATTTTGTTTGAGGAAGAGGAAGAGCAACTCTTCCATGAGCTCTTGGGAGGGGATAACTTTTTTCATTTAATTTACATAGTTTAATTGAGAAAAAGCAAGTGAATTGGGAAAGATGAGGCAAAAGCAGCTCAGAGAAGAGGGAGGAACATCCATCACTGAGAAATATCAACCGATGCTTCCAGTCGTTGATCACTGACCAGCAGCACATACTGGACAGTATATGTATATGGGTACAGCAGTCTAGTGGTTATGGCATTGGACTACTAACCTGGAGATTGTGAGTTCAAGTTCTACCTTGGCAAGTTATGAAAATGAATTGAATAAGTTTGGTCATTTGTGGGCTAACACAATGAAAGCAGTCATTTTGTCTTTAAAAACTCAACTGGCTCCTAAATTTCCTGCAGGGAAGGGAACCTACCACCCCTGCCTAGTCTGGTCTATATGTGACTGCAGTCCCGCACTACGCGATGGACAATACATGACAGTACTCAGTAAGATAATGGGACTAAAGGCGGATAAATCTCCTGGACCTGATGGCTTGCATCCTAGGGTCTTAAGAGAAGTAGCGGCTGGGATTGTGGATGCATTGGTTGTAATTTACCAAAATTCTCTGGATTCTGGAGAGGTCCCAGCAGATTGGAAAACTGCAAAAGTAACACACCTATTTTAAAAAGGAGGCAGACAAAAAGCAGGAAACTATAGCCCAGTTAGCCTAACATCTGTGGTTGGAAAAATGTTGGAGACCATTATTAAAGAAGCAGTAACAGGACATTTGGAAAAGCAAAATTCGGTCAGGCAGAGTCAGTATGGATTTATGAAGGGGATGTCATGTTTGACAAATTTGCTAGAATTCTTTGAGGATGTAACAAATAGAGTAGATAAAGGGGAACCAGTGGATGTGGGGTATTTGGACTTCCAGAAGGCATTTGACAAGGTGCCACATAAAAGGTTACTGCACAAGATAAAAGTTCATGGGGTTGGGGGTAATATGCTAGCATGGATAGAGGATTGGCTAACGAACAGAAAACAGAGAGTAGGGATAAATGGCTCATTGTCAGGTTGGCAATCAGTAACCAGTAGGGTGCCGCAGGGATCAGTGCTGGGACCTCAACTATTTACAATCTATATTAACGACTTGGAGGAAAGGACCGAGTGTAACGTAGCCAAGTTTGCTGACGATACAAAGTTGGGAGGAAAAGCAATGTGTGAGGAGGACACAAAAAATATGCAAAGGGACATAGTCAGGCTAAGTGAGTGGGCAAAAATTTGGCAGATGGAGTATAATGTTGGAAAGTGTGAGGTCATGCACTTTGGCAGAAAAAAAATCAAAGACCAAGTTATTATTTAAATGGAGAAAGTTTGCAAAGTGCTGCAGTACAGCGGGATCTGGGGATACTTGTGCATGAAACACAAAAGGTTAGTATACAGGTACAGCAAGTGATCAGGAAGGCCAATGGAATCTTGGCCTTTATTGCAAAGGGGAAGGAGTATAAAAGCAGGGAAGTCTTACTACAGCTATATAAGGTATTGGTGAGTCCACACTTGAAATACTGCGTGCAGTTTTGGTTTCCATATTTACGAAGGGATATACTTGCTTTGGAGGCAGTTCAGAGAAGGTTCACTAGGTTGATTCCGGAGATAAGGGGGTTGACTTATGAGGAAAGGTTGAGTAGGTTGGGCCTCTACTCATTGAAATTCAGAAGAATGAGAGGTGATCTTATCGAAACATATAAGATTATGAGGGGGTTTGACAAGGTGGATGCAGAGAGGATGTTTCCACTGATAGGGGAGACTAGAACTAGAGGGCATAATCTTAGAATAAGGGGCCGCCCATTTAAAACTGAGATGAGGAGATCTTCTCTCAGAGGGTTGTGGATCTGTGGAATTTGCTGCCTCAGAGAGCTGTGGAAGCTGGGACATTGAATAAATTGAAGACAGAAATAGATAGTTTTTTAAATGATAAGGGGATAAGGGGTTATGGAGAGCGGGCAGGGAAGTGGACCTGAGTCCATGATCGGATCAGCCATGATCGTATTCAATGGCGGAGCAGGCTCGAGGGGCCGTATGGCCTACTCCTGCTCCCATTTCTTATGTTCTTATATTTGCTCAGGTGTCAAGAGCCACAGTAACATCATTACCCAATAGCTATCCAGACACTTGCCTGTCTGGGTGAGAGAGAGCTTGTACAGTGGACTGGCATAACATTAAGATGTCTTGGCTGCTGCCAGAAAACCTTGAAATGTTATTGTTTGGTACTTTGGTCACATATCAGCTGCACATTCAATAAATGCAAGTTCTTTGTTTTAATAGTTAAGGGTTTTGATAAATGGCACCTAGTTAGCCACATGACTAACATGTATAATTCCTGCACCTTGAGCAAGTGTGCCACATGATAGAAATGAACATGTCACTCTGTGGACATTTGCTCAGGTATCATGAGCCACAGTAACAACAGATAGTCCTCATCATCCAGTTAGACATCCAGACACTTGCCTGCCTGGTTGAAAGAGAGCTCGTACAAATGACCTGAAGGATACAGGTATGAAACTGACTGAAGTTGGTCAAGTCCCCTACCACAGCCTGAGAAGAACCAGTCAAGAAAGTTCAGGGCTGCAATGATGTTAATGGACATCAAGACTGTAGCCTGAATGGTGGATCTGGGTTCCAGGTCTGGCAGTAGCTCATCCACGACTTCTTTGGTAAAGTGCATCCTCCTTATGCAGATGTCCTGGAAGTAAAACATAAGAAATAGGAGCAGGAGTAGGCCATTTGGCCCCTCGAGCCTGCTCCGCCATTCAATATGATCATGGCTGAAGACCTACATTTATAGAGCACCTTTCGTGACCTCAGACCATCACAAAGCACCTTACAGCCAATGAAGTACTTTTTTGAAGTGTTGTAATGTAGGAAACGTGGTACTGTTGGAGGCAGAAGTGGGGCAGTGTCCATCAACGCGACATGGGCGTGCCGTATCTGCTACCTGCACCTGGCCGGAAAGGCCTTAGAAAAAGGGTCAATTTCAGCCTCCATGATTCCAAAGAGTTTTCCTCAAATTCCTGGGCGTCTCAGAGTTCTGGTTACAGGATCAGTCGACAGCTGTTGAACAAAAAAAAGTTCCAAATTGGAAACGGAAATAACTGAATACAAGCAAAAGTACAAAAGCCCTTTAACAAAGCACTTGGCTTTGATCAGCTGATCCTGGCAACTACACCTGCTTTATACATTCCATCTGGAAAGCAAGCTATGCGTCACTCAGATTTTTCACATTGATGGAGTGGTAGCCCTTCATCTGGTGTATCTCAGGATTGTGGCTTGGTGCCCGAATTGGTTTTGTGTGTGAAAATAGCACAATGAGCATAGTTTTTTTAATGTATTCTCTAGCATCCCCAGGAGCATTGAACTCCGCATCCAAGCCTTCACCATCTCCAGACTTGACTTCTATAGCTATGCTCCAACCTACATGAACCCCAAATTACTGCAGCCTATACCCTACCCTGTTCAAAATACCTTTCACCTATGACCCTGTCCTCACCAACTTTCATTGGTTTCCCATCCAATAAATTGAATCCAAATCCTCATTCTCCAATCCTTGGCCTCACTGACAACTATGAGCTGATGAACTAGTGTCAGCATGGATTTGTGACAAGTAGGTTATGCCTGACCAATCTAGTTGAACTTATTGAGGAGGTGACTAATACAGGGAGTGCCTATGGATATTATCGACATGAACTTCCAGAGGATTTAAGAATGTTCCACAGGAAAGATTATTAGCAAAAATAAAAGTGCACAGAATTGGAGGTAACCTTATGACATTACTTAATCCAGATCAATAATGCAGGGGTGAAAAATGATGATCTTGGTGATAAGAACATAAGAAATCAGAGCAGGAGTAGGTCATTTGGCCCCTTGAGCCTGCTCCATTTAATAAGATCATGGCTGATCTGATCATGGACTCAGCTCTACCTCCCTGTCTGCTCCTCTTAACCCTTTACTTCCTTATCGCTCAAAAATCTGTCCATCTCCGCCTTAAATATATTCAATGACCCAGCCGCCACAACTCTCTGGGGCAGAGAATTCCGTAGATTTACAACCCTGAGAGAGAAGAAATTTCTCCTCATCTCAGTTTTAAATGGGCGGCCCCTTATTCTAAGATGATGTCCCCTAGTTTTAGTTTCCCCTATGAGTGAAACTATCCTCCCTGCTTCCACCTTGTCGAGCCCCCTCATTATCTTATAAATTTCAATAAGATCACCTCTCATTCTTCTGAACACCAATGTGTATAGGCCCAACCTACTCAACCTATCCTCATAAGTCAACCCCTCATCTCTGGAATCAACCTTGTGAACCTTCACTGAACAGCCTCCATTGCAAGTATATCCTTCCTTAAATACGGAGACCAAAACCGTATGCAGTACTCCAGGTGCGGCCTCACCAATACCCTGTACAGTTGTAGCAGGACTTCTCTGCTTTTATACTCCATCCCCCTTGCAATGAAGGCCAACATTCAATTTACCTTCCTAATTACTTGCTGTACCTGCATACTAACTTTTTGTGTTTCATGTACAAGGACCCCCAGGTCTCTCTGTACTGCAGCACTTTGCAAATTTTCTCCATTTAAATTATAATTTGCTTTTCTATTATTTCTGTTAAAGTGGATAAAACCTCACATTTTCCCACATTATACTCCATCTGCCAAATTTTTGCCCACTCACTTATCCTGTCTATGGGCTAGAACCTCCCCTTTCTTTGCATGCTTAACGCCCACTTTACTGTTGAAATGTCATATAATGCCCATATATCGCCCAATTTGGCACAAAATGGAAACTGACGAGCATTTTTAGGAAACTTATCGGCGAGCGTTACTTTCCCCATGTGCTTAACGCCAGGAAAAAATATTAGTGCCCGCCCACTTTTTTTTGACGGAATCATCAGAATGGGTGAAATCAACGCCCATAATATCCCCCAGCGTTAATTTCCGCACTGATTTAACGCCGACATTCAATAATACCGCCCGCTCACTTTTTTTTGTCATAAAGAGCATATTTATCGAAACCAGCGGCCATGAGATCACCCAGCGTCAATTTCACCACCTCGCACGCATATCGCCCACAATATCGCTCACCCAAAAAACTGCCCAGAAAAAGTGGAACTAACCGGAACAAATCACAGTGTTATGGACGCCATGTTCTACATCACATGTCGCATCCTTTAAAAGGCTGCTGTGCTTCAACCTTGGCAGAGTTCCGATGTACTCTGCAAGTTGTTGGAGTTGATGTGAACATCTCTACAAACATCTTGACCACACTGTGACCGATTGGAATTGAATAGGTGTCTTCATCGGGACATTCCTTGTTTGTGGCCAATCGATGGAAAACAGACAGCTACTGCAACGGGGCCTGTTCTTTCTCACCCTCTCTTGGTGACTAATTACATGCAGCAGACTCGAGATCGCCGAAGGTACACTCCACTGCATTATGTGCCCAATGTAAGATGTGACAGACTGATGAGGAGGACCAGACGTTACGCCCCCCGCAAATACAAGGAGAAGCATTCTTACCGCGACTTGCCCCGAGCCAGAAGCAAGATGTTGCTGCTGGCTCTCGTGTGTGGTTGGCAATGGGGGTGCGGCTCCTTGGGGTGCAGTGCCGCGCTCCGGAACCACTGGGAGCCCTCTGCCACCAGTGTTCCTGGCTACCAGTTCCAAGGCCTCTTCCATCCCTTCCATGTTATATCTTATTTGTTGGACAAAGCCTTGGTGCCAACTATGTTCTTGGTGCTTAGTAGGCTTCTTGCTGCTAGTGAATCTCCCTCGTGCCTCCCACAACAGCCAGACAAGCACACACCACAGCCACACATGCTTTCAGTGCCTCTGCTGAGCTCCCTCTCTATCTGTCTCTTCTTCTGCACATGTCATGATGACCCTTGACCTCCTGAATCATGGCAATCGAGCATTGCCATGCCGTTGCTAAGGACAGTGACACTTTACGGCAGAAGGTCAAAAAAATGTAACTTTACTGGCCATTTCATATCGCTCGAGGTAAGTAGGTGCTTTGAGAATGGGCGAGAAGCCGGCGATCTGAAAACCCTTTTTTACTGCCCATGCCGGAAACATCGCCCATTTTTGGGCGATAAGCACAAAAGTGGAGCGTCTAGCCCGATATTGCTTTGCAGATTTTTGGTGTCCTCCTCACAATTTGCTTTCCCACCCATCTTTGTGTCATCAGCAAACTAGGCTACATTACACTCAGTCCCTTCATCCAAGTCATTAATATAGATTGTAAATAGTTGAGGACCCAGCACTGATCCCTGCGGCACCCCACTAGTCACTGTTTGCCAATCGGAAAATGACCCAAATAATCCCGACTCTCTGGACGTGATGTGGGATTAAAAACTCAGCCCAGAATCAAACCGTACACCACGGTTGTGCATGATCAGGTTCAGCCTGAGCAAGTTGCCTCATATAACAACAACTTGTATTTATATAGCACCTTTCACATAGTAAAACCTCCCAAGGCACTTCACAGGAGTGTTATAAGACAAAAAAAATTGACACTGAGCCACATAGAAGAAATTACAGCAGGTGACCAAAGGCTGGCTCAAAAAGGTAGGTTTTAAGGAGCATCTTAAAAAGAGGAAAGCGAGGTAGAGAGGTGGCAAGGTTTAGCGAGTGAGTTCCAAAGCTTAGGGCCCAGGCTCAGATGGTTGAGCAGTTATAATTCGGGATGCTCAAGAGCGCAAAATTTGAGGAGCACAGATTTCTTGGGGGTTTGTAAGGCTGAAAGAGATTAGAGAGATAGGGAGGGGCGAGGCCATGGAGGGATTTGTAAACTAGGATGAGAATTTTGAAACCAAGGCATTGCTTAACCGGGTGCCAATATAGGTCAGCGAGCACAGGGGTAATGGATGAACGGGACTTACTGCGAGTTAGGACACGGGCTGCCAAGTTTTGGATGACCTCAAGTTTATGTAGAGTAGAACGTAGGAGGCCAGCCAGGAGTGCGTTGGAGAAGCAAAGTCTAGAGGTACCAAAGGCATGGATAGGGGTTTCAGCAGGGGATGAGCTGAGGCAGGGGTGGAGACGGGTATCGTCTAGGAATTGATATGCAGGTGAGGTTGCATGAGGACAGGCAAAGGAATCAAGGAGAGAGAAGGTTATGTCTCAAATAAAGCAACGTGACTGAGTACTGTAGACTTGAGTAAGTGTGACCTTAGTCTCTTTATTTTGACTCCAGAGTCCCGCACAGCATGGGAGGCCTGTTTATATGCAGTGCTCCCAAGGGATGCTGGGATCCCTTGGGACTCCAACAGATGCGCCCTCTGGTGGCGGTAGAATGCTGGTTACAAGGTTTTGCATACATAACATCACTCCCCCCGCAAAGTCAATAGTACACTTATTTACAGGGTGAGATGATTTGGGGCTTTCCGCTCCCTAGTCGATCGTCTCGGTATAAACACAGGTGAGTTGGTTGGGCCTTCGCTGGGCTGCTGCACAGCTGGCTTTGCTGGCTTTGCTGGGCTGCTAGGGATGATGAGCTTAGCTTCGTGGTCAACCGTGATGTCGGTTGCCATTTGTGTGTGTATTGGAGGGTCGAAGTTGGTGGTGTGCTCTTCAGGTTGCTCGTGGCTGTCTGTGAATCGCAATTTGGTTTGGTCCAAATACTTTCTGCAAGTTAGTCCATTTGCAAGTTTGACCTCAAACACCCTACTCCCTTCTTTGGCAACGACAGTGCCAGCAAACCATTTGGGACCATGTCCATAGTTGAATACAAATACAGTCATTGACTTCAATATCGCGTGACAAATTTGCGCCATCATGGTACATGCTTTGTTGATGCCGTCTGCTCTAGATGCAGGCTTGAACGGGGCAGATGTGACATGCTTGATCCCAATGCAGGTCATGAATTGCTTGAATTCAGTGCTGACAAGGACATCAGGCAGGCCGTGCATGGCAAACATGGCTCGTAGGCTTTCAATGGTGGCAGTGGACGTGCTTACAGACATTATTACACATTCAATCCATTTTGAATAAGCATCCTCAACAACCAAAAACATTTTGCCTAGAAACGGGCCAGTGAAGTCAGCGTGGATCCTAGACCACGGTTTGGAGGGCCATGTCCACAAACTTAGTGGTGCCTCCCTGGGTGCATTGCTCAGTTGAGAGCAAGGGTTGCAGTGGTGCACGCAAGACTCCAAATCTGAATCGATGCCGGGCCACCACACATGGGATCTGGCTAGAGCTTTCATCATTACTATGCCTGGGTGGGTACTGTGTAGGTCGCGTATGAACGTTTCCCTGCCTTTTTTAGGCAAAACCACGCGATTACCCCACAAAAGACAGTCCGCCTGTATGGATATTTCGTCTTTGCGCCGCTGAAACGGCTTGATCTCTTCATGCATCTCCGCTGGGATGCTGGATCAGCTCCCATGGAGGACACAGTTTTTTACAAGGGACAGTAAAGGATCCTGGCTGGATCTGTCCTGTCTGGAGTAAAAATAAAACGGGGAAGGTGGCTCAACCGTGGCTAACAAGGGAAATTGAGGATAGTATTAAATCCAAGGAAGAGGCATATAAATTGGCCAGAAAAAGCAGCAAACCTGAGGACTGGGAGAAATTTAGAATTCAGCAGAGGAGGACAAAGGGTTTAATTCGGAGGGAGAAAATAGAGTATGAGAGGAAGCTTGCCGGGAACATATAAACTGACTGCAAAAGCTTCTATAGATATGTGAAGAGGAAAAGATTAGTGAAGACAAACGTAGGTCCCTTGCAGTCAGATTCAGGCAAATTTATAATGGAGATCAAAGAAATGGCAGACCAGTTGATTAAATACTTTGGTTCTGTCTTCACGAAGGAAGACACAAATAACCTTCCGGAAGTTCTAGGGGACCGAAGGTCAAGTGAGAAGGAGGAACTGAAGGAAATCCTTATTAGGCAGGAAATTGTGTTAGGGAAATTGATGGGATTGATAGTCTGCATCCCAGAGTACTTAAGGAAGTGGCCCTAGAAATAGTGGATGGCATTGGTGATCATTTTCCAACAATCTATCGACTCTGGATCAGTTCCTATGGACTGGAGGGTAGCTAATGTAACACCACTTTTTAAAAAAGGAATGAAAGAGAAAACGGGTAATTATAGACCAGTTAGTCTGACATCAGTAGTGGGGAAATGTTGGAATCAATTATTAAAGATGAAATAACAGCACATTTGGAAAGCAGTGACAGGATCAGTCCAAGTCAGCATGGATTTATGAAAGGGAAATCATGCTTGACAAATCTTCTGGAATTTATTGAGGATGCAACTAGTAAAGTGGACAAGGGAGAACCAGTGGATGTGGTGTATTTGGACTTTCAAAAGCCTTTTGACAAGGTCCCGCACAAGAGATTGGTGTGCAAAATTAAAGCACATGGTATAAGGGGTAATGTACTGATGTGGACAGAGAACTGGTTGGCAGACAGAAAGCAGAGAGTCGGGATAAACGGGTCCTTTTCAGAATGGCAGGCAGTGACTAGTGGGGTGCCGCTGGACTCAGTGCTGGGACCCCAGCTCTTTACAATATACATTAATGATTTGGATGAAGGAATTGAGTGTAATATCTCCAAGTTTGCAGATGACACTAAACTGGGTGGCGGTGTGAGCTGTGAGGAGGACGCTAAGAGACTGCAGAGTGACACTAACAGGTTAGGTGAGTGGGCAAATGCATGGCAGATGCAGTATAATGTGGATAAATGTGAGGTTATCCACTTTGGGGGCAAAAACACAATGGCAGAATATTATCTGAATGGTGGCAGATTAGGAAAAGGGGAGGTGCAACGAGACTTGGGTGTCATTGTACATCAGTCATTGAAAGTTGGCACGCAGGAACAGCAGGTGATGAAGAAGGCAAATGGTATGTTGGCTTTCATAGCTAGGGGATTTGAGTATAGGAGCAGGGAGGTCTTACTGCAGTTGTACAGGGCCTTGGGGGTGAGGCCTCACCTGGAATATTGTGTTCAGTTTTGATCTCCTAATCTGAGGAAGGACGTTCTTGCTATTGAGGGAGTGCAGCGAAGGTTCACCAGATTGATTCCCAGGATGGCTGCACTGACATATGAGGAGAATCTGGATTGACTGGGCCTTTATTCACTGGAGTTTAGAAGGATGAGAGGGGATCTCATTGAAACATATAAAATTCTGACGAGACTGGACAGGTTAGATGCAGGAAGAATGTTCCCGATGTTGGGGAAGTCCAGAACCAGGGGACACAGTCTAAGGATAAGGGGTAAGCCATTTAGGACTGAGATGAGGAGAAACTTCTTCACTCATGGAGTTGTTAACCTGTGGAATTCCCTACCGCAGAGAGTTGTTGAGGCCACTTCATTGGATATATTCAAGAGGGAGTTAGATACGGCCCTCATGGCTAAAAGGATCAAGGGGTATGGAGAGAAAGCAGGAATGGGGTACTAAAGTTGCATGATCAGCCATGATCTTATTGAATTGTGGTGCAGGCTCAAAGGGCCGAATGGCCTACTCCTGCACCTATTTTCTGTGTTTCTATGTTTCTGATCTGGCGGGCCGTAACGGGTGACTTTTCATTTTCAAATGCATCCATCACCAAGAGTAAGTCTGCAGGCTGTGCCATTTTCACCCCGGTAATAGGCAATAGTAGCCGACTGTAAGCATCAGCGCAGTTCTCTGTGCCTGGCCTGTGGCAAATTACATAGCTATATGCAGACAGCATGGGCACCCATCTTTGAATGTGAGCAGAGGCATTGGTATTAATACCTTTGCTCTCTGATAATAGCAATATTAGCAGCTTATGGTCAGTTTCTAACTCTAACTTAAGCCCAAACAGATACTTGTGCATTTTTTTCACCCCATAAATGCATGCCAGAACTTCTTTTTCAATCATGCTGTAGGCCCTTTCGTCCTTGGACAAACTCCTGGACACATAGGCAACCGGTTGCAATGTTCCTGATTCGTTTGCTTGTTGTAACACACACCCAACCCCGTACGAAGACACATCGCAAGCTAGCACTAAACGTTTACATGGGTCATACAGAACAAGCAGTTTGTTGGAACATAACAGATTCTGGCTTTCTCAAAAGCAGTCTCTTGTGATTTTCCCATACCCAATCATCTCCCTTGCGTAGCAACACATGTCGAGGTTCTAGCAAGGTGCTTAACCCGGGTAGGAAATTACCAAAATAATTGAGGAGTCCCAGGAACGACCGCAGCTCCGTCACGTTCTGTGGTCTCGGCGCGTTATTGATGGCCTCCGTCTTGGCGTCAGTGGGTCTGATTTCATCTGCTGCGATTCTTCTCTCTAATATCTCGGCCTCTGACACTAGGAAAATACACTTCGAGCGTTTCAACCTGAGTCCCACCCGATCTAGCCGACTTAGAACCTCTTCCAGGTTCTTCACGTGTTCAATGGTGTCCCGACCTGTGATCAATATGTCATCCTAGAAAACCACGGTGTGTGGAACCGACTTGAGCAGACTCTCCATATTCCTTTGAAAAATAGCCGCGGCCGATCGAATCCCAAACGGGCATCTATTGTAGATGAACAGACCTTTATGCGTGTTGATGCAGGTGAGGCCTTTCGAAGATTCCGCCAGTTCCTGCGTCATATAGGCCGAGGTCAGGTCCAACTTGGTGAACGTCTTCCCTCCTGCCAGCATCGCAAATAGGTCATCTGCCTTGGGTAGCGGGTACTGGTCCTGCAGCGAAAAATGGTTAATCATTACTTTATAGTCCCCACAAATTCTGACCGTGCCATTGCCCTTGAGAACTGGAACAATCGGACTGGCCCACTCGTTGAACTCAACCGGCGCAATGATGCCCTCTCGTTGCAGCCTTGTCCAGCTTGATCTCCACTTTCTCTCGCATCATGTATGGCACCGCACGTGCCTTGTGGTGGATGGGTTGTGTACCGGGAACCAAGTGGATCTGCACTTTCGCCCCAGAGAAATTTCCGATGCCTGGTTCAAATAACGACGGGAACTTGCTCAAAACCTGGGCACATGAGGCGTCGTTGACGGACGAAAGCGCTCAGATGTCGTCCCAGTTCCAGCAGATTTTTCCGAGCCAGCTTCTGCCAAACAGTGTGGGGCCATCTCCTGGTCCAATCCATAGTGGTAGTTCGTGCACCGCTCCATCATAGGAGACTTTTACTGCCAATTACAGGGATCAGCTTTTTAGTGTAAGTTCACAGCTTGGTATGAATAGGGCCGAGCTTGGGCCTGTGTGCCTTGTTGCACCACAGCCTCTTGAAGGATTTTCTACTCATTATGGACTGACTCGAACCCGTGTCCAATTCCATGGATACTGGAATTCCGTTCAGTTCAACTTTTAACATGATCAGTGGACATTTTGTGGTGAAGGTGTGTACCCCGTAAACTTCTGCCTTCTCAGTTCGAGTCTCTAGTTCAGTTTGATCTGCCATGGATTGGTCTTCCTCTGCAACGTGGTGGTTTGCAGGGTTTGCAGCTCGTCTGCACATTCGCTGGAGGTGCCCCATTGTTCCACAGCCTTTACACGCATAGTGTTTGAAGCGGCATTGATGGGCTCGATGATCACCTCTGCAGCGCCAACAAGGTGTTAATTGCCTTGCATTCACGCTTGGTGGTGGACTCTGAGTCATCTGAGGTCGTGCAGCTGGCTGTGTGTACGTTCTGCCATATGCATTCCTATCTGAAAACGAGGTTACTTTGTGTACAGTACTTGCCGAAGCATCTTTATGCTGCGAAATTTGTTTGGTGTTATCGCTGGTGGACATATCGTTATGGCTTTGCAAGGTTCGGTGTTTCAACAGTCAATAGTTTGTGAAGGATAAACTCATGGCCAATGCCAAGCACAAAAAGTCTCTTAGCATTTGCTCCAGGAATCCACCAAATTCGCAATGTCCTGCAAGGCGCCTTAGTTCAGTGACGTAGCTCGCCACTTCCTGGCCTTCAGACCGTTGACATGTATAAAATCGATACCTTGCCATCAGAATGCTCTCCTTCGGATTTAGGTGCTCCCGGACCAGCATACACAGTTCTTCATACGATTTGGTTGTTGGTTTCGCCGGAGGAAGAAGATTCTTCATGGGGCCATGGGCTGTTGCCCCGCAGACGGTGAGGAGGATCACCCTTCGTTTGGCAGCGTTCTCATTCCCTTCCAGCTCATTGGCCATGAATATTGGTCGAGTCGCTCCACGAAGGCTTCCCAATCATCACCTTCTGAGAATTTCTCCAGGATACCAACAGTTCTCAGCATTTTCGCGTGATGATTTGTTATCTATTACTTGTCGCCAGTTGTTATATCTCAAATAAAGCAACGTGACTGAGTACTGTAGACTTGAGTAAGTGTGACCTTAGTCTTTTTATTCTGACCCCAGATTGCTGACACAGCATGGGAGGCCTGCTTATATGCAGTGATCCCGAGGGATACCGGGATCCCTTTGGACTCTAACAGTTGCACCCTCTGGTGACGGTAGAATGCTGGTTACAAGGTGTTGCAAACAAAACAGATGGCAAAGGTAATTTAGATGTTGGAATGAGTTCCTCAGTGCCAAGATTATGTTCGGAAAGTAGGAAGGAGATCCCAGCAAACAAATCGCCACAGGGCTTGGGAGTGTCGGAAATAATCAGATGTTTAAGAGCATAAGATATTGGAAGAGGAGAGGGAAAGACTGAGATGTGAGACAATGAGAGCTTTGGCAATTTGGGCAGGGAGCATGGTGCAATCCTTATATTGGCAAGGCAGTTTTAGTAGGCAGGGGTTTTCTCAATTACTGAGCCAGGTTTCTGTCAGGCTCAGGATATCGATGGACCCTTCCAAGATCAGGTGGATGTAAAATAATGTTTTGCTGAATGGGCTAAAAATAAAACGAGTGATTTTTATTTTTGGATAGCCAGGGAAAGGCCCTGGGAACAATATCTTCCTCTGGAGAGTACTGCCCTGATGCTTAAAGGTGGTGTGAATGGCATCTGGTCAGTGGCATCAGCACATTATTATCCTGTAGAAAGTTCGTGGCCACTTTAGGTTGTTGAAGGTGGAAATGGGATGGGGTGTCCCCAGTCCATTCTTTTGGTCTGACTGGACAGTATTTTAGTCAAACCTTGACTGGGGATTGTACCTGGTGTCAGGGCTGTAATTTAAGTGAGCAGGGTCAGGGGCTGCTGCTAGCAGCCCGAATACCGCTGTATGAAATGGATGCAATTCAGCATTACAAGCAAAAAAATCAGCTGCTTTAAAGGGGAAGTAGTTGGGCTGTACCATTAGGCAATGCTACATGTTGCTTTGTTTGCCGGATTTCGGGGTTATGTGGAGGAATGTTTGCACAAAAATTGACATCTGGGTCCAAAGCTTCACCTCATTCATTTGCAATAGGACATGCTAACTTAAGGCAGCTGAACACTTGTCCAGTTTTAGGAACATAAGAAATAGAAGCAGGAGTAGGCTATCTGGTCCATCGAGCCTGCTCTGCTACTCAAAAAGATCATGGCTAATCTGATCATGGACTCAGCTCCACTTCCCTGCCTGCTCCCCATAACCCTTTATTCCCTTATTGCTCAAAAATCTGTCTATCTCCACCTTAAATATATTCAATGACCCAGCCTCCATAGCTCCCTGGGGCAGAGAATTACAACCCTCAGAGAGAAGAAATTTCTCCTCATCTCAGTTTTAAATGGGTGGCCCCTTATTCTAAGACTATGTCCCCTAGTTTTAGTTTCCCCTATGAATGGAAATACCTCTCTGCATCCATCATGACGAGCCCCCTCATTATCTTATATGTTTCAATAAGATCACCTCTCATTCTTCTGAACTCCAACGTGTATAGGTCCAACCTACTCAACCTATCTTCATAAGTCAACCCCCTCATCTCCAGAATCAACCTAGTGAACCTTCGCTGAACTGCATCCAATGCAAGTATATTCTTCCTTAAAAATGGAGACCAAAACTGTTCGCAGTACTCCAGGTATGACCTCACCAATACCTTATACAGTTGTAGCAGGACTTCTCTGCTTTTATACTCTATCCCCCTTGCAATAAAGGCCATCATTCCATTTGCCTTCCTGATTACTTGCTGTATCTGCATACTAACTTTTTGTGTTTCATGCACAAGGATCCCAGGTCACCTCTGTACTGCAGCACTTTGCAATTTTTCTCCATTTAAATTATCATTTACTTTTCTATTATTTCTGCCAAAGTGGATAACCTCACATTTTCCCACATTATACTCCATCTGCCACAATTTTTGCTCACTTAGCCTGTCTATATCCCTTTGCAGATTATTTGTGTCCTCCTCACAATTTGCTTTCCCACCCATCTTTGTATCATCAGCAAACTTGGTTACGTTACATTTCACTTCTTGTACTGTTCCAATGACCCCTGATATTCAGTCCAAAGACCTATCAGAAGGACAAGATGTTTTCAACCTTAAATTTCAAGAGACATCATTAATATCATACCTCGAGTTTTAGAGATAGATTATTGCCAGAAAGTTTTGTTTCCTTCCTTCCTGGCTAACTGTAGGGAAAGCCCAAGTATAAATCCATTTGAAGTTTGGATTCAAACTGTGGCCTTATACTGGAATCCGATATTGGTGTTTAGTTTGACATTGCGATCATAAATAACTCGGGGAACGACTTTGGCTTTCCTCACAGGAAAAGATGAACACAATAACATTGAAAGTGTATAGTCTTATTTGTCCTTTGGCATGATGCCAATACTTTGGCTAGGTCTTTGCATGGGGTGTTCGGAAAGGGTTTATGTATTTTCTGTTATGTAAGCCAGTTAAACTATAACCTTTACTGGCTGTAGGCATTTGTAAGATCTATTATGTTGGCAACTTTCTATAATGGCTAAAATGCTCTTTGGAATGCACAATTTTATCAAGCTAAGGGTTGTGCAAAATAAAAAAAATTGACCCAAGGCATTAAATAGCCACTGAATCTGCAAAGTTGAACAAGCTAAGTTACAGGACGATTCGAAAATGCTTGGAAACTGGGCAAACAGATAACAGATGAAATTCAGTGTAGAGAAATGCAAAGTGCTTCACATGGAGGCAAGAAATCCAGGAAGGAACTATTACTTTAATGTGTAACAAAAATGAAAGAGATCTGGGGGTCCAGACTGACAATAAATTGAAGCTATCACAACAATTCTCGGTGGCAGTGAGTAAAGCCGAGGCCCTAAACTATGGAATTCCCTCCCTCTGCAGCCACCGATCTGCTCAATCACACCCTCAACACCATCTTTGATGCCCTAGTCCCTATTAAAACCATTACTCTCTCTCACCCTGGCTATTCCCCCTTGTACATCCCTGATCTTCGCTCCCTCAAGTCCAAGGGACGCAGACTTGAAGAGATGTGACAAACAATTGGTTTAGCCTTTCACCGCCAGATCTGGCTGGACCACATAAAGCACTATCAGGTCCTACTCTTGTCTGCCAAAACTGCTCACTATTCCAGGTTCATTCTGGAATGCAAAGATAACCCCCGGCTACCATTCTCTACTGCTAATCATCTTCTAAAACCCCTCTCCCCTGTCTCCACCACACTCACCTCCAACAAGAATGCGAAGAGCTCATGGACTTCTTTGTCTCAAAGATTGAGACCATCCGATCAGCTGCCTCTGCGAGTTCCCTTCCTTCACCTAGCCCACAGGGCCAAACTTCCACTGAGGTTCTCCCCTACACTAGCCCTGAACTAGCTCCAGCTTCTCTCTGATCTCCCCTCTTGATCTCTCCACGCTCATCTTGTCCATGAGACCCACTTCCTGCTCCCTTGACCCTATTCCCACTAAACTACTGACCACCCAACTTCCTTTTCTGGCTCCCACGTTAGCTGACATTGTTAACGGTTCTCTCTCCTCTGGTACTGTTCCACTCTTCTTCAAATCTGCCGTCATCACCCCTCTGCTCAAAAAAACAACTCTTGACCCCACTGTGCTTGCAAGCACTAGAGTTTATTTCTAGAGGGATAGAATTGAAAAGTAGTGAAGATATGCGAAATTTGTATTGGACATTAGTTAGACCACATTTGGAGTTCTGTGTGCAATTCTGATCGCCATATTATAAAAAGGATAGAGAGACACTGGAGATGGTGCAGAGAAGATTTACATGATGATGCCAGAAATTCAAGGATACATCTATCAGGAAAGAATGAACAGGCTGGGTCTCTTTTCTCTTGAAAATAGAAGGCTGAGGGATGACTTAAAAGAGGTCTTTAAAATTATGAAAGGTTGTGATAGAGTAGATACAGAGAGAATGTTTCCACTTCTGGGGCAGAGCATAACTAGAGGCCATCAACATAACACAATCACCAAGAAATCAAACAGAGAATTCAGAAGAAACTTCTTTACCCAGAGTGGTGAGAATGTGGAACTCACTACCACAGGGAGTGGTTGAAGTGAATAGTACAGATGCATTTAAGGAGCGGTTAGATAGCATATGAGAGAGAAGGGTGTTATGTCTTTATGCTCTGATAATGACTCCACGAGGCAAAGTATTGCACTTGAACTGTAGTGACCTTAGTCCATTTAATATAATTCCAGAGTGAAGAACACACATGGTGGCCTGCCTTTTATATTAGGCCTGGCACACCTGTACAGGTAACCTACAAGTCTCCCACTGCAGTGCCCTATGGTGGCACACCTCAGTGACCATACAGCTGGTGTACAAGTTTCCCATAGTAGTGCCCTCTGGTGGCACATCATATGTAATAGTACAAGCAGAAAACATGTCTGGATACCTGACATCACTCTCCCTCAAGTCCTTAGTGCAAATCGCCTTCAAACATTGACTGTGCTCTGGGCTTAGGTCTATTTGGTTGACCCTTGGAGGGTCGTTTCCATCTTGGATGAGTAGGTGGTGTTTTGTTGGCAGTAGAGTGCTGGTGGTTTCTGTTTGCGAGTCCATGACCACTCCATTCTCTGCACCCCGCACCCCCCACATATAGATTATGCAGGGGGCTCATTACATTCATATACATTCATATCCAGAAAAAAAATATGCATTTACATCATTACATTTGTGGTACAGTTGTGAGGCAAGTGCATTTGACTGGTGAGATACATTCTTGATACATACTTGGAATCAGTACTGGTGTCAGCACCAGTGTGTGAGGACAAACTAGTTCCCGAACTGTTGGATGGTGTCTGTTGTGTATCTGTAAAGCATGCACTCGCATGTTCCGCCACCAGGGAGCACATCCGCTGAAGTCCCAAGGGCATCCCAGCATCCCTTGGGAGCACTGTATATAAGCTGGTCCCTAAGGCCTGTTCCTCACTCTGGAATGTCTTAATAAACACTGAGGTCACTGTTACTTTAACCTCCCTGTGTGCAGTCTGATCTGAGTTAGGAACACAATAACAGACGACGAGTATACGAATCCAACGCAAAGATGCAGCAAACTGTGGGCATCCTGGAGAAGTTCACGAAGGGTGAGGACTGGGAAGCCTATGTCAAATGGCTAGACCAGTACTTTGTAGCCAACGAGCTGGACGGAGAAGGAAGCGCTGCAAAAAGGAGAGCGGTCCTCCTCACGGTCTGCGGGGCACCGACCTACAGCCTCACGAAGAATCTTCTGGCTCCGGTGAAACCCACAGATAAGTCATATGCGGAGTTGTGTACACTGGTTCGGGAGCATCTTAACCCAAGAGAGAGCGTGCTGATGGCGAGGTATCGGTTCTACACGTGCCAGCGATCTGAAGGTCAGGAAGTGGCGAGCTACGTCACCGAGCTAAGGCGACTTGCAGGACAATGTGAGTTTGATGGCTACCTGGAGTAAATGCTCAGAGACTTTTTTGTACTGGGCATTGGCAACGAGACCATCCTATGAAAACTTTTGACTGTAGAGACACCGACCCTCAGCAAGGCCATTACGATAGCACAGGCATTTATGTTCACCAGTGATAACACCAAACAAATCTTTCAGCACACAAGTGCTAGCAATGTTCATAAATTAACTGGAACTGTGTTTGCAAGCAGAAATGTACAGGGCAGAAACCACGAGTCTGCAACTGCCAGCAGGCCTCAGGTGACCCAGATGACTCAGAGTCCGCAACAAAGGATGAATGCAAGGCAATTCACACCTTGTTGGCGTTGTGGAGGCTTCCATTCAGCATATCCATTCTGCTTCAAAGGGTATGTTTGCAAGAGCTGTGGAACACTGGGGCACCTCCAACGAGCTTGCAGCCCTGAAAAACCTACTAACCACCACATGGCAGAGGAAGATTGGTCCATGGTGGATCAAAACAATTTCGAGCCTCAAAGAGAGGAGGCAGATGCTGAAGTACACGGGGTGCACACATTCTTGTCGAAATGTCCACCTATAATGCTAAATGTAAAATTGAATGGCTTACCCGTAGCCATGGAACTGGACACTGGCGCTAGCCAATCCATCATGAGTAAAAAGATGTTTGAGAGACTGTGGTGCAACATGGCACTCAGACCAGCCCTGAGCCCCATCCACACGAAACTGAGAACGTACAGCAAAGAACTTAACACTGTCCTGGGCAGCGCCATGGTCAAGGTCACCTACGAGGGCACGGTGTATGAACTGCCACTCTGGATTGTCCCGGGCGATGGCCCCACACTGCTTGGAAGGAGCTGGCTGGGCAAAATCCGCTGGAACTGGGATTACATCCGAGCACTATCACATGTCGATGAGGCCTCATGTACCCAGGTTCTTAACGAATTTCCTTCCCTATTTGAGCCAGGCATTGGAAACTTTTCCGGGGCGAAGGTGTAGATCCACTTGGTCCCAGAGGCGCGACCCATTCACCACAAGGCGCGAGCGATACCTCACATGATGAGGGAGAGAGTGGAAATCGAACTGGACAGGCTGCAACGCGAGGGCATCATCTCCCCAGTGGAATTCAGCAAGTGGGCCAGCCCGATTGTTCCAGTACTCAAAAGTGATGGCACGATCAGGATTTGCGGCGATTATAAAGTAACTATTAATTGTTTCTCGCTACAGGACCAATACCCGCTACCTAAGGCAGACGACCTATTTGCGACGCTGGCAGGAGGCAAGACGTTCACCAAGCTCGACCTGACTTCGGCCTACATGACGCAGCAGCTGGAGGAGTCTTCGAAGGTCTCACCCACATCAACACGCACAAAGGACTGTTCATCTACAACAGATGCCCATTTGGAATTCGGTCAGCTGCAGCGATATTCCAGAGAAACATGGAGTGTCTACTCAAGTCGGTACCACGCATGGTGGTTTTTCAGGACGACATATTGGTCACGGATCTGGACACCGTCGAGCAACAGAAGTGGAGTTTTTGGGGAGAAAGATCACGGCGGACGGCACTCGGCCCACAGACGCCAAGACAGAGGCTATCAGGAACTTGCCCAGGCCACAGAATGCCACGGAGCTGCGGTCGTTCCTGGCGCTCCTCAACTATTTTGGTAACTTCTGACCGGGGTTAAGCACCCTCTTAAAGCCCCTATATGTGTTGTTGTGTAAAGGTGAGAACTGGGTATGGGGAAAAAAAACCAAGTAATTGCTTTTGAGAAAGCCAGAAACATTTTATGCTCCAACAAGCTGCTTGTATTGTATAACCCGTGTAAACGACTTGTGCTAGCATGTGATGCGTCATCGTACGGAGTCGGGTGTGTATTACAACAAGCTAACATTGCGGGGAAGTTGCAACCTGTCGCCTATGCCTCCAGGAGCCTGTCTAAGGCCGAGAGGGCCTACTGCATGATTGAGAAAGAGGCATTAGCGTGTGTGTTCGGGGTAAAGAAAATGCATCAGTAACTGTTTGGCCTCAAATTTGAGCTGGAAACCGAGCACAAGCCCCTCATATCCCTGTTCGCTGAAAACAAGGGGATAAATAAGAATGCCTCAGCCCGCATACAAAGATGGGCATTTGCGTTATCAGCGTATAACTATGCCATCCGCCACAGGCCAGGCACCGAGAACTGTGCAGATGCTCTCAGTCGGCTACCATTGTCCACCACGGGGGTGGAAATGGCACAGTCTGCAAATTTGTTGATGGTGGCGCAGCCCGCAGACTTGTTGGTGGTCATGGAAGTGTTTGAAAATGATAAATCACCTGTCATGGCCGAAGAACATAAGAATTAGGAACAGGAGTAGGTCATCTAGCCCCTCGAGCCTGCTCTGCCATTCAATAAGGTCATGGCTGATCTGGCCGTGAACTCAGCTCCACTTACCCGCCCTCTCCCCGTAACCCTTAATTCCCTTATTGGTTAAAAATCTATCAATCTGTGATTTGAACACATTCAATGAGCTAGCCTCAACTGCTTCCTTGGGCAGAGAATTCCACAGATTCACAACCCTCTGGGAGAAGAAATTTCTTCTCAACTCGGTTTTAAATTGGCTCCTCCGTATTTTGAGGCTGTGCCCCCTAGTTCTAGTCTCCCCTACCAGTGGAAAAAACCTCTCTGCCTCTATCTTGTCTATCCCTTTCATGATTTTAAATGTTTCTATAAGATCACCCCTCAACCTTCTCAACTCCAACGAGTAAAGACCCAGTCTACTCAATCTATCATCATAAGGTAATCCCCTCATTTCTGGAATCAGCCTAGTGAATCGTCTCTGTACCCCTTCCAAAGCTATTATATCCTTCCTTAAGTAAGGTGACCAAAACTGCACGCAGTACTCCAGGTGCGGCCTTACCAATACCTTATACACTTGCAGCAGGACCTCCCTGCTTTTGTACTCCATCCCTCTCGCAATGAAGACCAACATTCCATTCGCCTTCCTGATTACCTGCTGCACCTGCAAACTAATCTTTTGGGATTCATGCACAAGGACCCCCAGGTCCCTCTGCACCACAGCATGTGTAATTTCTTCCCATTCAAATAATATTCCCTTTTTTTTTCCCAAGGTGGATGACCTCACACTTTCCGACATTGTATTCCATCTGCCAAACCTTAGCCCATTCGCTTAACCTATCCAAATCTCCTTGCAGCTTCTCTGAGTCCTCTACACAACCCGCTTTCCCACTAATCTTAGTGTCGTCTGCAAATTTTGTTGCACTACACTCTGTCCCCTCTTCCAGGTCATCTATGTATATTGTAAACAGTTGTGGTCCCAGCACTGATCCCTGTGGCACACCATTAACCACCGATTTCCAACCGGAAAAGGACCCATTTATCTCGACTCTCTGCTTTCTGTTTGCCAGCCAATTCTCTATCCATGCTAGTACATTTCCTCCGACGCCGCGTACCTCTATCTTCTGCAGTAACCTTTTGTGTGGCACCTTATCGAAGGCCTTTTGGAAATCTAAATACACCACATCCATCGGTACACCTCTATCCACCATGCTCGTTATATCCTCAAAGAATTCCAGTAAGTTAGTTAAACATGATTTCCCTTTCATGAATCAATGCTGCGTCTGCTTGGTTGCACTATTCCTATCTAGATGTCCCGCTATTTCTTCCATAATGATAGTTTCAAGCATTTTCCCCACTACAGATGTTAAACTAACCGGCCTATAGTTACCTGCCTTTTGCCTGCCCCCTTTTTTAAACAGAGGCGTTACATTAGCTGCTTTCCAATCCGCTGGTACCTCCCCAGAGTCCAGAGAATTTTGGTAGATTATAACGAATGCATCTGCTATAACTTCCGCCATCTCTTTTAATACCCTGGGATGCATTTCATCAGGACCAGGGGACTTGTCTACCTTCAGTCCCATTAGCCTGTCCAGCACTACCCCCCTAGTGATAGTGATTGTCTCAAGGTCCTCCCTTCCCACATTCCTGCAAATTTTGGCATGGTTTTTGTGTCTTCCACTGTGAAGACCGAAGCAAAATAATTGTTTAAGGTCTCAGCCATTTCCACATTTCCCATTATTAAATCCCCCTTCTCATCTTCTAAGGGACCAACATTTACTTTAGTCACTCTTTTCCGTTTTATATATCTGTAAAAGCTTTTACTATCTGTGTTTATGTTTTGCGCAAGTTTACCTTCGGAATCTATCTTCCCCTTCTTTATTGCTTTTTTAGTCATTCTTTGCTGTTGCTTAAAATTTTCCCAATCCTCTAGTTTCCCACTAACCTTGGCCACCTTATATGCATTGGTCTTTGATTTGATACTTTCCTTTATTTCCTTGGTTATCCACGGCTGGTTATCCCTTCTCTTGCCGCCCTTCTTTTTCACTGGAATATATTTTTGTTGCGCATTATGAAAGAGCTCCTTAAAAGTCCTCCACTGTTCCTCAATTGTGCCACCGTTTAGTCTTTGTTTCCAGTCTACTTTAGCCAACTCTGCCCTCATCCCACTGTAGTCCCCTTTGTTTAAGCATAGTACGCTCGTTTCTGACACAACTTCCTCACCCTCAATCTGTATTACAAATTCAACCATACTGTGATCACTCATTCCGAGAGGATCTTTTACTAGGAGATCGTTTATTTTTCCTGTCTCATTACACAGGACCAGATCTAAGATGGCTTGCTCCCTTGTAGGTTCTGTTACATACTGTTCTAAGAAACAATCCCGTATGCATTCTATGAATTCCTCCTCCAGGCTACCCCGTGCGATTTGATTTGACCAATCGATATGTAGGTTAAAATCCCCCATGACTACTGCCGTTCCTTTTTCACATGCCTCTATTATTCCCTTGATTATTGCCCACCCCACCGTGAAGTTATTATTTGGGGGCCTATAAACTACGCCGACCAGTGACTTTTTCCCCTTACTATCTCTAATCTCCACCCACAATGATTCAACATTTTGTTCATTGGAGCCAATATCATCCCTCACAACTGCCCTGATACCAGCCAAGATCCTCTGCTGTCCCTTATAAAAACCTGTGTACTGCATGGGAGCTGGGCCAGCATCCCCGCTGAAATGCAAGAGCTAATCAAGCCATTCCAGCGGCGAAAGGACGAGCTGTCCATTCAGGCAGACTGCCTGTTGTGGGGTGGTGCTACCCAAAAAGGGCAGGGAGACGTTCATCTCGGATCTCCACAGCACACACCCAGATATAGTAATGATGAAAGCAATAGCCAGACCCCATGTGTGGTGGCCCGGTATCGACTCTGACTCAGAGTCCTGTGTATGGCAATGCCGCGTGTGTGCTCAGTTAAGCAACGTGCCCAGAGAGGCACCACTATGTTTGTGGTCCTGGCCCTCCAGACCATGGTCAAGGATCCACGTCGACTATGCGGGCCCGTTTCTCAGTAAAATGTTCCTGGTGGTGGTGGATGCTTTTTCAAAATGGATTGAATGTGAAATAATGTCGGGGAGCACCGCCACCGCCACCATTGAAAGCCTGAGGGCGATGTTTGCCACCCACGGCCTGCCTGACATACTGGTCAGTGACAACGGGCCATGTTTCACCAGTGCCGAATTTAAAGAATTCATGACCTGCAATGGGATCAAACATGTCACCTCGGCCTAGTTTAAGCAAGCCTCCAATGGACAGGCAGAGCGGGCAGTACAAACAATCAAACAGAGCCTTAAACGAGTCACAGAAGGCTCACTCCAAACCCACCTGTCCCGAGTACTGCTCAGCTACCGCACGAGACCCCACTCGCTCACAGGGGTGCCCCCGGCTGAGCTACTCATGAAAAGGACACTTAAAACCAGACTCTCGCTGGTTCACCCCAACCTGCATGATCAGGTAGAGAGCAGGCGGCAGCAACAAAATGTAAACGATGGTCACACCACTGTGTCACGGGAAATTGATCTGAATGACCTTGTGTATGTGCTAAACTATGGACATGGTCCCAAGTGGATCGCGGGCACAGTGATAGCTAAAGAAGGGAATAGGGTGTCTGTAGTCAAACTAGATAATGGACAAATTTGCAGAAAGCACCTGGACCAAACGAGGCTGCGGTTCACAGACTGCCCTGAACAACCCACAGAAGACACCACCTTTTTCGAGCCCACAACACACACCCAAAGGATCAACGACCCACCACCCCGGACCAGGAAATTGAACCCATCACGCCCAACAGCCCAGCAATGCCAGGCTCACCCAGCAGCCCTGCAGGGTCAACAACACGCCAGCCCAGCGAGAGCACAGCCAACACACCAGAACAAACATTTGTACCAAGGCGTTCCACCAGGAAAAGAAAGGCTCCCGACCGCCTCACCTTGTAAATAGTTTGCACTTTGACTTTGGTGGGGAGTGATGTTGTATATCTGTAAAGCATGCACTCCCATGTTCCGCCACCAGGGAGCGCATCCCCTGAAGTCACAAGGGATCCCAGCATCCCTTAGGAGCACTGTATATAAGCCGGCCCCTAAGGCCTGTTCCTGACTCTGGAGTGCCTTAATAAAGACTGAGGTCACTGTTACTTTAACCTCCCTGTGTGCAGTCTCATCTGTGTTAGGAACACAATAGTGTCCAGATAGTCTGGTGGCGGCACAGTGCCCAGTGCTGGCAGTGGGAACCCGGTTGGCTCAAGTTGCCTGCTCTTGGGGCCTTTGCCGTTGCTCCTAGCATCGGGCAGGTTCACAGGTGCCTGTGACCTCCCTGTCCTTTCCTTACGCCCTGGGTCGCTGCTGCTTCCTGAGGGGCAGTCGTCTGGCAGTGCGCAGGGAACTGCTGACTCACTTGCCTGGGCGTTATTTGGTTTGGGATCCTGGCTGATTCCGGTCCCATTTGGGAGAACCGTTGCGGGTGACCCTTCATTCCCGGGTGTAGCCTTGGTGGCGATAGGGTTTGGGGGCTGCGTATTAGCGCGGTTTGCACTTTCAGGCTCATAGAAACATAGAAACATAGAAAATAGGTGCAGGAGTAGGTCATTTGGCCCTTCAAGCCTGCACCACCATTCAATAAGATCATGTCTGATCATTCACTCAGTACCCCTTTCCTGCTTTCTCTTCATACCCCTTGATCCCCCGAGCCGTAAGGGCCATATCTAACTCCCTCTTGAATATATCCAATGAGATATATCCAATGAAATTGTAAGCGTGTCACCGTGACTGCTTCTCTTCAACCCTGTCTTCTCCAGGAGCTCCAGTGTGTTATATTTTTCCAGGTGTCATTACATTGGACAAATGCGGGTATCATTTGTCATCACATTCTGTGTGTATGCTGTTGATAAAGCGCTATCATTTAGTTTAAGAATAGTTGTTACCCTTTGTTGTACATGCCTTTGATGTCTAATCTTTACTGCAAAAGAAATGTACTCCCTTATCTACACTGGAGTCCATTCAACAATTGACATTTCTTCTTCACACTCCCCCCTGCTGTGCTAAAAGCCTGCCTGGTGCATCTATGCGTTTTTCTGAAGTATGTTTTAACCTAACAACCCTCTAGCTCAGTATTATATAATGCTGTACAATTAATAATCTATATGTGCCTACCCTTTTGTCTTGCCATCATCATAGGCGGTCCCTTGAACGAGGATGACTTGCTTCCACGAGAGTTCACAGATGTTTCAATGAAGGACCCGATATTCCAGTCCTGAACTCCAATTGAGGGGGTGGAAGATGCCTGTGCGTGAATTTTTTTAACGTGTGGTGACCGTTGCACATCAGCCACCACATGGGCTTGACAGAGCTCGGCCTTTATCCAGTGGCAAGGATTAACCACGACAACTGGAGACCTGCTCTGCAGCATGAACCTAGTGCGCACACATATTGCAGTGTGGGCTGGCCCGTGCTGCCCCTGGGCCCTCGGCTCTTCTGGGCCCCATACCCTCATTCGCCGCACCTCTACCACGATGTTTCAGGGCCCGTAACACTTGTCTTGTAACACTGTTGTGAAGTGCCTTGGGACGTTTTACTATGTTAAACATGCTATATACAATACAAGTTATTATTATTACCCTAACAAAAGATTTTTAAAGTGAGGAGAGAAGTGGAGGGATGCAGAGAGGTTTAGGGAGGGAGTTCCAGAAAGTATGGCCAAGGCCATTGCGAAGGCTCTGCCAGCAATAGAAGGAGAAGGTGAGGGCAGGATGTACAAAATATCAAAGTCGGAGCATTGAAGAGTGCTGTTTGTATATTGATCTCAGGCGGGCTTGATGCTGACAGTGGACACTTTGGATGAGCGCATCACATTTCAAAGTGTCAGAATTTGTTACAACTTCAAAATAATCTTTAAAAAAAGAAACAAGAGTAATTATTTCCTACTGCTTTTTTTTGATCTTGCTTCAGGAGCCAGAAATTTACAGTCATCTGCCATTGTGGCGGTTGGTGCCATCCAGTGCCTGAGAGGTGGAGCTGATCAGGGGCAGGGTATAGATACCGGTGCCATTGTCCTCCTACAGCTTGTCTATATTAGCTGCTTGTGGCCACACTCCATGGTGCATCACTCTGGTCCCAGGGACACAGGCTACAGCACTGGGTGGCCGCTGGACCTGTGTGCTCCCGATGGGTGCTTGCCCACTACATTATCTGAATTCAGTTGAAATCCTGCATCGCGCAACATTTCATTACTCATTGTGGATAAACTGTAGCTCGATTGCAATCGCACGACTTTTCTTTGCTTATTACATGTATAAAACTCTGATCATCAATTACAAGCTTTACATTTAACTCACAGTTGCTATTACATTGCTTGAGTGTGTAGAACTGTCCCTTTAAGTGTGGTGGGTTGCTGGCCTCCTTTAAGAGAGCCTTGCTATCTTTACCCCAATCATCTTCTTCACTTGGTGCCACGTGTTGCTCCATCAGCGCTGCATCTCGTGGTCTGGCCGCCGCCATCTTTTTATTCAGCGCTTCACCTCGTGGTTTGGTCGCCATCTTTCTCCCATCCACGATGTCGGCTGCTGTGATCCTCTTCTCCCCGGGTTCTGCCACCGAAGCTGGGAAGTCGCCTTTGGATCCGATTTTCTTCCTCCGGAGTCCTGCCACTGGAGCCTGGAAGATGCATTCGGGTCGTCTCAGCTGGATCATCTCCGAGCAGTCGTGCTGAGCGTCTGTGCCTCGGGTGCTGTGCTGGTCTGCTCTCTGGTGCCGGATCCAATCTCAGGTGGGGGCTTGCTTTGCCTCTGAGCGTGGGGGATGCCGATCGCTAGAGGGATGAAATCTTCCCAGCTCCAATGGATCATCTTCATCCACCTTCTTCCGAGTAGCATTGGTCCATCACCTGCAACAATCCACAGTGGTAACTTGTGCACTGCACTACCAACGACTGGGATAAGTTCATTGGTGTAGGTGCGCAGCTTTGGCTGAACTAGGACCAACTTGGGTCGTTCAGCTTGATTGTCCCATAGCCTCACAAAGGCTTCTTGATTCATTACTGACTGGCTCGCCCCCGTGTCCACCTCCATGAAGACTGGAGCGCCATTTATCTCGACTTCCATCCTCAACGGGGAACATTCTGTGGTGCAGGCAAACATTCCGTACACCTCACCATGGAGCTGAACTGCCTCTCTGACCACTTCTTCATAATCCACGCTGGATTCATGACCCTCTGCAGACTCTTCATCCACACAGTGAGTCCTATTTCTTTTACACATTCGCTGGAGGTGACCCTTTGTGCTGCAGCCTTTACACACATAGTCCTTAAAACTGCACTGGTGAGCCAGGTGATTACCTCCGCAACGCCAGCATAGTGCTAACCGATTAGCCCCCTCGGTGGACTCTGAGTTAAGAGAGCGGCCTGTTCTCTCTCCCCTGAGGAGATTCAGGTTCTACAGTCCAGCCTCTAAAAGGAACCACTATGTGTACAGTACTTGCCGGGTTTGAGTTCTGAGGATGAGTCATCCGCCTGGAGCTGCAGGTCGAGGCCATGAATGCCGCTCATGGTGATGGCCTTCTGCAGTGTGACTGTGGTATCCGCAGACAGTAGCCTGTGAAGAATGTCCTCGTGGCCGATTCCGATGACAAAGATATCCCGCAGCGCTTTGGTGAGGTATTCGCTGAAATCACATGGTGCCACCAGCCTCCTGAGGTTTTCAGCATATTTCATGATTTCCTGGTCTTCGGGCCATCAGTGGGTGTAAAACCGGTGTCTGGCTATGAGGATGCTCTCTTTGGACTGGAGTTGTTCTTGGATCAGCATTACAAACTTCTCATATTTCTTGGTTGTCTTCGCTGGTGCCAGCAAGTTCCTGACAAGGCCATAGACGGTAGGCCTGGTGAGCAGGATAGCTCTGCACTTATCAGCCAGTGTGGCTGGATCATCGCCTGCCAGGTCGTTTGCGGTGAAGAAATGGTTGAGCCTCTCCAAAAAGGCGTCCCAACCATCCCCATCGGCGAACTACTGCAACGCACCAAAGTTAGCCATTTTCATGTGAAAGTCCATAATCTCATCACCAATTGTTACGTCTTTAGATGCTCTAACAATGACTCCATGAGGCAAAGTATTGCACTTGAACTGTAGTGACCTTAGTCCATTTAATGAAACTCCAGAGTGAGGATCACACCTGGTGGCCTGCCTTTTATACTAAGCCTGGCATACCTGTACAGGTAACCTACAAGTCTCCCACTGCAGTGTCCTCTGGTGTTACACCTTATGTAATAGTACAAGCAGTAAACATGTCTGGATACATGACAAAGGGAATAGAGGATTATCCTGTTAGGATTAGATGAGGAAAGACACGAGGAGGCTCGAATGGAGCATAAATGCCGGCGTGGACCGGTTGGGCCGAATGGCCTCTTTCTGTGCTGTATATCCTATGATGTTTTCTTTCTCTCTTTCACTTACAGCTGCAATTCTTCTTTTCTCATACATGCCGGATACCCGTCTGATGTACTGACCTAATATTCTCATAGTTTTGAAAACATGTGTATAATCACTGAGACTGGAGTTTCCATTGGGCTTTAGGAATAGGCTTTGATACTTCTCAATTTTCCAGGGTGGTAGCAGACGCGATCGGTGGCAGGTCGGCTGAGAAAGTTGTTTTTTTTGACAGCGGGTCGGGAACCTGGTCAACCCGCTCCCATGCACATTTCCTATTGGTGCATCTGTCATTGTGGAGCCAACCCACCCGACCTGCAGCGGCGGGGGACCCAAATGAAATCATAATGAGGTACTTTAGAGACACACAAGTGCCTTTTATCCCCTATTTTTATATTTCCCTGCAAGGCCACGGGATTCACATCTTTCAACCTGAGGTGTGAGTTCTGTGGTCATTGCTCCAGCTGATTACTTGAAACCAAAATAAAAACTTTTATTCGTTATTGGCAAGGCCAGCATTTATTGCCCATCACTAATTGCCCTTGAGAAGGTGGTGGTGAGCTGCCTTCTTGAACCGCTACAGTTCTTGTGGTGAAGGAACTCCAACAGTGCTGTCAGGGAGGGAATTCCAGGATTTTGACTCCGCGATGATGAAGGAACAGCGACATACTTCCAAAGTCAGGATGGTGCGTAACTTGGAGGGGAACTTGCAGGTGGTGGTGTTCACATGCGTCTGCTGCCCTTGTCCTTCTAGGTGCTAGAGGTCACTGGTTTGGGTGGTGCTGCCAAAGAAGCTTTGGCGAGTTGCTGCAGTGCATCTTATAGATGGTACACACTGCAGCCATAGTGCGGCAGTGGTGGAGGGAGTGACTTTTGAAGGTGGTGGATGGGGTGCCAATCAAGTGGGCTCCTTTGTCCTGGATGGTGTCAACCTTCTTGAGTGTTGTTTGAGCTGCACTCATCCAGGCAAAGAGAGAGTATTCCATCACACTCTTGACTTGTGTCTTGTAGATTGTGGAAAGGTTTTGGGGAGACAGGAGATGACACACTCGCCACAGAATACCCCAGCCTCTGACCTGCTCTTGTTGTCACAGTATTTTTGTGGCTGGTCCAGTTAAATTTCTAGTCAATGGCACACCCCAGGATGTTGATGGTGGGGGAATCAGCAAAGGTAATGCCGTTGAATATCAAGGGGAGTTGGTTAAATTCTCATTTGTTTGGAGATGGTCGTTGTCTGGCACTTGTTTGGCACGAATGTTACTTGCCACTTATCAGCCCAAGCCTGAATGTCATCCAGCTCTTGTGGGCGTGGACTGCTTCATTTTCTGAGTAGTTGTGAATGCAACTGAACACTGTGCAATCATTAGATAACATCCCCACTTCTGAGCTTATGATAGAAGAAAGGTCATTGATGAAGCAGCTGAAGATGGTTAGGCCCAGGACACTGTCCTGAGGAACTCCTGCAGCGATGATCTGTGGCTGGGATGATTGACTTCCAACAACCACACCTATCTTCCACTGTGCTATGTATGATTCCAGCCAATGAAGAGTTTTCCCCCCGATTCCCATTGATTTCAATTTTACTGGGACTCCTTGATGCCACACGCGGTCAAATGTTGCCTTGATGTTAAGGGCAGTCACTCTCACCTCACCTCTGGAATTCAGCTCTTTTATTCAAGTTTGGGCCAAGGCCATAATGACTTCTGGAGCTGAGTGGTCCGGGCAGGACCCAAACTGAGCATCGGTGAGGAGGTTATCGGTGAGTGAATGATGCTTGATAACACTGACAATGACACCTTCCATTACTTTGCTGACAATTGAGTAGAGTGAAGGGGCAGTAATTGGCCGGATTGGATTTGGCCTGCTTTTTGTGGACAGTATGTACCTGGGCAGTTTTCCACATTGTCGGGTAAATGCCAGTGTTGTAGCTGTACTGGAACAGCTTGGCTAGAGGCACGGCTAGTTCCGAGCACAGGTGAGGCCCACACAGTAGAGCCTGGTCTCCAGTCGTCTTAGATCCCTTGCCACTGGACCAAGACCTTGCTCTGTCAAGCCAGTGTGGTAACTGGCGTACAACGGCCACCCCACGTTAAAAGAATTCATGCACAGGCATCTTCCACACTTTAAAGATGAAGTTCGGAACGTGGAACGTCAGAACCCTCATGGACAAACACTGTAGATCCCGCATTGGACTCTTCAGTCACCCAAGAACTCATTTTTAGTGTGGAAGCAAGTCATCCTTGACTCCAAGGGACTGCTGAAGAAAAACAGCAAAACAGCCGGGATGTTGTCGGGGCACATAGCCTTTTCTGTATCCAGTGCGCTCAGTTGCATCTTGATATAACGTGGAGTGAATCGAGTTGGTGAAGACTGGCTTCTGTGATGGTGGGGACCTCAGGAGGAGGCCGATATGGACCATCCACTCAGCACTTTTGGCTGAAGATGGTTGCAAATGCTTCAACCTTGTCTTTTGTACTTGCGTGCTTAGCTCCGCCATCATTGAGGATGGGGATATTCATGGAGCTTCCTCCTCCTGTTAGTTGTTTAATTGTCCATCGCCATTCATGACTGGATGTGGCAGGACTGCAGAGCTTTGATCTGATCCATTGATTGTAGAATCACTTAGCTCTGTTTATAGCATGCTGTTCCCGCTGCTTAGCATGTATGTAGTCCTGTGTTGCAACTTCCACAGGTTGGTACCTCATTTTTAGGTATGCCTGGTGCTGCTCCTGGCATGCTCTTCTGTACTCATTGAACCAGGGTTGGTCCCCTGGCTTGATTCTAATGGTAGAGTGATGGATATGCCGGGCCATGAGTGTTATGTATGTAAACCTGTAATTACCATGTCTAACCACCAGAGGGCTTATCCCCTGGAGTCCCAAGGGATCCCACAATCCCTTGGGAGCACCTGTATATAAGGAGGCTGCAGAGGCTGGAGAGGCACGCTGAGATCTGTAATAAAGGACTACGGTCACACTTACTTTGAGCTTGCAGTATCTAGTCTGACTCTTTATCCAAGATACAACAATGGGATTGCAGATTGTAGAGGAAAACAATTCTGCTGCTGATGGCCCACAGCGCCTCATGGATGCCCAGTTTTGAGCTGCTAGATCTGTTCTGAATCTACCCCATTTAGCACGGTGGTAGTGCCACACAACACGATGGAGGGTGTCTTCAGTGTGAAGACGGGACTTCACCTCCACAATGACTGTGTGGTGATCAATGCTACCAATGCTGTCATGGACAGATGCAGCTGAGACAGGTAGATTGGTGTGGATGAGGTCAAGTAGGTTTTTCCCTCGTGTTAGAGTTCTCACCACCTGTTGCAGGCCCAGTCTGGCAGCTATATCCTTCAGAACTCAGTCAGTAGTGGTGCTACTGAACCATTCTTGGTGATGAACATTAAAGTCCCCCACCCAGAGTACATTCCGTGCCCTTGCTACCCTCAATGCTTCTTCCAAGTTACATTCAACATGAAGGAGTACTGATTCATCAGCTGAGGGAGAGCGGTATTTGGTAATCAGGAGGACGTTTCCTTGCCCATGCTTGATCTGATGCCATGAGACTTCATGGGGTCCGGAGTCAATGTTGAGGACCCCCAGGGCCACTCCCATCCAACTGTTTACTACTGTGCCGCCTGTGGGACAGGACATAACTAGGATGGTGATGGAGGAGTCTAGGACATGTTGATTACATTAGCTAATGGATTGATGGAGATGCTGTTCTACTTGAAAAGCTACTATTAAAATGTTAATTCAGACATTCCTGAAGGGATGTAAATGATGAGGGAAATACATTTTTCACTGGCCATTCTCGGCTGTTGCCTTCCAACTCAACAGTAATTGCAGTGTAAAGAATGACATATACCATTTAAATACATTTTTGTGTTGTTTCTGGTCAGGTTTTTCTCACAGCATACTGCGATTATCCAGTTGCACATTAAATCAAATCATCAACAGTAACAATTTCATTCTCATCACTCATTCCACTGGTTCAATGTGCTTTTAGTCCCTGAATATGACTAATTTAATTTTTCAGTCTGAGACTTTCAGGTGAATTTCTGCAGAGGTTCTCTCATTTGCCCATTGTTAACTTCAACGGAAGAGCTGCAGAAATCCCAGCAACACGTTGTAAGCACCACATGCACTGTTTGTCAGGGATTCCACAGCTCTGCCACTGAAGATTGTAAATCCATCCCTTTAAAATCTGCTTAATTTTATGTCTTATCTATACATACACATCTTTTATTGGTACTAGTTACTGATACAAGTTAATAGATTTGTAACTAAAGTACCTATAACTTCCCAATTAATGTACTTTTAAAAGTTATGTTCTTGATTGTATTTGTAGATGGAGTCATATTACTGGATAATACTATTTAAATATTTCTTTGTCACTCACATATAACTTTTATATTATTGTACAGTGAAGATTCAATACCCACTATGTTAAACTTAAAATTTAACGTGGCCAGGGTTCCTTTAAGGATCCCGGCTTAAAACGTGTGATGAATGACGTCACCAGATCCGCTCCATCTAATTGGGCTGGGTAACGTGCTGGACCCCATTAAGGTAAGTTCATTTTCTACAGCAGAATGGAGCCAGTAGCAGGGTGGGGACCCACCACGGACACCGGCCACACCAGACCCGCCAAGATAGGGAAAATTCTGGCCCTTGTTTTTCACCTTACTGACGCTTGTATATTGAAAGATACTGATAATTAAAATTAATGGTCCAAAAATAGCAGTCGGCAGCGTAGCTATTGAGTACACCGCCAACCTTTGAAACAAACTTACGTTGTGCAAGGCTCCACATGTAGACTTGCTGTTCGGTGCTGCAAGTTGTGCGCAGTGTATTACATCACTGAGACCAGGAGCATAACATACAGCCTATGTGTAAAAGACATGCCGACAAAATCTGTCAACACTAAGCCACACCCACAGAAACTTCCTTTAGTCTCTTCCATTGAAATTACCTTTTAAAAACTTTTAATTAAACGGCAAATCGTTCCTTAATAACTTTAGGTGCAAGTATTTTGGAGAGCATTCATGCTACACATTTTATTGCGAAACTGAATGCATTAAACAAGCAAATAGCAAAGATAGAAAGAATTGTTGGCAAAATATGTAGAACTGCACAGTTACCAAATTTGGTACAAAAGCAAAAGTGTGTCGATGCTGGAAATCTGAAATAAAAATATAAAATGCTGGAAATACTCAGCAGGTCAAGCAGCATCTGTGGAGAGAGAAACAGAGATAATGTTTCAGGTCGATGGTTGTGACGAAAGGTCATCGACCTGAAACTGAAATTCCACTAGAGGTCTTCCCGTGGGTAAACTAAAGAAAAAAGGTAAAAAACTGCTTACTTACCTGTTGCTGCTGCACCCGCTCGAACTTCCGAGCCTGAGGCCTTCACTCCTATGCATCAGAGTGCGTTCACGTTGGGACGTGCGCAGGGCTGGAGCTGTAGTCACATGGCTCTGGGCAGCCAATAAAGGTACAGTATTTTCTCATTCATAATAATAGGAACTCCGTAAGTTGGAGTTCCCATTATGATGAATGAGAACCCCCCCGCCCCCAAAACACACACAAAATCAACAAAAAATAGAAAAATACACGACATATTTAAGAATCATTTAAATTAAAGTTCTTACAAAAAATAATATTTTCCCAACTTTTTTTAAAGATCCTTAAAATAAACTTACCATAGTGGGAAAGGTTTTTAACAATAAAGTATGTTTTCATATGTGTTTATTTAATTTAATTTTAATGTTTTTATGTATTTTTAAACACTTGCGCCTGTAAAAATAGGCTATACGCCTGCTTTTTCAGGCGCAAGATTTTAAAGGATATTTGCAGGGCATGAGATTCTAAAATATCGGAAATCTTGCCCTGCAAGTGTCCTCGCTCCCGATATGCGCGAGATCTGTCAAGCCAGAAACGTGACAGATCGGAAAAGCTGGTTTTCAGCGCATGCGCATTGTGCGCTGAAACCCAGCTTTTCCGATGCCTTCCTGAGTCCGTAGGAACTTCGTACGGACCCGGGACATTGGAATTTCAGGGCCATTAACTCTGTTTCTCTCTCCACAGATGCTGCCTGACCTGCTGAGTATTTCCAGCATTTTCTGTTTTTATACCAAAACTGGTACTTGGACCTGTTTCATATATCAGCATTTTGTAAAATTATGAAGCAAAATACCAACATGTTGATTTTTGAAATGCAGTATCTGTACAAGGTCATAACCAAAAAACTCCCATTAGGTTTTCAGAAACAAAACATCTGCTTTGGTGAGAGTGGATGCAGAAAAGGGGACTCGTGTTTATTACGTACTGTAACGTTTGCCAACGAAACCAAAAAATAGTTGTGCTTTCATACCTACTCCGTGTGAAACTCACGTGCAGCTTGATATTTATTTCTCCCACATAAATATTTATATATAGTTCTATAAAATATGTGGATGTCTAGTATATGTGCAATTTATGTAATTAACCATTTCATGTATGCGTTTCTATGAGTTACTGAAAAGGTTGAATGTTCGATCTTCCACGGCTCCATATCATTTATAAACAGTATGTATGCTGCTAGAATGCAATAAAGCTTGTTGGTACAGAATGCTAATAAAAGCAGCAAGTGTTCAGTACAAGTAGTTTGTTTCCATGGCTGATTTTCTGGTAATACTTGAGTTTGCAATATATAGAATATTTGGTATCATTTCAATTTTATTGAAACTTACTGAACAATTTGCAGATTTTGCACATTTTAGGGTAAAAGTTCTTGTGCTTACAACTATAAATGCTGTTTACTCTCAATGTTCAATACAAATGACAATAATGTAAAATTTATTGGTGCAAATCTTTTAGGCAACTTTCAAAGTGCACCCGCTGTCAGAAACCTCAGCAGGAATTGGCTGCAAGGTCTTCCGGATTCCTTTCACAGTGAAACAGGCTGCTGCGCATGCTTTCACTAACCATGGCCAGAATTTTCCAGGGTTCAGCAGGCAGGATTGGTGGCGGGTTGGGTGGGAAATTGTTTTTTTTTGATGGTGGGTTGGGAACTCACTGTCAACCTGTCACATCGCACCTTTCCCAATGTCGGGTCTGTCAGCGCTGAGCAGACCCGACAGACAGTGGTGGGTGACCCAAATAAACTCATTACAATTTACTTAACAGACCGTTAGCAGGCTTTTTTAAACTTATTTTTTAACTTTAACTTCACGGCCAAGGGAACCACACTGTTCAGGGACTAAATCTATCAATCTGAGCTGGGAGTTCAGTGGCCATTGCTCCAGCTGATTACTTGACAACTTCAAATGTATAGTCAATGCTCCCACCTGACAGATGATCACTTTCATCAGTCACAAGCTGTCTCTCAGTCCATTTCTAGCGCAGGTTCTACAGGCTTTCCATTTTTCACTCTCCATCCATTCTTACCTCATTGGAAGAACTCTCTCACCATTGACAGAATGCTTCTTCACCTGCCATTTATTCCATCAGCTTGGGTGCCCTTTCTACTGTCTCACCTTGGTCCTCAAAATCCGACCAGGGTCATCCCCAACACCAGCAGCACCAGGCACACCAGCACCAACACCAACCTTCTCTGCAATCTCCTGATGTTGTACAGGACACAGGGCATCAGTATCCAAGTTTATCGCTGTCCGGGAGGCCAGGGATGGCCTCACCATGGCCATATTTATTTCACTTGATGCTGTACATCCTGGCTACTGCACCACCCCACACCAACACTATAAAGCATCCCTGAAATGTACAAGGCATTCCTTTCACACTCACTGCAGGGGAGTACTGTTATGTCTCACCAGTCAATGAAACTCACTAAGCCACTTCCAAAGGTGCAAACAAATCTGTCTAAGACAGTGTTGAAAATAAAGATTTCAATGTTTGACAGCACATTAATAGAAACTTTACATAAACATTGGATAAAACATCCAAATGGCCACCCTTTTGTGTTGTTAATAGGTCCGGACGTGGATTGGGTCTGTGGTGGATCCATCGGTCAGGATCACGGCTTGCATGTCATTGTGGAGCAGGCGGAGGATGGTGACAAACTTTTGGGGGCAGCCGAAACGGAGGACGCTCCACAGTCCCTAACGGTTGACAGTGTCAAAGGCCTTTGTGAGGTCAAAGGCCTTTGTGAGGTCAAAGGCGGCCATGTACAGGGGTTGATGCTATTCCCTTCATTTCTCTTGTAGTTGTTGCATGGTGAAGATCATGTCCGTTGTACCCCTTAGTGGACGGAATCCACAAAGTACCACCAACTCTGCCTCTGCAAGATCCTGCAAATCCACTGGGAGGATAGATGCACCAATGTCAGTGTTCTCGCTCAGGCCAACATCCCCAGCATCGAAGCACTGACCACACTCGACCAGCTCCGTTGGGCGGGCCACATCATCCCCGACACAAGACTCCCTAAGCAAGCGCTCTACTCGGAACTCCCACATGGCAAGCATGCCCCAGGTGGGCAGAGGAAATGTTTCAAGGACACCCTTCAAAGCCTCCTTGATAAAGTGCAACATTCCCACCAGCACCTGGGAATCCCTGGCACAAAACCGCCCAATATGGAGGAAGAGCATCCGGGGAGGGCGCTGAGCACCTCGAGTCTCGTCGCCGAGAGCATGCAGAAATCAAGCGCAGGCAAAGGAAGGAGCATGCGGCAAACCAGTCCCACCCACCCTTTCCTTCAACCACTGTCTGTCCCACCTGTGAGAGACTGTAATTCCGGCATTGGACTGTACAGCACCTGAGAACTCACTTTTAGAGTGGAAGCAAGTCTTCCTCAATTTCGAGGGACTGCCTATGATGATGATGACGATTGTTGTTAGAAGGTATAATTGCAAAGGAAAGAAAAAAATAAACTTATATTTTTATAGCGCCTTTCATGACCACCGGACGTCTCAAAGCGCTTTACAGTCAGTGAAGTACTTTTGCAGTGTAGTCACTGTTGTAATGTCGGAATGTACTAGGACAAGGGTGAATGTGAGGGGTGGCTAGTGAGATGGGGATGTGATAATGCAGATAGAGGGGGATGGGTGGAGGTGCAAGGTAAGTTGTTTTGATGAGGACGTGCAGGAGTAGGATTGGGAAGACAGAGTGATGGGGATGTGATGAGAGGCACAGCAGGATGAGGCTGAATGTGGCTTTGTACAAAATGTTGTGATCTGATGAGGTCATTGAAATGTTTGCACCCCTGCACCCAGGTCCTCCTGACCACATCCCTGCTTGTGCCCTCCTATGCAATGTGCAACCAGACTGTTTTGGTCTCTTGAGGAGGTGTCTTCCACCCATGGAAAGGGAAGTGAACCTCCCTGCTTACTGTAACTCCCTCCACAAGCACATGGAGGGAATCTTGGGAGAACCTGGTGTTGGACAGCTTTCTTTCTCTTTTTGTTTTGTTGCTTTAAACGTCAGATTACACACACACTCAGTTGTAGTGATGGCAGGATCAGGTCTTTTATTTTAAACATTCATACTATACAAAACCAGTGTGAAAGTTAGTAAGAGATACATTTCACAAAGCCAGTGTACGCTCTTTGCTTGTGAGACACACACCTTCCAATCTCGAGACTCCAAACTAATGTCTCTCCTCACTCTTATACAAAATCATAGTATTAATGGTACATGCAAATAATTAACAAATTAACATACAGACGATGTAGACTAAATGACCATTGCCCTGAAATCACGTCTAACTGCTTCATGAATTACTGTACACAAACCAGGTGATCAGTAGAAGTTTATACAAAATCAAGTCTTCAATTCCATGCATAGTTTCAATGGTACATACAAATAATTAACTTACAGATGATGTAGACTAAACGACCAGCTACCCATTGTCCTGAAATCAGGTCTCATTGCCGCAATCGACCCTTGCCATGAAGTTGGAATGCTTCATGATGAAAGCATTTTTGTAACTCACTGCAAATTCAGGATTAACAGGGATAATTTGTTGTTGATTATTAATAATAATTGTTAATAATTCCCCACAGTGCAGGGTACTACATAAAGAATGGACAATTATGTAGGTTCCAGAGAATTGGTGGTGCCCACAGAACTGTACTATTTGAGAGAGGAGGAAGGGAGAAAATTGGCCAAAAACCGGCTTGGAGACTGATAGCTGGGTGGTGATTGAATACACCCCTGGTATAATTTCCCTCGCATAAAACTTTGTAAGCTGAGAGCTGGAGTATAAATCTCATGCATATGGTTCTGCGACCACCTTCAATTAGGGGGTATCGGTTTTAAAAATCTACCCGGAAAGGATGGGAATGTGTGCCATGAAGAAAAGCTGCAAAATCTGCACAGTGAAACTGCGGATGTGCAAATCATATGTGCTACATATACAAGGCTGTACTGGGGCAGGCCACTGGAGAAGTGTGTGGTACTCACGGGGCACATTCCCAATGTTTGTCCGATTATGCCTGTGTCCGATTATGGGCCACTTTCTACATTAAAGATGTTATATAAATTCAAATTGATAGAGAATTCAAACAGGCTCATTTAGACAGACTGTGAAAATTCACAGACCCCCGAAGTCAAGGCTGCTACGTGCTGCTCAGCATGTTGCATTAACTCATCAATCAACTTGACATTTTCGGATCTTGGGTAGCGAGCCAATAAAACGTTAAAAGACTTTCAATTGAGCCAATAAGGTTAAAGAAGGCGAGTTCTTTTCTGTAAATTGATCCAGGCATAAATACAGCCATTTTGACCATGTGTCTCAGTAAGACAAAGAAACTGGCAATCAGCCAGCAGTTTGTTACTCTCTGCCGAGATTAAAAAGTTAAAACTACCATCGGAGTTCGTATTTCATTGGAAATTAAGAGATCTAACAATTTTGGCGCTGCGAGCAGGCTCGCTGAGGAAAGAAACTGAATTTTGGACATCGGACCTACATATAGAGGTAAGGACTCCTCTTTTTAAAAAAAGTCCTCGGTCAAAAGTCTAAATTCGCCTCTCCTTCTACGCGATTCCGAAAGCCTCCGGTTTGCGAACCCTCCAGTTGGTAGTCGGCTCGAGGTCCCATAGACGTCTAAACTTCGGCGGTGTGTTAGTTAATTAATCACCGACCCACTGATTGGCTAGCAGGCCTATGACTCAAGACCCCAGTAAAGAACTCAGTAAAGAAATGGCAGTAGGAGAAAAGGGCAAAGAATTGCCTACAACTGTTAAAGGTGGACAGGCACCACCTCAAGTTTCGGTAGATTTAATTCTCGAACAGTTGAAAGAATACATAGAGCAACAATTCAACTTATCTAAAACCTGTATTAAGATCGAACAAAAGTACGGAACCTCCAAAGGACAATGGTCCTTGGACGAGATTAAAAGGGTCTGGGGAAAAACGACCCGTATGAAAAATAAAGAGCGAACTAGATGGTCCCTAGCGGTTATGGGCCAGATCCGAAACCGGAATGAAATTATAATGCGTTCCCAACATGATCGAGAACTGACCAATTGCAAGCAGTTTGAGCACAGCTGCGACAGAAAAAGCTTGAACTTGAAAAGCTGGAAGTGGAAGTTAAAGATCTTAAAGGTGAAATTAAAGAATGGAAAAATTCATTAGGTCAAGAGACAGTAATAGGAAAAGGAAAAGGTATTGATCAATTCCCAGGGTACCCATGTTTGGATAAATTAAAAGCGCAAACCCGAAGACACGACCGAGGAATAGATACAGTTTCTGAATCCTCCGACAATATAGTGTCGGAGGATGATGAAGAATTAGGGGTGCGCTTTGCCCCGTTTAAAAAAAGACGAGTTGTAGTCAAATCAGAAGAGACTGCGGATGAAGGCGGAACCAAAAAAACAAAGAGAAGGGTGTATGGAGAATACTTAGTTCATGATCCGGCAGACCCAGAGAAAATTGATAAATGGTCCAAGGAATTGCCCAATCCAAAGAAAGGGGGAGTAAAAACGTGGGACCAATTGGACCGCTTAAGAAATATATATCAACTTCATCCCTGGGACGGAGTGCAAATTTTGACCATAATGCTGCCAAAAACACAGGGAAGAAAATTGCACGACAAGGTAGATGAAGCTTTGGGGCAGAATGAGCAAGAATTAGACGCAGGATGGGAGGCGATTAAACACTGGCTGCAAGCCTTCAGTCCAGCTAAGGCAGACTGGGGAAAAATTGCAGCCTGCCAACAGAAAGGAACAGGAGGTCCTGGAGTATGACGAGTGGTTTAGATGCACGTGGCTAGAACATTCGGGTATGAATAATACGGATGAGGAAATGGATGAACAAGTGTTTGGACCCCTGAAAGCAGCTTTCGTGGCAGGTCTAAAGCCAGAACTGTCCAAAATGCTTAAGGTAGTGTTACCGGACTGGGAAGGTAGAGGAACTACCTTTGCAGCATTGGTGGATCGATGTAACCAATTAGATCGGGATATGGGAGCTAAAGTCCGAGCTGTACAGGCTATGGGATGGAAATCCCAGGATTCCGATAAACAGTCATTCGGAAAATTACCCGGAAAATGTCATTATTGTGGGAAAGAAGGTCACTGGGCCAAGACGTGCAGGGCAAAACAGAAAGGTCGTGGCTGGGGAAGAGGACGCAGCCAGGGATACAATAATGACCTCATAGAAGCATTTAAGCGACTGACAATACAACAACAGAAGGAGTTACTTGGGATAGCAAAAAACGATTAGAGCCCACCCTGGCCCCCCTTCTCGCACTAATACAACAAAGGGGAGATGGGCTATATATAACTGTGAGGGTGGGCGATAAGGATGTGGACTGTCTTTTCGACACAGGGGCGGAATTAACATGCTTACCCCTACAATATGGAGACTTTTTGCCGTTGGATGGTAGGGCACGTACAGCCTATGGAGTTGGGGGCCATAAAATGGAAATTAAAAGGACAACACCGGTACTTATAGGGCTGGGTCCACATGAACTAACCACGTCGGTCTGGATAGGCCCAGTAGATCAACCCCTTTTGGGAATGGACGTTCTAATCCAAATAGATTCATCGTTGCATTTCGAGGATGGTCGGATGACATGGTCAATTAGAACTTTGAAGAAAGAAGAATTGAAGGAACACCCGATATGGGCTAAAGATAAGAACGATTGTGGCCTACTCCAGATGGAGCCTGCGTCATTTACAGGGACCAAGCCTCCATGCACTAAACAGTATCCCATCAGTCCAACTGCCATCGCGGGAATCTTACCAGTTATTCAGCAATTGGAGAAACAAGGGGTGCTTATTAAAATGCATAGCTCCTCCAATAGCCCCGTGTGGCCGGTACAGAAATCTAATGAGACTTGGCGTTTGACTGTCGATTATAGGAAAGCTAACCAGTGTATTGATCAAAAAGCTCCTTTGGCCGCAGATCCCTCCACCATTTTTAATGCCCTCAAACCGGAACATAAATATTTCTCGGTTATAGATATGGCCAACGGATTTTGGTCGGTGCCTCTGGCACCAGAGGTTCGACAGTGGTTTGCTTTCACTGTCCAAGGGCAACAGTATACTTGGACCCGGTTACCGCAGGGTTTCCACAACAGCCCTACGGTATTCCACATGGCTTTACAAAGCCATTTGCGAGAATTACCTCCCCTGTCATCCACAGTCATCCAATATGTAGATGATATCCTGCTAGCTTCAAACACGGAAGAACAGCATGAACAAGATTTACGAGCTTTGCTGGATCACCTTCGGCTGAAAGGACATAAAGCCAGCATCGACAAAGCACAAATATCCCAAGAAGAGGTTGTATACCTGGGACAAAAGATTTCATAAGGAAAGAGAGAACTTACCCAGGATAGAACTGCAGCCATTCGGGCTGCTAAAAAACCCACCACGATTCAGGAACTAAGGTCTTTTTTGGGATTGTGTAACTTTAACAGAAATTGGATTGACTCCTTCACACAGCTTGCTCAGCCATTGAATGATATTTTAAAGGGGAAACGTGCCTCTAAAGAAGCCATCACCCTCACTAAAGTACAGCAAGAGGCCTTCCTGAGTTTGAAAAAGGCTTTGTGTTCGGCACCGGCTCTGGGAATCCCCGACAGTGGTAAGCCATTTACCCTGTTTGTCCATGAGAAAGAAGGATATATGACAGCTATACTGACACATGAACATGGGGATTGGCAAAGACCTATTGGCTATTATTCGGCAAAACTGGATGCGGTAGCCCTCGGATGGGGAAGTTGCCTAAGGGCCATGGAAGCTACATGTCGAGCGGTAATGATCACTGCGGGTCTAGTCCTCGACCAAAAGCTGATTGTCAAGTGTCCCCACACCGTACACACTTTGCTGTCTATGAATAGAATGTCTCAGGTGACAGCAGCAAGATGGACCCGCTGGACAGCAGTTTTGGAAGCTCCTAATCTCCATATCGTCCGGGCCAGCCCAGTTAATCCCGCAACTATGCTCCCGATGTCAGAATCGAGGGAGCAAGAGGGGGGAGAATGTGAAGAGCATGACTGCGTGGAGATTTTAAAAGAAACAGAAGAAGCAGCCTTAGCAGCAGAGGAGCCTCTGCACAACCCAGACCTCATCCTGTTTACAGATGGTTTCTCCTTTGTTGACAATGATACCAGAAAAGCAGGATGGGCAGTTACAACCTTATATGAGGTAGTGGCAAAAGGATGTTTACCCTCAGGAATGTCAGCACAACAGGCCGAGTTACGGGCCCTGTCAGAAGCATGTCAAATAGCAGAAGGACAGACAGCTAATGTCTACGCAGATTCGTGTTATGCTTTTGAAGTCGCTCACGACTTTGATATGTTATGGCGGAAAAGAGGATTCCTCACTGCTGCTGGTACACCTATCCGAAATGGAAAAGAAGTCCGAGACTTACTGGAGGCCATACAATTACCTCAGGAAGTGTCCATCCTGAAGTGTAAGGCCCATACCAAGGAAAATACCACAGAAGCACAGGGAAATGCCCTAGCCGACCAGGCAGCTAAAGATGCCGCCTCACAGGGCGTTCCTCCAGAAGAACCAACACAGATATGCAGATTGAAAGCACTCAGGACTCTGACACGAGACCTTCAAACAATGCAAGGCGAGTGCTCCCGAGAGGAAAAATGGACATGGATCGAGGCAGGAATTAAGCTATGCGAAGATGGTGTCTGGAGACAAAGAGTTACCGACAAGCCAGTCGCGCCACAAGCGCTTATGCCTTTTTTAGCCCAACAGATCCACTCGTGGGACACTTGGCCTCACAACAGATGACGGCACGGTTCCAGAAAAGCTGGTGGGGTCGGGGATTTAAAAACCATGCCCAGCTGGTAACAGACCGCTGTGTGGTCTGCCAGAAAAATAATTCTGGACCCATCACGGTAATGCCCCAACTAAGGCCCCCTGCCCCTGTCGGACCATTCCAGCATCTGCAGGTTGATTATATATCTCTTCCTTCATGCCAAGGATACACTAACATTCTTGTCATGGTCGACAGATTCTCTAGATGGGTAGAAGCTGTCCCAACTAAAAGAGCCGCAGCCAATCACACTGCAAAGGTCTTGTGTAAGGATTACATTCCCCGATGGGGAGTTCCGAGTAGCATTGACTCAGATCAGGGAACACACTTCACAGGTGCTGTCTGCCAAGAAGTCTGTAGGTTACTGAACATTACGTGGGATTTACACTGTCCTTATCATCCACAATCATCAGGACAAGTAGAAGGAATGAATCGAACTCTGAAACAACGGCTTGCCAAATATCACCAAGAAGGAACACCATGGTCCCAGGCACTACCAATAGTGCTATGTAGCATTAGGGCAACCCCGAACAGAACTACAGGTCTAAGCCCATTTGAAATTATAACAGGAAGACCCATGTCGCTGCCAGGAACTATCGATTTACGGAAAGCTGATGTTCACTTAATGAGTGGCACTCTGTTATCATACTGTCAGAACTTAACCAATGCTATTAGTTCTGTTTCCCGACAGGTATCGGCAGCTTGGGGTAATCCACCCGAAGGAGGACACGACATCATCCCGGGAGTCTGGGTGTATGTGAAAAAGTTGCATAAAGAACCTTTGGGTGCCAAGTGGGAGGGACCTTATCAAGTGTTATTGACCACCCAGGCAGCTGTTAAAGTCCAAGGAAAGAAAGCCTGGATCCACGCTTCACACGTTAAACGAGCACCCGTAACTGAAGCTGAAATCTAATAAGGACAATTACTTTTTGCGAAAATTGTAGGTATTATAGGCATAGGCCTACTTCTTACTAGCCGACCCTCTGCACCAAAGGGAAATAGTAGGGTAGCAAGGGAATTACATGTAAATACCTTTTACTTTTATATTGCTTGTTTATGTTATGCTTAAGGAAAGGTTGTTTACTGGTTGAATGAAGATATTGATTTGGATTAAATTGGAATAAGGTTAATTAACCTATTAAAACCAGACTTCCATTGTGGCCACGATGGAACTCGGGTTGGTGTAAATTTGTGTGGAAGCTACTAGTCCGGACATGTGGCGAAACACATCAACAAATTTTAGAAGGAAACTCAATTAACATGTATGAAATTATTTTGTAGAATGTTTAACCAGTGATACCTGATGTTTTCTGATTCAGTTTGTGAAAGAATCAAAGGGGGGATTGATAGAGAATTCAAACAGGCTCATTTAGACAGACTGTGAAAATTCACAGACCCCCCCAAGTCAAGGTTGCTACGTGCTGCTCAGCATGTTGCATCAACTCATCAATCAACTTGACATTTTCGGACCTTGGGTAGCGAGCCAATAAAACGTTAAAAGACTTTCAATTGAGCCAATAAGGTCAAAGAAGGCGAGTTATTTTCTGTAAATTGATCCAGGCATAAATACAGCCATTTTGACCATGTGTCTCAGTAAGACAAAGAAACTGGCAATCAGCCAGCAGTTTGTTACTCTCTGCCGAGATTAAAAAGTTAAAACTACCATCGGAGTTCGTATTTCAATGGAAATTAAGAGATCTAACACAAGTTATTATTGTTGTTGAACACCACTCATTATTCAAGCTTTTGGACGATAACTCACATTTAAATCTACTGATTTTTTGGCAAACTGATCACGGGCTACAATTTTAAAAAAAATCTACTTCCAGTAATTGAGAACTAACTAAATTGCTTCCTGTTTTTTCAGCCTTGGCATCAGTGGTAGCGGTGACAATGGGATTTCAGGAAGCAGAGTAACAGCCTAACTGGCTCTCACATGTGGCCTGACTAAATTCTGAGAATGGGACTTTCCAACTTCAACCACCCCAACCCAAGAGGCGCCAGTGCATTGCGGAATTATGTTTTTCTCTTCCATGTAATGCTGGAAAGTCTCTTCCCATGAGACAATACCCAAGAACGACAATTTAGATAGGCTGCAGAACATGCACATATACAGGAATTAGAAAACTGCTGTAATGAATTAATTTGATTTTCTGGCTCTAAGCAATGTCAGTCCAATCAGACACTACTCCGCAAAAAGTTGGAAGCGGTATTTTCGTAAAATAACTTTGTATCTAGTTTTAAGTAAAATGCCAAACTGCATTTAAAATATCAATGTTAAATTATGACTTCAGTGTGCAAATACTAAACCATTTGCTTCTCCCCATATCAGACCTAAGTCACTTCAATCACAAGCTAATGTACCGAGTTTTCTCCGCCATACTGCCAAAAGTCTGGTGGTGTAGTGGCAGAGGAACAGGGCGTAAAGGTCTTCCACAAGATCCTCAGCCCTGGAAACAGCATTATCCATTTCTCTCCCATCTGTCCTGCTACATTTAAATGATCACGTGGAGCGGGAATAGGGGAATCCGAGATGACGTTTCTGCCTTCCTGCCACTGTGCATTGACTCCAGGCAAGAATTATATATAGGGTGACAGTGCTTCCTGGAGCAGGGATGGGAAGATTGCTGAAGGCCCTGGTTTAGGAGAGGACTGTATAGTGGCTACCTCTCCCTCTCTTCTGCCCCAGTGACGCCCAAAAAGAGAAATGGCAGCTCAGTGAAGTAATAGCTATTCAAATGCTTCTGCTCTCCTTCTCCTCCAGTAGATGTATTTTCCTGTCTGGCAAAGGCAGGCCCCCTCTGTATAGTGGAAGTACTGTCCAGACCCTACCAAACATGTTCAATCAACCTTGACCCAGGAAGTGTTGGGGCAGCAGGTGGCAGTCCTGTTCCCGAGTTACCTTCGCCCTGAAGGAAAATGCGGCCCCAAGTTTCCAGAGCTGAAAAACCCTGCTAATAGAAGGTACAATTGTAAACTCTATACCTTATATCCCTCATGTCTTGCTTATATGAGAAAGGGGATCTGAATCACAGAAAATTGAAGCAATTCAATTTCCACTTGCCATCAGTATGACAAACATAGAGGATAAAGGGATTAGTGGCTGAGACTAAAGAAAAATATTGTACACCGTATGTTGATTCCTGCAGAACTTGCATAAATTCAGAGTTTTGTTTAAAAGTGTTTGGAAGAAAGGGTGAACTCCAGGTTAAGGATTAATTCCGGATTAAGGTCGCACGCATTCCCATAGGAAGGCCCTAGCAGGCGGAGATATAGGCTATTTGCCCATCTCTTGCCCAGCGAATGTCCTTCAAACACTTACATCTGATAAAAGCACGGTGTATAGCCTACTTTTACCAGCATAAGAATTTTAAAACATAGAAAAATTAAATGTTATTACTTATTTTTATATTACAAACCTTGTCTATGAAGGTAAGTTTATTTTTAACATTATTAAAACATTTTTTTTTTAATTTCAAAAAAATAAATTTTTCTCTAAAACATTTAATTTAATGCAATTTTAAAAAGTGAAGTGTTTTTTTTAATTTATGTTTGTGGTTTATTTGACTTCAGGAGTGTTTGCATTGATAGTAATGGGAGTTCGGAGCTCCCATTACTATGAATAAGATTACCCTGTACTACATTGTGATTGGTGGTCCAGGCCCACGTGATTCCAGGATATGCATACGATCCTGAAAGACATTATCCCGTACACTGGACTGTGAAACTAGGCCTCCGAGTGCAATCCTACGTTCCACCGGGAGCACCAGGTATTTTGGTTAAAAAAAATTTTGGTTGGAGGTGTTTGCCCGCAGGAGGCCTCCGACCGCAATTTTCTCCCTGTATTTATGCACTATCCTGCTAGGCAAGTGTCCTGTAGGCCTTGTACACCAGAATGGTTAGCGTGTAAATGTTAACATAATGCATTTTCAATTATGTCATGGGATGAGAAACTACAAATGCAACTCATCTTAAACTTGCCAATAATATAAATATTAAATGAGCTGTATGCATGGGACTGAGTGGTGTAGGTGTTAGAATACTCTATTCCAGACTAATGAATGGAATAAGTCTCCATTTTGTACCCTGTAAGAATTCTAAATTAAGTACCATTGGGCAAGCTTATCCCAGTGAGTGTGTCCATTACATAAAACTTTCAATATGATAGTCTTATCGCAGTGGAGTCCAGATTCAGTCACTACCTGTACCACATTCAAATAAAGGGCTGATTATATTGCAGTAAAACTAAAGGTAGGTTATTAAGAAAAGGCAACAGGTTGGTAAACATTATTTTTGAGTTACACATAGCAAAAGCAAGGTTTAAGTCTAACTATAATGGACAAGTACCAAGGCTTCGATTTTAACGTGCCTGCCTGACGGAAACCAGGCAGGAAGGCAGATAAAATGGAGTGAGAGATTTACACACTCCTTTCCCACTCCAATCTGGATGACTCCAATTTTAGGTTGCAGGCGGCAAGGGCACCCATACCAAAGTGGCAGGTCCTCTTTAATTATGCAGATTGGGCTCCAATGATAGCATCAGGGCCCAATCTGTTATTTTAATCTGAGGTGAGGGGCCGAGCGGGGGAGGGAGGCAGTGAGGGGCCGAGCGGGAGAGGGAGGCAGAGAGGGGCCGAGCAGGACCAATACCCACTACCAAAGGCTGATGACCTCTTTGCAACGCTGGCGGGAGAAAAGACGTTCACGAAGCTCGATCTGACTTCAGCGTACATGACGCAGGAACTGGAGAAATCATCGAAGGCCCTCACCTGCATCAACACGCACAAAGGTCTTTTTGTTTATAACAGATGCCCGTTTGGAATTTGATCGGCGGCGGCAATATTCCAGAGAAACATTGAAAGCTTACTGAAGTCGGTCCCGCGCACCATGGTCTTCCAGGACGACATCTTGGTCACAGTCGAGCATCTGCAGAATTTGGAGGAGGTTCTTAGTCAACTCAACTGTGTGGGGCTTAGGTTAAAATGCTCAAAGTGCGTTTTCCTGGTGCCTGAAGTGGAGTTCCTGGGATTGCGGCGGACGGCATCAGACTGCGAAGACAGAGGCAATCGAGAACCCACCGAGGGCACAGAATGTGACAGCACTGCGGTCATTTCTGGGACTCCTGACCTACTTTGGTAACTTCTAACCGGGTCTCAGCACACTGTTAGAACCACTGCATATCTTACTACGAAAAGGGAACGAATGGGTTTGGGGCAAAAGCCAAGATAATGCTTTTGTAAAAGCGAGAAAATTGTTATGCTCAAACAAATTGCTTGTATTGTATGATCTATGTAAGTGTTTGGTACTAGCATGTGATGCGTCGTCATATGGCGTCGGATGTGTATTGCAACAAGCTAATGATTTTGGGAAACTGCAACCGGTTGCCTATACATCCAGGAGTCTGTCTAAGGCTGAGAAAGCCTACAGCATAATTGAGAAAGAAGCGTTAGCGTGTGTTTATGGGGTAAAGGAAATGTATCAATACCTGTTTGGACTAAAATTCGAATTGGAAACTGACCAAAAGCCACTTATATCCCTGTACTCCGAAAGTAAAGGGATAAACACCAACGCATCAGCCCGCATCCAGAGATGGGCGCTCACGTTGTCTGCATACAACTACGCCATCCGCCATAGGCCAGGCACAGCAAACTGCGCCGATGCTCTCAGTAGGCTGCCATTGCCCATCACGGGGGTGGAAATGGCACAGCCTGCAGATCTAGCCATGGTTATGGAAGCATTTGAGAGTGAGCAAACTCCCATCACTGCCTGGCAGATCAAATCCTGGACAAGCCAGGACCCCTTATTATCTCTAGTCAAAAGCTGTGTGCTTCACGGGAGATGGTCCAGTGTCCCATTGGAAATGCAGGAAGAGATAAAGCTGTTCTAGCAGTGCAAAGATGAAATGTCTATACAGGCAGACTGCCTTCTGTGGGGCAATCGAGTAGTGGTCCCCAAGAAGGGCAGAGACACCTTCATCAATAACCTCTACAGTATCCACCCAGGCATCGTAATGATTGTGAAAGCGATAGCCAGATCCCATGTGTGGTGGCCCAGTATCGATGCGGACTTAAGAGTCCTGCGTTCACAGATGTAATACATGCTCGCAGTTAAGCAATGTACCCAGGGAGGCGCTGTAAGTTTATGGTCTTGGCCCTCCAAACCCTGGTCTAGGGTACATGTCAACTATGCAGGCCCTGACTTGGGTAAAAGGTTTTTTCGTGGTTGTAGACGCGTACTCCAAGTGGATTGAAGGCGAGATAATGTCGACTTGAACGTCCGCTGCCACTACTGAAAGCCTGCAGGCCATGTTTGCCACACACGGCCTACCCAATGTCCTGGTGAGCAACAATGGGCCATGTTTTACCAGTGCTGAGTTCAAAGAATTCATGACCCGTAACGGGATCAAACATGTCACATCTGCCCCGTTTAAACCAGCATCCAATGGTCAGGCAGAGAGAGCAGTGCAAACCATCAAGCAAGGCTTGAAGAGGGTAACTGAAGGCTCACTGCAGACTCGCCTATCCCGAGTCCTGCTTAGCTACCGCACGAGACCACATTCACTCACTCACTGGGATCCCACCTGCAGAACTGCTCATGGAAAGAGCACTTAAGACAAGGCTCTCGTTAGTTCACCCTGATCTACATGAACAGGTAGAGAGCAGGCGGCTTCGACAAAGTGCGCACCATGATAGCGCAAATGTGTCACGCGAGATTGAAATCAATGATCCTGTATTTGTATTTATTTTTTGGACAAGGTCCCAAGTGGCTTCCCGGCACTGTCGTGGCCAAAGAGGGGAACAGGGTGTTTCGGGTCAAACTTTCAATTGGACTCATTCACCGGAAACACTTGGACCAAATCAAACTCAGATTCACGGACTATCCAGAGCAACCCACCTTGGACCCTACCTTTTTTGATCCCCCAACATACACACCAGTGGCAACCGGCACCATGGTTGACCACGAAGCAGAACCCATCATCCACAGCAGCCCTGCAGGGCCCAACACACCAGGCAGCCCAGCATGGCCAGCCACACAGCAGCCTAGCGAGGGCCCAACAAATGATTCAACAATACCAGCTTTCACACCGCGATGATCATGCAGGGCAAGCAGGGCCTCAGATCGACTCACATTGTAAATAGTTACACTATTGACTTTGGGGAGGAGTGCTGTTGTATATGTAAACTTGTATTTACTCTGTACAGCCACCAGAGGGCTCTTCCCCTGGAGTCCCAAGGGATCCCATAATCCCTTGGGAGCACAGGTATTTAAGGAGGCTTCACAGGTTGGAGAGGCACTCTTGAGACCTGCAATGAAAGGTCACACTTTACTTTGAGCTCAGAATGTTCAGTCTGACTTTCTCTCCATGACAACACACGCCACTCGCTTTGCCGTGTTCCCGCGCAGGAGTTAAATCAAGCCCCAAGTTTTGTCAGCAGAACCATCACAGAACCAGACCAGAATAATGTCTGTGCCAACATGCGGTCAATGAATGCAGCAAGTTCTCCATTGCTCCAAATCCATATTTCTCGCCTCAATGGGCTTAATGATAACATTTATTTAAATGTTATTTTACTGAAATCCTATTAGAATCCCTTGTTTCCCTCTAAAATGTTCCAGAACATTTATAGCACTGACTATCCTGGTGACCATGCACTGCTATCACTAGTACATTACGAACTATCTTGGTGACAGGACAGAGCTATCACTAGTACAGCACTGCATGTCGTCGTGGAGTAGGCGGAGGATGGTGACGAACTGTTGGGGGCATCCGAAACAGAGGAGGATGCTCCGTAGACCCTCGCGGTTGACAGTGTCAAAGGCCTTCGTATGGTCGAAGAAGACCATGTATAAGGGCTGGTGTTGTTCCCTGCATTTTTCCAGCAGCTGTCGCGCTGCAAAAATCATGTCCGTTGTGCCCCGTAGGGGACAAAATTCGCACTGTGACTCCGGGAGGAGCTTCTCAGCCACATGGAGAAGACGGTTGAAGAGGACTCCAGAAACATAGAAAATAGGTGCAGGAGTAGGCCATTCTGCCCTTCGTGCCTGCACCACCATTCAATAAGATCATGGCTGATCATTCCCTCAGTACCCCTTTCCTGCTTTCTCTTCATACCCCTTGATCCCTTTAGCCGTAAGAGCCATATCTTACTCCCTCTTGAATATATCCAATGAACTGGCATCAACAACTCTTTGCGGTAGGGAATTCCACAGGTTAACAACTCTCTGAGTGAAGAAGTTTCTCCTCATCTCAGTCCTAAATGGCCTACCCCTTATCCTAAGACTATGTCCTCTGGTTCTGGACTTCTCCATCATCGGGAACATTCTTCCCGCATTAAACCTGTCCAGTCCCATCAGAATCTTATAAGTTTCTATGAGATCCCCTCTCATCCTTTTAAACTCTAGTGAATACAGGCCCAGTCGATCCAGTCTCTCCTCATATGTCAGTCCTGCCATCCCGAGAATCAGTCAGGTGAACCTTCGCTGCACTCACTCAATAGCAAGAACATCCTTCCTCAGATTAGCAGACCAAAACTGAACACAGTATTCCAGGTGAGGCCTCACTAAGGCCCTGTACAACTGCAATAAGACCTCCCTGCTCCTATACTCAAATCCCTAGCTATGAAGACCAACATACCATTTGACTTCTTCACCGCCTGCTATACCTGCATGCCAACTTTCAGTGACTGATGTACCATGACACCCAGGTCTCGTTGCACCTCCCCTTTTCCTAATCTGCCGCCAGTCAGATAATATTCTGCCTTCCTGTTTTTGCCACCAAAGTGGATAACCTCACATTTATCCACATTATGCTGCATCTGCCATGCATTTGCCCACTCACCTAATCTGTCCAAGTCACCCTGCAGCCTTTTAGTGTCCTCCTCACAACTCACACCACCACCCAGCTTAGTGTCATCGGCAAATTTGGGGATATTACGCTCAATTCCTTCAACTAAATCATTAATGTATATTGTAAATAGCTGGGGTCCCAGCACTGAGCCCTGCGGCACCCCACTAGACACTGCCTGCCATTCTGAAAAGGACCCGTTTATCCCGACTCTCTGCTTCCTGTCTGCCAACCAGTTCTCTATCCACGTCAGTACATTACCCCCAATACCATGTGCTTCAATTTTGCACACTAATCTCTTGTGTGGGACCTTGTCAAATGCCTTTTGAAAGTCCAAATACACCACATCCACTGGTTCTCCCTTGTCCACTCTACCAGTTTCATCCTCAAAAAATTCTATAAGATTTGTCAAGCATGATTTCCCTTTCATAAATCCATGCTGATTTGGACCAATCCTGTCACTGCTTTCCAAATGCGCTGCTATTTCATCTTTAATAATTGATTCCAACATTTTCCCCACTACTGATGTCAGGCTAACCGGTCTACAATTACTCGTTTTCTCTCTCCCTCCTTTCTTAAAAAGTGGTTTTACATTAGCTACTCTCCAGTCCATAGGAACTGATCCAGAGTCGATAGACTGTTGGAAAATGATCACCAATACATCCACTATTTCTAGGGCCACTTCCTTAAGTACTCTGGGATGCAGACTATCAGGCCCCGGGGATTTATCGGCCTTCAATCCCATCAATTTCCCTAACACAATTTTCCGCCCAATAAGGATTTCCTTCAGTTCCTCCTTCTCATATTCCAGAAGGTTATTTGTGTCTTCCTTCGTGAAGACAGAACCAAAGTATTTGCTCAACTGGTCCACCATTTCTTTGTTCCCCATTATAAATTCACCTGAATCTGACTGCAAGGGACCTACGTTTGTCTTCACTAATCTTTTTCTCTTCACCAATAGAAGCTTTTGCAGTCAGTTTTTATGTCCCCAGCAAACTTCCTCTCATACTCTATTTTCCCCCTCCTAATTAAAACCTTTGTCCTCCTCTGCTGAATTATAAAATTTCTCCTAGTCCTCAGGTTTGCTGCTTTTTCTGGCCAATTTATATGTCTCTTCCTTGTATTTAACACTATCCTTAATTTCCCTTGTTAGGCATGGTTGAGCCACCTTCCCCGTTTTATTTTTACTCCAGACAGGGATGTACAATTGTTGAAGTTCATGCATGTTATCTTTAAATGTTTGCCATTGCCTATCCACCGTCAATCCTTTAAGTATCATTTGTCTGTCTATTCTAGCCAATTCACATCTGATACCATTGAAGTTATCTTTTCTTAAGTTCAGGACCCTCGTCTTGAATTAACTGTGTCACTCTCCATCTTAATAAAGAATTCTACCATATTATGGTCACTCTTCCCCAAGGGGCCTCGCACAACAAGATTGCTAATTAGTCCTTTCTCATTACACATCACCCAGCCTAGAATGGCCAGCCCTCTAGTTGGTTCCTCGACATATTGGTCTAGAAAACCATTCCTAATATACTCCAGGAAATCCTCCTCCACCGCATTGCTACCAGTTTGGTTAACCCAATCTATATGTCGATTAAAGTCGCCCATGATAACTGCTATACCTTTATTGCACGCATCCCTAACTTCTTGTTTGATGCTGTCCCCAACCTCACTACTATTGTTTGGTGATCTGTACACAACTCCCACTAGCGTTTTCTGCCCTTTGGTATTCCGTAGCTCCACCCATGCTGATTCCACATCATCCAAGCTAATGTCCTTCCTTACTATTGCGTTAATTTCCTCTTTAACCAGCAATGTCACCCCACCTCCTTTTCCTTTCTGTCTATCCTTCCTGAATGTTGAATACCCATGGATGTTGAGTTCCCAGCCTTGGTCACCCTGGAGTCTTGTCTCCGTGATGCCAATTACATCATTTTCGTTAACAGCTATCTGCGCAATTAATTCATCCACCTTATTCCGAATACTCCTCGCATTGAGGCACAGAGCCTTCAGGCTTGTCTTTTTAAAAACACTTTGCCCCTTTAGAATGTTGCTGTAATGTGGCCCTTTTTGCTTTTTGCCTTGGGTTTCTCTGCCCTCCACTTTTATTTTTCTTCTTTCTATCTTTTGCTTCTGCCCCCATTCTACTTCCCTCTGTCTCCCTGCATAGGTTCCTATCCCCCTGCCATATTAGGTTAACCCCTCCCCAATAGCACTAGCAAACACTCCCCATAGGACATTGGTTCCGGTCCTGCCCAGGTGCAGACTGTCCGGTTTGTATTGGTCCCACCTCCCCCAGAACCGGTTCCAATGTCCCAGGAATTTGAATCCCTCATTTCTGCACCACTCCCTCAAGACACGTATTCATCTGAGCTATCCTGCGATTCCTACTCTGACTAGCATGTGGCACTAGTAGCAATCCTGAGATTACTATGTTTGAGGTCCTACTTTTTAATTTAGCTCCTAGCTCCCTAAATTAGTCTTGTAGGACCTCATCTCGTTTTTTACCTATATCGTTGGTACCTATATGCACCACGACAACTGGCTGTTCACCCTCCCCCTTCAAAATGTCCTGCAGCCACTCAGAGACATCCTTGACCCTTGCACCAGGGAGAGTGACGACTTTGCCAGTGGTTGATAACAGGGATAACAGGATAACAGGATAACATTGACAATGAGATTCAACACCGCCTGCAGTGCACTAGTGCAGCCTTCGGCCACCTGAACAAAAGAGTGTTTGAAGACCAGGCCCTCAAATCTGCCACCAAGCTCATCATCTACAGGGCTGTAATAATACCCGTCCTCCAGTGTGGCTCAGAGACATAGACCATGTACAGTAGGCACCTCAAGTCACTGGAGAAATATCACCAACAATGTCTCCGCACGATCCTACAAATCCCCTGGGAGGACAGACGCACCAACATTAGCGTCCTCGACCAGGCCAACATCCCCAACATTGAAGCACTGACCACACTTGATCAACTCCACTAGGCAGGCCACATTGCTCGCATGCTAGACATGAGACTCCCAAAGCAAGCGCTCTACTCGGAACTCCTTGATGGCAAATGAGCCAAAAATGGGCAGCGGAAAAGTTGCAAGGACACCCTCAAAGCCTCCCTGATAAAGTTCAACATCCCCACTGACACCTGGGAGTCCCTGGCTAGAGACCGCCCTAAGTGGAGGAAGTACATCCGGAAGGCACTGAGCACCTTGAGTCTCATCACCGAGAGCATGCAGAAATCAAGCGCAGGCAGCAGAAAGAGCGTGCGGCAAACCTGTCCCACCCACCCTTTCCCTCAATGACTATCTTTTCCACCTGTGACAGGGACTGTGGCTCTCGTATTGGACTGTTCAGCCGCCTAAGGACTCATTTTAAGAGTGGAAGTAAGTCTTCCTCGCTTCTGAGGGACTGCTATGATGATGAGTACAACACTAACTATCCTGGTAACCATACAGAACTATCACGAGTACAGCACTGACTATCTTACTTGAGCAACATTTGCAACCATTGAACATGCTCCTTCATAATCAAGTTTCTTGATATCTTAAAAATTGGAAGAGATCCAATGCTTTGTCTGGTTACTTCCAAGTTCGCTGTTGTTTCCGAGTTTCAACATTATAATTTCAGTAATTATAAAGCTTAAAAGCCTTTCAAAAGGGAAGCAAATTTGTCAAACTGTATTAAGTGAAAAGGATATTCCCAAAAGCAGCGATACAAAGGAAATATTTCTAACACCTCGCTTCGGTTAAATGAAGAGAAGACACCATGAACAGTAATCCGTAGGAAATACATTTTCACCACCTTTAGAATAAATAAGCCATGGTTCCAAAAGCAGGCCTTTAATAGGAAATACATTTCATCACCTTGAACAAAATTAAGTCAGGTTTCCTGTTTTTGTGATGCCCTGTTGGAGATAACAAGTATGAAAAATGGGCGCCCGAGACCAAAGCGGCAAACAAATAATCTTGGCTACATAATCAACTGATTGGAGATAGTTAAACTGCTGAAGTTGATATGAGCGGTTCTTGGACATAAATGTGGCAACATATCAGAAAATCAAATAACTCAAAGCTGAACTTGAAAACTCATGACTCAACCACGTCAAGAGCTCATATCCCAGGGATAGACTATCACTCAAAATCTCTTGCCTTGGTTGGGTGTTCATGTCAGCTCTCGAGCATATTCTTAGAAGAACTACATGCACCATCTGTAGGAATGCTACCAATCCAGTTTTCAACCAAATAGTTTGTTACTGGGCAGCAAAGTCTTTTTCAAGGATTAACCCACTTTTTTTTTCTTTGCCAGTTTTCCAGACAACATAGATTAACATTTCTCCAATCAGCCCAATCAATCAGGTCAGAGCCTGCTCAACCAATCGGGGCACATCAGAAGCCACATGACAGAAGACACTTGTGAGCACATGTGTGTGGATTGAGGCAAGTTAGCTGTTAATGGAAAGAGCCATCAACAGGAAATCCCACCTCTCCCAAGATATGCTCATGTGTACTGTCATCACATTACTCTGTCTTCAGGCATGCACCTGGGACAAGTTTACTAAAAAATAACCGTCACACTACTAGTGATAGTCTGTTATATTTAATGGCCTCGAAATTCGTGACTGGCACAAAAGCTGTTGGTGCCACCGCGGCCAGTGTTAACGGCTGCCATAAAAGGTGGCGCTGGCAGGACCGAAAAAGTGGCGTAGGGACCTAATTATCATTCGCCCAGCGCTGAACTTACCATGGAATACCGTGCTGGAGGTGTTGGTCCTGACTGGAGGCTCCAATGTGGTGTGGCCCAACGTCGTTGCTGCTAGAATAGTCTTTCTGAAAGTGAGGCTGTTATTTCAGAAAGCACTGTGGGATTCCTAAAGGGGCAATGCCTTCTGAAATCAAAAAAATAAAAGCATGTAAAAATATGCAGTTTTTAGCCCTTGCAGCTTAACTGCTTTCTGAAAAAAATTAGCAGTAAAAGAATTCCCAAATGGGAGTCTTCAGCTTTTAAAGCTGAATTCCCTTCCGCACTAAAATAATGGGAAAAGTGCTCCAGCACGAATGGCTCAGCAAGCCAGGGAAGGGGCACCCAGGGTCTCGCACGCAGTACTTCAGTTTGTGCAGGGGGTCAACACTGCAAGAGAGGTCCTCCATCCACAGGGGCCAGGAGGCCCTCCGGAAAGAAGGATCTGGGACCACATCACCAAGGTCATCACTGTCGCCCCATGACCTGGCTCCAGTGCCCAAAGAAGCTACATGACCTCAGACCAGTGGTCAAGGTCAGTGAATGCATCTTCAAAAGCCATCTCCTACCAACTGCACTACTAGCCTCTCACACTGCTCAATGCACGACCCCCTCCCCCTAATCACTCACCTACCAACAATCTGTGCCAAACACGAGGCACACCTCCTACTCCTAGCTTCACTTCACTCCTTTGGAGGAGACAACGTAGTCATTATCATCAGGGGCATGGCTGAGCCCTTGGCCATCGGTGGGGCTGAAAGGTACAAGATGCTGGTATCCTCACGTTACCCTCCTTCTCGCATGTGCCTCTTGCTTTCCCGCCTTCCCCTCACAATTCCACCCTTATGCCTTCCTCATTTCACACACCCAAGAAATGCAGCCCTCCCCAGTGGTTGACCAAGAAGTGGGAGAGGAGAGTGAAGAAGAACAAGTTGGTGATGATTGATGTGACACTCCTAGCCACCAGCTCTTCAAGGTCGACCAGCAAGGCCATTTGCAGTGTCCCCCACTGAAAGTCAGCAGCCTTCTACCAGCCATGCTGCAACTATTGGGGTAGCACTGCATGACATCAGTGTTGTAAGTAGTTTTGCCCTTGGTGGTTTCGAATCACCCCCCTTACAATAGTTCTAGACCCCAGGAATTATAGTAGTGAACAGAATATTCAGTTACAGACAGATCTTTCGGTCTTAACCATCATAATGCTTTTATTCAGGTTAAAGCACACACCTGCTTCCAGTAAAATACACCCTGGTGGCGTAAAACAAACACAGTACAACACACAACACTGGCTGAAGAGGCCCCTATCGCGAAGTACCCACGATTAAAACACCCCTGCTTGACTCAATAGGGCACCACTGAATCTGTCCAGCAGATTGTGCACACGCCTATGATCCATACAGAACCTCTCCACTAAACCCCTAAGGCTTGGTTGGGACACACGACACCCCTTCACACTATGAGGTGGCCTAAAGGATGTGTGGGCTGGGATAATGCTCACCAGTTACCCCTCTGGCTTACTCGCTGCTTCTCCCGATGAGGCATATCTTTTGGTTCTGTACCAATCTATGGTTTCCAAGTCCAGTCTCAAGGTCAGCTTCCCAGTCAAAATAGCAAGGCTCCCTTTGCTGGTAGATGAAGGTTGCTTCTCTCCGTCCCAGACGGAGTGCTCGGTCCTTGAATGCGTTGAACGCAGCGAGCAAGCGTAGAAGAGGAGAGAGAGATGGCAGTAAACTGCCTGTTCTTAAAACTTAAAAAATGCTTGCTGAATCCTTGTGCCAAAAGCAAGTCCTTTGCTTGAGGCAGTCCAACTAAAGAGCAATGAATCACATCTTTGGCCTGTGCCTTTGTTACTGGGCTCTTCCTGGGGATAAAGGTTCCAACGAGTCTGGGTGGCCAAATAGTTTCCTTTGTCCGGAGATTCCCGCGCTCCGAGGCTCTCAGTCATTTCGATGGCTTGAGCACTGACCAGTTTACCTGATCTCTCACTGATGGGTTCCCATTACTGGACAAAAGGGTTCTTTTAGCTATCCCAGACTATCCCTGCCCACCTGATGTGTATTCCTGTGGAACACGCCTGGGCCGGTCCTAGTCATGCTGTCAGTTCTTCTGAAATATGAAAAAGCAATGTCCAAAACTTAAAGTCCAAAATGTTGAAGTCTGTGTCGATGTTTATGCCGATGCTTACAGTAGGATAGACGTCACACACAAGACTGTCACTAAGGGAATGCATAAGGGTGATGAGTTGATTTCTTGATGTCATATTGGATGGATAGATGTATAAAGTTGGATTGGAAAGTTTGCTCTGTGATGGCTTTTATTTCAGCATCGTGGCCAAGAGGACGCTGTGATGGTCAATGACAGAAGGATGTAAGTGTGGGACAAATATTGAAAGGGGAATTGGGGTTGTGGTCACTGGTACCGTAGGTAGATCATTCGATTCCAGATATTCCTACCAAAAAGGGGCTGTCTGGGTTGCATCCTTTCTTCTGCATCTTCCTCTTCCCTCTGCAAGCGGATGCTGTAAATCTAAAATAATAACAGAAAATGCTGGGAATACTCAGCAGGTCAGGCAGCACCTTGACCTGAGGCATGAACTCTGTTCCTCTCTCCACGGATACTGCCTGACCTTCAGAGTATTTACAGCATTTTGTGTCTTCGCAAAAACCTTCCTTTATCATCCGGGGCTTTGCAAGCATCCAGAAGCACACCCTGCACACTTAAAAAAACTCTTAACATATATTGCAATAAGCCACTACTCCAATAAAACAAAATGTAAAAATCCAATCCAAAAGCATAAATGCAAACTTACCTGAAAGATATGGGTTTCCCTTAAAGAGGTGTGGACAGCACCTGTCAGTCTGCTGAACACTAGGTTTTCATGGCAAGCTTAGGACCCAGCACTGAACTCAGCACTAAGTCCAAGTTCGCTGAGGAGACGTTAAGTCGGCGTTGCAAGCCGGCTGACGTCACCCTCTCTTAATTTACATCTCCAAGGCTACCGTTAAGACCCTTACCAAAATGGTAGCCGCTGAGTCCTGCACCAAAGAAAGGCGCTACAGTGACGGCCGCCATTTTACACCATGGTTGCAGTGCTAACAGGTGGCTCTAAGGTAAGGAATTTCTAGGCCAATGAGTTCTAACCGTCTTTACGCAAAATTATTTATATCTCTACTAATGAAGTTCTGTTTAATTAGAACCTGATAAATTGGACCTTTTCCAGGTGCTTACGGGATCCTCGGCTTTATAAATAGAGGAAGAGAGTTCACAAGCAAGAAAATTATGTTAAACCTTTATAAAACACTGGTCAGGCCCCAGCTGGAGTAATGTAACTAATTCTGGGCACCATACTTTAGGAAGGATGTCAAGGCCTTGGAGAGGGTAGAGGGGGGATTTAATATTAGGGATGCAGGACTTCAATTATGTGGAGAAACTGGAAAAGCTGGGATGGTTCTCCTTGGAGCAGTGAAGGCTAAGGAGAGATTTGATAGAGGTGTTCAAAATCATGAAGGGTTTTGATAGAGTAAATAAGGAGAAACTGTTTCCGGTGGCAGTAGGGTCAGTAACCAGAGGACACAGATTTAAGGTAATTGGCAAAAGAACCAGAGGCAACAATACATGAAGGGAAACATTTGCAGGACTACGAGTAAAGAGCAAGGGAGCGAGATTAATTGGATAGCTTTTTCCAAACAGTCGGTACAAGCACGATGGGCCAAATGGCATTCTTCTGTGCTGTATCATTCTGAGTGTGAGGTTGGAGGAGTTCCAAGAACTGAAGAGATTCGGGAGGTCCTGCTGAATGAAGTGGCGCTGAGGAAAGTGATCATTTTTGGGGTAGAGGGAAACCCTCCTAATAGAGCAAATGTGCAGGAGGTGAAAAGGGAACATTGTCTCCATTATCCACAGATCCTGGGACCAAATGTTGGAAGTGTGCATCAAATTGTAGAAAACAAATCATCAGCAAGCAGCAGGAAAAATATATGCAGTCGCTATAATCTGCAACATTCTGTTTTGAGGAGTAAGTCCAAGAATCAAACATCAGGCAACCTAATTTATAGTCTTGGGATTCTGCAGTTAACAGAAAGAAGGCCTTGCAGTGCCAGTTTTATAGGGGAGTTCAGACCATGGAGATTTAATTGTAGGATTAATCTACATTAACAATGATAATTTGGGGGCAGCATTGAGGCCTGTGCACAAATGTAGCATGGCCACAAGATTTAAAAAAAACCTTCTCCCACAAAAATCAGGAATTCAGCGCTAAGTTTGCTAGGGCCTAATTTACAATTTTGCACTCCTGGTAGGGGGGATTCACCAAATATGACATTGGGGAAATAAGCTCTCAAAGCTCTCCAGGCTGTACATTACTCTACCTCAAATTCCTAGGGCCTCCAGATCGTAGAATCTGGCTTTAAAACATGGTCTTAGTGTCCCTAATGTCTTTTCTCTTGCTCTTTCCAAACTTGGCCACTTCACCTAGATGTCTCAATTTAAAATAAAACACACTAAAAGGAGTGTATGTTATATTGGATGGGCCTACCACTTTCTAAATGTGCACTTATGCTTTCAGTCAGTAACGCGTTGGTGAGAGGTAGTCTAGCAGCAGACACTTTGTGTGGAATTCGATGTGATACCATGATATTTCTGCTCGAGTGACACAATGAATGAGGAGTGTGGTCTTCAGGTATTCATTCAAACACTGGAGCACAACATTGTGTTAAAATGGAGGAAGTTGTGCACAAAATGTCTGCCTCCCTAACCAGCAACTCTGAACTACAAAACAACACAAAAAAGGCCAAGAAACAGGTATCAGTCATAAATGTTTTCGTGTACAACATCTAGTATAAGGCACTGTTTATTTAAAAGGTTCCTTAATAGAGAGTAATTTTTTTCCCACTGCATGTGCAATATGTTCAGCAGATCCTGTCACAAACCTGTGGCAAATTATTCTCTAATTAAAGTGAAACAAGCTTTTTCACCTGCTGCAGAAATAAGAGAACCTACTGCAAACCGCAGAAACCCTGATGGTGTTGAAAACAGATGTTGGGTTTTGCTAAAGATAAGGTTTAACAGACAAAACCCTTCTGAGGTCAATCTTGAAACGATATTCAAAAGAATGCAAGACGTTCTTTTCCATAGCGCGCTGCAGTTTAACCTCACTAAATGTGTTTAAGGGGAGGTGTTGCTTTTTTAAGCACCATTCCCTTCAGAAACTGCAGCAGATATGTTTATCATAAACAGAAAATACACAGCAGGTTCTCACTATCTTACCACTTCAGCTGGGTCCCACCCTAAGCTTTAGACTATTTTTCTGTTTCAGGTATTTACCAAGCTGTTGTGCATTGCCGTCATTTGTCGTTTTGACATTTGTCTGTTGTGCTGCTGTGGCTCTCCAACCAACAAAATCCTCATCAAATCGAGCAAAAATAAAACACATCAGAGGGCACTTTAACAATACAAGAGTATATGAATTAGAAGCAGAAGTAGGCCAAATGGCTCCTCGAGCCTGCTCCACCGTTCAATAAGATCATGGCTGATCTTCTACCACAGCTCCACTTTCCCACCTGATCCCCATATCCCTTAATTCCCTTAGAGTGCAAAAATCTATCGATCTCAACCTTGAATATATTCAAAGACTCAGCATCCGCAGCCCTATGGGGTAGAGAATTCCAAAGATTCACAACCCTCCGAGTGAAGAATTTTCTCCTCATCTCCGTCTTAAATGGCTGACCCCTATCCTGAGACTACGGCCCCTAGTTCTAGACTCTCCAGCCAGGGGCAACAACCTCGCGGCATCTACCCTGTTAAGCCCGCTCAGAATCTTGTATGTTTCAATGAGACAGCTTCTCATTCTTCTAAATTCCAGAGTATAGGCCCATTTTACTCAATCTCTCCTCATAGAACTGTCCTCTCATCCCAGGAATCAATCTAGTGAACATTGATTGCACCATCTCCAAGGGAAGTATATCCTTCCTTAGGTACAGAGATCAAAACTGTGCACAGTGCTCCAGGTGTGGTCTCACCAAAGCCCTGTACAATTGCAGCAAGACTTTGTTACTCTTGTACTTCAACCCTCTAGAAATAAAGGCCAACATACCATTTGCCTTCCTAATTGCTTGCTGTGCCTGCAGATTAACTTTCTCTGTTTCATGTACAAGGACTCCCAAATCCCTCTGAACACCAACATTTAATAGTTTCTCACCATTTAAAAAACATTCTGTTTTTCTATTCGTCCTACCAATAACCTCACATTTCCCCAAATTATACTTCATGTGCCAACTACTGTCCACTCACTTAATCTGTCTATATCCCTTTGCAGACTGTGTTCTCCTCACAGCTTAATTTCCCATCTAGCTTTGTATCGTCAGCAAACTTAGAAACATTGCACTTGGTCCCTTCATCCAAGTCATTAATGATTATAGATTGCAAATAGCTGAGGCCCCAACACTGATCCTTGCGGCACCCCACTAGCAACAGCCTGCTAACCTGTTTATTCCTACTCTGTTTTCTGTCCTTTAACCAATCCTCTATCCATACATTAATATATTACCCTCAATCTCATCATCCCTTATCTTCTACAACAAACTTGTGTGGCACCTTATTGAGTGCCTTTTGAAAACCCAAATATACTACATCCATTGGTTCCCCCTTATTTACTTTGACCAGTGTTCATCACCTCTGAATTTAGGCACTCTTTTTAAAAAAAAAACACTATTTTGAAAGCGCGTGCAAATCCATATTTTGTGTTGATTACTAGCACAAATCAGTGCCTTCACCAGAATAGACAATAATAGACATAAAATCAATTACTTTACAGCCCAGTGCAATCTGCTGATAAGTTACCACACAATACATTAGAGGTAAACTCACAACATACCATTTATTAGGTGATGAATCTCAAAGTAGATTCTACATTGACACTGTTTAACACCAGTGTGCGAAGTCCCTTAGCACTGTCATAGTTCAACTCAATGCTACAAATAAACTGCTTTCATCTAGAAACACTGGTACTACTTGAAACAAAAAAAATGAACACAGTTTTATGCTAATTCTGTTGATGGAGAACAGTCTAGTGACTCCCCATTTTTACTTGGTGTCGTCTGACCAGGTAATTTCATAGTCCTTGTACACAGTCTTCAGCTTTTCCACGGAAATGGAGTGATCTGCTTTCCCAAAACCCTAAGACAAATAAACAGGTCGTTAACATCAATTATATTCACTCTCATTGCGCACTACAGTCTCCGCAGAATAAGTTCAGCTGGAGTTTCGGCTCTTGGTTGCCATCCGGTAACTGCTGATCAGTGTATATGGACATCAGGTGAGGGCGGGATTTGGCCTCCACCAGGAGATTAAAGTACTGCCATTGATTCACAGTACCTGACGGTCAGTCTGCTTTCAGGAGAGGAGGCCAAGAGAAGGTGGTGGTGAGCCACCTTCCTGAACCGCAGAAGGCAGTTAAGAGTCAACCACACCGCTGCAGGTCTGGAGTCACATATAGGCCAGACCAGATAAGGGCATCAGATTTCCTTCCCTAAAAGGACAATAGTGAACCAGATGGATTTTTGCAACAATCCGATAGTTTCATGGTCACCATTACTGATACTAGCTTTTTAATTCCAGATTTATTTAATTAACTGAATTTAAATTCCCCAGCTGCCGTGGTGGGATTTCAACTCGCGTCTCCGGATCATCCAGGCCTCTGAATTACTAGTCCAATAACATAACCACCATGCTACTGTACTGTTTGTGAGAAGAGGAGTAAAGTAAAAAAAAAATCAAAAACTTTTGAACTTCACCTGCATGATTAAGGACATCCTGGTTACTCCATTTATGATTGCACTTTTTTTTTTTAAAAAACAGATTTTAGATCAATTATTTGTATATTTTCAATATTCCCTTGCTGTGGCAAAGCATCTGACATCCAGTTGGATTCCACTCCCTACCATGGCCAAGAGTCATGGAGAATCTATTTGGCTACATCTGAACTTGCTGACAATGGGTGAGTCATGGTAGTAATGATGGATGATTGACTCAATGTGCTGCTATGACTCAAGTTTGCTAGCTGGTACAGGGATACCACAGCTTCTGTAATTAGAAAGTATGACTGATAAATACAACACATCTTACAATCTTTGGCAATCAATGTGAACACAGAAACAATCTAACAATCTAAAGGCAAGAAATAAGTTTGTGCAGTAATGAAGGGGTTAAATTAACATTGCTTATGCTGTTAGTGTTACTTAGCTAGTTCATCAAACCACCGATTTCTTTCATGGATACAGAACAGAGCATCAAAATGAGTCAGCATCTGTTAGCAGTGCTAAGCAGCCAGTTAATCCATTGAAATAGTGCCTTCCAGCTTGGCCCAGCTGCGATTGCCTGGGCACAATTGCATTACAAAGAGTGAGACAGAAATGATAGAACTTATAGGACTTTATGGCAGCCTCCTGCCTCCTAAAAAGCACCAAGTGTGGCAGGTGTAGAAGGAAATAGGAGCACCCACAGGACCCAATGAGATCAGAGATGCAAGATCTAAATAAAACTGCTAGAGTAATCCAACAATACTGTTATTGGAAGAAGCACCTACTACACGTAGACATGCAAGAAATGGTTACCTTGACAAACTTCTTAATGCCTTGTCCACTAAGCCAGGCTAGTGAAGGTTGTACACTGCAGTACTTTCATGAAAGAATCAGGGCAATCAATGCTTTGCACAATTGGGAAAGATAGAATGAGCAAGTCCGTTTTCCAGCATGTGTGAACATCAACAATAGTTAAAGGAGGTTCATGCTTGTAAGTCAACTGAGCAGAGTGATGTGCATTTGGGAGGGCACTGAGCACCTCGAGTCTGGTCGCCATGAACATGCAGAAACCAAACGCAGACAGTGGAAGGAACGTGCGGCAAACCAGATTACCCACCCACCCTTTCCTTCAACCACTGTCTGTCCCACTTGTGACAGAGACTGTCATTCCCCTATTGGACTGTACAGCCACCTGAGAACTCACTTAGAGTGGAAGCAAGTCTTCCTCGATTTCGATGGACTGCCAATGATGATAATGATGTGCAATTTATATCAGGGAGTATGGTTTGAACTCTATGTACTTGCAGAATCTCACTACTATTTTTCAGCTTCCAGTATAATCGCAGGAGCTGAATGGCACAGGTGGTAGCCTGAAGCAATTCAAGCCCAAAACTCCATTTGAGGAGCTGCCCTCACATTGAAGAGCAGGATGTGTTGAAACTGGGGGCCTCCCTTGAGCTCATGGCCAGTATCATGTATCATGTTCATGTCATGTAATGTACACAATGAACTTGAGTAACACCATAAAGAGTATCATGCAACGAATGTCCGGTTTGAAGGCGATTATTTCAAACAGCATTTTGACAAGGGATTTCCTTATGGAAGAAGCCAGTCACAACAGCATCAGGCATGGCTGGTTCAGTGTAAGACCATCGCTATGCACTATCACAAGGAGGATTGGGCGGCACAAGAATCCCAGCAGGCTAGCAGTTCTTCAAATACCATTAATGCTGAAACCATGCAGCCAGCCAGCATGCATATTCCTGCCATAAGGAAATCACTTGGATGAAGTACAAGGTTAAGTGCTACATGTCACACAGTGCTACATGTCCCAGGACTCAGGAATCCCAGCAGCTGCAGCGAGGCAAGGACAGCCTCGGGGAGCATTCCTTGTAGGGCAGGAGGAGCAGCAGTGCTTCCACCTGGCCTTCCCCCCACCCCCCCGCCACCATCAGACTGCACCCCCATACAACCCGCACTCCCATCCCAGGTCGGGGATTGGACCCCTCCTCCTCCCTCCGGGGTCGCGGATTGGACCTATCTGGTTCTGCGATCTCTTCTCCAGTATTCCCTGGAAGCCAAGCCTGACATCAATCAGGCTGCCTTCCAGGCGAGGATCTGGTCAGTGACATCAGATACATGCTATGGTTTCCCACCCGCTATCAGGTCCCCCTCCCACCCCATCGTCGCTCCCAGCGCATTAGAACATTAAAATTCCCCCAGTGTCTGACCTATCAATCGTCCTTGCTGTACTGCTGGCTTGCCACTTAATTCCTCCTTTCTCTTGTTCCGGCATGGTTTTCCCATCTTCTATCACCACGGTGAAGACTATTTTGCATTACTCTTCGCACACCAGCTACATTGATGGAATATAAAACTTATGGGTCATATAGGGCTCAGCATCTTCTGCAGCAGCCAATGGAAACATGGGTGGAATTAATGACCCTCCTGAGCTCCACTAAAGCCAGTAGAATTGTGTTACTGTAGCATATTGCTGTCAGTCAATAGTGAAAGGGTTTCAGCTGTTGGCCCTGCTGAATAATGAATTTATGCCCTACTAGATACACCCATGTGTGACCTTGGAATATGCTGCACGTTTCAACCAATCAGCTGTGATGCTGCCAATAATTAGCTTAGCTAGCTCAACACACTTCTCCAGCACTAATGCCCACACGCCATATCCAACAAAGAGCAATTTGGCAGCGTGCAATGAACTGACAGGAACTGTTCATTGCTCTGCTCTCCTGGATATTACTTCCCTGTGAATCACAGGCATTCTTTATAACATGACATTATTTTCAAGGCTGAAGAGACTTTGGATTCTGCTTTAGGAGTGGCAATAGATTACTCACCGTGGAAATACCGAATACTCTAATTTTCTTCTGCTTGCTGTTGTGGTCAATTTTTCCACCTCCCAGACACTTGCACTCCAGGTCCAGCTTCTCCATTTCAGGACTCAACTTTTCAAAGATGTTATCTGTAGCGGGGTGAGAGAATCTGTTTTATAATCCACCCAACACCACCACTTCCAGCAAACAAACCTGCTGGTTTTGTAGATTTAAATTACCCAAACCAAAATATTGCTAGAACTAAAAAGGTATGCAGGAGTGATAATAATGAGTCATGCATCTCTCTCCCCATACCACACCAATGGTTCTGTCATTTAAATTTAATTGGGAGATTCATGACTACCTAGAGGTAAAAATGCCGGTAATGTGCCAGCACACACCCTGATGAGCATATCACAAAATAATGCAACCCCAGCTCACGGTTTTCCACTTATTATGCAGTTGTGCAATTCACAATATACATTCCGAGGCATGGGCTGGGAGTGTAGAAGTAGAATTGTTACCTTTAGTTATCGCTTAAATCACTATCTGTGGCATAATTAAGTTGTTTAAGTCACTTTTTCCTCTCCCACTCTCTTCCTTCAACAACCTTGTTTACTCAGCAGACCTATCCACTCTTTTCCTGGTCACTCCCACTTGCATCTCTCAGTGCTCACAACCCTCCATTCCCCTCAGTGCAACAACGAGCAGTAAATCTTGATCTCTACCCCCTTCAATGGGGCAATGAAAATCGCAGCACCTCCCCTCACCTCTAGCTTCCCGCCCTCTCGTCACCGCAATCCTAATCAATACTACATTCAGTGCTCCTCGGAACTTTACTCCCCTTTCCTTTCTAAACTCCAAGGGCCCGAACTTGGTGGAAGCTACGTTCCGCCCAAAAGGACTGCCGAGATACCACCCGGTGGCAAAATTTACGCCGTGAATCTGGGCGGCATTGGGCGGGAGCTCCCAATCTCAGCAGCAAATGCAATTCTTGTCAAAGTGACGCTGAGGATTGAGTCGGGCCCGGGGGGGAGGGGGAGCACATAAAAAGAAAAATTTACACAAAAAAACAACCACTGGAAGACCTTCATGGGACCCCATCCACATAAAACGTTGAAAAAAATAAATAAATAAAGCAAGTTTACTAACCTCTTTTTGCAGGTCTTCATACTTACCGTTGGGGTTAGACCTGCCTCCACACAGCGGTCTTTCCCCCTGCTGCCGCTGACTCCCACCCGGAGGGGTCTACCAGCTCGGCGGGTGGGAGGACACTTATGCACCTTGTGCACTTGCGGCCATCAGCGGGCGGGTCCCAGCGGGCCCCCCCTCCCTAGTGGAAACTGGCACTGAGGGGAGACCACCGATAAAACTGGACGGCAGCAGGTGGCAAGGCCACAAGTTCAGGGCCCCCAGTACATTGTCCTCCTCCCCACATCCTCAGGTGTATTGAAATCAAGACTAGTCAAACGGTCTCCTACTCCAACTTATTCTTTCCTAAGACCTCAAAACTGTGGAACTCCTTGCATCCATATGTTTTTTGGGTTTTTATGCTACATGTACTACTACAATGGTTCAATGTCAGTGACCACTCCAGTAAGCAGACCCCGCATTCCCTATGAATCCAAGCATGGATTCTGGGAAATTGTACGAAGACCGATATTCCATTTCAGCTGTGCAGCCCATTAAAGGGGCCATGTGGCCCTAAATAAATTGTATGGAACATTGACTAAGACTCAGAGTTGAATAGAAAACCCGTCATATTATACTCCAGCTTACTGGAATATATCACGTGCCATCCTCGACTTCGTCAGACTGAGCCCCAAGCTATAAACCAACAGACAAATTTAGTAAATGAACAATATTTAGTATAAACAGCATATTTACAGTAATTTTAAAAATGTATTATTCTCCTCAAAAGGTCAAACTGGCAAAGCCACTTCCCCTATGTTGCGTCTCAATATAGTAATAAAGAAAAAAGTGACTTTGCTTTTAATAGCGTCTTTCATGACCATCGGATGTCTCAAAAGCGTTTTACAGCCAATAAAGTACTTTTAGTGTAGTCACAGTGGTAATGTGGGAAACACGGCAGCTGCCAATTTGCGCACAGCAAGCTCACATAAACAGCAATGTGATAATGACCAGATAATCTGGGTTTTTTTGTTATGTTGATTGAGGGATAAATATTAACCAGGACACCACTGATAACTCCCCTGCTCTTCTTCAAAATAGTGCTATGGGATCTTTTAAGTCCACTTGTGCCAGCAGAACCCACAGCCTTCTGACTCAGAGTGTGCTACCCACTGAGCCACAGCTGACACTAATCTTTAAAACACAGTCGCTCACATCACACAATGAAACACTACCATGGAGTCACAGCTCAGTCTCTCTGCTGGCTATCGACCGAGTGCTAACTTAGACAGATGGGGAACTCATGTCTCATGTAACCAGGATCGGACTTTTCCTGGCTCCTAACAACTGTAAAACACATGGACCTTCTCCCTTGGGCCTAGTGGGGATCAAGCAGCAGGTTAGTAAACGGGGAGGTTGGTAACAAGTCTCCATGTGAACACTTCTTTCAGAGCCTTAGCACCAATTTAAAAGTGCCTAGAGGGAGAAATAGGCTGGATGTGATTCTGAGCTCAGGCACTGAGAGGGAACTGAACTGACATGCGCAAATCAAATGACAAAAATAGGTGTGAAGTCGCCGTCTGACAAGTGCAAAAACAGATGCTCCTTGACGTTGTGCTCAGGCTTTCTGGCAAGCCGTCGTGGTCCTGAGCAGCGGGGTTCGTATGTGACCTCACCCTCCAGGGAGCGGGTGCTTGCGCTGCCCTTTCCTCCAGCCCTGGCTGCAGGCCACCCCTGCCCGATGGCTCACCATCTGCAGATCCCGCCTCTATACAACCCTCTGAACTCTGCGCAGTGCCAGCATCTGAGCTGGTGGCTGCGAGTGTCAGATCCAGTGACGGTGTTTCTTCATCATCATCACACTCCCCTCCCTCTTCCACCACTGCCTGGGCAGGTTAGATTTCTTGGGTCTCCGAAATGGGAAATGCACAAGGGTCGGGTTGTGGTGAGGGGTGGGGGATTAAAGGTGGGCAGATCAGCCATGATCTTATTGATTGGCAGAGCGGGCTCGAGGGGCCGTATGGTCTACTCCTGCTTTTAATTCTTATGTTCAATGTTGTAGAACAATCCCAACTGCTGGTCAATCATTTAAAATAAACTGGTTAACACCTCCATTAAAACAGCAGAAACAGGAATGACAAACCAATTCAGTTACATGTTCATCTGCTAATATCACCAACAGAAACTTCTGGTTTGTACTTCTACTGATACATCAACTCCTTATTACTCCATGCCATATTCTCTCAGTAATGCCAGCTGTCACTTCACCGTTTAAACAAGAATGTTCACGCAAGAAAAAGCATCAACAGGAATGGCCAAAGAGAAGAAAGGCTATTGAAGTTAATTTTAATTTAACCATTTTCACACTTACAAACACTGTTGAGTTATTTGCATGTTTCTCTCTCTCTCTCTCTCAGGCCGTCCTTTGGAGTCGGGGCTGACTTGCTTCCACACTAAAAATGAGTTCTCAGGTGGCTGATGAGTCCGATGTGGGACCTACAGTCTCTGTCACAGGTGGAGCAGATGGAGGTTGAAGGACATGGATAGAGAACTGGTTGGCAGACAGGAAGCAGAGAGTCGGGATAAACGGGTCCTTTTCAGAATGGCAGGCAGTGACTAGTGGGGTGCCGCAGGACTCAGTGCTGGGACCCCAGCTCTTTACAATATACATCAATGATTTAGATGAAGGAACGGGGTGTAATATCTCCAAGTTTTCAGATGACACTAAACTGGGTGGCGGTGTGAGCTGTGAGGAGGACGCTAAGAGGCTGCAGGGTGACTTGGACAGGTTAGGCGAGTGGGCAAATGCATGGCAGATGCAATATAATGTGGATAAATGTGAGGTTACCCACTTTGGGGGCAAAAACGCGAAGACAGAATATTATCTGAATGGTGGCAGATTAGGAAAAGGGGAGGTGCAACGAGACCAGGGTGTCATGGTTCATCAGTCATTGAAAGTTGGCATACAGGTACAGCAGGCGGTGAAGGCGGCAAATGGTATGTTGGCCTTCATAGCTAGGGGATTTGAGTAGAGGAGCAGGGAGGTCTTACTGCAGTTCTACAGGGCCTTGGTGAGGCCTCACCTGGAATATTGTATTCAGTTTTGGTCTCCTAATCGGAGGAAGGACATTCTTGCTATTGAGGGAGTGCAGTGAAGGTTCACCAGACTGATTCCCGAGATGGCTGGACTGACATATGAGGAGAGACTGGATCAACTGGGCCTTTATACATTGGAGTTTAGAAGGATGAGAGGGGATCTCATAGAAACACATAAGATTCTGACGGGACCGGACAGGTTAGATGCGGGTAGAATGTTTCCGATGTTGGGGAAGTCCAGAACCAGGGGACACAGTCTTAGGATAAGGGGTAGGCCATTTAGGACTGAGATGAGGAGAAACTTCTTCACTCGGAGAGTTGTTAACCTGTGGAATTCCCTACTGCAGAGAGTTGTTGATGCCAGTTCATTGGATATATTCAAGAGGGAGTTAGATATGGCCCTTACGGTTAAGGGGATCAAGGGGTATGGAGAGAAAGCAGGAGAGGGGCACTGAGGGAATGATCAGCCATGATCTTATCGAATGGTGGTGCAGGCTCAAAGGGCCGAATAGCCTACTCCTGCACCTATTTTCTATGTTTCTATGGAACTAGTGGGTAGGGTGCTTGGGTTGCCGTGCACTCCTTCCGCTTGGCTTCCGCGTGCTCCCGGCGAAGAGATTCGAGGTGTTTGGCGCCTTCCCGGATGCTTTTCCTCCACTTTGAGCGGTCTTGGGCCAGGGATTCCCAGGTGTTGATGGGGATGTTTTACTTTTTCCAAGGAGGCTTGGAGGGTGTCCCTGAAGTGTTTCCTCTGCCCACCTGGGGCTCGCTTGCCATGTCGAAGCTCCGAGTAGAGCGCTTGTTTTGGGAGTCTCGTATTGGACATACGGACGATGTAGCCTATCCAATGGTGCTGATCGAGTGTTGTCAATGCATCGATGCTGGAGATATTGGCCTGAGCGACAATATTGACGTTGGTGCGCCTATCCTGCCAAGGGATTTGCAGGATCTTGCGGAGGCAGCGTTGGCGGTACTGCTCCAGTGTTTTGAGGTGCCTGCTGTACATAGTCTATGTCTCTGAACTATATAGGAAGGCGGGTATCACTACTGCTCTATAGACCATGAGCTTGGTGCCAGGTTTGAGCTCTGATCTTCAAACACTCTCTTCCTCTGGCGACCGAAGGCTGCACTGGCACACTGAAAGCGGTGTTGGACCTAGTCGTCGACGTCTGCCCTTGTTGACAGTAGGCTCCCGAGGTATGGAAAATGGTCCACAGTGTCCAAGGTCTTGTCGTGAAATTTGATGATTGGGCGGGGGGGGGGGGGGTGGGGGGGACAGTGTTGTATGATTGCGGGAGCAGGTCGGTAGAGGTCCTTTGTCTTACGGATGTTTAGTGTAAGGTCCATGTTCTCGTATGCTTCGGTGAAGGTGTTGACGATGGCTTGGAGTTCGGCCTCCAAGTGTGCGCAGACACAAGCATCGTCTGCGTACTGTAATTCAATTCCAGTCCAGATCCAAGGTCGTCCTATCCTCGGTCATTGAATTTGCATGTGTGGAGCTCAGCCATTTCCACTTTCACAATGATCTGAATGTGCAGTGAAAACGTGGCTCCCTACTTCATGCTAATAAAATAAGCTGATACTACACCACTCGGTGTGTTATAAAAGTGACATCAATGTTCATTTTTCACTTCTCTCTTCACAACCCATCTATCCATGAGATCTGTCATTCAATTCAACAGGGAAAAAATGTCTTAACTTTGAAATTGGGAAATACCAGAGCAACACAAATGGTTTAACCGGTTGAAGAGAGTTTTCTGTGGCAATTGCTTCGATTCCCATGCAGAAATCAAGTGCAGACAGCGGAAAGAGCGTGCGGCAAACCAGTCCCACCCACCCCTTCCCTCAACGACTATCTGTCCCACCTGTGACAGAGTCTGTGGGTCTCGTATTGGACTGTTCAGCCACCAAAGAACTCACTTCAGGAGTGGAAGCAAGTCTTCCCTCGATTCCGAGGGACTGCCTCTGATGATGATGAGATTGCAAGAGGGGCAGCAACAGATTGGAACGAGCAGCTGGGTTGCCAAAAACTATCTTCTTTCTTCCTGTTGGTGAAACAACTCATATCTGCAACCTCCTTTACTCACCATCGAACCCTATTGACTCTCTTTCTAATGATTTCAACTTACAATACTGAGATTGTGCTCTCTGTGTACAAAACCTGCATTCTTCTTACAGTGCAATGAATAACTAAATCTTGATCTCCGTGCCCGTCAATGCCTCGATGGCTTCACCCTTAGTTTTTCGTCATCTCCTCCATTCTAGAGTTGACAAGAAACGTGATTCTTTGCTTTATACGTAACACTTCTATTCTTCCTTCTGTTTATACACGCAGAGTTCCTGAAAGACTTGGATACAGCTCCCACATCTGGATAGACTCAAGCACCTCACATACAACCATGGAACTGACACAGGTAAAAACTTATCAGTTAGGCAATTCTTCCCTCACTTGGAGTAATTTTACAAATGAATTCTTCCAGCAGGGTACCTCACCTGTTGGGAACACCTATTGGGCAATCACAGGTCTGTCCCCATGACTTTATCAGTGGAAAACAGTGAGAGGCACACTGGTGATTTCCCAAATATGCTGCCAGCAGGTGAGGTTCCCTGCCAGGAATGTGAGGTCCCACATCAACCCTATAAGCTCTCTGTGTCGCAACCTTTCCTGTCTTTATCCATTTACTACTACTACAGGCATCACTATACTGAATTGTATGTCTTTACCCCCCCCAACATGATCCAAAGAAGATGTTTTATAATTTGTGCCTGCACTTTCAAGTGTTTAAATCAACTCACTGTGCAGGCTCTTAACTCAATCTTTCCCAGGGCCTCTAAACTGTCAAACTTCCTTACCTCTCTCTGTCTGTTCTGTTCCTTATACAACTGAAACAAACTTGGCATCAACAAACTACCATTTCCTGATTTACCTCATCTATCTTTGTCTCTTCCCACTAAATCTTCTCAGCTTTGGGAGTAACTAAGATCCTGGGCCCTTCATTCAGGCTTGTAAAACATTTGGGGATAGAAATTGACCTCCGTCCGAAACGGGGCACACCCTTTGGTTTTTGAAGTTTTTCTCCGCCGCAACCCATGCGGTGAAGATGCCGTCGATATTCAGCACCTGATATTTTTTATTAGCTCGGGGCAGAAGCTGTGGCGGCTGAGGGGCAGAAGTGCCCTTGCAGCAGGTCCGCCGCCCTGACCAGTCATCAGCGCCACACTGATGACATCATTGCTGATGACATCAGCGCGACGCATCACAACATCTCTCCCCTTCAGTTAAAGGGGAGGGCCGCTGTGAACTCTGCAGCCACTTCGGTGGCAAATACAGGCTACCAGGGAGTTTCGGCCAGGCCAGTGGCCTGGCACCCCTGCCTGTTGGCAGCCCAGCCAAACACAGGGGGCATAATTGTCAACTTTTAAAAAAATGGCATTGCCGGCAGCGTCACGTCCCTTTAAGGGTGGTCGTGCTGCCGATCAACAAGAAGTGCACTGACAGAAAAAGCTGTCGGGGGCTCCGACCAGCGGCGCTGCCACCGCTCCCACGGGGTAATTCCACAAAAGGGATATTTCCTGCAGGGCAATTTCGGGAAGGAGTTGCCGCCAGTCTGTGAGGGGTTGGTGCGTGCATGCCGCGGTGAGAAATCGGGCGGAGCAGTCCCCTACACCGCTCTGACCCTGAGGAAGGACAATGTACAAAATGGCGGCCCCTCCGCGCTGCCCCGTGGCCGCCGTTTTCAGGCAGCCAGAGGCCTTATCCGGGAGGGCAAGGGGGCAATTTCAGTCCTTTGGGCTTATGGCTCTAAACAGGGCATTTTATTTTTCGACCTCATTTGACTCCTCACTCCTTATTCGCCTTGAAACAGTTGGTGTCCGGCTCCTGCCAGGTTGTAACCCGAACCCTGGCCACATGGATCCTGCAGTCACTGCAGTGCTGTATATGGTCACCTCAGTACACAGGGGGCGACCCGCGTCCTCCCTGCACTCTGCACCAGGTCAATACCTAAAAGCAACAAAAAGACTTCACTAATGCACGCATTGGGAGCGCTGGAGCCGTGTCCCCGGGGCAAGGGGCAAGGGGCGGGCTGGGGCGGTGTCCCCGGGGCAAGGGGCGGGCTGGGGCGGTGTCCCCGGGGCAAGGGGCGGGCTGGGGCGGTGTCCACGGGACAGGGTGTGGGCTGGGGCTGGGGCTGTGCCCCGGGCGGGGCGGCTGGGCGGCTCCCTCCCCTGGGAACTTACTGTGATACTCGGCGCTTTTGGTGCCCCGCACGATGTCCTTGTGCTCCGCGCCGCCCTTGCGGCTCAGCCTCACCAGGATGTACTTGAACACCCCGTCAGGGTCGATCTCCACATCCGCAACGCTGGCCAGGCCGGCCATGTTCCTGCCGCGCCGGGCTGCGAGTGGGCGGAGCGCCGGGCGGCCCATGCGCCAGAGAGACGCCAGGATGGTCATGGGGAGCGAGCAGAGCCCAGTGTATCCCACACACACTGGGGGAGGGAGCAGAGCCCAGTGTATCCCACACACACTGGGGGAGGGAGCAGAGCCCAGTGTATCCCACACACCGAGGGAGGGAGCAGAGCCCAGTGTATCCCACACACACTGGGGGAGGGAGCAGAGCCCAGTGTATCCCACACACACCGAGGGAGGGAGCAGAGCCCAGTGTATCCCACACACTGGGGGAGGGAGCAAAGCCCAGTGTATCCCACACACTGGGGGAGGGAGCAAAGCCCACTGTAACCCACACACCGGGGGACGGAGCAGAGCCCAGTGTATCCCACACACACTGGGGGAGGGAGCAGAGCCCAGTGTATCCCACATACACCGAGGGAGGGAGCAGAGCCCAGTGTATCCCACACACTGGGGGAGGGAGCAAAGCCCAGTGTAACCCACACACCGCGGGAAGGAGCAGAGCCCACTGTATTCCACACACTGGAGGAGGGAGCAGGGCCCAGTGTATCCCACACACCAGGGGAGGGAGCAAAGCCCAGTGTATCCCACACACCGGGGGAGGGAGCAGGGCCCAGTGTATCCCACACACCAGGGGAGGGAGCAAAGCCCAGTGTATCCCACACACCGGGGGAGGGAGCAGGGCCCAGTGTATCCCACACACTGGGGGAGGGAGCAGAGCCCAGTGTATCCCACACACCGGGGGAGGGAGCAAAGCCCACTGTAACCCACACACCGGGGGAGGGAGCAGAGCCCAGTGTATCCCACACACTGGGGGAGGGAGCAAAGCCCACTGTAACCCACACACCGGGGGAAGGAGCAGAGCCCAGTGTATTCCACACACTGGAGGAGGGAGCAGGGCCCAGTGTATCCCACACACCAGGGGAGGGAGCAAAGCCCAGTGTATCCCACACACCGGGGGAGGGAGCAGGGCCCAGTGTATCCCACACACTGGGGGAGGGAGCAGAGCCCAGTGTATCCCACACACCGGGGGAGGGAGCAGGGCCCAGTGTATCCCACACACACCGGGGGAGGGAGCAGAGCCCAGTGTATCCCACACACCGGGGGAGGGAGCAGAGCCCAGTGTATCCCACACACACTGGGGGAGGGAGCAGAGCCCAGTGTATCCCACACACACTGGGGGAGGGAGCAGAGCCCAGTGTATCCCACACACACTGGGGGAGGGAGCAGGGCCCAGTGTATCCCACACACACCGAGGGAGGGAGCAGAGCCCAGTGTATCCCACACACTGGGGGAGGGAGCAAAGCCCACTGTAACCCACACACCGGGGGAGGGAGCAAAGCCCACTGTAACCCACACACCGGGGGAGGGAGCAGAGCCCAGTGTATCCCACACACCGGGGGAGGGAGCAGAGCCCAGTGTATCCCACACACCGGGGGAGGGAGCAGAGCCCAGTGTATCCCACACACACTGGGGGAGGGAGCAGAGCCCAGTGTATCCCACACACACTGGGAGAGGGAGCAGAGCCCAGTGTATCCCACACACACTGGGGGAGGGAGCAGGGCCCAGTGTATCCCACACACACCGAGGGAGGGAGCAGAGCCCAGTGTATCCCACACACTGGGGGAGGGAGCAAAGCCCACTGTAACCCACACACCGGGGGAGGGAGCAAAGCCCACTGTAACCCACACACCGGGGGAGGGAGCAGAGCCCAGTGTATCCCACACACCGGGGGAGGGAGCAGAGCCCAGTGTATCCCACACACTGGGGGAGGGAGCAAAGCCCACTGTAACCCACACACCGGGGGAGGGAGCAGAGCCCAGTGTATCCCACACACTGGGGGAGGGAGCAGAGCCCAGTGTATCCCACACACCGGGGGAGGGAGCAGGGCCCAGTGTATCCCACACACCGGGGGAGGGAGCAGGGCCCACTGTATCCCACACACTGGGGGAGGGAGCAGAGCCCAGTGTATCCCACACACCGGGGGAGGGAGCAGGGCCCAGTGTATCCCACACACCGGGGGAGGGAGCAGGGCCCAGTGTATCCCACACACCGGGGGAGGGAGCAGAGCCCAGTGTATCCCACACACCGGGGGAGGGAGCAGGGCCCACTGTATCCCACACACTGGGGGAGGGAGCAGGGCCCAGTGTATCCCACACACTGGGGGAGGGAGCAAGGCCCAGTGTATCCCACACACTGGAGGAGGGAGCAGGGCCCAGTGTATCCCACAAAAACTGGGGGAGGGAGCAGGGCCCAGTGTATCTCACACACTGGAGGAGTGAGCAGGGCCCAGTGTATCCCACACACTGGGGGAGGGAGCAGAGCCCAGTGTATCCCACACAGCGGGGGAGGGAGCAGGGCCCAGTGTATTCCACACACTGGAGGAGGGAGTAGGGCCCAGTGTATTCCACACAGTGGGGGAGGGAGCAGAGCCCAGTGTATCCCACACACCAGGGGAGGGAGCAGGGCCCAGTGTATCCCACACACCGGGGGAGGGAGCAGGGCCCAGTGTATCCCACACACTGGGGGAGGGAGCAGGGCCCAGTGTATCCCACACACTGGGGGAGGGAGCAGGGCCCAGTGTATCCCACACACCGGGGGATGGAGCAGAGCCCAGTGTATCCCACACACCGGGGGAGGGAGCAGGGCCCAGTGTATCCCAGACACCGAGGGAGGGAGCAGAGCCCAGTGTGTCCCACACACCGGGGGAGGGAGCAGGGCCCAGTGTATCCCACACACTGGGGGAGGGAGCAGGGCCCAGTGTATCCCACACACACTGGGGGAGGGAGCAGAGCCCAGTGTATCCCACACACACTGGGGGAGGGAGCAGGGCCCAGTGTATCCCACACACCGAGGGAGGGAGCAGAGCCCAGTGTATCCCACACACTGGGGGAGGGAGCAAAGCCCACTGTAACCCACACACCGGGGGAGGGAGCAATGCCCACTGTAACCCACACACCGGGGGAGGGAGCAGAGCCCAGTGTATCCCACACACCGGGGGAGGGAGCAGAGCCCAGTGCATCCCACACACTGGGGGAGGGAGCAAAGCCCACTGTAACCCACACACCGGGGGAGGGAGCAGAGCCCAGTGTATCCCACACACCGGGGGAGGGAGCAGGGCCCACTGTATCCCACACACTGGGGGAGGGAGCAGGGCCCAGTGTATCCCACACACTGGGGGAGGGAGCAAGGCCCAGTGTATCGCACACACCGGGGGAGGGAGCAGGGCCCAATGTATCCCACACACACTGGGGGAGGGAGCAGAGCCCAGTGTATCCCACACACCGGGGGAGGGAGCAGGGCCCAGTGTATCCCACACACTGGGGGAGGGAGCAAGGCCCAGTGTATCCCACACACCGGAGAAGGGAGCAGGGCCCACTGTATCCCACAAAAACTGGGGGAGGGAGCAGGGCCCAGTGTATCCCACACACTGGAGGAGTGAGCAGGGCCCAGTGTATCCCACACACTGGGGGAGGGAGCAGAGCCCAGTGTATCCCACACACCGGGGGAGGGAGCAGGGCCCAGTGTATTCCACACACTGGAGGAGGGAGTAGGGCCCAGTGTATTCCACACACTGGGGGAGGGAGCAGAGCCCAGTGTATCCCACACACCGGGGGAGGGAGCAGGGCCCAGTGTATCCCACACACCGGGGGAGGGAGCAGGGCCCAGTGCATCCCACACACTGGGGGAGGGAGCAGGGCCCAGTGTATCCCACACACTGGGGGAGGGAGCAGGGCCCAGTGTATCCCACACACACTGGGGGAGGGAGCAGAGCCCAGTGTATCCCACACACACTGGGGGAGGGAGCAGGGCCCAGTGTATCCCACACACACTGGGGGAGGGAGCAGAGCCCAGTGTATCCCACACACACCGGGGGAGGAAGCAGAGCCCAGTGTATCCCACACACCGAGGGAGGGAGCAGAGCCCAGTGTGTCCCACACACTGGGAGAGGGAGCAAAGCCCACTGTAACCCATACACCGGGGGAGGGAGCAGAGCCCAGTGTATCCCACACACCGGGGGAGGGAGCAGAGCCCAGTGTATCCCACACACCGGGGGAGGGAGCAGGGCCCACTGTATCCCACACACTGGGGGAGGGAGCAGAGCCCAGTGTATCCCACACACCGGGGGAGGGAGCAGGGCCCAGTGTATCCCACACACCGGGGGAGGGAGCAGGGCCCAGTGTATCCCACACACTGGGGGAGGGAGCAGAGCCCAGTGTATCCCACACACCGGGGGAGGGAGCAGGGCCCACTGTATCCCACACACTGGGGGAGGGAGCAGGGCCCAGTGTATCCCACACACTGGGGGAGGGAGCAAGGCCCAGTGTATCCCACACACCGGGGGAGGGAGCAGGGCCCAGTGTATCCCACACACCAGGGGAGGGAGCAAAGCCCAGTGTATCCCACACACCGGGGGAGGGAGCAGGGCCCAGTGTATCCCACACACTGGGGGAGGGAGCAGAGCCCAGTGTATCCCACACACCGGGGGAGGGAGCAGGGCCCAGTGTATCCCACACACCGGGGGAGGGAGCAGGGCCCAGTGTATCCCACACACCGGGGGAGGGAGCAGGGCCCAGTGTATCCCACACACTGGGGGAGGGAGCAGAGCCCAGTGTATCCCACACACCGGGGGAGGGAGCAGAGCCCAGTGTATCCCACACACCGGGGGAGGGAGCAGGGCCCACTGTATCCCACACACTGGGGGAGGGAGCAGAGCCCAGTGTATTCCACACACTGGAGGAGGGAGCAGGGCCCAGTGTATCCCACACACCAGGGGAGGGAGCAAAGCCCAGTGTATCCCACACACCGGGGGAGGGAGCAGGGCCCAGTGTATCCCACACACTGGGGGAGGGAGCAGAGCCCAGTGTATCCCACACACCGGGGGAGGGAGCAGGGCCCAGTGTATCCCACACACACCGGGGGAGGGAGCAGAGCCCAGTGTATCCCACACACCGGGGGAGGGAGCAGAGCCCAGTGTATCCCACACACACTGGGGGAGGGAGCAGAGCCCAGTGTATCCCACACACACTGGGGGAGGGAGCAGAGCCCAGTGTATCCCACACACACTGGGGGAGGGAGCAGGGCCCAGTGTATCCCACACACACCGAGGGAGGGAGCAGAGCCCAGTGTATCCCACACACTGGGGGAGGGAGCAAAGCCCACTGTAACCCACACACCGGGGGAGGGAGCAAAGCCCACTGTAACCCACACACCGGGGGAGGGAGCAGAGCCCAGTGTATCCCACACACCGGGGGAGGGAGCAGAGCCCAGTGTATCCCACACACCGGGGGAGGGAGCAGAGCCCAGTGTATCCCACACACACTGGGGGAGGGAGCAGAGCCCAGTGTATCCCACACACACTGGGAGAGGGAGCAGAGCCCAGTGTATCCCACACACACTGGGGGAGGGAGCAGGGCCCAGTGTATCCCACACACACCGAGGGAGGGAGCAGAGCCCAGTGTATCCCACACACTGGGGGAGGGAGCAAAGCCCACTGTAACCCACACACCGGGGGAGGGAGCAAAGCCCACTGTAACCCACACACCGGGGGAGGGAGCAGAGCCCAGTGTATCCCACACACCGGGGGAGGGAGCAGAGCCCAGTGTATCCCACACACTGGGGGAGGGAGCAAAGCCCACTGTAACCCACACACCGGGGGAGGGAGCAGAGCCCAGTGTATCCCACACACTGGGGGAGGGAGCAGAGCCCAGTGTATCCCACACACCGGGGGAGGGAGCAGGGCCCAGTGTATCCCACACACCGGGGGAGGGAGCAGGGCCCACTGTATCCCACACACTGGGGGAGGGAGCAGAGCCCAGTGTATCCCACACACCGGGGGAGGGAGCAGGGCCCAGTGTATCCCACACACCGGGGGAGGGAGCAGGGCCCAGTGTATCCCACACACCGGGGGAGGGAGCAGAGCCCAGTGTATCCCACACACCGGGGGAGGGAGCAGGGCCCACTGTATCCCACACACTGGGGGAGGGAGCAGGGCCCAGTGTATCCCACACACTGGGGGAGGGAGCAAGGCCCAGTGTATCCCACACACTGGAGGAGGGAGCAGGGCCCAGTGTATCCCACAAAAACTGGGGGAGGGAGCAGGGCCCAGTGTATCTCACACACTGGAGGAGTGAGCAGGGCCCAGTGTATCCCACACACTGGGGGAGGGAGCAGAGCCCAGTGTATCCCACACACCGGGGGAGGGAGCAGGGCCCAGTGTATTCCACACACTGGAGGAGGGAGTAGGGCCCAGTGTATTCCACACAGTGGGGGAGGGAGCAGAGCCCAGTGTATCCCACACACCAGGGGAGGGAGCAGGGCCCAGTGTATCCCACACACCGGGGGAGGGAGCAGGGCCCAGTGTATCCCACACACTGGGGGAGGGAGCAGGGCCCAGTGTATCCCACACACTGGGGGAGGGAGCAGGGCCCAGTGTATCCCACACACCGGGGGATGGAGCAGAGCCCAGTGTATCCCACACACCGGGGGAGGGAGCAGGGCCCAGTGTATCCCAGACACCGAGGGAGGGAGCAGAGCCCAGTGTGTCCCACACACCGGGGGAGGGAGCAGGGCCCAGTGTATCCCACACACTGGGGGAGGGAGCAGGGCCCAGTGTATCCCACACACACTGGGGGAGGGAGCAGAGCCCAGTGTATCCCACACACACTGGGGGAGGGAGCAGGGCCCAGTGTATCCCACACACCGAGGGAGGGAGCAGAGCCCAGTGTATCCCACACACTGGGGGAGGGAGCAAAGCCCACTGTAACCCACACACCGGGGGAGGGAGCAATGCCCACTGTAACCCACACACCGGGGGAGGGAGCAGAGCCCAGTGTATCCCACACACCGGGGGAGGGAGCAGAGCCCAGTGCATCCCACACACTGGGGGAGGGAGCAAAGCCCACTGTAACCCACACACCGGGGGAGGGAGCAGAGCCCAGTGTATCCCACACACCGGGGGAGGGAGCAGGGCCCACTGTATCCCACACACTGGGGGAGGGAGCAGGGCCCAGTGTATCCCACACACTGGGGGAGGGAGCAAGGCCCAGTGTATCGCACACACCGGGGGAGGGAGCAGGGCCCAATGTATCCCACACACACTGGGGGAGGGAGCAGAGCCCAGTGTATCCCACACACCGGGGGAGGGAGCAGGGCCCAGTGTATCCCACACACTGGGGGAGGGAGCAAGGCCCAGTGTATCCCACACACCGGAGAAGGGAGCAGGGCCCACTGTATCCCACAAAAACTGGGGGAGGGAGCAGGGCCCAGTGTATCCCACACACTGGAGGAGTGAGCAGGGCCCAGTGTATCCCACACACTGGGGGAGGGAGCAGAGCCCAGTGTATCCCACACACCGGGGGAGGGAGCAGGGCCCAGTGTATTCCACACACTGGAGGAGGGAGTAGGGCCCAGTGTATTCCACACACTGGGGGAGGGAGCAGAGCCCAGTGTATCCCACACACCGGGGGAGGGAGCAGGGCCCAGTGTATCCCACACACCGGGGGAGGGAGCAGGGCCCAGTGCATCCCACACACTGGGGGAGGGAGCAGGGCCCAGTGTATCCCACACACTGGGGGAGGGAGCAGGGCCCAGTGTATCCCACACACACTGGGGGAGGGAGCAGAGCCCAGTGTATCCCACACACACTGGGGGAGGGAGCAGGGCCCAGTGTATCCCACACACACTGGGGGAGGGAGCAGAGCCCAGTGTATCCCACACACACCGGGGGAGGAAGCAGAGCCCAGTGTATCCCACACACCGAGGGAGGGAGCAGAGCCCAGTGTGTCCCACACACTGGGAGAGGGAGCAAAGCCCACTGTAACCCATACACCGGGGGAGGGAGCAGAGCCCAGTGTATCCCACACACCGGGGGAGGGAGCAGAGCCCAGTGTATCCCACACACCGGGGGAGGGAGCAGGGCCCACTGTATCCCACACACTGGGGGAGGGAGCAGAGCCCAGTGTATCCCACACACCGGGGGAGGGAGCAGGGCCCAGTGTATCCCACACACCGGGGGAGGGAGCAGGGCCCAGTGTATCCCACACACTGGGGGAGGGAGCAGAGCCCAGTGTATCCCACACACCGGGGGAGGGAGCAGGGCCCACTGTATCCCACACACTGGGGGAGGGAGCAGGGCCCAGTGTATCCCACACACTGGGGGAGGGAGCAAGGCCCAGTGTATCCCACACACCGGGGGAGGGAGCAGGGCCCAGTGTATCCCACACACTGGGGGAGGGAGCAGAGCCCAGTGTATCCCACACACCGGGGGAGGGAGCAGAGCCCAGTGTATCCCACACACCGGGGGAGGGAGCAGGGCCCAGTGTATCCCACACACTGGGGGAGGGAGCAGGGCCCAGTGTATCCCACACAATGGGGGAGGGAGCAGAGCCCAGTGTATCCCACACACCGGGGGAGGGAGCAGGGCGCAGTGTATCCCACACACCGGGGGAGGGAGCAGGGCCCACTGTATCCCACACACTGGGGGAGGGAGCAGAGCCCAGTGTATCCCACACACTAGGGGAGGGAGCAGGGCCCAGTGTATCCCACACACCGGGGGAGGGAGCAGGGCCCAGTGTATCCCACACACTGGGGGAGGGAGCAGAGCCCAGTGTATCGCACACACCGGGGGAGGGAGCAGGGCCCACTGTATCCCACACACTGGGGGAGGGAGCAGGGCCCAGTGTATCCCACACACTGGGGGAGGGAGCAAGGCCCAGTGTATCCCACACACCGGGGGAGGGAGCAGGGCCCAGTGTATCCCACACACACTGGGGGAGGGAGCAGGGCCCAGTGTATCCCACACACTGGAGGAGGGAGCAGGGCCCAGTGTATCCCACACACTGGGGGAGGGAGCAGAGCCCAGTGTATCCCACACACCGGGGGAGGGAGCAGGGCCCAGTGTATTCCACACACTGGAGGAGGGAGTAGGGCCCAGTGTATTCCACACACCGGGGGAGGGAGCAGGGGCCAGTGTATCCCACATACACCGGGGGAGGGAGCAGAGCCCAGTGTATCCCACACACACTGGGGGAGGGAGCAGAGCCCAGTGTATCCCACACACACTGGGGGAGGGAGCAGAGCCCAGTGTATCCCACACACTGGGGGAGGGAGCAGAGCCCAGTGTATCCCACACACCGGGGGAGGGAGCAGGGCCCAGTGTATCCCACACACACCGGGGGAGGGAGCAGAGCCCAGTGTATCCCACACACCGGGGGAGGGAGCAGAGCCCAGTGTATCCCACACACCGGGGGAGGGAGCAGGGCCCAGTGTATCCCACACACACTGGGGGAGGGAGCAGGGCCCAGTGTATCCCACACACTGGAGGAGGGAGCAGGGCCCAGTGTATCCCACACACTGGGGGAGGGAGCAGAGCCCAGTGTATCCCACACACCGGGGGAGGGAGCAGGGCCCAGTGTATTCCACACACTGGAGGAGGGAGTAGGGCCCAGTGTATTCCACACACTGGGGGAGGGAGCAGGGCCCAGTGTATCCCACACACTAGGGGAGGGAGCAGAGCCCAGTGTATCCCACACACCGGGGGAGGGAGCAGGATCCAGTGTATTCCACACACTGGGGGAGGGAGCAGGGCCCAGTGTATCCCACACACTGGGGGAGGGAGCAGAGCCCAGTGTATCCCACACACCGGGGGAGGGAGCAGGGCCCAGTGTATCCCACACACACCGGGGGAGGGAGCAGAGCCCAGTGTATCCCACACACCGGGGGAGGGAGCAGAGCCCAGTGTATCCCACACACACTGGGGGAGGGAGCAGAGCCCAGTGTATCCCACACACACTGGGGGAGGGAGCAGAGCCCAGTGTATCCCACACACACTGGGGGAGGGAGCAGGGCCCAGTGTATCCCACACACACCGAGGGAGGGAGCAGAGTCCAGTGTATCCCACACACTGGGGGAGGGAGCAAAGCCCACTGTAACCCACACACCGGGGGAGGGAGCAAAGCCCACTGTAACCCACACACCGGGGGAGGGAGCAGAGCCCAGTGTATCCCACACACCGGGGGAGGGAGCAGAGCCCAGTGTATCCCACACACTGGGGGAGGGAGCAAATCCCACTGTAACCCACACACCGGGGGAGGGAGCAGAGCCCAGTGTATCCCACACACTGGGGGAGGGAGCAGAGCCCAGTGTATCCCACACACCGGGGGAGGGAGCAGGGCCCAGTGTATCCCACACACCGGGGGAGGGAGCAGGGCCCACTGTATCCCACACACTGGGGGAGGGAGCAGAGCCCAGTGTATCCCACACACCGGGGGAGGGAGCAGGGCCCAGTGTATCCCACACACCGGGGGAGGGAGCAGGGCCCAGTGTATCCCACACACTGGGGGAGGGAGCAGAGCCCAGTGTATCCCACACACCGGGGGAGGGAGCAGGGCCCACTGCATCCCACACACTGGGGGAGGGAGCAGGGCCCAGTGTATCCCACACACTGGGGGAGGGAGCAAGGCCCAATGTATCCCACACACCGGAGGAGGGAGCAGGGCCCAGTGTATCCTACAAAAACTGGGGGAGGGAGCAGGGCCCAGTGTATCCCACACACTGGAGGAGTGAGCAGGGCCCAGTGTATCCCACACACTGGGGGAGGGAGCAGAGCCCAGTGTATCCCACACACCGGGGGAGGGAGCAGGGCCCAGTGTATTCCACACACTGGAGGAGGGAGTAGGGCCCAGTGTATTCCACACACTGGGCGAGGGAGCAGAGCCCAGTGTATCCCACACACCGGGGGAGGGAGCAGGGCCCAGTGTATCCCACACACCGGGGGAGGGAGCAGGGCCCAGTGTATCCCACACACTGGGGGAGGGAGCAGGGCCCAGTGTGTCCCACACACTGGGGGAGGGAGCAGGGCCCAGTGTATCCCACACACCGGGGGATGGAGCAGAGCCCAGTGTATCCCACACACCGGGGGAGGGAGCAGGGCCCAGTGTATCCCAGACACCGAGGGAGGGAGCAGAGCCCAGTGTATCCCACACACCGGGGGAGGGAGCAGGGCCCAGTGTATCCCACACACTGGGGGGGGGAGCAGGGCCCAGTGTATCCCACACACTGGGGGAGGGAGCAGAGCCCAGTGTATCCCACACACCGGGGGAGGGAGCAGGGCCCAGTGTATCCCACACACCGGGGGAGGGAGCAGGGCCCACTGTATCCCACACACTGGGGGAGGGAGCAGAGCCCAGTGTATCCCACACACCGGGGGAGGGAGCAGGGCCCAGTGTATCCCACACACCGGGGGAGGGAGCAGGGCCCAGTGTATCCCACACACTGGGGGAGGGAGCAGAGCCCAGTGTATCCCACACACCGGGGGAGGGAGCAGGGCCCAGTGTATCCCACACACCGGGGGAGGGAGCAGGGCCCAGTGTATCCCACACACTGGGGGAGGGAGCAGAGCCCAGTGTATCCCACACACCGGGGGAGGGAGCAGGGCCCACTGTATCCCACACACTGGGGGAGGGAGCAGGGCCCAGTGTATCCCACACACTGGGGGAGGGAGCAAGGCCCAGTGTATCCCACACACCGGGGGAGGGAGCAGGGCCCAGTGTATCCCACACACACTGGGGGAGGGAGCAGAGCCCAGTGTATCCCACACACCGGGGGAGGGAGCAGGGCCCAGTGTATCCCACACACTGGGGGAGGGAGCAAGGCCCAGTGTATCCCACACACCGGAGGAGGGAGCAGGGCCCAGTGTATCCCACAAAAACTGGGGGAGGGAGCAGGGCCCAGTGTATCCCACACACTGGAGGAGTGAGCAGGGCCCAGTGTATCCCACACACTGGGGGAGGGAGCAGAGCCCAGTGTATCCCACACACCGGGGGAGGGAGCAGGGCCCAGTGTATTCCACACACTGGAGGAGGGAGTAGGGCCCAGTGTATTCCACACACTGGGGGAGGGAGCAGGGCCCAGTGTATCCCACAAAAACTGGGGGAGGGAGCAGGGCCCAGTGTATCCCACACACTGGGGGAGGGAGCAGGGCCCAGTGTATCCCACACACTGGGGGAGGGAGCAGGGCCCAGTGTATCCCACACACCGGGGGATGGAGCAGAGCCCAGTGTATCCCACACACCGGGGGAGGGAGCAGGGCCCAGTGTATCCCAAACACTGAGGGAGGGAGCAGAGCCCAGTGTATCCCACACACCGGGGGAGGGAGCAGGGCCCAGTGTATCCCACACACTGGGGGAGGGAGCAGGGCCCAGTGTATCCCACACACACTGGGGGAGGGAGCAGAGCCCAGTGTATCCCACACACACTGGGGGAGGGAGCAGGGCCCAGTTTATCCCACACACACTGGGGGAGGGAGCAGAGCCCAGTGTATCCCACACACACCGGGGGAGGGAGCAGAGCCCAGTGTATCCCACACACCGAGGGAGGGAGCAGAGCCCAGTGTGTCCCACACACTGGGGGAGGGAGCAAAGCCCACTGTAACCCATACACCGGGGGAGGGAGCAGAGCCCAGTTTATCCCACACACCGGGGGAGGGAGCAGAGCCCAGTGTATCCCACACACACTGGGGGAGGGAGCAGAGCCCAGTGTATCCCACACACCGAGGGAGGGAGCAGAGCCCAGTGTATCCCACACACTGGGGGAGGGAGCAAAGCCCACTGTAACCCACACACCGGGGGAGGGAGCAATGCCCACTGTAACCCACACACCGGGGGAGGGAGCAGAGCCCAGTGTATCCCACACACCGGGGGAGGGAGCAGAGCCCAGTGTATCCCACACACTGGGGGAGGGAGCAAAGCCCACTGTAACCCACACACCGGGGGAGGGAGCAGGGCCCAGTGTATCCCACACACCGGGGGAGGGAGCAGGGCCCACTGTATCCCACACACTGGGGGAGGGAGCAGAGCCCAGTGTATCCCACACACCGGGGGAGGGAGCAGGGCCCAGTGTATCCCACACACCGGGGGAGGGAGCCGGGCCCAGTGTATCCCACACACTGGGGGAGGGAGCAGAGCCCAGTGTATCCCACACACCGGGGGAGGGAGCAGGGCCCACTGTATCCCACACACTGGGGGAGGGAGCAGGGCCCAGTGTATCCCACACACTGGGGGAGGGAGCAAGGCCCAGTGTATCCCACACACCGGGGGAGGGAGCAGGGCCCAGTGTATCCCACACACACTGGGGGAGGGAGCAGAGCCCAGTGTATCCCACACACCGGGGGAGGGAGCAGGGCCCAGTGTATCCCACACACTGGGGGAGGGAGCAATGCCCAGTGTATCCCACACACCAGAGGAGGGAGCAGGGCCCACTGTATCCCACAAAAACTGGGGGAGGGAGCAGGGCCCAGTGTATCCCACACACTGGAGGAGTGAGCAGGGCCCAGTGTATCCCACACACTGGGGGAGGGAGCAGAGCCCAGTGTATCCCACACACCGGGGGAGGGTGCAGGGCCCAGTGTATTCCACACACTGGAGGAGGGAGTAGGGCCCAGTGTATTCCACACACTGGGGGAGGGAGCAGAGCCCAGTGTATCCCACACACCGGGGGAGGGAGCAGGGCCCAGTGTATCCCACACACCGGGGGAGGGAGCAGGGCCCAGTGTATTCCACACACTGGAGGAGTGAGTAGGGCCCAGTGTATTCCACACACTGGGGGAGGGAGCAGAGCCCAGTGTATCCCACACACCGGGGGAGGGAGCAGGGCCCAGTGTATCCCACACACCGGGGGATGGAGCAGAGCCCAGTGTATCCCACACACCGGGGGAGGGAGCAGGACCCAGTGTATCCCAGACACCGAGGGAGGGAGCAGAGCCCAGTGTATCCCACACACCGGGGGAGGGAGCAGGGCCCAGTGTATCCCACACACTGGGGGAGGGAGCAGGGCCCAGTGTATCCCACACACACTGGGGGAGGGAGCAGAGCCCAGTGTATCCCACACACACTGGGGGAGGGAGCAGGGCCCAGTGTATCCCACACACACTGGGGGAGGGAGCAGAGCCCAGTGTATCCCACACACACCGGGGGAGGGAGCAGAGCCCAGTGTATCCCACACACCGAGGGAGGGAGCAGAGCCCAGTGTGTCCCACACACTGGGGGAGGGAGCAAAGCCCACTGTAACCCATACACCGGGGGAGGGAGCAGAGCCCAGTGTATCCCACACACCGGGGGAGGGAGCAGAGCCCAGTGTATCCCACACACCGAGGGAGGGAGCAGAGCCCAGTGTATCCCATACACTGGGGGAGGGAGCAGAGCCCAGTGTATCCCACACACTAGGGGAGGGAGCAGGGCCCAGTGTATCCCACACACCGGGGGAGGGAGCAGGGCCCAGTGTATACCACACACTGGGGGAGGGAGCAGAGCCCAGTGTATCGCACACACCGGGGGAGGGAGCAGGGCCCACTGTATCCCACACACTGGGGGAGGGAGCAGGGCCCAGTGTATCCCACACACTGGGGGAGGGAGCAAGGCCCAGTGTATCCCACACACCGGGGGAGGGAGCAGGGCCCAGTGTATCCCACACACACTGGGGGAGGGAGCAGGGCCCAGTGTATCCCACACACTGGAGGAGGGAGCAGGGCCCAGTGTATCCCACACACTGGGGGAGGGAGCAGAGCCCAGTGTATCCCACACACCGGGGGAGGGAGCAGGGCCCAGTGTATTCCACACACTGGAGGAGGGAGTAGGGCCCAGTGTATTCCACACACTGGGGGAGGGAGCAGGGCCCAGTGTATTCCACACACTGGAGGAGGGTGCAGGGCCCAGTGTATCCCACACACTAGGGGAGGGAGCAGAGCCCAGTGTATCCCACACACCGGGGGAGGGAGCAGGGCCCAGTGTATTCCACACACTGGGGGAGGGAGCAGGGCCCAGTGTATCCCACACACTGGGGGAGGGAGCAGAGCCCAGTGTATCCCACACACCGGGGGAGGGAGCAGAGCCCACTGTATCCCACACACTGGGGGAGGGAGCAGAGCCCAGTGTATCCCACACACCGGGGGAGGGAGCAGGGCCCAGTGTATCCCACACACCGGGGGAGGGAGCAGGGCCCAGTGTATCCCACACACTGGGGGAGCGAGCAGAGCCCAGTGTATCCCACACACCGGGGGAGGGAGCAGGGCCCACTGTATCCCACACACTGGGGGAGGGAGCAGGGCCCAGTGTATCCCACACACTGGGGGAGGGAGCAAGGCCCAGTGTATCCCACACACCGGGGGAGGGAGCAGGGCCCAGTGTATCCCACACACTGGAGGAGTGAGCAGGGCCCAGTGTATCCCACACACTGGGGGAGGGAGCAGAGCCCAGTGTATCCCACACACCGGGGGAGGGAGCAGGGCCCAGTGTATTCCACACACTGGAGGAGGGAGTAGGGCCCAGTGTATTCCACACACTGGGGGAGGGAGCAGAGCCCAGTGTATCCCACACACCGGGGGAGGGAGCAGGGCCCAGTGTATCCCACACACCGGGGGAGGGAGCAGGGCCCAGTGTATCCCACACACTGGGGGAGGGAGCAGGGCCCAGTGTATCCCACACACTGGGGGAGGGAGTAGGGCCCAGTGTATCCCACACACCGGGGGATGGAGCAGAGCCCAGTGTATCCCACACACCGGGGGAGGGAGCAGGGCCCAGTGTATCCCAGACACCGAGGGAGGGAGCAGAGCCCAGTGTATCCCACACACCGGGGGAGGGAGCAGGGCCCAGTGTATCCCACACACTGGGGGAGGGAGCAGGGCCCAGTGTATCCCACACACACTGGGGGAGGGAGCAGAGCCCAGTGTATCCCACACACACTGGGGGAGGGAGCAGGGCCCAGTGTATCCCACACACACTGGGGGAGGGAGCAGAGCCCAGTGTATCCCACACACACCGGGGGAGGGAGCAGAGCCCAGTGTATCCCACACACCGAGGGAGGGAGCAGAGCCCAGTGTGTCCCACACACTGGGGGAGGGAGCAAAGCCCACTGTAACCCATACACCGGGGGAGGGAGCAGAGCCCAGTGTATCCCACACACCGGGGGAGGGAGCAGGGCCCAGTATATCCCACACACACTGGGGGAGGGAGCAGGGCCCAGTGTATCCCACACACTGGGGGAGGGAGCAGGGCCCAGTGTATCCCACACACCGGGGGATGGAGCAGAGCCCAGTGTATCCCACACACCGGGGGAGGGAGCAGGGCCCAGTGTATCCCAGACACCGAGGGAGGGAGCAGAGCCCAGTTTATCACACACACCGGGGGAGGGAGCAGGGCCCAGTGTATCCCACACACTGGGGGAGGGAGCAGGGCCCAGTGTATCCCACACACACTGGGGGAGGGAGCAGAGCCCAGTGTATCCCACACACACTGGGGTAGGGAGCAGGGCCCAGTGTATCCCACACACACTGGGGGAGGGAGCAGAGCCCAGTGTATCCCACACACACCGGGGGAGGGAGCAGAGCCCAGTGTATCCCACACACCGAGGGAGGGAGCAGAGCCCAGTGTGTCCCACACACTGGGGGAGGGAGCAAAGCCCACTGTAACCCATACACCGGGGGAGGGAGCAGAGCCCAGTGTATCCCACACACCGGGGGAGGGAGCAGAGCCCAGTGTATCCCACACACACTGGGGGAGGGAGCAGAGCCCAGTGTATCCCACACACCGGGGGAGGGAGCAGAGCCCAGTGTATCCCACACACCGGGGGAGGGAGCAGAGCCCAGTGTATCCCACACACTGGGGGAGGGAGCAAAGCCCACTGTAACCCACACACCGGGGGAGGGAGCAGAGCCCAGTGTATCCCACACACTGGGGGAGGGAGCAGAGCCCAGTGTATCCCACACACCGGGGGAGGGAGCAGGGCCCAGTGTATCCCACACACCGGGGGAGGGAGCAGGGCCCACTGTATCCCACACACTGGGGGAGGGAGCAGAGCCCAGTGTATCCCACACACCGGGGGAGGGAGCAGGGCCCAGTGTATCCCACACACCGGGGGAGGGAGCAGGGCCCAGTGTATCCCACACACTGGGGGAGGGAGCAGAGCCCAGTGTATCCCACACACCGGGGGAGGGAGCAGGGCCCACTGTATCCCACACACCGGGGGAGGGAGCAGGGCCCAGTGTATCCCACACACACTGGGGGAGGGAGCAGAGCCCAGTGTATCCCACACACCGAGGGAGGGAGCAGAGCCCAGTGTATCCCACACACTGGGGGAGAGAGCAAAGCCCACTGTAACCCACACACCGGGGGAGGGAGCAATGCCCACTGTAACCCACACACCGGGGGAGGGAGCAGAGCCCAGTGTATCCCACACACCGGGGGAGGGAGCAGAGCCCAGTGCATCCCACACACTGGGGGAGGGAGCAAAGCCCACTGTAACCCACACACCGGGGGAGGGAGCAGAGCCCAGTGTATCCCACACACTGGGGGAGGGAGCAGAGCCCAGTGTATCCCACACACCGGGGGAGGGAGCAGGGCCCAGTGTATCCCACACACCAGGGGAGGGAGCAGAGCCCACTGTATCCCACACACTGGGGGAGGGAGCAGAGCCCAGTGTATCCCACACACCGGGGGAGGGAGCAGGGCCCAGTGTATCCCACACACCGGGGGAGGGAGCAGGGCCCAGTGTATCCCACACACTGGGGGAGCGAGCAGAGCCCAGTGTATCCCACACACCGGGGGAGGGAGCAGGGCCCACTGTATCCCACACACTGGGGGAGGGAGCAGGGCCCAGTGTATCCCACACACTGGGGGAGGGAGCAAGGCCCAGTGTATCCCACACACCGGGGGAGGGAGCAGGGCCCAGTGTATCCCACACACACTGGGGGAGGGAGCAGAGCCCAGTGTATTCCACACACCGGGGGAGGGAGCAGGGCCCAGTGTATCCCACACACTGGGGGAGGGAGCAAGGCCCAGTGTATCCCACACACCGGAGGAGGGAGCAGGGCCCAGTGTATCCCACAAAAACTGGGGGAGGGAGCAGGGCCCAGTGTATCCCACACACTGGAGGAGTGAGCAGGGCCCAGTGTATCCCACACACTGGGGGAGGGAGCAGAGCCCAGTGTATCCCACACACCGGGGGAGGGAGCAGGGCCCAGTGTATTCCACACACTGGAGGAGGGAGTAGGGCCCAGTGTATTCCACACACTGGGGGAGGGAGCAGAGCCCAGTGTATCCCACACACCGGGGGAGGGAGCAGGGCCCAGTGTATCCCACACACCGGGGGAGGGAGCAGGGCCCAGTGTATCCCACACACTGGGGGAGGGAGCAGGGCCCAGTGTATCCCACACACTGGGGGAGGGAGTAGGGCCCAGTGTATCCCACACACCGGGGGATGGAGCAGAGCCCAGTGTATCCCACACACTGGGGGAGGGAGCAGGGCCCAGTGTATCCCAGACACCGAGGGAGGGAGCAGAGCCCAGTGTATCCCACACACCGGGGGAGGGAGCAGGGCCCAGTGTATCCCACACACTGGGGGAGGGAGCAGGGCCCAGTGTATCCCACACACACTGGGGGAGGGAGCAGAGCCCAGTGTATCCCACACACACTGGGGGAGGGAGCAGGGCCCAGTGTATCCCACACACACTGGGGGAGGGAGCAGAGCCCAGTGTATCCCACACACACCGGGGGAGGGAGCAGAGCCCAGTGTATCCCACACACCGAGGGAGGGAGCAGAGCCCAGTGTGTCCCACACACTGGGGGAGGGAGCAAAGCCCACTGTAACCCATACACCGGGGGAGGGAGCAGAGCCCAGTGTATCCCACACACCGGGGGAGGGAGCAGGGCCCAGTATATCCCACACACACTGGGGGAGGGAGCAGGGCCCAGTGTATCCCACACACTGGGGGAGGGAGCAGGGCCCAGTGTATCCCACACACCGGGGGATGGAGCAGAGCCCAGTGTATCCCACACACCGGGGGAGGGAGCAGGGCCCAGTGTATCCCAGACACCGAGGGAGGGAGCAGAGCCCAGTGTATCACACACACCGGGGGAGGGAGCAGGGCCCAGTGTATCCCACACACTGGGGGAGGGAGCAGGGCCCAGTGTATCCCACACACACTGGGGGAGGGAGCAGAGCCCAGTGTATCCCACACACACTGGGGTAGGGAGCAGGGCCCAGTGTATCCCACACACACTGGGGGAGGGAGCAGAGCCCAGTGTATCCCACACACACCGGGGGAGGGAGCAGAGCCCAGTGTATCCCACACACCGAGGGAGGGAGCAGAGCCCAGTGTGTCCCACACACTGGGGGAGGGAGCAAAGCCCACTGTAACCCATACACCGGGGGAGGGAGCAGAGCCCAGTGTATCCCACACACCGGGGGAGGGAGCAGAGCCCAGTGTATCCCACACACACTGGGGGAGGGAGCAGAGCCCAGTGTATCCCACACACCGAGGGAGGGAGCAGAGCCCAGTGTATCCCACACACTGGGGGAGGGAGCAAAGCCCACTGTAACCCACACACCGGGGGAGGGAGCAATGCCCACTGTAACCCACACACCGGGGGAGGGAGCAGAGCCCAGTGTATCCCACACACCGGGGGAGGGAGCAGAGCCCAGTGCATCCCACACACTGGGGGAGGGAGCAAAGCCCACTGTAACCCACACACCGGGGGAGGGAGCAGAGCCCAGTGTATCCCACACACTGGGGGAGGGAGCAGAGCCCAGTGTATCCCACACACCGGGGGAGGGAGCAGGGCCCAGTGTATCCCACACACCGGGGGAGGGAGCAGGGCCCACTGTATCCCACACACTGGGGGAGGGAGCAGAGCCCAGTGTCTCCCACACACCGGGGGAGAGAGCAGGGCCCAGTGTATCCCACACACCAGGGGAGGGAGCAGGGCCCAGTGTATCCCACACACTGGGGGAGGGAGCAGAGCCCAGTGTATCCCACACACCGGGGGAGGGAGCAGGGCCCACTGTATCCCACACACTGGGGGAGGGAGCAGGGCCCAGTGTATCCCACACACTGGGGGAGGGAGCAAGGCCCAGTGTATCCCACACACCGGGGGAGGGAGCAGGGCCCAGTGTATCCCACACACACTGGGGGAGGGAGCAGAGCCCAGTGTATCCCACACACCGGGGGAGGGAGCAGGGCCCAGTGTATCCCACACACTGGGGGAGGGAGCAGAGCCCAGTGTATCCCACACACCGGGGGTGGGAGCAGGGCCCAGTGTATTCCACACACTGGAGAAGGGAGTAGGGCCCAGTGTATTCCACACACTGGGGGAGGGAGCAGGGCCCAGTGTATTCCACACACTGGAGGAGGGAGCAGGGCCCAGTGTATCCCACACACTAGGGGAGGGAGCAGAGCCCAGTGTATCCCACACACCGGGGGAGGGAGCAGGGCCCAGTGTATCCCACACACTGGGGGAGGGAGCAGGGCCCAGTGTATCCCACACAATGGGGGAGGGAGCAGAGCCCAGTGTATCCCACACACCGGGGGAGGGAGCAGGGCCCAGTGTATCCCACACACCGGGGGAGGGAGCAGGGCCCACTGTATCCCACACACTGGGGGAGGGAGCAGAGCCCAGTGTATCCCACACACTAGGGGAGGGAGCAGGGCCCAGTGTATCCCACACACCGGGGGAGGGAGCAGGGCCCAGTGTATCCCACACACTGGGGGAGGGAGCAGAGCCCAGTGTATCGCACACACCGGGGGAGGGAGCAGGGCCCACTGTATCCCACACACTGGGGGAGGGAGCAGGGCCCAGTGTATCCCACACACTGGGGGAGGGAGCAAGGCCCAGTGTATCCCACACACCGGGGGAGGGAGCAGGGCCCAGTGTATCCCACACAGACTGGGGGAGGGAGCAGGGCCCAGTGTATCCCACACACTGGAGGAGGGAGCAGGGCCCAGTGTATCCCACACACTGGGGGAGGGAGCAGAGCCCAGTGTATCCCACACACCGGGGGAGGGAGCAGGGCCCAGTGTATTCCACACACTGGAGGAGGGAGTAGGGCCCAGTGTATTCCACACACTGGGGGAGGGAGCAGGGCCCAGTGTATTCCACACACTGGAGGAGGGTGCAGGGCCCAGTGTATCCCACACACTAGGGGAGGGAGCAGAGCCCAGTGTATCCCACACACCGGGGGAGGGAGCAGGGCCCAGTGTATTCCACACACTGGGGGAGGGAGCAGGGCCCAGTGTATCCCACACACTGGGGGAGGGAGCAGAGCCCAGTGTATCCCACACACCGGGGGAGGGAGCAGGGCCCAGTGTATCCCACACACACCGGGGGAGAGAGCAGAGCCCAGTGTATCCCACACACCGGGGGAGGGAGCAGAGCCCAGTGTATCCCACACACACTGGGGGAGGGAGCAGAGCCCAGTGTATCCCACACACACTGGGGGAGGGAGCAGAGCCCAGTGTATCCCACACACACTGGAGGAGGGTGCAGGGCCCAGTGTATCCCACACACTAGGGGAGGGAGCAGAGCCCAGTGTATCCCACACACCGGGGGAGGGAGCAGGGCCCAGTGTATTCCACACACTGTGGGAGGGAGCAGGGCCCAGTGTATCCCACACACTGGGGGAGGGAGCAGAGCCCAGTGTATCCCACACACTGGGGGAGGGAGCAGGGCCCAGTGTATTCCACACACTGGAGGAGGGAGCAGGGCCCAGTGTATCCCACACACTAGGGGAGGGAGCAGAGCCCAGTGTATCCCACACACCGGGGGAGGGAGCAGGGCCCAGTGTATCCCACACACTGGGGGAGGGAGCAGGGCCCAGTGTATCCCACACACTTGGGGAGGGAGCAGAGCCCAGTGTATCCCACACACCGGGGGAGGGAGCAGGGCCCAGTGTATCCCACACACCGGGGTGGGAGCAGGGCCCAGTGTATCCCACACACTGGGGGAGGGAGCAGGGCCCAGTGTATCCCACACACTGGGGGAGGGAGCAGGGCCCAGTGTATCCCACACACTGGGGGAGGGAGCAGAGCCCAGTGTATCCCACACACCGGGGGAGGGAGCAGGGCCCAGTGTATCCCACACACTGGGGGAGGGAGCAAGGCCCAGTGTATCCCACACACCGGGGGAGGGAGCAGGGCCCAGTGTATCCCAAACACACTGGGGGAGGGAGCAGGGCCCAGTGTATCCCACACACTGGAGGAGGGAGCAGGGCCCAGTGTATCCCACACACTGGGGGAGGGAGCAGAGCCCAGTGTATCCCACACACCGGGGGAGGGAGCAGGGCCCAGTGTATTCCACACACTGGAGGAGGGAGTAGGGCCCAGTGTATTCCACACACTGGGGGAGGGAGCAGGGCCCAGTGTATTCCACACACTGGAGGAGGGAGCAGGGCCCAGTGTATCCCACACACTAGGGGAGGGAGCAGAGCCCAGTGTATCCCACACACCGGGGGAGGGAGCAGGGCCCAGTGTATTCCACACGCCGGGGGAGGGAGCAGGGCCCAGTGTATCCCACACACTGGGGGAGGGAGCAGAGCCCAGTGTATCCCACACACCGGGGGAGGGAGCAGGGCCCAGTGTATCCCACACACACCGGGGGAGGGAGCAGAGCCCAGTGTATCCCACACACCGGGGGAGGGAGCAGAGCCCAGTGTATCCCACACACACTGGGGGAGGGAGCAGAGCCCAGTGTATCCCACACACACTGGGGGAGGGAGCAGAGCCCAGTGTATCCCACACACACTGGGGGAGGGAGCAGGGCCCAGTGTATCCCACACACACCAGGGGAGGGAGCAGGGCCCAGTGTATCGCACACACTGGGCGAGGGAGCAGAGCCCAGTGGATCCCACACACCGGGGGAGGGAGCAGGGCCCAGTGTATCCCAGACACCGCGGGAGGGAGCAGAGCCCAGTGTATCCCACACACCGGGGGAGGGAGCAGGGCCCAGTGTATCCCACACACTGGGGGAGGGAGCAGGGCCCAGTGTATCCCACACACACTGGGGGAGGGAGCAGGGCCCAGTGTATCCCACACACTGGGGGAGGGAGCAGAGCCCAGTGTATCCCACACACTGGGGGAGGGAGCAGAGCCCAGTGTATCCCACACACACCGGGGGAGGGAGCAGAACCCAGTGTATTCCACACACTGGAGGAGGGAGCAGGGCCCAGTGTATCCCACACACCGGGGGAGGGAGCAGAGCCCAGTGTATCCCACACACTGGGGGAGGGAGCAGAGCCCAGTGTATCCCATACACCGGGGGAGGGAGCAGAGCCCAGTGTATCCCACACACTGGGCGAGGGAGCAGAGCCCAGTGTATCCCACACACACTGGGGGAGGGAGCAGAGCCCAGTGTATCCCACACACACTGGGGGAGGGAGCAGGGCCCAGTGTATCCCACACACACCGGGGGAGGGAGCAGAGCCCAGTGTATCCCACACACCGAGGGAGGGAGCAGAGCCCAGTGTGTCCCACACACTGCGGGAGGGAGCAAAGCCCACTGTAACCCATACACCGGGGGAGGGAGCAGAGCCCAGTGTATCCCACACACCGGGGGAGGGAGCAGGGCCCAGTGTATCCCACACACTGGGGGAGGGAGCAGAGCCCAGTGTATCCCACACACACCGGGGGAGGGAGCAGAGCCCAGTGTATCCCACACACCGAGGGAGGGAGCAGAGCCCAGTGTGTCCCACACACTGGGGGAGGGAGCAAAGCCCACTGTAACCCATACACCGGGGGAGGGAGCAGAGCCCAGTGTATCCCACACACCGGGGGAGGGAGCAGAGCCCAGTGTATCCCACACACACTGGGGGAGGGAGCAGAGCCCAGTGTATCCCACACACCGAGTGAGGGAGCAGAGCCCAGTGTATCCCACACACTAGGGGAGGGAGCAAAGCCCACTGTAACCCACACACCGGGGGAGGGAGCAATGCCCACTGTAACCCACACACCGGGGGAGGGAGCAGAGCCCAGTGTATCCCACACACCGGGGGAGGGAGCAGAGCCCAGTGTATCCCACACACTGGGGGAGGGAGCAAAGCCCACTGTAACCCACACACCGGGGGAGGGAGCAGAGCCCAGTGTATCCCACACACTGGGGGAGGGAGCAGAGCCCAGTGTATCCCACACATCGGGGGAGGGAGCAGGGCCCAGTGTATCCCACACACCGGGGGAGGGAGCAGGGCCCACTGTATCCCACACACTGGGGGAGGGAGCAGAGCCCAGTGTATCCCACACACCGGGGGAGGGAGCAGGGCCCAGTGTATCCCACACACCGGGGGAGGGAGCAGGGCCCAGTGTATCCCACACACTGGGGGAGGGAGCAGAGCCCAGTGTATCCCACACACCGGGGGAGGGAGCAGGGCCCACTGTATCCCACACACTGGGGGAGGGGGCAGGGCCCAGTGTATCCCACACACTGGGGGAGGGAGCAAGGCCCAGTGTATCCCACACACCGGGGGAGGGAGCAGGGCCCAGTGTATCCCACACACACTGGGGGAGGGAGCAGAGCCCAGTGTATCCCACACACCGGGGGAGGGAGCAGGGCCCAGTGTATCCCACACACTGGGGGAGGGAGCAGAGCCCAGTGTATCCCACACACCGGGGGAGGGAGCAGGGCCCAGTGTATTCCACACACTGGAGGAGGGAGTAGGGCCCAGTGTATTCCCCACACTGGGGGAGGGAGCAGGGCCCAGTGTATTCCACACACTGGAGGAGGGAGCAGGGCCCAGTGTATCCCACACACTAGGGGAGGGAGCAGAGCCCAGTGTATCCCACACACCGGGGGAGGGAGCAGGGCCCAGTGTATCCCACACACTGGGGGAGGGAGCAGGGCCCAGTGTATCCCACACAATGGGGGAGGGAGCAGAGCCCAGTGTATCCCACACACCGGGGGAGGGAGCAGGGCCCAGTGTATCCCACACACCGGGGGAGGGAGCAGGGCCCACTGTATCCCACACACTGGGGGAGGGAGCAGAGCCCAGTGTATCCCACACACTAGGGGAGGGAGCAGGGCCCAGTGTATCCCACACACCGGGGGAGGGAGCAGGGCCCAGTGTATCCCACACACTGGAGGAGGGAGTAGGGCCCAGTGTATTCCACACACTGGGGGAGGGAGCAGGGCCCAGTGTATTCCACACACTGGAGGAGGGAGCAGGGCCCAGTGTATCCCACACACTAGGGGAGGGAGCAGAGCCCAGTGTATCCCACACACTGGGGGAGGGAGCAGGGCCCAGTGTATTCCACACACTGGAGGAGGGAGCAGGGCCCAGTGTATCCCACACACTAGGGGAGGGAGCAGAGCCCAGTGTATCCCACACACTGGAGGAGGGAGCAGGGCCCAGTGTATCCCACACACTAGGGGAGGGAGCAGAGCCCAGTGTATCCCACACACCGGGGGAGGGAGCAGGGCCCAGTGTATCCCACACACACCGGGGGAGAGAGCAGAGCGCAGTGTATCCCACACACCGGGGGAGGGAGCAGAGCCCAGTGTATCCCACACACACTGGGGGATGGAGCAGAGCCCAGTGTATCCCACACACACTGGGGGAGGGAGCAGAGCCCAGTGTATCCCACACACACTGGGGGAGGGAGCAGGCCCAGTGTATCCCACGCACACCGGGGGGGGGCGCAGAGCCCAGTGTATCCCACACACACCGGGGGAGGGAGCAGAGCCCAGTGTATCCCACACACCGAGGGAGGGAGCAGAGCCCAGTGTATCCCACACACTGGGGGAGGGAGCAAAGCCCACTGTAACCCACACACCGGGGGAGGGAGCAAAGCTCACTGTAACCCACACACCGGGGGAGGGAGCAGAGCCCAGTGTATCCCACACACACTGGGGGAGGGAGCAGAGCCCAGTGTATCCCACACACACTGGAGGAGGGTGCAGGGCCCAGTGTATCCCACACACTAGGGGAGGGAGCAGAGCCCAGTGTATCCCACACACCGGGGGAGGGAGCAGGGCCCAGTGTATTCCACACACTGTGGGAGGGAGCAGGGCCCAGTGTATCCCACACACTGGGGGAGGGAGCAGAGCCCAGTGTATCCCACACACTGGGGGAGGGAGCAGGGCCCAGTGTATTCCACACACTGGAGGAGGGAGCAGGGCCCAGTGTATCCCACACACTAGGGGAGGGAGCAGAGCCCAGTGTATCCCACACACCGGGGGAGGGAGCAGGGCCCAGTGTATCCCACACACTGGGGGAGGGAGCAGGGCCCAGTGTATCCCACACACTTGGGGAGGGAGCAGAGCCCAGTGTATCCCACACACCGGGGGAGGGAGCAGGGCCCAGTGTATCCCACACACCGGGGTGGGAGCAGGGCCCAGTGTATCCCACACACTGGGGGAGGGAGCAGGGCCCAGTGTATCCCACACACTGGGGGAGGGAGCAGGGCCCAGTGTATCCCACACACTGGGGGAGGGAGCAGAGCCCAGTGTATCCCACACACCGGGGGAGGGAGCAGGGCCCAGTGTATCCCACACACTGGGGGAGGGAGCAAGGCCCAGTGTATCCCACACACCGGGGGAGGGAGCAGGGCCCAGTGTATCCCAAACACACTGGGGGAGGGAGCAGGGCCCAGTGTATCCCACACACTGGAGGAGGGAGCAGGGCCCAGTGTATCCCACACACTGGGGGAGGGAGCAGAGCCCAGTGTATCCCACACACCGGGGGAGGGAGCAGGGCCCAGTGTATTCCACACACTGGAGGAGGGAGTAGGGCCCAGTGTATTCCACACACTGGGGGAGGGAGCAGGGCCCAGTGTATTCCACACACTGGAGGAGGGAGCAGGGCCCAGTGTATCCCACACACTAGGGGAGGGAGCAGAGCCCAGTGTATCCCACACACCGGGGGAGGGAGCAGGGCCCAGTGTATTCCACACGCCGGGGGAGGGAGCAGGGCCCAGTGTATCCCACACACTGGGGGAGGGAGCAGTGCCCAGTGTATCCCACACACCGGGGGAGGGAGCAGGGCCCAGTGTATCCCACACACACCGGGGGAGGGAGCAGAGCCCAGTGTATCCCACACACCGGGGGAGGGAGCAGAGCCCAGTGTATCCCACACACACTGGGGGAGGGAGCAGAGCCCAGTGTATCCCACACACACTGGGGGAGGGAGCAGAGCCCAGTGTATCCCACAGACACTGGGGGAGGGAGCAGGGCCCAGTGTATCCCACACACACCAGGGGAGGGAGCAGGGCCCAGTGTATCGCACACACTGGGCGAGGGAGCAGAGCCCAGTGGATCCCACACACCGGGGGAGGGAGCAGGGCCCAGTGTATCCCAGACACCGCGGGAGGGAGCAGAGCCCAGTGTATCCCACACACCGGGGGAGGGAGCAGGGCCCAGTGTATCCCACACACTGGGGGAGGGAGCAGGGCCCAGTGTATCCAACACACACTGGGGGAGGGAGCAGGGCCCAGTGTATCCCACACACTGGGGGAGGGAGCAGAGCCCAGTGTATCCCACACACTGGGGGAGGGAGCAGAGCCCAGTGTATCCCACACACACCGGGGGAGGGAGCAGAACCCAGTGTATTCCACACACTGGAGGAGGGAGCAGGGCCCAGTGTATCCCACACACCGGGGGAGGGAGCAGAGCCCAGTGTATCCCACACACTGGGGGAGGGAGCAGAGCCCAGTGTATCCCATACACCGGGGGAGGGAGCAGAGCCCAGTGTATCCCACACACTGGGCGAGGGAGCAGAGCCCAGTGTATCCCACACACACTGGGGGAGGGAGCAGAGCCCAGTGTATCCCACACACACTGGGGGAGGGAGCAGGGCCCAGTGTATCCCACACACACCGGGGGAGGGAGCAGAGCCCAGTGTATCCCACACACCGAGGGAGGGAGCAGAGCCCAGTGTGTCCCACACACTGCGGGAGGGAGCAAAGCCCACTGTAACCCATACACCGGGGGAGGGAGCAGAGCCCAGTGTATCCCACACACCGGGGGAGGGAGCAGGGCCCAGTGTATCCCACACACTGGGGGAGGGAGCAGAGCCCAGTGTATCCCACACACACCGGGGGAGGGAGCAGAGCCCAGTGTATCCCACACACCGAGGGAGGGAGCAGAGCCCAGTGTGTCCCACACACTGGGGGAGGGAGCAAAGCCCACTGTAACCCATACACCGGGGGAGGGAGCAGAGCCCAGTGTATCCCACACACCGGGGGAGGGAGCAGAGCCCACTGTAACCCACACACCGGGGGAGGGAGCAGAGCCCAGTGTATCCCACACACTGGGGGAGGGAGCAGAGCCCAGTGTATCCCACACATCGGGGGAGGGAGCAGGGCCCAGTGTATCCCACACACCGGGGGAGGGAGCAGGGCCCACTGTATCCCACACACTGGGGGAGGGAGCAGAGCCCAGTGTATCCCACACACCGGGGGAGGGAGCAGGGCCCAGTGTATCCCACACACCGGGGGAGGGAGCAGGGCCCACTGTATCCCACACACTGGGGGAGGGAGCAGGGCCCAGTGTATCCCACACACTGGGGGAGGGAGCAAGGCCCAGTGTATCCCACACACCGGGGGAGGGAGCAGGGCCCAGTGTATCCCACACACACTGGGGGAGGGAGCAGAGCCCAGTGTATCCCACACACCGGGGGAGGGAGCAGGGCCCAGTGTATCCCACACACTGGGGGAGGGAGCAGAGCCCAGTGTATCCCACACACCGGGGGAGGGAGCAGGGCCCAGTGTATTCCACACACTGGAGGAGGGAGTAGGGCCCAGTGTATTCCCCACACTGGGGGAGGGAGCAGGGCCCAGTGTATTCCACACACTGGAGGAGGGAGCAGGGCCCAGTGTATCCCACACACTAGGGGAGGGAGCAGAGCCCAGTGTATCCCACACACCGGGGGAGGGAGCAGGGCCCAGTGTATCCCACACACTGGGGGAGGGAGCAGGGCCCAGTGTATCCCACACAATGGGGGAGGGAGCAGAGCCCAGTGTATCCCACACACCGGGGGAGGGAGCAGGGCCCAGTGTATCCCACACACCGGGGGAGGGAGCAGGGCCCACTGTATCCCACACACTGGGGGAGGGAGCAGAGCCCAGTGTATCCCACACACTAGGGGAGGGAGCAGGGCCCAGTGTATCCCACACACCGGGGGAGGGAGCAGGGCCCAGTGTATCCCACACACTGGAGGAGGGAGTAGGGCCCAGTGTATTCCACACACTGGGGGAGGGAGCAGGGCCCAGTGTATTCCACACACTGGAGGAGGGAGCAGGGCCCAGTGTATCCCACACACTAGGGGAGGGAGCAGAGCCCAGTGTATCCCACACACCGGGGGAGGGAGCAGAGCCCAGTGTATCCCACACACTGGGGGAGGGAGCAGAGCCCAGTGTATCCCATACACCGGGGGAGGGAGCAGAGCCCAGTGTATCCCACACACTGGGGGAGGGAGCAGAGCCCAGTGGACCCCACACACACTGGGGGAGGGAGCAGAGCCCAGTGTATCCCACACACACTGGGGGAGGGAGCAGGGCCCAGTGTATCCCACACACACCGGGGGAGGGAGCAGAGCCCAGTGTATCCCACACACCGAGGGAGGGAGCAGAGCCCAGTGTGTCCCACACACCGGGGGAGGGAGCAGAGCCCAGTGCATCCCACACACTGGGGGAGGGAGCAAAGCCCACTGTAACCCACACACCGGGGGAGGGAGCAGAGCCCAGTGTATCCCACACACTGGGGGAGGGAGCAGAGCCCAGTATATCCCACACACCGGGGGAGGGAGCAGGGCCCAGTGTATCCCACACACCGGGGGTGGGAGCAGGGCCCACTGTATCCCACACACTGGGGGAGGGAGCAGAGCCCAGTGTATCCCACACACCGGGGGAGGGAGCAGGGCCCAGTGTATCCCACACACCGGGGGAGGGAGCAGGGCCCAGTGTATCCCACACACTGGGGGCGGGAGCAGAGCCCAGTGTATCCCACACACCGGGGGAGGGAGCAGGGCCCACTGTATCCCACACACAGGGGGAGGGAGCAGGGCCCAGTGTATCCCACACACTGGGGGAGGGAGCAAGGCCCAGTGTATCCCACACACCGGGGGAGGGAGCAGGGCCCAGTGTATCCCACACACACTGGGGGAGGGAGCAGAGCCCAGTGTATCCCACACACCGGGGGAGGGAGCAGGGCCCAGTGTATCCCACACACTGGGGGAGGGAGCAGAGCCCAGTGTATCCCACACACCGGGGGAGGGAGCAGGGCCCAGTGTATCCCACACACTGGAGGAGGGAGTAGGGCCCAGTGTATTCCACACACTGGGGGAGGGAGCAGGGCCCAGTGTATTCCACACACTGGAGGAGGGAGCAGGGCCCAGTGTATCCCACACACTAGGGGAGGGAGCAGAGCCCAGTGTATCCCACACACCGGGGGAGGGAGCAGGGCCCAGTGTATCCCACACACTGGGGGAGGGAGCAGGGCCCAGTGTATCCCACACAATGGGGGAGGGAGCAGAGCCCAGTGTATCCCACACACCGGGGGAGGGAGCAGGGCCCAGTGTATCCCACACACCGGGGGAGAGAGCAGGGCCCACTGTATCCCACACACTGGGGGAGGGAGCAGAGCCCAGTGTATCCCACACACTAGGGGAGGGAGCAGGGCCCAGTGTATCCCACACACCGGGGGAGGCAGCAGGGCCCAGTGTATCCCACAAACCGGGGGAGGGAGCAGGGCCCAGTGTATCCCACACACACTGGGGGAGGGAGCAGGGCCCAGTGTATCCCACACACTGGAGGAGGGAGCAGGGCCCAGTGTATCCCACACACTGGGGGAGGGAGCAGAGCCCAGTGTATCCCACACACCGGGGGAGGGAGCAGGGCCCAGTGTATTCCACACACTGGAGGAGGGAGTAGGGCCCAGTGTATTCCACACACTGGGGGAGGGAGCAGGGCCCAGTGTATTCCACACACTGGAGGAGGGAGCAGGGCCCAGTGTATCCCACACACTAGGGGAGGGAGCAGAGCCCAGTGTATCCCACACACCGGGGGAGGGAGCAGGGCCCAGTGTATTCCACACACTGGGGGAGGGAGCAGGGCCCAGTGTATCCCACACACTGGGGGAGGGAGCAGAGCCCAGTGTATCCCACACACCGGGGGAGGGAGCAGAGCCCAGTGTATCCCACACACCGGGGGAGGGAGCAGAGCCCAGTGTATCCCACACACACTGGGGGAGGGAGCAGAGCCCAGTGTATCCCACACACACTGGGGGAGGGAGCAGAGCCCAGTGTATCCCACACACACCGGGGGAGGGAGCAGGGCCCAGTGTATCCCACACACACCAGGGGAGGGAGCAGGGCCCAGTGTATCCCACACACTGGGCAAGGGAGCAGAGCCCAGTGGATCCCACACACCGGGGGAGGGAGCAGGGCCCAGTGTATCCCAGACACCGCGGGAGGGAGCAGAGCCCAGTGTATCCCACACGCCGGGGGAGGGAGCAGGGCCCAGTGTATCCCACACACTGGGGGAGGGAGCAGGGCCCAGTGTATCCCACACACACTGGGGGAGGGAGCAGGGCCCAGTGTATCCCACACACTGGGGGAGGGAGCAGAGCCCAGTGTATCCCACACACTGGGTGAGGGAGCAGAGCCCAGTGTATCCCACACACACTGGGGGAGGGAGCAGAGCCCAGTGTATTCCACACACTGGAGGAGGGAGCAGGGCCCAGTGTATCCCACACACCGGGGGAGGGAGCAGAGCCCAGTGTATCCCACACACTGGGGGAGGGAGCAGAGCCCAGTGTATCCCATACACCGGGGGAGGGAGCAGAGCCCAGTGTATCCCACACACTGGGGGAGGGAGCAGAGCCCAGTGTATCCCACACACACTGGGGGAGGGAGCAGAGCCCAGTGTATCCCACACACACTGGGGGAGGGAGCAGGGCCCAGTGTATCCCACACACACCGGGGGAGGGAGCAGAGCCCAGTGTATCCCACACACCGAGGGAGGGAGCAGAGCCCAGTGTGTCCCACACACTGCGGGAGGGAGCAAAGCCCACTGTAACCCATACACCGGGGGAGGGAGCAGAGCCCAGTGTATCCCACACACCGGGGGAGGGAGCAGAGCCCAGTGTATCCCACACACTGGGGGAGGGAGCAAAGCCCACTGTAACCCACACACCGGGGGAGGGAGCAGAGCCCAGTGTATCCCACACACTGGGGGAGGGAGCAGAGCCCAGTGTATCCCACACACCGGGGGAGGGAGCAGGGCCCAGTGTATCCCACACACCGGGGGAGGGAGCAGGGCCCACTGTATCCCACACACTGGGGGAGGGAGCAGAGCCCAGTGTATCCCACACACCGGGGGAGGGAGCAGGGCCCAGTGTATCCTACACACCGGGGGAGGGAGCAGGGCCCAGTGTATCCCACACACTGGGGGAGAGAGCAGAGCCCAGTGTATGCCACACACTGGGGGAGGGAGCAGAGCCCAGTGTATACCACACACCGGGGGAGGGAGCAGGGCCCACTGTATCCCACACACTGGGGGAGGGAGCAGGGCCCAGTGTATCCCACACACCGGGGGAGGGAGCAAGGCCCAGTGTATCCCACACACTGGGGGAGGGAGCAGGGCCCAGTGTATCCCACACACACTGGGGGAGGGAGCAGGACCCAGTGTATCCCACACACTGGGGGAGGGAGTAGGGCCCAGTGTATCCCACACACTGGGGGAGGGAGCAGGGCCCAGTGTATCCCACACACTGGGGGAGGGAGCAGAGCCCAGTGTATCCCACACACCGGGGGAGGGAGCAGGGCCCAGTGTATCCCACACACTGGGCGAGGGAGCAGAGCCCAGTGTATCCCACACACCGGGGGAGGGAGCAGGGCCCAGTGTATCCCAGACACCGAGGGAGGGAGCAGAGCCCAGTGTATCCCACACACCGGGGGAGGGAGCAGGGCCCAGTGTATCCCACACACTGGGGGAGGGAGCAGGGCGCAGTGTATCCCACACACACTGGAGGAGGGAGCAGGACCCAGTGTATCCCACACACAGGGGGAGGGAGCAGAGCCCAGTGTATCCCACACACCGGGGGAGGAAGCAGGGCCCAGTGTATCCCACACACCGGGGGAGGGAGCAGAGCCCAGTGTATCCCACACACCGGGGGAGGGAGTAGGGCCCAGTGTATCCCACACCGGGGGAGGGAGCAGAGCCCAGTGTATCTCACACACCGGGGGAGGGAGCAGAGCCCAGTGTATCCCACACACTGGGGGAGGGAGCAGGGCCCAGTGTATCCCACACACACTGGGGGAGGGAGCAGGGCCCCACTGTATTCCACACACCGGGGGAGGGAGCAGGGCCCAGTGTATCCCACATACTGGGGGAGGGAGCAGGGCCCAGTGTATCCCACACACTGGGGGAGGGAGCAGGGCCCAATGTATCCCACATTTCATCATGGAACTAACTTTTCGGCTGGTGCAATGAGTGCGGATTTGCTGCAAATTCAAAAGGGAGCTGGAGGAGTTTCTGTCTGTTTTTGATATCTACAGTTGTTAATCTTCCCAGATTGTCCGGGAATCTCCAGATGAGTGACATCCTCCCGTCCTTCACACACACACACAGAGCCAACCCTGCTTCGGAATAAGCAAACACGGGACCGACTCGTTGACAGGAGGATAGAGGAATGAGACAGAGCGGGGCTCCAATGAATAAGTCTACAGGACATTGGATTGGGGTTCGGGGTATGAAGAGAGCATGACCAGGTCCTTACCCGGGTGGGTGTTGGCAGATTCCAGGGGTTGGAGCAGGGAGAGAGCTTTGGGGATAAGATTCAAAGTTTTCAAGTCGTGAAGGAAATCACTAAGTTAGATGTGGAGTTGTATCTTGTACATCTCTAATCATGGACCGGTAGATAGTAGCAGTGGTTTTAATCCACCTGTTATTGTCCATGTGATTCAGTAGCTTTAGTTGTGTTAATGTTTTTTTAAGACTTTCTCTAAAATCACTCTGTAAAATATTTTGAATATTATCTCCAGTGACCGCTTCCCCTGACAACAAGGTCATGCCTTCTTCAACATTGTTCTTTCATGAGCCTTGTAGAGAATGTTTTATTCCCAGGCCACTGTTCTTTCCTTGTTTATGTCTGTTTCCTTCCCTACTCTAAACTTTTAACTCCATTAGTGTTTGAAGCTGTTCCACATTTGTGTATGAATAAGTTAATAATCAGAACTTGGAGGAAGAAAATGTTTCTCTTTTGCAGAATCAGAAATTCAATCATAACCTGTGCTAGGAGTAAATACTATTGTCCTGTTTCATGTTGTGTGTCAATGACCAGAACAGGACATAGTAGTGAAAGTGCAATCTGACCAGAATACCATACATTCTTAGCATGTTATCCTTCAACTTGTACAATACTGATTTGGCTACATAGTTTAGCTCATTGCAAACTGGTGTTGGGAGCTACAAGAACATTTCTTCACAAGTAAATGTTATTTCTCATCAATTCGTTCAAGTCTTGCCAATAAGTCAAACGCTAGTCTAATTTATGAAACAAGCACCAGTTTTATCAAAGATCATATTTGCTCACATTGATCTAGTACCGCCATTAGATACCTTTTAAGACAAATATTTTGTGTGTCTTTTCAAATGCCTTTGATATATGGGAGCTTCATTGCTCCAGATTATTTTGACTGCCATTGTGTGAATTACAATAGGGATTATGTTCAGAAGTGTGTTGCAGGCTGAAAGTAGCATCAGTGTTGTGTAAGACAATTCAAATCTGACAACCAAATATAATTTGCAACTTAATCCTTTTATTGTGTTCAACCAAGTCTTTGACACACACACAATGGCCCCAAGTTTCCACACGATAAAAAACGGGTGCCCCTCCGAGCTGGGCGCCCGTTTATCGTGCCGAAAACGGCGCCGGAAAAAAAACGCGCGATTCTGGAGCGCCCTGCAGCTCCATGTCTGCTTGGCGCGGTGCCCAGGGGGGCGGAGCCTACCACTCGCGCTGATTTTGTAAGTGGGAGGGGGCGGGTACCATTTAAATTAGTTTTTTTCCTGCCGGCAATCCTGCGCGTGTGCGTTGGAGCGTTCGCGCACGCGCAGTGTGAAGGAAACATTGGCACGCGGCCATTTTTGTAGTTCTTTGTCGCTGTTTAATTTTTGAACATTTTTTAATAAAAGCACATTGCCATCAGCACATCAGCACTGAGGCTTCTTGCAGCAGTGAGAAGGCTGCAGGAAGCCTCAGAAAGTTGAGGCAGCCGTTTTCCTCCCCCCCGCCGCCCCCCCCGCGGGAACGGCTTCCTCCTCCCCCCCCCACCCCCGGGAACGAACGGCTTCCTTCTCCCCCCCCCCCCCGCGGGAACAAATGGCTGCCTCCTTCCCCCCCCCCGCGGGAACAAATGGCTGCCTCCTTCCCCCCCCCGCGGGAACAAATGGCTGCCTCCTTCCCCCCCCCCGCGGGAACAAATGGCTGCCTCCTTCCCCCCCCCCGCGGGAACAAACGGCTGCCTCAACTTGTGAGGCTTCCTGCAGCATTCTCCCTGGCTGAAGCACTTTCACACAGGTAGGAAGATGGTTTATTTAATCTTTTCTTTGCTTATAAATTTTTATTCAGGTTGGATTTATTTGTATAATATTTGTATAAGTATAAATAAGGATTTATTATAGAATTTAATGACTTCCCTTCCCCCCCCCCCCCTCCCCTCCCCCCCCCCCCCCACCTCGTTCTGGACGCCTAATTTGTAACCTGCGCCTGATTTTTTAATGTGTAGAACAGGTTTTTTCAGTTCTACAAAAATCTTCACTTGCTCCATTCTAAGTTAGTTTGGAGTACGTTTTCACTGTGGAAACTTTGAAATCAGGCATCAGTGGCCGGACACGCCCCCTTTTGAAGAAAAAATTCTGTTCCAAAGTGAAACTTCTAACTGACTAGAACTGCAGAAAAAAAAATGTGGAGAATTGCGATTTCTAAGATAGTCCGTTCTCCACTAGTTGCTCCTAAAAATCAGGCACAAATCATGTGGAAACTTGGGCCCAATGTCTTTAAGCAGTAGACATACAGAGAAATAAACAATATTAGCCCATTTTCCCTCTGGGTAGAGACATAACCTTCATCGATTTTTTTTTGATGCTGACTCTACAAATTGTGAAGAGAAGCTTCAAATCCCTATAGACCACTAGTCACCTATACTGTCTTTGTTGATTCATTATGGCATGACAAGTATTACTGTGGACCCAGAAATGAGATAGTTCCTACAAACTTTGAAATGGACAATCTGTTTATCATTAAGCAAATCACTAATTATCCTGAGCTCATTGTTCGATCCACCTAGCTCAAGATTGTCTTGGCTATCTTGTTTTACAATGTGGCGACAAAAGTAAGTCAACAGGCATGAATCACACATTCTGCACTTTCAGAAGCTAAACAGCACAATCAGCTAAATTGTACCCTGGCACATTAAACCCTAAAGCATCCTGGGAATTAACAACTTTAATTATTTCTAGCTACAGTACAAATCCATAAATCATTTGTAAGTAAAAAGAAAGCCAAATCATATGAAATGAAACCAAATCCTAACCCTATCTATATATGTACACAACTAGGGTATCTTACAGGCAGTAACTTGTTAACAAGAGTGACCATTTCTATGAGGTTGGAAAATGATGCCACGCTATAGTATTGCCCAGTAATTGTTGGTTGGCCATTTTAAGTTAGGCATAGCATGCAAAGAAAACTGAAGATATGATCAGACACAACTCTGAGACTCCTAATGAAAGCCTAGGCCCAAAATGTTAATCTGTCTTTTCTCATTCAGAGGCTTGCAGACCAAATCTATATTTACAGTATTTCTCTGTTTATATTTCATTATTCTAAAACAGCAATGCTAATTTTTAATGTACATACATGTATATATTTTTATAGCAACAAAATCTGTGTAAATCTCACCAATGCGCAGAATGTCATAGACTGCAGCACACATTAGCAAACCTATCAAGGCCTCTGCCAGGCCTAAGCACTGAAACAATAAAGTACTGAAGAAGCTCTTAGTTGGTTGTATTCACAGATAGCATATGCTAAAATAAAGCAGTGTCTGAATCAGATTTAGAACCTTGAATCAACAAAATATCGCGATACCATACGTAAACAGCACTCAAAAATATAAAGCAAGCTCCGCATTAAATTCACTGAAAGAAAATATCAAACATGTTGGACTGTGGTAGCTAATGTTAACTCAAATATTCTGGCATAATTTGCTTGGTTAGTTATTGTGTCGAGGGATATGAATGTATTAGAAGTGAAATTAGTGAGGGCAAGTTCTAAAGTGTACCAAAAGATTGTTAGAAATAGAGAAAAGCTTAATAAGCTTGTCCTATTTTTACAAATTAGAAAGAACAAAAAACTTGCATTTATATAGCGCCTTTCACAAAAGCACTTTACAGCCAATGAAGTACTTTTGAAGTGTAGTCACTGTTGTAATGTAGGATCAGCCCTGTGTGCTCACTTACTTCCCTCAACCTCTTCTCACTCCAGACATGTTTGTAGTTGCCTTATGGTACCTATTTCCCAAGTTTATTATGCTTTAGGTGTGCCAGTTATTTTTTCCTCTAGTATTTGAATCTTTCACCGAAGTGAACAATTTCTTAATTCCCTTCAGAATATCAAACCAGTCAAAATCTCCCCTATTCCCTTAACCTTTCATCATAAACTAAAAGAGAAGAGATAGAATTTCTCATGCAGATGCAGTCTGTTGGTAGCTCTGATACAATTTCCTCTCTCTCAATTCTTTTTCAGCAAGTTTTTTTTCTCTTCCTGCTGTCCTGCATGCTCTGACTGGTGTCTGGTTCCACAGATGCTAAAAACCCTTTGGTACCGCCTCAAAATGCTCATTCTTCTTGTGGGAGCCTAAACAGTGAGTATCAGCAGGCTTTTCTTTAATCCTGTCCACACACAAATACTTTCCAACAGAGATCACTAGATATCATTCAAGAGCAGGGACCCTTGGCTTACTTCCTCCTCTCGAGCATGCAAGTGTTCAGGCAGATTGTTGCATTGCACCCCAGCTGAGAACAGCACACTCAGCACAGACCAGGATTTGAACCTGGGACTTTTGACTGAGTAGCTCAGCTATGCTGCTTTTTGCAGTTACACCATCCAAGGAGTCACTTTCTGTCACTAATAAGTTCTCATCTATACACACTAACCAACCAAGCAAACTAATAAATCAAGGAAATTAATTTTACCAATTTTTATACATTTTAATTAGTTTCTAGGGAAAGTTCTTGCATCTGAAACTGCCCTGGAGTGATTGATAGCATGGGACATAAACATTGGTGTCCCCTCTCAACCACCGATAGTAAAGAGTGACATCTTCACATTTAAACAGAATCTCTTAAAAGTTTTAAAGGGCAGTATTATTTTCTATTTGAATACTTTTTACATTTGTTTTTTCAGGGAATCATAGCGACAAAAAGCCTCAAGTTCTTTGCGAAGAAATGACATATCTCAGACTTCGAAATTCCACCATCTTTTCTGGTTGAGTCTTGGAGTTGGTCAGTCTATTTAAGAACTGGAATTAAAGGAGCAAAATTGAGAATCCGTTATCATTATTTGATCATAGCACTTTAAATACAGTGTTCAGATAGAGTAAGTGTGGTGCAGACTATTGTGTTCCTACACACAGGGAGGTTAAAGTAACAGTGACCTCAGTCTTTATTAAGACACTCCAGAGTGAGGAGCAGGCCTTAGGGGCCGGCTTATATACAGTGCTCCCAAGGGATGCTGGGATCCCTTGGAACTTCAGGGGATGCGCTCCCCGGTGGCGGAACATGGGAGTGCATGCTTTACAGATACACAACACAGACCTCCTTCATTAAAGGTGCCTAACAGGGATGTCAGCTAGCTAGTTGCTTCATTATATCCATAACCATTGATAGTTCTCAGTTGTTAAAATGTGAAGTAAAATTGACATATATTAAGAAAAAGATCAAACCATACTTTTTCCAATATATATTTCTCAATGGACCACAGAACAGTCCTCGACTTTCCTTTCCTTTAACAGGACTCCGCTATGTTTGATGTTTAAATTAAGAATTCTTTAATAATGTCAATAATTTAAAGGAAAGCTCCAGGCTTCAATGCCTGCTCAATGGACAGAAGTCCCTCCAGTGCGGTGTTCCCAGGACTAATCAATTTGGTAGTTTCCAGTAGCCTGAATGTAGCCTTTGGCTGCTTTGGAGAGATTCTTAGCTACTGTTTGAAAAAAATGGACTTGTTGAATGGCGGGAGCTATCCCCCGACCACGGCAGGTGACAAGCTCCCAGGTTTCTGTTGGTAATGGGGACCAACCCCTGAGCAAGAACATAGGCAAGTGAGAAGTTCCCAGCTTTCTGCTGGTACCATTGTATGACTGTTTGATGGTGACACTAACCAATTGCATGTAGCATGAAGACACCAGCTATATTCTTAGTCCACTCATGCCAGTTGAGGGGAGGGTTGGCCATAGCAAAAATACCACAGAGGCAATTGATGAATAGGATTGGCTCAAAAGTTTTTGTTTCATCAATACATTTAAGTGAAGTGCTAGGACAACACCAAGATTTAAATGAGTCAGAAAGAAGAGAATATAAATAGAGAAGCAGTGATTAGGTGATGCCAAGCCTGTAGACTGAAGGAGGAAGGGAAGAGTGAAGGAGGTAAGGAGATCCATAGTTTCCAGGCCTGAGAAAGAATAAGTTGAAGTAGGACATAGTCAACAATAGGAGAACAAAATTGGATGAAGAGCTAAGCAATGAAAAGGATGGGAGGGAAGGGGCAATAAGATAAAATTCAAGAGATTGATTGTAAAAATAAGACATAGGAAAGATTGAGAGAGTGAGAGTTTTAAAAAAGGGCCTGACAATCAGGACACTGGAAAACCTGGTGGGACTTGCAAATGTCAGTGAGGGATGGTAGCGGTTTTACCACCCCAGGCAATCCAAGCAGATCTCCACCACATAGTTACACAAGAAGCTAAAGTTGGAATCCTGCTAGTTGCAGTCATAGTTCCATTTACCAACCCAGTTATTTAAACATTGAGAAAGCAGCCAATTGGACTGGTCTTTTTACCTTACATAAAGCATTACCTTACAGGCGAAAAATGTCTCTGCATCACTAGAAAACAAAAACAGAAAATATATTCATGTTATTATTCATGTGCAACTCAGCTCTCAACTAACTGTGTATTTGAGGAATAACTTTCAAACTGATCATTGTGATAGATCTGAAATCTCCGTTCCACAGACTTCAATCAACACAGCTTCTGTTACACTTTTATTTGATTTTTATTTTAAATGTTGCAGTTTACTAGTCAAAGGACATACAATTAATTTACAGTTGAACTTCCATTATCTGACATCCTGCTTTAAGTCAGAATTTTCACAATAAAAAGGTTTGCACAAGCCACTGCTTCACTGTACATCTCGCTAACCCCAGTCTCCTGCTGTCGAACTCGAACTCACCCAAGAAAGATTGAATTCAATTTCTGTTATTCGTATGGCTCTTGTATTTTATTCATGTGCCAAGGCTGTTACTGTACATATGATCAAGACTAAAATTCGGGGACTTTCGATTACCCACTAATCACCAATACCTATCAGAAGGGATCTTCCTCATTATGGCAGATAATGCAGGTTCTACTATGTAAGAACATAAGAATACAGGCAATGGAAAAAAGGCCATTGAGTGCATCAAGCTTGATCCTTACTCAAACTCTGTACAATCCACTCTATCATGAACTCCACTCCACCCACTTAATCTCCTGAAAAAAGATTATGCAAAGTTTCTCCCTTAACCCCTACAAGGTAAATCAACTTCAAGGCAAACTCCACAATATCCATCGAAATGAAATGATTCATCCTTGACATGTTGCGTTCTGGGATAGGACATGTATTTGATGCCAGCAGCTCAGGATCCGTCACGTTGCATTCACTATCTGATCATCTCCACCTGTACTTATCTTTATAATCTTCAAACTCCATTCCAGACCTGATGCTCATCCAGCCGTTTATAATCTCATATCTTGAAGTTTACAGATTCCTGTTCCTGTGACTCCATTCAAAATGGCAGTTTACTAGTAAGATAAACTGGAATATCTTATCTAACTTGCATAAGAACTAGCCACTTGGTGCAATAGAAAAAACGAATAAAGGGCAAACAGATGCTAAGATCGAAACGGAGACATTGTGCTACAGTGTCAGTTTGGCTCAGTTAGTCTGAAGCAGAAGGTTCTGAGTTGAATCCCTGCACCAGGACTTGGAACACCTAACTTAGCTAGACACTCGGATGTAGTACTAAGAGAGTGCTGCATTATCAGAGGTGCTGTTAACCAAGACCCTATCTGTTTCTTCTAATGGATCCGATTGGAAGAACAAGGAGTTGTCCTGGTTAACATTCCTCCCACAACTAACAGGACCAAAAAAAACATATTGGGACGGTATTTGTTGTGCTCACCGTTATTTATACACAAATTAGACAGCAACATCCGGTGAGTGGAGGTACACAGTTAAACGTGAAAATCCGGAATTGCTGTCCAAGATGCAGCGCTCCTCTATAAGCTGCGTGAAAACGACATCTGACTCCCTATTCAAAGGTATTGAATGGCATGAAGTTCCTGTACTGACATCGTAGATACGGACTAAATTCATCACAGACAGGGCTTATCCATTCCAGTCTAAGAACCATTTTTAACGACATGGTAAGTCTTAATTATTGCCAAACAATCTCTCTGGAACTGAAAATTAACTTTTACAAGTGTAGGTCTTATTCCTTCAACATTTAATTCAAATATTCATTAAAGTGTTTGAAGTCTCATTAAGCTATTAAATCTCTTCTAATTATATTAATAGCACATGGACAGAATCAACACACAGAATGTGTACATGAGCAGAGAGAGAACTTTGGGCACTAACCCAACAAAGAACAGAAAGGTGAGATTTAAACAAGAAGCCTTACTTTTCTTTCGATAGTGTTTGATAATCCAGATAACAAAAGGCACAGAAGTTAAGCCGGCTGATATAGCAACAGCAGTGCTGATGAATCCCGTAGATTTATATAGTTCCTGCTGGGTACCTAAAACAGAAAACAAAGCTGCAAATATGATGGCTAAAATAGGAAATAGAGAGAACATGAAGCTGTGGTGTGGGGCTGAGTTGGACCGAACAGGAAAGTCCCACTTATGCTTGGTGGTGTGGGCTGAGTCAGCTGATCTCAACTAAAGTGGAGGTGGATGTAGAGGTGCCAGAATTAACTTGTGCACCACTGAGCTAGGGAGAAAAAAAATATCATCAGCCAGCAGCCCTGCTGCTGATTTACTATCCAATCACTGCTTCTGGAAAATAGATGTGTATGTGTGTGTGATTTGTGAGGACAGGGTGGGACTGGGCTGTGATATCCCAAATGAGAATAGAATGGCCATCTGAACTTGGAGGTTATGGTGTTCCCATGCACCTGCTACCCTTGTCCTTACGGCTGGTGGAGTTTAGAAGATGCTGCTGAAGCAGTCTTGGTGAGTTACTGCACAGTTTCCTGTAGATAATAAGCACTGCAGACACATAAAAACATAAGACACGAGCAGGTGGACGTTTAATCTTAGGGGGATATTTTTCACAGTATACAGTGAACATAGTATTGTATTCATGGCACATTAATATCTATCCACTGTGGGTAAATTGCCGATCAAGCAAACTGCTTTGTCTTGAGCGATGTTGAGCTTCTTGAGTGTTGTTGAAGTTGCACCCATACAGGTAAGTGGAGAATATTCCAGCACATTCCTGACTTGTAGGTGGTGGAAAGGCTTTGGGGAGTCAGGATGTGAGCCACTCGCCACAGAATAATGGGCTCAAGTTTCGGCCTGAGTTGTTCCTATTTTTTTGGAGCAACTAGTTTAGAATGGAGCATCTTAAAAATTGCAATTCTCGGCATTTAGCTTGCTCCAGTTAGAATAGTTCCATTTTAGAACAGCTTTTTTTTTCAAAAGAGGGCGTGTCCAGCCACTTACGCCTGTTTTGCAAGTTTAGGCAGTGAAAACTTATTCCAAACTAACTTAGAATGGAGTAAGTGTAGATTTTTGTACGCTCAGAAAAACCCTGCCTACACTTATAAATCAGGCGCAGGGAACAAGAGATAGTGGTGGGGGAGGGGTGGGGAAGGGAAGTGTACAAACATTAAACACTTCACTTTTACAAATAAAGAGCCACCATCAATAATAAATGCTAAATAAATCAATAAATCAACAAATAAATCAATCAAAAAAATGTAAAATATAAAAAAAATAATTTAAAAAAATCAATAAATAAAAAATTAAGTTTCTACTCACTGACTGCAGCACCGGGAGCCCTCCAACAGCGAGCTGGGACAGCTCCCCCTGCCCCCCGCCAGTGTGTCTCTCTCTCTCTGTCTCTGTCAGTGTCTCTCTCTCTCTGTCTGTCTCTCTCTCTCTGTCAGTGTCTCTCTGTGTTTCTGACAGCGAGGAGGGTAGGGGGGAGAGGAGGGGAGGGAAGGGGTGGGGAAGGAGAAGGAGGAGGAGAGGAGGGGGGAGGGAAGAGGAGGGGGTAGGGAGAGGAGGGAGGCAGGGAGGGGGAGAGGAGGGAGGGAGGGGGAGAGGAGGGAGAGAGGAGGGGGGGAGGAGGGGGGGAGGGAGGAGAGGAGAGGGAGGGAGGAGAGGAGAGGGGGGGAGGAGAGGGGGAGGAGAGGGGGAGGCTGAACGGGCCCCGCCGATGAGAGGAAGCTGGGCCGAAGACTTCGGGCGGGGCCCGCCCCCAGCAAGATGCCGGGCGTGCGGGCGCCAAGGACGTGGAGGGAGGGAGAGAGGGGGAACGGGAGCTCAATGGGAGGGAGGGGGTGGGAGCGGGAGCTGAACGGGAGGGGGTGGGGAGCGGGAGCTGAACAGGAAGGAGGGAGGCCCGAGTCCGATCTTCGCCACTCCGGTGAGCCCATTCGGCCAGGGTTAGGGGCGGCATGCTTCGGGCCCCTCCCACGCAGCCTTGGGGGCGAGGAGCTACTGCACATGCGCGCACACTCTAGCGCGCATGTGCAGAAGTCCCGGCACTATTTTCAGCGCCGGGACCTGGCTCCGCCCTCCACGCGTTCTGCTGCGCTGTGCCAAGGGCCTGGATTGACCGGACAGAGGGGAGAACACCAAGGTAAATAATTGGCGCGTTTCTGTTCTAAAAAGTCGGCACACTACACGGAGATGCGCCGTTCTAACCCCGGGGTATCAAACTTGGGCCAACTGCACCTGTTCATAGCAACAAATGAAAGGTCAAAAAAAATTACCCACACCCCTCCTCAGCAGCACAGGTGGAACCTCAAGTTGTGGCAGAATATGGGAGGTTGTGGCAGGAGGACACAATCCTTCACATTTCATGGGTCCACCCAAAGCTCGAGTCCTTCTTACAAAATTAACGACATACATAAATTCACCAAAAAAGCAACTGAGCCTGGCCCGGCATGCTGTCTCCCGGACCTTCCCATTGCAACTCACCCACCCCTCCAGACCCCAATGCATGCGTTGCCTTCTAACAGCAGCTCGGGATGCGTCCCACTGAGGTAGGGGCAATTTGATGCACTAGGGAAAAGTGTCCAGCCCAAGAACATCATGTACACTCTGAGGCTGACCAAGGAGAATACCTTTGATATCCGGTCCCAGTTCCTAGCCTACCACAGGGACTGGTTGACGTGTTAATGGTAGCCTCCACACAAGCTACTCACTGTGCATTTGGAGTGTGCTCCTTCCCACTGAATTGGGTAACTTGAAAAAGCCCAGGTGCCACATTCAAACCCACTACGCACAAATGCAGAAATGAGCAAGTACACTGCTGCAATTCACAGAAATCAAAACCCAGGGTCATCTAGGACTACAAGATGCCAGGTATACTATACTATGTTCACTCTACACTGCCAATGTAATGGCTGCCAGTGTGTTGTAAATCAAGAACAATTTCAAGTAATAAATATTGTAACAGTTAAGAACACCAAGAGACTGGTATTACACACATGGTCGAATAGCACTTACCAATGCTATGTTGTACACTTATTTGAAATGCCAGTACAATAACATCAAAGTTCAGTGAAGGTAAATTTGAGATTTTAATTTGTTTTTTAAAATTATTTTCTCTACAACTCCTGAAAGCACAAATTCACGATCAATACTGATCTGTACCCCAGTATGATTCAGCACCCTGATTGGGATGGGACGGAATTGTGGGAACAGGAACACATATTAAAACAGTGACCTTATGATCTAGTTCACACACTACCTTCGCAGGTCGGTATTGGTGACGACCATGTTCCAGAGCCCTCACATTGCAGACTCACTGATCCATTCAATGAGAAACCTTCCACACAGCCAAAGTCACAAGTTGAGCGGTAACTGAAGTTTCCAAATGGATGGGAACAGTTCCTGTTCCCATTTCTAGGACTCTTTGGAACATCACATTTCACAGCTGGAGTGGAAAATTCAATATTTAATAATACTGTATTTACATTTTTGTAAAAACATATTAAATCAGAACATCTCAAAGCACTTTACAACTATTTCCTCTTTAAAGGCAGCCTATAGTTTCATTACAGTTTTGCCTGCCAATCTTTGTTTCCAATTTACCTAGGCCAGATCCGTTCTTATCCCACTGAAATTGGCCTTGCTCAAATTAAGTATATTTACCTTAGATTGCTCCCTGTCCTTTCCCATAGTTAATCTAAACCATATGATAGTATGATCACTGTTCCCTAAATGTTCACCTTCTGACACTTGCTCCACTTGACCTATCTCATTCCCCAGAATCAGATCCAGTAATGCCTCCTCCCTCGTTGGGTTGAAGTCCCCCATTATTAATACTCTATCGTTCTTGCATCTCTCTGTAATTTCTCTGCAAATTTGTTCCTCCATATTTTACCCATTAGTTTGTGGCCTATAAAATACACCTAGCAGTTTAATGCCTCAACTATTATTTCTTAATTCTAGCCATATAGATTCTGTCCTAGACCCCTCCAGTACATCCTCTCTTTCCAGAACTGTAACATTTTCCTTAACCAATGCCACCTCCTATCTTCCCTTCCCTATCTTGCCTGAACACCTTCTGAACATCTAGGATTATAAAATGCCAGGTATACTATACTATGTTCACTGTACACTGTTGATGTAATGTCTGCCAGTATTTTGTAAGTCAAGAGCAATTTTAAGTGATAAATATTGTAAAAGTTAAGAACACCAAAGATTAAACCTCAAAGGAAGCATGTTCCCGATGTTGGGGAAGTCCAGAACCAGGGGACACAGTCTAAGGAGAAGGGGTAAGCCATTTAGGACTGAGATGAGGAGAAACTTCTTCACTCAGAGAGTTGTTAACCTGTGGAATTCCCTACCGAAGAGAGTTGTTGATACCAGTTCGTTGGATATATTTAAACGGCCCTTATGGCTAAAGGGATCAAGGGGTATGGGGAGAAAGCAGGAAAGGGATACTGAGGTGAAAGATCAGCCATGATCTTATTGAATGATGGTGCAGGCTCGAAGGGCCGAATGGCCTACTCCGGCACCTATTTTCTATGTTTGTCTATGTCTAAATGAAAGAAGCATATTATCAGAAGCAGAGTGGAAACTCTGCCACAATTCCTAATATTCCTACGATTTACCCCAATAACGATTATTGCTCATGCAGTATAAATTATTAGAAATAAGGTTTTGATTACTCTCAGGATAAAATAAAGGAATTATGTTAGTTCTATAGTAGAATAGGAAAAATATTTTATCTGATGATTACTAATAAAAGGCAATGGTGGAAAATAGTCCACCATGTGGTATCACACACATGGTAGAATATTACTTACCAATGTTATGTTGTACACTTATTTGAAATGCCAGTACAATAACAACAAATTCAGTGAAGGTGAATTTGAGATTTTAATTTTTTTTTTTAAACTTATTTTCTCTACAACTCTTGAAAGCACAAATTCATGATCAATACTGATTTGTACACCAGAATAATTCAGCACTCTCACTGGGATGGGGTGGAATTGTGGAAACAGGAACACATATTAAAACAGTGACCTTATGATTTAGTTCACACACTACCTTCGCAGGTCGGTATTGGTGACGACCATGTTCCAGAGCCCCCACATTGCAGACTCACTGACCCGTTCAATGAGAAACCTTCCACACAGCCAAAGTCACAAGTTGAGCGGTAACTGAAGTTTCCAATTGGATGGGAACAGTTCCTGTTCCCATTTCTAGGAATTTTTGGAACATCACATTTCACAGCTGGAATGGAAGATTGAGAATTGAATAATACTTACATTTATGTAAAAACGTCTTAAATTAGAACATCACAAAGCCCTTTACACAGTGCAGTGACAGTCATTATGTGGGCAAACATTGCAGTTTATTCTATACCGACAATATCTCACAGACAGAAGGATACCAGGACGACACCCTGCTCTTCTTTCGATAGATGTCTTTAGCTTTTAAGATCCACTTAAATAGCCAAATGGAATCTGAACCTAAATTTAACATCACTTTCGACAGTGTAGCAACTCCTTCAGTTTGCATTGGAGAATCGACCTAGACCATGCTGTGGAAGGTTGAACACACAACCTTATAACTCAGAGGTGAGTGTGCTACCAAGTAAACCAAGCTTTCAAAAGCAAATCGGTATCACTCATAATTTAAACACTGTTTTGTATAAAGTTAGGTTGCTACCACATTGACATAAGTGTATCTTATAGAAGAAAAGCTTTTCTTAATCTTTATAATAATCATATTATAAATTGTGGATAATAGATTTAAATTGAAGATGAATTAACATGTTAGTATCTATCAGAAAATGTGTGTTGGCTTGTAATGAATAATAAACAGATTTATCTCAGAATATGGATATCTATATTTTAAAATTAATTGAAAATAATATATATATAATTATTTTAGCCACTGAAAGGCAGACAACATAGTCACTGATGTACTTTCTCTAGTGAGATCTCTGCCAAATATGATCTCTGGGTTTGCATCCCATCTCTTACAATGAACCAGATTATGCCCATACCACACAAGAACACAATCCTTCACAAAGCTTAATTCCTTCTCAAAATTTAATGGCATACATAAAATTTTTAAAATGCCAAATGAGTCTGTCCAAGCACACTGCTTCGTGGACCTTCCTAATGTGACGCTCTCCCCACCACACGCGCCGTCCTGCCCCCAGTGCATGGGTTATGTTTTAACTGCAGCTCGGGGTGCATCCCACTGAGGTAGAGGTAGGTGGTCCTCCCTCATCCACTCAGCCAATGTAGATTGATGCACTAGGGACGAACGTCCAGTCCAAGAACATCACTTACACCTTGAGGCTGAACTCTGGTATCCGGTCCCAGTTCCTATCCCACCACCAGAGGCTGGTTGACATGTCAGTGGTAGCCTCCACACAAGCTGCTCACTGAGCATTTGGAGTGCGCTCCATCCCATTGAATTTTGTAACTCGCAAAGCCCAGGTGCCACATTCAAACCCACAAGGCACCAAGACAGAATGTGCAAGTACACTGCTGCGAGCCACATGAATCAATCCCCAGGGTCATCTAGAATCATAGATGGTTACAGCATGGTAGTAGGCAATTCGGCCCATCAAGCCTGTGCTGGCTCTCTGAAAGAGCACTTCAGCTAGACCCACTCCAATGCCCTTTCCCTGTGGGCCTGCAAATTCTGTTGCCCAGGTACCTATCCAACTTCCTATTGAAAGGCACGATTGAGTTTGCCTCCACCACACTTTTAGGCAGTACATTCCAGATACTAACCACTCGCTGCGTTTTTCCTCATATCGCCTTTGGTTATTTATCAATCACCTTTAATCTTTGTCCCCTGGTTCTCAATCATGCTGCCAATGGGAACAATTTCTCTCTATCAACTCTGTCCAGACCCCTCATGGTTTTGAACACCTCTATCAAATCTTCACTCACTCTTCTCTGCTTTAAGGAGAACAGCACCAGCCTCTCGGATCTATTCACGTAATCATTCTTATAAATCTTTTCTGCACCCTCTCTAAGGCCTTCACATCCTTCCTAAAGTGCAGTGCCCAGAATTCGATTCAATACTCCAGTTGAGGCCGAATCAGTGTTTTATACAGGTTCATCATAATTTACACGCTTTTGTACTCTATGGTGCTGAAATTGACCCCCGACCAAAAAGTAAGCGCACTTGCTGCTCTTGTAGTTTATTTTTCCACCCCCTTGCAGCGATATTCGCCTCTTTGACTTCTATTTCCAGTAGGGCAGTGCTAAGGGGCGGAAGTGCCCTTCAGTCGGGGTGGATGCCCCAACGCCGATGTGAATTCTTTTTTAGTTTACTTAGGCCCACTGGGCCACCAGGAAGGGTTTCAGATGGGCCATTGGCCTGGCACTCAAGAGGGAGTGCCGGGCTGCCAGTTGGCTGCCCGGCTGAACCTGTGGCCACCATTGTCGGGCCGACCTCGGAGTCGGCCTAACAATTAAAATAAAATGGAGGTGCCGGCAGTGCGCCCTCCCCTTTAAGGGTAGACACACCGTCCAGGCACACACAGGTTCCCGCCGGGGAAACCTATCAGTGGTAGCACTGGGGTCAATACAGGGGTCGTCACTGGTCGGTGTGGGATTGGCGTGTGTCCGACAGGGTGGCAACACGGTTGGTGCGGAAACCTGTTTCCGCCGCTCCCGGCCCGTGGGCAATTTTGGATGGGTCAGCCCATCCATCTGCCCCCGGTCGGTGAGGCCTAGCCGCTCCATTGCTGCCTCTTAGAGGTGGTAATGGAGCTTAAGGAGGGAGGAAATTTCAGCCCCTATACCTTTATTCATTAAGCCCAGAATCCTGTATGCTTTTTTAACTGCTTTCTCAGCCTGCCCTGCCACCTTTAACAATTTGTGCACATATATCCCTAGGTCTCTCTGTTCATGCTCCCCCTTTAGGATTGTACCCTTTAGTTTAAATTTCCACTCCTCATTCTTTGTATCACTTCACACTTTTCTGCGTTAAATTTTATCTGCTACGTGTCCGCCCATTTCACCAGCCTGTCTATGTCTTCCTGAAGTCTATCACTATCCTCCTCACTGTTCACTATATTTCCGAATTTTATGTCATCTGCAAATGTTGAAATTGTGCCCTGTATACCCAAGTCCAAGTCATTAATATATATCAAGAAAAGCAGTGGTCCTAGAACTGATCTCTGGGGAACACCACTGTATACCTTCCTCCAGTCCGAAAAACAACCATTCACCGCTGCTCTCTGTTTCCTGTCACTTATCCAATTTGATATCCATGCTACCGCTGTCCCTTTTATTCCATGGGCTTCAACTTTGTTGGCAAGCCTATTATGTGGTACGTTGTCAAACGCCTTCTAGAAATCCATGTACACACATCAACCGCATTGCCCTCATCAACCGTCTCATCAAAAAACTAGATCAAATTGGTTAAACACGATTTGCCTTTAACAAATCTGTGCTGGCTTTCCTTAATTAATCCAAACTCTGCCACAATTCCTGATATTCCTACGATTTACCCCAATAACGATTATTGCTTGTGCAGTTTAAATTATTAGAAATAAAGTTTTGATTACTCTCAGAATAAATTAAAGGAATTATGTTAGTTCTACAGTAGAATAGGAAGGATATTTTATCTGATGATTACTAATAAAAGACAATGGTGGAAAATAGCCAGTACAATAACAACAAATTCAGTGAAGGTGAATTTGAGATTTTAATTTTTTTTTAAACTTATTTTCTCTACAACTCCTGAAAGCACAAATTCATGATCAATACTGATTTGTACACCAGAATAATTCAGCACTCTCACTGGGATGGGGCGGAATTGTGGAAACAGGAACACATATTAAAACAGGGACCTTATGATTTAGTTCACACACTACCTTCGCAGGTCGGTATTGGTGACGACCATGTTCCAGAGCCCTCACATTGCAGACTCACTGATCCATTCAATGAGAAACCTTCCACACAGCCAAAGTCACAAGTTGAGCGGTAACTGAAGTTTCCAAATGGATGGGAACAGTTCCTGTTCCCATTTCTAGGACTCTTTGGAACATCACATTTCACAGCTGGAGTGGAAAATTCAATATTTAATAATACTGTATTTACATTTTTGTAAAAACATATTAAATCAGAACATCTCAAAGCACTTTACACAGTGCAGTGACAGTCAATTAATGGCCTGGATTTTACGGGGCCTATGATGACGTATGCACAGCATACACGGTCGTAAGTGCCCCGCAAACTCCGGGTTTCCTCCTGCACTGTCCTAACTCGCACCAAGTCCTGCTCACCTATCACCCCTGGGCTCGCTGACCTACATTGGCTCCCAGTTAAGCAACATCTCGATTTTAAAATTCTAATCCTTATTTTCAAATCCCTCCATGGCCTCACCTCTCCCTATCTCTGTAATCTCCTCCAGTCCCCAACCTCCCAAGATGTCTGCACTCCTCTAATTCTGAGCATCCCTGATTTTAATCTTTCAACCATTCAGCCTTGAATTGTCTAAGCATTTAGCTCTGGAATTCCCTCCCTAAACCTCTCCGCCTCTACCTCTCTTTTCCTCCTTTAAGACGCTCCTTAAAATCTATCTCTTTGACCAATCTGCCCTAATTTCAGTTGATGTGGCTCGGTGTCAAATTTTATTTTCTAACGCTCCTGTGAAGTTTTACTAGAAATTAGAAAACTCCCACGTGATAATGACCAGATAATCTGTTTTTGTTTTGTTGATTGAGGGATAAATATTGACCAGGACACCAGGGATAACTCCCCTGCTCTTCTTCGAAATAATGCCATGGGATCTTTTATGTCTACTTGAAAGGATGGGGCTTCAGTTTAACATCTCATCTGAAAGACAACACCTCCAACTGCACTGGAGTGTCAACCTAGATTTTTGTGCCCAAGTCCCTGGAGTGGGACTGAACCAACAATCCTTCTGACTCAAAGGCAAGAGTGCTACTCACTGAGCCACTGGATGACACCAGTTAAAGGCTACTAGATTAAAGGCGCTATATAAATACAAGTTATTGTTGAAATCTCTGATGGGATGAGAACAGATCTTGAATCATTGTCCAGGAACCTGCAGACATCCACATTTCATAGCTGAATTATAAGTTAAGAAGCTTGACAGTAAATTCACTGATGCAGTCCTCCCGATGGGGATCCACAGTGAAAAAGAGTGCGGGTCAGAGATAGGGCTACTGCACTAGTGCTAATTCTCTGACCTGTGCTCCTTTCAAGTGTAGCTCCTCACTGCGAGTGCTGCATTGGTGAATTTACAACTTGACGTAAACTCAAACACACAAAAAGTTGCTGTTATTAAGATATTCCTGCTAACATGTTCTAAAATCTGATTGTGGATTTTCTCTTTTTGTTAGTGGATCTTGTTTGACCCTGTACCTTCACAGCTGGGTGTCTCCGCTGTCCATATTCCTGTCGCATTGCACCGGAGACTCTGTGACCCCTGCAGTGTAAACCCTGCTGCACAGTGAAAGTCACACGTGGAGCTGAAGCTGAAGTTTCCATTAGGATGTGTGCAGCCCATAGTCGCTTGGTCAGGAGCATTGAGAGTGGCACACTGTTCAACTGGACAGGAGGTAATGGTTAGTATGCAATAAAGTTTGTTTTTTGAATTCGGCATGTAATAATAAAAGCATTCAATTTACTTGTTGCCAGCTGTATATTTTCTCTCGTTCTCATTCCTTTTTAACCCATGCATCGGCCTGTGAGAGACAGGCAGGTGACCTGTTGCCAAGTCTTTTATTGTGCAGCTCTGTGAATGGCTACAATGAGGTACATGTGAACGGTGAGGTTCCGTCTGGCCGATCGTCCCTCCTTCCTCTCTGTATCATTGCACAATGTGCTCATGCTCAATGTTTTGCAGCACTATGACATCCACACTGAAATTAATATTTATTGATAAATATTTTCAGAACTACTTCCTTTAATGTTAGTTTTTCAATGGTGGTTCTCGTTCTCTTTTTCTTTCTCTCTCTCTCTTGTTCTTTATTTCTTGCTCTCTTTTTCTTTTCATTTCTTCCTTATTCTCGCTTTCCTTCTTATTTACTTTTTCATGCTCTTTCTTGCTTTCTCTGTCTTTCATTCCTTGTTTTGCTCTCACACTCATGCTCTCGCTCTCTCTCTATATATAATATATAGATATATAGAAATATTAAATATATATATATATATATTGGATCAATTTATTGAACTTTCAGAAACTGTGTATAATATGTAGATCTCTTTTCAGCATTCTGGTGTCAAAAGAATCACTGATGATGTGTGATCCATGTGCACTTCCCATGTGCAGAATCATGCTTGAATCAAAATACCTCTCAATGCACAGAACAGTTTATTGCCCTACAAATATACATGTTTAAATTAGAGCATTAAATTTGAAAAAGGCACAAGAAATAGTGGGTTAAAATTACAGTGGAATAAATGGTTCCATGCTTTGCTAAGGTAATGGACAAAGTAATTTTGTATGTGTTAAACCATTTGCTACAATTCAGTACAGTGCAATTTTAACCTTCAAGTTATCCACAGCAAAAGAGAACATGACTCTTACAAAATTCACACTCCGGGCCATAGAGTCCTTCATTGCATCGACATGTATAATTTCCAATAGTTTCCACACATTCTCCGTGACCACTGCATGAAGTAGGCTTGCATGAAGCTGTTAAAATAAACAACATAAACTTATGTATATGCAGGTAAACAAGGCTGCCAGCACTGTGAACTTAAAGGGGGTTATTTAACAAGTCTGTGCTCCTAACAACCAGCCTCACACAGTGGGAGCACAAATCATGCATTTTAATAGTCGTAAAGTCATTGGCACTGCACACCCACATTTCTGATACATACTCCCAAAGGGCCTCCATCTGGAGGTGAAACAATGATTACAGCAGTGAGAATTTCACCCTGTGTTCACCACCACAGTTTGTTATCCTGTTGGGGCCAATGTTTATTTTGTATTGACTGGGCTCCTGACCCTACCTCCGAGTTCCTAATCCTAAAGCTTATCACATTACTCTATCAGTGTGCCCGTGAACTTTTATCTTGTGCAGTAACGTTTTATGTGGCACCTTATCGAATGCCTTCTGGAAATCCAAGTACACCACATCCACTGGTTCCCCCTTATCCACCCTGCTCGTTACATCCTCAAAGAACTCCAGCAAATTGGTCAAACATGATTTCCCTTTCATAAAACCATGTTGACTCTGCTTGATTGAATTATGCTTTTCCAAATGCCTTGCTACTGCTTCCTTAATAATGGAGTCCAGCATTTTCCCAAAGACAGATGTTAGGCTAACTGGTCTATAGTTTCCTGCTTTCTATCTGCCTCCTTTTTTAAATAGGGACATTACATTCGCGGTTTTCCAATCCACTGGGACCACCCCAGAATTCAGGGAATTTTGGTAGATTATTACCAATGCATCCACTATCTCTGCAGCCAACTCTTTTAAGACCCTAGGATGTAAGCCATCAGGTCCAGGGGACTTGTCCGCCTTTAGTCCCATTATTTTACCGAGTACTACTTCTTTAGTGATAGTGATTGTATTAAGTTCCTCCCTCCCTATAGCCACATGATTATCCACTATTGGGATGTTTTTAGTGCCTTTTATCGTGAAGACCGATATAAAATATTTGCTCAATGTCTCTGCCATTTCCCTGTTCCCCATTATTAATTCCCCAGTCTCATCCTCCAGGAGACCAACATTTACTTTAGCCACTCTTTTCCTTTTTATGTACCTGTAGAAACTCTTACTATCTGATTTTATATTTTGAGCTAGTTTACTTTCATAATCTATCTTCCCTCTCTTTATTATTTTTTTTATTCATTCTTTGCTGGCTTTTAAAAGCTTCCCAATCCTCTGGCCTCCCACTAGTCTTGGCCACATTGTATGCCCTTGTTTTCAATTTGATACCATCCCTTATTTCCTTAGTTAACCACGGATGGTTATCCCTTCTCTTAACAGTCTTTCCTTCTCATTGGAATATATTTTGTTGCGAGTTATGAAATAGCCCAGTGGTCCAATGTCTAGTTGGATGCAGACCAGGTAGGTCACAGGTTCAATTCCCAGTCTATGTTTAGCAGCTGATCTCAGCCAAGAAAATGGTAGCGGCACTATCATTGGTCTTAATGATCCTTAGCTAAGCTTCAGAAAATTACACTGTGATCCTGCTCCTGATCGTTAGTCAGTGACACCTTCTGGAATTCTATGCCAGCGGACATAGGGTGAGGACACGATCAGCCTAAGCTGTGATGGCTCTTTCAACACTCATTGTCAAGGTTCACACATGAAGAATGCCCACTTAGTTCAAGTGGCAAAGGATTACTGGTGCCTACCGCTCTCTATCCTAGTGAGGACTCAACACGTTCAGGAGAAGGAGAGTGGGAAGAAAACTGGTGAGGGGATAAAATAAGATTGGTGAGATTACGTGCAGAAGTCAAGTTGAGTACTAAATAAATGGGCCAGGGACATCCCAACTCAGTGCGTGTGAGATGTTTATCAACTGCTAAGACAGGCTAATGAATTGCTTATTATTTATAGTCTTTGCAGAAACAGCATAGCTTAAAACATAGCTCATTAGCACTTCATCTATCTATCCTCTCAGTGCCTTTAAAAAAAAACTTGTGAATACATTTTGTTTTAACAACAAAATTTTCAAAAGTAACTTCTTTTTCTCCCCAAATAAATAGTGTGGAAAAATGGTCAAAAACTTACCTAAATAGCATAATGCTCGTTTCGATCTCTCCAGACAGGGTTCATTATTCCACTTTCCTGCATCATTCTCTCTCTGTATATAAATTTCTACACAATCTTCCACCCCAGGAGTTGGTTCACCTACAGCCCAGTTTTCTGCCCCTTTATCCAGTGATTTGTTAGTTCCAACCCAGGTCCAAACACCACCAATCTTTCTTATTCCAATCCAGTAGTAAGTTGGATTTCTTGGTAACGTATAATTCAGGTAATTAATTTCTTCATGGTTCTGAATTGCAACCAGGTCAGTGAAGAACTCTCGGCAGAATTCTCTGGCAGCTGGCCATGTCATATCTGTTGTTGAATAGTTGTAGTTCCAGCTGTGGACTCCTTCCCAAATTGCTAGCTCTGTAAAGACAATACACATTCTTTTAATAAATAAAGAAAACGCTGGCAGTACACAAGAGATTCACCAGCACCTGTTAAGCAAAGCGATAGATTAATGATTGTAAGCACCTTCTTTAAGAATTAAAACCTGAAAGAGATTTGTTGAACAATCTCTCAGTTTTCAGTTCTGAGTAAGGGACTGAAGCCTGAAACGACAAGCCATCTTTGCTCTTTGCAGAGACTGATGAACCTGTGGTGTATTTCCAACATGTTCTGTTTCTATTTTAGATTTCCAGCATTTGCAGTTTTTGCATTATTATTCACTGTAATGCCGAATTAAAAATAAAACAAGTTAATTTCAAACTGAATAAGGGTGCTTAAGATGGTAGTGAAAAACCTTACTTTAAAAGTCGACAGTCCTGAGTTACATAGAGATGTTTAAAATTCAAGTTGAGCTGATATCACTGTCTGACCAGACCCTCCCACAACCTCTCTGACAACCATGACTCTCACTCAATAGTTCAGCCTGACATGCATTTCTCCTCTGCCCTTTCCTCTCCTGTCTGTAGAGCTTCCATTGAGTCTGAGCAAGTCAAGGAAAAGAAAATCAGTATAGTGCAGATTCAGAATGGTCAGGGTCAATTTCTGTCATTTGAAGAATATGGTAAAGTTTAAGTAACTGTAGTTTCTTTCTTTTCCTAGAGTAGACAGAAGGTTGAAGGTCAGGTTGAGCAGAGATGCTGGGTTGGGGGTCAGGCACAGGAGCTAGGTGAGCGTTGAATCAGGGTCAAACAATTGGGACAGGTGAGGCAGAGAAGCAAGGCCTGAGTCAGTGCCAGGGTCAAGGAAAGAGGCTGGGTGTGGGCAACGTTCCCTCTGAATTGTTTTTGTTGTGCGCAGCCTGTTTGTTTCAACGTGCGGTCCTTTAAATTTCTGCGCATTGCCGATATTTCAAATAGTAACACTTGTGAGCAGCCTGCGCAGTAACATGCAGATTATTGCATAGCCATGCATGTTCACTGGAGAAAGAGACTGAGTGAACTGCCATGTGGCTACGCTCACTGCTTTGGTTCAGTTAAATGCCCTAACATATGTTGCATATTTTTTTCAAAAAAGGAATTAAAATCAACATTTTGAAAGGGCAACTGTCAACAATGGTCTCACAGTGCTCACTGACTGATCCGTGTATTTCCAAATCTTCTCCTTGTTGCAAGTAACAAGTTATGAACACTGAGACCTATGAGGCCACCACAATAAGTAAATCAACAAAAGCAGAATGCTGGAAATCTGAAATAAAAACAGGAACTGCTGAAAATACTCAGCAGGTCAGGCAGCATCTGTGGAGAGAGAAACAGAGTTAATGTTTCAGGTCGATGACCTTTCATCTAAGCTGGAAGATGCTGGTGATGACCAGCTTTTAAGCAAATACATGACATGTCTGTGATAGGGTGGAGGGCCGGAGTGATGAAATACAAGGGAAAAGGAGCTGATATTGGGCCGAAACAAAAGATGGTTACAGAATGTCCAAGAAAAAAATGGGAACAGTGGTTAAGATCTAAACTTGTTTTACTGAATGTTAAGGCCAGAAGATTGTAAAATGTCCAATAGAAAGATGAAGTGCTGTTTCTTTAGCTTAGGATTAGTCCTGCATTGAATCTTGGAGCTGAGGTTAGACCAGCAGCAATCTGAATTGAATCTCAGTGTGAGATTAGATCATCAGAGCAATCCTGTCATCAGCGCCATGCTCCAGAGCTGAGATCAGCTGAAATGTCCATAGACCAGAGAAAACACTAGCATAAAATAGAGTTCAACAGCGCAAAGTTTTCAGTACAACACTACAAATCTCTTTGTATTAATGTGGTGTTTGGATGCTGTATGTATCCTCAAATGGTAAAGCTGTAAGGCGGAATAATTGATTATCGCCCCGTTTGGGGGCGGTAACATTTGAGAGGCATAGCACGCCCGAAAGGAAGTGGAGCCCTAAATCAAGCACTCCACTTCCTTTTTGGAGTGCGAACGGGGCAGACGCCTCAGCAGCGGTGCACACTGGGCCGTGCAGCACTGCAGGGTCCAAAGGGCCCTCCCTCCCTTAAAGGGCCCCCCCCTCCCTGAAGGGAAAGCTAATTCAGTCAAATTATTCACCATGGCAAATGATTCGAATAGCAGGGGCACAAGTTATAATTTGGAAGCTAGGAACCAGCTTGAGTTACAGAGAAAGACCATTGCAACTGACAGTATAAATGGATTCAAAAAGCAAATAGATCCATTTACAAAGAGAGAAGGGGTTGGAGGATGTGTTGAGGTGAGAAGACGGGTAAGGCAGAGTTGATCTTTCAAACAGGAAAAAGTTTGTTGATATTTATTGGCTTTTTCTTGTTCCTAAAAAATATCTTGCGCCACCTCCAGGAGCCGCTTACATGTGCAAGCCTGTTTTCGCCTGGTGGGGGGGGGGACACGCTACTGGCTCCCACAAGATTGCGCAGGAATTAGCGGAGGCGCTGACACAGTAGCACCGCGCCCCACTAATAGCGTCCCGGGCCGCAGAGCAACCGGCAATTAAGTCATCGCCATGTGTAGCGATCCTTTAGTGCCCCATGGCGACCCCTTTCCACCTCACGGCGGAAATTAGCCAGCGCCCGGCGAGGCTGCCGTGATCAGTGTCAGTGCCAGCCTTGTGGGTCGCAAACCGGGCCGACACCCGCTCACGGAGCAGAAGTTAAAGGGGAGGTGGGGTGCGCCGTGAGCCGCCATTTTGTGGTTTTGGCCGTCTCACCGGTCGGCCCGTCTTATGTCTCTGTCGCGTGATCCGGCCGGGCCACCATTGTGCAGCTTGGCACTCGGTTTGGCTGCTGGGCTGCGGTCTCGGCACCGGGCTACCCTGGTGGCCCAGTGGGGGCCATCAGAGGCCAGGCAGTGTGCGCAGCAGCTCTCCACTTTAACGGAAGGGGAGGGGTGTTGAAATGCCTCAGTGCTACACTGAGTAGCTGCGAAGCGCTGCCCAACGCGCCCGAGTAGCGCCCCTGAACCTGCCCCAACAGGAAGTGGAGCGCACGAACTTGCGCTCCACTTCCTGTGAACGGCAGTAACGGCAATTTCGCGGCTGGGGCGGGACTTCCACAGGGCGGGTGCAGGAAGTCCCGTCCCGACTTGGTTACCACCCCCCAAATGTGGCGCGGGGGAATTTTGCCCCCCTTGTGTTTGTTTACCAGCACTAAAATTCTTAGAGAAGCAGGAGAGTAAAACCTTACCATAGAGCACAACTAAAAGCCAAAACTGAGCAACACCCTTCTGAATCTGATGATGTTTTTGTCGAGCAGAGATTTCCACACAAAAGGTCTATTGAAAGAAAATCAAGAATTATATACAGTATATTAAACAATATATATATACAATGTCCACATAAAATTACAGAATATATACACATTGGATATATGTGTGTATATATATATATATCAATATATTAATCACATTTTGCACCTGACATGCACTTTTGATTCATGTTACCTCCTGTGTCATAATTTTGTGTCGTAGTATTTCTATCTCGCTTTTCAGTCACATTTTCTTGTCCACTAATGTGTTGCTACTGATTTTACTTACCTCTGATTGGGATAGAATTTCCATGGTATTTCCACCAATCTCCTGGCGTAATTTCAGTGTAAGATCAGTGAAAACCCCGAAGAAATTATGTATTCTCCATGGTATCAGCCAAAATTACATCGGGGGACAGGAGAGCCCCCACTGAAATTAAGGGCAACCCCAGCCTAGGTAGCGCTATAAAAGCTCGTCTCAACCATTTCAAGCCTTTAAGTCATTCTTTTTAATTATTTAAAAATATATATATGTACAGTTTTTTGTGCCCCCGTCTCAACTATGGCCCCACCCATTTCTTCTATTACCTTTTCACAGAATCACAGGCATTTATAGCACAGAAGGATGTCAGCCCATCGTGTCTGTCCTGGCTCTTTGTTAGAGCAATCAAAAATGAATCTGACTGCCCATGTTCCCCTATAGTTTTTTATTCCCCTTTGCTTCAAATATTTACCCAATGTTTTTCCTTAAAAGATGCAATGGATTCTGCCTCACCTCTCCCTGTGGAAAAGCATTCCATGCTATAACATAAGTAAAGACCTTTTTCCTAATCTCTCTCCTCACTCTTCTACACTAAACCCTGTGCCTTTACTGTTTGCTGACCCAATTCCCTTTGAATGATTCAACTGAGTCAGTAATAACAAGGTGTGTATCCATTTCACTAGTTGATGACTCTAATGGGGTCAAATCGAAGTTTGAGATATTGTGAATATGTTAATTGCTTTTGTATGTAATTCCTTTGTTCACTATTTTAACAAAGACTTTAACCCATTTATGGTAAATGAAATCTCTTATCAAAGTCTCAGTGCATTCATTAATATTAATGTTGCAAAACAATTTCAATCCACAAATGCAAAGACGTTATTTTTATAGTAAGGTTAATTCATGGCCTTAGTTTATATAATGTCTTCTGGAGCTTCTATGCTCATTTTGTACAATGTAGTACTTTACTTAGTCATTTCTTTCATTTTATTTTAAAAACATGAATCTGCTTGAATCACATTCCCAACTATTCTTGTTACCCTTCTCCAAATCCTTTCCCACTTTTCTGTGAGTATGAGGACCACCTTTGGATGCTATTCTCCATGTGAGAGCTCATTAATGATTTATTATTAGTATCATGTCTTTGAGTTTATACTTAATGTCTGATTGCCCATCCTTTCCAACTACTGACCTAACACTGTGAAACTATTTAGTAAACTAATGTACAACTAATTTTCCTGGCTCGTTTTATGTAATTATATACCCCTCCTTTTACAAAGTATTACAAAGTATTTACAGCACAGAAACAGGCCGTTCAGCCCAACATGTCTATGCTAGTGTTTATGCTCCACATGAGCCTCCTCTCACACTTCTTCATCTAATACCATCAATATATCCTGCTATCAGAACACTGATAACATCACCACTGCACCACCACACCTAACCAGCGCAGACTTCGGCCGCCTGAGGAAAAGAATGTTCAAAGATCAGGCCCTCAAATCTGCCACCAAGCTCATGGTCTACAGGGCCGTCGTGATACCCGCCCTCCTGTATGGCTCAGAGACATGGACCATATACAGTAGACACCTCAAATCGCTGGAGAAATACCACCAACAATGTTTCCGCATGATCCTGCAAATCCCTTGGGAGGACAGACGCACCAACGTTAGTGTTCTCAATCAGGCCAACATCCCCAGTATCGAAGCACTGACCATACTCAACCAGCTCTGTTGGGCGGGCCACATTGTTCATGTCATGTATGTACATGCTGTCTATAGCCACCAGATGGTGTCATTATTGGAGGCGACTGAGCAGCACGCACATGGTGCTGCTCTGGTATAAAAGGCCAGTCATTTTGTGAATCAGGCACTTTGGGCCGTAATAAAGCAGAACAAGGTTGTATCTTGTTCAGTTAAACAGTACTCAGTTTGTACCTTTATTGCATACATAACATTTGGAAATGAGAATACAAGAACCTTTGTTTGCAAAATGAGCGCGATTGGATTTTTAGAGCGATTCGTGGAGGGAGAAGATTGGGAAGACTTTGTGGCCATGTGAACCAATACTTCGTGGCCAACAAAATGATGGAGGTCGACAATGCAGATCGGCGCCGGGTCGAGTTCCTCACTCTGCGGTTCAAAGATCTACGGTCTGATAAAGAATCTACTCATGCCTAGTGATCCAACAGAGAAAACGTACGAGGAATTGTGTACATTGGTACGGGAGCACCTCAAGCCAGACGACGGCAGTATCATCTCGAGATACAGGTTTTATACACACGTTCGATCGGAGGGCCAGGGCGTGGTGGAATTTGTTGCCAACCTGAAACGTCTAGTGGGACCGTGCAAGTTTGGGACGGTGTTGGCAGACATGCTGCGGTACTTCTTATCAACCACGAGGTTATCGATATCAACCACGAAGTGATCCTGCGCAAACTTCTGGCGGTGGAGGAGTTGAATTTAAATAGGAGCATCCAGATCACTCAATCATGTGTGACGACAGACAGGAGTTTAAAGCAAATATCGGTGAAGAACAGAACCTCGGCAAGTACTGTAAATGCGATTGATTCGTCATTCGGCAGAGCGGCACATGGCAGGGCCTATCCGGCTGCGTTCGCGAAACGTGTTGCTGCCCAAAGTCCGCCAGTGTGAATATATCCAACTTCTCCGTGTTGGTGTTGTGGGAGAAATCATTGGCACCAGCAGTGCCGATTTAAGCAATATAGTTGCAAAGGCTGTCTGAGAGTGGGGCATCTCCAGCACAAGTGTCCGTAGATGAGTAAGCGAGCTGCAACACACCACGTGGAGGATGAGAGTCAGACTAGCACGGATCCGGATACGCAATCCTAGATGCCAGAGGAGGAAGTGTATGGACTGTACTCTTTCATAACCAAGAGTAAACCAATTTTGATTCATGTGAAGTTTAATGGGATACTGGTATCGATGGAACTGGACACAGGGGCGAGTCAATCGATCATGAACGAGAGGGCATTTAATAAGCTGTGGGATACTAAGACTGTGAGGCCCAGGCTGAGCCCCGTTAATGCCAAGCTGCACATGTACACCAAAGAACTGATAAAGGTGATTGGCAGTGCACAAATTAATGTGTCGCATGACGGTGTGGTTCACGAGTTACCGCTGTGGATTGTTCCAGGCAATGGCCCAACGATGCTCGGCAGGAGCTGGTTGGAGAAAATCAGATGCGACTGGAATGACATAAAGGCATTATCGTCATTGGAAGATACATATGCCCAAGTATTGAGTAAGTTCCCCTTGCTGTTCGAATCGGGTATCGCCAACCTGGCGAATTTAATGAATGGGCCAGCCCCATTGTTCCTGGGCTGAAAAATGATGGCACAGTCAGAATCTGTGGAGACTACAAGGCTATGATCAACGGGTTTCGAAACAAGATCAGTACCCATTACCGAAGGCTGATGACTTGTTTGCGACGCTAGCTGGAGGAAAGTCGTTCACAAAACTGGACTTGACATCGGCCTATATGACGCAGGAGTTGGTCGAGACGTCGAAGAGACTTACGTGCATTAACACACACAAAGGACTGTTTATTTACCACAGGTGTCAGTTTGGAATTGGCTCGGCTGCAGCAATATTCCAGAGAAATATGGAAAGTCTATTGAAGTCCGTTCCCAGAACCATCGTATTCCAAGGTGACATCCTGATCACCGGTCGTGACTCCAAGGAACATCTGAACAACCTGGAAGAGGTTCTACTGCGTTTGGACAGAGTGGGACTCAGACTTAAAAGCTTGAAGTGTGTCTTCATGGCACCGGAGGTCGACTTCCTCGGGAGGAAAGTCACCGCTGATGGCATCAGACCTACTGACGTGAAAACCAAGCCATCAAGAATGCACCCAAGCTGCAGAACATGACGGAGCTGCTTTTGTTCCTGGGTCTACTCAACTACTTTGGTAACTTCCTACCTAAATTGAGCACCTTACTTGAACCACTGCACATTCTATTGAGAAAAGGCATCAACTGTGTGTGGGGCGCATTGCAAGACAGAGCTTTCGAGAAAGCTACCAATCTGCTTTGCTCGAACAAGCTGCTGGTTCATTATGACCCATGTAAACGTTTAGTTTTGGCCTGTGACGCATCGTCATATGGAATTGGTTGCATGTTACAACAAGCCAATGAGTCAGGGAAACTTCAACCTGTCGCGTATGTATCCAAAAGTTTGTCTAAAGCAGAAAGAGCCTACAGTATGGTAGAAAAAGAAGCTTTAGCATGTGTGTACGGTGTTAAAAAAATGCATCAATACCTGTTCGGTCTGAGGTTCGAATTAGAGACTGATCACAAGCTGCTCATTTCATTGTTTTCCAATAGCAATGCTTCATCCCGCATCCAAAGGTGGGCGCTGACATTATCTGCCTATGGTTATGTCATTTGCCACAGACCTGGCACAGAGAATTGTGCCGATGCTTTGAGCCGGTTGCCGTTGCCCACACCGGAGGTGGAAACGCCACAACCGGCAAATTTAATGTTAATCATGGATGCTTTTCAGAGTGAAGGTATCCCTGTCACGGCTCAACAAGTTAAGACCTGGACCAACCAGGACCCGATATTATCGGTGGTAAAGGGTTGCATCCTCAAAGGGGATTGGTCTGCCATACCCAAGCAAATGTGCGAGGAGGCCAAACCATACATTCGTCGCAAGAACGAACTGTCTATTCAAGCAGATTGCATATTGTGTTGTAATGCCTTAGAAAGGGAGAGAGAAGTTTGTGCGTGAGTTACACAGCACACATCCTGGTATAGTGATGATGAAGGCCATCGCCAGGTCCCACGTATGGTGGCCAGGAATTGATTCTGAGCTGGAAGCATGTGTGCATCAGTGCAACACCTGCATGCAGCTCAGCAAAGCACCAGCGGAATCGCCACTGAGTCTGTGGTCATGGCCATCCAAACCTTGGTCCAGGATCCATGAAGATTTTGCAGGTCTCTTCCTGGGCAAGATGTTTTTAGTGGTGGTGGATGCTTATTCGAAGTGGATAGAATGCATAGTCATGACATTCAGTACGCCCACGGCAACCATAGAGAATCTCAATGTCATGTTCGCGACACATGGTCTGCCTGACATAATGGTAAGCGACAATGGGTCGTGCTTCACCAGTCAGGAGTTTCAGGAGTTTGTAAAACTTAACGACATAAAACATGTATGGTCAGCACCTTTCAAGCCTGCTTCCAACGGGCAAGCAGAACGTGCAGTACAAATTATCAAACAAAGCATGAGGAGAGTTACCCAAGGGTCACTGCAGACCCACTTGTCTTGCATACTGCTGAGTTACAGGACAAGACCCTACACACTCACAGGGTCTCGCCTGCTGAACACATGATGTTGACTCTAGTGTCTTATTACCCTCTTCATTTTCAGGCAAATCTGTCTGATTGCTTCCTGCCAGTGTTTTCTACGGCTGTCCCACAATAAGCCAGCAGCCAAGCACAACTGCATACTTCTCTTTACATCACATTTTATATAATATCCAACTCCAGCTCCCTTTCTAAGACCACTATTCATAAATTAGCCGTACCTCTGTGAGACAACCCGAGGGACTCCCTCTCATTGTTAAGCACTTTAGTCAGCCAAAATATCTTTGTTAAAATATTGTTCATTCAGTACATGCTGCACCATTACAATTTTAAATAGGTTTCAACCACACACAGTGCTTATAATTGTTTTCCTTAAATAGCATTACTATTCATGATGAAACTAGCCTTTTTGACAGTTCATGGACTAGTTGGGCCAAATAGCATGTTTCCTTGTTGTATCTTCTAGATATGTTATTTTATTTCTTTAAAATATTTAATTTTTCTCATTTCCCTCAGTTTCTGCTGAATTTTCAGGATCCTTCAATAAAGTTCCACTAAAACAGAATAAAATTAACGTAACTCACCATTTTAGGAATATTCTTATTTTGGCGTTGCTTTTTTCACCCCAGTATTTTCCTCACCAATGTTTTGTTAGTTGTAAAGGCTGTGCTTTCTTCAGTCTGTAGCAGTAACTCAGTGCAGCACTGTGCCTTCACAAACCAAATACCTCAGTCCTGACCACAGTTTTGCATGCTCCCCTCACTTTTTATTCTCTGATTCACTAGCTTCCTGCAATATTTGACAAAAATAACTTTATGTAAAATGAAAATTGGATGTTCCAACTGAAATACCTGGCCACATGTCTTCATAAGCAGCGACCAACAACACAGCTTTATGAAATGGGAAGACAAGCAGTCCTAGATATTCGTTTGCCCCCGAAAGTGGGCACGGGCATCGTGACGCACAATCAACCCGCGCCCCGTTCAGAGGGATGCAGGTAGTACGCGAACTTCGTGCCGCCAGTTCATTCCCATGATTGCAGCGTTCAACCCAGCGATGAACACGCAGCTGAGTAGCTGAACGCTTAGCAGTGGGCCTAAGTTCATGCGAAGCTGGCACCGATTAAAGCTAGCTTGCAATACATAAAGGCAGTCTGCATTCCTTAAAGGGGAGGTGCATTCTGCCTGCAGTAGTTCATTGAACTGGCTGAGGCAGACAGTGAAAAACAACTATGATGGCACAATAGGAGAGAAAATGTGCACCAAGGTTCTCCAAAGCAGCACTGGTGGACAAGAGGAGAGAGGTGGTTTTTCCACAGGGGGCAACAGGCAACAGTGTAAAGTCCAATGGGAGCAGATAGTCACTGTGGTGAACGCCAGCAGTTTAGCCGCAAGGACCTGGACGCAGTGCAAGAAGACGTTTAATGACCTCACATGACTGGTCAAAGTCAGTGAATTCATCTTCAAATGCCATATTCCACCATCTGCACCACTGGCCTCACACAGTGCTCAATGCCCCACACCCCCATCACTCACCTACCAACAATCTCTACCAAACACGACTCACACCCCACCCTCGCACACTTACCACTGCTGCAAAATTCACACCCATATCTCACAGCCTGCACACACTGTCAGCTATTCAACCATGACAGGCATATCACCCAAACACATTGCACCACACTCACTGACACATTTCCCTTTCTCTTGCAGGAGAAGGTGGCTTTCAACCGATGCCAGCAGGACCTAACCAGCGGGGGACAGGCGCGTCTGCATAACCTCACCTCCATGGTGGAGATGGTGCTGGCCGTTATTGGGAGGGGTATCGCTGAGCCCGTGGCCAGCAGCAGGGCTGAAAGAATACAAGATGCTGGTATCCCCATATGTAATCCTCCTTCTCACATCCACTTCCCCCTCATCCCACAATCTCTCCTGATTTATACTGGTGTAAGCATACACCTCTTGCTTTCCCCTGCTCCCCTCATTACACCCTACCCTTGTGCCTTTCTCATTTCAGAGACCCAAGAAATCCAGCCTGCCAAGCCAGTGTTGGAAGAGGAAGGGGGAAAAGAGAGTTTGATCTGCCACTCGCAGCCACCAGCTCAGATGCTGCACTGCGCAGAGTTGAGATAGTAGCTTAGAGGTGGGATCTGCACTTGATGAGTCAACGGCACAAGTATGCTGTATCTAGGGCAGGGGAAAGGGGTAGCACAGCTCCCCGGAGGGTGTGACCGCTCACGAGTTCTTCTGCAGAGGACTCAGATGAAGAATTCGATGGGGTGGCCTACAGCAGAACGCTGAAGGGTATGCACAACAAAATGCTAGGTGCATAGGCAGACCTTCCATAAAGCCCGAGTGCATTGTTAAGGAGCATGGAGGAGTCCGGCACCAACCTTGTACAGGGCTTTGCACAGAGTTTGGAGCCCATGATTTCCAGCATGGATAAGATGGGCAGATCCATTATTGCACTTGTGGACCCAACCATGAAGCAGGGTCTGATGGCTAATGTTTCAGCTTCCATTGTAGCGCAAGCAGAAGCCAACCGATGTCTGAGTGCTGCAGTGGAAACTCAAACATCTGTCATGCAAGCTCCGATTACTCTCATGCACACACAGCTTGCTGCCATGCAAGCTCAGACTGCTGCCATCATGGCAGTTTGATAGTATTCAGTAGACTGAATACTGTAAACTAACACAGGTACAAACCTGGCTCTGCTTTATTGGGGCCTAAAGTGATTACATTACATGGCCTTTTATACCTGGCTGCACACATGTGCATACAGCCCAATGACCTCCAACAGTCACGCCATCTGGTGGCGAGTAAACCCAAGCATACATACATGACAATATCCCCCTTTAAAATATTAGTAACAGTCTTTTTACAAATTGAGATGCTCCGGGGCTTTCCGCTCCCGAGTTGATTGTCTCAGTTCAACTCCAGCCTTGAGCGAGTGTTCTGAGTCTGTTATGACTGGGGGCTGGGTAGCCGATCTGATGGGGGTGGCAATGACCATGTCAGGGATTGAAGGTCCAGATTCATTGACGACAGCGGAGTCCTCTGATGACTGAGGGTAGGTTGGTTGGTCATTGATTGTATCTTCCTCAGTCTGTTCCAGTTCATCCGTGTGCCGCAGCTTTATCTGATCAACATGTTTCCTGCATGCTTGCCCATTCTTGAGCTTGACGATAAACACTCTGTTACCCTCCTTGGCCATAACTGTACCGGCGATCCACTTGGGACCTTGAGCATAATTTAGTACATACACAGGATCGTTAACAGAAATGTCGCATGACACGGCAGCACGATCATGATATCACGGCTGACTTTGACGTCTGTATTCAACATGATCATACAAATCAGGGTGGACAAGAGAGAGCCTGGTCTTGACACCTCACTTCATCAATAGTTCAGCAGGGGGGACCCCGGTAAGCATGTGGGGTCTTGTCCTGTAACTAAGCAATATGCGTAACAAGCGAGTCTGCAGTGAACCTTGAGTTACACGTTTCATACTCTGCTCGATGGTTTGGACAGCATGCTCTGCTTGACCATTAGATGCGGGTTTGAATGGTGCTGATCTCACATGTTTGATAGCATTGAGTTTCTTGAACTCTTGAAACTTCAGACTACTGAAGCAAGGTCCGTTGTCGCTTACAACGATGTCGGGCAGACCATGGGTAGCAAACATGACACGAAGGCTCTCAATGGTAGCTGTGGATGTACTAGATGACATGATTATACACTCTATCCACTTGGAATATGCATCCACCACAACTAAAAACATCTGCCAGGAAGGGACCTAAAAAGTCGATGTGGATCCTGGACCATGGTTTAGATGGCCACGACCACAGACTGGTTTGAGATGGTCATGAACCAGAGCACACAATTCCTCATAGTCCTTGTCCATTGGACTTGCAGGCGAGAGAAGATTCTTTATGAGTCCATAGATTTTCGGACCGCAAACCATGAGGAAGACTGCCCTGCGCCTAACTGCGTCAGTGGGTTCTTCCATTTTGTTTGCCACAAAGTACTGCTCCAGGCGAGCTACAAAATCTGTCCAGTCCTCTCCCTCCACGAATCTCTCCAGAATTCCAATTGTGCTCATTTATGCATGCGAAGGTTTTTAAGTTACCTCGTTGCCAAATGTTATGTATGTAATAACTCAATAGACTGAATACTGTAAAATAACACAGGTACAAACCAGGCTCTGCTTTATTGGGGCCCAAAGTGATTACATTACATGATGGCTTGCCTTTTATACCTGGGCTGCACACACGTGCGTCCAGCCCAATGACCTCCGGCAGTCATGCCACCGGGTGGCTAGTATCCCAAGCATATATACATGAGAAAATAGATGTCTAAGCTTCCAATATAGTGGACATGAAGTGTGCGTTCATTATGAGCCGAAAATGTGCCGCACCCCATATCGATAATGGCAAAAAAATGGCGTTCAGGATTTGCGCCTGACACAGGCATTTGGCTCTTTGCATCTACAGCTGTAACCCACCACCAAAAAGGAAAGTTAAAAAATAACTTTCCTGAATGTGGAGCCAGGATGTGCAGTAGTACTCCTACCAGCTCCACATTAAAACCACATGCCACTGCTGGCCACCTCTCCACCTCCCCCTTCCTGATCGTCCCCCCACTCCCCCACCTTATTCCAGTCTCTGGTCAATTAGAATAAATGTGAAGCTTCTCCCGATCATCTACCATAACTTCACTGGTAGATCCCGGGAAATTCAATCCCCTTGTTTTCAGGGTTACATTTCAGGCTGTTAGCTTTTACCAAGTTGGAGGGCAGGGGGCGGGATCATGGTTTGAGTTCTTATGATCCTTTTGCTGATGACAGAATCACTTAAAACCTTTAATAACCAATGCTTCACATCATAGAAGTATGTAGAAATAATGGTTTAAAAACTTGTCTTCTGGGGGCAGAAGATTTCACCTGGTTGTTTTTTTTAGTGAACCTGTAAATATAACAGAAAGGTTTTAGTGTTTCTATGTTCACTATTTTAGCGCAGTTGTAAATAAATTCTGAAAGAATGAACTAGCGACTGGAAGAAAGCCTTTCCGTTTTGTTTACTCTCCCTATAACATGCTTTATTCACAATACGTACTGCAAACTGAGCTGGTTTCAAGAACACAGCTATGAGAGCGTTACACACCCACATACGGTTTTATAGCTCCTCCTATTTAGGCCACCAAAACAACCACTAATGATATGGATTCCGCCTCCATCCTGAACTGTAGAACCACCCTGGTAGAGGTATTTTCTTTTAACATTCTGATTAAAAGAGCAGAGTTTTCTACCTATTAGACCTTGTGGCAGACAGATACACAGGCAATTTCTGTGAAAAGATGCAGTTGTCATCAGTAACTTTAATCTTCTAAATAGAAGATTATTTAGAAGATGGATGATTTTAAAATTCTGTTGTTTCTGTTGATTTTTTGACTATTCTATTTGAAGAGTGCAGGTGAAACTCCACATCATCATCATAGGTAGTCTCTCAGAATTGAGGAAGACTTGCTTCCACTCTTAAAATGAGTCCTTAGGTGGCTGAACAGTCCAATACGAGAACTACAGTCCTTGTCACAGGTGGGACAGATAGTCATTGAGGGAAAGGGGAGGGTGGGACTGGTTTGCCACACGCTCTTTCCGCTGCCTGCGCTTAATTTCTGCATGCTCTCGACGATGAGACTCGAGGTGTTCAGCGCCCTCCCGGATGCACTTCCTCCACTTAGGGCGGTCTTTGGCCAGGGACTCCCAGGTGTCAGAGGGGATGTTGCACTTTATCAAGAAGGCTTTGAGGGTGTCCTTGTAACGTTTCCTCTGCCCACCTTTGATTTGTTTGGTGTGAAGGAGTTCCGAGTAGAGCGCTTGCTTTGGGAGTCTCGTGTCTGGCATGCGAATGATGTGGCCTGCCCAGTGGAGCTGATCAAGTGTGGTCAGTGCTTCAATGCTGGGGATGTTGGCCTGGTCGAGGATGCAAATGTTGCTGCGTCTATCCTCCCAGGGGATTTGTAGTATCTTGCGGAGGCATCACTGGTGGTATTTCTCCAACGAGTTGAGGTGTCTACTGTACATGGTCCATGTCTCTGAGCCATACAGGAGGGCGGGTATTACTACAGCTCTGTAGACCATGAGTTTGGTGGCAGTTTTGAGGGCCTGGCCTTCAAACACTCTTTTCCTCAGGCGACCGAAGGCTGCACTGGCACACTGGAGGTGGTGTTGAATCTCATCGTCAATGCCTGCTCTTGTTGATAAGAGGCTCCCGAGGTATGGGAAATGGTCCACATTGTCCAGGGCCCGCCGTGGATCTTGATGTCTGGGGGGGGCATTGCTGTGCGGTGAGGACAGGCTGGTGGAGGATCTTTGTCTTACAGATGTTTAGCATAAGGCCCATGCTTTCGTACGCCTCAGTAAATACATCAACTATGTCCTGGAGTTCAGCCTCTATATGTGCGCAGACGCAGGCATTGTCCGCGCACTGTAGCTCGACGAGAGGTTGGGGTGGTCTTGGATCTGGCCTGGAGACGGCAAAGATTGAACAAATTCCCACTAGTTCTGTAGTTTAGTTCCACTCCAGCAGGGAGCTTGTCGACTGTGAGGTGGAGCATGGCAGCGAGGAAGATTGAGAAGAGGGTGGGGGCGATGACGCAGCCCTGTTTAATCCCAGTCTGGACGTGAATTGGGTCTGTAATGGATCCATTGGTTAGGATCATGGCCTGCATGTCGTCGTGGAGCAGATGGAGGATGGTGACGAACTTTTGGAGCATCCGACACGGAGGAGGACACTCCATAGACCCTCAAGGTTGACAGTGTCAAAGGCCTTTAAGAGGTCGAAGAAGGCCATGTATAAGGGCTGGTGCTGTTCCCTGCATTTTTCCTGCAGCTGTCACGCTGCAAAAATCATGTCCGTTGTGCCCCATAGGGAATGAAATCCGCACTGTGACTCCGGGAGGAGCTCCTCAGCCACAGGGAGAAGACGGTTGAGGAGGACTCTAGCGACCACTTTCCCAGTGGCTGATAACTGGGAGATTCCTCTGTAGTTGCCGCAGTCGGACTTGTCCCCTTTTTTAAAGATGGTCACAATCATTGCATCTCTGAGATCTCCTGGCATGCTTTCCTCCCTCCAGATGAGAGAGATGAGGTCATGTATTCATGCCAACAGTGCCTCTCCACCATACTTAAGTGCCCCATCTTGTAGTTAGAGCTTACGGGACAATCGGAAGTCCTAGACTTACAGAAGCCAAGCTTGATCACCTTGGGACTGCAGGAAACCAGGTTGTATGAGTCTATTGTATAACCATAATAGTTATTATACTATCGGTGTCTGAGTAATCAAATTGCATTTGGATAATTCAAGCTCGAGCTTGAACCACAAGGAACCATTTAATTCAATTAAAAGAGATTTCCTTACAGTGCCAAGGTATCCCACGCAGTGGGCACGCCATTTTTCAACCCGCACTTGTGAGATACCTTGCCACCCTTATGTATCAGCATACATCATCATCATCATAGGCAGTCCCTTGGAATCGAGGAAGACTTGCTTCCACTCTTAAAAATGAGTTATTAGGTGGCTGAACAGTCCAATACGAGAACTACAGTCCTTGTCACAGGTGGGACAGATAGTCATTGAGGGAAAGGGTGGGTGGGACAGGTTTGCTGCATGCTCCTTCCGCTGCCTGCGTTGGTTTCTGCATGTTTTCGGCGATGAGACTCGAGGTGCTCAGCGCCCTCTTGGATGCACTTCTGCCACTTAGGGCGGTCTTTGGCCAGGGACTCCCAGGTGTCAGTGGGGATGTCGCACTTGATCAGGGAGGCTTTGAGGGTGTCCCTGTAACGCTTCCGCTGCCCACCTTTGGCTCGTTTGCCATGAAGGAGTTCTGAGTAGAGCACTTGCTTTGGGAATCTCGTGTCTGGCATGCGAATTATGTTGCCTCCCCAGCGGAGCTGATCAAGTATGATCAAGCATACCATCCTCGCTGTTATCAGCAGCTCCATCTTTAGTTTGTGAATTTTGTACTTGTGAAAGTCAACCGCTGAGTTGGAGCAGAAATTCTGGCGCACTGTGCTTCAGCAGGAATTTAGTGGTTTTCCTTTTCATCTTTGCAGATGTTAAGGGCAGAGGGACATGAGTAAAAGTAACCACTGCCATTGAAGGTGCTGGTCAGCATTCAGAGAATCATAGGGCTAGACCTTCGCCTTCATTTTCGGCGGTTTTCATGGCGGTACTGCTGTTTTTTGATGAAAAACCGCTCGGCGAAAGTTTCCTCTTTATTTTTTAAAGAGTTCCACCCACATTTTGAAAATATTTCCGGGAAGCAAACCGCCCACATGCATCTGCATGCACCGCCGAGAAAACCGTCACAATCCAAGTTTTGCCTCAACGGCGGACCCATATGGCAATATTTTTTACCTTTATTATGGAAATTTTCGCCAGAGTTGCAGAACGTCAACGTTGTTTCTGGGTGGCAGTCATGCAGTGAGGGGCTTTAGGGAAAGTCTAGCCCTGAGAATCTTACAGCACTGAAGGAGGCCTATGCCGGTCTTTGGAAGAACTATTGGTCCCACTCCCCTGCTCTTTCCCCATAGCCCTGCAAATTTTTCCTTTTCAAGTATTTATCCAATTTCCTTTTGAAAGTTACTGTTCAATCTGCTTCCAACGGTCGGGGAAAATGCAGCAGCCAAGGAATAAAAGCAAATAAATGCACTTGTTTTTCCGGTACTGTGGAATCTGGCCACAATATAAATGTGCAGGCTCTACAGCACCAGCCCTCAGGTATTACAAAAGCACTTCTTTATGATGAATGTCTATTATATATAACATCAATTTGAATTTATATAGCACTGTCACGTTTTAAGATTTTTTTGACCAGTTTTCCACAGAAATGATTTGGGGAAAAAGTTACGATTAATGCATCGTTTCTCAAAGAAATGTATTTTCGTATGAATTTTAAAAAAGATGCCTCGACAAAAGGTGACAATACGCTCATTGGAAGTTGTTTTTCTAAGTGTGTAAACATGAAAATGCCAGGCATGAAAAGACCAGCTGGTCGATCAAGCCTGCCCCACATACATGATGGCCCTATCCTGCCCCCCACCCCGCCGCACCCCCCCCCCACCCCCCCACCGCCCACACACAGCCATGTAATTCCTGGGAGAGGCAAAAAAACAGAGAAAAACCCAGGACCAATAAGGATCCAGGAGATCACATGAACCATGTGTTATCTGTGGAACCACTTACCTTTTATATGAAGCAATCTGTTCCCCAGTCAGGTTCAACATCCATCGCACTAGCCGGCAAAGCATTCCAGTGACAATTAAACAATAGGCAATTCATTACCATGTCTGGGTAATCGGAAGCACCTCTCAACTTCTATGTTGAAAAGCCCTCTGATTTCTGAACTATCTGTGAATTGGGTAGTAGAAGAGAGAGAGGCTTTTTGACAGAGTGAGGTCTTTAAAAAAACAAGTCTGCAAGGACAGTCAGTTTTGCACTGAAGTGAAGAGGTTATAAATGCTGGCGGAAAGTTTAAAAAAAAATCTTGTTTAAGTCAAGTAAAATGACTCAATGTGGGAAAACAGGTATGTTCTTTATTTTGGATCATTATATGAATATACGTTGTACTGATTGAACTACGTGACTTTGATCATAACTGTTGCTCTACATTTCACCTTACTGTGTAATAAAGCAGCTTGACAATTCAAATCTTACCTATTGTTAACTTAGTCTGCCTTCAGAGTCCAAATTCAAATTTGGTCAAACAGAATTTTTCTTGTGCACCAATTATATTGTTTTCTTGTGTTCAGTATTTGGAATGGATCTGATTTTGTCATAGTTTCTCAAAGAAGGTTTTGTAGTTCCAGCCTCTAAAAATGTAAAAAGGAAAATTGGGACTACTTGTATAGATTGTCTCACAATGATTGCACAATGCTACAGGAATAACATATGCAACATCACAGAACTGTATGATGAATTCTTCAGCCTACAATCTGTAACTCTCACTGCCTAATGCTTGAAAAACCAGAACTCTATCTGTTCTGGACCCAGACTTTTTCAGACCAGCTATACTGCACAGTGGAGACTGGATTTCAGTTGAATTTATCAATCTTCTAGTCCCTGCTGTGCATTATAACTGGGCTATTTTACTCTTGAGCTGTTGGGAGAACTGAATTAAATTGAAGTGAACTTTGGCTAACTTTTTAAACATTACTAAATAGCAGGAAAAAAATCTTATCTTTCACCATGCAACATAATGGTGAATGTGAATAGTTAAAAGCTGATGGAGGGTGTATTGGGAAATAGGGAAATTTCCTCTTTTGTTGAGTAAGTTTTCTCTCAGAGACTTCCACCCTCCTCGCTAGATAGCTTTGTCTGGTGTTTTGTGCAGCAGCAGTCCCTTCAAAGCATATGCTTCCTGCATGTGTTTTTCTTCTTTTTTCCCCAAGTCCCAGAAGAGACAGAGCTGTGAAAGGCATGTGACTAACCGGCTAGCTTGTCTATTAGAGAGAAAGAAAATCCTGCTTTAACTTAAAAAAAAGGAAACAAGGCAGGACAGTTGAACAATGACTTAGCTGAAGGACAATGTAAATGACAGCAAGAAACACCACTCGCTTACTGTACATAACACATTCTAGGGAAAGATCATAAATTTGCTGGACTTGGCTTCATGTCTCCTAATAGCTTCCTGTGCAGTGTGATTCAATTGTTAATCTGTTATTCATCTCTGCATGTCAATTGAAGTAATATAGAATGGGAAAATAGTGAATATTTGCTGTGAATTATTCCAGTGAAAGATAGTCTTTCAGTCTATAACTTTTGACACATTTACTGGAGTTCTTTGAGGAAGTAGTGAGCAGGGTGGAAAAGGGGAAACCAGTGGATGTGCTGTATTTGGATTTCCAGAAGGCATTCGATAAGGTGCCACATAAAAGGTTACTGCACAGGATAAAAGTTTACAGGGTTGGGCGTAATATATTCGTATATAGAGGATTAGCTAACTAACAGAAAACAGAGAGTCGGGATAAATGGGTCATTTTCCGGTTGGCAAACAGTAATTAGTGGGGTGCCGCAGGGATCGGTGCTGAGGTCTCAACTATTTGCAATCTATATCAATGACTTGGATGAAGGGACCGAGTGTAAAGTAGCCAAGTTTGCTGATGATACAAAGATGGGTGGGAAAGCAAATTGTGAGGAGGACACAGAAAATCTGCAAAGGGATATAGACAGACTAAGTGAGTGGGCAAAAATTTGGCCGATGGAGTATAATGTGGGAAAATGTGAGGTTATCCACTTTGGCAGAAAGAATAAAAAAGCAAATTATAATTTAAATGGAGAAAAATTACAAAGTGCTGGAGTAGAGAGGGACCTCTTGTGCATGAAACACAAAAAGTGAGTATGCAGGTACAGCAAGTAATCAGGAAGGCAAATGGAATGTTGGCCTTTATTGCAAGGCGGATAGAGTATAAAAGCAGAGAAGTCCTGCTACAATTGTATAGGGTATTGGTGAGGCCACTGAAGGGTACAAAATTCATGGGAGAACCCCCCCAGTATTTGGACTCATTGGAAAGGAAATTTAATTTGGAACTATCTACCAGAAAGTTTGAAATCCTAAAGTGCACATGGAAGAAATTACGAACTTTAATCGAATTTGGGATTTTACGAGACAAATTTAGTCTGTGTGGGCAGGGCTAGAGAATTAAAGGATGACTATCCTACAAAGAAACCAGTTTGAGTATTGAAGCTGACTGGGGTATTGAAACTAAAGTAAATTGTCTGGAGAATTATGGATACTGGAAAACCCTTCTCCAGAAGAGACATTAACATAGCAATAATTAACCCAGATATAGCTAACCATCATCCAGCATATGCATAACAACAAAGGCCCATCTAGCCCGCATGAAAAAAACTTGAGCACAGACAGACCTTGTAAATAACAAGCTAATATTTCCATCACGAAACAGATTTAGAAGATCAACACACCCGAGACAGGTTAACATTTTAATGAGCTCACCAAAATATGACAAAGCAATATCAAGCCCACCAAAATTAAACAAAGAATCCGGGCTGATTTGGCGCGAAGATTAGAACAGCTCCAATGGCGGGACTGACCTATCAAGAAAGACTGGATCAACTGGGCTTGTATTCACTGGAGTTCAGAAGAATGAGAGGGGACCTCATAGAAACATATAAAATTCTGACGGGGTTAGACAGGTTAGATGCAGGAAGAATGTTCCCAATGTTGGGGAAGTCCAGAACCAGGGGTCACAGTCTAAGGATAAGGGGTAAGCCATTTAGGACCGAGATGCGGAGGAACTTCTTCACCCAGAGAGTGGTGAACCTGTGGAATTCTCTACCACAGAAAGTTGTTGAGGCCAATTCACTAAATATATTCAAAAAGGAGTTAGATGAGGTCCTTACTGCTAGGGGGATCAAGGGGTATGGCGAGAAAGCAGGAATGGGGTACTGAAGTTGAATGTTCAGCCATGAACTCATTGAATGGCGGTGCAGGCTAGAAGGGCCGAATGGCCTACTCCTGCACCTATTTTCTATGTTTCTATGTTTCTATAACCGGGCCCTGCTTTAACAAAGGATATGCTACTGCCTCAGAAGACGTTGCCATGTTTAAAAGAAGGTATGCACACAGCAGCATAGCATCATACAGGATTAAGAAGGGAGAGAGACCACCGCAGCAGTTGTAACTAACTTTTCCAGCCTCGACATCCTGAAATCAAAAAGAGCATCACCATCGCGGCAGCAACCGACCACAGCCAACATGGTACCACCAAAAGCACCGCGATCGACCAACTTCGAAACAAAACTCCGCAAGGAAGAAACTAAAGAATCAAAAGTTTCCACTCTACAACCTAGGCCTGACTACCAACAGGTGAAAACATTATCTAAAAAGACTTTGAAACCTATTTCTAACGAAAGAAAATGGGTACTTACCCCTTAAGTCCAAAACGCGCCCTACCACATCAGCGGACACCACCCAACTGAAGATTGCGCAGTAAGAAGTCTTCTCCGACGTTCGGGATACGGCAAGCAGAGCCTACAGAATCCAGCGAACCCCGAAATCGCGAACTACTGCTAACTGACCATAAAAAATTGGTAAGCATAGTCCCTGTCTGCCTTGGGAGTCTAATCTAGTCAGTGTTAGGTATTGGGAGGTGGGAGGTGTATTATTCACTGTGTGTGAATGTGTGATGTACTATTTTTTTATTTGAGTAATTATAAGTTTGACATTATATTTTCTTGCCTGTAATAAAATCAAAGTTCTTTTGCACCAAACCGGTTGTCTCTTGCATTTTATCATGTCCCCCAAATAAATCCAGAGTCTAGAACCCAAGGGAGTGGGAGCGATTCGAACCGCACAGAAGGTCAGAGGTGAACCTGACCCCCAAGACCACCCCTTACAAAATGGCGACCGCGGCAGGACTTTGGTATAAGGGATGTGATGCAAAGGGTGCTGGTTTGGAAGGAAGAACGAAGATGGAAGAGAGGATTTCCTCCTATGTGTATAAGAAAGTGAATGTCACTAAAGAGTGGGCGCTTGGTCTATTGCGCGCTGAGCGTCCGGGAGACGCTGCAGCCCAGTGGACAGCAAGCAAGGATCACAAAGAATCAGTAGAAAAGGCAATTTGGTTTGTCTGTCTATAGTGACAGGTCCAACTCAGAGACAAAACCGTTGGGTCACTACAGGCAGAACTATGGAAGTGCGCAGAAACATCACATGAAAGGGCGTTGGCAGAAGAAATGTTATGGGAAGAACTCCGTAAGCTAAAACATGGAAAGGCCCAGCAAATGGAAAGGTTTAAGAACAGTCAGGACTATTTTCAATGTCAGGTTACCGAGGCTAAAAATAATGAAAAGATACTGCGGGAGGAAAACACTCGCCTCCACCCTTCAAGTAAAAGAGCTGGAGGAGAAATTAAGAGACGTATAGGCAGCATATAAAGTAGCTAGCACTAACAGGTTTCAGTCAGGAGACCATGGTCCCCGCCAGCAACAAATCAAAAGTTTAACCCTTGTCCTGTCCAAGGCAAAAGGCATGATATATATTGTGTTCCTAACTCAGATCAGACTGCACACAGGGAGGTTAAAGTAACAGTGACCTCAGTCTTTATTAAGACACTCTAGAGTGAGGAACAGGCGTTAGGGGCCGGCTCATATATAGTGCTCCCAAGGGATGCTGGGATCCCTTGGGACTTCAGGGGATGCACTCCCTGGTGGCATAACATGGGAGTGCATGCTTTAGAGATACACAACATCACCCCCCCAAAGTCAAAGTGAAAACTATTTACAAGGTGAGGCAGTCGGGAGCCTTTCTTTCCCTGGTGGACCGCCTCGGTACAAATGTCTGTTCTGGTGTGTTGGCTGTGCCCTCGCTGGGCTGGCGTGTTGTTGGCACTGCAGGGCTGCTGGGTGAGCCTGGACTTGCTGGGCTGTTGGGCGTGATGGGTTCAATTTCCTGGTCCGGGGTGGTGTTGTTGATCCTTTTGGTGTGTGTTGTGGGCTCGTAAAAGGTCGTGTCTGCTGTGGGTTGTTCAGGGCAGTCTGTGAACCGCAGCCTCATTTGGTCCAGGTGCTTTCTGCAAATTTGTCCATTGTCTAGTTTGACTACAAACACCCTACTCCCTTCTTTAGCTATCACCGTGCCCGCGATCCACTTGGGACCATGTCCATAGTTTAGCACATACACAGAGTCATTCAGATCAACTTCCCGTGACACAGTGGCGCGACCATCGTTTACATTTTGTTGCTGCCGCCTGCTTTCTACCTGATTATGCAGGTTGGGGTGAACCAGCGAGAGTCTAGTTTTAAATGTCCTTTTCATGAGTAGCTCAGCCGGGGGCACCCCTGTGAGCGAGTGGGGTCTCGTGTGGTAGCTGAGCAGTACTCGGGACAGGCGGGTTTGGAGTGAGCCTTTTGTGACTCGTTTAAGGCTCTGTTTGATTGTTTGTACTGCCCGCTCTGCCTGCCCATTGGAGGTTGGTTTAAATGGGGCCGAGGTGACATGTCTGATCCAATTGCGGGTCATGAATTCTTTAAATTCGGCACTGGTGAAACATGGCCCGTTGTCACTGGCCAGTATGTCCGGCAGGCCGTGGGTGGCAAACATGGCCCTCAGGCTTTCAATGGTGGCGGTGGCGATGCTTCCCGACATTATTTCACGTTCAATCCATTTTGAAAAAGCATCTACCACCACCACCAGGAACATTTTACCGAGAAACAGGCCCACATAGTCGACATGGATCTTTGACCATGGTCTGGAGGGCCAGGACCACAAACTTAGTGGTGCCTCTCTGGGCGCGTTGCTCAACTGAGCACACACGCTGCATTGCCGTACACAGGACTCTAAGTCAGAGTTGATACCGGGCCACCATATGTGGGATCTGGCTATCGCTTTCATCATTACTATACCCGGGTATGTGCTGTGGAGATCCGAGATGAATGTCTCCCTACTCTTTTTGGGTAGCACTACGCGGTTACCCCACAACAGGCAGTCTGCCTGAATGGACAGCTCGTCCTTTCGCCGCTGGAATGGCTTGATTAGCTCTTGCATTTCAACGGGGATGCTGGCTCAGCTCCCATGCAGAACACAGTTTTTTTACTAGGGACAGCAGAGGATCTTGGCTAGTCCAAGTCCTAATCTGGCGGGCCGTGACAGGTGATTTATCACTTTCAAATGCTTCCATGACCATCAACAAGTTTGCAGGCTGCGGCATTTCCACCCCTGTGGTGGGCAATGGTAGCCGACTGAGACATTCCCACAGTTCTCGGTGCCTGGCCTGTGGCGGATGGTATAGTGCCCACCTATGTATGCGGGCTGAGGCATTAGTATTTATCCCCTTGTTTTCAGCGAACAGGGATATGAGAGGCTTGTGATCGGTTTCCAGCTCAAATTTGAGGTCAAACAGGTACTGATGCATTTTCTTTACCCCAAACACACACGCTAATGCCTCTTTCTCAATCATGCTGTAGGCCCTCTCGACCTTAGACAAGCTCCTGGAGGCATAGGCGACAGGTTGCAACTTCCCCACAATGTTAGATTGTTGTAATACACAACCGACTCTGTACGACGATGCATCACATGCTAGCACAAGTCTTTTACACGGGTTAGACAATACAAGCAGCTTGTTGGAGCATAAAATGTTTCTGCCTTTCTCAAAAGCAATTACTTGCTTTTTTTCCCCATATCCAGTTCTCATCTTTACGCAATAACACATGTAGGGGCTCGAAGAGCGTGCTTAATCCCGGTAGGAAGTTACCAAAATAGTTGAGGAGTCCCAGGAACGACCGCAGCTCCGTGACGATCTGTGGCCTGAGCGCATCCCTGATAGCCTCTGTCTTGGCTTCTGTGTGCCGAATGCCGTCCGCCGTGATCTTTCTCCGCAAAAACGGCACTTCTGTTGCCATGAAGACGCATTTCAACGTCTTCAGCCGGCCCTATGCGATCCAGTTGCTGGAGGACCGCCTCCAGGTTTTCTAGGTGCTCGACAGTGTCCCGAATTCCAAACGGGCATCTGTTGTAGATGAACAGTCCCCTGTGCATGTTGATGCAGGTGAGGCCCTTCGAAGACTCCTCCATCCCCTGCGTCATGTAGGCCAAAGTCAGGTCGAGCTTGGTGAACGTCTTGCCTCCTGCCAGCATCGCAAATAGGTCGTCTGCCTTAGGTAGCGGGTATTGGTCCTGTAGCGAGAAACGATTAATAGTTACTTTATAATCGCCGCAAATCCTGACCGTGCCATCACTTTTGAGTACTTGAACAATTGGGCTGGCCCACTCGCTGAATTCCACTGGGGAGATGATGTCCTCACGTTGCAGCCTGTCCAGCTCAATTTCCATTCTCTCCATCATCATGTGAGGTACCGCTCGCGCCTTGCGGTGAATGGGTCGTGCCTCTGGGACCAAGTGGATCCACACCTTCACCCTGGAAAAGTTTCCAATGCCTGGCTCAAAAAGGGAAGGAAATTTGTTCAGAACCTGGGTACATGAGGCCTCATCGACATGTGATAGCACTCGGATGTCATCCCAGTTCCAACGGATTTTGCCCAGCCAGCTCCTTCCAAGCAGTGTGGCGCCATTGTCCGGGACAATCCAGAGTTGCAGTTCGTGCACCGTGCCCTCGTAGGTGGCCTTGACCATGGTGTACGTTCTCAGTTTCGTGTGGATGGGGCTCAGGGCTGGTCTGAGTGTCTTGTTGCACCACAGTCTCTCAAACATCTTTTTACTCATGATGGATTGGCTAATGCCAGTGTCCAGTTCCATGGCCACGGATAAGCCATTCAATTTTACATTTAGCATTATAGGTGGACATTTCGTTGAAAATGTGTGCACCCCGTGTACTTCATCATCTGCCTCCTCTCTCTGAGGCTCAAAATTGCTTTGATCCACCGTGGACTGATCTTCCTCTGCCACGTGGTGGTTAGCAGGTTTTGCAGAGCTTGTAGCTCGTCTGCAAGCTCATTGGAGGTGCCCCATTGTTCCACAGCCCTTGCAAACATATCCTTTGAAGCAACATGAATAGGCTGAATGGAAGCCTCCACAACGCCAACAAGGTGTGAATTGCCTTGCATTCATCCTTTGTTACGGACTCTGAGTCATCTGGGTCACCTGAGGCCTGCTGGCAGTTGCAGACTCGTGGTTTCTGCCCTGTACATTTCTGCTCGCAAACACAGTTCCAGTTAATTTATGAACATTGCTAGCACTTGTGTGCTGAGAGATTTGTTTGGTGTTATCACTGGTGGACATAAACGTCTGTGCTATTGCAATGGCCTTACTGAGGGTCAGTGTCTCTACAGTCAAAAGTTTTCGTTGGACGGTCTTGTGGCCAATACCTAGTACAAAAAAGTCTCTGAGCATTTGCTCCAGGTAGCCATCAAACTCACATTGTCCTGCAAGTCGCCTTAGCTCGGCGACGTAGCTCGCCACTTCCTGACCTTCACATCGCTGGCACATGTAGAACCGATACCTCGCCATCAGCACGCTCTCCCTCGGGTTAAGATGCTCCCAAACCAGTGTACACGGTTCCTCATACGACTTATCTGTGGGTTTCACCAGAGCCAGAAGATTCTTCATGAGGCTGTAGGTCGGTGCCCCGCAGACTGTGAGGAGGACCGCTCTCCTTTTTGCAGCGCTTCCTTATCCGTACAGCTCGTTGGCTACAAAGTACTGGTCTAGCCGTTCGACATAGGCTTCCCAGTCCTCACCCTCCGAGAACTTCTCCAGGATGCCCACAGTTTGCTGCATCTTTGCGTTGGATTCGTATACTCGTTGCCAGTTATTGTGTTCCTAACACAGATGAGACTGCACACAGGGAGGTTAAAGTAACAGTGACCTCAGTCTTTATTAAGACACTCCAGGGTGAGGAACAGGCCTTGGGGACCGGCTTATATACAGTGCTCCCAAGTGATGCTGGGATCCCTTGGGACTTCAGTGGATGCATCCCCTGGTGGCGGAACATGGGAGTGCATGCTTTACAGATACACAACAGTATATGTCTAATAAACCCGGGTATGGCCCAGGTAAACCTGGAAGAGGAGGAAACTGTTCAACCACCATCTGTGGCACTGGTGACTACACTGGTTCAGCAGCAGGAGGGGCGAACAAGTTGCGGGGTGGACAGGGATAGCGGACCACCACCACCTGTGGCGCTGGGTTTCAGCTCGGTTTGGCAGCAGGGAGGAGGGGTAGGTGAGCCAGAGCAGAAAGAGCCAGAGCCAGGGCCAATGTGCCCGGTCCAGCAACAGAAGTTTGGCCCAGCCACCGGTGCTGGGGGTCTGGGGCCCCTGGAAGTTCAATTTGTGGTTCCCCACACTACCGAACTGTGGAAAAATATTTTTATCTAAGCTGTACCACACTGTATTGTTGTGCCCTTTTGTAATATAAAACAAAATGGAGTTCTGGTCCTTCCAGGAATTTCTGCAACAAGCAGTCGGTTTGCATAAACAGCTAAACCTGGCTTGAAATGGCTGATAGCCACCAGACAGCTGGGAGGCAAGTCCTGCTGAGACACGTACCCCCCGCCCCGCCCCCCCCGCATGGTGCTCTCCTATTGTCTATACGACACCAGTTCCACGCCACCCCACTCTTTTCGAAGTACTCAAACCACCAGCCATTATCTCTTGTACAGACCTCATCCATTTGATGCAAAAAGATAACTGACCAGGAAACTGAACAATCCTGACAATGCAATGCAGGTAATAGCTCATTACCACAGTCTCATCGAGTAATGGCCGGCTGGCCAACTAATAACCCTGACAAAAGGAAATATCTGGAAACCATGTCAGGACAAGGATGTAGTAATTAACTCTCTATCTGTATTCACTGACTGCGAGACAGAGCCAATACACAAGCGAGAGGCCATAACTTGGGTTTTACTGTATAACTATCTCGTGAAATTGTACAATTTCGGGGAGTCTCCACCTAGCCTTTGACTGGGTGAGATCTTCCCCCTTGCTGCAAGTAAATTAAAGAAACTTCTGCCGGAGCTGAAGGTGTCTGAGTCGTTTATCGGGAGTCGAGATTTCGACACAACAGCTTAGGGCTATGATGAGTCACCTGGGAAAGCTCACTCCAAAGGGAGAACGCTCGATTCACTTTATGGAAGTGGAACAGGCAGGGGATATTAATGGGTGTGATGATGCCGAGATAGCAAAGATGCTCCTCCTCTCACTGGACGGCAAGCTGTACCAGTCCCTCTCTGCCGAGAGCAAAAGGGGGCAGAAAACATGTGCCGCCATCCAGGAAGACATTCTAGAAACCATGGGCTGTAATGACGGGAGTCCCTTCTCCAGAGTAGCGAAAACAGTGCAGCTCACAGGGGAAACCCCACAGGCTTTCGCAGACAGACTGTGGCCTGTGTACCAGAGCGCCTGTGGACGGGACCTCGACCGGAATCATTTAAGCCAGGACGAGAGAGCCCAGTGGCTCCGAAGCCTGGTGGCAAACAGTTTACCACGTATAAGAACAAAGGCTGAGGCTGGTTTGACCCGAGAGATCCCCAGGCCACCGAACAGGGAGTGGTCAGGCAACTGACCCTAGCTTACCAGAACGGCAGGGGGACAGAAGAGCACCCACCCAAGGGAAGGATCCACGAGATCAGACCTAGTCAGGATAAGAGAAAATGGCGCCACGAGGGGGGCAACCCCTCTGATACAAAACGTACCTGCTTCGGGTGCGGAAAGAGTGGGCACTGGAGGAAGGATTGTAGGAATCCATGGAAAAGTAGCGCAGGGAAGAATTCTCCAGCCCCTGCCCAAACCACCGAGACCGAGAAGCCAGTCCCTCCCCACACGTTTGATACCTTCCTGACTGCGCTCCGAACAATGCTAGATGGCCCTGGGAGGGTAGCCGCCACCACCGGTATGAAACCCCATCTGCCCCATCCCAGCCAAAACAGTAACTAGGACAGGCGCAACCTGTTCAACTGTGTTCCCTCGAGTATGATGCGTGGCGAGACCGACCGTTCAGATGGAAGTGAAAAGGGTGAAAGGGACTTACCTGCTGGATACTAGTGCCTCAAGCACCCTTGTCTATGCAGCTAACCTCGCTGCCTCACCTCTAACTAGCGGGTTCCCCTACAGCTTGGTGGGTTTCACAGGCACTGAGCAGGCTGGCTCATTCCCCGTTCCGCTCTCTATTCATTTAGGAACACTCCACACCAAGTGGACTTGTGTCCTGATGAAGTGGGAACAGGAAGGGAGAGGGATCCTGGGGGCTGACTTCATTCTAAGCCACGGGATCCTAGTGGATTTAAGAAACCACTGTCTTTGGGGGTTAGTATGTACGGGACAGGAGAGTGAGGTGATGGGTATCCCAGAAAAATGGTGAAAAAGGACAGTGTGCACCATGAAGCCAAAGGAGGGTTACGACCTTGAATCACTGGTCAGTAACACTCTGATGGAGTACCAAGAGTATGTGAGGGCAAACCTTGCAGCTTTTGCCACTCACAAACATGACTGTGGAAGGATAAACGGGGTTGAGGTTAGCATAGATGGAGACCCCATGACCCGACCACAGAAACAGTACAACTTCCCCAGGGAGGCGGAGGCAGACATGGAAACAGCCTTGGGTTCTTTAGTTAAACAGGGGAAATTGAGATCAATAGCTACCCATGTGAACTCTCCATTGTGGCCGGTTAAGAAATCGGACAATCCTGGAGAGCCACGGTGGACTATCGAGTACTCAACCTGTTACGTCCTTACTATACAGTATAAATGCACACGAGGCCCATGCTTGAGAGAAGGTCAGTCTGTGACCTATCCTTTGTTTCATAGCACTCAAGTGATGAAAGTGGGTGGAGCTTCCCCTTTTATATCTGAACGTCCAGGTTAGGAGTGTCTCCCACAAGTTCACCACCTAGTGGTCATCGTTCTCACAGTGTACAACTTAGGTCAGATTATACATGGGTTACAATGCTGGTTGAATACATGACATCACCTGGTGAGAGGGGAGCGACCTGTCAAAAGCCCAGCGGGAGATCGTGAGCCAGCGGCAGTTGGTGAGAGGGGAGCGACCTGTCAAAAGCCCAGCGGGAGATCGTGAGCCAGCGGCAGTTGGTGAGAGGGGAGCGACCTGTCAAAAGCCCAGCGGGAGATCGAGAGCCAGCGGCAGTTGGTGAGAGGGGAGCGACCTGTCAAAAGCCCAGCGGGAGATCGTGAGCCAGCGGCAGTTGGTGAGAGGGGAGCGACCTGTCAAAAGCCCAGCGGGAGATCGAGAGCCAGCGGCAGTTGGTGAGAGGGGAGCGACCTGTCAAAAGCCCAGCGGGAGATCGAGAGCCAGCGGCAGTTGGTGAGAGGGGAGCGACCTGTCAAAAGCCCAGCGGGAGATCGTGAGCCAGCGGCAGTTGGTGAGAGGGGAGCGACCTGTCAAAAGCCCAGCGGGAGATCGAGAGCCAGCGGCAGTTGGTGAGAGGGGAGCGACCTGTCAAAAGCCCAGTGGGAGATCGAGAGCCAGCGGCAGTTGGTGAGAGGGGAGCGACCTGTCAAAAGCCCAGCGGGAGATCGTGAGCCAGCGGCAGTTGGTGAGAGGCGGGAGCGGCCTATAAAGGCGTACCGGTGCAGCTACAGCGGGAGAGAAAGCAAAATAGAAGTAGAAAGTAATCAAAAAGTGACGTCACAGCCAATGGGGTAAGTGATTGGCTGGTGATTGGTGAGTAGCTTTTCTTTTATTTTTTATATCAGTAAGTGAACTATAACATTGTTATTACCAATTTAAGGGTATCTAAGGTTAAGACATGGCAGGAGAGCTCGGTCATGTGATATGCTCCTCCTGTACCATGTGGGAACTCGGGGACACTTCCGGTGTCCCTGACGACTACGTGTGTGGGAAGTGTATCCGCCTCGAGCTCTTGACGGTCCGCGTTGCGGAATTGGAGCTGAAGGTGGATTCACTCTGGAGCATCCACGATGCTGAGAATGACGTGAGTATCACGTGTAGTGAGTTGGTCTTACCGCAAGAGAAGGGTCCACAGCCAGATAGGGAATGGAAGACCAACAGGAAGAGCAGTGCAATAAAGAAAGTGCAGGAGTCCCCTGTGGTCATCCCCCTGCAAAACAGATACACTGCTTTGAGTACTGTTGGGGAGGATGACTCATCAGGGGAGGGCAGCAGCAGCCAAGTTCATGGCACCGTAGGTGGCTCTGCTGCAAAGGAGGGCAGGAAAAAGAGTGGGAGCGCGATAGTGATAGGGGATTCGATGGTGAGGGGAATAGATAGGCGTTTCTGCGGACGCATCCGAGACTCCAGGATGGTATGTTGCCTCCCTGGTGCAAGGGTCAAGGATGTCTCGGAGCGGGTGCAGGACATTCTGAAATGGGAGGGAGAACAGCCAGTTGTCGTGGTGCACATTGGTACCAACGACATAGGTAAAAAAAGGGATGAGGTCCTACGAAAAGAATTTAAGGAGCTAGGAGCTAAATTAAAAAGTAGGTCTTCAAAAGTAGTAATCTCGGGATTGCTACCAGTGCCACGTGATAGTCAGAGTAGGAATCGCAGGATAGCGCAGATGAATACATGGCTTGAGCAGTGGTGCAGCAGGGAGGGATTCAAATTCTTGGGGCATTGGAACCGGTTCTGGGGGAGGTGGGACCAGTACAAACCGGACGGTCTGCACCTGGGCAGGTCTGGAACCAATGTCCTAGGGGGAGTGTTTGCTAGTGCTGTTGGGGAGGAGTTAAACTAATATTGCAGGGGGATGGGAACCTATACAGGGAGACAGAGGGAGACAAAAAGGAGGCAAAAGCAAAAGACAGAAAGGAGATGAGGAAAAGTGGAGGGCAGAGAAACCCAAGGCAAAGAACAAAAAGGGCCACTGTACAGCAAAATTCTAAAAGGACAAAGGGTGTTAAAAAAGCAAGCCTGAAGGCTTTGTGTCTTAATGCAAGGAGTATCCGCAATAAGGTGGATGAATTAATTGTGCAAATAGATGTTAACAAATATGATGTGATTGGGATTACGGAGACATGGCTCCAGGATGATCAGGGCTGGGAACTCAACATCCAGGGGTATTCAACATTCAGGAAGGATAGAATAAAAGGAAAAGGAGGTGGGGTAGCATTGCTGGTTAAAGAGGAGATTAATGCAATAGTTAGGAAAGACATTAGCTTGGATGATGTGGAATCTATATGGGTAGAGCTGCAGAACACTAAAGGGCAAAAATCGTTAGTGGGAGTTGTGTACAGACCTCCAAACAGTAGTAGTGATGTTGGGGAGGGCATCAAACAGGAAATTAGGAGTGCATGCAATAAAGGTGCAGCAGTTATAATGGGTGACTTTAATATGCACATAGATTGGGCTAGCCAAACTGGAAGCAATACGGTGGAGGAGGATTTCCTGGAAGGCATAAGGGATGGTTTTCTAGACCAATATGTCGAGGAACCAACTAGGGGGGAGGCCATCTTAGACTGGGTGTTGTGTAATGAGAGAGGATTAATTAGCAATCTCATTGTGCGAGGCCCCTTGGGGAAGAGTGACCATAATATGGTGGAATTCTGCATTAGGATGGAGAATGAAACAGTTAATTCAGAGACCATGGTCCAGAACTTAAAGAAGGGTAACTTTGAAGGTATGAGGCATGAATTGGCTAAGATAGATTGGCTAATGATACTTAAGGGGTTGACTGTGGATGGGCAATGGCAGACATTTAGAGAACGCATGGATGAATTACAACAATTGTACATTCCTGTCTGGCGTAAAAATAAAAAAGGGAAGGTGGCTCAACCGTGGCTATCTAGGGAAATCAGGGATAGTATTAAAGCCAAGGAAGTGGCATACAAATTGGCCAGAAATAGCAACGAACCTGGAGACTGGGAGAAATTTAGAACTCAGCAGAGGAGGACAAAGGGTTTGATTAGGGTAGGGAAAATGGAGTACGAGAAGAAGCTTGCAGGGAACATTAAGGCGGATTGCAAAAGTTTCTATAGGTATGTAAAGAGAAAGAGGTTAGTAAAGACAAACGTAGGTCCCCTGCAGTCAGAATCAGGGGAAGTCATAACGGGGAACAAAGAAATGGCAGACCAATTGAACAAGTACTTTGGTTCAGTATTCACTAAGGAGGACACAAACAACCTTCCGGATATAAAAGTGGTCAGAGGGTCTATTAAGGAGGAGGAACTGAGGGAAATCTTTATTAGTCGGGAAATTGTGTTGGGGAAATTGATGGGATTGAAGGCCGATAAATCCCCAGGGCCTGATGGACTGCATCCCAGAGTACTTAAGGAGGTGGCCTTGGAAATAGCGGATGCATTGACAGTCATTTTCCAACATTCCATTGACTCTGGATCAGTTCCTATCGAGTGGAGGGTAGCCAATGTAACCCCACTTTTTAAAAAAGGAGGGAGAGAGAAAGCAGGGAATTATAGACCGGTCAGCCTGACCTCAGTAGTGGGTAAAATGATGGAATCAATTATTAAGGATGTCATAGCAGCGCATTTGGAAAATGGTGACATGATAGGTCCAAGTCAGCATGGATTTGTAAAAGGGAGATCATGCTTGACAAATCTTCTGGAATTTTTTGAGGATGTTTCCAATAAAGTGGACAAAGGAGTACCAGTTGATGTGGTATATTTGGACTTTCAGAAGGCTTTCGACAAGGTCCCACACAGGAGATTAATGTGCAAAGTTAAAGCACATGGGATTGGGGGTAGTGTGCTGACGTGGATTGAGAACTGGTTGTCAGACAAGAAGCAAAGAGTAGGAGTAAATGGGTACTTTTCGGAATGGCAGGCAGTGACTAGTGGGGTACCGCAGGGTTCTGTGCTGGGGCCCCAGCTGTTTACATTGTACATTAATGATTTAGACGAGGGGATTAAATGTAGTATCTCCAAATTTGCGGATGACACTAAGTTGGGTGGCAGTGTGAGCTGCGAGGAGGATGCTATGAGGCTACAGAGTGACTTGGATAGGTTAAGTGAGTGGGCAAATGCGTGGCAGATGAAGTATAATGTGGATAAATGTGAGGTTATCCACTTTGGTGGTAAAAACAGAGAGACAGACTATTATCTGAATGGTGACAGATTAGGAAAAGGGAAGGTGCAACGAGACCTGGGTGTCATGGTACATCAGTCATTGAAGGTTGGCATGCAGGTACAGCAGGCGGTTAAGAAAGCAAATGGCATGTTGGCCTTCATAGCGAGGGGATTTGAGTACAGGGGCAGGGAGGTGTTGCTACAGTTGTACAGGGCCTTGGTGAGGCCACACCTGGAGTATTGTGTACAGTTTTGGTCTCCTAACTTGAGGAAGGACATACTTGCTGTTGAGGGAGTGCAGCGAAGATTCACCAGACTGATTCCCGGGATGGTGGGACTGACCTATCAAGAAAGACTGAATCAACTGGGCTTGTATTCACTGGAGTTCAGAAGAGTGAGAGGGGACCTCATAGAAACGTTTAAAATTCTGACGGGTTTGGACAGGTTGGATGCAGGAAGAATGTTCCCAATGTTGGGGAAGTCCAGAACCAGGGGTCACAGTCTAAGGATAAGGGGTAAGCCATTTAGGACCGAGATAAGGAGAAACTTCTTCACCCAGAGAGTGGTGAACCTGTGGAATTCTCTACCACAGGAAGTAGTTGAGGCCAATTCACTAAATATATTCAAAAGGGATTTAGATGAAGTCCTTACTACTCGGGGGATCAAGGGGTATGGCGTGAAAGCAGGAAGTGGGTACTGAAGTTTCATGTTCAGCCATGAACTCGTTGAATGGCGGTGCAGGCTAGAAGGGCTGAATGGCCTGCTCCTGCACCTATTTTCTATGTTTCTATGTTTTACCTCCCCCCCAAAGTCTTATTGGGAATCACAGGTTGAGTCTCTCTGGTGGTTTACGCTCTCTTGTAGAGCGCCTGAGTTGGGGCTCCGGTTGTTGGTCGCTGGCCTGAGTGTCTGCTGTTTGCGGTGCCTCAGGCCTGTCCAGACTGCCCACAGTGACTGGGCTCTCCTCCCTTTGGTTCCTGTGTTCGGTCACCTGTGGAGGAGTGAACTCTATATCGTGTTCTTCCTCTGCTTCTTCTATGGGGTTGCTGAACCTCCTTTTTGTTTGATCCACATGTTTGTGGCAGATTTGTCCATTGGTAAGTTTGACTACCAGAATCCTATTCCCCTTTTTGGCAACTACAGTGTCTGCGAGCCATTTGGGCCCTGCAGCGTAGTTGAGGACAAAAACAGGGTCATTTACATCAATACATCGCGCCCTCGCATTCCTGTCATGGTAGTCATATTGTGACTGGCGCCTGCTCTCGATAATTTCTTTCATGGTGGGGTGTATAAGGGATAACTGGATTTTGAGCGTCCTTTTCATTAGCAGCTCTGCGGGTGGAACCCCTGTGAGCGAGTGTGGTCAGGATCTGTAGGCCAACAGGAGGCGTGATAAGCGGCATTGTAGGGAACCCCCTTGGATTCTGAGCATCCCCTGTTTCATTATCTGCACTGCTCGTTCTGCCTGGCCGTTTGAGGCCGGCTTGAACGGTGCCGTTCTGACATGGTTAATTCCATTGCCTGCCATGAAGTCCTGGAATTCAGTGCTTGTGAAGCACAGGTCATTATTGCTGATCAAGATGTCCGGTAGACCGTGGGCGGTGAACATTGCCTGTAGACTTTCTACCGTGGCAGAGGATGTGCTTGAATTTAAAATGTCACACTCGATCCATTTGGAGTAGGCGCCTACTACAACCAAAAACATTTTTCCCATGAAAGGACCTGCATAGTCCACATGGATTCGTGACCAAGGCTTGGCGGGCCATGGCCAGGGGCTAAGGGGGGCTTCCCTGGGCGCATTGCCCAGCTGGGCACATGTGTTGCACCTGCGAACACTAAGTTCCAGATCTGCGTCTATTCCTGGCCACCAAACGTGTGACCTGGCAATTGCCTTCATCGTGACAATGCCTGGGTGCTCCTTGTGGAGTTCTCTGATGAACACCTCTCTGCCCATCTGGTGCATGACTACGCGGTTTCCCCACAGTAGGCAATCAGCCTGAATTGATAGTTCATCCCTGCGCCTGTGAAATGGTTTAAATTCCTCAGGGTATGCCCTGTACGTGGCTGCCCAGTCCCCATTCAGGGCACATTTCTTGACTAGAGACAATAGCGGGTCTCTATTTGTCCAGACTTTAATCTGATGGGCTGTCACGGGTGAGCCTTCGCTTCCGAAAGCTTCAACAGCCATGACCATCTCAGCAGCATGCTCGGTAGCCCCTTCAGTGGTGGCTAGTGGGAGCCTGCTGAGTGCATCGGCGTGGTTTTCGGTGCCCGGTCTGTGCCGAATTGTGTCGTCATAGACGGCTAACGTGAGTGCCCACCTCTGTATGCGGGCCGATGCGTTTGCATTTATGACCTTGTTGTCGGCCAAAAGGGACGTTAGGGGTTTGTGATCTGTCTACAGCTCAAATTTCCTGCCAAACAGGTACTGGTGCATTTACTTTACCGCATATACACATGCGAGCGCCTCCTTTTCTACCATCCCGTAGCCCCTTTCTGCCTGGGACAGACTTCTGGAGGCATAAGCTGCTGGCTATAACTGATCCTTGGCATTGACACGCTGCAACACACACCCGACACCATAGGACAACGCATCGCACGTTAAAACAAGTTTCTTACATGGGTCATATAACGTTAACAGATTGTTGGAACATAACAAATTGCGTGCTCTATTAAAAGCCCTTTCCTGGCTGTCCCCCCAGACCCATTCACGACCTTTGCATAGGAGCGCGTGTAGCGGCTCTAGCAGCGTGCTCAATTTGGGAAGAAAGTTACCAAAATAGTTCAGGAGCCCCAGGAATGAACGCAGCTCCGTCGTGTTATGGGGTCTGGGTGCTCTCTGGATCGCTTCCGTCTTGGACGCAGTAGAGCTGATCCCGTCTGCTGCTACCCTCATTCCCAGGAATTCTACCTCTGGAGCTAGGAAGACGCACTTCTCCTTTTCAGTCGCAGTCCGATCTGGTCCAGTCTGCGTAGCACCTCCTCCAGGTTGTGGAGGTGTTCTTCAGTATCATAACCCGTGATGAGGATGTCGTCCTGAAAAACCACCGTCCCTGGAATCGACTTGAGGACGCTTTCCATATTTCGTTGGAAGATCGCGGCTGCCGAGCAAATCCCGAACGGACATCTGTTGTACTCAAACAAACCCTTGTGTGTCGTGATGGTGGTCAGCTTCTTCGACTCACTCGCCAGCTCCTGGGTCATGTAAGCTGAGGTCAGGTCCAATTTTGAAAAAAGTTTGCCACCGGATAGCGTCGCAAAGAGGTCCTCCGCTCTCGGTAGCGGGTACTGGTCTTGGAGTGACACCCGATTGATGGTGGCCTTGTAATCGCCACATATCCTGACCGACCCCATCCGCCTTGAGCACCGGCACAATCGGGCTCGCTGAATTAGACTGGCGAGATGATTCCTTCCCTCAGCAGGCGGTCCAATTCGCCTTCTATCTTTTCCCGCATCACGTACGACACCGCTCTGGCCTTGTAGTGTACTGGCCTGGCGTCCGGGTTTATGTGACTCACTACCTTGGCCCCCATGAAAGTGCCAATGCCAGGTTGAAATAATGAGTCAAATTTGTCCAGGATCTGTGAGCATGATACTCGCTCCACAGAGGAAATTGCATGACATCGCCCCATTTCCAGTTCATGACAGCAAGCCAACTCCTCCCCAGTAGTGCGGGACCGTCCCCTGGGACAACCCAGAGTGGCACCCTGTTCTCCGAATCTTTGTGGGTCATGACTACCGTGGCGCTGCCTAGCACCGGAATGATCTGCTTTGTGTATGTCCGTAGCTGTGCGTCAATCGGCAATAATTTTGGCCTCCTGGCCTTGGACGCCCACAACTTTTTGAACTGTTTGATACCCATCAGGGACTGGCTGTCCCCCGTGCTTAGCTCCATTGATACTGGGATGCCATTGAGGAGCACTTTCATCATTATCGGTGGCGTCCTGGTGTATGAACTGTATATGTGCTCCACATGAACTCTCTGAACTTCAGCTTCCAGCGATTTCCCCCAGCGTTCATTTCTGCAATTTCTGCAGGTATTTTGCTCATCTCTGCAAACTCCGGCTGAGTGTGTGCCTCCACGCCTCCAACATGAGCTGCTGTTTGAAACAAAAGGTCTCTTGCCAGTCGATCGTTCCTGACTGCCCCTGTTATTGTCTTTGAGTGCGCCATTAACAGATGTTGATGGCCCCATAACTGGCCATATTGTCCCTTACAATGGCGTGAATCGCCGTTCAGCTTGGATTGTCTCTGTCGAACTCCCCCTCTGGGTTCGACTACATGTTGGGGCATGCCCGACTGCCCTTGTCTGCCTGGAGAACTGTGTGCTGCTTTAACAATGCTGAATCTCTGTCCCAACCATTCCTTAACACAGTACCTCTCGTCTGTTCTGCTCGTGGCCATGCTCGCGTGGTTTAAATCCCAGTTTCTCGTTGCCATTGATACATCCTTACTATACAGTATAAATGCACACGAGGCCCATGCTTGAGAGAAGGTCAGTCTGTGACCTATCCTTTATTCCATAGCACTCAAGTGATGGAAGTGGATGGAGCTTCCCCTTTTATATCTGAAGGTCCAGGTTAGAAGTGTCTCCCACAAGTTCACCACCAAGTGGTCATTGTTCTCACAATGTACAACTTAGGTCAGATTATACATGGGTTACAATGCTGGTTGAATACATGACACAACCGTAACATTCCCACCTGTGCATCCACTGTTGCTGCTGTCGGCGACCTCATTGGGAGTATCCCAGCCTCCGCGACCATCTTCACAGTGCTGGATATTTCCAACGGGATCTGGTCCATACCTTTAAGAAGAGAAGATCAGTACAAGTTTGCTTTTACCTTTAAAGGACAGCAATATACTTGGAACTGTCTCCCTCAGGGCTTCCATAACAGCCCTAGCATTTTCCACCAATGTATGGCCAACTGTTTAAAGAGTTTCAGCAGACCCCAGCAGCTAGTACAGTATGTGGATGACCTGCTCCTGTTCACCAATGAAGGGGAGGAGCATGGCCCACTGCTGGCTGAACTGCTGGAGCTGCTGAAAGAAGAAGGGTTTAAAGTGAATCCCAAGAAGGCACAGATCGGCCTGAAGTAAGTAAAATTCTTGGGACTGGCTGTGCGCACTGGGGAAAGGACCATTGACAAAGCTAGAAGGGAAGCAGTGCAGAAGTTATCAGTCCCCAACACAGTAACAGGAGTAAGATCTTTTCTAAGGCTGACCGGGTACTGCAGAGATTTCATTGCGGATGATGCAGCCACAGCAGCCCCTCTGCTCTGACTCCTACACAAGGGAGTGGAGTGGAAATGGGACATAGATTGCGAGGCAGCATTTATCCAGCTCAAGAAAGACCTGCAGACCGCGCCAGCTCTAGGAGCTATTGATGGGGGTAGAGAGTTCTTCCTGGAAATAGCAGCCAGCGGGGACAGCCTGAGTGCAGTACTATTCCAGGTGTGGCATGGCCGGCTGAGACCAGTGGTCTACTCCTCCAGGATACTCACGGACGTGGAGAAGGGATACTCTTACTGTGAGCGGCACCTCCTGGCCACTAGGCTGTGAAAAGATCACTGATCTTCACAGTGGGGTCCCCTATTACACTCCTTACCCACCATATGCCCACCCAAATGCTCCTGGATGGGAGAATCAAGAATGGGACAGTGAGCAGTGCCCGCATTGCTCGCTGGACCCTGCTCCTCTCTCAAATGGACCTAAGGGTAAAGGGCCTCTGTGAGCAAAGGCTCGCAGCCAACATGATCTATCCACGGACAGCCCACCGATGTTCCGTAGAAGGGGTATGGGAAATTAACATAGGTTTTCGGGCTGGGTTACACCCCACAGGCCGAGAGATCTATGTGGACGGTTCAAGCACGGTATCTGTGGGTGAACGACTCACAGGCTGCGGAGTTTATGACCCCGAGGCAGGCATTGCCCTGGCGATTAAACTCCCCAGCACTATGAGCGCCCAGCACGCTAAACTATCTGCGGTGGTGTATGTAGTCACACACCCCGAAGAATTCCCCACCCTATATACGATTTGCTCAGACAGTATGTTCACATGCAATTCATGTATGGAGTACCTGGCTATCTGGTCCTGCCGCGGATATAAATCCGTAGACCGAGACCCCTGGCAATTAAGCCCTTACTGGAAAAGATCATGACAGCCGTGGGGGAAGAAGGGAAGATCTATATACATAAAGTGAAGGCACATTCCACCACTGAAGTCTGTAGCAAGGGAAACCAGCAGGCTGACATGTTGGCCAAGCAAGGTGCCCGCACGGGCAAGCTTTGGGATCCGTACAATCCAGACCCATCGCAGCAGTCAGGGGCAGGATTGGGATGACAGGGAGGGCAGGGATAGCATTGCCCCCGGTCCTGAAAATGGTTCAGACCCAAGAACCCATCCTCAAAACTGTCCTGAACACGCTAGCTAAAGGGCAAATGGTAGACGATCCATAAGGTGTCGCAGCTATTGCCATTAAAGAAGGCATGCTGTTCAGGGGGGAGCAATGGGTGGTTCCGCAACAACACTGGAGAGAATTCCTCCAGCTGGCCCACGAGGGTCCAGGAGCAGGACACCCCGGACCTGAGAGCACCTGGCAATGGGTGGAACAGGCAAGGTGGTGGCCGGGACTCGGGGAAGATGTCCACAAATTCTGCGCCAGCTATCTGGTGTGCGCTGCCAACAACCCCGACCCCCAGAAAAGAAAGGTGTCTATGGGACATATCAGGAGGGTAGAGGGACCCTGGCAGTCAATCCAGGTCGATTACATCGGGCCCCTACCCAGTGCCCAGGGAGGCTACAAGTACTGCCTAGTGTTGGTGGATGTATTCACCAAATGCATGGAAGCCTTCCCATGCCGAACAGCTACTGCTCTGGGAATAGCTAGGATCATGGTCAGGGATGTGTTCTCCCAGTGGGGACTACCACAATATATGGAGTCCGACCAGGGGAGTCACTTCGCCGGGCAGGTGATGCAGGAGACCCTTCAAGTGCTCGGCATCAAAGGGAAATGGCATGTCGCCCACAACCCGCAGTCATCCGGGCCTGTGGAGTGTTTAAACTGCACTATAAAAGAAAGGTTGCATAAAGAGACAGGGTACAAGAGGTGGGTAGAGGTCCTACCACTGGTCCTCATGGGGATCCGGGCCAGCCAGTCAAAGAGCACGGGGTACTCCCCGTACAAGCTCATGATGGGCAGAGCCATGCGAATCCCCACCCATGTATTAGCCCCGCTACTCGGGTTGGAAATCTGTGGTTAGTGGTGTGCCACAGGGATCGATGCTGGGACCACAACTGTTTACAATATACATAGATGACCTGGAAGAGGGGACAGAGTGTAGTGTAACAAAATTTGCAGATGACACAAAGATTAGTGGGAAAGCAGGTTGTGTAGAGGACACAGAGAGGCTGCAAAGAGATTTAGATAGGTTAAGCGAATGGGCTAAGGTTTGTCAGATGGAATACAATGTCGGCAAATGTGAGGTCATCCACCTTGGAAAAAAAAACAGTAAAAGGGAATATTATTTGAATGGGGAGAAATTACAACATGCTGCGGTGCAGAGGGACCTGGGGGTCCTTGTGCATGAATCCCAAAAAGTTAGTTTGCAGGTGCAGCAGGTAATCAGGAAGGCGAATGGAATGTTGGCCTTCATTGCGAGAGGGATGGAGTACAAAAGCAGGGAGGTCCTGCTCCAACTGTACAGGGTATTGGTGAGACTGCACCTGGAGTACTGCGTGCAGTTTTGGTCACCTTACTTCAGGAAGGATATACTAGCTTTGGAGGGGGTACAGAGACGATTCACTAGGTTGATTTCAGAGATGAGGGGGTTACCTTATGATGATAGATTGAGTAGACTGGGTCTTTACTCGTTGGAGTTCAGAAGTGATCTTATAGAAACATTTAAAATAATGAAAGGGATACAAGATAGAGGCAGAGAGGTTGTTTCCACTGGTTGGGGAGACAAGAACTAGGGGGCACAGCCTCAAAATACGGGGGAGCCAATTTAAAACCGAGTTGAGAAGGAATTTCTTCTCCCAGAGGGTTGTGAATCTGTGGAATTCTCTGCCCAAGGAAGCAGTTGAGGCTAGCTCATTGAATGTATTCAAATCACAGATAGATAGATTTTTAACCAATAAGGGAATTAAGGGTTATGGGGAGCAGGCGGGTAAGTGGAGCTGAGTCCATGGCCAGATCAGCCATGATCTTGTTGAATGGCAGAGCAGGCTCGAGGGGCTAGATGGCCTACTCCTGTTCCTAATTTTTATGTTCTTATGGTTCTTATATAACTCGTCAGGAGTGTTAGTAGGGTTGTCTCAATCCCTCAGCATGCCTGAGTTATGGAAAGGGAAACTAAGAAAGAAAGGGAAGGGACTTGCATTTATACAGCATATCTCATGCGTCTCAAAACGCTTTACAGCCAATTAAGTACTTTTTAAATATAGTCACTGTTGTAGTGTGAGAAATGCGGCAGCCAATTTGCACAGAGCAAGGTTCCATAAACAGCAATGACCAAATCATCTGTTTTAGGTGTTGATTAAAGAATAAGTATTGGCCAGGACACCAGGAGAACTCTGCTCTTCTTTGAATAGTGCTGTGGGATCTTTTATGTCCAGCTGAGGGGGCAGACGGGGCCTCGGTTTAATGTCCCATGCACAAGACACTGCAGCACTACCTCAGTACTGCACAACTGCTAGCCTAGTTTATGTGCTCAAATCTATTGAAATCAGCTAGAGTTGCCAGTTCTTGATTGTTGCCTAGTGGTTTGGTTTGTATTGGAAGTTCATGTGTGAATTTCATGATCAGATGTAATATTGATGATGATGCACATTATTTTTGCAATGGCAAAAATGAAGCATTGTGTCCAAGATTTAGCATGGTATTGGCTTCAATAATTCTATCACATTGCATAAAGAGTTAACACAGAAATCATGTCCCACCTTAACCTGATGCAACTGTTGCAGAGTATAGTTCATTTGCCTGTGCTTCATGTCTATGGAATGGGTCAAGCTATTTAAGTCAAATACAAAAAGCTTGTGGGATTTGTTCAAACGTTTGGTTGGCAGCATTTTACTGGAGCGCAATGTTACTCGGGCCATTGGAAGGTATTAATATTCAAGAGGCCCACCCCAGTGAGTGGAATTGATAATGGGGTAATTGATGCACTGTTGCTCACTATCATATTTTGCCAGGATACAAAAGGGGCATTGTAACTCCACCCAGCCAGTGGAAACTGGGAAGATTAACAGCTAAAATTGGTCGGGAGACGGACCCACCCAGGTCCTGCTCTTTTGTCGCAGTCTTTAATTTTAACCTGCCCTTCCGAGCAGGTGACAGGAAAACCCGCCTGAATACATATCAGTATACATATCAGGCCTCCATCATCAGGGCCCAACTACTATTTCAACCCAAAACAAAAGCAAAATACTGCGGATGCTGGAACAAAAAATGCTGGAAATCTCAGCAGGTCAGGCAGTATCTATGGGGAAGAAGCAGAGTTAACGTTTTGGGTCGATGACCCTTCATCAGAACTATTTTAACTGGTGGCCTGAGTATGGAAGCTATTGTGGCTTTCCCGTCGGGTGAAGACAGCGGAAAGAGGAGCCTGTGCCAGAAGGGGCCTAAAGAAGTGCGTTTTTTTACTTTCCTTGTGGAGCCAGGAGGAGCAGGACTGAAACTCCCTTCCTGCAACTCACCCAAGTGCTAGGAACTGATCCTTGGGCCCCGCCTGGCGACTCATGCAGGCCAGCATTCTGATTCCATCGCAGTCCTCTTGCTACCGAGGATAGGGAGGGGTTGGGTGTGGTGCTCGCCTGGGCCCTCTCCTGCTCCCAGTTAAAATTGGGACGAGAAGAAGCTGCACATATCTGGTGTGCTGCACACATGCGGTGGCTGATGTGATGCCAGAGGTTATACAGCAACAGTAACTTTCTGATTTCTCTCCTCTTCCACCCCGCCATTGTGGCAAGCTACCTGTTGCAAGTGGAAACACCAGTGGGAGCCCAACAAAATAATTTGTATAAGGCTGCCAATGAAGTACCTTCGAAGTGCAGTCATTGTTGTAATGTCGAGAAATACGGTGCCACTTTGTGTGCAGCAAGGTCCTACAAATAGCAATGTGATCCTCATTATCTGAAACACGATTGACTCTTGGCTCTGTCACAGTGTTCCAAATGTTATTCATTAAAAATGAATCTGTCTTTATCTCCGTGGATTCAGTGAAGTCGAGCATTGTTTTCATTGTGATGATAACCTTTTTTCCACAGCAATGATGCATTTTGTTATGATTAGCAAACCAATGAGAAAAGGTTGGCCAAACATTTTTGAATGACAATGCTGCCTCTAATTATTCAGCATTTTACTTTTATTTTGGGAAGGAGGTAGATTTATTTGTAAATTGTTCAATACCTTCCTCTTCAGTTATCGATGTTCTTACGATATTTACTTGACTCATTTTAGATTTTCCAAATCTGTTATTCAGCCTAACACCAGTTAGTTAAAATAAACAAGCTGAATTTCCTGTATTACTCACAGGTCATTTCACAGTCTTACAAAGAATAATGTGGATCAGATCTTATCAGTATCAAAACACTGTCATTGCATGACTGGGAAAGTACAAGTGATTAAACTGTTTGATTTGTAAACACGTTGTGCAATAAATGGCATTCCCAAATTCCTAAGAAGTGGCATCTCTAATGATATAACAATATGACAATCCACTGAAGCACTAAATGCCAATAAAGTAGTGAATTTTTATTAGTACAGTTACACTTCTCCAGTCCGGGACTCTTTAGTCCGTAAACATCCCTGGTCCGGCATCAGTCCTGGCATGGATGGCGTCCCGCGCTGTTCGTTGAGGTAAGTGGGCTGGGCAAGGAAAGGGAAGAGAAGGGCAGGCAGCTGACTGAGGAACCAAAGCTGGGCCTGGCCCCAGGCTCTCTCTCTCTCCCTGCTGCTCAGTGCCGCTGCAGCTCAGCGGGAGGCTCGCGGCTCAGCTCTCTTTCCCCACCGCGCCGTTTCCCTCCCCTCCCCACCCCGCCGCTTCCCTCCCCTCCCTGCCGCTTCCCTCCCCTCCCCTCCCCACCCCGCCGCTTCCCTCCCCTCCGCTTCCCTCCCCTCCCCCCCCACCCCGCCGCTTCCCTCCCCTCCCCGCCGCATCCCTCCCCTCCCCTCCCCACCCCGCCGCTCCCCTCCCCTCCGCTTCCCTCCCCTCCCCCCCCACCCCGCCGCTTCCCTCCCCTCCCCGCCGCTTCCCTCCCCTCCCCGCCGCTTCCCTCCCCTCCCCGTCGCTTCCCTCCCCTCCCCGCCGCTTCCCTCCCCTCCCCTCCGCTTCTCTCCCCTTCCCTCCCTTCCGCTCCCCGCCGCTTCCCTTCCCTCCGCTTCCCTCCCCGCCGCTTCCCTCCCCGTCGCTTCCCTCCCCTCCCTGCCACTTCCCTCCCCTCCCCTCCGCTTCCCTCCCCTCCGCTTCCCTCCCCTTCCCTCCCCTCCGCTCCCCTCCCCTCCCCGCCGCTTCCCTCCCCTCCGCTTCCCTCCCCTCCCCTCCCCACCGCTTCCCTCCCCTCCCCTCCCCGCCACTTCCCTCCCCTCCACTTCCCTCCCCTCCCCGTTGCTTCCCTCCCCTCCCCTCCCCTCCCCGTCGCTTCCCTTCCCTCCCCTCCCCTCCGCTTCCCTCCCCTTCCCTCCGCTTCCCTCCCCTCCGCTCCCCTCCCCGCCGCTTCCCCCCCCTCCGCTTCCCTCCCCTCCCCCCCCACCCCGCCGCTTCCCTCCCCTCCCCGTTGCTTCCCTCCCCTCCCCGTCACTTCCCTTCCCTCCGCTTCCCTCCCCTTCCCTCCCTGCCGCTTCCCTCCCCTCCCCGTCGCTTCTCTCCCCTCCCCTCCCCACCGTTTCCCTCCCCTCCCCTCCCCGCCGCTTCCCTCCCCTCCGCTTCCCTCCCCTCCCCGCCGCTTCCCTCCCCTCCCCTCCCCGCCGCTTCCCTCCCCTCCCCTCCGCTTCCCTCCCCTTCCTGCCGCTTCCCTCCCCTCCCCACCACTTCCCTTCCCTCCCCTCCCTGCCGCTTCTCTCGACTTCTAGACGACTAAATGCTGTGTAGTCGGCTTCTGCGCAGCACATGCGCAGAACACGTCCGGGTCGTTGTCAGCAGTGGTGTCAGCAGTTGACCTCCCATGGTTCGGAAAATTTTCTGGTCTGGCACTGGTCAGGTCCCAAGGGTGTCTGTACACACATTTATAGCCTTAATGGACTACGCAGTGAGGACTGAGTGGGGATTGGTAGCCTAGTGGTTATACTACTGGACTAGTAATCAGAGTTGTGAGTTCAAATCTCACCACAGCAGCTGAGGAATTTAAATTCAGTTAATTAAATAAAATCTGGAATAAAAAGCTAGTATCAGTAATCATGAAACTATTGGATTGTTGTAAAAACCCATTTGGTTCACTAATGTCCTTCAAGGAAGGAAATCTGCCGTCCTTACCTGGTCTAATCTATATGTGACTCCAGACCCACTGCAATATTGTTGATTCTTAACTGTTCTCTGAAATGGCCTAGCAAGTCTCTAACTTGTAACAAATCGCTACAGAAGACAATAACAATAAGAATAAAACCGAGAACCATTGACCGCCACACCGACTTCGGACATGACAATGGCACACGTAGCTCAGTCGACCCCTGCAAAGTCCTCCTCACTAACATCTAGGGACTTATGTCACAATTGGGAGAGCTGTTCCACAGACTAGTCAAGCAACAGCCTGACATAGTCATACTCACAGAATAATACCTTTCAGCCAATGTCCCAGACTCCTCCATCATCATCCCTGGGTATGTCCTGTCCCACTGGTCGGGAGGGAGTGGCCCTGGGAGTCCTCAACATTGACTCCGGACTCCATGACATTTCATGGCTTCAGGTCAAGGAAACCTCCTGCTGATTGCTACTTCCCGCCCTCTCTCAGCTGATGAATCAGTACTCCTCCATGTTGAACACTACTAGGAAAAAACACAGGGAGTAGCAAAGGCACAGAATGTACTCTGGATGGGGGACTTCAATGTCCATCCCCAAGAGTGGCTCGGCAGCACCACTACTGACCAAGCTGGCTGAATGCTGATGGACATAGCTGCCAGACTGGGTTTGCGGCAGGTGGTGAGAGAACCAACACGAAGAAAAAACCGACTTGATCTCGGCCACACCAACTACCTGTTGCGGATGCATCTGTCCATGACACCATTGGTAGCAGTGATCTCCGCACAGTCATTGTGGAGACGAAGACCCATCTTTACACTGAGGATACCTTCCATTGTGTTGTGTGGCACTATCACCGTGTTAAATGGGATAAGATTGAGAACAGATCTCGCAGCTCAAAACTGGGCATCCAAGGCGCTGTGGGCCATCAGCAGTAGAAGAACTGTATTCTCCCACAATCTGTAACCTCATGGTCTGGCATATTCCTCAATCTACCATTATTATCAAGCCAGGGGACCAACCCTGATTCAATAAGGAGTGTAGAAGAGCATGCCAGGAGCAGCACCAGGTGTACCTAAAAATGAGGTGCCAAACTGGGGGGAACTGCAGCACAGAACTACATGCATGATAACCAGCAGAAGCAGTATACTATAGACAGGGCTAAGCGATCCCACAACCAACGGATCAGATTAAAACTCTGCAGTTCTGCCACATCCAGTCATGAATGGTGATGGACGATTAAACAACTAACGGGGGGAGGAGGCTCCATGAATATCCCCATGTTCAATGATGGCGGAGCCCAGCACATGAGTGCAAAGTACAAGGCTGAAGTATTTGTAACCATCTTCAGCCAGAAGTGCCAAGTGGATGATCCATATTGGCCTCCTCCTGCGATCCCCACTACCACAGAAGCCAGTCTTCAGCCAATTCAATTCACTCCACATGATATCAAGAAAAGGCTGAGCGCACTGGATACAGCAAAGGCTATGGGCCCCGACAACATCCCGGCTCTCGTGCTGAAGACTTATGCACCAAAACTAGCTGCGCCTCTAGCCAAGCTGTTCCAGTACAGCTACAACACTGGCATCCAACCGAGAATGTAGAAAACTGCCCAGGAATGTCCTGTTCATAAAAATCAGTATAAATCCAATCCATCCAATTACCGCCCCATTAGTGTACTCTCAATCATCAGCAAAGTGATGGAAGGTGTACTGCTTGATAACACTATTGGTAGTGCTATCAAGCGGTACCAATAACCTGCTCACCAATGCTTAGTTTGGGTTTCGCCAGGACCACTCGGCTCCAGATCGCATTACAGCCTTGGTCCAGACATAGACAAAAGAGCTGAATTCCAGAGGTGAGGTGAGAGTGACTGCCCTTGACATCAAGGCAGCATTTGACCGAGTGTGGCATCAAGAAGCCCAAGTAAAACTGAAGTCAATGGGAATCAGGGGGAAAACTCTCCACTGGCTGGAGTCATACCTACTACAAAAGAAGATGGCTGTGGTTGTTGGCGATCAATCATCACAGCCCCAGGACATCACTACAGGAGTTCCTCAGGGCAGTGTCCTAGGCCCAACCATCTTCAGCTGCTTCATCAATGACCTTCTCTCCATCATACGGTCAGAAGTGGGGATGTTCGCTGATGATTGCAGTGCTCAGTTTCATTTGCAACTCCTCAGATAATGGAGTAGTCCATGCCTGCATGCAGCAAGACCTGGATGACATTCAGGTTTCGGCTGATATGTGGCAAGTAACATTTGTACCACACTAGTGCCAGGCAATGATTATCTCCAACAAGTAAGAGCCTAACCACCATCCCTTAACATTCAACAGCATTACTATTGCCGAATCCCCTACCATCAACATCCTGGGGGTCACCATTGACCAGAAACTTAACTGGGCCAGCCACATAAATACTGTGGCAACAAGAGCAGGTCAGAGGCCGGGTATTCTGTGGTCTCACCCCCTGTCTCCCCAAAGCCTAAGTCATAAGTCAGGTGTGTGATGGAATACTCTCCACTTGCCTGGATGAGTGCAGCTCCAACAACACTTAAGAAATTCAATACCATCCAGAACAAAGCAGCCCGCTTGATTGGCACCCCATCCACTACCTTAAACATAAACTCCTTCCACCACCGGCGTACCATGGCTGCAGTGTATACCATCTACAAGATGCACTGCAGTAACTCTCCAAGGATTATTCGGCAGCACCTCCCAAACCCGTGACCTCTACCACCTAGAAGAACAAGAGCAGCAGGCACATGGGAACACTATCACCTAAAAGTTCCCCTCCAAGTTACAGACCATCCTGACTTGGAAGTATATCGACATTCCTTCATCGTCGCTCAGTCAAAATCCTGGATCTCCCTCCCGAACAGCATTGTGGGAGTATCTTCACCACATGGACTGCAGTGATTCAAGAAGGCGGCTCACCAGCATCTTCTAAAGGGTAATTAGGATGGGCAATAAATGCTGGCCTTGCCAGCGATGCCCACATCCCAGGAACTAATAAAAAAAAGATAACAGACTCCCACTCCTGAAAAGATTGTGAAAAATAAATATAATGAGTAATGGCTCCAAATCTGTAACCTTTTAACTGTGGCCTGGATTTATTTCCAGCTCTATCGCTTTAAATTAAAACAACATTAAGTGCCGGAAATGTTAAATATTACTTAAAAAATACAAAGAAAATGTGGAGAATCACTTACCAAACCTTTCTGGAAATGCATGTTAAGCTCCCTCCCTACGTACTGGAAGGTTATCTAATATAAAGTGGTGCCAAAAGCTCAAAATTGTGAAGTTATTGTATGAATACTTAATGTAATCATATCAAATTCTCTCTTCAATATTTTAGTGCAGGTGTTAGTCATTCAAAATAAATGGTTTAATACTGTTAGAAGCAGAGCCTCAAACAGTAACAATTCTGTACTTTATTTTTATGTTGACTTTAAGATACGCGTTTTAAAAGATTATTTAAGTTCTGTACATTAAAATAATAAAATAATAATTTTTATTTATATAGTGCTTTTAACGTAGTAAAATGTCCCAAGGTGCTTCACAGCAGTGCTACAAGACAAAACAGATACATTTGACATTGAGCCGCAAAAGAAGAAATTAAGGTAGATGACCAAAAGCTTGGTTAAAGAGGTAGTAAGTAGCGTCTTAAATGAGGAAAGATAATGATATTTTATATACATAAAAATATATTTTTATATTCTAAAAAAAGCTTTTTTGTATCTGTGGGGAGAACCGCAAATTCACAAATATATCTGGAGGCAACCATGTGCCCATCTGGGTGTGGGCAGGGGAATGGGACTTCTCGCCTAGCTACTTCCTCAGGGACATAATTGCCTTCCTTTATTTGTAGATTAGTGGAATGTAAAGTTATTTTATGACAAGAAGGCCTTCAGGCCAAACATTTGGATGGCTGTAAAAGATTGTTGCTCTGGCCTTCTCAGGGCACCCTTGGCTTACTGCTTGGTCCCTTGGATCCTCCGATATGAGAAGGCCCAGGTGCAAGGCCTAACTCCAGCTTCCTCGCACGCACCTCCGTTTAGGGACCCTTCGGGCAAAGATGGAGGAAACTGAGGCAAGGCCATGCCTGTCCTTGGCCATGCTTATTGTAGGCGCAGGCCTAGGTCCATCACTTTGGGGAAGCATTGAAAATCCTGGGACAACTTAAAGGACGTCAAACTTGGTGTAACGGAACTTCACCCTTATATCCTGTGCTTAGCACCCCGAGAATAAACGTTCCCAAAGGACAAACCATAAGACAATTGGCAGCAATATGTTCTTATAATTTATTTTTGTAAAATATAGGATTATTTGGCTGTTCAATGAATATACTTTTATGTTGAAGGGCGTTTCCTAAGACAAAGGCACCTGCAAGGTACATATAAAATGGCTGCCAGAGATTCCGCAAAGCAGAACTTAGCTAGCCGACTTGACCACATTCCTAGTTAATTGACATAATTGCATTTCCTCACACAGGAACACACAAAAAGGCACGTTCAGCAGATATCTCTAATCAACAACCTCCAGACCCCCAGACAAGATGTCCTGGTAAAATGCTAAACAAATCTTGTAACAGTGTTAAGATAAGGAGGCTATGCGCACACAGAACCCAAGGACAGTAGATAAGGCCCAAATAAATCTATATGTAATCTATACTCGTTATGATTGGATTGTGTCCAGCCGAAGTGGGCTGAGTAACTGTAGTAAACTGCTGTAAAACATATAAGTATCGATGAATTTCTTTGTTCGGCAGAGAGGAGTGCCTGGTGTTACCCAAAGGCTTTCTCCCCGCCGGCGTAAATAAAACCGTTTTGACGTTTGGAACTGACCCGAGTGATGAGTGATTTTTCCAGGATTCATTCGCGCTAACAGTGGCGTAGTCAGCAGGATATTTCGGAGATCGCTTGATACCCTTGGAAACACCGGGTGAGTATTTAATTTAAACATATCCCGGGGCCGGGTGGTGCCCAGCGACCGATGAATATCAAACCTGTGAACAGGGTCGGACCAACAGGCAAAACAGTGGTAGGTAGTTCATTAAGGAGACGTAGAGCGCTATCGGGAATTGCTTAAAGTATTTAAGAATTGTATCATAAGCCTGGTGTAAGAAAGACATCGTGACAAACTTGTGACCCGACAGCTAGCCAGGAGATGGTCTACTACAAGTAGCGCTAGACAGAAAGCGGACCTCTGAGAGTAGATTCCTAATGGTTCTAATCCTACCCAGGAATAGCCAATGAACAGACAAAACTCGAGTGGGGCCAGACGGGTCCCTTACCCGCCACCTGGCGGAGAAACAGAAGAAAGTAATAGAAAGGATGATTAAATCAGGCTGGAAATCCCACGACCCGCCGGCTGACCAGCGGGAGTGGTGGAAGAAGGAAAAGAAAGATAAGGAAGAAAAGGCCTGGGTTCTGATTCTTCGAGCCCATGTAAAATTAACAGAGAAAGTAAATCAATCATGTATTAATCAATCATCATGTATTAATTGTAACTTGTGTAATTACGTAATGCCATAAAAAACCTGATAGTGACTATCTTGAGTGATGTATGGATCCAAAAATAGAGCCGGCCAAACAATAAGCTTTGTTGAATGAAGAGAGACTTTTGTGAATATTTGTCTTTGAATGAGAGTGCTTGTATGATTTTGACTGCGGAATATTTGAGGTAGGAATTGATGAATTTTTCATGTGTCTGAAAGCCTCTTTGAAAAAATGGTGAAGCTGTCTGTTTGTCTTAGCTCCACCCACTTTTTCAGACAGAGTGAAAGTTTTTTTTTAATCCTTTGTAGTGTTGTCCTGTATGTGGAAGTTTTAAGAAAATGTGAACCTAGAATTGAATTACATTTTAAGTTAGAATCGCAGGTACGGATTTATTTGGATGATAAGTTACGGAGCTAGGAAATGCACAAAGGATAGGTTTGTTGAGCAAAAGATAAAAAATGCGTGGTCCCGTTGGTTTTTTAAAAAAAAATGCCTTTTAAAAAAAAAGCCTGCGTGGGTCTCTCGAGGCTGCGGGCTGGGGAAGTACGCTCTCATTTTCCTTTGTGTAAAACCTTGATGCGAAAGCTTCTAGCTCAGTAAAAAGAGTTTAAATAAAAGATTTTGGTTGTATTAGAAAATCTTGGGTTTGGAAGCCTTTTTAATACAAGTACACTTACTGCGTCAGAAGCTGAAGCTTAAAAAGATGTAATTTATGAGATACTGTATGACAAAATTTAAGTTTCAGAGCAAAAGATTAGAGTTTTTGATGTTCAGCTTCTAAAACAGAAGTTAGGCACATAATTATTAAACAAGTACTTTGCATTCTGTGATCTGTGAATCACTAAGCATAAATGAGAAGTCCGATATTAAAAAAAACAGTATTACCATATTTGACATTTTGTAATTCAACAATAAATACAAATACTACAAAAGGGGAGCAGAAATTAGGATGGGAAAAGTGAAGAGCTAATTTTGTTGTGAAGGTTTCAAGTACCACTGGTTAAGAAAAGGCAATATATTTAAAATAAAAAGTTAAATCTGATCTTTTAAAAAAAAAGAAATAAAACTAAAAGGTTTGGAAACAATCTAGAAATCCCTTCAGGGATCAGGTCAAACTCTTGGGCAAATGGGGAGCTATCTGCAAAAGTGTAAAAGAGACTTTAGAAAAATTAGGATGTTAAAACGGCAGGCTTTAGCAGTTTAGAACAAAGGACAATGTAATGGCCTTGAAACTGGAACATTTGAGATAACGGAAAGCAGCTTTCAAAGCCTACTTGCTGGACTCGGTTCTAGTTTTGGAAAAGACATTTGAGATAACAGAAAGCAAGATTTAAAGTAAATCCCAAAAAGGCACAAATCGGACAAACCATGGTACAGTATCTAGTACACGAAATATCCCAAGGAACTAAGACCATGTCCAATGACAGGAAGGAGGCCATTAGGATTATGCCCCAACCAAAAACAGTCCGAGGGGTGTGTAATGTACTGGGGCTCTTTAACTATCGCAGGAATTTTGTATCTAACCGCGGCAATTGCAGAACCAATACAGCGGCTAGTGAAAGGGGGAAGATCATCCTTAGAAACTATAGAGTGGGGCCCCGAACAAGAAACAGCATACGGTAATCTGAAGGAAGCCCTAATGTCAGCTCCAGGGCTGGGACTCCCGAACATGGATCTCCCGTTCCATGTATATTGTGAGAACCAGGGAGGCTTCTATGGAGCCGTGGTGACACAAATGCATGGGAATAGGATGAGACCCGTAGCTTACTACTCGACACAGCAATCACCAGTGGTTGCCGGTCTGTCCAGGTGCGTGGCCGCACTGGATTGTGCCACTTGGGCAGTCAAAATTAGCGAGCCTGTCATAATGACAGGAGAAATAATACTGCACACAAAACACACACTGGTGGAAATGCTAAATGGGAGGCAGTCCTATTACCACATGATTGACTCGGATCAAGGGACTCATTTCATGGGTCAAGTGATGAAAGAAACTTGTAGAATATTCGGCATTAAGCAGAAGTTTCACATCCCATATCAACTGTGAATTCAGAGATGGTAGAGAGAATGAATCGGACCCTTAAAACTGCCTTGAGTGAGGCAATGAGGTTACCAGAAGGAATAGTGACAGGAGGAGCCGACTTACGAGACAGAATCAGAAAGTATGTGAGGGAATTGGGTGAGCAGTTGAAAAGTATGCGACAGGAGGTCTGGGACAGGCAGAAGGAGGAGGACGAAGGTGGTGTGATAACCGCCTCGGCTATAATCCCTGAGGTGGGGGCGAAGGTAATGGTTAAGGAGGTAGCAGAGAAACCAGGGTTCGCACCTAGGTGGAGCGGACCACATGAGGTATTAATTAGTGGAGATATGTGTGCTTGCATGAATATTAAAGGTAGAGGTCGATGGAAGCACTGGTTCCAGCTGAAAGAACATAAAGGTACAACAGATGGACTTTTTAGAGGAATAGTGGTGCCATTGATGTTGATTGGAGTTTGGATAATATTTAGTTGGGTCACCATGCAGGCTCGAGCACAACATGCTCAATGCAAAACCGACGGCCGCTCAGACAGGAACATGAAGTGATAGAGATGGTATGACTATAAAGAATATGGATAACCTCACCCTTCCCTCCGATTTCACAGAGTGACCTCGACAGGCATGAATAAAAGATGAGTAGACCAGAACCTAATACCTGGTGACGACCAGGCTATCTGTTTAAAATTTGCAGATAAAACACTCACCGAGATGGGATCGCAGCGGCTACTTCGACTCTGGAGACTCAGGATACTGGGAACCTTAAGGCCCACGCAAGCACTGGATAATACAGACGGACTACGAAAGATACAGCACACTCAGGAAAGACACAACTACATGAACTATGGGGTTTTGTTTAATTTGACTGACAGAATATGCATTCCAGCAGCCAAAGACTGGAGCAAGGACAGAACTTATTTTAACGCATGGCTACAAGTACACTCGAGCAAGGACAAAGTATGCGTGCAATGTTCCACCGATATAAGGGTCAGCTGCATCGGGAGAAGGGAGGCCAGAGGGTCCGATAAATGTACTTTTGGAATAATTTGTGCGCCCCCTGTCGAGCCCCAACCAACGGTTACCTACCGAAAGGGGGTGGGAGTGTGCGAGTATTATGAGGAGGTAGGGGCAGCAGCCGTATCTTTGTATGTATGCTTTTCGCCTCCTCCTCCAGAACAACCTCCACCCAGCCTGAGAACTTGCCGTGTCCCACAACTACTAAGGGACTGGAAAATGGGATTATACTGTTCAACGAAGGTGAATTATTATATGATAATTTTAAGCATGAAATTGTGCCTGTTCTGATCAATATCTCAGTCATACGAATGCCGGAATATTGTACGGAACAAGCAAGAAATATGTATAGTGTATTAAGTAAGGTTGTAATGCAGCAGGCTGCCATGCCATGGGCGCCAGTAGATTCCGAGGACAGGAGCAGGTTCATAGGACCAAGAGGGGAATAGTTAATGACACTGCTACCGGTTTTAACACATTGAACCTCCATAGTAAACTCACTGGATATACAAGGGGTAAACGAAAAGGTGGAAAACTTAAAGGGGTGATGAAAGGACTATTAGAATGGGCAGAGCAGAATCAGGAAGATCAAGCTAACCTAGGAAGAGAGGGCGTGGAAATACAATTGGATGGTATTTCAATACTAGAAACTCATGCCAAAACAATTAATCTCCTCATCGATAGAGAGAAGGAAGATGCCAGAAAGTTCAGACAGGGACAACTCTGTCACGCTTATGGGTTATGGATGGTGGGACAGATACGACACAACCTTGATCAGATCCAAAGGGGGGAGGTGCCAGACTGGATAGACAGCCCACATCTGGCTCAGTTGGCCAAACTGAAGGGGTCACTGGATAATTGCACTTTGAAGGGACTGACCAGAGTATACCCAGTGATCCCAAATTGCCCAATGGGCAAAGCTGCTGGAGTGGGAATAGTCCTGATGATCCCTATAGTCACATAAGACTCAGGGCCGTTTCCCCTTTTATCAACTGGAGAATATCGGGACCATACGGGAGAACACTCCCTCCATTACTATCTGACCGCAATCTCTGCTGTCCGCAGAGACAACACACTCTATGGGATCTCCCTGACGGGATGCAAGCAGAGGGGTGACGTTACGGTGTGGCCTCACCCGGTGGGACAAGGAGAATTAGACGAGTGTGGGTTCAATCGAACAGATGTATTAGAAATAGTACCTGCCCCCACACATTTTGCCAGAGCAGGTTACAGAGGCAAAGGGAAGTACTGTGTCTCTACCACGGAACACTTTTATCAGTACAATGGCCTACAATGCCAGATCCCACAGACAAACTTTTGCTTTACGCCTCTACGACCCGTTACTATAGGACAAGCTCGCATTATCCAGGTTAACGTCGAGGTACCAAAATCATCGATTAGCTCCACGATCACCTGTAGGATTATGACGAGCCAGAGCAGGCCCCTATCCCACATTTAGCCAAGGTATTGAGGGTACTAAGACTCAGAGTGGGCCAGTCTATCAAGCTCTACCACCAATTACAGACAAAGATTAAAATATTGGAAAAGGATACCGACTTAAGAGTTACAAAACCCGAGTTGGTGGAGAAAGATCTGAAACTGGGGGATGAATGTAAATATCCACCTCTGGATTCGAATAATATCACACATACTGGTTGGGTTACAGCTGGTCTTGGCGCTAACATGGGGTGTTATGGCCTGTCGATCCTGCAGGCATTATGCACGACAAAGGGGAATCAGAACCAGAGCTCAAGTAAACAAGGAGATCTGTCTATCAGAAGGACAGGGTAATTTGAACTATATCTATTTGATCTAAGCAACTGGAACTCCTGAAACCACGTGACTGGCCAGCATGTTGAGGCAGGGAGTACCGGGTGGTACGTAAAACAATAAATGAGGTAACAAATAGTGTTGGTTAAAGAGACTAGGACTAGTCACTTCCCGAAAGGGGGGATTGTAGAAGGGCGTTTCCTAAGGCAAAGGCACCTGCAAGGTATATATAAAATGGCTGCCAGAGATTTCGCAAAGCATGAGGGAAACTTAGCTAGCTGACTTGACCACATTCCTAGTTAACTGACATAACTGCATTTCCTCACACAGGAATACACAAGGCACGTTCAGCAGATGTCTCTAATCAACAACCCCCAGAGCCCCCAGACAAGATGTCCTGGTAAATGTCCTTGTTCAGCCATGAACTCATTGAATGGCGGTGTGGTCTCGAAGGGCCGAATGGCCTACTCCTGCACCTATTTTCTATGTTTTTATGTTTCTAAAATGGTATTCCTGTAACAGTGTTACGACAAGGAGGCTATGCGCACACAGAACCCAAGGACAGTAGATAAGGGGGGCTTGGAAAACATCACGAGACCATGAGTAACCCCCTAGCTGAACATGAAGTGATTCCATTGGCCCAAATAAACCTATATGTAATCTATACTCGTGATGACTGGATTGTGTCCAACCGAAATGGGCTGAGTAACTGTAATAAACTGTTGTAAAGCATATAAGTAGCGATGAATTTCTTTTGGCAGAGAGGAGTGCCTGGTGTTACCCAGAGGCTTTCTCCCCGCCGGTGTAAATAAAACCCTTTTGATGTTTGGAACTGACCCGAGTGACGAGTGAATCTTCCAGGATTCATTCGCGCTAACATTTCATATCACCTGTAGAGAGAGATACAGCCATGCATGTGGATTGCTACAGGACTTGTGTCATGCCGATTGTGTTGGTTCATGTTCCTCACACTGTCAGAGTCAGGTGTCTCCTTCTCTAGAGTTACGCAGACAGAAGTTACGGCTCCGACTCTTGTGTTCCTGGCTAGTAAAATATCTATTACAATTCAGTTCCAATTAACTGAAAGGATCAATACAATTAAAGAGAAAATTCCTGGCATTGGAACCGAGAATAAAGTTTTTCCTCCTATGAGGAAAGAACCTGCACAGGAATGAGATTAAAGATATATCGATGTAGTTCCATGTATTGTTCACATCCCACGAGTATTAACTGGCATGGTCTTCCATTTTAATACACACATTCCAGGAATGAAAACAGGATGATGACATCTGTGATACTCTCAGGCAAATGAGAAGCTGGAGAAATGTTCCTATCACAGAAAAATGTAACTTTTAGAATGTCGGCCGACTTAATGCTGATGCAAAAATAGCATTCAGCTCCTGTTCTAACACTGGTTTGATTCAATTTTAAGATGCTTCTTGCCAGTGGACTAAAAACACTAAAGACAAATTGAATCAATCTTGGTAGTCCAATAAATTATGGCCTAAAGATTTGGCACCGTAGCGTCAGATTTTTTGGCGACCCTGGAAAATTCCGGCCAAAGTTTATTTTGATATGATTGTGGTATGCAGTCAGCACTGCTCCAAAACTGAAAATAATCCTCATTTCCCCTTTACCTGCAAATGATACCTAAAAGAAGCATATTACCAATAAATATTCTGGAATTCACATTTGTATCATATTATTTTAGGAATTTGCAGACAAAGGGAAACAGAGCCAGTTAGCTGAACTTTCACATCAAAGAATAATCAAGGCAGAGCTTCCTCCTGAAAATCCCAACAGAAAATGTTGGTGCGAACCTGCCAATTTGTTATCAGAAGCCATTTCCAGATATAGAATCTTATTCTTTAATATGAAGCCAAGACTGTGATTTTACCGTAACCATCAGTCAGGAGAAAAGAAATAGCTTGATCTTTTTTACTGTGGAAATCCCAGACTGAATATTTGGGAAGTGCTTAGGTTCTGGCAATAACTTTTGCATGACAATCGCTGGTATGATCTAGAACTGGGGTGTCCAAACTACGACCTGTGGAGCACAGGCTGCCCTTGAGTCCTCTCAATACAGTCCACAGAGCTGTAGAGATCAGCTTATCTCTGGTCTTTCAAATAATCAGGATCGACTGCAAACCAATATTGTGGGTATATTGTGTTTCATCAGAGTTTAAGACGGACTATAACATGCTAGTTACACAGCAATAACATACAATCATGACAAGCAGCAAGTACCGGTCCGATCAGACAGATGGCTAATGTGCGCAAACTGTTCTCCGGCTTACGGCTTCTCTTCCTCTCATCTAGAACGTCCAACAGTTTTAACTTCGGTGAACATGGGTTCACTCTCGGAAGAGCTTTCAACCAGCCCCACTCTTGTATGGCTCTCCCCTCCACCGTCTATGTGAACAAGCTCTCATGGTGTTTGTTTTATTCTCTTTTTAGGGGTGGGCCTGGGTAGAATATTGACAAGACCATTTAACCTATAGAGATTCCTCTTAAAACTAGGTGCCCAATGGCACATCGAATTCTTTGTTTCAATTCGTAGATGAAAGCCCACCCCTGAAGAGGTCTCCTATTCTTTGCCAATTTGTCTTTCTTGTTTATACATCCTGAAGATTCCTCCATTGGAATTCATCTTATCTCACTTGTCCCTATCCTCCCTGGTACATCCAGTACAAGGCCTGGCCTTGTACCCTCTTAATCAGGAGGCCCAAGCCAGAGCTGTCTTGCTCAGCCTGTCATTATCCAAACTAACTCCCTTTAATCTAACATACTGCTCCATTAACTTCCATAAATTCTTTTTATTCTATATTTTTTATACTAATTAACTTCTAATTATCTTTGCAAGCAGTTCTGTTAAGCTGACTCCAATTCCTATCTTAGCATTATAACATGGTAATTAGTAACAATAGAAGAAACGTAGGCATTGAGCCTTAGTTGGTCAAATGGGAGATACATAAACAAAGTTGAAATCCTAACTAGAAAACAGCAGATAGCTAGCTTGGAAACAGGATTATATATGACCGTCACAGTGCAGAGTGCTATAACATCTGCAGGGAACCAAAAATATAAGCAACTTCTAAGCATCTATCTAGTTATTCTAATATTAGTCTGAAGAGTCTTTTTGTCTCCAGTTTGTCTCATGTAAGCACAGTTTTGTTTGCATACATTTTCCAACAGAGTCAAGGTGACTCAATACTTGTGCCTGTATAGCTTACTTCCTGGTTTTTCTTGTTTGATTTTAATGGATCTGGAACTTTGAAAAGGGCTGTTTTTATCAATGCTGCTTCACTGCTGCATAATTTCTAAATCAAAACACCAGGGAGCCGAAATTGCCCCTGCCTAAAACAGGGCGCACGCACACTGTTTCTATGGTTTTTACTGCCACGGTGGTGAGGTGGCCTCTTGAGCAAAATTCCACTTTGTTTTTTTTTCACTCGGATCTGGAAGTCGCTCTTAATGGGGGCAGATATGCGGTGGTGACACCACTAACGGAGCGGAAGTTGGGGCGGTGCGGAGTGGACGCCGCGATGATGTCATCACAGCGCCACATCACCACGGCTCTCCCCTTCACTTAAACAGGAGAGCCTGTGCGATCTTTAAACTTCGGCCCACTAGGCCACCAGGGAGGGTTTCAGCTGGGCCAGTGGCCTGCCAGGCTGCCTGTTGGCACCCCAGCCGAACCTGGGAGCATAAGTGTCAGGCCGACATGACAGTCGACCAACAAAAATAATCATGGCGGCAGCGGCAGTGCGCCCTCAAGGGGAGCCGCACCGCCATTGCAGAAGGCCTCAGCCTCACTGGACTGCTGCGAAAAAGCTTGTTTTGGCACCGGGGGCGGGCCGAAGATTTTCACAGTGGAATTTCGTCGTCGGGGGGAACATCGGCGGCGCGCACTGTAATGACAGATCAGCAGCAGCAGAGCGGCAGGCGGCTAGCGGGTCACCGCCGGGATAACAGGGTGTGGAATTTTGATAATGGCGACCATTACATGAAAAGTCGGCGGCTGCAGTGTGGCCGCCGCTTTCCGGTGTTAAGAGGCCTTAAGGAAAGGGGCAATTTCAACCCCCAGGATGTTAGTATCTGCAGCTTGAGATAGATGCAAATTAATGGGAATGTGGATTTAAACATTTTGTGTGGCCCAAGAGGCTACCTGGTATGTACCCAAGTAGCCCATGATAACAAAAAGCTTGGACACTGCTGATTTTGGGATCTCTTTATCTATCTACAGCCACCCATATGCTCCCTCAACCTAATTAGCAGAGGAGCAGGGTTTATCACTGCAGCTCTTTTGCTTCGTAGCTGTTTGGATGTTTCAGTAACACAAGGCCATTTTGCTGCTAGTAGACTTCCAAGAAGGGAATGGGAAAATCAATACTATGAGGCTGCCAACTGCTCTCCCCACCAGACTACCAGATTAAAAGGGACAAATGCACAAATCTTAAAATCCCTCTCCTCATTAGAGTGATGGAGTGGCAGGCATCCTTGTGATAACAGTGCCTCTGCCTGACTCACTGTATTCTAGTTATTTTGATAATAGATGATATATTGGCCTACCCTTAGAGGTAGTGAATCATGAAAAAGTGGTTAGATGATGCCAAGCTTAGTTTTAAAAACCTGTAGACGGCAGGAGGAAGGGATGACAAGGAAGGGAAGGAGTTTTCAGATCCTGGGAAAGAATAATTAGTATAGGAGGTGCTATAACGGGATTTGGTTTCAACACAGTAAGCACTCAGGGAGGAGGAAAATCATGAAGGACAGTTTATTTAGAGCTTAGAGGAAACAAGAGAGGAAAGTACCATATAATCATGAGTAGTTGCAGCTAAGGAATTAAGGATATTACAGTAAAATATTGTTTTAAGAATTCTGAATGATCGTAACACCCTGCCTATTAGTTTGATTGTTAATATAATTATTTTGCTTAAGTACAAAACCATAGAGACAGGCTAACTCCTGTCTAGTCTAAGGCAGTTTCTAATCTAACTTACTACCATATTCTATGAGTAATGTGAACTGTTGTTTTGGAACACATCAGCATATTAAGACCAGTGAACTATTCACCTACATATATGACGACACTTGGCTGTTATCAGTTGTTGACTTTATCACAGTTTATCAGATTTTGTCTTCGAAAAAGAAATAAAACCACAGATAAACAAGGTATGAAACACAGCAGGGGCTCATCCTTGCTCAAAATAACAGGAAGGCACTCAGGAGATATTCACCAACCGAAAGCCTTAATGACAGAATGTGCCGTTAAATGCAGCTGCAAGGCTAAGGTTATATTTGAACAAAAGTGGATAATGTCCTCAAACACAGCTTACAATTCAGCATTCCTCTCTCATTACTGTATAATGTACTGAGGATGTTTGCTACATTAGAAACAGCAGAAGAGAGATTTGATTTTCATTTAAGTTGTTTTAATGAAATGTATTAAATGCGTCCAAGACCCTCCCACATGCCACTAATTGCTGAAGCCAGTCTCCTCTTTCTACTGTTAACAACCAGTAAATAGCATGAGCCAACTCTGCCTCTCCATATATGGCCTGCAATCATTTTCCTAAAGTCAATACGATTCCAAACTTTGTGATGTTTAGATCACAAGTATTTAAAGACCAATGAAGAGTTCACCTACTGTACAAAGCTGTCCCTTTACCTATCTGTATGTACCTTTCAATGATGTATGTATCTATGAGTGCTGCATATATATATGAGTGCTTATATATGGTGTGAGTGCTGTATGTTTGTGTGTGCACTGTATGTATCTGTGAGTGCTGTATATATCGTGTGAATGCTGTATATATCGTGTGAGTGCTGTATATATCGTGCGAGTGCTGTATATATGGTGTGTGCGCTATAGGTATCTGTGAATGCTGTATATATTGTGTGAGTGCTGTATATATCGTGTGAGTGCTGTATATATGGTGTGTGCGCTGTATGTATCTGTGAGTGCTGTATATATTGTGTGAGTGCTGTATATATCGTGAGTGCTGTATATATCGTATGAGTACTGAACGTATCTGAATGCTGTATGTATCTGTGAATGCTGTATATATCATATGAGTGCTGTATGTATTTGTGAGTGCTTTATATATCTGGAGAGATCCCAGAAAGGTCATTAGGAGGGACCTCCATTTTAAAGGGCTAACAACAGAAGCCATACAAAATTGGAAAGCAATATTTAGTAACATTAAAAAAAACTTTCATGTCTCAATGCACTTAGAGTCCATTTGTTTAGTTTTTTCCAGAATAGATTTTATTTTTTTCCTGCTGGCTGCGTTTCTTTCTAGTTCTTGATCTTCTGCTTTGAAGAAATATATTATGATATTGGCCCGTTAATTCTAGTCGTGTGCCTTTAATTCAGATATGTGTATCTTTAAATGGCAGTTTGAGAATTTGAAATCAGCTTTAAAGATCTGGAAATAAGAAAAATACTGGTATGATTAAAAGTCACTATGAAGCTGTCGGATTGTCATAAAAACCCAACTTGTTGACTAATATCTTTTAGGGGTGGAAACCAGCCGGCTTTAATTATTCCAGCTTAATCGTGACTCCAGTCTCACTAGTGGACTCCTAACTGCCTTCTGAAGTAGCCGAGCAAGCATCGGGCAACTAGGGATGAGCAATAAATGTCGGCTGTTATGTATATTAACTGGGTTTTACCTGCCACCAGAGGGCACGACTGTCGGAGTCCTAAAGGTCACTGGCAGACACATGCAAGCTGTGTATATAATGTTGGCAGCCATGTTGAATCCTCATTTTGAGAATAAATAAACTGGTGTAAGGTCATGCCTGAACTAGCTCACCGTACTTAGCCTCGTGGAGTTATTCGATACTTGACAATTGGCGACGAGTTAAAAATATGAACTTTCACGCAGCCATGTCTGTTGGAATCTTGGAGAGATTCATGGAAGGGGAAGACTGAGAGGATTTCACTGATCGCCTCGACCAGTACTTCGTAGCCAACGGATTGGAAGGAACCGATAACGCAATTAAGTGCAGGGCAGTTCTCCTCACCGTTTGTGGGTCAAAAATATATGGCCTTATCGAGAATCTACTCTCACCGACTCGACCCACGGATAAGACTTAGGATGAATTGTATACACTGGCTCGGAACCACTTTAAACTGAAGGAAAGCATCATCATGGTGAGGTATCGTTTCTATACGCACAATCGCTCTGAGGGCCAGGACGTGGCGGAATTTGTCGCCGACCTGAGACGTCTCGCTGGGCCGTGCAACTTTGGAGCTGTGTTGGAGGAAATGCTGCGGGATTTTTTCGTGCTTGGCATTGGCCATGAGGTCATCCTTCCAAAGCTGCTGGCTGCTGAATCTCTAGACCTGAGCAGGGCCATCACGATCGCCCAGGCATGCATGTCCACGGACGAAAACTTGAAACAGATATCTTCCCAGCATCGAAACTCACCGGCAAGTACTGTGCATAAAGTAATATCGTCGGCAGGCAGAGCTGCACATGGCAGGGCCTACCTGTCCGCATTCGTATGACCTGTAACTGCTCAAAGTCCGCCATCGGGGGTGAATCAAATCTCGCCTTGTTGACATTGCGGGGGCTATCATCGGGCCCATCAATGCCGATTCAAGTGATACGTGTGCAAAGGCTGTGCAACAATGGGGCACCTTCAGCGAATGTGTCCGCAACCGAGCAAGCGTGCTGCGACACACCACGTGGCTGAGGATGATCGATCCAGCGTGGATCAAGCGGCACAGGCAACTCAACCTGAGGTACAGGACAAAGAAGTGTATGGGGTACATTCTTTTACTAAAAGTTCTCCAATAATGCTGGAAGTTAAATTAAATGGGGTTCCAGCATCCATAGAATTGGACATGGGTGTGAGTCACTCAATAATGAGCCAGAGGGCTTTTGAAAAGCTGTGGGACACTAAGGCAAAAAGACCTAAACTAAGCCCAATCAATGCGAAGCTGCGTACCTACACCAAAGAGCTCATACCAGTCATTGGCAGTGCTGCAGTAAAGGTATCGTACGATGGAGCTGTGCATGATTTATCGTTGTGGATCATTCCAGGCAATGGCCCAACGCTGTTCGGCAGGAGTTGGCTAGAGAAAATTAAATGGAACTGGAATGATATTAAAGCCTTATCATCAGTGGATGAAGCTTCGTGTGCTCAAGTGCTGAGGAAGTTTCCCTCGTTGTTCGAACCAGGCATCGGCAAATTCATGGGAGCCAGAGTGCAGATCCACCTAGGCCCGGATGCAAGGCCCGGCCATCACAAGACTTGGGCGGTTCCGTACATGATGAGGGTGAAAGTCGAGATCGAACTGGACAGACTTCAACGGAAAGGAATCATATCACCAGTCGAGTTCAGCGAATGGGCCAGTCCAATTGTCCCGATGTTGAAAAGTGATGGCACGGTCAGGATCTGCGGCGACTACAAGATAACAAACTGAGTCTTGATACAGAATCAGTACCTGTTACCCAAGGCTGACGATCTGTTTGCAGTGCTAGCGGGGGGGAAGTTCTTCACCAAATTGGACCTGACCTCCGCTTACATGACACAGAAGCTAGTCAAATCTTCGAAAAAACTGACGTGCATCAACACACACAAAGGACTGTTTATATACAACAGATGCCCTTTCGGAATTCGCTCGGTGGCAGCCATATTTCAGAGAAACATGGAGAGTTTGCTGAAGTCTGTCCCGAGAACCGTCGTGTTCCAAGATGACACCCTGATCACCGGTCGCGACGCCACCGAACACCTGCACAACCTGGAAGTCGTCTGGACAGAGTGGGACTCAGGCTAAAACGCTCCAAGTGCGTTTTCGTGGCACCAGAGGTGGAATTCCTGGGAAGAAAGATTGCAGTAGACGGCATCAGACCTCCAGACTCGAAGACAGAGGCCATCAAGAATGCACCCAGACCCCAGAGTGTGACGGAGCTGCATTCATTCCTGGGTCTTCTCAACTATTTCGATAACTTTCTACCTAGTTTGAGCCCTTCCTAGAGCCCTTGCACATGTTGCTGAGAAAGGGTAATAACTGGGTTCGGGGAAAATCTCAAGACAGAACCTCTGAGAAGGCCAGGAACCTGCTATGTTCCAATAAATTACTGGTACACTATGACCTATGTAAGCGGTTCATGCTGGCCTGCGACACCTCATCATAAAGGTTCGGTTGTGTGCGCCAGCAAGCCAACGTATCAGGCAAACTCCAATCAGTTGCATACGCATCCAGAAGTATGGTAGAGAAAGAGGCTTTAGCATGCGTATATGGAGTCAGGAAAATGCACCAATACCTGTTTGGGCTTAGGTTTGAGCTTGAAACAGACCACAAGCCGCTCATTTCATTGTTTTCTGAGAACAAAGGTAGAAACACCAATGTCTTGTCCCGCATCCAAAGATGGGCACTGACATTATCTGCTTATGATTATGTCATCTGCCACAGACCAGGCACCGAAAACTGTGCTGATGCGCTTAGCCGGCTACCATTGCCCACAACCGGGGTGGAAATGCCGCAGCCCACAGAGTTGCTGCTGGTCATGGATGCCTTTGAGAGCGAGGGGTCACCAGTCACAGCTCGCCAAATTGGGATTTGGGCCAGCTAGGATCCTGTACTGTCAGCATAAAAAGGTGTGTCCTAAATGGAAATTGGTCTGCCATTCTCAGGGAAATGCAGGATGAAATTAAGCCTTATAGCCGCCACAAAGATGAATTGTCTATTCAGTCTGATTGTCTGTTATGGGGTAATCATGTTGTTATGCCAAAAAAAGGCAGGGAAACTTTTGTGCGAGATTTACACAGTCCCCACCCAGGCATTGTCATGATGAAGGCCATTGCCAGATCTCACATTTGGTGGCCCGACACTGACTCGGACTTGGAGTCATGCATGCATCAGTGCAACACTTGCATGCAACTGAGTAATGCACCTATGGAGGCTCCACTGAGTCTGTGGTCATGGCCATCCAAACCGTGGTCAAGGATCCACATAGACTTTGCTGGCCCCTTTCTCGGCAAAATGTTTTTAGTGGTAGTGGACGCTTACTCCAAATGGATTGAATGCGTAATCATGTCATCCAACATGTCCACAGCCACTATTGAAAGCCTCCGGGTCATGTTCGCCACCCATGGCCTGCCAGACGTCCTTGTCAGCGACAAAGGACTGTGTTTCACCAGTTCGGAGTTCCACGAGTTTATGACCCGTAATGGCATCAAGCATGTCAGGTCTGCCACTTTCAAACCCGCGTCTAACGGTCAAGCGGAGCGGGCTGTCCAAACCATTAAGCAGAGCCTAAAACGCGTGACTCACGGCTCCCTACAGACCTGTTTGTCCCGCATTCTGCTCAGTTACCGGACGAGATCCCACTCGCTCACCAGGGTCCCTCCTGCCGAACTGTTAATGAAGAGAGCCCTCAAAACTAGGCTCTCCCTTGTACACCTGGATCTCAATGTTCATGCCGAAACCAGAAGGCAACGGCAGCAATGGTACCACGATCGTGCGGCCATATCACGTGACATTGCTGTTCATGACCCTGTGTTTGTCCTGAATTATGGTCATGGTCCAAAGTGGGTTGCTGGCACGGTTTTGGCCAAGGAGGGGAACAGGGTGTTTGTAGTCAAACTGTTAAATGGCCAAACATGCAAGAGGCACATCGACCAAACCAAACTGCGATTCACAGACAACCCAGAACAAAGTGAAGATGACATCATCATGGACCAACCAATACACATCCAACCATCAGTTGACCCTCGTGCCATTCACGAAGACGAACCTACCATCCCCGACAGTCCTGTCAGACCGACTGCTCCGCAATGCAGCAATGGTCCTACTAACTCACTCAAGCTCCTGTTCGAACTGAGATCAACCAGGGAGCGGAAGGTCCCGGACCGTCTTAACTTGTAAATACAACCTGTACCAAGGACTTTGGGGGGGAATGATGTTATGTATGTTAACTGGGTTTTACCTGCTACCGGAGGGCACGACTGTCGGAGTCCTAAAGGTCACTGGCAGACACGTGCAAGCCGTGTATATAATGTTGGCAGCCATGTTGAATCCTCACTTTGAGAATAAATAAACTGGAGTAAGGTTATGCCTGAACTAGCTCACCGTACTTAGCCTCATGGAGTTATTCGATACTTAACACCGGCCTTGCCAGCAACATTCAGATCCTGAAAACAAATAAAAAAGATATGATCTACAACAGACAATAAAAGGGTTCCAAAGTTTGTTTCATCTGAAAAGGTTGTTAACAAATGTTGCTTTTTAATAGATGCAGATACTGACAGAAATTTCACCACAATTAGTTGCCATCAATAAAGTTATATTGAGTAACTTCCTGTAAGTTTCTTACATCCCCAGTTTATATAGGCGGTTAAAGGATGCAGTAATATATTAGCTGTCACTGAGGATAACTCTTGTGAACTGATGCTTGCTTCAATGCAGGCAGTCCTGGATCTAGACCGACCTGTCAATCACTCAGTGGGGAATAGTGCATCTTGCTGGAACATATTAAGCTGTGTTTCAGAATGTGACCTGGCAGCAAAGAAATAAACCTATGGAGCAGCTTTGTGTCACGAGCACAAGCTGAAGAAAGACTGATGTAAGTTGATGTGAGCTGAGTTCAGGTTATAAGACTGTAGCGGTTTTACTGTGATACGTAACACTTCAATCCGATCAGTGGCTTTTAGACAAATTTTTCCGTTAGTGAGGTTGGAACGAATGTACCAGAGTCCTTGTCTGGTCAATGTCAGGTAGACGAATGAGAGAGCAGTCCTGGCAGTTTTACCCACTAACCTCCTCCTTATGCCCCCCTTTTTAAAAAAACTATGTATGATTGAGTATTCGTTTCATAGGTTTAGAATAAAAATTACTTTACTTTTTTTTTTAAACGTGCAGCTGCTTTTTAAAAATATATATGTTTTCTCTTTAACACTGTACAATAATAAAGGAATTAAAAACTGAAATGCTGGAAATACTCAGCAAGTCAGACAGCATCTGTGGAGAGACAAACAGAGTTAATGTTGCAAGTCGATAACCTTTCATCAGAATAATAATGAAGGATTATCTGTTCCCATTTCTACAGGAAAAATGAGCTATATTTAGGTATGTGAAGGAGAATGACAGCAGTGAATCTACTTGGAACTGAAGGAGAGTGAGGGCATGTTCTGGTGTTCAATAACCCATCAGTGTCATCTTAAACCTGGCATGTTATAAGATGCATAAAGCAGATTAGATTACATACATCCTCCCTGGTAGTGTAATCGGGCATTATCAAACTGCGGAAGTGGCACTTGTGGGTAAATGAGGTGTACCAGTCTCAGCTAGCTGCAACTTTCAAATCTCGTTGCTATTCAGGAAACTGCCCGACCACTTGACTGTACCCATACGATTGCTGGTGCATTTTCATTCTTGTGGGCACGCAGGGCAAAACACAGGAAAACCACCAAGGTAGTGCAATGAAAAGTCAGATTACAATCTTGCTGCCCTGAAGCCTGGACATAGTTTATTTTTCTCTCTATAGCTTTTTTTTTACATTAAAGGTGCTTTATAAAAGCGAGTTATTGTTGTTGTTTAAAGTGTGTTTTTCATACTGCAAATGTAATGCCCCCATTTAAAAAGGAGGCAGACAAAAAGCAGGAAACTATAGACCAGTTAGCCTAACATCTGTCGTTGGGAAGATGCTGGAGTTAATTATTAACGAAGCAGTAGCGGGACATTTGGCAAAGCAAATGCAGTCAAGCAGAGTCAGCATGGTTTTATGAAAGGGAAATCATGTTTGACAAATTTGCTGGAGTTCTTTGAAGATGTAATGAGCAGGGTGGATAAGGGGGAACCAGTGGATGTGGTGTATTTGGATTTCCAGAAGGCATTCGATAAGGTGCCACATAAAAGGATTCTGAACAAGATAAAAGTTCACGGGGTTGGGGGTAATATAGGTAGCATGGATAGAGGATTGGTTAACTAACAGAAAACAGAGAGTCGGGATAAATAGGTCATTTTCCAGTTGGCAAACAGTAACTAGTGGGGTGCCGCAGGGATCGGTGCTGGGTCCTCAACTATTTACAATCCATATTACTGACTTGGACAAAGGGACCGAGCCAAGTTTGCTGATGATACAAAGATGGGTGGGAAAGCAAATTGTGAGGAGAACACAAAAAATCTGCAAGAATATAGACAGGCCACGTGAGTGGGCAAAAATTTGGCAGATAGAGTATAATGTGGGAAAATGTGAGGTTATCCACTTTGGCAGAAAAAACTGGAAAAGCAAATTATAGTTTAAATGGAGAAAAATTGCAAAATGCTGCAGTACAGAGCGACCTGCGGGTCCTTGTGCATGAAACACAAAAAGTGAGTATGCAGGTATAGCAAGTAATCAGGAAGGCAAATGGAATGTTGGCCTTTATTGCAAGGGGGTAGAGTTAAAAAGCAGAGAAGTCCAGCTACAACTGTACAGGGTATTGGTGAGGCCACACCTAGAGTACTGCATCCAGTTTTGGTCTCCGTATTTAAGGAAGGATATATTTGCATTGGAGGCTGTTCAGAGAAGGTTCACTAGCTTGATTCCGGAGATGAGGGGGTTGACTTATGAAGATAGGTTGAATAGGTTGGGCCTATACACTTTGGAGTTCAGAAGAATGAGAGGTGATCTTATCGAAACACATAAAATAATGAGGGGGCTCGACTCGGTGGATATTTCCACTCATAGGGGAAACTAAAACTAGGGGGCATAGTCTCAGAGTAAGGGGCTGCCCATTTAAAACTGAGATGAGGAGAAATTTCTTCTCTCAGAGGGTTGTAAATCTGTGGAATTCGCTGCCTCAGAGAGCTGTGGAAGCTGGGTCATTGAATATAATTAAGACAGAGATAAGACAGTTTCTTAACCGATAAGGGAATACGGGGTTATGGGGAACAGGCAGGGAAGTGGATCTGAGTCCATGATCGGATCAGCCATGATCTTATTAAATGGCGGAGCAGGATCGAAGGGCCAGGTGGCCAACTCCTGCTTCGATTTCTTATGTTCTTATTATTGAGGATGTATCTACGAATTCTACTTGTTTGGTTTTAACAGAGGCCCCTTCTGTAATGATTATGTGGTTTAATATGTAATGACACAGAACAAACAGAAAATGCGCAACATGAAAGATCAATACATGTTAATACTTCATGTGAGACCTTACATCAGAATTGCCCAGTGCACATATTTTATGAAGCCACTGTGGGATTTTATTGACCATTTATCCCCAGAAAGGATTTGGAAACAAAAAAAATTACTTTTTAAATGGCCCAGTCCGGGGACTATGACCATGTACGCTGTGTAAGCGGGCTATAACTGCCCCGCAAGTTCCGGGTTTACACATGCGAGAAAACCCAGAACTTGCGACAGATCCTCCGCATTCCCAGGAAATAGACATCTGCTGGAGGAGAGTTGGACTATTTGCCTTGTCCTTCCCAATGGTAAGGGGCGAGTTTGGGAATTGCTGTCAAAGAAGCCTTGGCGAGTTGCTGCAGTGCATCTTGTAAGTGTTACACACTGATGGCACAGTGCGCTGGTGGTGGAGGGTGTAAATGTTTAAGGTGGTAGATGGGGGGGCCAATCAAGTGGGTTGCTTTGTCCTGGATGGTGTCAAGCTTCTCGAAGCTGCACTCATCCTGACTTGTGCCTTGTAGATGGTAGAAAAACTTTGGGGAGTCAGGAGGTGAGTCTCCACAGAACACTCTGATCTGCTCTTGTCGCCACAGTATTTATGTGGCTGGTCCAGTTATGTTTCTGCTCAATGGTGACCCCCAGGATGTTGACAGTGGGGGATTCAATGATGGTAATGCCATTGAATGGCGCAAATGTTACTTGCCATTTATCAGCCAACACCAGAATGCTGTCCATGTCTTCCTGCATGTGGGCATGGACTGCTTCATTATCTGTGGAGTTGTGAATGGAACTGAACACTGTACAATCATCAGCGAACATCCCCACTTCTGACGTTATGCTGGAGGGAAGCCGTTGCTTGATGAGTCTTTGGGGCAGATCTCCCAATTTTGGCACAGGTTCCCAGATGTTAGTGAGGAGGACTTTGCAGGGTTGACTGGGGTGGGTATGCCTTTGTCATGTCCGAATCTGGTTAGTTCATCCAAATGTTTTCTTATTATAGTTTCTCATAGTGGTTTGGTACAACTGAGTAGGCCATTTCAGAGGTCAGTTAAGAGTCAACCACAGTGCTGTGGGTCTGGAGTCACATATAGACTAGACCAGGTAAGAACGGCAGATTTCCTTCCCTAAAGGACATTAGTGAACCAGATGGGTTTCTATGACAACCCCATAGTTTCATGGCCACCATTACTAATATTAGTTTTTTTTTTAAACCAGATCTATTTAATTAACTGAATTTAAATTCCCCAGCTGGGATTTGAACTCATGTCTCCGGATCATTTGTCCAGACCTCTGGATGACTAGTTCAGTAACATAACCACTACCATACCTCTGCTCCACATCTCTAGCCTTCAGAGGGATCTGGCATAAGGCCGGCAGCAGTCCACTTGGAGACTCAGTTTACCATGCTGTCAAATGTGGAAAGGGATCGAACTGGATATCCAGGCTAGGATCGTGACCTGAACCCCCAAAAGAAGTAAATATATTTTTTTATTACTTTGAGGCGGCTGGGACTGGGAGGAGGGGGAGTCTCAAACTTATTTCCTGCAATTTGCAGCCTGTGCCCTAGATGCACCCCAGCAACAGCAACTTGCATTTATACAGCACTTTTAACATAGAAAAAATGTCCCTCGGCACTTCACTGAAGCATAATCAAACATGAATGGACACTAACCTACAAAAGGAGCTCTGAAACTCACTAGCTTGGTCCAAAAATTGATTTTAATGAGTGTTTTAAAGTAGGAGAAGGAGGTGAAGGGGTTTAAGAAGTGAATTCCAGAGTAGCAGCACAGGAGCCACCATTTACATGGAAATAAAGGGACTTCCGATGACCCTACCAACTTTGGCAGGGCAGGGCTGGAGGTCCCCCACCCCACTGGGGATTTTTGGCCCCATTAACTCAAAACTTTATGCTTTATAAACATTTATGCAACTTTTAGTACATTTTCCCTTTTTAAATGAGGACAACAGATCTACTGTTTTCATTTTGTCGTTGGGGTGTTGTGTTTCTATACTTCCTTGAACCTTATTATTGAGACACCTTCCTTTCCTTTGCTGACTCAACATGGAATTCCTATTAAATGCAGGAGTGTTTCCACATAGTTGGCGGCGCATTGCAGTCTCATGCAATGGTTTATTTTCCTCTGTGCTATTTTAGTGCACTGGTTAATATATTCACGTTAAATTTCTGTCGATTTGAACGTAGTTAATAATATATTTAAAATACATTGATTAATAATAAGGTGTCTATTAAAATAGAAATCGGAGTTAACACAAATGTATTAACCAGTGCACTAAAAACTTTGCACAGAGAACACACTCACAGTTAACTCTCTCTGCCCTATATCTTCCTACTGTAATAAAAACAGAAAATGCTAGAAATATTCAGCAGATCAGGCAGCATCTGTTGAGAGAGAAACAGAGTTAATGTTTCAGGTCAATGACCTTTCATCAGAACTGGAAAAAGGTAGAGATATAACAGATTTTAAGCAAGTGCAGGGGCAGAGAAAGGGGGAGGAGAGGAAAGAAGAAAAGGGAAGGTCTGTGATAGGGTTTCTTTCTCTCACACATTTCTCTGTAACCTTATATACTACCCGACTCTCACAGTCTCATCAGCACCATCACATTACCCCACTTTGTCTCTCCCTTTATAAAGTATTACCAGTGAATTATCCCAGGACTTCAATAATTTAATTGGCAGTACAAAAATGAAGATTAAAACACATTTCATATGACTGGAGGTTATCAACAAACCCTTTCGAGATTATTTCTATACAAGGATCTATCCTTGGCCCCCTCCTATTTCTCATCTACATGCTACCCCTCGGCGACATCATCCGAAAACACGTCAGTTTCCACATGCACGTTGACAACACCTATCTCTACATTACAACCACCATTCTCGAACCTCCACTGTCTCTAAATTGACTGAATGCTTGTCTGACATCCAGTACTGGATGAGCAGAAATTTTCTCCAACTAAATATTGGGAAGACTGCGGCCACTGCTTTTGGTCCCCACCACAAACTCCGTTCCCTAACCACCGACTCCATCCCTCTCCCTGGCAACTATCTGAGGCTGAGCCAGACTGTTCGCAACCTTGGTGTCATATTTGACCCTGAGCTGAGCTTCCCATCACATATCCACGCCATCACTAAGTTCGCCTATTACCAACTTTGTAACATTACTCATCTCCACCCTTGCCTCAACTCATCTGCTGCTAAAACCCTCATCCATGCCTTTGTTACCGCTAGACCTGACTATTCCAACACACTCCTGGCTGGCCTCCCATCTTCCACCCTCCAAAAACTTGAGGTCATCCAAAACTCTGCTGCCCATGACCTAACTTGCACCAAGTTCCTTTTAACCATAACCCCTGTGCTTGTTGACCTATTTGGCTCCTGGTTAAGAAACACCTCAATTTTTAAATTTTCATCCTTGTTTTCAAATCCTACCATGGCCTCACCCCTCTCTATCTCTGTAACCTCCTCCAGCTCCAAAACCCTTCGAGATATTTGCGCTCCTACAATTCTGGCCTCTTGCGCATCCCCGATTGGCAGCCACTCCTCCTGTTGCCGAAGCCCTAAGCTTTGGAATTCCCTCCCTAAACCTTTCCCCCTCTCTACCTCTCTTTCCTCCTTTTAAGATGTACCTCTGTTCTAACATCTCCTTATATGGCTCAGTGTCAAATTTTGTTTGATTACGCTCCTGTGAAGCACCTTTTACTATGTTAAATGCACTACATAAATACAAGTTGTTGTTAGTTCAGCAGCTTTAATGTTCAGAGGATGTGTAATTATAGTGTTAAACGCTAAAAGGAAAGCTGCTGTAGTTTATCTGCTTCTCTTGCATTGACAGCACCACAGTACATGCAGAATTCGGAGTGTTTGGGTGTGAGTAAGAGCCACTGTTTAACTGAAGCTCTCTGATAAAGTTATAAACCACAAGAGGAAAGTTACAGATATCAACTGAAGCTCAAGATAAATTCCAAAGATGTTAGCCACTGCCTGCCCTCTATTGTTATTTAGAAATAGAGAATACAATGGGCAACTATTAATCCTTATTTTTATGAGCCCTATAGATCATTTCTTTATAGATATAATACCTTGACAAGGCATCTCAAAACAACTTCAAATAGCTTTTCTGGGCTAGAAAGCATTCCTTCACTTAAATCATTATTCTGTCCAGTCGAAAAACTGTTATAAATAGAATGCCTCATGGCTCACGATAAATAGCTTCACTCATAAGTTTCTCAGTGGTGAATTTATTCTTTCAATGTCATGGGCAGCAGTGATGCATCTTTTCTGTATCAGTGTCCGCAGAACGCAACCCCACTTTCAGGAGAGGGGAGAAAATTGAGAAAAAATTGCCTCCATGAATCCCAAAATTGAAGATTCAATATAGGAATCATGTACAATAATAAATAAAATGTGAATAAATGTTCAGCATATGCCAAGGTGTGTAAACAATTTTCCATATCATCATCATAGGCGGTCCCTTGAATGAGGATGACTTGCTTCCACGAGTTCACAGGTGTTTTGATGAAAGACCCGATGTTCTAGGCCTGAACTCCAATTGAGGGGTTGGAAGATACTTGTGCATGAATTTTTTTAACGTGTGGTGACTGTTACACACCAGCCACCACGTGGGCTTGACAGAGCTAGGTCTTGGTCCAGTGGCAAGGATTAACCAAGACGACTAGAGACCAGTTCTGCTGCACGGACCTAGCACACACACATATCAGTGTGGGCTGGTCCATGCAGCCCCTGGGCCCTCGGCTCTTCTGGGCCCCGAACCATCATCTGTCGCACCTCCGCCACGATCTCTCGCCGCTCCTCCACCATAAACATTCACCGCATCTCGCCACAAACACTCGCCGCTCATCCGCCCTGACCTTTCCACTCCTCTGTACCTGGGTCCTGCCGATGTTCCTGCCCACGCTCCAAAACGGCAACCAGGGTCTAGGCCACCATCAACAACGTCCCTCTAATAGACTATTTTAGTTAGAAGTGGAATTATTTTTAGTAAATATTTTCCATAACACAGGAAGCAAACACCCTTACGAATATTAATTATGCAAAGAACTTAATGGAGTCATCCAGTTTGCATTACCCAAGATGGGAAATATTCTCCTCTCTCCTGTACTGCGGGTGATGGCTCATGCTGGGCTATATTTTTACAGGCATTGACATACAGAGGATGCATCACAGCCATGACATTTCAACGATAAAAAAAAATTCAATTAGGGAATTTTTCTTTAATCTTTAATCAAACTACGTCTTTCAATATTTACTTATATCCTGTATGGCTCTTGTGCGTCATTTCTCCATCATTTACCAGAGATAAAAAGAAAACTCAGAATTCTGCTAATCTGAAATAAAATAGAAAATGCTGGAAATGAGTATCTGAAATAGACAAGGCAGCTCCTCTCAGAGGACTGATTCTGGTGTTCCTCCTCTGAACATGGTGCCTGGCCTCTCAGGGGATTGTCTTCACCTGTTCTCAGCTCAGCTGCTGCCTCTCTGCAGCATAGCTTCCACCCGCCTCGGTCTCTTCTTTGTTCTTTGTTCGTAACCTATCTCACAAGCTGCCCTTTGTCCTTTGGCCCAGTGTGGCTTTGGGCATTAAAAAAACGTAATCCTTCTTGGGACACAAGTGCTAAGTCCTAACCTCAAGAGGTTCCATTCATGGGCATTCACTGCTGCTGCTTGCTAAAAATGCAGTGTCCTGGAGCCTTCCTGTTTCTGTCAGGCCAGTGAATCCCTGGGAAGCCCATACTAAACAAGTGCACTAGTAGGGTCAAATTAGCAATCCCACACTTAGGCCGGAATCTGACCAGCTCGGCAAGTGCAAGTTTGGAGGCAGGCCCCACTGCCAAAATGGCTGTGATTGACAGCGGGGCAGAAGTCCGCTCTGAACCCACCTCCTTGTAAGTTTCCAAAGTGCCGGGTCTGGCTGCAGTTCACAGACCCAATACCAAGTGGTGGGCCAGCCAGTTAACATCACACACCTCAATGCTGCACAACACTGACAGAACAACTGTCAAAATGAATGTGGCCACGGTCCCTTTCAGGAAACCGGCTGATGACACGTCATCAAATAACATCATCAGACCCGCTTCCTTTTAATTGGCCGGGAACCTCGCAAGACCAAGCCCCATCAATAGAAGATTCTTTTCACAGAGCGGGTTGGAACCAGGAGCGGTGTTGCAACCCACCACCGACCCCGGCCACCCCAGACCCACCATGGTTGGCAAAATCACGGCCTTAGAGAGGAACCATGCTCAAAAGGACAACAGGTTATAGAGTTATACACCACAGTGTTAGAATCATATAGCATAATGGAAGCCATTCAGCTCATCATGCCTGTGCCGGTTCTTTGAAAGAGCCATCCAATTAGTCCCATTCCCTCGCTCTTTCCCCATGTCTGGCGTAAAAATAAAAAAGGGAAGGTGGCTCAACCGTGGCTATCAAGGGAAATCAGGGATAGTATTAAAGCCAAGGAAGTGGCATACAAATTGGCCAGAAATAGCAGCGAACCTGGGGACTGGGAGAAATTTAGAACTCAGCAGAGGAGGACAAAGGGTTTGATTAGGGCAGGGAAAATGGAGTACGAGAAGAAGCTTGCAGGGAACATTAAGGCGGATTGCAAAAGTTTCTATAGGGATGTAAAGAGAAAAAGGTTAGTAAAGACAAACGTAGGTCCCCTGCAGTCAGAATCAGGGGAAGTCATAACGGGGAACAAAGAAATGGCAGACCAATTGAACAAGTACTTTGGTTCAGTATTCACGAAGGAGGACACAAACAACCTTCCGGATATAAAAGGGGTCAGAGGGTCTAGTAAGTGAGGGAAATCTTTATTAGTCGGGAAATTGTGTTGGGGAAATTGATGGGATTGAAGGCCGATAAATCCCCAGGGCCTGATGGACTGCATCCCAGAGTACTTAAGGAGGTGGCCTTGGAAATAGCGGATGCATTGACAGTCATTTTCCAACATTCCATTGACTCTGGATCAGTTCCTATCGAGTGGAGGGTAGCCAATGTAACCCCACTTTTTAAAAAAGGAGGGAGAGAGAAAACAGGGAATTATAGACCGGTCAGCCTGACCTCAGTAGTGGGTAAAATGATGGAATCAATTATTAAGGATGTCGTAGCAGCGCATTTGGAAAATGGTGACATGATAGGTCCAAGTCAGCATGGATTTGTGAAAGGGAAATCATGCTTGACAAATCTTCTGGAATTTTTTGAGGATGTTTCCAGTAAAGTGGACAAAGGAGAACCAGTTGATGTGGTATATTTGGACTTTCAGAAGGCTTTTGACAAGGTCCCACACAAGAGATTAATGTGCAAAGTTAAAGCACATGGGATTGGGGGTAGTGTGCTGACGTGGATTGAGAACTGGTTGTCAGACAGGAAGCAAAGAGTAGGAGTAAATGGGTACTTTTCAGAATGGCAGGCAGTGACTAGTGGGGTACCGCAAGGTTCTGTGCTGGGGCCCCAGCTGTTTACATTGTACATTAATGATTTAGACGAGGGGATTAAATGTAGTATCTCCAAATTTGCGAATGACACTAAGTTGGGTGGCAGTGTGAGCTGCGAGGAGGATGCTATGAGGCTGCAGAGTGACTTGGATAGGTTAGGTGAGTGGGCAAATGCATGACAGATGAAGTATAATGTGGATAAATGTGAGGTTATCCACTTTGGTGGTAAAAACAGAGAGACAGACTATTATCTGAATGGTGACAGATTAGGAAAAGTGAAGGTGCAACGAGACCTGGGTGTCATGGTACATCAGTCATTGAAGGTTGGCATGCAGGTACAGCAGGCGGTTAAGAAAGCAAATGGCATGTTGGCCTTCATAGCGAGCGGATTTGAGTACAGGGGCAGGGAGATGTTGCTACAGTTGTACAGGGCCTTGGTGAGGCCACACCTGGAGTATTGTGTACAGTTTTGGTCTCCTAACTTGAGGAAGGACATTCTTGCTATTGAGGGAGTGCAGCGAAGATTCACCAGACTGATTCCCGGGATGGTGGGACTGACCTATCAAGAAAGACTGGATCAACTGGGCTTATATTCACTGGAGTTCAGAAGAATGAGAGGGGACCTCATAGAAACGTTTAAAATTCTGACGGGTTTCGACAGGTTAGATGCAGGAAGAATGTTCCCAATGTTGGGGAAGTCCAGAACCAGGGGTCACAGTCTAAGGATAAGGGCTAAGCCATTTAGGACCGAGATGAGGAGAAACTTCTTCACCCAGAGAGTGGTGAACCTGTGGAATCTCTACCACAGAAAGTAGTTGAGGCCAATTCACTAAATATATTCAAAAGGGAGTTAGATGAAGTCCTTACTACTTGGGGGATCAAGGGGTATGGCGAGAAAGCAGGAAGGGGGTACTGAAGTTTCATGTTCAGCCATGAACTCATTGAATGGCGGTGCAGTCTAGAAGGGCTGAATGGCCTGCTCCTGCACCTAGTTTCTATGTTTCTATGTTTCTAACACTGCACATTTTTCCTTTTCAAGTATATATCCAATTCTCATTTCTCCAACACGTGCTCCCTTTGAGCATCGAATTGTGAAATTCACCTTTATATGCACTGGGGCTAATACAGTGAAATGAACAAGACATACAATATTAGTGATGAGTAAATTTTTTTTACCCAGGATGTATTGCAGATGCAGAGACATGGATGAGATGAAAGGGCGAATTCAGTAATCTACACTTCTGGCATGGAGGCTCACACAATGAGACCGTGGTTCAGTGGTTAAAGCACAGAGGTTAGCAAATTGAGCATGTTCAGCTTGGCGCCCAGTTTTCCAATCCATGCACCAGGAAGGCAGCCTCTCAGAATTATATAGCACCAGATGAATTATGTCTAGTATACAGCACAGAAACAGGCTATCCAGCCCAACTGGTCTGTGCTGGTATTTATGTTCCATATAAGCTTCCTCCTACTCTACTTTATCTAACCCCATCAGTAAATGCTTCTATTCCTTTATTGCTCATGTATTTATCTAACTTCCCCTTAAATGCATCTATGATGGTTAACCTAGGAGCGCTGCACTTGTACAGTAGCTGACTGTACAAGGCTGAAATTGCCCCTCTCCTTAAGGCCTGTTACCACCGCAAATCGGCGGCCACGCTGTGGAGTGCAGTGGCCACTGACCTTTCATGGAATGGCCGCTGATAGCCTAATTGCACTTCTGAGGTGTCGTGTCTCGATTCCCCCCCCCCCCCCGCGACCACTCCGCTGCTCCTGATCCAATCTACACCCGCCACCCCCCACCCCCAGCGGCGACATTCCTCTCTGAAAATCTTCGGCCCGCCCGTCGGTGCCAAATCCTGTTCTTTCCCGGTGGTCCAGTGAGCAAAGGCGGTGCGGCTTCCCTTGAAAGGGAGGATGCACTGCCGCTGCCGCCATGTTTATTGTTTTGTCGGCCGACTGCCATGTCGACCTGACAATTATACCCCCGGGTTCAGCTGGGTCGTGAACAGGCAGCCTGGCACCCACTCTTGGGTGCCAGGCCGCTGGCCTGTCCGAAACCCTCCCGGGTGGCCCAGTGGACCGCAGTTTTAAAATCGCGAAGGCTCTCCCCTTTAAGTGAAGGGGAGACCCGTGGTGAAGCGGCACCATGATGACGTCATCGCGGCGGTCACTCCGCACCGCCCCCAACTTCCACCTCACAGGTGTTGCCACCACTGCGTATCTGCCCCTCTCGTGTAGTCACCGCCCCCATTAAGAGCGACTTCTGCATCCGAATTAAAAAAAAACAATAAAGAGCGGAATTTTGCTCAAGAGGCGACCTCAACCACAGCTGCGTTAAAAACCGTTGACAGAGAGTGTGTGCGCCCCGTTCGGGTGGGGGGCAATTTCGGCCCTACGTCATCTGTTAAATTGGCTTTACCTTTGACCACTGCATACATAGAGGAGCTGAGAGAGAAACATACATGAAATGGAAAGCATCAGAGGAATTGGTTACTTTGGAGAATGCACACACACAGAAGCTGATATACACTAGAGGCAAGTGAATTTTTAGCTTTCACCTAGTGCATATGATACCAACAAAAATATTTATGATGTAGGTTGCCCTAACTTCAAAATGGGTTAAAATAGTCAGTTCCCAGCTCTGTCCGACAGTTTCTTCTGCCTGTATCTAGCGACAGGCTGTCTGACAGGAAGAAGGCAAAGAAGTCTTAATTTGGATAAGCATACTCATCACTTTTCCTTCCTTATTAGAAAAGCTTCAATTACCGTCAAGAGGCCCACTTTTGGCAGTCAGACTGGAATTTATTTTCCTGGCCTAAAATAAAACAAACTCATAAAAATCAGAGGAAACCGCTGCAGTAAGTAGGTGTTTAAAAAACATACTGAAGTGAAAAAGCAGATAAAAGGTTGCTCCTGCAAAAGGTCAGTTGGCAAGGGCAATGTCCAATTTGTGGCTAATACACACAGATCAGGAAAACCTAGCTTTGGTGACTTGGCTGCACTGAATTAGCAGATTTTAGCCAGGATGGTGGTAGGAATGCCACACCTTAGTGAGGGGAAAGCTGGCTAGGGATCATGTCCCTGAATGGCATCCACTGACGCCTGCTGGTCGAGTCAGGATCCGATCAGACCCAGTGCTAATGTCACCCCTGTACTAATTGCCTGCTGACTCTCACTATTTCGACTTAAACGCGAGCACTGTCACTTCAGGGAGTTGGAAAAAGGACGACTGCCACGAATGGAACTATACCCGAGGAAAGATCAGTGTCCGCAGAAGACAGGAGGAAAGTAGAGGGTGGGTGGGGGGCATTAAAAGAAAAAGATATTTCACCAGTGGGTGAATGTTGGATATTCGATGAAGAACAAATCAAGCTCTGTTAATTTGCTCCCTCCTGGTTGAATACACTTAGTTAATATTGAACATACTCCTTCCATGAGCTGCCTATCCACTCCGCACAGTCCGCTAGTGCATGCTTTCTTAGGAATATTCCTTCTTCCTTCTGCAAAAAAATCTCAAAGTTTATCTTAAAATTGCATATTCCAGTTCATTTTAGCATAACTTGAACAGGTGAAAAATTTTGAATTATAAAAATGCTTTCAGTCAATTTTTATGATGATGTTTGATGCAGTCTATCTAAGTATACATTCATAAGACAATAGGCATTTTTTGCTACTGGCAAATAAATGGCCAAGGCATAACAAATAATTAGTAACAAATGAAAGATCGTGTTTTGTATAAACTGTTGAGCAATCAATTTTTGCACCCATACTGGTCTTTGACTTTACAATGAATTATCGCAATAATGCTGTGTGATTGTACAATAACTTAGTACAGTAAGACTTGCCATGAAATGTTGTCAACAACAACAGCAAAAATTTACATTTATATAGGGCCTTTAACATAGTAAAACGCCCCACAGGAGTCTTATCAAACAAAGAAGGAGATATTCGGACAGCTGACTAAAAGGTTGGTCAAAGAGGTAGGTTTTAAGAAACATCTTAATGGAGGACAGAGAGGTGGAAAGGCAGGGACGTTTATTGAGGGTTATCCAGAGGTTAAGGCCCAGACGGCTGAAGTCATGGCCGCCAATGGTGGGACACAGGAAGTGGGGAATGCACAGGAGGTCAGAGTTGGAGGAGCACAGAGATCTCACATGGTTATAGCAGATGGGCTGAGGCAGAGGCGAGACGAGCGATATTGCGGAGGTGGAAGTAGGTAGCCTTTATGTTGAAATGGATATGGGATCGGAAGCTCAACTCACAGTCAAATAGGACACCAAGACTGTGCAGCCTGGTTCAGCCTCAGACAGTGACCAGGGAGGGGGATGGAATCGGTGGCGAGGAATGGAATTTTTGGCGGGGACCAAAGACAATGGCTTCGGTCTTCCCAATATTTAATTGGTGGAAATTTCTGCTCATCCAATACTGGAAGCCGGTCAAGCAATCTGACAATACTGAGGCAATGGAGGGGTCGAGAGAGGTTATGGTGAGTTAGAGCTGGGTGTCATCAGTGTACATGTGGAACCGACATTCCGTCTTCGGATAATATCGCTGAGGTGCAGCATGTAGATAAGAAATAGGAGGGTGCCAAGAATGGATCCATGGGGGATTCCAGAGGTAACAGTGTGGGAGCGAGAAGAGAAGCCGCTGTAGAAGACTCTCTGGTTATGACTGGATTGGTAAGGGTGGAACCAAACGAGGACAATGCAACCGAACTGGACAATGTACAAGAGGCGTTGGAGGAGGATGGTGTGGTCTACCATGTCAAAGGCTGCAGTCAGCTCAAGAATGATGAGGACGGTCAGTGTAATATGGTCACAGTCAGAGGATGACATTTGTGACTATGATTAGAGCACTTTCAGTGCTGTGGCAGAAACCTGATTGGAAAGGTTTACACATGGAGTGGCCGGAAAAAAAATCCTCTTGGTAGCCCAGGTGTACTGAGGCCAATTGTGGCGCCTCCATCATTATCATAGCTGACATCTGTTGTAACGTAAATTCCACTTACAATGTAAATGGAGGCCGATAGTGCTCAGCTCAATTACAATATACTTGGCTGTGATCCATTGTTACCATATTTCTACTTTTGTTGAAAAGTTGCCCATAAAATGAGAAAAAAAACATAAGAAGTGATGGTTACATTTATTTCGTCACTGGCGACAGATAAAATCTGATGTCCGTCTTTATACCTTGGGGTATTCAAAAGCCGAGTTCCGTCTATTTTATTCCAATCAGTCAACGTCACAGGGAATTTTTCTGGAAAGGCCAGGAAGTTGTGGAATCGCCTGCATGAGCGAGGATATAAGGCTAGCAGCTACAGTGAAAGTATCAGTCTGCAAAGATAATCTATTCGGTGCAGTGCTCCTTTCCTGTGCAGACAGACAGACAGAAACAGGTTCTATTCATTCAACCTTCAACTGAGCACTTGTAGAGCACCAGAATCAACAGCTGTGAGTTGAAATCTTATAAGGTAAGACAGAATGCTATAGTCTGGTGTGCTTACTGCATGCAATTTCATTGAATGGTTTCATCAAATTTTATTTGCAAGAAAAAAGAAAGCCTACTAAAAGAAAAGCTGATTAGCAGTGTGCTTTAAGGGAATTTATTAGTAAGTCAGAAAGCGTTAGAATCAAAATGTTCAGACTTAAAAAGGTAAAGAGGTAAAGAGGTTTGATGCAAAATTTGTATGATTTTGGCAACAAAAAAAAAATTAGACCTGATACTAAAACTGTTTAAAATGATCTGATCTATCCAGTCTTTCTCCCTGTAAAAGTTGGGAACATTCTAAGGATAAGCATGTAGCCCCAAGGAAATTCAATAACAGCTACACAAATACTAAAGCTGTAATATATTAATAGCTTGCAAATTGGTGATTCTTAGAATTAATTTTTATTTATGCTGTGGTGTCAGTTTCATAGTCTATCTTCATAAGATATCTGAGAGTAAGAGAAAGTGACTGTATTTTCATTTAACTGAAACAAAGTTATTTTCTTTGGAAGGAAAGCAAGTGAAAAAGATACAAAATAAATTGAATTTATAGGGTAACCAAGTGATGTTTCTGTAAGACAGGTCAAATATTGTTGCCTTTGTGGGGGGGTGGGCTGATATCACACTGCAATACACATGCTGGTGCAAACCAGCTGACTCCAATCTGCTACACTAGGCTCTTAGAATAATTAGTCTTGTGAAACTGAGGGTAAAATCATCGTAAATTCTGATACTAAATACAATGGGGCCGAGCTTGATGAAGGCCAAGTCCCGCCCAAAAGGCCGCTGATGGCCGCCGAGAGACTGGGCAGCACTTTGGGCGGGAAATTGATGAAAAATAATTTAAAAGTTGGGCCAGCGGCAAACGAGCGATGTATGGCGTCAAACTGGGCGGAAGCGGGCGGGAGCTCCCAATCTCGGCTGCAACGGCTCTTGCTGCCGAGGATGGAGTCGGGCCCACGGAGGGTCAAAGATATTCAAATAAAAATGATTGGAAAAAAAAAATTACCTGGAAGACCTTCAGGGGAACCCATTAAGGTAAGTCACTGTGAAAAAAAATTATTAAAATGTTCACTAACCATTTTTTTCCAGTTTTTTAAACTTACCTTGGGGGTTAGACCAACCTTCTCGCGGCGGTCCTTCACCCCGCTGGCGCCGACTCTCGCCGACATCCGCCCGCACCAATCTGGCATCTGGGCGGGCGGGAGGTCATTTGCGCCACTTGGCCATCCGCTGAGATCAGCGGGTGGTTCCCGGCAGTTCTCCCCTCCCGCCCACCCAATTGCAAACGGGCACTGGGCGCAACCCGGAGAGGAATGTCGGCAGATCTCGGCGGCAGTGGGCAGTAAGGCCCCAATGTTTTTGGGGGGCTATTTTTCAGTAGAAGCTTAAAGTTGATATTAATTTTTCCATAATGATTATAAGTTTTCTACTCTGAAAAATATAACAAAATAGTATTGGCAAACCCTTCCCTTGACATCGTAGTTATTTTCCTGTATAATAATGGACACCTCTCTCCTTATTAATCGTGTAATGTTTGGGACTGACTTCAAAGGGCTGTTAGTAACTTATATACATGAGCACAGTAGCAAAATGACCAGCTACAAGGAACAGGTTTGTAATGAGTTTAATATTTTGCTAATCCAGAGCATCCACACTATCCTAAGCTCAGTGATGTTTTGTCGCAGACACTCTTGATAATAATCTTCTTAGATAAACCAGTCTCTTATGGCACAGATGCTGGCCTGAGAGCAGTTTGGTACCTCCTGAGAGCAATGTGGAACCAGCAGTCTCAAGTTATACTGCCAGCTATGTGTCATGGTTGAGTCAGGGAAAGCGGAGCTGTACACGCGTGTGAAAACTCTGCTCGCCAATAGCTAGACTCTAGTTAAATTTTAGTGTTAGCAGATAGCTTGTGGGACAGTCAGTTCTCTGTTAAAATTTAAAATGAAGCTTAAAAATTGTTGGTGTGCCTGGAAACTTGTTAAATTTCGCTTTGCACTGGTTGTAACTAGAATGATGCTACTATGTGTTAGTCTTCATAGGGAGTAGCAGTCGTGCTACTGTTCAATGTTAGTCTTCATAGGGAGGATACAATATTAGTCCTTCAAGGCAGAGGGCTATTCCAACCCAAAGCATGATGCCACTATGAGTTGAAATGAAATAGTTAAACTGTCACAGTTATGGTGCACGGAGGGTCATGGTTTTGAAATCACAGCATTAAGTGGATGGGTGCTTAACACCAGTATGAAATTCCCTTTGTTATTTTAAGAGAGCTGTTAGCCTATGAAATGCGAAGACTGCACAGCATGATTTCAAGTCTCATGTTTTTAACATATGTGAAGAATGAGTGCTAAAATCAGAAATTATTGGTTTCTTATTTTAGAATAAAATAATACGATGAGAAGTATATCTTGAATAATACATATTGCATGCACATCTGTAATTTCCAATGGTTTTCACATACAGCATTCATTCTACTTGATAATTATTAATCATAACTTATTCCCACAGATTACAGCAGAATGACAAACAAGGTAAACCAACAAACTCCACTGATTCAGAGGGGTGGAAGTCAACGGTGGTTCTTCACAATCATTATTATTGGTAAGATATCAGTGACATACAATATAAGCTGCAATAACACTGTTTTTTGACACTATGGGTTGCTTCTATCATGCTCCATTATCTTATATGCACTATCTTGGTCGCGACTAATGCCCTTGAGATACCGGAATCACTGGGAAATAAGAAAAGTATCTGGACTGGGTAGTTCAGTAAGTTAGATTCTGGCCTTTTACCTCTGGGGCCATGGTTCAAAATCCATTCAAACTCTTGTCTGTTGGCCATAAACGCCCTACTGAATTGATTTTGGGCAGTCTCAGTTCAATTCTTAATGGGTATGCACCAAATTGCAACTTAATTCTACACTAATTAGCACTAACTTATCAATTTCACTCAGAAAGGCCATAGAATGGCTGGTGTGGAAAATGCAAACCTGTCACAGGTACAAAAGAACATAAGAACATAAGAACATAAGAAATAGGAGCAGGAGTAGGCCATTTGGCCCCTCGAGCCTGCTCTGCCATTAAATAAGATCATGGCTGATCTGATCTTGGCCTCAACTCAACTTTCCTGCCCGCTTCCCATAACCCTTGATTCCCCTATCGTTCAAAAATCTGACTATTTCTACCTGAAATAAATTCAATGACCTAGCCTCAACAGCTCTCTGGGTTAGAGAATTCTAAAGATTTACGACACTCAGAGAAGAAATTCCTCCTTATCTCAGTTTTAAATGGGTGACCCCTTATTCTAAAACTATGCCCCCTAGTTCTAGATTCTATCACAAGGGGAAACATCCTCTCTGCATTTACCCTGTCAAGCCCCCTCAGAATCTTATATGTTTCAATAAGATCACCTCTCATTCTTCTAAACTCCAGTGAGTATAGACCCAACCTGCTCAACCTTTCTTCATGAGACAATCCCTTCCTCTCAGGAATTAACTGAGTGAACCTTCTCTGAACTGCCTCCAATGCAAGCATATCCCTTCTTAAATAAGGAGATCAAAACTGTATGCAGTACTCTGGGTATGATCTCACCAATGCCATGTAGCAGAAGATTCATCTCTGGAGTTGGGACAGAGTAAAGGAGCTTTGCTTTGCTTCTAAATAGACTTGGGATTGCTTGGTGCTGACATTGGGTGCCAGAAATGGGAAAGTGTTCCATTCCCCAGCATATCCCCATAAATAATAATCACAACGTTTGGTACAAATCGAAACATGGAAGTAGGGAAGCAAATTGATTCAAACAGTGGGTAGCGTACTCACCAGTATCATTCATCAGAATTCTCCTTTTCTTCACAGAACTAATGCTTCTAGAAATAATCCATGGCTGGACCTATGCCGATATTAAAGAAAATATGCCCTGGGAAAATGCAAGAAGTTTCTGTAAAAGACATTACACAGATCTAGTTGCAATCCAGAATGCAGAAGAAATTGAGCATTTGAATAGGGTTCTACCATTTGCACCATATTACTACTGGATTGGAATAAGGAAAATACATGGCGTTTGGACCTGGGTTGGTACTGATAAGCCACTCAACAAAGAGGCAGAGAACTGGGCTCATGGGGAACCTAATAATGAAGGAGAAAATGGGAAAGAAGACTGTGTAGAAATGTACATAAAGAGGACACAGGATACAGGGATGTGGAATGACATCAGCTGTGACAAAAAGAAAAGACCTCTGTGTTACAAAGGTAAGAATAAAAACTGACCAAAGATTATTTTAAAGAGTGCTCTGTGTTTTCATCACAATTATCCTTAATCTCAGAACCACATCTAAATGAAAGATTTTACACAAATCCTGAATCACTGCAAAAGGGTTCTTCACACACTCTCCTGATCCAACATTAGTACATTATTCAAGTGCCCTCTGTAAACAAAAAGGATGTATTTGTGAGTAATCTCTAAACACGAGATTAGCCATTAAAATAACCCAATTTGTAACTTGCATGTGGAAAATTATTCTTTAATTACATTGCGAATATGATAACATTGAATTATTTAAATGCATTCATTGTGGCAATGCCACTATTGTGCACCACATCTTCTAATAGAAGTTTATATAAAAGTTCTTCTACGTGTATAAAAATTGCTAATATGCATTGATTTCTGAGTTGTGTTGTGTTTTTTTTAGCTTCGTGCGTTCCCACTTCATGCAGTGGTTATGGAGAATGTGTGGAGACTATTGGAAGTTACAGATGTGCATGCAATGATGGATACTATGGGCCAGAGTGTGAACATGGTATGGGAATGCTACTTTCATACAGAGAATGAACTGATTTATATGAAATAATATGACCTATTATTTGAGGAATTTTATATATAAATATATATACACACACGCACACACATGTCTGGAATCCGGCAACCTCGGGACTGAAACCGTGCCGGTTTTCGGATTTTGATGGATTTCGGACCTCGCTCTTGGTGCTCCTCGCCACCCACCGATCCTCGCAGCCCGCGGCCCCCCCCCCCATGGGCATTGTGTATTTTTACCGGGTTTTACAGGTTTCCTCGTCCCTCGCTGCCTGATGTCGCCGTCTTGGCCGCCTCAAAAATGTCCTGATTTCAGACAATTTCAGTTTTCGAACAGCCGGATTTGAGACGTTGTACCTGTATATATTTACAGAATCAACTTCCTCCATTCATCATTAATTTAATTATAGCAACTGCTAAGTTGTATCCCTTCTTCAGATTTGTTTTTGCCTATGCAATTTTTCCCTCCCTCTCCTGTTGACAATGACTCCTTGCTGGGTATGGTTCGATGGCTGCTGTCAGGCCTCCACCACTTCACCCAAGTGACCATTCCTCATTTGCTAACTCAAAACCCTGGTGTGGGAAGGTTTTGCCTCACCCCATGTCAATACGCTCTCATTTTCCAGCAGGAGTCCCTGGGTAGTGAGCAGGAACAAAGACAGGCTGATTTTCCAACCCCCAACCCCCCACCAGCCACCCCTCCCACCCCCATACTGCCCAATCCACAAGCACCAGGGCCCAATGTTCGGGTCTCTACTGCTGCCATAACTTAGAACAGCTAATGCATCACAGACAGAAGAAAGTTCTTCCTTTATATGAGAAGTGAATGACAATATGCAAGTGAGTATGGAAATTATTTCTAAAATATTCACAAGTAGTCACTATGTAAATGTTTAAAGTAATATTCAATAACACAAATTTTTATGCAAACTTATAAAAGAAATTGTAACGCAGTAATTAACATGTCATTCCATTACCTCCTGTCCAGTTGAACAGTGTGCCACTCTCAATGCTCCTGACCAAGCGACTATGGGCTGCACCCATCCTAATGGAAACTTCAGCTACAGCTCTACGTGTGACTTTCACTGTGCAGCAGGGTTTACACTGCAGGGGTCACAGAGTCTCCGGTGCAATGCGACAGGAATATGGACAGCGGAGACACCCAGCTGTGAAGGTACAGGGTCAAACAAGATACATTAACAAAAAGAGAAAATCCTGAAACAGATTTTAGAACATTAAGTGGATGATGCACTTTTATAGGTGATGGTGTTTAAGCTTATATTGAATTTCATAATTTATATGAATCAGTTGCGAAATGCAGAGGTTTGGAGATATTAAGGCAGTTATACCAATGAATGAAAAGTAGAAACTTGAAAATAGTTTGACAGATTAGATTTCAGCTGAATTATGTTCAGAATAGAAGTTTTTGTATTTATGTTCGTGAACTTATATTGTTTGATTACTGTTTCAGCTGTGAAATGTGGAAGTCTGGAGGTTCCTGGACAAGGATTCATGGTCTGTTCTCATCCCATCGGAGATTTCAGTTACAACTCAACGTGTGACTTCAGCTGTGCCGAAGGGTTTGAGCTCCAAGGATCAGACAGAGCGGAGTGTGGAGCATCTGGAGAATGGTCAGCGCCCATCCCCAACTGTGAAGGTACAGGCAAATAGTATCTAAAAATTAAAGCGCTCTAAAGATAAGAGAGCTCTAAAAGCAGACACCCAATTTTGAAGGTCGAGTCTCAGGCTTGTTCTGAGTAATCATGCAATTAGCATAATTCAGGTTAAAAGTGTGAGAACTATGCTTGAACCGTAACGTTCAGAATATTAAGCTTCAATGTCAGTTAACATGTAGAATGCGTATAACAGCAGGAAAGTCCTGCTTCAACTGTACAGGGTATTGCTGAGCTCACACCTAGAGCACTGCGTATAGTTATGGTCTCCTTATTTAAGGAGGGATATACTTGCATTGGAGGCAGTTCAGAGAAGGTTCACCAGTGCCAAAACAACCGTTTGCCCAATGGTCCAGTGAGACTGTGGTCTTCTACAGTGGTGGTACGGCTTTCCTTAAAGGGGAGGGCCTACTGTCATTGCCACCACGCTTTTTATCTTCGGCCGACTGCCAGGTCAGTCCAACAAATATGCCCCCGGGTTTGGCCGGGCCGTCAACAGGCAGCCTGGCATCCCGTCATGGCCGCTGGCCCGGCCGAAACCCTCCCCGGTGGTCCAGTGGCCTGAAGTTTTAAAAGTGCGGTGGCTCTTCCCTTTACGTGAAGGGGAGAGCCGTGGTGACGTGGCGCTAAGATGATGTCATCGCAGCGGTGACTCCGCACCCGCTCCCACTTCCGCCCCCACGTTGCTGTCACCGCTGTGTCTTTGCCCCTCAGGGATAGTCACCACCCGCATTATGACAGACTTATGGATCAAAACAAAACAAAGAGCCCAATTTTGCAAAAGAGTCAACCTGAACCGCAGCTGTGATAAAAGCCACCGAAACAGGGTGTGGGCAATTTGTATCCCTCTCCCTCTTACTATTATGTGCTCTTTGTATGACTCCCAAAGAGTCACATCGACAGAATTAAAGGAATAATTTGGAATGCACTAGCTGAAAGGGTGATGGAAGCTGATTCAATTGTAACTTTCAAAAGGGAAAATTTGCAGGGCTGTGGGGAAAACGCAGGAGAGTGGGACTAGTTGCGAGCTCTTTCAAACATCTTGGTAAGAGTCTCAGATTATACCAAGGAACAAAATGTAGAAATTTCAAAATGGTTTGATGGATTGGATTTCAGTTGACTTATGTTCAGAATAGAAGTTTTTGTATTTATGTACATGAACTTATATTGTTTGATTTCTGTTTCAGCTGTGAAATGTGGAAGTCTGGAGATTCCGGGACAAGGATTCATGGTCTGTTCTCATCCCATCGGAGATTTCAGTTACAACTCAACGTGTGACTTCAGCTGTGCCGAAGGGTTTGAGCTCCAAGGATCAGACAGAGCGGAGTGTGGAGCATCTGGAGAATGGTCAGCGCCCATCCCCAACTGTGAAGGTACAGGCAAATAGTATCTAAAAATTAAAGAGCTCTAAAGATAAAAGAGCTCTAAACGCCGACCCCCAATTTTGAAGGTCGAGTCTCAGGCTTGCTCTGAGCAATCATGCTATCAGCATAATTCAGATTAAAAGTGTGAGAACTATGCTTGAACCGTAACATTCAGAATATAAGCTTCAATGCAGGTCAACGTATAGAATTGCAAAATGCACGTGCTGTGGTACTTTGCATGGTGCACTGCAACTCAACCAATTCTCCTTTATATGTTACAGCTGTACAATGTGAAAACCTGCTGACTCAAGGCCAGGTTATTGTGACCTGCTCAAAACCAACTGCACCATTCAGTTACAACTCAACATGTGATTTTAGCTGCCCAGAAGGATTTGTATTGAGTGGATCAAGCAGAATCGAGTGTGAAGCTGCAGGTCAATGGACAGCACCAATGCCAACTTGCAACGGTAATTTTCAGTACAAGTGCTGCCAGTTAAATAAGTACTTTCAAAGCAGCTTCTGCAATTTCTTGCAGAATCTATTTTGAAATCTGACAATATTTGGAATTTACAAGTCAAAATTGATGCCTCCATGATGCACCTATCGCTAACCTATCCCTCTGACATTCAGTCATTGGGATGGGGGTTGGATGCAGCATACATTATTTATAACCCATCTCTCACTTATTATTCCCCATTACATAGTATACCCTTCACAATCTTTGGTTAAAATATTTCATTAATCTCAAATTATTTTAAAGTATATACACAACTTAAAATATATTTCTTACTTAGCATAGCTTAACAAAAGCTTGTCTTCCATAAGGTGCACTTATAAGAATGTGGTAAAATAGACAGGAAGAACTTGCATGTAATTTTACACAAGTCAGTGGTTAAATATTGTTCAGTGATAATTTGCATTCAATTTATGCTCTTTCATTCCAGCTGTGAAATGTGATGTCCCACAGATTCCTGAAAATGGGAAGATTAACTGTTCCCATCCAATGGGAAACTTCAGTTACCACTCAGCTTGTGACTTCAGCTGTATGGAAGGTTTCTCATTGAATGGATCAGTGAGTGTTCAATGTAAGGGCTCTGGAACATGGTCGTCACCAATACCGACCTGCGAAGGTACGTTGAAACTTCATATTTCATTTTAATACCTGCTTGTTAATCACGTGTCTTTAGTAAGAATTACTTGGGGTATATTTGGAAATAATTTCTCTTTAAAGTTAAATTATGACGTTTGTTGAAATATTCTGTAATGTTTTTAATGTTGGTTTTCTGTCTGTTCTTAGATTCTGCTCCGCAGTTAATACCTGAAAATTACACACCGATATTAACAGCGTCTGTTGTTGCATCTGGCATCTCTGCTGTGACACTGATAGGCTGGATAGTGAGACAGCTCAGAAAGAAAAGTAAATATGCCTCAGATAATCGTTTTCTATTCTTGCAATTTCTTGTATTCTTTTTTTCAATCAGACTTCACAGCTATTTCTGTTTGACCAAAAAGGCTTTTAACAGGTTATTTCCTGCAAGGTGTGTCAAGGTTGAGCTAGGCTTCATGGTGTGTCCCCTCAAAGTGGTTAGGGTGGTACAACCTCACAACACACTTAATCTGCTATCATAGTTATTGGATCATAAAAGCAGTTCCTAGCCAACCTCCTAGCTTGAGTTTTAAAGAACTGGCTGCCCATTGGATTCCTTTGAACCCCACTACCATTTAAACTTAATTCCCCACAGAGCACAAGTCTCTGGCTACTGTTGCTCTCAGCTGGACTGTTAGATACAGGGCAAAAAGTTGTGTAGTATTCCCAACTCATGGATGTGGGGGGGGGGCGTTGGGGAAGAGCGGGGGCAGAAATTTAGAGGGACCCACTCTAATGTATTTGCTTCATGGGTTCTTTGCTTAAGAATTTATAGCAACACATTGCTATTAAGAACTAGTTGGTTTATTAACAAAGGTTTAACAATCGCACTACACATTACCAGTTCATCCACAGTATCTATGGGCTTCTCACATTAAAGTGGAGAGGTCTGCTTCATAAACCATTCCGAGGTTCGGAATGAAAAAAGCAAATATGATGATGGTTGGCGGGCATGGGAATCTAATGGGGAAATCTGGGCAAAAATAAAACAAATTAAATAGGTTACAAATTAAATAGGAACAGAGTAAAGACTGTAGAGATTGAAATCATGTTGTGTGATGTTAGTAACAAACATGTTCATGGGAAATTCCTTTGCTTGCACAAGTTATTAAATTTACACCATTGTTAAACTAGCAGACAGGGAAATTTCATACAAATATTACTAATGTTTGTTACTAATATCACGATCTGGAAATGAGACGTTTATTAGAAAAACATACAACGTGCAGGTGAACACTTCTTGCTCAGATTGTTGAGCTGATAAACAATAATGGTTTCCTGCTGTAAGGGTGGAGATCTGACCTCAGATTTAAAAAAAAATATGAAGCGTAAAGGTCATGTTGGTCAAAAACAAAATAAAAAATGAAGAAATGAGAGGACGAGGGAGGGGCGGGCTGCAGATTAGCACTTTCCTCGCTGGGACCTGGCTCTGAAACCAGCCCAAATGGATAGGGTGAAAGGATCCTTTCTCTGCAGAATCTAACTTGAAATGACCTCATTCATTGTGAGAATGGTCCAAAACACAGACCTTCCCGTAATATAGCAATAATTAGCCATCTCACCAAGAATGGCTTTAAGTATAGTTGGTGTAATAAAAATAGCACACTGGGGTACAGGCATATTGGGAGAAGATTTCCTCTTCAGTTGGTTGTCCTGTGCCTGATGTTGGGTGTGCACATTTGTATCATGTTCCATTCTTCCGTGGCTTGAGGAGTGGTGCAGAAGGGAGGGATTCAAATTCCTGGGACATTGGAACTGGTTCTGGGGGAGGTAGGACCAGTACAAACCGGACGGTTTGCACCTGGGCAGGACCGCAACCAATGTCCTAGGGGGAGTGTTTGCTAGTGCTGTTGGGGAGGAGTTAATATGGCAGGGGGATGGGAACCTATGCAGGGAGACAGAGGGAAGTAAAATGGGGGCAGAAGCAAAAGATAGAAAGAAGAAAAGTAAATGTGGAGGGCAGAGAAACCTAAGGCAAAAAACAAAAAGGGCCACATTACAGCAAAATTCTAAAGGGGCAAAGTGTGTTAGAAAGACAAGCCTGAAGGCTCTGTGCCTCAATGTGAGAAGTATTCGGAATAAGGTGGATGAATTAACTGCGCAGATAGCAGTTAACGGGTATGATGTAATTGGCATCACGGAGACATGGCTCCAGGGTGACCAAGGCTGGGAACTAAACATCCAGGGGTATTCAACATTTAGGAAGGATAGACAGAAAGGAAAAGGAGGCGGGATGGCATTGCTAATTAAAGAACAAATTAATGCAATAGTAAGAAAGGACATTAGCTTGGATGATGTGGAATCGGTATGGGTGGAGCTACGGAATACCAAAGGGCAGAAAACGCTAGTGGGAGTTGTGTACAGACCACCAAACAGTAGTAGTGAGGTTGGGGACAGCAAACAAGAAATTAGGGATGCATGCAATAAAGGTACAGCAGTTATCATGGGTGACTTTAATCTACATATTGATTGGGCTAACCAAACTGGTAGCAATGTGGTGGAGGAGGATTTCCTAGAGCATATTAGAGATGGTTTTCTTGACCAATATGTCGAGGAACCAACCTGGGAGCTGGCCATCCTAGACTGGGTGATGTGTAATGAGAAAGGACTAATTAGCAATCTTGTGTGAGGTCCCTTGGGGAAGAGTGACCATAACATGGTAGAATTCTTTATTAAGATGGAGAGTGACACAATTAATTCAGAAACTAAGGTCCTGAACTTATGGAAAGGTAACTTTGATGGTTTGAGGCGTGAATTGGCTAGAATAGACAGGCAAATGATACTTAAAGGTTTGACGGTGGATAGGCAATGGCAAACATTTAAAGATCACATGGATGAACTTCAGCAATTGTACATCCTGTCTGGAGTAAAAATAAAACAGGAAAGGTGGCTCAACCGTGGCTAACAAAGGAAATGAAGGATAGTGATAAATCCAAGGAGGAGGCATATAAATTGGCCAGAAAAAGCAGTAAACCTGAGGACTGGGAGAAATTTAGAATTCAGCAGAGGAGGAAAAAGGGTTTCATTAAGAGGGGGAAAATAGAGTTGGAGAAGAAGCTTGCTGGGAATATAAAAACTGACTGCAAAAGCTTCCATAGATATGTGAAGAGAAAAAGGTTAGTGAAGACAAACGTAGGTCCCTTGCAGTCAGAATCAGGTGAATTTATAATGGGGAACAAAGAAATGACAGACCAATTGAACAAATACTTTGGTTCTGTCTTCACGAAGGAAGACACAAATAACCTTCCGGAAGTACTAGGCGACCGAGGGTCTAGTGAGAAGGAGGATCTGAAGGATATCCTTATTAGTCAGGAAATTGTGTTTGGGAAATTGATGGGATTGAAGGCCGATAAATCCCCGGGGCCTGATCGTCTGCATTCCAGAGTACTTAAGGAAGTGGCCCTAGAAATAGTGGATGCATTGGTGATAATTTTCCAACAGTCTATCGACTCTGGATCAGCTCCTATGGACTGGAAGGTAGCTAATGTAACACCACTTTTTAAAAAGGGAGGGAGAGAGAAAGCGGGTAATTATAGCCTGACATCAGTAGTGGGGAAAATGTTGGAATCAATTATTAAGGATGAAATAGCAGCGCATTTCGAAATAGTGACAGGATCGGTCCAAGTCAGCATGGATTTATGAAGGGGAAATCATGCTTGACAAATCTTCTGGAATTTTTTGTGGATATAACTAGTAGAGGAGACAAGGGAGAACCAGTGGATGTGGTGTATTTGGATTTTCAAAAGGCTTTTGACAAGGTCCCACACAAGAGATTGGTGTACAAAATCAAAGCATATGGTATTGGGGGTAATATACTGACGTGGATAGAGAACTGGATGGCAGACAGGAAGCAGAGAGTCAGGATAAACGGGTCCTTTTCAGAATGGCAGGCAGTGACTAGTGGAGTGCCGAAGAGCTCAGTGCTGGGACCCCAGCTCTTTACAATATATATCAATGATTTAGATGAAGGAATTGAGTGTAATATCCAAGTTTTCAGATGACACTAAACTGGGTGGCAGTGTGAGCTGTGAGGGGGACGCTAAGAGGCTGCAGGGTGACGTGGACAGGTTAGGTGAGTGGGAAAATGCATGGCAGATGCAGTATAATGTGGATAAATGTGAGGTTATCCACTTTGGGGGCAAAAACACGAAGGCAGAATATTATCTGAATGGCGGCAGATTAGGAAAAGGGGAGGTGCAACGAGACCTGGGTGTCATGGTTCATCAGTCATTGAAAGTTGGCATACAGGTACAGCAGGCGGTGAAGAAGGCAAATGGTATGTTGGCCTTCATAGCTAGGAGATTTGAGTATCGGAGCAGGGAGGTCTTACTGCAGTTGTACAGGGCCTTGGTGAGGCCTCACCTGGAATATTGTGTTCAGTTTTGGTCTCCTAAATGAGGAAGGATATTCTTGCTATTGAGAGAGTGCAGCGAAGGTTCACCAGACTGATTCCCGGGATGGCTGGACTGACATATGAGGAGAGAATGGATCAACTGGGCATTTATACATTGGAGTTTAGAAGGATGAGAGGGGATCTCATAGAAACACATAAGATTCTGACGGGACTGGGACAGTTTAGATGCGGGTAGAATGTTCCTGATGTTCGGGAAGTCCAGAACCAGGGGACACAGTCTTAGGATAAGGGGTAGGCCATTTAGGACTGAGATGAGGAGAAACTTCTTTACTCAGAGAGTTGTCAACCTGTGGAATTCCCTGTTGCAGAGAGTTGTTGATGCCAGTTTTTTGGAAATATTCAAGAGGGAGTTAGATATGGCCCTTACGGCGAAGGGGATCAAGGAGTACGGAGAGAAAGCAGCAAAGGGGTATTGAGGGAATGCTGAGCCATGATCTTATTGAATGGTGGTGCAGGCTCAAAGGGCCGAATGGCCTACTCCTGCACCTATTTTCTATGTTGCTATTCCCCAGCACTGATTTTCTAACCATTTAACTGAGAAGACTGAGAAGCAATGGGATGCAGACTGGCGATTTCCCAAACAGCTTCAGGGAATCAGCCCAGAATGGTTTCATTCCGAGCTTCTGTTTGGAATGGTACTAAATCACAGTCACTGTTTTTGTTTGTTATATAACTCTCCATTCACATTGCGATGTAAACTGATAAATGTGGCTAATCTAGCTATCATTAATTGGCAGTTGATTATAATTGCCTTCAATCACCAAGGGTGAGAAAATAAATTGTTAGTTGTCTCTTTGTGCTGTGGATTTTATAACTGGGGCAAGTGATCAATCACTGCACAATATCCTGTGACAAATCGTACAAATCGTGGTGCAATTTGGTGTCCAAGTTTGCATAAGAAGTCCCAGAGGCAGAGGGAATGCTGGTTTTGAGCAGCTCTGGCCGGTAGCAAATCATACGTTGCAACAAATCATTTGCCCTAATTATAACAATTTTAACAGTGGTTGATCCAGTGTTGCATGTACTTTGTTTTATTGATAGTTTGTTTGAATAGTCAGCTCTCAGTAACACCATGTTGTCAGCTGAACCTGTTGTCTTAACTTAAATGTTCTTTTCTGTGGAAAATAAAATCAATTGATTTTCTTTCTCTCTCTCCCTTTTAGCACAAGCAAAAAAGTTTTCACTTTCAAGGTAAGAATTTGTAAATGTTTTAAAAGATTTTTTTGGAAATGGCCTGTCACATGGCCACTTTCAAATATTATTCGCCTCTGCGTGACCTGTGGCTTTATGTAAACTCAGTGCAAGCGATGTTAGGATTGTAATGACTGCAACAGTATCTATGGGCTTTTCACATTAAAGTGAAAGGTTCCCTGATACTTCAGTCGCTAATGGCACCAGCCAATGTGGAAGTGAGCCTTATAGACCAGGAAGGTGCCAGCTTCCTCACCGAGTCTGTGCTGAATTAGCTGATCTCAGCTGGCGTAATGTAGGGATGGCCTGAGCAAGAGCGGGGAAAATAAATGAGTCAGGTTCACTAGTACTGATTGATTTGTACCTCGTCATGTGTGGACATGGCACACACAGGATCTGACCGGCTGAGATGGTTTCCATGATCAAGTAGCTTACCAAAACCCGTTGTCTCGGCTCACACGCTAAAATTGGCAGTCAACAATCATGAAATGGTACCCAGTCAGTACAGTTAGAAGAGGGAAAAATATACAGTAAACTTAAATTAGTTATAGCCCAATAAATGTAGGCAATTATTTCTAAATGCTAATTAAGTCTTTATTTCCTTTTTACAGCAATGATAAACAGAATAAAACATCAGGCACTTACAAGATGAACGATGAGGTGTAGTGACAGCATGTGCTCAGGTGAGAGACCGATATTTAACTGATCATTACCCATTATTAGTCTTTTTTGCTGGCAATAGTGAGATAACTACATCGCAATTTTCAACAGTTTCTGATAAAGCTTAAAGCTGATTTATTCTTTTGATTCTAAGGGTGGGACTGGGTAGAACAGCATGTGTAATATTTCTAATTGTGCTTTACATTTCTTATTTCAGGTCTTCCATACTTTTTTAATCAAAGAACAGACAAATAAGAAAGGATTGTGAAAAATGTCCACATTCATTGATTTTGCATCTTCAACCATTCCAACAAATTGCTACCACATTATGAATGGATGGGTATCCTTTACCAACAGAACAGTTCACCCTCTTTAATTTTCATTAACACCAATCTTCCATCTTTCTGAATGACAAACGCCACTGACAAGATACTAACGCTCCATCATACGAAGATGCATAGATTGTGTAACGTGTTTACCATCACAGAATTAAGTCCCAAAACAGTTCCTTTATGGCTGTTGCGTTATGACAAATTTGTCACTTTTACAAAAAGCAGCCAGAGGCGAGATGAGAATGGGCATTGTGAAAATGGCACAACTCCTCTTTAAAGGAGACATAGGCAGTCATATAATTGGTCTCAAACTACTTGTTAGATCAGTGGATATGTTAGATCAATAGATTCAGTGTTGTGTTGTTTTGTACAAGTTGTTTACTGTATAGAATATGTGCATTACTAATGACCTCTGTGACTGGTGTATTAAACACAAATCCAGCAAAGGGTGAGATAATTTATTGCATGCAATAATGGATTTGGCCAAATTTGTTACTATAATTTCAACCACTACTGCACTAACTCCTTTAGGTTTCCCTTACATCACACAGCATTTTCTATGATGACAGGACAGTAGCCTACATCTAGGCCTGCTCCTAAGCCTCTGTATCTGGCCAAGGATCATGTCCCTCTGACTATATCCTTGCTCCAACCCTCCGTCCACTCCTTTTATCTGATAGCACTTCCAAGATCAAGACGTTATGCGCGAATTGATGCCCAAGCATTCCAATGCCATGACTCACGGGATGTATAAACCCACTGCATCATATGTTAAGTTTTATGAAATCTAACATTAACAGATCTAAAAATGAACAATTATGTTCCCAACTTAATTGGTTACAATAGTTGAAGGAAGGATTTAATTTATTAATAATAAAGATGGTAATGTACAAAACAACAAACTGAATGGTAAGATGGTTCAAATCCCTTATTGTAAATGGAAATAATTTAAATAAAATTACATCAGGTATGGGAATACAAAGTCAAATGGTTCTCTTAGTAATCAGTGTGAAACTGCACAATAACCATTGAACGAATTACATTGTTCTGCAATTTTTATGCACTTACTGTATATATGGTTATATGAGTGTGTACAGAATTGATATTTATTATCGGTTTATTTAATTCCTCCCTATGGGATGTGCTGTAATATTACCTGAAGTGTGATTGTTAGATTTGTATAATTGTCTCATCAGGCTAACTACACTTATGGTGTGTATGACATTGGTGTCCTGCTGTTATTTATATGACTCCATACCTGTGTATGACATGACGTTGTGACTATGGGCTTGTTAACTTGGAGCCATATCTTATTTCCTAATTCATGGGTTGTTCAAATGCACCTTTTTTTTGTAAGTTGATAGGGACTGATGATAATTTGTTCATTATGTGCCAGGTTCTTCCCTCTCAAAAGCAATTAAGAAATATTCGGCAACAAATAATTTGGTGCTAAAAAACACTGCATCCGATTACTTACTGGTCCCCAATATGTGTTTTCGCTAGAGTAATTTGACAAGGCCTTTAAATTTATGTAGACAGTTGAAACCATGTTTCTCATGCAATTTGATAACACATCTGTTTGAAAGAAATAAGCCAGTTAGGATGCCAGATACAGTATGAATGATTTTAGTAAAATAATACAATATTAATTCCACATGGAAATTGAAAATTGTTCCATTCCCCAGCCGTGATATCCCTCACCATAATGAACACAAAATTTACACATAAGAAAAAAAAAGTGGCAGATTGGACAATTTTGATGCATCATTTTAAATGTAGCTCATATGAAAGTATTTATGTATGAAAGAGGAAAGTGACCATAGCCATTGTGTTTTAAGATATTTTAAGGTATTCTCATTTCTAAATTAATGTCATTGTACATGAGGATTAAATAAATTATTTGTATATCTGTTACTGATTGATATTCATTTGTATATATCATTTCAATAAAATGTAAATGCTGGACATACTGATTGTGCTGTCAATTGCCTTCATAGATCTCTATAGGATGGACATGGGCTAGGTCGCTCCGGCTGGACTTTTTACTCCGTTTGTAGTCATTAGATGAACATCCCAACCACTGTAAGTGGTTTCCCTTAGATGTTTTCGACGCACATCCACGTTACACTAGTTCGAGACCTGGGAGTGATTACTGTACTAAACAGATGAATGAGTCACGGACAAATGCCTCGGTCTCAACCGGCAATACTTTATTAAAGCTAAAACACACACCTGCACTCAGTAAAACCACACACACCATGGTGTGTAAAACAAACAAAAGCAGTACAATGCACAGTGTGGTCGGTCTAATACGAAGTGCCCCAACGTCTAAAACACTTCCCCTGTAAACCCCTAAGAATTTGGTTGGGAGAACGCACGATACCCCCTCACACGTGACTGTGATCTTAAAAGATGTGTGTGCAGAAATGCTCACTGATTTCACTGGCTTACTCGCTGCTTCTTCCGATGAAAAGGTGTCTCTTCTAGTTTCTTCTCTCCGACACAATACAGAGGGTTGGATTCTTGTAGGGGCGAAGCAATGAGGCAAGAGAGAGCGAGAGATGGCCACACGGCCACTTTTTATATCCAAGTCTGTTTGCCCTTCCTGGGTCATTGCTGTTGAGGCTTTGTGTGGGTGTGTCTTCCTTTGGCCTTTGTTTCAAGGTTTGCTGTGGATATGTTTTCTGCTTTTACCCAATAAAGTTCTTTGTTTTTGAGGCTTCCTGTGTTTGAGTCCAGTGATAGGTTTTCGCTTCCAGGCAGTCTGGGTTTAATGGCTCTCTATTGTTCTGGTAACTCACCCAGGTAATCACTGATTGACGAGGTCACCTTGCCGAACAATGGACTCCATTAGCCCACCTCTTGCCTTATGTTGGCCATTGTCATTCCAGACTCCCTGCCCATCATTCCAAGTCCAACATGGAGCTGCACCTGGGCCCCTCCCACAAACCAGCTTTCTTTCTGTGGTGAGAAAAAATATTAAACGCAATGACCAGACAATGTCCAATAAATCCTTGGGGGTTTGAGGCTTCCAGTCCTTACAATTTATTATTAACAAGTGTAACCCAACTCAACAATCAGATCAGTTGGCCAGCTGACTCAAGACAAAGCACAAGATTGCTGTTTTGATTGGTTTATTGTAGTTTGTCACTTAGACCTTGAAATTATGGTGTACAAATATTAGCGACAGGCTGTCTGGAAGGAAGAGGGCAAAGAAGTCTTTATCTGGACAAGCATACTCATCACTTTTCCTTCCTTATTGAAAAAGCTTCAATTACCATCACATGAGGCCCACTTTTGGCTGTCAGACTGGAATTTGTTTTCCTAAAATAAAACAAACTCATATCAGAGGAAACCGCTGCAGTAAGTAGGTGTTTAAAAAACATACTGAAGTGAAAAAGCAGATAAAAGGCTGCTCCTTCAAAAGGTCAGTTGGTAAGGGCAGTGTCCAATTTGTGTTTAATATACACAGATCAGGAAAACCCAGCTTTGGTGACTTGGCTGGATGCCGGACAAGCAGTCTGACAATACTGAGGCAATGGAGGGGTCGAGAGAGGTTATGGTGAGGTAGAGCTGGGTGTCATCAGTGTACATGTGGAACCTGACATTCTGTCTTCGGATAATGTCGCTGAGGTGCAGTGTGTAGATGAGAAATAGGAGGGTGCCAAGGATGGATCCATGGGGGACTCCAGAGGTAACAGTATGGGAGTGAGAAGAGAAGCCGTTGTAGGAGACTCTGGTTATGACTGGATCGGTAAAGGTGGAACCAAGCGAGGAAAGTGCAACCCAACTGGACAATGTAGAAGAGGCGTTGGAGGAGGATGGTGTGGACTACCATGTCAAAGGCTGCAGTCAGCTCAAGAATGATGAGGACGGTCAGTGTAATATGGTCACAGTCAGAGGATGACATTTGTGACTATGATTAGAGCACTTTCAGTGCTGTGGCAGAAACCTGATTGGAAAGGTTTACACATGGAGTGGCCGGAAAAAAAAATCCTCTTGGTAGCCCAGGTGTACTGAAGCCAATTGTGGCGCCTCCATCATTATCATAGCTGACATCTGTTGTAACGTAAATTCCACTTACAATGTAAATGGAGGCCGATAGTGCTCAGCTCAATTACAATATACTTGGCTGTGCTCCATTGTTACCATATTTCTACTTTTGTTGAAAAGTTGCCCATAAAATGAGAAAAAAAACATAAGAACTGATGGTTACATTTATTTCGTCACTGGCAACAGATAAAATCTTTGATGTCCGTCTTTATACCTTGGGGTATTCAAAAGCCGAGTTCTGTCTATTTTATTCTAACCAGTTAACATCACAGGAAATTTTTCTGGAAAGGCCAGAATGTTGTGGAATCTCCTGCATGAGCGAGGATATAAGGCTAGCAGCTACAGTGAAAGTATCAGTCTGCAAAGATTATCTATTTGGTGCAGTGCTCCTTTCCTGTGCAGACAGACAGACAGAAACAGGTTCTATTCATTCAACCTTCAACTGAGCACTTGTAGAGCACCAGAATCAACAGCTGTGAGTTAGAATCTTATAAGGTAAGACAGAATGCTATAGTCTGGTGTGCTTACTGCATGCAATTTCATTGAATGGTTTCATCAAATTTTATTTGCAAGAAAAAGGAATGTTTTTATTTCTCCTCCCTTTAACTTCCTTCATCTCCTGAAGTGTGGTTCTACGGGTGCTAGTAGTCCTCTCGTACTTCGCCCAAATGTCCATACTTCATGTGAGCCTAGACAGGATATTCCGTCATTGGGTGCACCACAGCTGGTGTCTGATCATGTCTTTATCCAAAGACCACACAAAGTGCTTTCCAGCAGAGGGTCCTTGATTACAATAAGGAGTGGGAACTCTGGCAGCTTTGTGTTTGTTGTGTCCTTACACACTACAGCAAATCAACACTAAGCACATACTGGAGACAAGGTCACTCTGTGACCTGTACCCTTATTCACAGGACCAAGAAGTGATGACCCTGTGTGAAACCTCCCTTTATATGAGACCTCTCTCCTGTGACAGTTGGAACTGGTGCTCTCCACTCTCTCTCCTGTGACAGTGGGAACTGGTGCTCTCCACTCTCCCATCCTATGACAGTGGGAACTGGTGCTCTCCACTCTCCCATCCTGTGACAGTTGGAACTGGTGCTCTCCACTCTCTCTCCTGCGACAGTTGGAACTGGTGCTCTCCACTCTCTCTCCTGCGACAGTTGGAACTGGTGCTCTCCACTCTCTCTCCTGCGACAGTTGGAACTGGTGCTCTCCACTCTCTCTCCTGCGACAGTTGGAACTGGTGCTCTCCACTCTCTCTCCTGCGACAGTTGGAACTGGTGCTCTCCACTCTCCCGTCCTGTGACAGTGGGAACTGGTGCTCTCCACTCTCTCTCCTGCGACAGTTGGAACTGGTGCTCTCCACTCTCTCGTCCTGTGACAGTTTGAACTGGTGCTCTCCACTCTCTCTCCTGCGACAGTTGGAACTGGTGCTCTCCACTCTCCCATTGGTGTAGGAGGGAGGGCTTTAGTTTCCTGAACAATTGGGACCGCTTCTGGGGAAGGTGGGACCTGTACAAGTCGGACAGGTTACACCTCAACAGAGACGGGACCAAGGTTCTCGCGGGTGGTTTTGATAGTACGGTTTGGAGGGTTTAAGCTAGCTTGGCAAGGGGATGGGAACCCAGGAGAGGGCTCTGAGCTAGCTAGAGTGGGTGAGAGCTCAGATGAACAGAACTCCAAGAAAGAATGCAAAAGGCAGGAGGCAACAGAGCAGAGTAGCACTAGGCTAAGTGTAAACCACAAGGTGATAGGAAGGGACAATATGTATGAATATAAAGGGACTGCAGGAGGGGTCAAAACTAAAAATCATGATTTAAAAACTAGTATTAAAACACTCTACCTAAATGCACGCAGCATTCGAAATAAAGTAAATGAATTGACGGCACAAATCATTACAAATGGGTATGATTTGGTGGCCATTACAGAAACGACATTGCAGGGTGGCCAAGATTGGGAATTAAACATACAGGGGTATCTGACAATTCGGAAAGATAGATAAGAAGGGAAAGGAGGTGGGGTAGCTCTGTTAATAAAGGATGATATCAGGGCAGTTATGAGAAACGATATTGGCTCTAATGAACAAAATGTTGAATCATTGTGGGTGGAGATTAGAGATAGTAAGGGGAAAAAGTCACTGGTGGGCATAGTTTATAGGCCCCCAAATAATAACTTCACGGTGGGGCGGACAATAATCAAGGGAATAATGGAGGCATGTGAAAAAGGAATGGCAGTAATCATGGGGGATTTTAACCTACATATCGATTGGTCAAATCAAAACGCATGGGATAGCCTTGAGGAGGAATTCATAGAATGGATATGGGATTGTTTCTTAGAACAGTATGTTACAGAACCTACAAGGGAGCAAGCTATCTTAGATCTGGTCCTGTGTAATGAGACAGGAATAATAAATGATCTCCTAGTAAAAGATCCTCTCGGAATGAGTGGTCACAGTATGGTTGAATTTGTAATACAGATTGAGGGTGAGGAAGTAGTGTCTCAAACGAGCGTACTATGCTTAAACAAAGGGGACTACAGTGGGATGAGGGCAGAATTAGCTAAAGTAGACTGGGAACACAGACTAAACGGTGGCACAATTGAGGAACAGTGGAGGACTTTTAAGGAGCTCTTTCATAGTGCTCAACAAAAATATATTCCAGTGAAAAAGAAGGGCAGCAAGAGAAGGGATAACCAGCCGTGGATAACCAAGGAAATAAAGGAGAGTATCAAATTAAAAACCAATGCGTAAAAGGTGGCCAAGGTTAGTGGAAAACTAGAAGATTGGGAAAATTTTAAACGACAGCAAAGAATGACTAAAAAAGCAATAAAGAAGGGGAAGATAGATTACGAATGTAAACTTGCGCAAAACATAAAAACAGATAGTAAAAGCTTTTACCGATATATAAAATGGAAAAGAGTGACTAAAGTAAATGTTGGTCCCTTAGAAGATGAGAAAGGGGATTTAATAATGGGAAATGTGGAAATGGCCGAGACCTTAAATAATTATTTTGCTTCGGTTTTCACAGTGGAAGACACAAAAACCATGCCAAAAATTGCTGGTCACGGGAATGTGGGAAGGGAGGACCTTGAGACAATCACTATCACTAGGGGGGTAGTGCTGGACAGGCTAATGGGACTCAAGATAGACAAGTCCCCTGGTCCTGATGAAATGCATCCCAGGGTATTAAAAGAGATGGCAGAAGTTATAGCAGATGCATTCGTTATAATCTACCAAAATTCTCTGGACTCTGGGGAGGTACCAGCGGATTGGAAAGCAGCTAATGTAACGCCTCTGTTTAAAAAAGGGGGCAGACAAAAGGCAGGTAACTATAGGCCAGTTAGTTTAACATCTGTAGTGGGGAAAATGCTTGAAGCTATCATTAAGGAAGAAATAGCGGGACATCTAGATAGGAATAGTGCAATCAAGCAGACACAACATGGATTCATGAAGGGGAAATCATGTTTAATTAATTTACTGGAATTCTTTGAGGATATAACGAGCATGGTGGATAGAGGTGTACCGATGGATGTGGTGTATTTAGATTTCCAAAAGGCATTCGATAAGGTGTCACACAAAAGGTTACTGCAGAAGATAGAGGTACGCGGAGTCAGAGGAAATGTATTAGCATGGATCGAGAATTGGCTGGCTAACAGAAAGCAGAGAGTCAGGATAAATGGGTCCTTTTCGGGTTGGAAATCGGTGGTTAGTGGTGTGCCACAGGGATCGGTGCTGGGACCACAACTGTTTACAATATACATAGATGACCTGGAAGAGGGGACAGAGTGTAGTGCAACAAAATTTGCAGCTGGCACAAAGATTAGTGGGAAAGCGGGTTGTGTAGAGGACACAGAAAGGCTGCAAAGAGATTTAGATAGGTTAAGCGAATGGGCTAAGGTTTGGCAGATGAAATACAATGTCGGAAAATGTGAGGTCATCCACCTTGGGAAAAAAAACAGTAAAAGGGAATATTATTTGAATGGGGAGAAATTACAAAAAGCTGCAGTGCAGAGGGACCTGGGGGTCCTTGTGCATGAATCCCAAAAAGTTAGTTTGCAGGTGCAGCAGGTAATCAGGAAGGCGAATGGAATGTTGGCCTTCATTGAGAGAGGGATGGAGTACAAAAGCAGGGAGGTCCTGCTGCAACTGTACAGGGTATTGGTGAGGCCGCACCTGGAGTACTGCGTGCAGTTTTGGTCATCTTACTTAAGGAAGGATATACTAAGCTTTGGAAGGGGTACAGAGATGATTCACTAGGCTGATTCCGGAGATGAGGGGGTTACCTTATGATGATAGATTGAGTAGACTGGGTCTTTACTCATTGGATTTCAGAAGGATGAGGGGTGATCTTATAGAAACATTTAAAATAATGAAGGGGATAGACAGGATAGAGGCAGAGGTGTTGTTTCCATTGGTCGGGGAGACTAGAACTAGGGGGCACAGCCTCAAAATACGGGGGAGCCAATTTAAAACCGAGTTGAGAAGGAATTTCTTCTCCCAGAGGGTTGTGAATCTGTGGAATTCTCTGCCCAAGGAAGCAGTTGAGGCTAGCTCATGGAATGTATTCAAATCACAGATAGATAGATTTTTAACCAGTAAGAGAATTAAGGATTATGGGGAGCGGGCGGGTAAGTGGAGCTGAGTCCACGGCCAGATTAACCATGATCTTGTTGGGTGGCGGAGCAGGCTCGAGGGGCTAGATGGCCTACTCCTGTTCCTAATTCTTATGTTCTTATGAATGTTGGGGAAGTCCAGAACCAGGGGTCACAGTCTAAGGATAAGGGGTAAGGCATTTCGAACCGAGATGAGGAGAAACTTCTTCACCCAGAGAGTGGTGAACCTGTGGAATTCTCTACCACAAAGTTGTTGAGGCCAATTCACTAAATATATTCAAAAAGGAGTTAGTTGTAGTCCTTACTACTAGGGAGATCAAGGGGTATGGTGAGAAAGCAGGAATGGGGTACTGAAGTTGCATGTTCAGCCATGAACTCATTGAATGGCAGTTCAGGCTCGAAGGGCCGAATGGCCTACTCCTGCACCGATTTTCTATGTTTCTATATACCTGGATGACCAGGTGAGGAGCGTCTCCCACAAATTCACCCCCTGTAGTCAAGGTGTGCATTTCTCAGGTAAATACAGTGTACAGTTTTGTTACATAAAGGTTACAGTTCTGTGAGGTTACAAACATGACATCACCACTCCCCAACATCTTTGGGTCAAAGATTGAGTCTTTCAGGCGGTCGACGATCTCTTGTGGAGCGCCGCAGTTGGGGCTCTGGTCGTTGAGCCTTGGCATGCGTCTTTGTCACTTGTGGTGATTCCGGCTCGTCCGGGCTGACCGCAGGGACTGTGTATGCTGCTGATGGTTCTTGTTGCTCGTTCACTGGCAGTGGTGTGGGCAGCATCTCATGATTTTCCTCAGGTTCCTCAGTGTCTATGCTGAACCTTTTTTTTTAAAACTTGGTCCAGATGCTTGCGGCTTATCTGCCCATTGTTGAGTCTGACCACTATGACCCTATTCCCCTCTTTACCAATTAGAGTACCCTGGAGCCACTTGGGCCCCACAGCATGATTAAGAACAAATACAGGGTCATCGATTTCTATCCATCTCCCCTTTGAGTTACGGTTGTGGCACTCATTTTTGGACTGGTGCTTGCCCTCAACAATGTCTGTCAAGACTGGATGAATGAGGGATAGCCGAGTTTTTAAGTGTACGTTTCATGAGTAGTTCCGCTGGCGGGACTCCCGTGAGCGAATGCGGTCGGGACCTGTAGGCCAGCAGGAGGCGCGCTAGATGGTATTGAAGGGAGGGTCCTTGAATTTGGAGCATGCCTTGCTTTATGATTTGGACCGCACGTTCCGCCTGGCCATTGGAAGCCGGCTTGAACGGCGCTGTCCTGACATGTTTGATGCCATTACCCAACATGAACTCCTGGAATTCATAGCTAGTGAAACATGGGCTGTTGTCGCTAACTAGGATGTCCGGCAAGTAGTGGGTCGCAAAGACCGCATGCAGACTCTCCACTATGGTGAATGTCGTGCACGAATTCAATATGATGCACTCAATCCATTTCGAGTATGCATCAACAACAATGAGGAACATTTTTCTCATGAACGGGCCCATGTAGTCTACGTGAATACGTGACCATGGCTTGGTGGGCCAGGGCCACGGGCTGAGTGGGGCCTCCCTGGGGGCATTGCCCAGCTCGGCACACGTCGTGCACCTGTGAATACAGTGTTTCAGGTCTGCATCAATTCCCGACCACCATACATGGTCGCTGTGGAGTTCCCTGATGAATGCTTCCCTACCCCTCTGGGGCATGACTACCCGGCTGCCCCATAGTAGGCAGTCGGTTTGGATGGAGAGTTCATCCATCTGTCTGTGAAACGGTCTGACCTCTTCAGGGCATGCTCCGTGTGCGGGCGCCCAATTCCCCGTCAGGACACATTTCTTAATCTGTTTGTCCAGGTTCTGATCTGATGGGCTGTGATGGGGGAGCCTGCACTGTAAAAGGCATCGACAGCCATGACCATCTCCGCGCTTTGCTCCGCTGCCCCCTCAGTGGTGACCAGTGGAAGCCTGTTGAGCGCGTCAGCGCAATTTTCGGTGCCTGGCCGGTGCCGTATAGTGTAGTCATACGCAGCCAGCGAGAGAGCCCATCGCTGTATGCGAGCTGACGCATTGGCATTGATAACATCCCTGTTGTCCGACAGCAAAGCTAATGGCTTGTGGTTCGTTTCTAACTCGAACCTTCTGCCAAAAAGGTACTGGTGCATCTTTTTCACCCCGTAGACACATGCGAGTGCTTCCTTTTCAATCATCCCATACCCGCTTTCTGCTTGGGAGAGCGGCCTGGAGGCATAAGCCACAGGTTGGAGTTCCTCATCATTACTCTGCTGCAACACGCACCCAACCTCATAGGATGATGCATCGCATATCAAAACCAATTTCTTACAGGAGTCGTACAGGGTCAATAACTTATGAGAACAAAGCAGGTTCCGCACCCGATTGAAAGCCTGTTCCTGACAGTCTCCCCAAAACCAATCGCAACCCTTATGCAGGAGCACGTGTAGCAGCTCCAGCAATGTACTTAAGTTCGGTAGAAAGTTCCCGAAATAGTTCAATAGTCCCAGAAATGAATGCAACTCTGATATGTTGCCGGGCCTGGGCGCGCGACGGATCGCCTCCGTTTTGGATTCAGTGGGCCGGATCCCGTCTGCGGCAACCCTCCTGCCCAAAAGCTTGACCTCTTGGGTCAAAAACACACACTTGGACTTCTTTAGTCACAGGCCTACCCGGTCCAGTCGGCGTAGCACTTCCTCCAGGTTGTGGAGGTGTCCCTCGGTGTCTCGACCCGTGATAAGGATGTCATCCTGAAATACGATTGTTCCGGGGATGGATTTTAGCAGGCTTTCCATGTTCCTCTGAAAGATAGCGGCTGAACAAATGCCAAACGGACACCTGTTGTCGACAAACAGCCCCTTGTGCGTGGTGATGATGGTCAGTAGCTTGGATTCGTCGGCCAGTTCCTGGGTCATGTAGGCCGAAGTGAGGTCCAACTTGGTGAACAGCTTGCCGCCTGCCAGCATGGCAAAAAGATCCTCCGCTCTCGGAAGCGGGTATTGGTCCTGAAGGGACACTCAGTTGATGGTGGCCTTGTAGTCGCCACAGATCCTGGCCGAGCCATCCGTTTTTAGAACAGGGACGATGGGGCTTGCCCAGTCGCTGAATTAAACGGGCGAAATTATGCCCTCTCTTCGCAACCTGTCCAACTCACTCTCAATTTTCTCCCGCATCACATATGGCACAGCTCTGGCTTTGTGGTGCATTGGTGTGGCGTCCGGGGTGATGCATATCCTTACTTTGGTGCCTTTGAAAGTCCCGACGCCAGGTTGAAATAATGACTCGAACTTTAGTAGGACCTGTGAGCATGAACTTCGCTCCACAGATGAAATGGCGTGCACATTCCCCCATTTCCAGTTTATCTCAGCTAGCCAGCTCCTCCCCAAAAGCGCGGGACCGTTTCCCGAGACAATCCAGAGTGGCAGCCAGTTCTGAGATCCATTATGTGTGAGCACCAACATTGCACTGCCTAGCACTGGGATGATCTCTTTGGTGTCCATCCGTAATTGCGTGTCAATGCGTTCTAGTTTGGGTCTGCTATCTCTGAGTGGCCACAGTTTCTCGAATTGTTGGACACTCATAAGTGACTGGCTGGCTCCTGTGTCCAGCTCCATGCGTACCAGGATGCCATTTAACAGTACTCTCATCATCATAGGTGGCGTTTTTGTGTATGAGCTGTGGATGTTTGCCACCTGGACCCGCTGAACTTCAGCGTCCATTGCTGTGTCCCAGGCATACCCCTGCCTTGCAGATCCCCTTGTGGTTCATCCACTTCGTAAACCCAGCCTCGCTGCGGGCTTCCTGAACATCCTGGCTAAATGTCCACTCAAGTTACAATTTCTGCAGATGAATTGTTGAAACCGGCAGGTCTTCGCAGCATGTTTGCCCCCGCACCTCCAGCATGAGCTGAGATTGTTGTGAACAAAAGAGCTGTCACCAGGCATTCCTCTCTGATTGTCTCTTTGATTACTCTTGAGCACTGTGGGTGTCAATGGTCCCATCCCGGGACATATTGTCCCTTGTGATGGTGTAAATGTCCGTTCAACCTGCCATTGTCTCTGTTGCGGGCCCACCCTAGAGTCTGTTACTGCCTGGTTGGTGTTGAATTGCCCTTGCCTGCCTGCGGGGTTCTGAGTCGCGTTTACCATGTTAACTCCCTGGTCCATCGCCACGTTGGGAGCAGAGTTGCACGCGTATATGATCTTGGTTTCCTCCTCCCCCGCAATGAAGATTTGAGTCAAGTCCTTGGTCTCAATTAGCTTCCTAAAAATCTCGGCATGACCAATGCCCTCAATGAAGAAATCCCGTAACATCTACCCCTGCAGGCGTCGATGAACTTAGAGGCTGGCCAAGCGCCGAAGGTCCGCAACGAAGTCCGGTATGCTCTGCCCTTCCCGACGTTGGTGCATATCGAATCGGTGTCCGGCCATGTGTATACTACTCGCTGGTTTGAAGTGCTCACCGATCAGTTTGCTGAGCTCCTCGAAGGTCTTGTCCGCCGGTTTCTCGGGTGCGAGCAGGTCTTTCATCAGCACGTACATCTTAGGTCCACAGCTGGTCAGTAGATGCGCCCTTCGCTTGTCAGCCGCGGCCGCTCCCAGCCAGTCCTTCATGACAAAACTCTGCTGGAGCCTCTCAACGAAATCGTCCCAGTCCTCACCAATGCAGTATCATTCCTCCATGCTGCCGGTGGCCATTCTCTTGAGTCGTTGATTCCTGTTTCTCGTCACCAAATGTGTCCTTGCACACTACAGCAAATCAACACGAGGCACACACTGGAGACAAGGTCACTGTGACCTGTACCTTTATTCACAGGACCAAGAAGTGATGACCCTGCGTGGGACCTCCCTTTATATACCTGGATGACCAGGTGAGGAGTGTCTCACACAAGTTCACCCCGTGTGGTCAAGGTGTACAGTTCTCAGGTGTAAACAGTGCACAGTGTTGTTACATAAAGGTTACAGTTATGTGAGGTTACAAACATGATGGTCTTCTCCTGAGCCCAGGGTGTTGGAGCTGATTGTGGTGCCCCTACTTCTGCCCCGGTTGAGATCAGCTGAGGGGAGTTAAAAGGAGGGAGAAAAAAGCTTTCTTTATGGCCTACTATGTAAAGCTGATCAGCAGTGTGCTTCAAGGGAATTTATTAGTAAGTCAGAAAGCATTAGAATCAAAATGTTCAGTCTTTCTTTCCCTGGTGGACCGCCTCAGTACAAATGTCTGTTCTGGTGTGTTGGCTGTGCCCTCGCTGGGCTGGCGTGTTTTGGCCTGCAGGGCTGCTGGGTGAGCCTGGCCTTGCTGGGCTGTTGGGCGTGATGGGTTTGATTTCCTGGTCCAGGGTGGTGTCGTTGATCCTTTGGGTGTGTGTTGTGGGCTGGAAAAAGGTGGTGTCTGCTGTGGGTTGTTCAGGGCAGTCTGTGAACCGCAGCCTCGTTTGGTCCAGGTGCTTTCTGCAAATTTGTCCATTATCTAGTTTGACTACAAACACCCTTCTCCCTTTTTTAGCTATCACCCTGCCCGCGATCCACTTGGGACCATGTCCATAGTTTAGCACATAAACAGGGTCATTCAGATCAATTTCCCCTGACACAGTGGCACGACCATCGTTTACATTTTGATGCTGCCGTCTGCTCTCTACCTGATCATGCAGGTTGGGGTGAACCAGCGAGAGTCTGGTTTTAAGTGTCCTTTTCAAGAGTAGCTCAGCGTGGGGGCGCCCCTGTGAGCGAGTGGGGTCTCGTGCAGTAGCTGAGCACTACTCGGGACAGGCGGGTTTGGAGTGAGCATTCTGTGACTCGTTTGAGGCTGTTTGATTGTTTGTACTGCCCGCTCTGCCTGCCCATTGGAGGCTGGTTTAAACGGGGTAGAGGTGACATGTTTGATCCCATTGCAGGTCATGAATTCTTTAAATTCGGCAGGTTTTGTAGGTGCTCGACGGTGTCCCGACCAGTGACCAATATGTCGTCCTGAAAAACTACCGTGCGTGGTACCGACTTGAGTCGGCTCTCCATGTTTCTCTGGAAGATCGCTGCAGCCGACCAAATTCCAAACAGACATCTGTTGTAGATGAACAGTCCCTTGTGCGTGTTGATGCAGGTGAGGCCCTTCGAAGACTCCTCCAACTCCTGCATCTTGTAGGCCGAAGTCAGGTCGAGCTTGGTGAATGTCTTGCCTCCTGCCAGCATCATAAATAGGTCGTCTGCCTTAGGTAGCGGGTATTGGTCCTGTAGCGAGAAACAATTCATAGTTACTTTATAATCGCCGCAAATCCTGACCGTGCCATCACTTTTGAGTACTGGAACAATTGGGCTGGCCCACTCGCTGAATTCCACTGGGGAGATGATGCCCTTGCGTTGCAGCCTGTCCAGCTTGATTTCCACTCTCTCCCTCATCATGTGAGGTACCGCTCGTGCCTTGTGGTGAATGGGTCATGCCTCTGGGACCAAGTGGATCCGCACCTTCGCCCCGGAAAAGTTTCCAATGCCTGGCTCAAAAAGGGATGGAAATTTGTTAAGAACCTGGGTACATGAGGCCTCATCGACAGTTACACCACAGTCTCTCAAACATCTTTTTACTCATGATGGATTGGCTAGCGCGAGTGTCCAGTTCCATGGCTACGGGCAAGCCATTCAATTTTACATTTAGCATAATAGGTGGACATTTCGTCGAAAATGTGTGCACCCAGTGTACTTCAGCATCTGCCTTCTCTGAGGCTCGAAATTGCTTTGATCCACCATGGACCAATCTTCCTCTGCCACGTGGTGGTTAGCAGGTTTTGCAGAGCTTGCAGCTTATCTGCAAGTTCGTTGGAGGTGTCCCATTGTTCGACAGCTCTTGCAAACATACCCTTTGAAGCGGCATGAATAGGCTGAATGGAAGCCTCCACAACGCCAATAAAGGTGTGAATTGCCTTGCATTCATCCTTTGTTGTGGACTCAGTCATCTGGGTCACCTGAAGCCTGTTGTCAGTTGCAGACTCTTGGTTTCTGCCCTGTACATTTCTGCTCGCAGAGTTCCAGTTAATTTATGAACATTGCTAGCACTTGTGTGCTGAGAGATTTGTTTGGTGTTATCACTGGTGGACATAAACGCCTTTGCTATCGCAATGGCCTTACTGAGGGTTGGTGTCTCTACAGTCAAAAGTTTTCGTAGGATGGTCTCGTGGCCAATGCCCAGGACAAAAAAGTCTCTGAGCATTTGCTCCAGGTAGCCATCAAACTCACATTGTCCTGCAAGTCGCCTTAGCTAGGTGATATAACTCGCCACTTCCTGACCTTCAGATCACTGGCACGTGTAGAACCGATACCTCGCCATCAGCATGCTCTCCCTCAGGTTAAGATGCTCCCGAACCAGTGTACACAGCTCCTCATACGACTTATCTGTGGGTTTCATCAGAGCCAGAAGGATTCTTCATGAGGCTGTAGGTCGGTGCCCTGCAGACAGTAAGGAGGACCGTTCTCCTTTTTGCAGCGCTACCTTATCCGTACAGCTCATTGGCTATGCATTACCGGTCTAGCCGTTCGACATAGGCTTCCCAGTCCTCACCCTCCGAGAACTTCTCCAGGATGCTCATAGTTTGCTGCATCTTTGCGTTGGATTCGTATACTCGTCACCAGATATTGTGTTCCTAACACAGATAAAACTGCACAAAGGGAGGTTAAAGTAATAGTGACCTCAGTCTTTAGTAAGACACTCCAGAGTCAGGAACAGGCCTTAGGAGCCGGCTTATATACTGTGCTCCCAAGGGATGCTGGGACCCCTTGGGACTTCAGGGGATGCACTCCTCGTGGCGGAACATGGGAGTGCATGCTTTACAGATACACTTTCCTCTCTGCTCCCAATAACCCTCGACTCCCCTATCGTTCAAAAATCTGTCTATTTCTACCCTAAATAAATTCAATGACCTAGCCTCAACAGCTCTCTGGGTTAGAGAATTCTAAAGATTTATGACACTCTGAAATAAGAAATTCCTCCTCATCTTCGTTTTAAATGGGCGACACCTTTTTCTGAAACTATGCCCCCTAGTTCTAGATTGCCCCACGAGGGGAAACATCCTCTCTGCATCTACTCAGTCAAGCCCCCTCAGAATCTTATGTTTCAATAAGATCACCTCTCATTCTTCTAAACTCCAGTGAGTATAGACCCAACCTGTTCAACCTTTCTTCATGAGACAATCCCTTCCTCTCAGGAATTAACCGAGTGAACCTTCTCTGAACTGCCTCCAATGCAAGCATATCCCTTCTTAAATAAGGAGATCAAAACTGTATGCAGTACTCTGGGTATGATCTCACCAATGCCATGTAGCAGAAGATTCAACTCTGGAGTTGGGGCAGGGTAAAGGAGCTTTGCTTTGCTTCTAAATAGACTTGGGATTGCTTGGTGCTGACATTGGGTGCCAGAAATGGGAAAGTGTTCCATTCCCCAGCATATCCCCATAAATAATAATCACAACGTTTGGTACAAATCGAAACATGGAAGTAGGGAAGCAAATTGATTCAAACAGCGGGTAGCGTACTCACCAGTATCATTCATCAGAATTCTCCTTTTCTTCACAGAACTAATGCTTCTAGAAATAATCCATGGCTGGACCTATGCCGATATTAAAGAAAATATGCCCTGGGAAAATGCAAGAAGCTTCTGTAAAAGACATTACACAGATCTAATTGCAATCCAGAATGCAGAAGAAATTGAGCATTTGAATAGGGTTCTACCATTTGCACCATATTACTACTGGATTGGAATAAGGAAAATACATGGCGTTTGGACCTGGGTTGGTACTGATAAGCCACTCAACAAAGAGGCAGAGAACTGGGCTCATGGGGAACCTAATAATGAAGGAGAAAATGGGAAAGAAGACTGTGTAGAAATGTACATAAAGAGGACACAGGATACAGGGATGTGGAATGACATCAGCTGTGACAAAAAGAAAAGACCTCTGTGTTACAAAGGTAAGAATAAAAACTGACCAAAGATTATTTTAAAGAGTGCTTTGTGTTTTCATCACAATTATCCTTAATCTCAGAACCACATCTAAATGAAAGATTTTACACAAATCCTGAATCACTGCAAAAGGGTTCTTCTCACACTCTCCTGATCCAACATTAGTACATTATTCAAGTGCCCTCTGTAAACAAAAAGGATATATTTGAGAATAATCTCTAAACACGAGATTAGCCATTAAAATAACCCAATTTTTAACTTGCACATGGAAAATTATTCTTTAGTTACATTGCAAATATGATGAAATTGATTTATTTAAGTGCAATGTTCATTGTGGCACCACATTTTCTAATAGAAGTTTATATAAAAGTTCTTCTACATGTATAAAGATTGCTAATATGCATTGATTTCTGAGTTGTGTTGTGTTTTTTTTTTAGCTTCGTGCGTTCCCACTTCATGCAGTGGTTATGGAGAATGTGTGGAGACTATTGGAAGTTACAGATGTGCATGCAATGATGGATACTATGGGCCAGAGTGTGAACATGGTATGGGAATGCTACTTTCATACAGAGAATGAACTGATTTATATGAAATAAGATGACCTATTATTTGAGGGATTATATACACAACGTCTGAAATCCAGCAACCTCGGGACCAAGACCCTGCCGGTTTTTGGATTTTGACGGAATTCGGATCTCGCTGTTGGCGCCCCTTGCCGATCATTGCCGCCTGCAGCCCCCCGCCACCCCCTCGGGTGTTGTTTTTCACTGGTTTTTTAGCAGTTTCTTGGTCCCTCACCACTGGATTTCGGACAATTTCAGTTTTCGAACAGCCGGATTCGGGACGTTGTACCTGTATATATTTATATAATCAACTTTCTCCATTCATCATTAATTTGATTATAGGAACTGTTAAGCTGTTTCCCTTCTTCAGATTTGTTTTTGCCTATGCATTTTTTCCCATCCCTCTCCTGTTGACAATGACTCCTTGCTGGGTATGGTTCGATGGCTGCTGTCAGGCCTCCACCACTTCACCCAAGTGACCATTCCTCATTTGTTAACTCAAAACCCTGGTGTGAGAAGGTCTTGCCTCACCCCATATCAATACACCTCATTTTCCAGCAGGAGTCCCTGGCTAGTGAGCAGGAACAAAGACAGGCTGATTTCCCACTCCCCATACTGCCCAGTCCACGAGCACCAGGGCCCAATGTTCAGGTCTCTACTGCTGTATTCCTTTATATCAAAAGTGAATGACAATTTGGAAGTGAGTATGGAAATTATTTCCAAAATATTCACAAGTAGTCACTATGTAAATGTTTAAAGTAATATTCAATAATAAGACAAATTGTGAAGATGACATCACAACATCACTACGGATGACGTCCTTCAGCCTATTGCAGCACCTCCATCCAGAATGACCCTAAAGCCCCTTTCTCCCACCATTGCAGCACAATTAGCTCTTCAACAATTCTAGGGTATCTGTTTCCTCTCACCTATCTGGCAATCCATTCCATGCATCGGTTACTGTGTGACAAACAACGTTCTAATATCAGTCCTAAATTTGAACCAGTGTCCCCTTGTTTTAATTTCATGAAGTAATTTTTATGCAAACTTATAAAAGAATTTTAACGCAGTAATTAACATGTCATTCCATTACCTCCTGTCCAGTTGAACAGTGTGCCACTCTCAATGCTCCTGACCAAGCGACTATGGGCTGCACCCATCCTAATGGAAACTTCAGCTACAGCTCTACGTGTGACTTTCACTGTGCAGCAGGGTTTACACTGCAGGGGTCACAGAGTCTCCGGTGCAATGCAACAGGAATATGGACAGCGGAGACACCCAGCTGTGAAGGTACAGGGTCAAACACGATCCACTAACAAAAAGAGAAAATCCTGAAACAGATTTTAGAACATTAAGTGGATGATGCACTTTTATAGGTGATGGTGTTTAAGCTTATATTGAATTTCATAATTTATATGAATCAGTTGTGAAATGCAGAGGTTTGGAGATATTAAGGCAGTTATACCAAGGAATGAAAAGTAGAAACTTGAAAATAGTTTGACAGATTAGATTTCAGCTGAATTATGTTCATGTTAGAAGTTTTTGTATTTATGTACGTGAACTTATATTGTTTGATTAATGTTTCAGCTGTGAAATGTGGAAGTCTGGAGATTCCGGGACAAGAATTCATTGACTGTTCTCATCGCATCGGAAATTTCAGTTACAACTCAACGTGTGACTTCAGCTGTGCCGAAGGGTTTGAGCTTCAAGGATCAGACAGAGCGGAGTGTGGAGCATCTGGAGAATGGTCAGCGCCAATCCCCAACTGTGAAGGTACAGGCAAATAGTATCTAAAAATTAAAGAGCTCTAAAGATAAAATAGCTCTAAAAGCAGACCCCCAATTTTGAAGGTTGAGTCTCAGGCTTGTTCTGAGTAATCATGCAATCAGCATAATTCAGATTAAAAGTGTGAGAACTATGCTTGAACCGTAACGTTCAGAATATAAGCTTCAATGTAGATTAACATGTAGAATGTGTACAACAGCAGGGAAGTCCTGCTTAAACTGTACAGGGTATTGGTGAGCTCACACCTAGAGTACTGCGTATAGTTTTGGTCTCCTTATTTAAGAAGGGATATACTTGCATTGGAGGCAGTTCAGAGAAGGTTCACCAGTGCCAAAACAACCGTTTGCCCAGTGGTCCAGTGAGGCTGTGGCCTTCTACAGTGGTAGTACGGCTTTCCTTAAAGGGGAGGGCCTACTTTCGCTGCCGCCATGTTTTTCTTTGTCGGCCGACTGCCAGGTCAGCCCGACAAATATGCCCCCGGGTTTGGCCGGGGCATCAACTGGCAATGGCACCCCCTCTTGGGTGCCAGGCCGTTGGCCCGGACAAATCTCTCCCGGTGGTCCAGTGGCCCGAAGTTTAAAAAGTGCGGCGGCTCTCCCCTTTAAGCGAAGGGGAGAGCCATGGTGACGTGGCGCTAAGATGATGTCATCGCGACGGTGACTCCGAACTCACCCCCAACTTCCACCCCTCAGTTGCTGTCACCGCTGTATCTTTGCCCCTCAGGTGTAGTGGTCGCCCCCATTATGATCGACTTATGAATCAAAACAAAACAAAGAGCACAGTTTTGCGAGAGAGTTGACCTGAACCACAACTGCGGTAAAAAATCACCGAAACAGGGTGGGAGCAATTTGTACCCCTCTCTCGCTCTTACTATTGTGTGTTTTTTGTATGACTCCCAAAGAGTCACATTGACAGAATTAAAGGAATAATTTGGAATGCACTGTCTGAAAGGGTGATGGAAGCTGATTCAATAGTAACTTTCCAAAGGGAATTGGATAAACACTTAAAAAAGAAAAATTTGCAGTGCTGTGGGGCAAAAGCAGGAGAGTGGGACTTGTTGCTCTTTAAAACAGCTAGGTAAGAGTATCAGATTATACCAAGGAATAAAATGTAGAAACTTGAAAATAGTTTCAGACAATTTAGATTTCAGCTGAATTCTGTTCAGAATAGGAGTTTTTGTATTTATGTACGTGAAGTTATCGGCTGGACTTTACACTCAAATCGCTCGGGCCCAAAAAATGGGCGATGTTCCAGCCTTAGCGATGTTTCACCTTTCAAGATCGCTGGAAGATCGCCCATTTTTCAGATCGCTACTTTCAGCTTTTTTTTTCCTGCCGATAGCCCAGCGATGTGGATTGGGCCTTAGCGATGTGGAAGGCAAGGCTTCCTGAGCAATGGCCTTCTGCGCATGAGTTTTTTTTGGCAAACAAGTTTTCCTGCGATTTGGGTGGTCAGGGGTCATCCACGCATGTGCAGAAGGCAAAGAGAGGAAGAGAGAGAGAGTGGCAAGATTGGAGAGTCAGACAGGAGAGAGACAGGCAGAGACAGGCAGAGAGTGACAGAGATTGAAATAATTGTTCTAGTTCTTAATACATTTGAGATTGAAATAATAATCAGAAAATTATTTCCAATGTTGAAGAGTCGGTGGAGAGTGGCCAGGATGTGGAGGGGAGGAGGAGGGCCAAATCCTTCTCCAACGAGGCCCGCGTCAGGGAGGTGCACTTGCGGTGGGCACAATTAACCCGGGGTGGGTGTGGGAAACCACTACCCCGGGCCTACCGGAAGATTTGGGGCGAAATCGCTGACGTGGTCTCGTCGGCGTCACACGAGGCGAGTGGGTCGGACCCAGTGCCGCAAGCGTAAGTATTAAATAGATTTTAAATTGTAATGATCCACATAATATATAAATCTCCCGGATTGAAATTAAGCTGCTTATTCTTGCATATATTGCCTGCTAAGATCTGAACAGCACTTGGAACTTGCGCCCTTTTTAAGTCAAATTTTGGCACCATCTCCTTTTGGGCTACGTTGGTGGATGGGGCACGATTGAGCAGAGGTGTCCGGTCACCTCTAACCAGACTGTCAATCTCTCCGGCTGCTGTCACTTACACAGTGACCCAGCCTGGACTGGGGGAGAGCTGCCCTGGCTCACTATCTGCCCTGGGACACTTTGGAACATTAGCTCCAGTCATTGCCAAGCTCACCAGCTGTCCTGATTCCTACCACCCCCGGGGGCCCTTCAATGGAGATTGTAGTCGAGATGTTTGTGTCAAGCATTCGATCTTTGTTATAACCATGCATCACTTGTGGATACAAATCCTATTAGCATATAACGTTGGAAACTGTTGTCTTTCCATGATAGTATCTAGTCACTTAGCTTATGCCATGCTATTGTTGCATTTGCAGAGGAAGATATCGAAGAATCGAGCTGAGCGCAGGCACGCGGGAGGCCCTGCCCAGCTCGCTGTCCTAACTGACTTGGAGGAACGTGCTGCAGCACTGGTCGGCAGCCAGTCGCTCGGCCACCACCCGTGGTGAGGCAGAGCCCTCCCTTGCGTCACGTGAGTAATGTGTAAAGCAGTGTTAATTCAAAGTAATGGAACGGCAATTCACATACGAATGATGTCATGTTATGCATGCAGCTTCTGTCCTCCTCTCAGATTAACAACATAAAAACACCGCCATTTGATAAGATCATTGCTGATCTGATGTAGGGCTCAGCTCCACTTCCCTGCCCGCTCCCCATAAACCTTCATTCCCTTATCATTCTGTCTATCTCCGACTGAACCAGCCTCCACAGCTCTCTCGAGACAGTGAATTCCACATTGATGTACTGCCATTTGTACTACCATATGATGCGTTAATATGTAACTTCTCTCGGTCACATTTATTGTAGTAGTGCTGCTCCTCCTATGTATGCCAGCGCAGTGCAAGAATCCCTTATGTTGTAATAAGCTCAATAAGCTCAACTGTGTTTTGCAGGTCCCACAACTCCGATGGCACAGAGGGCCGCCACACCTGCACCTGGTAACATGCAGGTGGTCATCACCACGGGTGCGGAGGAGGAAGACAGCACTGAACCAGAGGAGGAGAATGTTATGGAAAGGGAGGAGGATGCCCCTTGCATCACATTGGATGTCTTACCTGCGGCTATTTCTTTGTCGGCGTCTTTGACAGAAGTAGTAGCGGGACCAGCGCAGAAGGAGGACATTTCGGCCCATCGCGTCCATGCCGGCCGACAAAGAGCTGCAAGGCCCTTGGTCAGCAGCCCTAAAGGTTACATATAAACCTATGAACAATGGCGGAAAGGCAAAGAGCACCAGCCCAACCAGTCCTCCTCACACAACTGTGACACCCCTTATACGGAAAGATTCTATACTCCAACCCAACCAGAGCCATGTGATCTCCGGGGAGAGGCAAAAACCAGATAAAAACCTAGGACAATTCTGGGGGAAAGAAATCTGGGAAAATTCCTTTCCGACCCATCCAGGCGATTGAAACTAGTCCAGGAGATCACCCTGGCTGCATTAGATTCCCTGCAGTACTTACCATTATATCTGCACCGTCCAACAAAAGGTCATCCAGTCTAATCCCAATTACCAGCTCTGGGTCCGTAACCCTGCAGGTTACTGCACTTTAAGTGCCCATCCAACCATCTCTTAAAAGTGGTGAGGGTTTCTGCATCCACCACTCTTCCAGGCAGTGAGTTCCAGATCCCCACAACCTTCTGCGTAAAGAAGCCCCCCCCCCCTCAAATCCCCTCTAAACCTTCTACCAACCACCTTAAAACTATGCCACTCGTAATAGACCCTTCCACCAATGGAAATAGGCCCTTACTATCCACTATGTCCAGGCCCCTCAATATGTTGTACACCTCAATGAGGTCTCCTCTCAACCTCCTCTGTTCCAGTGAGAACAAACCCAGCCTATCCAATCTGTTCTCATAACTAAGATTCTCCATTCCAGGCAACATCCTAGTAAATCTCCTCTGCACCCTCCCTAGTGCAATCACATCCTTCCTATAATACGGCGACCAGAACTGTACACAGTACTCCAGCTGTGGCCTAACCAAATATTACACAATTTAAGTATAACCTCCCTGCTCTTATATTCTATGCCTCGGCCAATAATGACAAGCATTCCGTATGCCTTCTTAACCACCTGGCCTGCTACTTTCAGGAATCTGTGGACAAGCACTCCAAGGTCCCTTTGTTCATCTACACTATTAAGTGGCCTACTGCTTAATGTGTATTCTTTTCCTTATTAGCCCTCCCAAAGTGCATGACCTCACACTTCTCTGAATTAAATTCCATTTGCCACTGCTTTGCCCACCTGGCCAGTAGATTGATATCCTCCTGCAGCCCATGACTTTCCTCTTCATTATCAACCACACAGCCAATTGAAGTGCCCATCCAACCATCTCTTAAAAGTGACTCCAAGGCACTTAGTGCTCACGCCGACCCCACAGAGGTCAAGTCAGCAAGGTCAGCACACGCCGCTACTGGCAGATCACATTGAGGGCATGTACAGACTGTGCACGGAGAGTGTTGCGATAAGTGGCAAGCTCCTCCAGGCGTTCGGTGTTTCACGGGGAACATTTCCCGGATGTCCGCTCGCATATTGGAGGATATGTAGCAGATGGTCTGGGAGATGCGGCATGCGAGATGGCACTGCACCCCAAGGTGCCGTCCCACCAACTGCCAGTGCAGATGCGAGTCAGGAGGAAGAACTTCCTTCTGGCTCGCAAGTCGTTTCCTCAGGAACATCTTCCCCTCCACCACCCCCACCCCCCCCGAGACGATCCTGCCACTGTCATCCTCTCCACAGCAGGAAGTCTTGAGGTTGCCCGCTGCAAGTTGTCCTCGTCCCGCTACTGGGGATTCAAATGGGGAGCTAAGACACGCGGGGGGCTAGAGGACCTGGAGGGAAGTGTGGGTCTTCTTCTAGGACGGCGAGCAGCGGGAAGCCCGGAGGTCGGTGAGTTGCGGGAGGATAAACCCCACCTGATTGATAAATATCTCTCTGTCTTTTATAACAGATAAATCTAATTAGTGGGATGGCAGGGCAGCTCAGTCCTGTGGAGTGCATGTCCTGCGGCATGTGGGAAGTCCTGGATGCTTCACGCAGCCTAGGCAACCATGTGTGCAGGAGGTGTCGCCAGCTTCAACTACTCGAACTCCACGTTTCGGAACTTGAGCGGCAGAGGGAAGTGGGTGACCACCAGATGGATGAAGAATGCTCGGTAGGTAGTGCAGGAGTCCATCTCGCCGATATTCTCTTCTGAACACCAGTGAAGGTGATGGTGCCTCTGGGGAGTGCAGCCAGAGCCAAGTCCAAGGCACCACGGGTGGCTCAGCTGAACAAGGGTGAGGGACAAAGAATAAAAGAGCTGCAGTAGTAGGGGATTCAATAGTTCGGGGAATAGAGATGCATTTCTGCGGCCGTAGATGTGACTCCAGGATGGTATGGTGCCAGGGTCAAGGATTTCACAGAGCAGACACAGGACATCCTGGGGGGAATGGGTGAACAGCTTGAGGTCGTGGTCCATATTGGGAACAATGACATAGGTAGAAAGAGGGATGAGGTCCTACAGGCAGAATTTAGGAAACCAGAAGAAAAATCAAAGATAGTAATCTCTGGGTTACTACCAGTGCCACGTGCTAATGAGTACAAGAATAGAAGGATAGAGAGGATGAACACGTGGCTGGAGAGTTGGTGTAGGAGGGAGGGCTTTAAATTCCTGAGGCATTGGGACCGCTTCTGAGGGAAATGGGACCTGTACAAACCGGACAGGTTGCACCTCAACAGCAATATCCTCGTGGGAACTTTTGCTGGAGATATTGGGGAGAGTCTAAACTAGCTTGGCAGGGGGATGGGAACCAGAGAACAAATTCAAGAGGGAAGGAAGTAAAGCTGAAATTGGAAAGTAAGTATGTAGAAAGTGAATCTGTAAGACAGAGGAAACAAGGGTCAGTAAGTAGTAATCAAGGAGGTCTTCCTGTGCTAAATGGTATATACTTCAATGCAAGGAGTATAGCGAATAAGGCGGATGAGCTGAGAGCACAGGTAGACACTTGGGAGTATGACATTATAGCCATTACAGAGACATGGCTGAAAGAGGGGCAGGTTTGGCAGCTCAATATTCTTGGTTACAGGATTTTTAGACAGGACAGAGAAGGGGTTAAGGCGGGGGGGGGGGGATTGGTATTGATTAAAGAAACTATTAGAGCCGTGAGGAGCGATGATATGTTACAGGAATCATCAAATGAGGCCATATGGGACGAACTGAAAAATGAAAAAGCGCTGATCACACTGTTGGGCATTTATTATAGACCTCCAAACAGTGGGAGGGAGATAGAAGAGCAAATATATCGGCAAATTTCTGTGAAGTCCAAAAACCATAGGGTAGTAATAGTAGGGGATTTTAATTATCCTAATTGTAGTAGCGAAAACTTTAATCAGGGGAAAAGTAATTTGGTAAAATTAAAACCTAAAGCAAGAAAGGCTGAGAGAAAGGTTTAATGTGTTCATGGAAGAATAGCTGAGTCCCACATTCCAGCAATTAAGCTGTTACACAGAACAACGGGTCTCACAAGGGCTAGGACTAAGGTTAGAGAAATTCTCTGAAAAGATAAAACTCTCGAGAGCGCAAACAAGATAGATGTAGACAGCTCACAGAAATAATGAAATGAGACCGCCATGTTCACGTCACACAAGACAGCAGAAACAAGGCCCCTTTGAAATGAGGATAGCCAGATGTATCTGTCAAGGACAAGTCTGAGAGTTAGCCTGGGAACAAGTTCAAAGAAATGTAACACGTAACCTATAGGGGGCTTTTCCCCAGCAACAGTGGCGATAAATGAATGTACCAGTGAAATCATTGGAAATTACTGTAACTGTAGTAACCAATGACATTGCTGTAAACTGTAGTAACTAATGAAATTGCTGTAAACTGTATTAACCAATGTATTAGTAACAGGTGGGCAGGGGCTGGTGGCAAATAACCAATGGAATACTTCCCCACGTAGTTTCACCATTTTGACTGTATTTCGACTGTATAAAATGTAACTGCGCAACCTGTCCCAGGAGACCGGCGATTAGAGCATTCAGTAGGGGTACTGATGCAACCGGTTCTCCCTAGATTAATCAGGTTTTCATAAACAATTTTTTTCTCTATATACGGACCTTTGTGTTGAGTGTTATATTTTTAATACACCACAACATTTTGGGGCTGCGAGCAGGGTACAACAGGCGGCCTACAGAGGAGCATATACGGATCAATCATGAGTGAGTATATTTAACTACTACTCATAATCCGATGTGAGCTGTTACGAGACGTGTCGGTTGCCCGAGATACCCGAATCTGTGAAAGGTCTGTTATGGTGTAAAAGACTTGGGGGAATTAGGAAGTCACGATAGGCACGATCATAAGGTATCGATGTGAGTGTTGTCTCTAAGGTCAAGGGGAACCGGATAGATGGGCAATCAGTATCTTAGAATACAGATAAATCGATAAGGGTGTCGATGGGATTGCAGGATCTAGGGGTAGGGGAAACCGATTAGAGGGACAATCAGTATCTAAGAATACAGTTTAAATCGATAAGAAGTCGGTGAGACCATAGACGCCAGGTTTAGGTGAAACCAAGTAGGGAGACGGTCAGTATCTGAGAATACAGTGAAACCGATATAGAGGTAGACATACCAAAACTGAATATGGCATGTAAAGATATGCTGGACACTGCTCCTTTATGGGGGGACCGGGTATATATTTTTCAGACGACCATAAAAAAAAACTGATAGTGACTATGTTAAGTGACGTATGGGATCCAAAAATAGAGCCGGCCAAACAATAGAATTAATAAGCTTTGTAAATGAAAAGTGCTTGTGTGGTTTCATTTGTCTGAAAGCCTGTTTGAAAAAATGGTGGAGCTGTGTGTTTGTTTTAGCTCCACCCACTTTTTCAGACAGAGTTGAAAGTTTTTAACTCTCTGTAGTGTTGTCCTAGATGTAGAGGTTTTAAGAAAGTGTGAACCTAGAATTGAATTACATTTTAAGTTAGAAACACAGGTATTTATTTTGATGATAAGTTACGGAGCTAGGAAATGCACAAAGGATAGATTTGTTTAACAAAAGAAAATGCGTGGTCCCGTTTTTTTTTTAAAAACAATTTCCGACACGCTCACTTGTCAAAAGAAAACACGTAATCAGTGATTACATTGGGTTGAAAGACAATAAATTTAATCTAGGAAGGAAATAAAGAACGGAGAAGGGAAATTGTAATGCCTTTAAAAAAAGCCTGCCTGGGTCTCTCGAGGCTGCGGGCTAGGGAAGTATGCCCCCATTTTCCTTTGTTTAAAACCTTATGTTAAATAACGTGAAAGTTTCTAGCTCAGTAAAAAAAAAAGAGTTTTAAATAAAAGATGGACAGTACAATATTTGAATTGGGATTTTGAGGTATTTCAGATGATTCTCCTTGATAAACATTTTGGTTGTATTGGAAAATCTTGGGTTTGGAAACCTTTTTAATAAAAGTACACATCTGCGTAACTTTACCTCAACTACTGTGTCAGAAGCTGAAGCTTAAAAAGATGTAATTTATGAGGTACTGTATCACAAAATATATCTTGAAGTTACAGAGCAAAAGATTTTCTACTTACGCTATTCCTACTTGGATTGGAGCTTTTAGGCCCCAAGTTTCCACACGATAAAAAACGGGTGCCCCTCTGAGCTGGGCGCCCGTTTTTCACGCCGAAAACGGCACCGGAAAAAAAAACGCGCGATTCTGGAGCGCCCTGCAGCTCCATGTCTGCTTGGCGCAGCGCCTAGGGGGGCGGAGCCTACCACTCCCGCCGATTTTGTAAGTGGGAGGGGGCGGGTACCATTTAAATTAGTTTTTTTCCTGTCGGCAACCCTGCGCGTGCGCGTTGGAGCGTTCGCGCACGCGCAGTGTGAAGGAAACATTGGCACTCGGCCATTTTTGTAGTTCTTTGTAACTGTTTAATTTTTGAACATTTTTTAATAAAAGCACATTGCCATCAGCACATCAGCACTGAGTCTTCTTGCAGCAGTGAGAAGGCTGCAGGAAGCCTCAGAAAGTTGAGGCAGCCGTTTCCCTCCTCCCACCCCCCCCGCCCGCCGTCGGGAACGGCTTCCTCCTCCCCCCCCCCCGCCGCGGGAACGAACGGCTGCCTCCTTCCCCCCCCCCCCCGCGGGAACGAACGGCTGCCTCAACTTGTGAGGCTTGCTGCAGCATTCTCCCTGCCTGAAGCACTTTCACACAGGTAGGAAGATGGTTTATTTAATCTTTTCTTTGCTTATAAATTTTTATTCAGGTTGGATTTATTTGTATAATATTTGTATAAATATAAATAAGGATTTATTATAGAATTTAATGACTTCCCTCCCCCCCCCCCCACCTCGTTCTGGACGCCTAATTTGTAACCTGCGCCTGATTTTTTAATGTGTAGACAAGGTTTTTTCAGTTCTACAAAAATCTTCACTTGCTCCATTCTAAGTTAGTTTGGAGTACGTTTTCACTGTGGAAACTTTGAAATCAGGCGTCAGTGGCCAGACACGCCCCCTTTTGAAGAAAAAATTCTGTTCCAAAGTGAAACTGTTCTAACTGACTAGAACTGCAGAAAAAAAAATGTGGAGAATTGCGATTTCTAAGATAGTCCGTTCTCCACCAGTTGCTCCTAAAAATCAGGCGCAAATCATGTGGAAACTTGGGCCCTTAATGTTCAGCTTCTAAAACAGAGGTTAGGCACATCACATAGTTACAAAACAATGAGAATTCCAATAGTTAAAAAAAAGTATTACCATATTTGACATTTTGTAATCCAAAAATAAATACTCCACAAGACTAATATTGATTGGGACAAATAGTATGAAGGGTATAGAGGGTGTGGAATTCCTAAAATGCATTCAAGAGAACTCTTTTAGTCAGTATGTAACAAGCCCAACACGGGAGGGGCGGTTCTGGATTTAGTTTTGGGGAATAAAGCTGGGCAGGTGGAAGGGGTATCAGTGGGAGAGCACTTGGGTGCCAGTGACCATAATTCAGTCAGATTCAAGGTAGTTATGGATAAGGACAAGGATAGACCAAGAATAAAAGTTACAAATTGGGGAAAAGCTAACTTTGCTAAATTGAGAAGTGATTTGGCCACAGTGAACTGGAAACAGCTACTTGAAGGTAAATCAGTGTCGAAACAGTGAGAAGCATTCAGGAAGGAGATGCGGAGGGCTCAGGACAAGCATGTGCCCTTAAAGAAAAAGGGTGGTAATAACAATTCTAGAGACCCCTGGATGTCTAGGGACTTACAGAGGAGGATAAAGAAAAAAGGGAAGCTTATGTCATATACTGACAGCTAAATACTGTAGCATTTCTGGAGGAATATAGAAAGCTCAGAAGTGAAATTAAAAAGGATATTAGAAATGCTAAGAGTATGAAAAATTCTTGGCTAGTAAGATCAAGGAAAACCCAAAGATGTTCTATAAATACATTAAGAGCAAGAGGATAACTAAAGAAAGGGTAGGGCTGATTAGAGACCATGAGGGTAATCTTTGTGTGGAGGTGGAAGATGTGGGTATGGTTCTTAATGAATGCTTTGTGTCTGTTTTTCACAAAGGAAAGGGGAAGATATGCTATCAAGGAGTGTGAAATTCTGAATGAAATAAAGAGAGAGAGAGGAGGTATTAAGGGGTTACCAGTTTTGAAAGCGGATAAGTCCCCAGGCCCAGATAAAATACACCCCAAACTGTTGAGTGAAGCAAAAGAGGAAATAGCAGAGGCCTTGACCATCATTTTCCAGTCCTCTTTGGATTGAGGCATGGTGCTGGAGGACTACTAACGTGGTATCCTTCTTTAAGAAGGGAGAAAGGGATGGGCCGAGTAATTTCAGGCCTGTCAGCCTAACCTCAGTGGTGGGGAAATTAATGGAAAAAATCCTGAAGGACAGGATAAACCTGTTATGTATGGAGAAAGAGTCAGACTGAACACTATGAGCTCAAAGTAAAGTGTGACCATAGTCTTTTATTGCAGGTCTCTAGAGTGCCTCTCCAACCTGTGAGGCTTCCTTAAATACCTGTGCTCCCAAGGGATTATGGGATCCCGTGGGACTCCAAGGGATGAGCCCTCTGGTGGCTGTACAGAGTAAATACAAGTTTACATATATAACAACCATTTAATAAGATCATGGCTGATCATTCCCTCAGTACCCCTTTCCTGCTTTCTCTCCATACCCCTTGATCCCTTTAGCCGTAAGGGCCATATCTAACTCCCTCTTGAATATAGCCAATGAACTGGCATCAACAACTCTCTGCGGTAGGGAATTGCACAGGTTAACAACTCTGAGTGAAGAAGTTTCTCCTCATCTCAGTCCGAAATGGCCTACCCCTTATCACTTTACTCTTGGAAAACAGGGATATTAGTGGCTTATGGTCAGTTTCCAATTCGAATTTTAGCCCAAACAGGTATTGATGCATTTTTTTTTAACCCCGGAGACACACGCTTCTTTCTCAATCATGCTGTAGACTCTCTCAGCCTTAGACAGACTCCTGGATGCATAAGCAAGCGGTTGCAGTTTTCCGAAATCATTAGCTTGTTGCAATACACACCCGACGCCATATGATGACGCATCACATGCTAGTACCAAACGCTTACATGGATCATACAACACAAGCAATTTGTTTGAGCATAACGAGTTTCTTGCTTTTACACAGGCATTTTCTTGGCTTTTGCCCCAAACCCATTCATCCCCTTTTCGTAGTAAGACATGCAGTGGTTCTAACAGTGTGCTGAGACCCGGTAAGAAGTTACCAAAGTAGTTCAGGAGTCCCAGAAATGACTGCAGCTCCGTCACATTCTGTGACCTCGGTGCGTTCTCGATTGCCTCAGTCTTCGCGTTGATGGGCCTGATGCCGTCCGCCGAAATCCTCCTTCTCAAGAATTCCACTTCAGGCGCCAGGAAAATGCACTTCGAGCGTTTTAACTTGAGCCCCACGCAGTTGAGTCGACTAAGAACCTCCTCCAGGTTCTGTAGATGCTCGACTGTGTTCCAACCTCTGACCAAGATGTCTTCCTGGAAGACCACGGTGTGCGGGACTGACTTCAATAAGCTTTCCATGTTTCTCTGGAATATCGCCGCCACTGATCGGATTCCAAACAGGCATCTGTTATAAACAAAAAGACCTTTGTGCGTGTTGATGCAGGTGAGGGCCTTCGATGATTCCTCCAGTTCCTGCGTCATGTAGGCTGAAGTCAGATCCAGTTTCGTGAACATCTTTTCCTCCCGCCAGTGTTGCAAATAGGTCGTCGGCCTTTGGTAGTGGGTATTGGTCCTGCAGGGAGAAACGATTGATAGTTACTTTGTAATCGCCACAGATTCTGACGGTGCTGTCTCCCTTCAGGACTGGGACAATAGGACTGGCCCACTCATTGATACTCGATCGGTGAAATGGTGCCCTCTCTTTGCAGCCGGTCTAGCTCGATCTCTACCCTTTCTCTCATCATGTATGGTACTGCTCTCGCCTTGTGATGGATGGGCCCCCGGAATTAGGTGGATCTGCACTTTTGCTCCTTGGAATTTCCCGATGCCAGGTTCGAACAGCGAAGGGAACTTGTTTAAGACCTGGGCACCCGAAGTGTCGTCAGCGGGCGATAGCGCTCGGACGTCGTCCCAGTTCCAGTGTATCTTTCCCAGCCAGCTCCTGCCGAGCAGTGCAGGACCACTCTGGCAGCACAAGAGACCTTTACTGTAGCACTGCCGATTACGGGAATCAGTTCTTTTGTGTAAGTTCTTAGTTTTGTGCGAACTGGAGTTAAGACTGGCCTTGAGCCCTTGTTGCACCACAACCTTTCCAAAGCCTTTTTGCCCACGATGGACTGGCTCGCACCCGTGTCCAGCTCCATTGACATCGGGAGTCTATTTAGTTCAACATTCAGCATTATCGGAGGACAATTCGTGGTGAATGTGTGCACCCCATGTACCTCTGTCCCCTCAGTCTGAGGTTCTGGTTCGTCGTGATCCTCCGTGGATCTGTCCTCCTCTGCAACATGGTGGTTTGCAGGTTTAACAGGATTTGCAGCTCACCTGCACATTCGTTGGAGGTGTTCCATTGTTCCACAGCCTTGCAAACGTACTCTTTGAATCGGCATGAATGGAAACGATGATCACTCCCACAGCGCCAACAAGGTGTTAATGGCCTTGCATTCATCACCCTTGATGGTGGACATGCAGCTGCAGTCATGTGTGATCTGCCCTGTACATTACGATTCAAAAACAACAACACTATGTTCACAGTACTTGTGTGCTGAGAGATTTGCTTTGTATTGTCACTGGTGGCAATGAACACCTGGGCTATCGCTATGGCCTTACTCAAGGTTGGCATCTCTACAGTCAAAAAGGTCCCTTGCTTTTTGTGGTATACATCAATAATCTAGATTTGAATATAGGGGGTAGGCTTAAGAAGTTTGCAGATGACACTAAAATTGGCTGTGTGGTTGATAATGAAGAGGAAAGTCATGGACTGCAGAAGAGTATCAATGTGGAAGTATAGGCCATAAGGTAACAGGAAGTTAATATGACAGACAGTGAAAAGTCGATGTAGTGTGCTAGCCGAGTGGAGTTTTATCAATCCTATTATGCACTGTCAATTTCAGCAGGAAAGAAGCTAGTCACATCAATTGTGTTACAATATGTAGCCAAAACTAGGGAATCGGCCAGATATTAGCAAAACAATGGTCATTGAATTTAGCTGATCAACTTAGACTTACTGACGCCAACTCGACAGGTTAGGGAGAGAACAGGAATATTGCGTGAGAAGGAGGGTATAAAGATAGACAGGTTCGGACAGTCCATAGCGAGAACCTAGGAGCAACACTCGGCAAAAGTAGGTGCCAGGGAAGAGACCCTGGACGGAACAGTGTTAGGATGGACTGATCATCCGTGGACCTGTTGGGTAACTATAAAGTATAAGTGGCGAGTCTTGTACTACTTCTGTATTAAACGAACATTAACGGTACCGCCATTGTCTAGTGTGTCATTTGGTATTTAACTCAAGAACCGTCGCAGGCAACTACTAGTCACACAACTAGCGAAATTGCCGTTCGAGCAACAATCAATCTACTGGTCGGGTGGGCAGAACAGTGGCAAATGGAATTTCATTTGGAGAAGTATGAGGTAATGCACTTGGGGAGGGCTAATAAGGAAAGGGTATACACATTAAACGGTAAGCCACTTAGAAGTGTAGATGAACAAAGGGACCCTGGAGTGCTTGTCCACAGATTCCTGAAAGTAGCAAGCCAGGTGGATAAGGTGGTTAAGAAGGCATACGGAATGCTTGCCTTTATTGGCCAAGGAATAGAATACAAGAGCAGGGAGGTTATGCTTAAATTGTATAATACACTGGTTAGGCCACAGCTGGAATATTGCGTGCAGTTCTGGTCGCCGTATTATAGAAAGGACGTGATTACACTGGAGAGGGTGCAGAGATTTCTGAGGATGCTGCCTGGAGTAGAGAATTTTAGCTATAAGGATAGATTGGATAGGCTGGATTTGTTCTCCTTGGAACAGAGGAGGCTGAGGGGAGATCTCATTGTGGTGTATAAAATTTTGAGAAGCCTGGATATAGTGGATAGCAAGGGCCTATTTCACTTGGTGGAAGGGTCAATTACAAGAGGGCACAGGTTTAAGATGTTTGGTGGAATGTTGAGGGGATATGAGGGGAAGCTTCTTCATGCAGAGGTTGTGGGGGTCTGGAACTCACAACCTGGAAAGGAGGTAGAGCAGAAACCCTCATCACATTTAAAAGGTGTTTGGATAGGCACTTGAAGTGCCGTGACCTGCAGGGTTACGGACCTAGAGCTGGTAAGTGGGATTAGACTGGATAACCTCTTGCTGACTGGCGCAGATATGATGGCAAGTAGCTTAGGGAATCTAATATGGTCAGAGTGATCTCCTGGACTAGTTTCAGTCACCTGGATGGATCGGAGAGGAATTTTGATTTTTTTCCCCTATTGGCCTGGGTTTTTAATGTTTTTTTGCCTCTCCCAGGAGATCGCATGGCTCTGGGTGGGGTGGAGTGTAAAGTGTTGCGATACGTGGGGTACCATGGTTGTGTGGGGCAGACTGGTTGGGCCAGATGCTCTTTACCTGTCCGCCATTGTTCATAGGTTTATATGTAACCTTCAGGGCTGCTGGTCGAGTGCTGTGTGGCTCTTTGTCGGCCGGTGCGTGCACAATGGGCCGTAATGGCCTCCTTCTGCTCTGTAAATTTCTAGGTTTTTATGTGACATCCTAAGCCTCCTGAAACACTGGTATTCAGACTTTTCAAGGAAACTCAACCTCTGCCTGTAGACCCTGTTTTGTGGGTTAGCTGCTGGAGCTATCGATCTGTGAGCAGCAGGCTTCTGCGGGGGCCGTTGCTGATCATCTTGGTCCTTATCTGAGTTCCAATCTAAGGCAGCATAAGGGGCACACATCCTGATGTAAGAGAGAAAACCTCCAAAGTGCAGAAAGTAACCTTTCAGCAAAAATACTGTGAACAACCCCTTTCTCACAAACGGATAAGAAAGCAGCTATAAGTACTGAGTATGTATTAGCATGTTTGCCCAAGATTGGTTCAACCCCCTCAATTGCCGCTGCATCTTGCCTTTTCTCACTGGCGAGTTTCGGGAAGCACGGGTAACCCATGGACCCAACGTTAAAGTCAAAAGTTAATATCGTTCCAATTGAGCGATTAACATATGGTAATTGATAATCCGCCTTTGCCGAAGGGGTTGCGTGCACACTGCCGAATACGTTTGTGTTAAATGCGCAAGTCGGCAGATTGAAGCCAGCTTCCAGACTGCTCACATTTTCTCTGGTTTTAAGCCCCCCCACCTGCATTCAAACCCATGCGCTCTTCTAGGTTAAAATTCAGCCCTTAATTTTCCAATGATTACGTGGCCTCCTTTTTCTTCCTACCAAAATTCCCAGCTCACACTTAACTTAAATCTCAATTAAGAAAGAACTGAAGTGAAAGGTCTCCACCTGTCTATCATGCAAATGTCTACATATGAAACAAAGCATGAGTTTAGCGTGACCCAGGAATATGGGTGAAAATCCAGGAAAAGGGTGAAGTAACTGTGAGTGAAATTAAGCTGCCTAACTTGTGTCAATTAATCGTATTCTCTTTGCCAAAAAGTAAAAATATGATTTCATTTGAGAATATACAGGAAGCATTAGCAGTAAATAAACTTTTGTACTGCCGTTTTTCAACAGCTAATTAATGGCTCCAAAAATTGTATTCAGATTAATATCGCAGCCAAGCCATTTCCTTTCTAATACAATCCAAAAGTTTAATAAGATTTTTGTTCCTTTAGTGAGTGAATTATTATAAAATAAAAGTTGGCTTATTTGTTTGAATATCAATTCAGCATAAAAAGCATTTTATACTATGGTGCCTCTTTGAAGATGTTCTTCCCTTCCCTATTTTATTTCTCATCTGGCAATCTTTGAGCCATACAGTCCCGTCCATCTCAAAAGTCTCCACTAACACTATTCTTGAGTCAGCCACCAGATGGCATATGGGAGCAATCAGATGAAGGATCTTACAATATTCCCCTCTTACCTCCTTATAGGGCAGAGATCAGAAAATCAGGAGTTGGAGGAAGGCCAGTTCCAGGGTATCACATGTTGATACTCTGACATGCTATGTTTTACCTCCTCAACAGAAAATTTCTTCAATAAATGCAACTTCTACACAAGATCACATCAGATCTTGAGACAGGATTAATAAACAATCTCCTAATAAAGGATCCCCTTGGAATGAGTGATCATAGCATGATAGAGTTTCAAATTCAGATGGAGGGTGAGAAAGTTGGATCTCTAACCAGCATACTAAGCTTAAATAAAGGAGACAATGCAGGTATGAGGGCAGAGTTGGCTAAAGTAGACTGGGAAAATAGATTAAAGTGTAGGACGGTTGATGAACAGTGGTGTACTTTTAACGAGATATTCCACAACTCTCAAGAAAAATATATTCCAGTGAGGAGGAAAGGGTACAAGAGAAAAGATAGCCATCCATGGCTAACTAAAGAAATAAAGGGCAGTATCCAATTAAAAACAAGGGCATACAATGTGGCCAAAACTAGTGGGAGGACTAGTTTTGATTGGGAAGCTTTTAAAAGCCAGCAAAGAATGACTGAAACAATGATTAAGAAAGGGAAGATAGACTATGGAAATAAACTAGCACAAAATATAAAAACAGATAGCAAGAGTTTCATCAGGTATATAAAAAGGAAAAGAGTGGCTAAAGTAAATGTTGGTCCCTTAGAGGACGAGACCGGGTAACTAGTAATGGGGAACATGGAGATGGCAGAAACTCTGAACAAATATTTTGTATCAGTCTTTACGGTAGAGGACACTAACAATATTTCAACAGTGGATAGTCAAAGGGCTGTAGAGGGGGGGGAAGGAACTTAACACAATCACAATCACTAAGGAGGTGGTACTCAGTAAGATAATGGAACTAAAGGCAGATAAATCCCCTGGACCTGAAGGCTTGCATCCTAGGGTCAAGAGAAATAGCGGCAGGGATTGTAAATGCATTGGTTGCAATTTACCAAAATTCCCTGGATTCTGGCGAGGTCCCAGCATATTGGAAAACTGCAAATGTAACGCCCCTATTTAAAAAAGGAGGCAGACAAAAAGCAGGAAACTATAGACCAGATAGCCGAACATCTGTGGTTGGAAAAATGTTGGAGTCCATTATTAAAGAAGCAGTAACAGGACATTTGGAAAAGCAAAATTCAGTCAGGCAGTCAGCATGGATTTATGAAGGGGAAGTCATGTTTGACAAATTTGCTGGAATTTGTAGTAATCTCAATATGGCTACCAGTACCATGTGCTAGTCAGAGTAGGAATCACAAGATAGCTCAGATGAATACGTGGCTTGAGGAGTGGTGCAGAAGGGAGGGATTCAAATTCCTGGGACATTGGAACCGGTTCTGGGGGAGGTGGGACCAGTACAAACCGGACGGTCTGCACCTGGGCAGGACCAGAACCAATGTCCTAGGGGGAGTGTTTGCTAGTGCTGTTGGGGAGGGGTTAAACCAATATGGCAGGGGGATGGGAACCTATGCAGGGAGTCAGAGGGAAGTAAAATAGGGGCAGAAGCAAAAGATAGAAATAAATAAAAAGTGGAGGGCAGAGAAACCCAAGGCAAAAATCAAAAAGGTCCACATTACAGCAAAATTCTAAAAGGGCAAAGTGTGTTAAAAGGACAAGCCTGAAGGCTCTGTGCCTCAATGCGAGGAGTATTCGTACCAAGATGGACGAATTAACTGCACAGGCAGCAATTGATGAATATGATATCATTGGCATCACGGAGACATGGCTCCAGGGTAACCAAGGCTGGGAACTTAACATCCAGGGGTATTCAACATTCAGGAAGGATAGACAGAAAGGAAAAGGAGGTGGGGTGGCGTTGCTGGTTAAAGAGGAAATTAATGCAATAATAAGGAGGGACATTAGCTTGGATGATGTGGAATCTGTATGGGTAGAGCTGCTGAATACCAAAGGGCAGAAAACGCTAGTGGGAGTTGTGTACAGACCACCAAACAGTAGTAGTGAGGTTGGGGACAGCATCAAACAAGAAGTTAGGGATGCATGCAATAAAGGTACAGCAGTTATCATGGGCGACTTTAATTTACATATAGATTGGGCTAACCAAACTGGTAGCAATACGATGGAGGAGGATTTCCTCGAGTGTATTAGGGATGGTTTTCTGGACCAATATGTTGAGGAACCAAATAAAGGGCTGGCCATCCTAGACTGGGTGATGTGTAATGAGAAAGGACTTGTTAGCAATCTTGTTGTGCGAGGCTCCTTGGGGAAGAGTGACCAGAATATAGTCTAATTCCTTATTAAGATGGAAAGTGACACAGTTAATTCAGAGACTAGGGCCCTGAACTTAAAGAAAGGTAACTTCGCTGGTATGACACGTGAATTGGCTAGAATAGAATCGCAAATGATACTTAGAGGGTTGACTGTGGATAGGCAATGGCAAACATTTAAAGATCACATGGATGAACTTCAATAATTGTACATCCCTGTCTGGAGTAAAAATAAAATGGGGAAGGTGGCTCAACCATGGCTTACAAGGGAAATTAAGGATAGTGGTAAATCCAAGGAAGAGGCATATAAATTGGCCAGAAAAAGTAGCAAACCTGAGGACTGGGAGAAATTTAGAATTCAGCAGAGGAGGACAAAGGGTTTAATTAGGAAGGGGAAAAGAGCATGAGAGGAAACTTGCCGGGAACATAAAAACTGACTGCAAAACATCCCAGAGTACTTAAGGAAGTGGCCCTAGAAATAGTGGATGCATTGGTGATCATTTTCCAACAGTCTATAGACTCTGGATCAGTTCCTATGGACTGGAGGGTAGCTAATGTAACACCACTTTTAAAAAAAGGAGGAAGAGAAAACGAGTAATTATAGACCAGTTAGCCTGACATCAGTAGTGGGGAATATGTTGGAATCAATTACTAAAGATGAAATAACAGCGCATTTGGAAAGCAGTGACAAGATCGGTCCAAGTCAACATGGATTTCTGAAAGGGAAATCATGCTTGACAAAACTTCTGAAATTTTTTGAGGATAGACTCGTAGAGTGGACAAGGGAGAGCCAGTGGATGTGATGTATTTGGATTTCAAAAAGCTTTTGACAAGGTCCCACACAAGAGATTGGTGTACAAAATTAAAGCACATGGCATTGGAGTAGTGAACTGGTTGGCAGACAGGAAGCCGAGAGTCGGGATAAATGGGTCCTTTTCAGAATGGCAGGCAGTGACTAGTGGGGTATTGCAGGGCTCAGTGCTGGGACCCCAGCTATTTACAATATACATTAATGAATTAGATGAAGGAATTGAGTATAATATCTCCAAGTTTGCAGATGACACTAAACTGGGTGGTGTTGTGAGCTGCGAGGACGACGCTAAAAGGCTGCAGGGTGACTTGGACAGGTTAGGTGAGTGGGCAAATGCATGGCAGATGCAGTATAATGTGGATAAATGTGAGGTTATCCACTTTGGTGGCAAAAACAGGAAGGCAGATTATTATCTGAATGGCAGCAAATTAGGAAAAGGGGAGGTGCAACGAGACCTGGGTGTCATGGTACATCAGTCATTGAAAGTTGGCATGCAGGTACAGCAGGCGGTGAAGGCAGCAAATGGCATGTTGGCCTTCATAGCTAGGGGTTTTGAGTATAGGAGCAGGGAGGTCTTACTGCAGTTCTACAGGGCCTTGGTGAGGCCTCCCGTGGAATACTGTGTTCAGTTTTGGTCTTCTAATCTCAGGAAGGACATTCTTGCTATTGATGGAGTGCAGCGAAGGTTCACCAGACTGATTCCAGGGATGGCTGGTCTGACATATGAGGAGAGATTGGATCGACTGGGCCGTTATTCACTGGAGTTTAGAAGGATGAGAGGGGATCTCATAGAAACATATAAAATTCTGACGGGACTGGACAGGTTAGATGCAGGAAGAATGTTCCCGATGTTGGCGAAGTCCAGAACCGGGGGACACAGTCTAAGGATAAGGGGTAAGCCATTTAGGACCGAGATGAGGAGAAACTTATTCACTCAGAGAGTTGTTAACCTGTGGAATTCCCTACCGCAGAGAGTTGTTGATGCCAGTTTGTTATATATATTCAAGAGGGAGTTAGATGTGGCCCTTATGGCTAAAGGGATGAAGGGGTATGGAGAGAGAAAGCAGGAAAGGGATACTGAGGTGAAAGATCAGCCATGATCTTACTGAATGGTGGTGCAGGCTCGAAGGGCCGAATGGCCTACTCCTGCACCTATTTTCTATGTTTCTATGTATCTATGTTTCTTTGAGGATGTAACGAACAGGGTGGATAAAGGGGAACCAGTGGCTGTGGTGTATTTGAACTTCCAGAAGGCATTTGACAAGGTGCCACATAAAAGGTTACTGCACAAGATAAAAGTTCATGGGGTTGGGGGCAATATATTAGCATGGATAGAGGATTGGCTAACTAACAGAAAACAGAGAGTCGGGATAAATGGTTCATTCTCGAGTTAGCAATCAGTAACTAGTGGGGTGCCGCAGGGATCAGTGCTGGGATCCCAACTATTTACAATCTATATTAACGACTTGGAAGAAGGGACTGAGTGTAATGTAGCCAAGTTTGCTGGCGATACAAAGATGGGAGGAAAAGCAATGTGTGAGGACACAAAAATCTGCAAAAGGACATAGACAGGCCAAGTGAATGGGCAAAAATTTGGCAGATGGAGCATAATGTTGGAAAGTGTGAAGTCATGCACTTTGGCAGAAAAAAATAAAAGAGCAAGTTATTATTTAAATAGAGAAAGATTGCAAAGTGCTGCAGTACAGCGGGACCTTGGGGTACTTGTGCATGAAACACAAAAGGATAGTGTGCAGGTAGAGCAAGTGATCAGGGAGGCCAGTGGAATCTTGGCTTTTATTGCAAAGGGGGTGGAGTATAAAAGCAGAGAGTATAAAATCAGGGAGGCCACACCTGGAATACTGCGTGCAGTTTTGGTTTCCATATTTACGAAAGGATATACTGCTTTGGAGGCAGCTCAGAAAAGGTTCACTAGGTTGATTCCAGAGATGAGGGGTTGACGTATGAGGAAAGGTGGAGTAGGTTGGGCCTCTACGCATTGGAATTCAGAAGGATGAGATGTGATCTTATCAAAACGTATAAGATTATGAGGGGGCTTGACAGGGTGGATGCAGAGAGGATGTTTCCACTAATAGGGGGGGACTAGAACTAGAGGGCATAATCTTAGAATAAGGAGCCGCCCATTTAAAACTGAGATGGAGAAGAAATTTCTTCTCTCAGAGGGTTGTAAATCTGTGGAATTCGTTGCCTCAGAGAGCTGTGGAAGCTGGGATATTGAATAAATTTAAGACAGAACTAGAAGTTTCTTAAACGATAAGGGAATAAGGGGTTATGGAGAGCGGGCAGGGAAGCGGACCTGAATCCATGATCGTATCAGCTATGATCGTATTAAATGGCAGAGCAGGCTCGAGGGACCGTAAGGCCTACTCCTGCTCCTACTTCTTATGTTCTTATGTAGATGAAGTAGGCCTTTTGAACCATTTGATCTCATCTGTCCAGAATATTCAACCTTCCCTTCTTACCAATATACCGAGAACGTTCATCTAAACAGGCAGACTGAACATCAGTGTTTAGCAACACACCCAAAGAATGGTACCTCCTGACAATGCAGACCTCCCTCAGGGTTGTACTGGAGTACTATGCACTCGAGTACCAATGTGGGACTTCAACCTTCTGACCCAGAGGCAAGAGTGCCACCAACTGAGCCAAGTTGGCTCAGTGAAAATGAAACTTTAAACAGTTTCTTTTAAAAGTACATAAACTGCACTAATTAAAAGGTTAATTCTAACTTTGTTTTCTGCTTCGGAAACTTTTGTAACAGTGTCTCCATTCAGCCACTGATATAACAATTCTCTTTATCCTTCGTTCGGCATATGAAATTAAATATATAATTCACTTGGAAATAACTTTTAATGTGAATGAGATGCTGACGGCAGATAAAATCTCTTTTGTTTTTGGTGGCCTTGGGTGTTTAAGCAGGAACACGCAATTATTTAATGTTGATTGCCCGACGTCATCAGAGGGTTGATGTCAGAGGATATAAAGCCCTGAACAATACTGAAAGATTTAGTGTGCAGAAACACAGAGTTGCAGCACTAGAGATAAATTCCACTGGATTCTTCACCTATAAAATATCTGCATGGAGACTTGGAGGAGCGAAGACAGGATTCTGCAGGCCAAAAAAATGGTAGGGTACATTTGCTTTTGGGAAGTTTTTTGACCCACACAGCAGAAAGCAAGACAAAATATTTTAAAATCGGAGCTACCAAAAATACTGAAATACGAAACAAATATACATAAAACAGTAAAGAAAAGCAGCGTCTTCCAAATACGATCTGGATTTTTATTTCAACTTCTATGATGAGATTGTGAATAACACCTTAACGTGAATATTATGCTCGAGTTTGTCATGCGAGTGCATTTTATTTGAGTAAAATGATTAAAAGTGAGAGGGACGCTCTGCATGCTTTCTGCAGTATCTGCGGGAACCAGTGCCAGTTTGTGGAGTATATGACAACAACACTGATGGTTATGAACAGGAAAAGAAAGCACTGGAGTCAAATGGAATAGGGTTCTGGAGTTTTAATTGTAACATGTATTCCTGTATCCCCCCTTCTATTTTTGTTAATTTTAAAGCCTAGAAATGACTGTTCGCGAGGTGAGTGGTTGAAAGCTGAATGCTTTTGTACAATGTTCCTCTCTCCACTATTTTAATGCAGGTGTTAGCTCACTTAATTTAAATGAGCTAGTGGACAGCGTGCAGTGAAATGTTACAGAACCTATTGTTTATCCACTAATACCAACAACACTAATTTCTCAGTTAATATTTCATTGTTTCTTTCACTGCAGTCATGTTTTTTTTCTAATTTTCCAACAAGAAGCTTGTCTAAATTGGGTAACATGTTTCCAGTTTTTGAAATACGGCATTATGACCTGTGACAACGTTAAAATGTTACACTAGGAGCTACAAGTATTAACATTTATAAGATAAAGTTCGTTCTATTCTAAAAGACACGCAGAGGAATGTTTTTTTTTAAATATTGCATTCCAGCTTTGTTTGCTTGAAATAATCATATAATGGTGGGTTTCTCTTTAATAGGCACCTTGCATGGAAATCTATGATTGGCAAAGGCACCGTCAAACTCAGAGAAGCACTGCTCACTTTTTGCTTTTAGTCGTTATCTATGGTAAGGTTTTACTCTCATGCTATAGCTCTACTGTGACCTTAGTGCTGGCATATATTTGGCAATCTTTTGCAGTTACTTCAGGAACACTACTCAATTTAACACTCTGTTTTCTTTCAATGCTGAACTACTGGAGAGAACAGCATGGGAAGAAAGATTAAAACGTGTGCCAGCAAGCAATAAGAGGGAAGTGCAGGAAACTTATTAGCCATTTCAATTCCAGGTCCCATTAATGGCAGCTCACAAAATTAATAAAATTACAAAAAGAACAGACAGTTCAGGGTGGAGTTATCGGGAGGAACAAATCTATGAAGAGATTTAAACACAAGGATGAGAATTTTAAATTGAAGGCATTGGGGACTGGGTATTAACGTAGTTCAGTAAGGAAAGGGTGCTGAGGGAATAAGACTTGGTGCACGATAGGCAGCTTGGATGACCATTTATATGGACAGATAATTCAAAAAGGCACCTGGATCTGTGAATAATTATGTAATGAGTTGACCCATGAAATTTGAGTGCTATTTGTACATTACCATGATGGGATTAGCTACAGTTCTTAATAATTTAGACCTGATTTACACCAGTAGAAGCAAATTGGCCCGGATATGTATTTGTCTACTATTGTCGCCAACAGTAATTAACAGCCTCATATGTTTAAAAGATTTAAGAAATGTTTGAAATGCATAATATACAAGTTGATTAGCATCTAAAAGAGGAAAATACAGGTAATATTTCAGTGTGATCTTTCATCAAAACTTAGTTCTAAAAGTTGTGTTTTTACAACATGAATTCACCCTTAGCCACCCTAAAGATACTTTAAAATAAAAGTTTTGTTAAATCAGCATATACTCAATGTAGGTAATTCACAATCTGGCTCTGGGTTACCATGGGGTCTGGGACAGGGCGGGACAGATATAATATTGAGCCACTTTTGATCTGTGAGTGTGAAAAGCAGTGCCAGTTGTGATTATTGCTAAGTGTGTGTTGTAAACGGTTTAACTTCACATATTAATGGGATGTATCTGGGGTTAGATTTGCAATGAAAGGAAGTGGATCCTGTAAAATAGTACTGAAGTCTCCATAGCTTTTTTATTTTTGCAGTAAAATATCTGTGACCCTTGCTGGGCAAACTAATGTTGGCATAAAGGGCAGAATTACAATAGGCTCCAAAATACCAGAAAATGCACCAAAAACGTGTAAAAAAATCTGTTCAAGAAAAGAGGAGAAAATATTTTCTCTGCTAGAAAATAAATCTCAAACCTTCAGTACTGCCATCTCACTCATAATCCCTAAATGCACTCTAGTAAACTTCATTATTGTCTAGTTCTTTCCCTCTGCAATAAAAATTATAGCTGTTCAATACACCTGCAGCTTAAGTTGTGACGAGCCCATGTCCTGCTGTACTTTCAATCAAACCCCTCTTCTTTGCACATCATAAGGCTTATAGCCAGACCATGTTGAGCTTTTTTGGGAGCTATATCAAATTCACTGTGGTTTGTAGTGTGGGGGTAGTTTAAGTTCCTTGGTGATTTAAGAACACTAGCCTATATTTTCCAGTCAACTGCATTTTAACACATTTATGGGATAACACTAGTATTAAACACCATCTATTGGAAAATCTTGGTTACTGTTGCCTCATTTCTGTAGTTAGTGTATTTAGTATCAGATTTCAGATTCTAATTTCTAATCTGATGTCAACAATTTTCCTAGATAATACTTGTTAACCACTATTTTTTTTTAAATGGCCTTTTTAAAGTCCCTCCGTGAATCTCCTTTCTTTCTACTGGGTGGGAGAGACCTCATGGGCTGTAGACTTCTGTCATAAATACCACTTAATGATTCTTCAACAGGAGATGAACCATTGGGCAGGTAGCCTGGTCCAGCCAGCTTTTTCTCTCCCACCTGGACCCCTCTCCCCTCAGGATAGCATACTCTACTGTTCTTGCTGAGAATTTCAATGCTCAATGAACATTAGTGAATACCAGTGGCAATCTAGATTTAGATTCAAATTTTTAACATTCTGCTTAAGCATGCAACAGTCTAGTGGAACTGATCATATGAATTGCGATGTGTTTATCGTTCAGGTGTTACAGGGAAATGTATTATCTTCACAGAACTAGCAATTTGGGAAGGAGTCCACAGCTGGAACTATAGCTATTCAATAATAGATATGACATGGCCAGCTGCCAGAGAATTCTGCCGAGAGTCCTTCACTGACCTGGTTTCAATTCAGAACAGTGAAGAAAACAAACATCTGAATATGGTTACTCCAAGACATCCAAGTTACTACTGGATTGGAATAAGAAAGAGTCGTGGAGTTTGGACCTGGGTTGGAACGAACAAATCACTGGATAAAGAGGCAGAAAACTGGGCTGAAGGTGAACCAACTCCTGGGGTGGAAGATTGTGTAGAAATTTATATAAAGAGACTGAAAGATGCTGGAAAATGGAATAATGATCCCTGTGAAAAACAGAAACGAGCAATATGCTATTTAGGTAAGATCAAAACCTTATTGCAATTATCAGAGCTTGGTGACTATGATGAGTGATCTTCGAACATTTAATGTTTGCACAACTCCAAACCCTAACTGAGCTCACAACTAAAATATTTTGTATGGAAATTTCTGGAAGGATCACCGTTCAGTTAATAGTCCGTCTCTCTGTTTTTACCACCAAAGTGGATAACCTCACATTTATCCACATTATACTTCATCTGCCATGCATTTGCCCACTCACCGAACCTATCCAAGTCGCACTGCAGCCTCATAGCATCCTCCTCGCAGCTCACACTGCCACCTATCTTAGTGTCATCCGCAAATTTGGAGATACTACATTTAATCCCCTCATCTAAATCATTAATGTACAGTGTAAACAGCTGGGGCCCCAGCACAGAACCTTGCGGTACCCCACTAGTCACCGCCTGCCATTCTGAAAAGTACACATTTACTCCTACTCTTTGCTTCCTGTCTGACAACCAGTTCTCAATCCATGTCAGCACACTACCCCCAATCCCATGTGCTTTAACTTTGCACATTAATCTCTTGTGTGGGACCTTGTCGAAAGCCTTCTGAAAGTCCAAATATACCACATCAACTCCTCCACCGTATTGCTTCCAGTTTGGTTAGCCCAATCTATGTGCATATTAAAGTCACCCATTATAACTGCTGCACCCTTATTGCATGCACCCCTAATTTCCTGTTTGATGCCCTCCCCAACATTACTACTACTGTTTGGAGGTCTGTACACAACTCCCACTAATGTTTTTTGCCCTTTGGTGTTCTGCAGCTCTACCCATATAGATTCCACATCATCCAAGCTAATGTCCATTCTAACTATTGCATTAATCTCTTCTTTAACCAGTAATGCTACCCCACCTCCTTTTCCTTTTATTCTATCCTTCCTGAATGTTGAATACCCCTGGATGTTGAGTTCCCAGCCCTGATCATCCTGGAGCCACGTCTCCGTAATCCCAATCACATCATATTTGTTAACATCTATTTGCACAGTTAATTCATCTACCTTATTATGGATACTCCTTGCATTAAGACACAAAGCCTTCAGGCTTGTTTTTTTAACACCCTTTTTCCTTTTAGAATTTTGCTGTACAGTGGCCCTTTTTGTTTTTTGTCTTGGGTTTCTCTGCCCTCCACTTTTCCTCATCTCCTTTCTGTCTTTTGCTTTTGTCTCCTTTTTGTTTCCCTCTGTCTCCCTGCATTGATTCCCATCCCCCTATCATATTAGTTTAACTCCTCCCCAACAGCACGAGCAAACATTCCCCCTAGGACATTGGTTCCGGTCATGCCCAGGTGCAGATCATCCGCTTTGTACTGGTCCCACCTCCCCCAGAACCAGTTCCAATGCCCCAGGAATTTGAATCCCTCCCTGCTGCACCACTGCTCAAGCCATGTATTCATCTGTGCTATCCTGCGATTCCTACTCTGACTAGCACGTGGCACTGGTAGCAATCCCGAGATTACTACTTTTGAGGTCCTACTTTTTAATTTAGCTCCTAAAATTTGTTTCGTAGGACCTTATCCCTTTTTTTTAACCTGTCGTTGGTACCAATGTGCACCACGACAACTGGCTGTTCTCCCTCCTTTTTTAGAATGTCCTGCACCCGCTCAGAGACATCCTTGACCCTTTCACCAGGGAGGCAACATGCCATCCTGGAGTCTCGGTTGCGGCCGCAGAAACGCCTATCTATTCCCCTTACAATTGAATCCCCTATCACTATCGCTCTCCCACTCTTTTTCCTTTCCTCCTGTTCAACAGAGCCAGCCACAGTGCTGCCCTCCCCTGATGAGTCATCCCCCTCAACAGTACTCAAAGCAGTGTATCTGTTTTGCAGGGGGATGACCACAGGGGACCCCTGCACTACCTTCTTTGCACTGCTCTTCCTGCTGGTCTTCCATTCCCTATCTGGCTGTGGACCCTTCACCTGCGGTAAGACCAACTCGCTACACGTGCTACTCACGTCATTCTCAGCATCGTGGATGCTCCAGAGTGAATCCACCCTCAGCTCCAACTCCGCAACGCGGTCCGTCAGGAGCTGGAGGCGGATACAATTCCCGCACACGTAGTCGTCAGGAACACTGGTGTTGTCCCCGAGTTCCCACATGGTACAGAAGGAGCATAACACGTGATCGAGCTGTCTTGCCATGACTTAACCCTTAGATAGGCAACAACAATGCTAAAGTTTACTCACTGTTATAGAAGAGAAGAAAGAAAAACTACTCACCAATCACCAGCCAATCACTTACCCCCTTGGCTGTGACGTCACCTTTCTGTTTCTTTCTACTTCTTTTTGGCCTTTTCCCTGTAGCTGCACAAGTACGCCTCTCGCTGCCGCTGGGCCTTTTATAGGCCTCCGACCCCGGACTCGCGCCTCACCAACTGCCGCCGCCTCTCGCTGCCGCCGGGCCTTTTATAGGCCTCCGACCCCGGACTCGCGCCTCACCAACTACTGCCGCCTCTCGTTGCCGATTTGGACGAGGGGATTAAATGTAGTATCTCCAAATTTGCGGATGACACTAAATTGGGTGGCAGTGTGAGCTGCGAGGAGGATGCTATGAGGCTGCAGAGCGACTTGGATAGATTAGGTGAGTGGGCAAATGCATGGCAGATGAAGTATAATGTGGATAAATATGAGGTTATCCACTTTTGTGGTAAAAACAGAGAGACAGACTATTATCTGAATCTGAATTAGGAAAAGGGGAGTTGCAACAAGACCTGGGTGTCATGGTACATCAGTCATTGAAGGTTGGCATGCAGGTACAGCAGGCGGTTAAGAAAGCAAATGGCATGTTGGCCTTCATATCGAGGGGATTTGAGTACAGGGGCAGGGAGGTATTGCTACAGTTGTACAGGGCCTTGGTGAGGCCACACCTGGAGTATTGTGTACAGTTTTGGTCTCCTAACTTGACGAAGGACATTCTTGCTATTGAGGGAGTGCAGCGAAGGTTCACCAGACTGATTCCCGGGATGGCGGGACTGACATATCAAGAAAGGCTGGATCAACTGGGCTTGTATTCACTGGAGTTCAGAAGAATGAGGGGATCTCATAGAAACGTTTAAAATTCTGATGGGTTTAGACAGGTTAGATGCATGAAGAATGTTCCCAATGTTGGGGAAGTCCAGAACCAGGGGTCACAATCTAAGGATAAGGGGTAAGCCATTTAGGACCGAGATGAGGAGAAACATCTTCACCCAGAGAGTGGTGAACCTGTGGAATTCTCTACCAGAGAATGTTGTTGAGGCCAATTCACTAAATATATTCAAAAAAGAGTTAGATGTAGTCCTTACCACTAAGGGGATCAAGGGGTATGGTGAGAAAGCAGGAATGGGGTACTGAAGTTGCATGTTCAGCCATGAACTCATTGAATGGCGGTGCAGGCTCGAAGGGCCGAATGGCCTACTCCTGCACCTATTTTCGATGTTTCTATGTGTGCTGAAAACTGGCTTTTGCGATGCTTTCCCGGGTCCATAGACACTTCAGGAAGGCGGGATTTCCAGGCCACTATAAATTATTTAAAAGTTTAGAATATGGAATCTCTCTCTCTTTCTTCGATAAGATAAAGGGAAAAACATATTGGGGTCGAAATTCGTGTAGACCCTTTTTCGAGCCGCCGTGATGCCAGCAGTCATGTGGGTGGGACAAGAATAGTAAATTGATTGGGGACCCGCATTATAAATGAAATAAGCGGGCTGCCATCTTTAGTCCTGCTGCTGACTGGCAGATCATCTAATCGGAGCTTTCAATTTCCAGCATTCCTGCTGCTACTTAAAGGCAGCCTGTAGCTCTTAAAGGGGACGTGCACTTTGTCTGCAGGCAACCGGGAGTCAGGAGATGGCAGGAGACTTCAAGGGCCCTTCACTTTTCCGACACTGCAATGTGGATGAGGCAGCAGGACGAGGAATGTCCTCTTCCCACCAAGTGGCAGGAAGTTACCCTACCAAGCTGCTTGGCAGCAGTGGGCACAGATGGTGGAGGGTGTGAATGCCATTAGCATCGCCGCACTAAACTGCCCCCAATGTAGGAATGACTTGCTGAGGTTTTTACGTAAGACTCCTAACTCCAATTTCCCATCACTCTCTGCAAAAGCCTGCACTACCTGAAGTCTCAGCACTCACCACTCTTCCCTCCCCCAAGTACCAGCACTCTCCTCCATTCACTGCAACACACTGCACTCCACCTCCTTCTGCTCCTAATGCCACTTTTCATCTTATACTCTCCTCACTAGTACTGCCTTCACCTTATCACAGCTCTTTTACCCTTTACACTCTAGCACCACTATTCGACCTTGATGTGCACATCCTTAAACCATCTCACTTGGTGACTACTAACTAACTCTCTCCTATCTTGCAGGCAAAGCTGGTTATCAATAAGAGAGGCGGCAAAGACAGGAGGGGCATGTCCTCTCCCCACTCTAAGAGCCAGTCATGGAGATCGTGGGATGGGTCGGGTCTGGGGCGTTATGACTGACCAAGCTGGAGGACACATCCCTTCACCCTCAGACCCTAAGCATCACAAGGTGCAGCTGCTTCCAGCAGCCACTCATCTGTCTTTGCTTATCCTTCCCACTAAATTCCCTCTCTTCCCTGTCAGGTCAATAAAATGTAGAGTGCCCAAAGGATGAGGAGCTGACAGAAAGCATCACCAAAGACGGCAAAGAGCTATTTGAACTTATTTTAGCAAGCACCGGGTCAGTAGCTGGTACTTTGTATACATTGGAGAATAGGTTAGATAAATCTGCACTGGGAGAATCACCAAGCACTACAGTGAAGGAGCATGGGTGGGGGATGGGACCGTCCAGGAAGCAGCAAACTGGAGGGAAAGTATACATCATAGCTCTGCTGCGAAGAGCAGAGATGAAGATCTTGAGGATGCAGCCTTCATTCAAACACTGATCTGCATGCCCCAGGACCTTTTAAGTGCAGCCTGCCAGAGAGCTGGGGCACAATGGCACAGAGCATGGAACAGTTCAGCTCTAGCTTCTGTGGGGTCATCCAGTAAGGCACTTAGACCATGCAGACAACCATGGAGTGAGTGGTCAGCTCTATGAACACTATAGCGGGGCCCACAATGATGGAGTCTCTGGTGACAGCTCCACTGGGAGCTCCGACTGCTGCCATCGTGGCCCTCACGTTTAGCGTCTCAGTCTTTCAATCCATGAATGAGAGCATGGATAGGAGTGTGGAGAGTATGGATAGGGGCTGCTAGAGAATCGCTACACTTCATGGCCTCTGTTCTTACAGAGTTGAGGGCCTGCAGAGACACATCCTCATGACACTTGCATTGGTTCCATGGGAAAGGCTCATGTTGTCCTCTCTCAGGTTGACAGCATGCGTGCTCCCCTGCTTGCCTGTGAACCAGTGCCTTTATTGGACCCACAGAGCCAGCTGGCCAAGATTTCCCCGACCGACGCTGAGGCACATCAGCCTGCACCTGGTCCCTCAACACTCAGAGCTGCTCAAAGTTGCCCACCACAATGATCTCTAGTGTCTTCAGTGAATGATCAGCAGCCTCCAAATGGCATAGTTCTGTAGCATACAGAAACCACTGCAAATCTGGAGACTTGTTTGAGACTATACTGCAGGACTCCACTGAATCGGTCCAGGCACCGGAACCTTTGTTTGAGGATGCCTATGGGTTGCTCAATGTGAGCTCGTTCTTGTGGCGTTCTTGTATTGGTGCTCCACATCTGTGCCCTGGCTCCTGACAGGAGTTATGAGCTCGGTGTCGAGGGGCATCGCCTGTCTTCAAGGAGCCAGCCTGGTGCCTGCTGATCTGGGTCAAAAACATGGGGGATTGAGGACTAAAGCAGTATGAAAGCATCAGGACTACTGTCAGGATACTGCGCACAGACCTGTATTATTCACTGCCTGTGATCACACACCAGCAGAATATTCTACAAGTAGAATTCCTTCCTTTTATAAAACATGGCTGGTTTGTGAAGGGGTGCGCAGTCAGTGAGACCATGGAAAAGGGGTGCGCAGTCAGTGAGACCATGCACCTGGAGAAATCCAGTGATACTGGCATATCTGGGACCTCTCCCCTCCTGATCAGCAGCTTCTATGGGGAAGGTGAGGTATTACACTCTCCTTGCAAAGAGGGCATCCATCACCCGACTGATGTTGCTGATGTCAACTGTTGCAGCCTGGAATGAGGCTGTGGCATAGAAGTTAAGAGCCATCATTATCTTCACAGACCCCTTTGCGCCATGTTTCTCTAGGCGGGTATAAGAAAGCGCAAATGAAAAGCTCCCAAGGATCAATTTCGGAAAGGGGTCCTAATTCAACACAGGACACAAGATCTCGATTGACATATTTTAATGAGGCCAGCAATCAATTCAGGCAGTTGCCAAGTCTGCTTTTAACAATATGACAGTGGCCATTATTTTGTGCACACTTCTGGTGTGAGATATCTGATGGCAAAATTTGAAATAAAACAGAAAATGCTGGAAATACTCAGCATGTCAGGCAGTAACTGTGGAGAGAGAAAGAGAGTTAACATTTCAGGTCAATGACCTTTCATCAGACTGCTTGACCAGCTGAGTATTTCTAGAATTTTCTTTTTTTCTTTCAGATTTCCAGCAACCGCAGCATCTTGCTTTTGCGAAATTTGTAAGTCCAACACTGAATTCACTCTACAAAATTGGTAGGATGCGAAGGAATTTCTAACCCATTGTCTCATAGGCGATTCATTTTTCAGTTCTAATTTCCAACCCATCTCTTTCTGTCTCAGTTTTATTTATTGATGATGATCAGGTCAATGCCCCTCAGAAAACTCTTGTTCCCTTTAAGCAGTAAATATGCTGTGCTGGACACTATGTTGAAAGCAAGACACGTCGCACACAATGTCCTACTGTAACTCATTCTTTCCCAAAATTGAGAAACTTCTTAGGACAAGAACTGCACAGCCCTGCTGCCAGTGCGAACCTTCATTAGATGTGAGTGAGGACCAGAGATATCATCCACGATTTTGCCTACCGAGGCAGACGAAGTCGGTGGTGGGGTCTGACCCTACTCCTGTCTCCATCCCGGCCTCCCACACTATTTTCTCCTGATTGGGCTTGTTAAGCCCATCCAGTGCAGTTCCTGGCCAATTAAAAGGAAGCGGGTCTGATGACATCACTTGATGATGCGTCATCAGCCGGTTTCCTTAAAGGGACCATGCGCAAATTTATTTTGACAGTTTGCTGTCAGTGTTCTACAGCATTGAGCTGCTACAAACACTGACATGCACTGCACAAAGGTGCAGGGTTGCACCCAGGCTCTCCCATGACTCCATTCATAAGTTATGGAAGGCGTCACAGCAAGCAGGGAGGTTCTCTTCTAATGGGCAGAAGAAACCTCCCCAGGAGACCAATGAAGCCTGGTTGCACATTGCACAGGAGGGCACAAGCATAGATGTCGTCAGGAGGACCAGGCTGCAGAGGCACAAACATTTCAATGATCTCAGAAGATCACTAAACGTTACTGCAAAGCCACACTCAACTTCATCCTGCTGTGCCACTCATCACATCCCCATCACGCTGCCTTCCTTACACTACTCCTGCACATCCTTACTCACACCAACTTACCTTGCACCTCCACCCATCTCTCTCTCACTATGTTCATTATCACACTCACCCTCATCCTAGTGCAAGCATACCAACGAACAGCACACAAGAGTAAGCACTTGGCTACTATCACCAATGTTCATATAAAGTTTCTGTTAATGTGCTGTCAAACATTGAAATCTTTATTTTCAACACTTTGCCTTCTTGGACAGATTTGTGTGCACCTTTGGAAGTGGCTTAGTGAATTGCAGTGAATGTGAAACATAAGAGTACCCCCCCCGCAATGGTGATGTGTGAAAGGAATGGCTTGGGCATTATAGGAATGCTTTATGATGCTGGTGTGGGGTGGTGCCAACCTGGTGTATTATGTGTCAGCCAGGCTGTACAGAGTTAAGGGAAGTAAATCTGGCCATGGCGAGACCATCCCTGGCGTCCTGGGCAGCAATGTGGTCGGGTGCTGATGCCGTGTCCCGTGCAGGATCAGTTGATTGCGGAGAAGGTTGGTGTTGTTGTTGGTGCTGCTGGTATGTCTGGTGCTGCTGATGTTGGGGCTGATCGTGGTGGGATTCTGAGGACCAAGGTGAGATAGTTTCAAGGTCACCGATGCTAATATAATAGATGGCAGGTGAAATTGAGATGACAGAAGTGATGTCAATGGTGAGAGAGGTTACTCCAATGAGGTGACACTGGATAGAGAGGTTGCTCCAAACACCTGCAACCTGCATAAAGCTCAATGTGCCTTCCAAATGCAGTAAAGTAAGAGCCTTTGGCAAACCTGGTAAAATTGTAAGTTCAGCTCAAAGTTTTCTTTAATAGCCTCTTAACAAGGTCTTAATCACCTAAATTGATAGAGAGATTGTAGCCATGATTGTTTTCTCTATGCCCATATCTATTAAGGCACAACATCAGTATCAAAGCCTTGCAATTTCTTCCCTCACACTTCACTTTCCTACACAAGCTTGCTGCAACACGACTACTACTTTTGTGATTTACCTCATCGCTTTTAGGCTTCAACTTTGGGGTTAACTGCAAGTTTTGACACTTCATCGTGGGTTTTTCCATTGAAAAAAGTTTCATAATTTCAAAAGATCAAAATATCAAATTGAAAATTCTGCTTTATATATCTTCAAATAAACAATATAAACTACAAGGCCAAAAGAGAAGTGCAATACATCTGGGTACAGTACTATAATGGTTAGATACCACAAGTGCCTTGTAAAGGGTGGTCAAGAGTCAAGCACATTCGTGTTGGACTGGAGTCACATATAGGCCTGACCGGGTAAGGACGCCTGGTTTCCTTCCCTAAAGGACATTAGTGAACAGATATGACAATCCAACAGCTTCACAGTCACTTTTACTAATACCAGTTATTTTCTTCCAGATTATTATTTTTTTTTTTTAAACTGAATTCAAGTTCTCAAATAACCTTGCCAGGGTCAGATTCTCTGAATTATTAGTCCAGGCTTCCAGATTACTAGTTGGCATAATAAGAAGTTGCAGCAGAAGTCTGCAGCTCACTTCTCTAAGCTCTCGTGACACAGATAGGCTTCCTATTCATTTCAGTTTGGAGCTCATGTGGCATGTTGGACACAATATGTTGACAGGAGATTTATCACAGCAAACCAACAGCTCAGACAACATAATGGCTGAGTACAGAGCAGAACTCCTCAGAAAACTACCCTATTCTGGCAAGTACAATTTACAACCATGGGGATAGTTCTTCTGTCTGCTACATGCACCAAAATCTTAAATCTGGAGTTATGATTTCATGTCAAGATAAATCTTTCCCTCGTATACTCTTAAACGACTGCATAGTCATCTACACAACAGTGCTGCTAGTTCCACAAACCATGTAGCTAGAATGGGGGGAGAGAGGAACAGAGAAAGAAAGAGAGATACTAAATCATAAAGGAGACACCTCCAAGGCAAACTTGAGAGGGTGATTTCTGCAGATAATCTGCAAACTATGACATTGGCAGTAATTGATTGCACAACCTTTCTTCCTCCCCCAAACCCTCCACAACCCCGGTTTACAGCAGGGTGCACTCACACAGCTGCTTTGAAAAAAGATTTAAAAACTTTTATTTTGTTCCAGTATAACCAGTAATGTTTATCATTCCCAGGTTAATAAATGCAGGAACCTTGAATCTGGAATTGTCTGCATCAGTAAAGCCAAACTGATAACTCACTTTCATGGTGTGTTATATAGTTCATGCTAATGAGCCTCGATTTCAGTTTCATTACAAAATTCCAATTTTTTACAAAGTTACAGAAATAGAAAAAGAGACCTCTAGAGGTTTAATATCTTGATAACACGTTAACTGGTGCACTCAAAATAACGTTGTGCTATTCCACCAGCTAATAAAATAAAGGGACTATTTGTACTGTACCTTTTCTGTCCTTCTGCGCCTACGTTCTCTCGAGACTCCTCCATCGATGCCTCCTGCCCAAAACCAGAGGTGGGACCCCGAACTGGAAGTGGGGCCCTGCAATCAGTCCGACCACGTTGTTGCTCCACGGATTGTTCGACCGGGCCGCCGGCTCCTCCGGCCGACCGCGCCTCCCGCTGAGCGGCAAGCCGCCGAGCCTCCGGCTGAGCGGCAGCAGGGGGAGAGCGGTGGCCGTGGGAGAGAGAGAGAGACAGAGAGATAGAAAGAGCCTGGGGGGTGCGGGAGAGAAAGAGAGAGAGTCTGGGGGTGGAATCAGAGGGGAGAGGTTCTTCCAACCGCCTTTACACCCACACCCGATTTCTCGGAAAGCTCGGTGCGTGTATTACAAGGTATATCGTTGGAGTGGATGAGATACAGAAGTCATGACACTTACTATTCACTTCATACCCAATAAACCTATTAACAATCCGCATACAATGCCCCCCATCTACGGCGGGGGGGGGGGGTGGGGGTGGAGTGGGTAAGGTTATGCGCTTGGGTAAGGGACTTGGGCTGGGGGAGGGATGCACTTGCACTGGGGTAAGGGACTTGGGCTGGAACTTGGTGACTTTTGGGGAGATAGAAACATAGAAAATAGGTGCAGGAGTAGGCCATTCGGCCCTTCGAGCCTGCACCGCCATTCAATATGATCATGGCTGATCAATCCTCAGTGGCTTCTGAAGTCAAAATGGATCGACTTACAATTTGCAAAGTCAGTCAGAACTTGGACTGGGCGGTTCCAATTACAAACTTCAGGGTGTGGCTTATCCTCCAAGGGGACCAATCAGCAATAGGTCAAGTTATATTGGGGAGCCAATCACAGACAAGGTGGCCATTTTGGCAGTACAAATAGACGCATCCTAAAATAAAAGGGGTAATGACTATTATGATGGCCCAACATTTTTTTATGCATATGCATTAACAATTTCACGGCCAGAAGTAAAATACTTCTTGAAACTATTTATTACCGTAGAGATTACACTATCTTTAAATCTAGCACGTTGGCTTGTCTACATAAGAAATCTTAATTATTTAGAATTATACTGGGTTGCAAGTAAAATTAAATTCTCAATGTTCTACCCATTACTGTTTACATCACAATGCCTGTAAACATATTTTCCTGAACATACATGTGTTTCTGGGTTTGCATTGCTTTCTTTAACAGCTTCATGCAAGCCTAATTCATGCAGTGGTCACGGAGAATGTGTGGAAACTATTGGAAATTATACATGTCGATGTAATGAAGGATTCTATGGACCGGAGTGTGAATTTGGTAAGAGTCATGTTCTCTGTTACTGTGAAACCAAAAGCAAATGACTGTTGTACTTTCAGTATAAATTACTCCTTCAGCTACATCATTTGAAATCAATTGCAGTCATAAGAGTCTCTGATATTTCCTCCTTACTTGAGGGAAACTAACCTGACTTCAACCAGTGTGTTCCCCTGAATCTGTGGCTGAAATGAGGAATTCATATCCCACAAATATATGAGCGAGTTCGGCTCCTCCAGATAATTTTTCTCATGCCCCCACAAACGTCAGCTTCTGTAGGCAAGCTCTGAACTCAAGTAAGTAAGTAACATGGGATAGTGTACCCTGAGCAAACAATAGACCCGTTGATTGTCTCAGAATTTCCACTATGTGCCTTCATCACCTCAGAAAATGATTAACATTAGTCACGCAAGATATTTTCATAACCGACTAAACAATTAAAAAGGTTTATTCATGGAGTCATTTACAGAAAGAAGCAACATTGCAAATTGTTGAAGTCACTTCAAATAATACAGCATCTTTGAACCAGATTACAAAACTTTACGTTACACTTAAAAGTCCCTGCTCCAGAACTATAAAAACCTTTAAATTCACAATGATCTCAGAGTGAACGCTGTGGGTAATTTTAACCTAACCCGGCCAGTGGGAAACTGATTGCATCCAAGTAGCTACTCAAGTCACTGGAAGGCAAAATCACGCGGGAGGTAAAATAGGTGGCTGATCCGATCCCGCCAGTTTCCCACTGGGTGGGTTCGGTTAAAATCTCCCTTTAGTTTGGACCTTAGTCCATGATGCAAAGTTAATGGCCTAGAAATTGGGTTCCACCCCGTTTGGAGACGGTAACACTCGCGAAGCGGGAGAATTTGCACCAGGTGCAGAAGTCTCATCTCTCGCAATAAAAATTGGGGTTACTGTCCCCGAAACAACAGTGCTATGCACTAGGCCGTATACGAGGGGCTCTTCCCTGAATTAAAGGAAAGGGCCCAAGCTGTATACTCTGCAGAATTCAGAACCCACCAACCTGGACCACCGGGGAGTGGGGGGCACGCGATCAGCCGAGCAGAGTGCCGGGCTGAGCGATCGCGACATTAACACCGCGACCAAAGTGGTACCGGAGTGGGAGTTTTTTTTCAGGAGCAGCCGGCTACCTCCTCTTTAAACTGCGCCCCGGTAGCGGCCGGCCGCCAAGTTCACGCCCACTGATGCTGTCACTCTTATTGTCCGGCGCAGCTTCAGGGGCCGGAACCCAATTGAGGTGCCGGGGCGCTTTCGGAACGATATGCATAGTGATGACGTCACTATCTCCAGGTGCAAATGTATCCACATTTAGCAGGAGTCGTTAGCGGCGATGTGCCCAGTCACAAAGTCATTTGCACCCCGTTAACACCCCGGGGGCGCAAATGCACCCAATTTCTCCCCCAATATGTGCTGCCTGACAACAGAAAATCACAAAAAAACAGCAACAGTTATACACACACTATGCTTTGAAATCCAGATTGAAACAAAGAAATAGCAAAACAGTGACTTTCACAATTAAATACTCTGTCAATCAAAATGGGGATTAATGGTATCACTTGCATCTCCCAGAAACCTATTTCTAGTCATCCATTCCCTTTCAGGACAAAGACAAGATGTAGGAACCTTGCTGGCAGGTGCCGCTGATGGGACAAGTTGCATTTATATAGAGCTTTTAATGTAGAATAACATTCCAAGGTGCCTCACAGTTGCGTGAGGATAAAAATTGACACTGATCCATAATATCGTGAAGGGGTTGAGGAATTCCTGAGAGTGGGGCCAAGATAGGTGAAGGTGCGGCCTCTAATGATTGGGTGAACAGAGTGGGAAGAATTCCAATAGTCAAAGGAATAGCGGGTGCAGAGGAGGATTGTCAGACTGGAGGTAGTTAGAGAGACAGGGAGGGGTGAAGTCATGGACTGATTTGAACACAAGAATGAGAATATTAAATTTGAGGTCCGAGGGAACAATATAGGTAAGAACAGGGATGATAGGAGAGTAGGATTTGGTGCAGGATAGAATACAGGCAGCAGAGTTTCGGCAGAGCTGAAGTTTATGAAATGCAAAAAGTAGGAGGCTGACCAAGAGAGCATTGGAGTGTGAAGGTGACAAAATCATATATGAGGATTTCAGTGGCAGATGGACAGAGGTGGGCAATATCACTGAATTGGAACAAGGTTGTCTTTGTGATGGAGAGGTCATGGGGTTGGAAGCTCAGCTTGAGGTCCAACAGGATGCTCAGGTTATGAATAGACTGTTTTAGTCTGAGACAGTGGCCAGTGCTCAGTTACCATCTAATAGCCTGGTAATTAAGACTTAGCAATTAATGCTTGTTAAGCAGTCTAGTTAGACAGAGAAAGTTCTTTTGCCCTTTGAAACAACTCTAATACATGAAGCAATATAAAATAATAGCCTTTATATGATTACTAACAGGACAGATCTCTAATCGGTCACACTCAAGACCAACTACTCAATGGTATCAACACAAGCAAATATTTGATCTTGGAAACTAATTATTGTAATATTTTATTTTGTAATCATTCATTCCATTACCTCCTGTCCAGTTGAACAGTGTGCCACTCTCAATGCTCCTGACCAAGCGACTATGGACTGCACCCATCCTAATGGAAACTTCAGCTTCAGCTCCACATGTGACTTTCACTGTGCAGCAGGGTTTACACTGCAGGGGTCACAGAGTCTCCGGTGCAATGCGACAGGAATATGGACAGCGGAGAAACCCAGCTGTGAAGGTACAGGGTCAAACAAGACAAAAAGAGAAACTTCAGGATCAGATTTTAGAATGTTAGCTGAATTATGTAAATGAGTAACCTTTTGCATGTTTTGAGTTTATATCAAATTTCTTAATGTTTATGTTTCAGCTATAAAATGTGGAAGCCTGAAGATTCCTGGACAAGGATTCATGAACTGCTCGCATCCCTTCACTGATTTCAGTTACAACTCAACATGTGACTTTAGCTGTGATAAAGGGTTTGAGCTTCGTGGATCAGACAGATTTTATTGTGGAGCTTCTGGACGATGGATAGGGCAGAGAGCCAACTGTGATGGTACAATCAGTTACAATAATACTCAAAAAAAATAAGAACATAGATGGAAGATTGTCTAAGCCTATTTAGCTTGATTTAATGTGTGCTTAATTAAAATATATTCTTCAGTTGTACAGTGTGGAAGTTCACAGATTCTCAGACAAGGATTCATGAATTGTACACATCCAACTGGTGAATTCAATTACAACTCAACATGTAACTTTAGCTGTACTGAAGGATTTGAGCTTCATGGATCAGACATGCTGGAGTGTGGAAATTGGACAGCACAGTCCCCCACCTGTCAAGGTACACACAATTACAGTAATACTGAGAATATAAGTGAGAACAAAGATTATCTAGGATTGTAAGTTAGTCAGTAATTTAATATATGTCTATAACTATGCATTGATTTCCAAAATGTACGCTTCTGTTGTAAAGTCTGAACTTCCAGAAATTCCTGGACAAGGACTGATGAACTTTTCTCATCAGATTGGAGATTTCATTTACGACTCAACAAGTGACATTAGTTGTGCCAAAGGGTCTGAGCTCCACAGATCAGTCAGACTCCATTGTGAAGCTTCTGAATAATGAATAGAAAAGATGTCCATCTAAAGATATAGGGGTCAAAATTCGGTACTGCTGGTTTTAAGGCAGTTTCAGCGCCTGAGTGCTGATTTTACCACCAGGCGTTAGGCGCAAGCTCAAACTGCCAAATTCAGTTTTTACGCCCAAAGATGAGAGAGAAGCACTAAAAAGTGGAGTTACACACTCATCCTCTGAGCCAAAGGGGCGGGAGCTCAGGAGGCCTACTGAATTTCGCAACGGAAGGCTGCCGGCATGTTGGTTTAAAAAAACAGGAAGAAAAAAAAAACCTAGAACTTCTCCGAGTCACACAAACACTTCCCCACTGCTACAACTAATGAAAACATGCAGAAATAAATAAAGGAAAAGACTTACCTTGTTCTCTAGGCAATTCCGCCCGCGATCCGCTATGTACGCACTGCTTTTTACAGGCTAGAAGAATACGTGCTGGGAAGGCCGCCGTGGAGACCAAATATCGTGAGAGTGGCAAGCTGGACAGTGTCGCCACATGGGTGGCATTAGAGGGCGCAGTGTTATCTCTTGGCGCCTCTACAAAAGACCCAACTTACTTTCTCCAGAGGTGTGGAAGCCGATTACCACTGACAGTAGGACTTTGCCTCCTGTTAGCCACCTCCCGCCAGCGGTAACGGGTAGCGTTAGAAACGGAATTTCGACCCTATAGTTTTGTTCCCCTCACCCGAGGAATGCTGCCGAGCATTTTCCTGTGTCATTGCTGCAAATCGCAACTCCAGGGCCAATAAAGGCTACATAGTGTATTCAAGGGTACAAAAGGCCTGAATAAATCCTTGACAATTATTGCAAGATAAAATTGTTGCTGTAGAATTGGATCTTTTAGGTGAAGTTGATACTCATCAAGGTGAAAGATCTGAGTGCTTGAGAGTGGAGGCCTTCTTCAACTTTAGAAACCTAGGGGTAGATGTTTGTCTTCACCGCCTGGGTCAATGAGAAAGAAAGACTGTAAGAGAAGGGATAACCATCCGTGGCTAACTTAAGAAAATAAGGGAGGGTATCAAATTGAAAACAAAGGCATACAATGTGGCCAAGACTAGTGGGAGGCCAGAGGATTAGGAAATTTTAAAAAGACAGCAGAGAACGACTAAAAAAATGATAGAGAGGGAAGATAGATTATGAAAGTAAACTAGCATGAAAGATAGTAAGAGTTTCTACAGGTACATAAAAAGGAAAAGAGTGGCTAAAATAAATGTTAGTCCCCTGGAGGATGAGACTGGGGAATTAATAATGGAGAACATGGAAATGGCAGAGACGTTGAACAAATATTTTGTATCGGTCTTCCCAGTAGAAGACACTAAAAACATCCCAATAGTGGATAATCAACGGGCTATAGGTAGAGATGAACTTAATACAATCACAATCACTAATGAAGTAGTACTAGATAAAATAATGGAACTAAAGGCGGACACGTCCCCTAGACCTGATACCTTACATCCTAGGGTCTTGAGAAGTAGCTGCAGATAGTGGAGGCATTGATTGTAATCTACCAAAATTCCCTGGATTCTGGGGCAGTCCCAGCAGATTGGAAAACCGCAACTGTAACGCTCCTATTTAAAAAAGGAGCAGACAAAAAGCAGGAAACTATAGTCCAGTTAGCCTAATATCTGTCATTGGGAAAATGCTGGAGTCCATTATTAAGGAAGCAGTAGCGGGACATTTGGAATCGCACGAGTCAATCAAGCAGAGTCAGCATGGTTTTATGAAAGGGAAATCATGTTTGACAAATTTGCTGGAGTTCTTTGAGGATGTAATGAGCAGGATGGATATGCAGGAACCAGTAGATGTGATGTATTTGGATTTCCAGAAGGCATTCGATAAGATGCCACATAAAAGGTTACTGCACAAGATAAAAGCTCACAGGATTGAGGGTAATATATTGGTTTGGATAGAGGATTGGTTAACTAACAGAAAACAGAGAGTCGATATAAATGAGTTATTTTCCAGTTGGCAAACAGTGACTAGGGGGGTGCCGCAGGGATCGATGCTGGGGCCTCAACTATTTACAATCTATATTAATGACTTGAATGAAGGGACCGAGTGTAATGTAGGCCAGTTTGCTGATGATACAAAGATGGGTGGGAAAGCAAATTGTGAGGAGGACACAAAAATCTGCAAAAATAGACAGGCTAAGTGAGTGGGAAAATATCTGGCAGATGGAGTATAATGTGGGAAAATGTGAGGTTATCCACTTTGGCAGAAATAATAGAAAAGAAAATTATAATTTAAGTGGCAAAAAATTGCAAAGTGCTGCAATAGAGACAGACCTGGGGGTCCTTGTGCATGAAACACAAAACATTAATATGCTGGTACAGCAAGTAATCAGGAAGGCAAATGTAATATTATTTATTGCAAGGGGGATAGAGTATAAAAGCAGAGAAGTCCTGCTACAACTATACAGGGTATTGGTGAAGCCACACCTGGAGTACTGCGTACAGCTTTGGTTTCCGTATTTAAGGAAGGATATACTTGCATTGGAGGCTGTTCAGCGAAGGTTCACTAGGTTGATTCCAGAGATGAGGGGGTTGACTTATGAAGATAGGTTGAGTAGGTTGGGCCTATACACATTGGAGTTCAGAAGAATGAGAGGTTATCTTATTGAAACTTATAAGATAATGGGGCTTGACAAGGTGGATGCAGAGAGGATATTTCCACTCATAGAGGAAACTAAAACTAGGGGACATAGTCTTAGAATAAGGGACTGCCCATTTAAAATTGAGATAAGGAGAAATTTCTTCTCTCAGAAGGTTGTAAATCTATGGAATTCTCTGCCCCAGAGAGCTGTGGAGGCTGGGTCATTGACTATATTTAAGGCGGAGATAGACAGAGTTTTGAGCGATAAGGGAGTAAAGGGTTATGGGAAGCGGGCAGGGAAGTGGAGCTGTGTCCATGATTAGATCAGCCATGATCTTAGTGAATGGCGGAGCAGGCTTGAGAGGCCAAATGGGCTACTCCTGCTCCTATCATTTCTTACGTTCTTATGGGCAATAATTTGGCTGAATGGATCATTTACCCTTTATACAATCCACCTGATTTTCATGCCATTGTGGTAAATAGTAATACCCTTCATACAATCCACCTGATTTTCATGCCATTGTGGTAAATAGTAAAACATTACAATGGTACAGGAGGGAGTGCTCTTCTAATGTTCGGCTGAGGTAAATTCTTCGTGTAGAGAAGAGGGAGTTCCTAAGCTTAGAGTACTCAATGTTGAATCTATTACCTTGTAGAAAAATTATCATATCCAGAGCCCGTACCATGCAAGAAGTATGAGGCTCAATCAATGAGATGAACCAATGTGACCCTACATTGGACTGAGCTTGTGATTCTACTGCAGTAAAAACCTGCCAAATTTCTATAAACAGTTCATGAGAGGAGACTAGGGTTCAGCCAGTGATTCAGAAGTTAGATGCATCAAGGTCTCAGCACATTATGAAGGGCACTATTAAAATGGGAGCTTAACATATAACAATGAGCCTGTTTCACAAATGTCACATCTGGTTGGGTACTGAAGTTGCATGATCAGCCATGATCATACTGAATGGCCTGCTCCTGCAACTATTTTCTATGTTTCTATGTTTCATGGAGATTTTTACATTCTTTGAATATAAAGCATTGACTTACCAATGGATACAACCAATATTACAACGATGTAAGGAAACAACTTATACAAAGAATGCAATTGTACTTAGGGTGAATCACACTGGAATTTTGTGACAAATACCATGGTATGACATCAAATATTAAACTCATCAGTGGAAATGTGATGTCAATGAGTCCATTGGCTGGCAGAGATCTAGTTAATTTATAAGCCCAGTGCAAGCAGACAACATAATGATCCGAATGCTTTACTTCTCTCTATCTCAAAGGGTCTAAGGTGAAACAGCTGCTTAAATTCTATGGTCAAATACCAGTGTTAACAACATTTTCTCAGAGTAAATAGTTGATTCCTTGCTGTCCATCGATATAGGATTAAGTGTGCTGTTACTATGACACTATGTTTTCTTACACTTTTAATTAATCCTTTTGTTTTTGAACTTTGTTTTGGTGCAGTTTATATTTTTGACAAGATGTGGGAACCACGCAAATCTATAGGAGCAACCACTGGAACATTATGCGCTTTGCTTTTTCTCTCATTCGTAGTTTGGGCCATTATACGTAAGCACAGAAAAGGTAAGATTTAATCCAAATAATATTTACTAATTTGTAAAATATAATTTTCTCTGTTGTTTGGATGTCTAAGCCTTGCACTGCTCTCTGTCATAAGAGTGGGCAGGTAAGCTTGCTACTAGGCCTCTGCAAATGCTGCTGCACGGCTAGGCCATTGGAGATGAGGGACAATGGTTCAAGGTTTGTCATCCGTATTTTCTTTCCTTCCTGTGAGGAAGCATCTAGCTCTTCCTTTTGGTGGCTTAAATGACATCAGGAAATAAAGAATGCAACAAACAAACTTGCATTCACGTAGCGCTCTTCACATCATCAGGATGTTCTAAACCAATTAATTACTTTTGAACTGCAGTCACTGTTGTTACATAGGCAAACACAGCAGCCAATTTTCACACCACACCACCAACAGCAAGCAAGATAAATGACTAAAGCGAAGGTGGCTCAACCGTGGCTATCAAGGGAAATCAGGGATAGTATTAAAGCCAAGGAAGTGGCATACAAATTGGCCAGAAATAGCAGCGAACCCGGGGACTGGGAGAAATTTAGAACTCAGCAGAGGAGGACAAAGGGTTTGATTAGGGCAGGGAAAATAGAGTACGAGAAGAAGCTTGCAGGGAACATTAAGGCGGATTGCAAAAGTTTCTATCGATATGTAAAGAGAAAAAGGTTAGTAAAGACAAACGTAGGTCCCCTGCAGTCAGAATCAGGGGAAGTCATAACGGGGAACAAAGAAATGGCGGACCAATTGAACAAGTACTTTGGTTCGGTATTCACTAAGGAGGACACAAACAACCTTCCGGATATAAGAGGGGTCAGAGGGTCTAGTAAGGAGGAGGAACTGAGGGAAATCCTTATTAGTCGGGAAATTGTGTTGGGGAAATTGATGGGATTGAAGACCGATAAATCCCCAGGGCCTGATGGACTGCATCCCAGAGTACTTAAGGAGGTGGCCTTGGAAATAGCGGATGCATTGACAGTCATTTTCCAACATTCCATTGACTCTGGATCAGTTCCTATCGAGTGGAGGGTAGCCAATGTAACCCCACTTTTTAAAAAAGGAGGGAGAGAAAAAACAGGTGATTATAGACCGGTCAGCCTGACATCGGTAGTGGGTAAAATGATGAAATCAATTATTAAGGATGTCATAGCAGCGCATTTGGAAAGAGGTGACATGATAGGTCCAAGTCAGCATGGATTTGTGAAAGGGAAATCATGCTTGACAAATCTTCTGGAATTTTTTGAGGATGTTTCCAGTAGAGTGGACAAGGGAGAACCAGTTGATGTAGTATATTTGGACTTTCAGAAGGCTTTCGACAAGGTCCCACACAAGAGATTAATGTGCAAAGTTAAAGCACATGGGATTGGGGGTAGTGTGCTGACATGGATTGAGAACTGGTTGTCAGACAGGAAGCAAAGAGTAGGAGTAAATGTGTACTTTTCAGAATGGCAGGCGGTGACTAGTGGGGTACTGCAAGGTTCTGTGCTGGGGCCCCAGCTGTTTACACTGTACATTAATGATTTAGACGAGGGGATTAAATGTAGTATCTCCAAATTTGTGGATGACACTAAGTTAGGTGGCAATGTGAGCTGCGAGGAGGATGCTATGAGGCTACAGAGTGACTTGGATAGGTTAGGTGAGTGGGCAAATGCATGGCAGATGAAGTATAAATGTGAGGTTATCCACTTTGGTGGTAAAAACAGAGAGACAGACTATTATCTGAATGATGACAGATTAGGAAAAGGAGAGGTGCAACGAGACCTGGGTGTCATCGTACATCAGTCATTGAAGGTTGGCATGCAGGTACAGCAGGCGGTTAAGAAAGCAAATGGCATGTTGGCCTTCATAGCGAGGGGATTTGAGTGCAGGGGCAGGGAGGTGTTGCTACAGTTGTACAGGGCCTTGATGAGTCCACACCTGGAGTATTGTGTACAGTTTTGGTCTCCTAACCTGAGAAAGGACATTCTTGCTATTGAGGGAGTGCAGCGAAGGTTCACCAGATTGATTCCCGGGATGACGGGAATGACCGATCAAGAAAGACTGGATCAACTGGGCTTGTATTTACTGGAGTTCAGAAGAATGAGAGGGGACCTCATAGAAACGTTTAAAATTCTGATGGGTTTAGACAGGTTAGATGCAGGAAGAATGTTCCCAATGTTGGGGAAGTCCAGAACCAGGGGTCACAGTCTAAGGATATGGGGTAAGCCATTTAGGGCTGAGATGAGGAGAAACTTCTTCACCCAGAGAGTGGTGAACCTGTGGAATTCTCTACCACAGAAAGTTGTTGAGGCCAATTCACTAAATATATTCAAAAAGGAGTTAGATGTCGTCCTTACTACTAGGGGGAATCAAGGGGTATGGCGAGAAAGCAGGAATGGGGTACTGAAGTTGCATGTTCAGCCATGAACTCATTGAATGGCGGTGCAGGCTAGAAGGGCCGAATGGCCTACTCCTGCACCTATTTTCGATGTTTCTATGTTTTGCTGGTGGTGATTGAGGGATGAAAAATGGCCACAGAGAGAACTACCTACTCTCCTCAAATCCGAACCATGGGATCTTTGGAATGATAAGATACGAGTTTGCATCCCTAATTTCCCTCAAGGTTACTTCCTGATCTGAGTTACACCATGAGGACAGGCTGAAAACAAAGTCTGGACTAATAATCTGGAGATGTGAGAGCAAATCTCACCACGGCAGCAATGGAACGTAAATTCAGTTAATTAAGTAAATCTGGAATTAAAAAGCTAGGGTCAGTAATGGTGACCATGAAGCTTCCGGATTGTCGTAAAAACCCATCTGGTTCACTAATGTCCTTTAGGGAAGGAAATCTGCCGTCCTTACCTGGTCTCGTCTATATGTGACTCCAGATCCACAGCAATGTGGTTGACTCTTAACTGCCCTCTGAAATAGCCTAGAAAGCCACTCAGTTGTAACAAACCGTTACAAGAAACAATAATACGAATAAAACCTGATGGACCACCCGACATCGACCTCGGCACCGGCTTCGGACACGCCAACGGCACACCCAGCCCAGTCGACCCTGCAAAGTCCTCCTCACCAGCATCTGGGGACTTGTGCCAAATTGGGAGAGCTGTCCCACAGACTAGTCAAGCAACAGCCTGACATAGTCATACTCTAATCATACCTTTCAGCCAATGTCCCAGACTCCTCCATCAGCATCCTTGGGTATGTCGTATCCCACTGGCAGGACAGATCCACCCGAGGTGGCGGCACAATGGTATACACGTCGGGAGGGAGTGGCCCTGGGAGTCCTCAACATTGACTCCGGACCCCATGAAGTCTCATGGCTTCAGGTTAAGCATGCTCAAGGAAACCTCCTGATGATTACCACCTACCACCCTTCCTCAGCTGATGAATCAGTACTTCTCCATGTTGACCACCACTTGGAAGAAACACTGAGGATAGCAAGGGCACAGAATGTACTCTGGGTGGGGGACTTCAATGTCCATCACCAAGAGTGGCTCGGTAGCACCACTATTGACCAAGCTAGCTGACTCCTGAAGGACACAGCTGCCTGACTGGGCCTGCAGCAGGTGGTGAGAACACTAACATGAGGGAAACACCTACTTGACCTCGTCCTCACCAATCTACCTGTCGCAGATGCATCTGTCCATGACAGCATTGGCAGCAGTGACCACCGCACAGTCATTGTGGGGATGAAGTTCCGTCCTCACACGGAGGACACTCTTCATCGTGTTGTGTGGCACTACAACCGTGCTAAATGGGGTAGATTCAGAACAGATCTCGCAGCTCAAAATTGGACATCCATGAGTGTGTGGGACATCAGCAGCAGCAGAATTATATTCCACCACAATCTGTAACCTCATGGCCCAGCATATTCCTTAATCTAATAACACCATCAAGCCAGGGGACCAACCATGGTTCAATGAGGAATGCAGAAGAGCATGCCAGGAGCAGCACCAGGCGTACTTAATAATTAGGTATCAACCTGGGAAAGCTGCAACATAGGACTACATGCATGCTAAGCAGCACGCTATAAACAGAGTTAAGCGATCCCACAATCAACAGATCCAACCAAAGCTCTGAAGTCCTGCCACATCATTTTGTGAATGGTGGTGGATAATTAAACAACTAATAGGAGGAGGTGGCTCCATGAATATCCCCATCCTCAATGATGGCAGGGCCCAGCACGCATGTGCAAAAGACAAGGCTAAAGCCAAGCAACCATCTTCAGCCAGAAGTGCCGAGTGGACGATCCATATCGGCCTCCTCCTGAGGTCCCCACCATCACAGAAGCCAGTCTTCAGCCAATTCGATTCACTACAGGTGATATCAAGAAACGACTGAGCACACTAGATACTGCAAAGGCTATGGGCCCTGACAACATCCAGCTGTTGTGCTGAAGTCTTGTACTCCAGAGCTAGCCATCCCTCTAGCCAAGCTGTTCCATTACTGCTGCAACACTGGCATCTACCCAACAATGTAGAAAACTGCCCAGGTATGTCCTGTCCACAAAAAACAGGGCAAATCCAATCCAGCCAATTACTGACCATCAGGAAACTCTCAATCATCAACAGTGATCAAAAGTGTTGTCAACAGTGCTATCAAGCGGCACTTACTCACCAATAACCTGCTCACTGATGCTCAGTTTGGGTTCCACTCAGCTCCAGACCTCATTACAGCCTTGGTACAAACATGGACGAAAGAACTGATATCCAGAGGCGAAGTGGGAGTGATTGCCTCAACATCAAGGCAGCATTTGATAGAGTGTGGCATCAAGGAGCCCTAGTAAAATTGAAGTCAATGGGAATCAGGGGGAAAACTCTCCACTGGCTGGAGTCATTCCTAGCACAAAGGAAGAAAGTTGTGGTGGTTGGAGGACAATCATCACAATCCCAAGACATCGCTGTAGAAGTTCCTCAGGGCAGTGTCCTAGGCCCAACCATCTTCAGCTGCTTCATCAATGACCTTCCCTCCATCATGTCAGAAATGGGGATGTTCACTGATGATTGTACAGTCAGTTCCATTCGCAACTCCTCAGATAATGAAGCAGTCCATGCCCACATGCAGCAAGACCTGGACGTCATTCAGGCTTGGGCTGATAAGTGGCAAGTAACATTCACGCCACATGAGCAGCAGGTAATGACCATCTCCCTCAAGAGAGAATCTAACCAACTCACCTTGATATTCAACGGCATTACCATCGCCAAATCCTCCACCATCAGCATCCTGCAGGTCACCATTGACCAAAAACTTAACTGGACCTGCCACATATATACTGTGGCTACAAGAGCGGGTCTGAAGCTGGGTATTCCGTGGTGAGTGTCTCACCTCCCGACACCCAAAGCCTTTCCATCATCTACAAGGCTCAAGTCAAGAGCGTGATGGAATACTCTCCACTTGCCTGGATGAGTGCAGCTCCAACAACACTCAAGAAGCTCAACGCCATCCAGGATAAAGCAGCCCGCTTGATTGGCACCCCATCCACCACCTTCAACATTCACTCCCTCCACCACCGGTGTACCGTGGCTGCTGTGTGTACCATATACTGTATAAGATGCCACGGCTTCTTCAGCGGCTCCTCTACCACGACTTCTATCACCTAGAAGGAGAGGGCAGCAGGCACATGGGAACACCATCACCTGCAAATTCCCCATCAAGTTACATACCAACCTGACTTGGAAATATATCGCCGTTTCTTCATCGTCGCTGGGTCAAAATTCTAGAACTCCCTCCCTAACAGCACTGTGGGAGTACCTTCACCACACGGACTGCAGCGGTTGAAGGCGACGGCTCATCACCACCTTGTCAAGGAAAATTAGGGATGGGCAATAAATGCTGGTCTTGCTAGCGATGCCCGCATCCCGGAACTAATAAAAAAAATGCTTGATTTTCCTTCCGTTTCAATTAATGGGGGGAAACTGGAGTGGGCTCCTTTACAGACACGCGGTCTGACATGTCTAACTTTGTAATATTCGTTGGCTCAGTCAATCCAGCGTGCCTGGGCACAGAGCTAGGATAAATCTGCCTTTAACTGTGACCTCAGAGCAAGGAACTGAACATCAAACATCATCCTGTGCTACTCTTGTGCACATCCTGTTGGCTTGCTCAAGAGCAGCAATGACAGAGGTTTGGGAGCATGTGGCCTGGTTGCAATTTTGACTGCAGAATGTGTTGTGGCAGTGGGGGATTGAAGTGGGAGGAAAGAAATAAATTATGTAAATTATTTAAGATCAATGATAAATCTATTAACAATATTCATTTCCTTTTACAGTAAAACAAGAAAAAACTCAACTTGCAAGGTAATCTTTTGTACACATTACGACTCTGTGCTACTGGCAGAGACCTTATCCACTGGCATATCAGAAATTACAGCATGCACTGCTTATGATTATCCAGCCATTAATGGTAGGAAAAGATGTGGGCAGAATGGGCCCAAGTTTGCCCCCACGCTTAGAACTGTGCACCTCCATGAGCTGTGCCGACTTTTTAGAACAAAAACTGCGCCTAAAAGTTACCTTGCTATTCTCCCCGCAGCTGGAACAATGAAGGTGCTCGGCGTAGCGCAGCACAAGGGGCTGGGGGCGGAGCCAGGTCCCGGCACTGAAAACAGTGCCGGGACCTCTGCACATGCACGCGCATATGCAGTAGCTCCTCGCCCTCGAATCTGTGCAGGCTGTGTGGGAGGGGCCCGAAGCACGCCATCCCTAGCCCTGGCCGAATGGGCTCCCCGCTGCGACCTGCGGGAACAGTGCCTGCCGCATTCAGCCGGGAGTACTATAAAGAACAAAGTCTGGAATGAGAAAGGGCCATTTGAATCATCAAGCCTGCACTATCCCGAATCCATGCCTTATTATTGTATCATGGAACAAGGAGGGAAGTCAGTGAGCATTTATTTACACAAAGAATAATGACGTTGCTCAAGAGAGAGAGAGAGAGAGAGCAATGAGTTTAAGGTAAGTTTCAGGAGAAAAATATGATTGAAGGGTATGGGAAAAAGCTGGGTTTCTGGGGTTGAGATTATTTAAAAAGGGATGGGCTTGTTCCTAAACATGTCTGTTCTCCCCCACCCCATGGAGTTGTGTGTTTTTGCATTAATTTTGAAGAAGCAATTACAATGAGCTTTCCCACAGTGGCTCAGTCATTTGGGGGTTTACAATGACAAAGCTAAAAATGTATTGTTGTGCAGACAGCTTCAAATAATTTGATAAACTATATAAAAATCACTTGAGGGTGTAAAGATCCTGTGTTACTGGGTGTTTTAAAGTACTTTATGCAGCTTTTATCTCCACCTACCTTTTGCATGTAGATTTGTGTTAGTTTACCGAGGATTCTGTAAAAGCAATCACTATGGTAAAGGCGGGGCAGTCCTGAAGCACGTCTGATTTAACAAAGCATGAAGCAGTAAGCTTGTAATCCAAGACGTATGTTCGGAGGAACTAGCTGAGGTAGTCGGTTGTGATTAGGCATGTCAACAGTTAATTAGTAAATTTACGACGTCAAAAAATAGTTATGGTGTGGGATGGTGTAATCATTTTCAAAACATTATAGTGATTGATTTATTGATCTATTTATCATTTATTATTGATGATGACTATTTGTAAAAGTGAAGTATTTAATGCTTGTAAACTTTCCTTCCATCCCCCCCCATCTCTTGTTCCCTGCGCCTAATTTCTAAAGTGTCGGCAAGGTTTTTCTGAGAGTACAAAAATCTACACTTACTCTATTCTAAGTTAGTTTGGAGTAAGTTTTCGTTGCCTAAACTTGCAAAACAGGCGTAAGTGGCTGGACACACCCGCTTTTGAAAAAAAACTGTTCTAAAATGAAACTATTCTAACTCACTAGAACTGGGGCAAACTAAATGCCGAGAATTGCAATTTCTAAGATGCTCCATTTTAAACTAGTTGCTCCTAAAAAATAGGAGCAACTCAGGCCGAAACTTGAGCCCTGTGTGCCCAAAGATCGCATATGTTCTTCTAGAAGGCAAGGCAGTCACCGCACCCTCCCCAGCAGCAAAATCTGGTGAAATTATCTTTTATGATTTACATTTATTTTGAGGATTAGAAGGAACTGGCAAGTTGTATTCTCTTGTAAAAGAAAGACTTGCATTTCTATAGCACCTTTCACGACCTCAGGACATCCCGAGACGCGTTACAACAAATGAAGTACTTTTCAAGTGTAGTCACTGTTGTAGGAAATGCGGTAGCCAATTTACAAACAGCAATGAGGTAATCTGTTTTAGTGAAGTCGATTGAGGAATAAATATTGGCCAAGAGTCCTGGGATAATCCCCGCTGTACTTCAAGACGCCTTGGGATTGTTTACATCCACCTGAGAGGGCAGACAAGACCTTGGTTTAATGTCTCATCCAAAAGACGGCAAATCCGACAGTGCAACACTCCCTCAGTACTACACCGGAGTATCAGCTTAGATTTTGTGCTCAAGTCTCAGGAGTGGAACAAACCCACAACATTCTGAGTCAGAGCCGAGAGTGCTATCACTTAGCCACGACTGTCAAGCCATCAACTAACCCAACAAGTGGCTGGAAAGTTTCTCCTTTAACAGTGACTACACTCCAAAAGTACTTAATTGGCTGTAAAGTGCTTTTTGAGACGTCCGGTGGCCGTGAAAGGCACTATATAAATGCAAGTCTTTGTTTCTTTAAGTTCAGTGTCTTTGCTTCAACAACAGGAATTGAGGCTGGGACACCTCATCCAGGATTCAAATATATTTAACTATTGAAAGCCAGCTTAATTTTATATGGATTTTCCAATATGGTTGCCAGGATTTTTTTTTAATTCTTTTCTTTCACCCATATCTACTATCTGTCTAATCACTGTAGAAAGCTATCTACTTGCACCCCACTTTTGGTTCTTAGCTTTTGTCCAATGCTTCCCCTTTGTGCTACTTGCCTTTCATTCTTCCATAGCACTCCCATTTAATTTGGTCTTTCCTAGTGCATCAAAACTTCTTGCGTTCCTCAATCTCATCCTATAATTGCCAGGACCCAAGCTTCGTCTCACCTCATCACTACTACTTTGCCTACCTTGTTTCCTTTCCTCCTATTTTCAACCTTTCTCGTGGCCGGCACTATGGACTTAACCCTCCATTTACATTTCCAAATTTTTAACAAGTAATTTTATCCAATTTGCTTAGCACTTTTGGGGAGTGTGAACCAATTGGTTGCACCATGTCATAAAAAATTCTGGAAAATATAGCTAATTTTAAATCAGCACACTGAAGAAACTGCAGGACGAAATTGTGTTCGGGAAATTGATGGAATTGAAGGCCGATAAATCCCCAGGGCCTGATAGTGTGCATTCCAGAGTACTTAAGGAAGTGGCCCTAGAAATAGTGGATGCATTGGTGATCATTTTCCAACAGTCTATCGACTCTGGATCAGTTCCTGTGGACTGGAGGGTAGCTAATGTAACACCACTTTTTAAGAAAGGAGGGAGAGAAAACGGGTAATTATAGACCGGTTAGCCGGACATCGGTGGTGGGGAAAATGTTGGAATCAATTATTAAAGATGAAATAGCAGCGCATTTGGAAAGCAGTGACAGTATCGGTCCATGGATTTATGAAAGGGAAATCATGCTTGACAAATCTTACAGAATTTTTTTGAGGATGTAACTGATAGAGTGGACAAGGGAGAACGAGTGGATGTAGTGTATTTGGACTTTCAAAAGGCTTTTGACAAGGTCCCACACAAGAGATTGGTGTGCAAAATTAAAGCGCATGGTATTGGGGGTAATGTATTGACTTGGATAGAGAACTGGTTGGCAGACAGGAAGCAGAGTTGGGATAAACGGGTCCTTTTCAGAATGGCAGGCAATGACTAGTGGAGTGCCGCAGGGCTCAGTGCTGGGACCCCAGCTATTTACAATATACATCAATGATATAGATGTAGGAATTGAGTGCAATATCTCCAAGTTCGAGCTGCGAGGAGGATGCTAAGAGGCTGCAGGGTGACTTGGACAGGTTAGGTGAGTGGGCAACTGTATAGCAGATGCAGTATTATGTGGATAAATGTGAGGGTATCCACATTGGTGGCAAAAACATAAATGCAGAATATTATCTGAATGGCGACAGATTAGGAAAAGGGGAGGTGCAACGAGACCTGGGTGTCATGGTACATTAGTCATTGAAAGTTGGCATGCAGGTACAGCAGGCGGTGAAGGCGGCAAATGGCATGTTGGCCATGTTCATAGGGGATTTCAGTATAGGAGCAGGGAGGTCTTACTGCAGTTGGGAGGCCTTGGTGAGGTCTCACCTGGAATATTGTGTTCGGTTTTGGTCTCCTAATCTGAGGAAGGACGTTCTTCCTATTGAGGGAGTGCAGCGAAGGTTTACCAGACTGATTCCCAAGATGGCAGGACTGACATATGAGGAGAGACTGGATCGACTGGGCCTGTATTCACTGGAGTTTAGAAGAATGAGAGGGGATCTCATAGAAACATATAAAATTCTGACGGGACTGGATAGTTTAGATGCAGGAAGAATGTTCCCGATGTTGGGGAAGTCCAGAACCAGGGGTCACAGTCCAAGGATAAGGGGTAAGCCATTTAGGACCAAGATAAGGAGAAGCTTCTTCACTCAGAGTTGTTAACCTGTGGAATTCTCTACCGCAGAGAGTTGTTGATGCCAGTTTGTTAGATATATTCAAGAGGGAGTTAGATATGGCCCTTACAGCTAAAGGGATCAAGGGGTATGGAGAGAAAGCAGGAAAGGGGTACTGAGGTGAATGATCAGCCATGATCTTACTGAATGGTGGTGCAGGCTCGAAGGGCCGAATGGCCTACTCCTGCACCTATTTTCTATGTTTCTATGAAACATACGAGCTGAGAACAAAAATTTTAAATGATTTAAAACCTCAGAAGAGATTTTGATGTCTTTAAGTACATCTTCAGATTACACAGTTGGTTAGTTTAAATAAAACTTAATTGAGTTTAGGATTCAGTGTATATATTTTAAAACTAAAATAGGAATTTCATGCCTATAGTGAACTGAAGTCAGAACTGTTACTCTCGTTAATTGCACAGCAAGTTTGTTGAAGAAATCATTGAAGAATCAGCAAATGTCAAATAAATGTGTACACAAGTGAACTGGAGAATTTGCTCATCCATCCCCCATGGAAAGTGAAATATTATTTCCCTTGATAAAACAATGAATGTTTAAATGATAAGGCTAACAAGTGACTTAACAAAAGCCTCCAGTGTATATATTATGTAAAACAGACAAAAAGAAGTAATTTCAAGGCTGTGACCTAACTAGTGGGAGTCACAAGTTCATAAATATGATGTAATGTGAAAACCCTTCAATTAGATTACAGCGACTCCTTGTTATGCTCAGCAGCAACAGTTGAAGCTTTAAATATTTTGTTTCCTCTTACAGAAATGAAGACAATATGGAAACAACTGCAGTTTAACTGTGTGATGTTTTGGATTGAAACCAGTGTTGAATGGCTCACATGTGTAAAATGAAAATTTAGACATGTGACATGGGGAAGGAACAGCTCTCTAAAGAGCAGGACCCAACTCTACAGAGACACCGAGAAACATCACTGATAAACTCTAATGAGACTGTAGAAATTGTCATGCAATGGAGGTGTATGAGGTTGCTCCAGAAGGTTCACTCCTGTTCCCAATGGTGTCTTGTACAAATATTGAAAATTTAAAAAATATATAATCTGAGGATGGAGGAATCAGCTAAGCACTTCTCAGTAACAGTATTGATTCAAAGATACCATCTCCTTTAAGATCCTAAAATTTAAGAATTGTTTTTATTGCAGATTTGGAAAGGAATAATTTAAAAAAAAAATGTTTAAATAAGATCCTTAATCTATGTATCAACTTTAGATTCATGAATCCTTGGCTGTATCTTACATAAGAATATAAGAAATAGGAGGAGGAGTAGACTATTTGGTTCCTTGATTCCAATAAGATCATGGCTGATCTCCCTCAACTCCACTTGCCTGCACTATCCCTCTATCCCAGTCCCTTAATATTCAAAAATATATCAATCTCGGTCTTGAATATGCTCAACAACTGAGCATCCGCAGCCCTCTGGGGTTAAGGACTTCCAAAGATTCACCACCCTGAGTGAAGCAATTTCTCATCTCAGTCCTAAATGGCTGAACCCTTATTCTGAGACTGTAAGCCCTGCTTCTAGACTCCCCAGCCAGGGGAAACATCCTTCCTGCATCTACCCTATCAAGCTCTGCAAGAATTTTGTATGATTCAATGAGATTACTTCTCATTCGTCTAATCCCTAGAGAATATAGGCCAGTGTACTCAATCTCTCCTCCTAGGACAATCCCCCCATCCCAGGAATCAGTCTGGTGAATCTTCGTTGCACTCTCTCTATGGCAAGTGTATCCTTCCTTAGGTAAGGAGGCCAAAACTGTGCGGTCTCACCAGGGGCCTATACAATTGCTGTAGACATCTTCACTCTTATACTTAAATCCTCTTGTAATAAAGGCCAAAATACTATTTGTTTTCTTAACTGCTTGCTGTACCTGCATATTAACTTTGTGATTTGTGTACAAGGACACTCAGGACCCTCTGAACACCAACATTTCCCAATCTCTCACCATTTAAAAAATACTCTGCTTTTCTATTTTTCCTACCAAAGTGGATAGCTTCACATTTCTCCACATTATATTCTATTTGCCATGTTCTTGCCCACTCATTTAGCCTCTATATCTTTTTCAAGCCTCTTTGCATCCTCCTCACAACTTACATTCCCACCTAGTAGTATAGTAGTATTAGGCAGTCCCTCGTATCGAGGATGACTTGCTTCAACACCAAAAAGGGATGTGTTCACAGGTGTTTCAATGAGGGACCTTACATTCTAGGTCCTGAACTACAAATTGAAGGGTGGAAGATGCCTGTGCGTGGATTCTTTTAACGTGGGGTGGCCATTGCACACCAGCCACCACACGGGCTTGACAGAGCTAGGTCTTGATCCAGTGGCAAGGGTTACCCACCTAGCTTTGTATCATTAGCAAACTTGGATATATTTACATCTGGTCCCCTCATCCAAATCATTGATGTAGATTGTGAAAAGCTGAGGCCCAACAGCCTGCCAACCCAAAAATGGCCCGGTTATTCCTACTCTCTGTTTTCTGTCTGTTAACTAATCCTCAATCCATGCTAGTATATTACCCCCAATCTCATGAGCCTTAATTTTGTTTAATAACCTTTTGCGTGGCACCTTATCGAATGCCTTCTGAAAATCCAAATACACCAAATCCACTGGTATAGTAACATAGTGGTTATGTTACTGGACTAGTAATCCTGAGGCCTGGACTAATGATCCGGAGATGCGAATTCAAATCCCACCATGGCAGCTGAGGAATTTAAATTCAGTTAATTAAATAAATCTGGAATATAAAGGTTTGCGCCAGTAATGGTGACCATGAAACTACTGGACTGTCATAAAAAGCCATCTGGTTCACTAACGTCCTTTAGGGAAGGAAATCTGCCATCCTCTCCCAGTCTGGCCTATATTGTTTAATTTCTCTGCCACTTCCTTATTCCCCATTATAATTTCTCCTGTCTCAGCCTGTAAGGGACCCACATTTACTTTCGCTAATCTTTTTCTTTTTACATACGTCTGTTTTTGTCTCTCACTAGTTTACTCTCGTATTCTATTTTCCCTTTATCAATTTGTTGGTCCTCCTTTGCTGAATTCTAAAATCCTCCCCATCCTCAGGCTTACTGCTCTTTTTGGCAACACTGTAAGCCTCTTTCTATGATCTAATACTATTTTTAACTTCTTTTGTTAGCCATGGTTGGACCACATTTCCTGTGGGGTTTTTGGGCATTAAAAGAATGGATATTTGCTCCAAATTATGTATTAATTCTTTAAATGCTATCCATTGCTTGTCTACCCTCATACCTTTCAATGTAGTTTTCCAATCTGCCTTATCCAACTCACCCCTCACACCTACGTAGTTTGCTTTGTTTAGATTGAAGATCCTAGTTTCGGATTCAACTAAATCATTTACAAACCCAATATGAAATTCTATCACATTATGGTCACTCTTCCCTAAAGGCCCCTTTACTACAAGCTTATTAATTAACCTGTTCTCATTGCACAATACTAAATCTAAAATAGCCTGTTCCTAATTGGTTCCTCAACATACTGACCTAGAAAACTATGTTGTATACATTCCATAAATTCAAATTTGGTTTGCCCAGTCTATATGTAGATTAAAGTCCCCCCTGATTACTGGATTACCCTTATTACATGCGTTTCTAATTTCCTGATGTATACCCTGCCCTACATTACAACTACTGTTTGGGGGCCTATAAACCAGTCCCACCAATGTTTTCTGCCCCTTGCCCTTCTTAGCTCCACCCAAACTGATTCTACTTCTTGATTTTCCAAGCTAAGATCATTTCTCTCTTCTGTCTTTATCCCATCCTTTATTATCCTCTTTTTCCATTTTGCCTGTCTCTTCTAAAAGTTAAGTATCCTGGAATATTTAGTTCCAACCTTGGCCGCTTTGCAACCACATCTCCGCAATGGCTATTAGATCAAACCTATCTGCGCTATTAATTCATCTATTTTGTTGTGAATGCTTTGCACATTCAGATATAGTGCCTTTAGCTTTGACTTGTTTCTATTCCTTCCCTGATGTCACCTTAGTCTCTGAGGCCTTATTATGTTTGTTACTCTCTGTCCCTTCCTGACCCACTCTGCTTAATTTTACCCAAAACTCTATTCTGCTCTGGAGCCTTGATATTTCTCTTGCTGCTTTTAAATTTACTTTTTCCTGAATCCTCTCACCCCCCTCGGCACAAAGAATGTTTCACTTTTTGTGAGGCAGATGTGTCAAGTGAGGCCAGCTCCATATTCTTTACAAAAGCAAAATACAGTGGATGCTGGAATCTGAAATAAAAACAGAGAATGCTGGAAATCTCAGCGGGTCAGGCAGCATCTGTGGAGAGAAAAACAGAGTTAACCTTTCGGGTCAACGACCCTTCGTCCATATTCTTTAGCTTGGCTCAATTACAGTAAATGATACTTACTTGATTAGAGGTTAGAAATACACTGTTGTGTTTTACCACACATTCTATGCGAGTACATTCAGAGAGTACCCAGTTATGCAGGGACAGCTTATTTAGTACGTTACTCCTTCAAAGCTAAATCCAGGTGCAGGTGGAGGTTGCTGACATCCGGTAACAATCATCACATTGAATTTCAGACAGACAGAGACAGCAAATGTAAAGAATTGTGAAAAGCTCCAATTACACTAGCTCTTCTGGGAACCAGATGAACAGCATGTCATTGTAAATAGTGTCTAATGGAGAGAACGCTTTGATCGTGTATCTGAGAAAGCAAGCCATAGATGTTCAGAGATTGTGTTAAATTACACGTTATAGTGAAGGACCTGTTATTGAGAGAGCCATAAATTATAGAATCATAGAATAGTACAGCACAGGAGGCCATTCAACCCATAGAGTCTGCACCGGCTCTTTCGAAGAGCAATCCAGTTAGTCCCACTCCCTGCAATTTTTCTATTTTGAATATTTATCCAATTCCATTTTGAAAGCAACTACTGAATCTGTTTTCACCACCCTATCAGACAGTGCATTCCAAATCCTAATCACTCGTTGCATGAAAAGTTTTTCCTCATGTTGCCACTGGTTCTTTTGCCAATCAGCTTAAATCTGTGCCCTCTGGTTATCAACCCTTCAGCCATCGGAATCAGGTTCTCTATCTAAACCCTTCATAATTTAAACACCTATCAAATCTCCTCTTAGCCTTCTCTGCTCTAAGGAGAACAACCCCAGCTTCTTCACTCTATCCATGTAACTGTAATCCCTCATCCTTGGAGTAATTTCAGTAAGACTCTTCTGTACCCTCTCCAAAGCCCTCACATCCCTCCTAAAATGTAGTGCCTAGAATGGGACACAATACTCCACCTAGGGTCGAACTGGTGTTTTATACAGGTAACTTCCTGGCTTTTGTACTCTATGCCTCTATTTATAAAGCTCAGAATCCTATATGCTTTATTAACTGCTTTGTTAACCTGTCCTGCCACCTTTAAAGATTAGTGCACAAACAACCCCAGGTCTCTCTGTTCTTGCACCCCCTTTAAAATTGTACCAATTAGCTTGTGCGCTGTACTATCATTCTTCCTACCAAAATGCATCACCTCACACTTTTCTGCATTGAATTTCATCTGTCATGTGACTGCTCCTTCCACCAGCCTGTCTATGTCCTCTTGAAGTCTATTACTATCTTCTTCACTGTTTACTACACTTCCAAGTTTTATATCTGCTGGAAATTTCAAAATTGTGTCCTGTACCCCCAAGTCCAAGTCATTAATGTACATCAAAAACAGCAATGGCCCTAGTACTGATCCCCGGGGAGCACCACCGCCTTCCAGTCTGAAAAATAGCCATTCACCACAACTTTGTTTTCGATCCCTTAGCTAATTTTGTATCCATGCTGCTTTTATCCTATGGGTTTCAATTTTGCTAACAAGCTTATAATGTGTGTTATATCAAACCTCAGAGTATGAGTGTGTGTATGGGGAGAGTCAACTATAATCAAGTAATGAATAGCTTGCATAAAAAAACCTCAATAATCAATAGTTATAAATGGGAACATGTATTCCTTTAGCACTCATCTTTTCCCATATTTATTTTAGGTGCTAAATAAAAGCAACTTGAAGAATGTCAAGTTTATTTTAAACTACTTAATAACAGGTCCCAAAAGGTATGAAAAAATAGTTGTTCGCGAAGCAATGATATTTTAATCAACTTTGTACGTGACTAAAACTTCTCTAGTTTTATTTGAAATAATATAAGATTACATAATTTATTGCAACACAAGTTCGATTACTCGATGCGCTCTACTTAACTGTAGCAATTTTCCTTAACTTTTACACACCCACCCCAGTGCAGGAATATAGATAAAATAGACTCTAGTAGAGTAATAAATTATACAAAAGGTGATGGTTATAATACCAACAGAGTATAGCACCCCTTGAAAATGGTGTTTACGCTGACTAAAATAATAACTTCCTTTATTTGTGTTACACTTGGAATACAGGAATGGGAGGAGAGCTACAATGTTAAAGGAACATATTTAAATGTTCAATAACCTTGGCTGGTACATACTGACATACAAATGAGTGCAGCATTTTCATATTTTACCACATTGCCACAAATCCACATTGATATCAAGTATAATTTTTTTTTTGTGGTCAGGGCAAATAATCTAGAATTCTTGTACTTTTTTTGTACCAGTGTACTCATCCAGATAACTCCTGATCAATACCAGTATGGCAGCGTTTTTATTTCAGAACCAAGCATAGAAAGACAATACAAGTGACCAACTCGCAAGAGCCACCGTGGTGAGAGAATCCAGCCGATTGGAAAAACAATCCCATTACTCCATCTTTACAAAAATGTGATCACCCTCTCTGTATTTACCAAGTCACTTGTTAATCCTGACTAATATATGTACTTGCTCCTTCAGAGACAGAACCCTACATGATATAATACACACTCTTCTGTCATATTGCGATGGGTTTAGCGTGCCTTCCAATAAAAAGTAACACATTGATTAATGAGCCACTTCCATTATTGGTTAAATCGATATCTAAAAGAATTAGCTCAACCACGTGAGACAATTAGGTTTTTCTTGCATCCTGATCTCCTAGGCGCCCATGCTGAATCTGCCAAATAATTTCTTGTGCAGAAATTAGATTGGTAGTTGCTATCCATGTGTCTGCTTGACCGATTTTAAGTCACTCCACTGGGCGGGAACAAGGTGGTAGCAGTCTGATAATTGCACTGCTGGACATACTGCCCTGTTTCCGCTCCAATTCTATCCAGTCATTTTTGGCACCTGCTGAAATGGGTGGCCCAGCAGCCTGCCTCATTCAAAAATGCAAATCAGGGTCCTATGATGTGCATCAGGCCCCAGAATAAGTTCTAGGTACCAGAGTCTGCCCATTAATACTAGGCGTCGAGCAGCCTAACCAGCAGTCATTAAAGAGACCGCTGCAGGCTCCTCAGAAAAAGGTATGGTGTTTTATTTTTCTTTAACTTTTGTCATGCCAGGAGCATGAATGCTCTTGCTGGTCCGACAAAAATCCTCTGCCCTCACCCCACCCCTTCCAGATATAATGTCCAGCTCATCTCCACGCAAAAACCACAGGTGTCTGTCCCACCACTCCGACTGGTGAGCTGCTCTTAAGTGCCAGAAGAGTTTGCAGCTTGCTGGTCTAATGTATGTGAGGCCTTTCCCTCAAAATGGGTTGAACCTCACGCTGCAAACATTAGGCGAGCAGTGCACCTCCCACCACCTCAACCCACACACCTCCAATATCTGTCCAAGGTTAAAATTGATCTCCAAGTGCCCTGCTGCTTGCCTTTTCAGATTAATTCGTGGTATAAGAACATAAGAAATAGGAGTAGGCCATTTGGCCCATCGAGCCTGCTCCGCCATTCAATAAGATCATGGCTGATCTGCTCATGGACTCAGCTCCATTTCCCTGCCCGCTCCCCATAACCCCTTATCGCTTAAAAATCTGTCTATCTCCGCCTTAAATATAGTCAATGAGCCAGCCTCCACAGCTCTCTGGGGCAGAGAATTCCATAGATTTACAACTCTCAGAAGAAATTCCTCCTCATCTCAGTTTTAAAAGGGTGGCCCCTTATTCTGAGACTATGTGCCCTAGTTTTAGTTTCCCCTATGAGTGGAAATATCCTCTCTGCATCCACCTTGTCAAGCCCCCTCATTATCTTGTATGTTTCGATAAGATCAACTCTCATTCTTCTGAACTCCAATGAGTATAGGCCCAACTAGTGAAAGCAATAAAGAGTCATTGAGACACTTAAGAGACACGTTCCCCGAGGGACGTAATCTCATTAAAAAAAACTTGGATAAATGGTAAGCACCTGATTTAAAAAAAATTAAAATACCGTTAAAGTGCCTCTTAATGATGTTAACTGGCTGGCCTGCCGCTTGGGATTGGGTCTGTGAACTGCAGCCAGACCCGGCACTTTGGAAACTTACAAGGAGGTGGGTTCAGAGCGGACTTCTGCCCCGTTGTCAATCACAGCCATTTTGGCAGCGGGGCCTGCCTCCAAACTTGCACTTGCCGAGCTGGTCAGATTCCTGCCTAAGTGTGGGATTGCTAATTTGACCCTACTAGTGCACTTGTTTAGTATGGGCTTCCCAGGGATTCACTGGCCTGGCAGAAACAGGAAGGCTCCAGGACACTGCATTTTTAGCAAGCAGCAGCAGTGAATGTCCATGAGTGGAACCTCTTGAGGTTGGGACTTAGCACTTGTGTCCCAAGAAGGATTACGTTTTTTTAATGCCCAAAGCCACACTGGGCCAAAGGACAAAGGGCAGCTTGTGAGATAGGTTACGAACAAAGAACAAAGAAAAGACCGAGGCGGGTGGAAGCTATGCTGCAGAGAGGCAGCAGCTGAGCTGAGAACAGGTGAAGACAATCCCCCGAGAGGCCAGGCACCATGTTCAGAGGAGGAACACCAGAATCAGTCCTCTGAGATGAGCTGCCTTGTCTATTTCAGATACTCATTTCCAGCATTTTCTATTTTATTTCAGATTACCAGAATTCTGAGTTTTCTTTTTATCTCTGATAAATGATGGAGAAATGACGCACAAGAGCCATACAGGATACAAATAAATATTGAAAGATGTAGTTTGATTAAAGATTAAGAAAAATTTCCTTATTTAATTTTTTTTATCGTGGAAATGTCATGGCTGTGATGCATCCTCTGTATGTCAATGCCTGTGGAAATATAGCCCAGGATGAGCCATCACCCTCAGTACAGGAGAGAGGAGAGCGTTTCCCATCTTGGGTAATGCAAACTGGATGACTCCATTAAGTTATTTGTATAATTAATAGTCATAAGGGTGCTTGCTTACTGTGTTATGGAAAATTGTTTACACACCTTGGCATATGCTGAACATTTGTTCACATTTTATTTATTATTGTACATGATTCCTATATAGAATCTTCAATTTTGGGATTCATGGAGGCAACTTTTTCTCAATTTTCTCCCCTCTCCTGAAAGTGGGGTTGCGTTCTGCGGACACTGATACAGAAAAGATGCATCACTGCTGCCCAAGACATTGAAAGAATAAATTCACCACTGAGAAACTTATGAGTGAAGCTATTTACCGTGAGCCATGTGGCATTCTATTTATAATACAGTTTTTCGACTGGACAGAATAATGATTTAAGTGAAGGAATGCTTTCTAGCCCAGGAAAGTTATTTGAAGTTGCTTTGAGATGCCTTGTCATGGTATCATATTTATAAAGACATGATCTATAGGAGTCATAAAAATAAGGATTAATAGTTGCCCATTGTATTCTCTATTTCTAAATAGAAATAGAGGGCAGGCAGTGGCTAACATCTTTGGAATTTATCTTGAGCTTCAGTTGATGTCTGTAACTTTCCTCTTGTGGTTTATAACTTTATCAGAGAGCTTCAGTTAAACAGTGGCTCTTACTCACACCCAAACACTCCGAATTCTGCATGTACTGTGGTGCTGTCAACACAAGAGAAGCAGATAAACTACAGCAGCTTTCCTTTTAGCGTTTAACACTATAATTACACATCCTCTGAACATTAAAGCTGCTGAACTGACAACAACTTGTATTTATGTAGTGCATTTAACATAGTAAAAGGTGCTTCACAGGAGCGTAATCAAACAAAATTTGACACTGAGCCAGAAAGGAGATGTTGGAGCATACACACTGCGTACACGGTCATAGTCCCCGGACTGGGCCATTTAAAAAGTAAAATTTTTTTTTCCAAATCCTTTCTGGGGATAAATGGTCAATAAAATCCTACAGTGGCTTCATAAAATATGTGCACTGGGCAATTCTGATGTAAGGTCTCACATGAAGTATTAACATGTATTGATCTTTCATGTTGCGCATTTTCTGTTTGTGTATTATCACATATTAAACCACATAATCATTATAGAAGGGTCCTCTGTTAAAACCAAACAAGTAGAATCTGTAGCTACATCCTCGATAATAAGAACATAAGAAATAGGAGCAGGAGTAGGCCACCTGGCCCCTCGAGACTGCTCCGCCATTCAATAAGATCATGGGCAGCCCTTTATTCTGAGACTATGTCCCCTAGTTTTAGTTTCCTCTATGAATAGAAATATCCTCTCTGTTTCCACCTTGTCAAGCCCCCTCATTATCTGATATGTTTCGATAAGATCACCTCTCATTCTTCTGAACTCCAATGTGTATAGGCCCAACCTATCTTCATAAGTCAACCCCCTCATCTCCAGAATCAACCTAGTGAACCTTCTCTGAACAGCGTCTAATGTAAGTATATCCTTCCTTAAATACAGAAATCAAAACTGTACGCAGTACTCCAGGTGTGGCCTCACCAATACCCTGTACAGCTGTAGCAGGACTTCTCTGCTTTTATACTCTATCCCCCTTGCAATAAAGGCCAACATTCCATTTGCCTTCCTGATTTCTTGCTGTACCTGCATGCTAACTTTTTATGTTTCATGCACAAGGAACCCCAGGTCCCTCTGTACTGCAGCACTTTGCCATTTTTCTCCATTTAAATTATAATTTGCTTTTCTATTTTTTCTGCCAAAGTGGATAACCTCACATTTTCCCACAGTATACTCCATCTGCCAAATTTATGCCCACTCATTTAGCCTGTCTATATTCCTTTGCAGATTTTTTGTATCCTCCTCACACTTTGCTTTTCCACCCATCTTTGTATCATCAGAAAACTTGGCTACATTACACTTGGTCCCTTCATCCAAGTCATTAATATAGATTGTAAATAGTTGAGGACCCCGCACCGATCCGTGCAGCACCCCACTAGTCACTGTTTGCCAACCGGAAAATTACCCATTTATCCCGACTCTCTGTTTTCGGTTAGTCAGCCAATTCTCTACCCATGCTAATATATTACCTCCAACCCCATATCTTGTGCAGTAACCTTTTATGTGGCACCTTATTGAATGCCTTATGGAAATCCAAACACACCACATCCACTGGTTCCCCCTCATCACCCTGCTCATTACATCCTCAAAGAACTCCAGCAAATTTGTCAAACTTGATTTCCATTTCATAAAACCATGCTGACTCTGCTTGATTGAATTATGCTTTTGCAAATGTCCCACTACTGCTTCCTTAATAATGGACTCCAGCATTTTCCCAAAGACAGATGTTAGGTTAACTGGTCTATAGTTTCCTGCTTCTTGTCTGCCTCCTTTTTTAAATAACGGCGTTACATTTACGGTTTTCCAATCTGCAGGGACCGTCCCAGAATCCAGAGAATTTTGGTAGATTACAACCAATGCATCTACTATCTCTGCAGTCACTTCTTTTAAGACCCTAGGATATAAGCCATCAGGTCCAGGGGGTTTGTCCATCTTTAGTCCCATTATTTTACCAAGTACTACTTCTTTAGTGATTGTGATTGTATAAAGTTCCTCCCTCCCTATAGCCCCTTGATTATCCACTATTGGGATGTTTTTAGTGTCTTGTACCGGGAAGACCGATATAAAATATTTGTTCAACATCTCTGCCATTTCCATGTTCTCCATTATTAATTCCCCAGTCTCATCCTCCAGGGGACCAAGGTTTACTTTAGCCACTCTTTTCCTTTTTATGTACCTGTAGAAACTCTTACTATCTGTTTTTATATGTTGTGCTAGTTTACTTTCATAATGTACCCTCTCTATCATTTTTTTAATCGTTCTTTGCTGGCTTTTAAAAGTTTCCCAATCCTCTGGCCTCCCACTAGTCTTGGGCACATTGTATGCTCTTATTTTCAATTTGATACCATCCCTTATTTCCTTAGTTAGCCATGGATGGTTATCCCTTCTCTTAACAGTCTTTCCTTCTCATTGGGATATATTTTTGTTGCGAGTTATGAAATATCTCCTTAAATGTCTGCCACTGCTCATCAACTGTCCCATACTTTAATCTATTTTTTCCAGTCTACTTCAGCCAACTCTGCTTCCATACCATTGTAGTCTCCTTTATTTAAGCTTAGGACACTGGTTTGAGAACCAACTTTCTCACCCTCCAACTGAATTTAAAAGTCAACCATGCTATGGTCACTCATTCCTAGAGGATCCTTTACTAGGAGATCGTTTATTAATCCTCTCTCATTACACAGGTCCAGATCTAAAATAGCCTGCTCCCTGATTGGTTCCGCAACATACTGTTCAAGGAAACTATCCCCGAGTTCTTCCTCAAGGCTATCCTGGCCAATTTGCTTGGTCCAATCAATATGAAGGTTAAAATCGCGCATGATTATTGCCGTTCCTTTATTACAAGCCTCCATTATTTCTTGATTTATACTCCATCCAACAGTGTAGCTACTTTTAGGGGGCCTATAGACTATGCCCACCAACGACTTTTTCCCCTTATTATTCCTCATCTCCACCCAAACTGATTCAATATCTTGATTCTTGAACCAATATAGTTTCTCACTAACCCACTGATCTAATCCTTTATTAACAGAGCTACCCCACCTCCTTTTTCTTTCTGTCCTTCTGAATTGTCAATATCCCTGAATATTTAGTTTCCAGTCCTGATCACCTTACAAGCACGTCTCTGTAATGGCTATCAGATCATACCCATTTGTGTCTATTTGTGCTGTCAATTCATCTATTTTGTTACAAATGCTACGTGCATTCAGATAAAGAGCTTTTAAATTTGTTTTTTTACCATTTTTTCCTGCTTTGACCCCACTTTCTGATTCACCTTTATGTTTATATATTCTGTGCCTTCCTGGCACGCACTGGTTTTCATTTCCCTGTCCATTATTTCACATTATGTAACAGTGGTGCATGTGGCGAGGGAAGGAGTGGGGGAAATGAGAGCAGTGACTGAAAAAAGCTATTTTCAGTAAACTGGCTGTGACCGTCAGAGCTGGAACACAAACAGTTCCAAGCATAAAATAGAAAGACAGGTTAATGTCATAGAACTAGCTAGTTTTGATGCGTTAGACCCAAAATCTGTCTCTTTCAGATACTGAGCGACTAAATGTGCATTTCCAGCGATTTCTAATTTTATTTCACTTTTGAACAACTTACATTTATATAGCACCTTTAACATACAAAAATGACTCGAAGCGATGTCAGAGCCGCTCGGAAAAACACAGTATTTGTGTCATTTTTGGTCCCCGAGAAGACTGCATAATGCACTGGTTATTTGTGATCTGTCACTGATTGTGTTCTTATGTACATAACAATGAAACTCAGATAAGCCGATTGCATTGGGATGGAAGAGTGAATTTCTCCTAACTAAAAGTGGCAGAATGGCTGTAGTTCTCTGTAATTAATGACATGTTAATGAAATAGCATATGTCAAAGTCCTGTGTTAATTTTCACTAACAGTTAATTTTTGGAGGAAAATAGCATTTTTTCCATTTTCCATTAAAAGAGGAATTTTGAATCCTATATAAACTTCTGATTAAATTCATCATTCAAATAAATTATTTTACTTCCTTATTTTTTTTAATGCCACAGAGTTGAATGTGATATGGATTACTAAATCATATGCACTACCTCCAGATGTTTGGTCTGGATACATTAAGGGCTGGATTTTGCAGGGGGTCAGCAGGTGCGATCGGTGGGTGGGTTTGGTGGAAAAGTGTTTTTTTCCTCCCAGCAGGTAGGGACCCCGCTGCGAACCCACCGCCATGTGCCTTTACCAAATGTCGGTTCTGTCAGCGCTCAGCAGACCCAACACGCTATGGTGGGGGAGGCAATTAAAATCATTAGTGGTTTATTTACAGCCACTTATTAATGTTTTTTTCCCAGCTTTTTGAATTTGACAGGTTGCCCACCAGTTTCCTACTGTGCCTAGACCTCGTCTGTGAAGCTGAGTCGGGAGGTCAGTGGCCATTGAATCAGCTGATGAGCTGACAGCTTCAAATGTCGAGTCAAAATTCCCAACTGATTGAGAAATGTTCCTTTAACCACCAGCTTCTCTAAAACTGCATTTCCACTACAGATTCAGGATGCTGCAAGTCTTTACATGAGTGTCCATCCAGTTTGACGTCATTAGTCTCCCACCATTGACAGATTGCCAGTCATCTCTACTTCACCTGCCATCTATTCCATCAACATGGGTGCCTTGAAACTCTCTCCTGAATCCCACTAACACCAGCAGCACCAACAACAGCAATCTTCTCATGCTGACACATGGCATCAGCACCCGACCACATTGCTACCCGGGACACCAGGGACGGCCTCACCATGGCCAGATTTACTTCACTTGATGCTGTACACCCTGGCTGCCACATGATGCACCAGGTTGGCACCACCCCACACCAACATCATTAAGCATTCCTACAATGCCCAAGCCATTCCTTTCACACTCATCGCTATTTTGGGGGGTACTGTTATGTCTCACCATTCACTGCAACTTACAAAGCCACTTCCAAAGGTGCACACAAATCTGTCGAAAATAAAGATTTCAATGTTTGACACCACATAAATCGAAACTTTACATGAACATTGCATAAAACACCTAAGTGCCTACCCTTGTATGTTGTTAGTTGGTATGACTGGACAAGGATGATGGCAAGTGTGAGGGGTGGCTTGTGAGATGGGGATGTGATAATGTAGATAGAGAGGGATGAATGGAGGTGCAAGTTGGTGAGAGTAAGGATGTGCAGGAGTAGTGTAGGGAAGTCAGAGTGATGCGATGAGAGGCTCAGCAGGATGAGGTCGAGTGTGGCTTTGTACTAATGTTTTGTGATCTACTGAGATCATTGAAACATTTGCAGCACTGCACCCATGTCCTCTGGACCACATCCCTGCTTGTGCCCTCTTCTGCAATGTGCAACCAGGCTGTGTTGATCACATGGGGAGGTCTTCCACCCATGGGAAGGGAAGAGGACCTCCTTGTATCCTGTAGCTCCCTCCATAAGCATATGGAGGGAATCATGGGAGAGCCTGGGTGTGGCCCTGCACCTCTGTGCAGTGATTGCAGCACCTCAATGCACAAATGTCAAAAGTTGGCCATGGTCCCTTTAAGGAAACCGACTCATGACGGGTCATCAAAAGACGTCACCAGACCTGCTTCCTCTAATTGACCAGGAACCGCGCTGGGTAGGCTTAACAAACCCAACCAGGGGAAATTCATTTCAGAGGCCGGGATACAGATAGCAGCAGGGTCGGGACAAGCCACCGTCGTCATCCATCAGACTCCCAACCGAGGTTCGTAAAATCCAGCCCCAAATGTTTTTTTTTTTTAAATTGGTTTTCATCTTACAACTATTTTGTTTGTTTCATTGCATCCCTACCTCCAAGTTTCCTACTCCTCTACAGAAGGGACGATGATCTGGGGTACAGTCTCCTATCAACGACACCCAAGGCTGGACAGGTTTCCTTGATGATTTATTACCCCTGGAATAGAATATCTTGACATCATAACATCCAAACTAATTATTCAACCTTAGCCACAACCACTCTTCCTTGTGTTTTGATTGGTGTCAGCACAAGTATAGGAATCAAGAAAAGTATGCAGGCTTAACAAAAAAACTAAGGAAACACACAAGTAAATTAAACAGAGACTGATGAGCTTAATAAGAACATACCACAGAAGAAATGTCAATTGATAACCATCTTGGGAATTATTTAGAAGTCTTCCTCATAAGATATGTCAGTCAAAATTGTTTGGCATAAGCTTGTACTGTATAAAACAGAAACTGCTTAGTCAAAAGAATTATTAGAACTTATTGTGCAATTAAAATACACATGCTAGTCTTCAAAATAAAGTAATTTATTGGTGCTAAAAGCATAGGGTCTTGGTCTTGATATAATGTGTCAGAAATATGATGGAAATAATAGAATATAACGTTTTTAAAATCAGATTGTTTTAAAAAAAAAGAGCACTCTATGATCACTGTAAATTTTCCAGATTTCAACTAGTCATTCTTCTATATCCATTATTACATACTGCAATGCTGCTCCAAGACAAAGCAGTTGCTATTTCACACAAGTCTAGTCATCAAATGGTAACAAATGTAAATACAGATATTGCACGCTATAATAACTTCTGTTATTAAATTCTTCAACATGATTGTTCCTTTATTCCAATCAGGTTGAAGAATCCTCACTAGGACACAGAGTCTACACCAGGAATTATAAATTAAAATATTTAATTCATTGTAAATCATATCCAGAAAGTGAAATAAAGAGATGGAAAAAAAGATGGGATTGAGAGAGATAAGAGTGACAAAGAAAAAGTTAAAAAATATTGAATGTTTAAAAAATCTCTAACAATAGTTCAATTCTGAAAGAATGAGACTTCAACTTGTAAAAGTTAATTTTCAGTGCCAGAGAGGTTGCTTGGCAGTAATTAAGATCTATCACGACGGTAAAACATTTTCTGGAGTGTTTAGTGGATAACTAATGGGTAAATACTGCAACTTCATGCCCTTACATGGATTTCAATGCCGAGTCTATCTAGCCTGGATTGTGGAGGAGAAGGCAAATTGGCCAGTAACTTCCAGATTTCCACGTTTAACTGTGCATATGTGGACTCCGGAAGCTGCTGTCTGACTTCATATTAATGGTGAGTGCTGATAGCCTCACCGTTATTGCTATTATAAAATCCAGGCCATTATTGCTCATGTGCAGTGCAGTTGTGAAAGATGAAAAATTCTACCATTTGACAAGCTGCAAAACTTGACCATTGAAGATATGTCAGGGGCTATACCAAACTAAAACTGTTTTAAGGATTTCTGTTTTTCATAATTTTTGTTCTATTTAATAAACTGTTTCACAGTACAATGGTATACACTTCGACAATTTTTGAAATAACACATGCACAGAAAGTGTTAACTAGTCCAAGTAAATGCCACCACTTGCTCTTTATATTTCATGTTATATGGCTTAGATTAAGATGGAATGATGGTAAAATTTTTCTCCACTTTACCAGTTGCTCAGACAGTCCAGATTTTTTGACCACACGTGTTTTTGACCACACTCACGAGTGTATTATTCAACTATTCACATTACTCACACTGCAGAAATTAAAATGTTTCATTTCATCTACACGATTCTTGTGAATCTGAAAGGCAGGAGTCACCCAACGACCACAGGAACACTGATCACCGTACCAGTTGAAAGATCCCAATTTGGAGTTGCACTTTGGGCAAAGCAACTGAAAAAAACAAATTAAGCATTAAAATGAAATGTGGAAAATAATTAATGCATATTTTATCTTTCATTTCAAATTGAAAGACATAATACTCCATAGATGAGGGTCAGCCATTAGGAAACAACATTTACTTATCGTTCTTTGGCAAAGTGAACAGAATTTCATCGCAAGGCTGTCATCTTTGTCAACATCAGTATTCCAACCTAATGCTTTACTTAGTAAAGACAGAAAATAAAAAATCCTAAGGATGACCTACTTTTTAACAATTTCTAAAATGATGTGAACTTGATGCATTAGAGGCTATTTCCTCCTTCCAGTCTCCTGTATGTCCCAAGGCACCTTTCAATCATGTCTGTTTCTTAAACATCATGCCAAGTTTATCAGCTTTGAATTCCCACTTTCACTTTTTTCCTCCAATGTTGCTTGCTCCTCGCTTTTGCAGTGAGACAGGAAGTGATTCGGCTTCAGAATTATGTCAGCTTTATCAGCGCCAGTGAAAGCAGCAACTATAATGCCAGAATCGCTGTCCTTCCACAACACTACTTATATGGTCACTCAACTGTCATGGCAAAGCTAGGCACAGTTTTGGGACAGGTTGTAGGCAAAGGCCAGGAATGAATAGGCCAGAAGGGAATCAAGAAAAAGGGATTGAAGTCAGCAGGGAGTTGAGGAGGGTTTGCATCTGATTCAGCACCTTATAATAACAATTTGCATTAATATAGCATCTATAACATAGAAAATGTCTCAAGACGCTTCACAGAGGTGTAATCAGATAAAACAAAACAGTATGAATTGTCACCTGCTTCCTAGTAGTCACTGATTATTTTTGGTAATTATAAAATCAAAACAGTAAAGTTAGCAAGTGTATTTGTTCATTACATTTATTACTTAGGACAAGCAATCACATCGCTGATTTTAAAAAAAAATTACTTTTAGTCTGCATTACGTAGTTTACATACAAGAAACTAATTTTAAAGATAGTTAAATATTTGTTTATTAGTCCATTTTGATTTAAATTTTTTTTGCATCAATACACATTCCCACATTGTAACTAGTTGATCTGCAACCTGGGTTTATTAAAGGCAAAATGAAAAAGATTTATTGCGTGTACGTGACTTAAAGCACTTCGATTCAGAGGAGATAGAAAATAATCTGCACGCCACATGTATCAACATAAGTTATATTAAGTTTTATACTGCCAATTTATACAGGAAATACACATTGTGGTATAATTCTTTTGGTTGGCAACACCACAAGCCTTTAGAAATCACTAACGCATAGGTGCCAATCGTGTTGTCGCCTCCCAAATCCGTGCCCATCTTTGAATCCCTCCAATCCGGTTTCTGCGCCTGCCACAGTACTGAAACGGCTCTCATCAAAGTCACAAATGACATCCTTTGCGATTGTGACAAAGGCAAACTATCCCTCCTCGTCCTTCTCAACTTGTCTGCAGTCTTTGACACAGTTGACCACACCATCCTTCTCCAACGCCTCTCTACCGTCGTCCAGCTGGGTGGGATGGCACTTGCCTGGTTCCATTCTTATCTATCTAATCGTAACCAGAGAATCACCTGCAACGGCTTCTCTTCCCGCCCCCGCATTGTTACCTCTAGTGTCCCCCAAGGATCTATCCTTGGCCCCCTCCTAGTTCTCATCTACATGTTGCCCCTTAGCGACATCATCCGGAAACACAACATCAGTGTTCACATGTACGCTGATGACACCCAGCTCTACTTCACTACCACTTCTCTCGACCTCTCCACGGTCTCTAAATTGTCAGACAGTTTGTCCGACATCCATTTCTGGATGAGCAGACATTTTCTCCAATTGAATACAGAGAAGACTGAAGCCATTGTTTTCGGTCCCCGCCATGAGAATGTGTAAAAGGGTTGCGAAAGTGGTAGATGGCTAGAGAAGGTGGCAAAAGGATGGAGATAGGGAATCATGGGAAAATAGCTAAAGAAATGGTCAAGATGCAGACAACTGCAGAATCAACAGAAAAAAAGGGGTTACTAAGAGTTGAAGTTGAGGTTAGACACGGGTCATGAGAAAGCCCAAGACAGCACAAAGAAAGAAAGCAATCCTAGATAGGAAGGGAAAAGTAATAGCTTCTACTGATAATGAGGAAGAGAAACTAATTGGGTTCTTTACTGATAAGGGAAGACAGTGTAGCAAAGCTATAACTAACCTACCTGACACCAGCCCTAATTGGGAGACTTTCTTGCCTGCCATTGGACGCACTTGTGGGGGGGGGGGGGGGGGGGAGGCAGAAAGGGATTGGATAGACCAAGTGCTAATCAAATGTGTTCTGTTTTGAAAATGTATATCTACTGTGCTTTTCGCGCTGAAAAGGGACTTGTCCAGAGGAAGGTAAACAGGCTCTGATTGAGAGTGTCCCTTTGTCTTGACAAGTCCCGGCCGGAGAATCTTCAATAAAGGTCTTTTACAGAAAAGGCAAGAGGTGTTCGCGTGTCAGTGTATTCGCTGAAACAGATTGAGGGAAAAATAATCCGTATTAACAGCCACATATTCCGTTCCCTAGACACTGACTCCATCCCTCTACCGAATTCCTGTCTGAGGCTGAACCAGACTGTTCACAACCTTGGTGTCATATTTGACCCTGAAATGAGCTTTCGACCACATATCCGCAGCACAACCAAGACTGCCTAGTTCCACCTCCTTAACATCCTCATCTCCACCCTTGCCTCAGCTCATCTGCTGCTGAATCCCTCACCCATGCCTTTATTACCTCTAGACTTGACTATTCCAACGCATTCCTAGCAGGCCTCCCACATTCGACCCTACATAAACTAGACGTGATCAAAAATTTTGTTGCCTATGTCCTAACTTGTACCAAGTCCCACTCACCCATCACTCCTATGCTCGCTGACCTACATTGGCTTCTGGTTAAGCAACGCCTCGATTTCAAATTTCTCATCTTTATTTTCAAATCCCTCCATGGCCTCACCGCTTCCTATAACTAATCTCCTCTAGCCCCACAACCCCCCTGAAAAGTCTGCGCTCCTCCATTTCCACCCTCTTGAGCATCCCTGATTGTAATCGCTCAACCATTGTTGGCCATGCCTCCCACTGCCAAGGCCCCAAGCTCTGGAACTCCCTGCCTAAACCTCTCCGCCTCCCTACCTCCCTTTCCTCCTCAAGACGCTCCTTAAAACCTACCTCTTTGACCAAGCTTTTGGTCACCTGCGCTAATTTCTACTTATGCGGCTCAGTGTCAAATTTTTATCGCATAATACTCCTGTGAAGCGCCTTGGGACATTTCACTATGTTAAACAAAAGAATATATGAATTGAATTAGGAGCAGAAGTAGGCCAACTAGCCCCTCGAGCCTACTCTGCTATTTAGTAAGATTATGGCTGATCTGATCTTGGCCTCAACTCCACTTCCCTGTCCTCTCCCCATAGCCGTTGAATCGCTTAGCACCTTATATTCAGTGACCCAGCCTCCACAGCTCTCTGGGATAGAGAATTCTAAAAACTCTACCGAGAGATGAAATTCCTCCTCATTTCAGTTTTAAATGGGTGACCCCTTAATCTGAGACTGTGCCCCCTAGTTCTAGATTCATCCGAGAGAGGAAACAGCCTCTTTGCATTTACCCTGTCAAGTCCCCTCAGAATCTTATACGCTTCAATAAGATCACCCCTCAGTCTTCTAAACTCCAATGAGTATAGGCCCAGCCTGCTCAACCTTTCTTCATATGACAACATGTTCATCTCAGGAATCAACCTCGTGAATCTTCTCTGAACTGTCTCCAATGCACGTATATCCTTCCTTAAATAAGGAGACCAAAACTGTACGCAGTACTCCAGGTGTGGTCTCACCAACGCCCTGTACAGTTGTAGCAGGACTTCCCTACTTTTATACTCCATCCCGTTTGCAATAAAGGCCAACATTCCATTCGCTTTCCTAATTACCTGCTGTACCTGCAAGCTAACCTTTTAAGTTTCATGTACAAGGACTCCCAGATCCCTCTGTACTGGAACATTTCATAATCTCTCCCCATTTAAATAATAATTTGCTTTTTTTATTTTTCTTACCAAAGTGGATAACCTCACATTTTCCCACATTATATTCCATCTGCCAAATTTTTGCTCACACACTAAGCCTATATATCCCTTTGCAGATTCGTTGCATCCTCCTCACAACTTGCTTTCCCATCGATCTTTGTAACAGCAAATTTAGCTACATTTCTCTCGGTCCCTTCATCCAAGTCATTAATATAGATTGTAAATAATTAATTGAAGCCCCAGCACGGATTCCTGCAGCACCCCACTAGTTACAGTTTACCAACCTGAAAATTACCCATTTTTCCCGACTCTCTGTTTTCTATTAGTTAGCCAATCCTCTATCCATGCTAATATATTAACATAGAAAATAAGTGCAGGAGTAGGCACCACCATTCAATATGATCATGGCTGATCTTGCAACTTTAGTACCCCATTCCTTCTTTCTCTCCATACCCCTTGATCCCTTTAGCCGTAAGGGCCACATCTAACTCCCTTTTGAATATATCTAACGAATTGGCCTCAACAACTTTCTGCAGTAGAGAATTCCACAGGTTCACAATTCTCTGAGTGAAGAAGTTTCTCTTCATGTCTAAATGGCTTACCCCTTAATCTTAGACTGTGACCCCCTGGTTCTAGACTTCCCCAACATCGGGAACATTCTTCTTGCATCAAACCTGTCCAATCCCGTCAAAATTTTATATGTTTGTATGAGGTCCCCTCTCAGTCTTCTAAATTCCAGTGAATATAAGCCTAGTCGATCCAGTCTTCATATGTCAGTCCTGCCATCCCGGGAATCAGTCTGGTGAACCTTCGCCGCACCCCTCAATAGCAAGAATGTCCTTCCTCAGATTAGGAGACCAAAACTGCACACAATATCCAAGGTGTGACCTCACCAAGGCCCTGTCCAACTGCAGTAAGACCTCCCTGCTCCTATACTCAAATCCTCTCGCTATGAAGGCCAACATGCCATTTGCCTTCTTTGCCTGCTGTACCTGCATGCCAACTTTCAATGACTGATGTACCATGACACCCAGGTTTCTTTCCACCTCCCCTTTTCCTAATCTGTCACCATTCAGATAATATTCTGCCTTCCTGTTTTTGCCACCAAAGTGGATAACCTCACATTTATTCACATTATACTGCAGCTGCCATGCATTTGCCCACTCACCTAACCTGTCCAAGTCACCCTGCAGCCTCTTAGCATCCTCCTCACAGCTCACACTGTTACCCAGCTTAGTGTCATCTGCAAACTTGGAAATATTACATTCAATTCCTTTGTCTAAATAATTAATGTATATTGTAAAGAGCTGGGGTCCCTAGCAGTGAACCTTGCGGTACCCCACTAGTCACTGCCTGCCATTCTGAAAAGGACCCATTTATTCCTACTCTTTGCTTCCTGTCTGCCAACCAGTTCTCTATCCACGCCAATACATTACTCCCAATACCATGTGCTTTAATTTTGCACACCAATCTCTTGTGTGGGACCTTGTCAAAAGCCTTTTGAATGTCCAAATATACCACATCCACTGGTTCTCCCTGGTCCACTGTACTAGTTATATCCTCAAAAAATCCTAGAAGATTTGTCAAGCATGATTTCCCCTTCATAAATCCATGCTGACTTGGACCGATCCTGTCACTGCTTTCCAAATGTGCTGCTATTATATCTTTAATAATTGATTCCAACATTTTCCCCACTACCGATGTCAGGCTAACCGGTCTATAATTCCCTGCTTTCTCTCTTCCTCCTTTTTAAAAAAAAAAGTGGGGTCACATTAGCTACCCTCCGATCCATAGGAACCGATCCAGAGTCTATAGAATGTTGGAAAATGACCACCAATGCATCCACTATTCTTAGGGCCCCTTCCTTAAGTTCTCTGGAATGCAGACTATCAGGCCATGGGGATTTATCGGCCTTCAATCCCATCAATTTCCCTAACACAATTTCCTGACTAATAAGGATTTCCTTCAGTTCCTCCTTCTCGCTAGACCCTCGGTCCCCTAATATTTCCGGAAGGTTATTTGTGTCTTCCTTAGTGAAGACAGAACCAAAGTATTTGTTCAATTGGTCTGCCATTTCATTGTTCCCCACTATAAATTCACCTGATTCTGACTGCAAGGGGCCTACATTTGTCTTCACTAATCTTTTTCTCTTACATATCTATATTACCCTCAATCCCGTGAGCTCTTATCTTGTGCAGTAATCTTTTACGTGGCACCTTATCAAGTGCCTTCTGGAAATCCAAATACACCACATCCGCTGCTTCCCTTTTATCCACCCTGTTTGTTACATCCTCAAAGAACTCCAGCAAATTTGTCACACTTGATTTCCCTTTCATAAAACCATGATTGCATTTTGATTTTCTAAATGTCCTGCTACTACTTCCTTAATAATGGACTCGAACATTTTCCCAATGACAGAAGTTAGGCTAACTGGTCTATAGTTTCCTGCTTTTTCTGTCTCCCTCCTTTCTTAAATAGGGGTGTTACATTTGTGGTTTTCCAATCCGCTGGGAACTCTCCAGAATCCAGGGAATTTTGGTAGATAACAACCAATGCATCTACTATCTCTGCAGCCACTTCTTTTAAGACCCTAGGGTGCTGGCCATCAGGCCAGTGGACTTGTCCACCTTTAGTCCCATTAGTTTGCTTAGTACTTTTTCTCTAGTGATAATGATTGTTTTAAGTTTCCCCCCCCCCACCCCACTCCCCACAATAACCACTTGATTATCAATTTTTGGGATGCTATTAGTATCTTCTACCGTGAGGACCGATACAAAATATTTGTTCAAAGTCTCTGCCATTTCCGTTTACCATTATTAATTCCCCAGTCTCGTCCTCTAAGGGACCAATGTTTACTTTTGCTACTCTCTTCCCTTTTATATACCTGTAGAAGCTTTTGCTGTCTGTTTTTATATTTCTTGCTAGTTAATCTCATAAACTATGTTCTCTCTCTAACATTTTTTTGAGTCATCCTTTGCTGGTTTCTAAAAATTTTCCAATTCTCTGTCCTTCCACTATTCTTCGCAACACTGTATACCTTTGTTTTCAATTTGATACCATCCTTTACTTCCTTCGTTATCCACGGATTTTTCATCTTTCTCTTGTCTTTTTTGGGAGTTTGTGAAATATCTTCTTAAATGTTTGCCACTGATTATCTACCATCTTAATCTTACCCTTTAATTTATTTCCCCAGTCCAGTTTAAAAAACTCTGCCTTTATACCTTTGTAATTGCCTTTATTTAAGTTCAGGACACTAGTTTGAGACCTAGCTTTCTCACCCTCAAACTGAATTTGAAATTCTACCATGCTATGATCACTCTGCCTAAGTGGATCCTTTACTATGCGATCATTAATTAATTCTGTCTCATTACACATTACCAGATCCAAAACAGCCTCCTCCCTGGTTGGTTCCACAATGTACTGTTCTAAGAAACCATCCCCCACATACACTGTATGAACTCTTCCTCAGGGCTACCTTTGTCAATTTGATTTGTCCAATCAATGTGAAGATTAAAATCACCCATGATTATTGCCATACCTTTCTTACACGCCTCCATTATTTCTTGATTTATACGCTGTCTACAGTGTAGCCTGTAGACTACACCCACCAGTGATTTATTTCCTTTATTATTTCTTATCGCCACCCAAACTGATTCTACATCTTGATTTTCTGAGTCAATATAATTTCTCACTACTGCACTGATCGCAACCTTTATTAACAGAGCAAAACATCCCCCCCACCCCCTCTTTTCCCTTCAGCTTATCCCTCCCAAATGGCAAATATCCCTGAATATTCATTCCTCCGCTTTGGTCATCTTGCAACCACATCTCTGTAATGGCTATCAGATCATACTGATTTATTTCTATTTGTGCCGTCAACTCATCTATCTTGTTACGAATTTAAAGGCGCTATATAAATACAAAAAAAACTCATCTGGACTTATTGGAGTAAGCAGAAATAGTTACCTCCTTTCTATAGTCATTTACCTGTCCATCCAAAACACCAAGTAGTGCATGCTCCATCCATTGCACTGGCTCAATGAAATATGATGTACATTTGGTCTGATCCTCTCTCAGGGATTGTGTCACCCTCTTGTGAGCAAAGGCAATTGGTCCAGTTCCAGGTACATGATTCAAATTACTTGAGCCACGAAATAAAGAACGTCTGATTTTTTTGTTAAAAAGGAGAAACATTAATAGGAATGTCTGCATATTAACATTCAGAATTAGTAGCACACACAATAGTAGATGGCCATGAGCAAGTTATAGAACAGTTACACAAATGATGGGTTCACAGGAGGATATGAACTGTAAGACTGCAGCTTGAGGTGTATATCCCCATCTTAACCATGAAATTTGTGCTGACGAAGAGGGGTGGGAGGAGGCTCATGTACAGCATAAACGCCAACATAAACCAGTTGGGCCAAAAGGCCTGATTCTGCGCTGTAAATTCTACGTAATTCTATATAATTCAGCATTCTCATTATTCTATTTTCTAACCTACAAAACACAACAACAATTTAAATAGCTGTTGCTGGGGCCCATCAGCAGATACTTGGTAAGGGACAGGACGTATTATTGTGGGATCCATGGTATATGTGGGAAGCTAATGGAACCAGATGGGGGGGGGGGGGAGGGAATGAGAAATACCAAAACACTCAGAGCCACCAGTCATTGTAAATGTAAAAAAATGCTTTCCCCAATGTATTTATTAATAAGATAGTTTTAAATAGTTTTACCTATTCATCTAATCTTTGAGGCAGCATCTGAGTAGCACGTAATCAAACAGATGCAAGCGAGCAGCGCATTATGTTAAAGCAGCAAAGACAGCCAGTTTCTCTTGCGTTGATCATTGCCAAATGGTACTAAAAAGTCATTGATGTGTTCAGCCACAACTGTAAGATATTAATCTAATATACTCTGGCCATCCTTTAGCACATAGTTCTAAGTTCTGTTTTTTAAAAATAGAAATATGATCCCACTCCTATGAATTAAATTTAAGAATATGATATTTTAACATTCAAATGATTTAAGAAACACTTAGATGCTCTAATGGGAGAAGCAAAGGTCTTTCTGTATGGATGAACAAAGCTGGCCCAAATGGTCTTTCTCATCTGTAATTAACATGCAACTGTGGGGGAAGTAACTCAAAATTAACAGATCCAGAGCAGTCAGTCCAGTAATTTTAACAGACCCATGGCAGTTGGAGCAGTACACACAACCCCAATGGATACTCACTGCACCATGCTTCTACATGCAGAAATCTTTTTGCATATTGTTTACAAACCATTTTGAAACAACACCTACCCATATACAATATTGTAAATACATTGGGCTGGAATTTGATCAAAAACTGCCACCACTGGTTTACCCCCCAAAACAACGCTATGGTTATTCTATTAAGAACAGCGGAAAATTTATCAAAAAGTGGGAAAAAAATCCGCCCGGCGGGAAAAATCGGCGTTGCACATGGATTCTCGCCAGAAAACGCGATCCTCGTCAAATTTAGTCCGAGGCTACAAGTTAGGCCTAGGGAGGGGGGAAAACACAAAAAATATTTTACCAAAAAAAAAAAAAAAAAAAAATCGCAAAACATTTACAAGACCCTTTCCCAGTGAATCGCTGCAAAAGAATTTAAAAATAAACTTTAACTTACCTTTTTTTGCAGGGTTTCATACCTACCACCGATCGAAGGGCTGCTCCAGCTGGTATCTCCTCAGCGGATTTTTTTCCCCAACTACGGATCACCGCTATGCTATGACCAAACTCGGGCGGACGTGGTTTTTCCCAGTGTTGCACGCCAGCGGTCCACTCCCCAGCAGTATTTCAAAACTGCCAGCAGAACACTTCAATGAAATTCCCACCGAAAACGAGGAAATACCGCTGAAAAACGCAGCGGAAGGCTAATGAAATTCCAGCCCAATGTGAATTATATCGTCAAACCAGCAGTGTTTTTAAAGCTGTGGCCCATTAAGCTACTGCTTCTGCTGCTTTATGGTTTTGCATTCTAATCTTGAACTCATACAAAATAAATTGGGGTGTGAAAACCCTTACAATAAACCCCATCAGAACAAACTCTGAAATTCTTCTCAGTGTTGTATAGCTACCATACATTTCATTAGAATTGAGAGACTGGCATTCACAAGTTAAGTGTAAGTTGGGTGTTTGATTTCACTCATAAACTGAGCATATCACCCAGAAAATAAATTCTGCTCACCTACACTTTCTGCACCTATAGATAGCTTCATTGGTTTTCCCTAGACTCATGGGATCCAACGCAAATAACTCCCGAGGTAAATTCTGCAGCTCTGGATAAAAAAAACAAATTACAATTAAGATAGTAATAGATAGCAAGTTAGTTTAAAAGCATCTGGACTTCACAACAGTTATAGTCGGGACTACTAAAATAGAGCTTCCTGTACATAGAAATCAAGAGAAGCACAGTAACCTTACAGTAACACATTATATTCTCTATATAAAATATATTTATTTATGAAAGTCTAAGGTCACTCAAGATATTAATTTCTATTTGGTGATGAAAGATTACAGAATGGTAGGATTCAAGTAAATTTCTGGTATGTATTACAAAAAGAGCTTTAAATGGCTGATTTTCTTTCCTGTCTTTTTTTTTAAAACTGTTGACACTTTGAAGTGTAATAGATAGGATAGAAAGAGAAAGAGAGAACGTGAAAGAGAGAGAAAGACACAGGCAAACAAGTCATGAGGGGAGCTAAATCTTGGGCACTTATTTGTATTTTTTTAAAGAATATGATATTCAGTAATTCAAACAGGTAAGAGATCAAGTATTATAACTTGATCAAGGGAATTAATAAAGTAGAGTAGATATATACTTTGTGCAAAATTATGGACATAATGAAGAAAGCAATGAGCTAAATATAAATGAAGTAGCAAAAGTCTTCGTGGTTAAAAACGATTAGTTTGTAAACTGCTGCAACTTAGTGAAGTAAATGCAAGAGAATAATTCCTCATTTAGCAACTACAGTAAGACAGGTTTGGGGTAGGAGATGTAAAATAGTCAATGTGACCTATCCAAATTATGGGATGATGTGAATGGTATTTTCTTGCTCTTGCCAGAATCCAGCCAGTAGCAGCAGCAGATTACCTGGGTACTTCTCGGTGACTTTCTGCAGTCGATATTGTTTGTAATCGGCACTTGTTAAATTTACCTCGTAGCCCATCACTTCATACAGCTTCAGCTGCTTCACAAACTCATCATTTATCCTACAACACAGAAAATCTAAATTTTTTTAGAAGTTTTCCCATTGAAACGAGTTAAAATAGTGACATGGAATCAGAAGCAACTAAAAAGAACTTACTTGACATCAGGTTTAACGGCCTGGAGTTTACTATATGCCTCTTCAAAGGTCAGACCATCAGTTTTCATAATAAAAGCAGTTACTACAGCAGCACTTCTACTGACTCCTGCATGACTGATATTGGAGAAAAAGAAGTTTTACAATAAGTTTCAAATGGTTAATACTAATCAGTAAGGACATTCCCTCCCAACAAAGACTAAATATTCAAAAGTTTGATTCTATTTCTGTCTTAATTTAGTTCATCTAATTAAAACCAAATAAGGTAAAACTGCAAACAACCAACAGAATCTGGTTCCCTTATCTAATGTAGTAATTATTTTGTGCCACTGAATTCTTGTTTCAACTAATATACAATAGGACCTTTATTCTCTTCCCCTAGTGGATAATGGTAATTGGCAGATTTAATAGAGTCCCCAACAACATGGTCTAACACGTATGGGAACGAAGTGCAATACTAGTAACAAAAGAAACAATGTGTAGTATTATTGACCAAGATGATGCAATACAGATAAAACAAACATTACTAGACTATACAACAACAACTCACTCATTTTTGTCCTAACAAAATCCTGGTAGATAATTAGAGCAAAGATAATGAAAGATAGGCTGTAGATCTGCCACAGATTACAAGCCTGGGCAAAGAAGGGCAGAGATAGCCGACAGTACTGCCAGCCATCTAAGGTCTCTAACTCATCCGACTCCCTTTTTGCTTTTAATTGTCAGATAGATAGATTAGATACATAACAAAATTACATTTGTCAATGAGGAAAAATCTTGGTTGTGGTTTGTATACAGATTTTGAGGGCTTTTTAAAGATCTACAATGCATTGTGACTTTCTGTCAGTGACCTGGAAGATATTCGTCCAATGCAAGGGATTTAGATGACATCTTTCAACTTGGATAGTAGTTTGTTCATCATGATCAATCCACAGTAACCATTCTTTACAATTTATAATATGCATGTTTATTCTGAGAATTATGAATTTAGTTTTCTATTTTAATACTTAAGTTAACAGCAGCCATGTTGTTTTTTTGTGACTTTGTTAAGGTAATGACACAGGCCCTGACAGGAAACCAGATTTGACATGCGCCATTTTGACTGAGTGAGAGTGCTACTATACAGGCTAGCAGTGCAATTATTATATTGTTAACCTGTCCATAAACCCTTCCCTTTGACATTGGGAAAGACCTCCTGACAAAAACCTTGAACTATGAATGCCCAAAATCAGTTGTAAAGACTAAATCCGTGGTATAAACAGAACACGTGGTATAAACAGAGCTGTGCGGTTTATACAAAAATAAATCTGGCAAGTGTTGCAACCAGCATAACTCTATTCAAATATTCATGAGGCAAACACTCAGTGCCATTTGCATATTTATTTTAAAATTTTCTGATAACTACCCCTAAAGATTTATTTCAAAGTTAAATGTAAAATCCAAAATAAAACCTACAAAATGCAGTTATCAACTGCAGTTCCAAGTGACTTTTAGACAGTTACTTTCTATAAGGTGCAGGGAGCAATTCATCTCTTTGTACCGATTGTCAACACTCATAGAAAGCACAACTCCAGTCACCTGTGTCAGGTAGCCAAGTTTGCTGACGATACAAAGATCAAAGATGGGAGGAAAAACAATGTGAGAGGAGGACACAGAAAATCTGCAAAAAGGGCAGACAAGTGAGTGGGCAAAAATTTAGCAGGTGGAGAACAAAAGGATATACTTGCTTTGGAGGCAATTCAGAGAAGGTTCACTAGGTTGATTCCAGGGATGAGGGGGGTGACTTATGAGGAAAAGTTGAGTAGGTTGGGCCTCTACTCATTGGCATTCAGAAGAATGAGAGGTGATCTTATCGAAACGTACAAGATTATGAGGGGGCTTGACAAAGTGGATGCAGAGAGGATGTTTCCACTGATAGAGGAGAGTAGAACTAGAGGGCATAATCTTAGAATAAGGGGCTGCCTATTTAAAACAGAGATGAGGAGAAATTTCTTCTCTGAGGGTTGTAAATCTGTGGAATTTACAACACTCAGAGAGCTGTGAAAGTTGGGACATTGAATAAATTTAAGACAGAAATAGACAGTTTCTTAAACGATAAGGGGATAAGGGGTTATGGGGAGCGGGCGGGGAAGTGGAGCTGAGTCCATGATCAGATCATCCATGATCTTATTGAACGGCGGAGTGGCTCGAGGGGCCGTATGGCCTACTCGTGTTCCTATTTCTTATGTACAGGGGATTGAATGAAGTTCTCTGTGGGAACAGACACCAAAGATAAGAACATTAAGAACATAATAGGAGCAGGAGTATTTAGCAACATATTTTGTGACTGCAGTAATACGTGTTTATTACACCTAAATCAATTCATTATTTCTTAAATTGTTTCACTTAAAATTGTGTTCCTTCTAGGTTGTTTTGCTTTAAACTTGGGAAGTTTTCTAATTCTGAACAAGTTGACACGTATTTGCTTGTAGATGATTACACCTCAAATTTAGTTCCAGACTTGAAAGCATAAAAACCAGAAAGCAAACCGTAGCGGAGGCACAATCCTCCGGCACTAAAAGAGGCTGCTACATAAACTCAGATATACTGCATGTTGCCTTGTGTTGTTGCAGGAGCCACACTGGCTATATAAACGGTCACTGTACCAATGCACCAGCACGGCAGCAGTGGCTGCAGTCAGCGCCTCCTGCACAAACCGCACGCACTCGTCCAGAAGGCTCAGCAGGTCGGTGCACGGCTCGTCCAGCGCCTGCACGAACTTGGTGCGACGGTCCCCCAGTGGCGGGGGTTCCTGCGAGTCCACGGTCAGCACATGGGAGATACCGGAATCCGAGAGGCTCTGCTGCTTGGCCACATCACCCGCCGTTCCAATGTACAGGCCGCTGCGCACGAAGATCATCTCACCAACAACAGCCGCTCCACAGTGAACGCGTGACGTGTCACGCAGGCTTACGTAAACCTCTGTCGGTATGACGGCGCGCGGCGTTCGGACCGCGGACAGATAGACAGGCAGGCACGAGCTTCAAGCACTAGCTGTCAGTAACGGCCAGGCGCGGGACCTAGTGCACGTGTGTCAGCTATGGCTCTCGCCTCGGTCAGATGGCTGTGAGTTCAATTCCCACTTCAGGGTCCAGAGCACATAAATCTAGGCTGACACTGCAGTGCTGACGGAGTCTGACGTGCCGTATTTTGAATGAGACGTTAAACCGAGGGCCTGTCTGCTGTATCAGATGGACATAAAAGTGTCCATGGTATTATTTTGGAGAAGAGCAGGGGTGTTCTCCCCCGTGTCCTGGTCAATATTTATCCCTCAACATCACTAAATACTGGATTATCTGATCATTATCACATTGCAGTTGTGGGAGCTTGCTGTGTGCTAATTGGCTGCCGCATTTCCTACAATGCAACAGTGACTACACTTCATGAGTACTTCATTGGATGTCCTTGTAACGTTTCCTTTGCACACCTGGGGATCACTTGCCGTGTAGGAGTTCTGAGTAGAGCGCTTGTTTTGGGAGTCAAGTGTGGTCAGTGCTTTGATGCTGGGGATGTTGGCCTGATCGAGAACACTGATGTTAGTGCGTCTATCCTCCCAGTGGATTTGCAGGATCTTGCGGAGGCAGCGCTGGTGGTAATTTTCCAATGCTTTGAGGTGTCTACTGTATAAAGTCCACGTCTCTGAGCCATATAGGAGGGTATCACTACTGCCCTGTAGACCATGAGCTCGGTGCCAGATTTGAGGTCCTGGTCTTCAAATATTCTCTTCCTCAGGTGACCGAAGGCTGCGCTGACGCATTGGAGGCAGTGTTGGACCTCGTCGTCAATGTCTGCCCATGCTGACAGTGGGCTCCCAAGGTATGGAAAATGGTCCACATTGTCCAAGGTCGTGCCGTGGATTTTGATGACCAGAGGGCAGTGCTGTGTGGCAGGGTCAGGTTGGTGGAGGACCTTTGTCTTATGGATGTTTAGTGTAAGGCCTGTGCATTCATACGCCTTGGTGAAGATGTTGTCGATGGCTTAGAGTTTGGCCTCTGAATATGCGCAGGCGTAAGCATCGTCCGCATACTGTAGTTCTATGACAGGATGGGACGACCTTGGATCTAACCTGGAGGCGCAAAAGATTGAACAGGTTCCCATTGGTTACAAGGACACCCTCAAAGCTTCCTTGGTAAAGTGCAACATCCCCACTGACACCTGGGAATCCCTGGCCCAAGACCACCCTACGTGGAGGAAGTGCATCCAGGATGGTGTTGTGCACCTCTAGTCTTGTCGCCGAGAGCACGCTGAAATCAAGCACAAACCAGGCTCCCCACTCACCCCTTCCTTCAACCACTGTCTGTCCCACCTGTGACAGAGACTGTAATTCCCGTCTTGGACTGTACAGTCAGCTGAAAACTCACTTTTAGAGTGGAAGCAAGTCTTCCTCGATTTTGAGGGACTGTCTATGATGATAATGCTGACTTGACTTCATTGACTATAAAACACCTTGGGACGTCGGGTGGTCGTGAAAGGTGCTATATAAATGCAAGTCTTTTTGTCTGAATTGGCAGCATAAAACTGACAAGGGTTTGAGAAATCCTTGCCTACATTGTTCAGACAAAGGGGCGGGGGGAGGGATCTTAACTTCCTCTTTCCCAAACAAGCAGAAAGAGCTGTGCATAGCATCAACCTGATATAGTTTTAATCTCTCATCATTACAGTCGGACAGATCCAAGAGGATTGGGTCAAAAACAGTTTTCTATGCAAGTGGGAGTCTCGGCTAGAAGCATACACAAAAAATGGATGCTGAGCTAAAGGAGATGTTAGAAGGGGTGACCGAAAGCTTGGCCAAAGAGGTGGGTTTTAAGAAGGATCTTTAAAGAGAGAGGTCGTTAAGGGAGGGAATCCTGACCTTGGGGCCTAAATGGCTGAAAGCACGGCTGTCAATGATGGGGTGAAGGGAGGGGTAAATGCACCGAGGCATAGAAACATAGAAAATAGGTGCAGGAGCAGGCCATTTGGCCCTTTGAGCCTGCACCACCATTCAATAGGATCATGGCTGATCATGCAACTTCAGTACCCCACTCCTGCTTTCTCTCCATACCCCCTGATCCCCTTAGTCATAAGGGCCACATCTAATTCCCTCTTGAATATATCCAACGAACTGGACTCAACAACTTTCTGTGGTAGAGAATTCCATAGGTTCACCATTCTCTGGGTGAAAAAGTTTCTCCTCATCTTGGTTCTACATGGCGTTCCCCTTAACCTTAGACTGTGACCCCTGGTTCTGAACTTTCCCAACATCGAAAACATTCTTCCTGCATCAAACCTGTCCAATTCCATCATAATTTTATATGTTTCTATGAGATCCCCTCTCATTCTTCTAAATTCCATTGAGTATAAGCCTAACCGATCCAGTCTTTCTTCATTTGTCAGTCCTGCCATCCCGGGAATTAATCTGGTGAACCTTCGCTGCGCTCCCTCAATAGCAAGCACGTCCTTCCCCAGATTAGGAGACCAAAACTGCACACAATACTCAAGGTGTGGTCTCACCAAGGCCCTGTACAACTGCAATAAGACCTCCCTACTCCTATACTCAAATCCTCTTGCTATGAAGGCCAGCATGCCATTTGCTTTCTTTACTGCCTGCTGTATCTGCTTGCCTACCTTCAGTGACTGATGTACATGACACCCAGGTCTCTTTGCACCTCCCCTTTTACTAATCTGTCGCCATTCAGATAATATTCTGCCTTCGTGTTTTTGCCACCAAAGTGGATAACCTCATTATCCACATTATACTGCATCTGCCATGCATTTGCCTATTCAGCTAACCTGTCCAAGTCACCATGCAGCCTCTTAGCATCCTCCTCACAGCTCACACTGCCACCCAGCTTAGTGTCATCTGCAAACTTGGAGATATTACATTCAATTCCTTTGTCTAAATCATTAATGTATATTGTAAATAGCTGGGGTCCCAGCACTGAACCTTGCGGCACCCCACTAGTCACTGCCTGCCATTCTGAAAAGGACCCGTTTATTCCCACTCTCTGCTTCCTGTCTGCCAACCAGTTCTCTATCCACATCAATGCATTACCCCCAATACCATGTGCTTTAATTTTGCACACTAATCTCTTGTGTGAGACCTTGTCAAAAGCCTTTTGAAAATCCAAATACACCACATCCACTGGTTCTCCCTTGTCCACTCTACTAGTTACATCCTTAAAAAACTCGAAGATTTGTCAAGCATGATTTCCCTTTCATAAATCCATGCTGACTTGGACTGATCCTGTCACTGCTTTCCAAATGCACTGCTATTAGATTTTTAATAATTGATTCCAGCACTTTCCCCACCACCGATGTCAGGCTAACTGGACTATAATTCACTGTTTTCTCTCTCCCTCCTTTTTTAAAAAGTGGGATTACATTAGCTACCCTCCAATCCATAGGTATTGATCCAGAGTCCATGGAATTTTGGAAAATGACCACCAATGCATCTACTATTTCTAGGGCTACTTCCTTAAGTACTCTGGGTTACAGACTATCAGGCCTTGGGGATTTATCGGCCTTCAATCCCATCAGTTTCCCTAACACCATTTCCTGACTAATAAGGCCTTCCCTCCGTTCCTCCTTCCCGCTAGACCCTCGGTCCCCTAGTATTTTCGGGAGGTTATTCGTGTCTTTCTTAGTGAAGGCAGAACCAAAGTATTTGTTCAGTTGGTCTGCCACTTCCTTGTTCCCCATTATGAATTCACCTGATTCTGACTGCAAGGGGTCAGGAACAGAGAGTTTGGGGTGGGGGTGGCAGGGCTGGAAGATGTTGCAGAGATTGGGAGAGGTGAGGCTACAATGGGATTTAAATACGACAATGAGCATTTTAAAGTTGTAAATTAGAGGACCAGGAGCCAATGTTGGCCAGCAAGGACAGGGTTGATAGGGGAGTGAGATAAGTTCCAGATAGCAGAGGTTTGAATGAGTTGAAATTTCTGGAAGGGAGAAGAGTAGATAATTGGAATAGTGGTGACAAAGGCGTAGATGAGAGTTAAGCAACAGATGGGCTGATGTAGGAACGGAGACGGGTTATCTTATGGAGGTGCAATTAGGCAGTCTTTGTGATAGGGAGGTTATGGGATCAGAAGCTCAGCTTGGGATCAAATACGACAGAAGTTCTACACAATCTGACGCTAGCTGGGGATGGAATTAGTGGTAAGGATACTGAGCAGGGGTTGAAGACCATGTCTTCCCAATGTTTAGTCTTTTATTGTGCTCCGTTACATTGGAGATTACATGTGTTGCATCATTATGCTTTCTGATCAAGGTAAAAGTACTCTCTTAAAGGGGCATTGCTGAAGTTTGATGCACTGATTGCGTTATCAGCTGTAACATTAGATTTATTGGAGTGATTTGATTTTTTTTTGTTGCAGGGTTTACATAGATTGATGAGATGATTAATTTAGGAAATTGAAAAATTCATACTGATTTAGAAGGGGGAACTGTTCTGAAAGGGGCATACTTAGCCCATAGAACATTGGTGGGTCTGCACCTGATTATACTACAATAGCACTTACAATGCACTAATTGGGCTTGGCCTCCTCACAGTGCTTGAAACAACATGGTTAATAAGTGCTCTTCCAAAATTGCTCTGGGCAGTGGAAAACTGTTATAAATTATAGTTTTTCTGGTGCTTAATCAAGTTAAAAGATATCAGCACAAGAAAACTGAAAACTGTTAAGTATAGAAGAACTCCACGAGGCTGAGTACTGTGAGTTAAACTTAGTGTGACCTTCGTCATTGTTACAATTCCAGAGTGCCTAAACAACATGGCCGCCAACCTTTTATACTGGCCCTGTACATGTGTGCAGGTGACCATTAGGACTCCAACAGTCACGCCCTCTGGTGTCAAGTATTACATAGTTACATACATAACATCACTGCCCCCCCTCCAAAAGTCTTCGGTACAAGTTATTTACAAGTTGAGGCGATCCGGAGCCCTTCGCTCCTTGGTTGATCGTCTAAGCTCAAACCCTGGCGTATGTGAGTTGGCCGGACCATTGCTGCACTGCACCATTGCTGCACTGCACCACGGCTGGTCTGACCGGACTGTCGGGAACGGTGGGTTCATCCTCGTGATTGACAGCGAGATCGATTGCTGATTGGATGTGGGTTGGTGGATCGTCAATGGTGATGTCCTCTTCAAATCATTCCTGGTTGTCAGTAAATCGCAATTTGGTCTGATCTAAATACTTTCTGCACATTTGGCCATTTAACAGTTTGATTATAAACACCCTATTCCCTTCCTTGGCCAAAATAGTGCCAGCAACCCACTTGGGACTATGACCGTAATTCAGGACAAATACAGGGTCGTGTGAAACAGCCGCGCGATCGTGGTACATGTTCTGCTGGTGTCGCCGGGTTTCCACGTGATCATTAAGATTCGGGTGGGCTAGGGAGAGCCAAGTTTTGAGGGCTCCCTTCATTAACAATACTTCCGGGGGAACTCCAGTGAGCAAATGGGGTCACGTCCGGTATTTGAGCAGAATATGAGACAAGCGGGTCTGCAGGGAGCCGTCCGTCACGCGTTTCATGCTCTGCTTGATTGTTTGGACTGCCTGCTCCGCTTGACCATTAGACGCGGACTCAAACGGAACAGACCTGACATGCTTGATGCCATTGCGGTTCATAAACTCGTTGAATTCCGAGCTGGTGAAACACGGTCCATTGTCGCTGACCAGGACGTCGGGCAAGCCATGGGTGGCGAACATGGCCCGGAGGCTTTCAATGGTGGCTGTGGATGTGCTGGATGACATGATTACGCATTCAATCCATTTGGAGTAAGTGTCCACTACTACTAAAAACATCTTTCCTAGAAAGAGGCCAGCAAAATCTACGTGGATCCTGGACCACGGTTTGCAGGGCCATGACCACAGACTCAGTGGAGCCTCCCTTGGTGCATTGCTCAGTTGCAAGCAAGTGTTGCACTGATGCACGCATGACGTCCAAGTCAATGCCGAGCCACCAAACATGCGACCTGGCAATTGCCTTCATCATGACAATGCCTGGGTGGGTACTGTATAGGTCATGTATAAACGTTTCCCTGCCTTTTTTTGGCAAAGCCACGTGATTACTCCATAAGAGACAATCCGACTAGATGGACATTTCATTTTTGCGTCGGTGAAACGGCTTAATTTCACCTTGCATTTCCCTAGGAACGGTCGACCAATTCCCATTTATGACACAACTCTTTACTAATGATAACACAGGATTCTGGCTAGTCCAGGTCCTGATCTGGCAAGCTGTGACAGCTGCAAAGTTGAGAAAACACAGATCCCTGCCTACGTTAGAAAGATAGCACGATGCCTTAAGCATCAATCAACTTGACATTTCAGGTCTTTAGGCTGGGAGCCAATTATGGGCTAACAACATATCAATTGAGCCAATAAGAGATTGTAAATCGATCCAGGATAAGTACAGCCATTTTTTTGCCATGTGTTTCAGAAGGACAAAGGATCTGGCATAAAGCCAGCAGTTTGTTGTAGCTGCCAGAATAAAGTTACTTTAAATCTATCACCGGAGTTCGCATCTCATTGAAAATTAAGAGATCCAACAGACCCCTCGCTCTCAAAAGCATCCATGATCAGTAGCAAGTCTGCGGGCTACGCCATTTCAACCCCAGTGGTGGGTAATGGTAGCCGGCTGAGAGCATCAGCACAGTTTTCAGTGCCTGGTCTGTGGCGGATAACATAGTCATAAGCGGATAATGTTAGTGCCCATCTTTGGATGCGGGACGAAGCATTGGTATTTATGCCTTTGCTCTCTGAAAACAGCGAAATGAGTGGCTTGTGGTCAGTTTCAAGCTCAAACCAAAATCCAAATAGGTATTGGTGCATTTACTTAACCCCATATATCCATGCTAATGCCTCTTTCTCGACTATACTATAGGCTCTCTCAGGCTTAGACAGACTTTTAGACGCGTACACAACTGGTTGGAGGTTGCATTTGCTTTCTGTAACACACACACCTGTACGATGAGGCGTCACAAGCTAGCACTAAACGTTTACATGGGTCTTAGTGTACAAGTAACTTATTTGAACATAGCAGGTTCCTGACCTTCTCAAAGGCTGTGTCTTGAGATTTGCCCCAAATCCAGTCGTCACCCTTACGTAGCAACATGTGCAAAGGCTCTAACAACGTGCTCAACCCGGGTAGAAAGTTACCAAAATAGTTGAGGAGTCCCAGGAACGAACGTAGCTCCATCACATTCTGTGGTCTGGATGCATTCTTGATGGCCTCTGTCTTTGAGTCTGTGGGTCTAATGCCATCTGCTGCAAACTTTCTCCCCAAAAATGTGACTTCTGGCACCAGGAAAACAAACTTGGAGCGTTTCAGCCTGAATCCCACTCTGTCTAGGTGACTTAGGACCTCTCCCAGGTTGTGTAGATGTTCGATGGTGTCACAACCAGTGATCAGGATGTCGTCTTGAAACACAGGTGTGCAGAACAGATTTCTGCAAACTCTCCATGTTTCTCTGGAAAATGGCTGCAGCTGAGCGAATCCTGAAAGGGCACCTGTGGTATATAAACAGCCCTTTGTGTGTGTGTGTGTTGATGCACGTCAGTCTTTTCGAAGATTCAGCCAGCTCCTGTGTCATGTAGGTGGAGGCTAGGTCCAACTTGGTGAACGACATTCCCCGCCACTAACGTTGCGAACAGATCATCCGCCTTGGGCAGTGGGTACTGGTCCTGTAGTGAGACTCGGTTAATCGTTACTTTGTAGTCTCTGCAGATTCTGACCGTGCCATTGCTTTTCAACACCGGAACAATTGGACTGGCCCACTTGTTGAATTCGATTGGCAATATGATTCCTTCACGTTGGAGTCTGTCAAGTTCGATCTCGACTTTCTCCCTCATCATGTACGGAACCACCCGAGCCTTGTGATGGACGGGCCATGCATCAGGGTCGAGATGGATCTGTACCTTGGCGCCTGTGAAGTTGCCGATGCCTGGTTCGAATAGCGAGGGAAATTTGCTCAGCACTTGAGCACACGAGGCGTCATCCACTGAAGATAGTGCTTTGATATCATTCCAATTCCATCTAATCTTTTCGAGCCAGCTTCTGCCGAACAGCGTTGGGCCATTGCCTGGAACAATCCACAATGATAGGTCATGCACAGCTCCATCATACGATACCTTCACTGCCGCACTTCCAATGACTGGTATGAGTTCTTTGGTGTAGTTTGCAGCTTTGCATTAATTGGGTTCAGTTTGGACCTTTGTGCTGTATTGCCCCACAGTTTCTCAAAAGCCTTCTGGCTCATTATTGACTGACTTGCACCTGTGTCCAACTCCATGGATACTGGAACTCCATTTAATTTGACTTTCAGCATTATAAGAGGGCACTTGGTGGTGAAGGTATGTACCCCATACACTTCTTCCTCGGATTGAGTTGCCTGTGCTGCGTGATCCGCGCCGGATCGATCATCCTCTGCTACGTGGTATGTCGCAGCACATTTGCACATTCGCTGGAGATGCCTCATCGTTTGCACACGTAGTGCTTGAATCAACATCGATGATTACCCCCGCAGCACCAACACGGTGCTAATGGATTCACATTCACCCCCGGTGGTGGACTCTGAGTCATCATAGGTTTGCAGCTGCAGACGTATAAGCCCTGCCATATGCAGTACGGCCTACTAGCAACGTCATTTTATGCATAGTACTTGCTGGTGAGCTTCGATGTTGAGAAGATACCTGTTTGGTGTTATCATCCGTGGCCATGCATGCCTGGGCGATCGCGATGGCCCTGCTCAGGTCGAAGGTTTCGGCAACCAGCAGCTTTCAAAGAATGACCTCATGGCTGATGCCCAGCACGAAAAAGTCCCGCAGTATTTGCCCCAACACAGCTCCAAAATCGCAAGGTCCCGCGAGGCGTCACAGGTCGGCAACATAATCCGCCACGTCCTGGCCCCCGGAGCGATGGTGCATGTAAAAATGATATCTGGCCATGAGGATACTCTCCTTCGGGTTGAGGTGGTCCCGAACTAGCGTGCACAACTCTGTATATTCCTTCTCCGTTGGTTTTGTCGGTGTGAGCAGATTCTTGATGAGGCCGTATATTTTAGGCCCACAGACGATGAGGAGAACCGCCCTGCACTTGGCCGTGGTAGTGTCTCCTTCCAGCTCGTTGGCCACGAAGTACTGGTCGAGATGCTCAACGAAAGCTTTCCAATCATCACCCCGTATGAATCTCTCTCATATTCCAAAAGCAGCCATGGTTGCTTGAAGGTTCGCATTCTGTTACTCATTGCCAGTTGTTAAGTATAGAAGAACTCCATGAGGCTGTGAGCTAAACTTAGTGTAACCTTAGTCTTCTTTATTACAACTCCAGAGTGCCTAAACAACAGGGCAGCCAACCTTTTATACTGGCCCTGCACATGTGTGCAGGTGACCATTAGGACGCCAACAGTCGCGCCCTCTGGTGGCAAGTATTACATAGTTACATACATAACAAAAATATTCCATTTCAAACACCCACCATCGTCATTCGAGTACTTCTACATCAGACGCAGCACAGTTAGATTATGAGTAAACCTTCTCCTAAAATGGCTCAATCTCAACCTGAGAAAAACATTGTTCTTTTTCCCTTTCCATTTCCTTCACCAACTGTCCTGGGACCTCTGTGAGCAAGTTGCATGTTGGTATCATTCTCTTTGATCAAGTAGGATGGATTTTCCCTCTTATTTTTCCTGGAGAACACTGATTTCCCAGACACATGGAGGAAAAAGGGTGTAAACCCATTATATAAGAAAATAAGAAATAGGAGCAGGAGTAGGCCATACGGCCCCTCGAGCCTGCTCCACTTTTCAATAAGCTCATGGCTGATCTAATTATGGACTCGGCTCCACTTCCCTGCACGCTCCCCATAACCCCTTATCAAAGAAACTGTCTATTTTTGTCTTAAATTTATTCAATGTCCTAGCTTCCACAGCTCTCTGAGGCAGCGAATTCCACAAATTTACAACCCTCTGGGAGAAGAAATTTCTCCTCATCTCAGTTTTAAATGGGTGGCCCCTTATTCTAAGATCATGCCCTCTAGTTCTAGTCTCCCCCATCAGTGGAAACATCCTCTCTGCATCCACTTTGTCAAGCCCCCTCATAATCTTATATGTTTCGATAAGATCATTTCTCATTCTTCTGAATTCCAATGAGGCGCAATCTACTTAACCTTTCCTCATAAGTCAACCCCCTCATCCCCGGAATCTAGTGAACCTTCACTGACCTGCCTCCAAAGCAAGTATATCCTTTCGTAAATATGGAAACCAAAACTGCACACAGTATTCCAGATGTGACCACAACAATACCCTGTATAACTGTAGCAAGATTTCCCTGCTTTTATACTCCATTCCCTTTGCAATAAAGGCCAAGATTCCATTGACCTTCCTGATCACTTGCTGTACCTGCATACTATCTGTTATATATGTAAACTTGTATATATCTTGTATAGCCGCCAGAGGGCTCATCCCCTGGAGCCTCAAGGGATCCCACAATCCATTGGGAACACAGGTACTTAAGGAGGCCTCATAGGCTGGAGAGACACTCTGAAGGCCTGCAGTAAAAGACTACGATCACACTTTACTTTGAGCTCACAGTATTCAGTCATATCTTCATTCATACATAACAACTGGCAACAAGATACAGATGATGAACCCAATGATGCAGAGAACAGTGGGCACCCTGGAGAAATTCTTGGAGAGAGATGATTGGGAAACTTTGAGGAGCGACTCAACCAATACGTCGTGGCCAACGAGCTGGAAGGAGAAGCGACCGCTGCTAAACGAAGGGCGATTCTCCTCACAGTGTGTAGGGCACCAACGTATGGCCTCATGAAAAATCTGCTTGCTCCAGTGAAACCCACAGAGAAATCGTACGATGATTTGTGCACATTGGTCTGGGAGCATCTGAACCCGAAGGAAAGCGTCCTGATGGTGAGGTATCAGTTCTACAACTACAAAAGCTTTGAAGGCCAAGAAGTGGCGAGTTATGTCGCCGAGCTAAGAAACCTTGCAGGACATTGCGAATTTGAAGGACATTTGGAGCACATGCTCAAAGACTTTTTTGTACTTGGCATTTGCCATGAAGTGATACTTCGCAAACTTTTGACTGTAGAGACCCCAACCTTGAGTAAAGCCATAGCGATAGCCCAGGCGTTCATTGCCACCAGTGACCATACTAAGCAAATCTCTCAGCACACGAGTGCTGCTACAAGTACTGTGAACAAAGTGATGTTGTTTTCAAATCACAACGTACAGGGAAGGCCCCACATGCCTGCAGCTGCACGTCCACAGATGTCTGAGTCCACCATCAAGGGTGATGAATACAAGGTCATTAACACCTTGTTGGCGCTGCGGGGGTGATCATCGTTTCCATTCATGTCGCTTCAAAGGATACATTTGCAAGGGCTGTGGAACAATGGGACATCTCCAATGTATGTGCAGGCGAGATGCAAACCCTGTTAAACCTGCAAATCACCATGTTGCAGAGGACAGATCCATGGCAGATCACGATGAACCAGAGCCTCAGACCGAAGAGGCAGAGGTATATGGGGTGCACACATTTACCACAATGCTGAAGGTTGAATTAAATGGACTCCTGGTGTCAATGGAGCTGGACACGGGTGCGAGCCAGTCCATTATGAGCAAAAAGACTTTTGATAAATTGTGGTGCAGCAAGGCCTCAAGGACAGTCTTGACTCCCATCCGCACGAAACTGTGAACTTACACAAAGGAACTGATTCCCGTAATCGGCAGTGCTACTGTAAAAGTCTCCTACAATGGAGCGGTGAACAAGCTACCACTCTGGGTGGTACCGGGCGATGGTCCCACGTTGCTCAGCAGAAGCTGGCTGGGAAAGATACGCTGGAACTGGGACGACGTCCGAGTGCTCTCGTCCGCTGACGACACTTCGTGTGCCCAGGTCATAAACAAGTTCCCTTCGCTGTTCGAACCAGACATTGAGAAGTTCCGAGGAGCAAAAGTGCAGATCCACCTAATTCCGGGGGCACGATCCATCCATCACAAGGCAGTACCAAACATGATGGGAGAAAGGGTAGAGATCAAACTAGACCGGCTGCAACTAGAGGGTATCATTTCGCCGATCGAATTCAACAAGTGGACCAGTCCGATTGTTCCAGTCCTCAAGGGAGACGGCACTGTCAAAATCTGTGGTGATTACAAAGTAACTATCAATCGTTTCTCGCTGCAGAATCAATATCCACTACCAAAGCCTGACGATCTTTTTGCTACGCTGGCGGGAGGAAAAACGTTCATAAAGCTGGACTTGACCTCGGCTTAACATGACGCAGGAGCTGGCGGAATCATCGAAGGGCCTCACCTGCATCAACACACACAAAGGTCTCTTCATTTATAACAGATGCCCGTTTAGAATTCGATCAGCCGCAGCGATATTCCAGAAAAACATGGAAAGCTTACTGAAGTCAGTCCTGTGCACGGTGGTCTTCCGGGACGATATCTTGGTTACAGTTCGGGACATAGTCGAGCATCTGCAGAACATGGAGGAGGTTCTTAGTCGACTCAACCACGTGGGGCTCAGGTTAAAACGCTCGAAGTGCGTTTTCCTGGTGCCTGAAGTGAAGTTCCTGGGGAGAAGAATCGCGGCGGGCGGCATCAAGCCCACCAATTCAAAGACAGACAGTCGAGAACGCACCGAGGCCACAGAACGTGACGAAGATGCAGTCGTTTCTAGGACTCCTGAACTACTTTGGTAACTTCTTACTGGGTCTCAGCACACTGTTAGAACCACTGCACATCTTACTCCATGAGACGAATGGGTATGGGGCAAAAACCAAGAAAATGCCTTTGAAAAAACTAGAAAATTGTTATGCTCAAACAAATTGCTTGTGTTGTATGATCCATGTAAGCGTTGGTACTAGCATGTGATGCGTCGCCGCACTGCGTCGGGTGTGTATTGCAACAAGCTAATGAATCTGGGAAATTGCAACTGGTTGCTTATGCATCCAGAAGTCTATCTAAGGCTGACAGAGCCAACAGCATGATTGAAAAAGAAACGTTAGCGTGTGTTTATGGGGTAAAGAAAATGCCTCACTATCTGTTTGGGCTCAAATTTGAATTGGAAACTGACCATAAGCTACTAATATCACTGTTTTCCGAAAATAAGGGGATAAATACGAATGCATCGGCCCACATCCAGAGATGGGGGCTCACATTGTCCGCATACAACTACGCCATCCGCCACAGGCCAGGCACAGAAAAGTGTGCTGATGCTCTCAGTAGGCTCCCATTGCCCACCACGGGGGTGGAAATGGCACAGCCCGCAGATTTGGTCATTGTGATGGAAGCATTCGAGAGTGAGCAATCACCCGTCACAGCCCGACAGATTAGAACCTGGACGAGCCAAGATCCCTTACTGTCCCGAGTAAAAAATTGTGTGCTTCCCGAGAGCTGGTCCAGTGTCCCAGTGGAAATACAGGAAGAGATAAAGCCAAGCTGAAATGTCTATACAGGCAGACTGCCTTCTGTGGGGTAATCGGGTAGTGGTCCCCAAGAAGGGCAGGGACATTTTCATCAGTGACCTCCACAGTACTCACCTAGGCATCGTAATGATGAAAGCGATAGCCAGATCCCATGTGCGGTGGCCCGGTATCGATGCGGACTTAGAGTCCTGCTTGCACAGATGTAACGCATGCTCATAGTTAAGCAATGCACCCAGGAGGCGCCACTAAGTTTATGATCTTGACCCTCCAAACAGTGGTCGAGGGTCCATGTCAACTATGCAGGCCCGTTTTTGGGTAAAATGTTCCTTGTGGTTGTGGATGCATACTCCAAATGGATTGAATGTGAGATAATGTCGGCAAGCACGTTGGCTGCCACCACTGAAAGCCTGCGGGCCATGTTTGCCACGCACGGACTGTGATGTCCTTGTGAGCGACAACGGGCCATGTTTTACCAGTGCCGAGTTCAAAGAGTTCATGACCTGTAACAGGATCAAACATGTTACATCTGCCCTGTTCAAACCAGCATCCAATGGTCAGGCAGAGACAGCAGTGCAAACTATCAAGCAGGGCTTGAAGAGGGTAACTGAGGGCTCACTGCAGACTCGCCTAGCCCAAGTCCTGCTTAGCTACCGCACGAGACCCCACTCGCTCAGTGGGATTCCACCTGCTGAACTGCTCATGAAAAGGGCACTTAAGACAAGGCTCTTGTTAGTTCACCCTAATCTACATGAACAGGTAGAGAGCAGGCGGCTTCAACAAAGTACATATCATGATAGCGCAAATGTGTCATGCGAAATTGAAATCAATGATCCTGTATTTGTACTGAATTATGAACAAGGTCCCAAGTGACTTCCTGGCACTGTTGTGGCCAAAGAGGGGAGCAGGGTGTTTCGGGTCAAACTTTCAAATGGACTCATTCACCGGAAACACTTCGACCAAATCAAACTCAGATTCACGGACTATCCTGAGCAACCCACTTTGGACCCTACCTTCTTTGACCCCCCAACATATACACCAGTGGCAACCGACACCGCAGTTGGCCACGAAGCAGAACCCATCACCCGCAGTAGCCCAGCAGGACTCACCACACCAGGCAGCCCAGCAAGGCCAGCTGCACAGCAGCCCAGCGAGGGCCCAACAAACAATTCACCAAGACCAGCTTTCACACCAAGACGATCAACGAGGGAAAGAAAGGCCCCAGATCAACTCACCTTGTAAATAGTTACACTGTTGACTTTGGGGGCGGGGGGGAAGTGGGGAGTGTTATATATGTAAACTTGTATATACCTTGTATAGCCACCAGAAGGCTCATCCCCTGGAGTCCCAAGGGATCCCACAATCCCTTGGGAGCACAGGTAATTAAGGAGGCCTCACAGGCTGGAGAGTCACTCTGGAGACCTGCAATAAAAGACTAAGGTCACACTTTACTTTGAGCTCACAGTATCCACTCAGACTCTTCATTCATATATAACACTATCCTTTTGTGTTTCATGCACAAGTACCCCTAGGTCCCGCTGTACTGTAGTACTTTGCAATCTTTCTCCATTTAAATAATAACTTGCTCTTTGATTTTTTTTCTGCCAAAGTGCATGACCTCACACTTTCCAACATTATACTCCATCTGCCAAATTTTTGGCCACTCACTTAGCCTGTCTATGGACTTTTGCAGATTTTTTGTGTCCTCCTCACACATTGCTTTTCCTCCCATCTTTGTATCGTCAGCAAATTTGGCTACGTTACAGTCCGTCCCTTCTTCCAAGTCGTTAATATAGATTGTAAATAGTAATTACATCAGGTCTCTGCCCCAGGGTTTTGTGCGGTATCCATGATAGGCAGTGCTTGGTCTGAATTAGATGCAGACCCAGTGCAAAGATATACACTGTGTGGAGGGGACATTCACAGCCTCCCACCTTCCCATAATCCCACAATCATTAGACACCTGAGCAGCAGGACACATAGAAACATAGAAAATAGGTGCAGGAGTAGGCCATTCGGCTCTTCGAGCCTGCACCACCATTCAATAAGATTATGGCTGATCATTCACCTCAGTACCCCTTTCTTGCTTTCTCTCCATATCCCTTGATCCCTTTAGCCGTAAGGGCCACATCTAACTCCCCCTTGAATATATCCTATGAACTGGCATCAACAACTCTCTGCGGTAGGGAATTCCACAGATTAACAACTCTCTGAGTGAAGAAGTTTCCCCTCATCTCAGTCCTAAATGGCTTAAGCCTTATCCTTAGACTATGTCCCCTGGATCTGGACTTTCCTAGCATCGGGAACATCCTTCCTGCATCTAACCTGTCCAGTCGCGTCAGAATTTTACATGTTTCTATGAAATCCTCTCTCATCCTTCTAAACTCCAGTGAATACAGGCCCAGTTGATCCAGTCTCTCCTCATATGTCAGTCCAGCCATCCCGGGAATCAGTCTGGTGAACCTTCGCTGCACTCCCTCAATAGCAAGAACGTCCTTCCTCCAATTAGGAGACCAAAACTGAACACAATATTCCAGGTGAGGCCTCACTAAAGCCCTGTACAACTGCAGGCCCTGAAGAAAGTTGGTGCTAGGGCTCGTGCCAGGACCCCCATGGAATGAAAGGTCTATGAGGATCCTATGAGTTTTCCAGAGGACAAAGAGGAGCCATCAAAAAATATTTTGAATTAATCTCCTCCCCCAGATGATCTGTGGGCCTCAGGGCAGCTCGAAGGCCCCAATGCCGAGGGCCAGGAGTGCCAGCAGTGTGCCCAGGACAGGAATATCGTAGGATCCTCCTGCAGATGCAGTGCACTTCCCACATGCTGAACCTGTCGGGAGCCCAAAGAGGAAAATCTATTCTATTTTCTGCCTATAGAGCAAGAGAAAAGAAGACAGTCGATTCCAGTAATGTGTTACCATTTATTTAAAAAGCGCTTGTATGGAAAAAAGAACAGTGGAAACCACAGTGACAAAGTAGCAGCTGTGTGGAATGATTTTTCTGGGCAAAAAACACAATACTCTACCTTTTTATTGAAAACATTGCAATCATCATAAATAAATGATAAATATCTCCACTCATCAGAAGTCATAACAAACTTGTTATTTTGTCACCTGTAATACAAACTGAATGTAGAATTTCTTGCTAATTTAAAGCACAGTGTTTCCTGATAAACCTACAGCAAGCACTGCAGTTGTATATACACTTCCTCACTGCATTAGGACGAGGATCATACATTCAATATTTGCACTCACGCCATTCCTAGACTGGGTGATGTGTAATGAGAAGGGACTAATTTGCAATCTTGTTGTGCGAGGCCCCTTGGGGAAGAGTGACCATAATATGGTAGAATTCCTTATTAAGATGGAGAGTGACACAGTTAAATCAGAAACTAGGGTCCTGAACTGAAGGAAAGCTAACTTCGACGGCATGAGGCATGAATTGGCTAGATTAGACTGGCGTGTGATACTTAAAGGGTTGACGGTGGATAGGCAATGGCAAACATTTATAAATCACATGGATGAACTTCAACAATTGTACATCCCTGTCTGGAGTAAAAATAAAACAGGAAAAGGTGACTCAGCCGTGGCTAACAAGGGAAATTAAGGATAGATTTAAATCCAAGGAAGAGGCATATAAATTGGCCAGAAAAAGCAGCAAATCAGAGGACTGGGAGAAATTTAGAATCCAGCAGAGGAGGACAAAGGGTTTAATTAGGAGGGGGGAAATAGAGTACGAGAGGAAGCTTGCTGGGAACATAAAAACTGACTGCAAAAGCTTCTATAGATATGTGAAGAGAAAAAGAGTAGTGAAGACAAACGTAGGTCCCTTGCAGTCGGACTCGGGTGAATTTATAATGGAGAACAAAGAAATGGCAGACCAATTGAACAAATACTTTGGTTCTGTCTTCACGAAGGAAGACATAAATAACCTTCCGGATGTACTAGGGGACCGAGGGACTAGTGAGAAGGAGGAATTGAAGGATATCCTAATTAGGCGGGAAATTGAGTTGGGGAAATTGATGTGATTGAAGGCTGATAAATCCTCGGGGCCTGATTATCTGCATCCCAGAGTACTTAAGGAAGTGGCCCTAGAAATAGTGGATGCATTGGTGATCATTTTCCAACAGTCTATCAACTCTGGATCAGTTCCTATGGACTGGAGGGTAGCTAATGTAACACCACTTTGTAAAAAAGAAGGGAGAGAAAACCGGTTAGCCTGACATCAGTAGTGGGGAAAATGTTGGAATCAATTATTAAGGATGAAATAGCAGCACATTTGGAAAGCAGTGACAGGATCGGTCCAAGTCAGCATGGATTTATGAAAGGGAAATCATGCTTGACAAATCTTCTGGAATATTTTGAGGATGTAACTAGTAGAGTGGACAAGGAAGAACCAGTGGATGTGGTGTATTTGGACTTTCAAAAGGCCTTTGACAAGGTCCCACATAAGAGATTGGTGTGCAAAATCAAAGCACATGATATTGTGGGTAATGTACTGGCATGGATAGAGAATTGGTTGGCAGACAGGGAGCAAAGAATCGGGATAAACGGGTCCTTTTCGGAATGGGAGGCAGTGACTAGTGGGATGCCACAGGGCTTAGTGCTGGGACCCCAGCTCTTTACAATATACATCAATGATTTGGATGAAGGAATTGAGTGTAATATCTCCAAGTTTGCAGATGACACTAAACTGGGTGGCAGTGTGAGCTATGAGGAGGATTAGTGGAAGTAAGGCGATGCAAGGTCATGGCGGGTTGGGGCGATGGATTCGATTAAGTTGATTCTCGGGGATACAAAGCATCAGTGGATCTTGGCAAAGATAAGGGTAATGAGGACGTCGGCTTTTGTACTAGTGAGAATGTGAGCAACATCATTATGGATGAACTGTAGCTTATTGAGTATAGAAGTAAGGAAGTCAGGGAGTAAGTTTGGGGTGCAGATTAGGGTTTCAGCAGGGAAGATGGGGGAGACAGGCAATGTCACAAAGGTGAAAGAAAGCGGTCAGGGGTAGGGGAGAAAGCAGAGCTCAGGGTTGAGCAGAATGTCAAGATACTGCATTTCTGGTCTTAGCCTAAAATTGGGAAAATTGATGGAAAAGAAGCCGGTGGTCAACTGGTGTTTGCAGGAGCAGAAGAGGTTGGCTTCAGTTTTGTTGCCATTTAGCTGGAAGAAGTTTTGGCTCATTCGGGTTTTAATGTTGCAGAAAGTGACAATATCCCTGGAGGCAATGGTGGAGGCAGAGAATAGTTCTGACACCATTCATTCACCAGATGTCTTATTTCCTTTGTGCATTTGTACTGATGACACTTGTTCTATTCATGTGGATCCTGTTGAGAGAAAAAGATTCAACACAAAATTATACTCATGTTTCAAACCTTTTAAGGTTGACTTTTAAGGAGATATTCTACGATTTGGTGCTCCCATTGGGGGTTGATACTTGCAGAGAATCACCTCTCTCTACCCCAAAGCAAGGTGTACCTGCAAGTACCTGTGGTAGTTTTTCCATGTCATATTCCATCACTCTCAAACAATCTGAAGAGCATGGTTTATGTACAAGGCAAGAATATATGCAATAAATCACAATGTGATTGAGCTGACTACTGCCCTGAAATGGATGAACAAATATTGATGTCGCCTCACTCAACATCTGTGTATCAGTTGTGGGGGAAGCTTTGTTGAGGTTTTGAGCCCTTCCTAAAATGTTCACTCAACCTGCTAAACTCAGAAGGGCAGAGCATTGGTCACAGATCCTACACTTCTTCACCAGCTCACTGTCAACTAGTCAGATCGCTGATTTGTAATGGATGATCAGAGATACCCAGTCATGATTTGTTGCAGCTAATCTGTTTAGCTCTTTCCAATATTGTACAAAGATTTCCAGGACTGGAAAGGATATCAATCTTGTTTATACTGCTGGAGCTGTTCTACTCCCAAGTGGAAGAGAGTTTAAACTATCGTGTATTAACTTAAAAGGGGTTGGTCGATGTCTTTTTACACAAAGTACTCTCCTCAACTTTCCCAGTCGGGGCATTGCATTTGGCCCCGGACTTCGGAGGAGAGAAATCAGCAGGGTTCCTAGTCACTATCCAGTGACGCTGCTTAAGGTGACTTCAGTTGGATGGCTGACTGTAAACAATGAGTGTTAGCAGATAGAGCCCACACCTGTGCTCACTAGCCATCCACATTGGCTGTCCACACATGTACATTTTACTGAGTTTCAGATTGGAGTCATTAAACAGACACTTTTCTAAAGGCCGACACTACCCTAATGGGTAAAGGCTCACTGAACACTTGCACATCAATCAGGCCATACAATTTGCATGAGTTTTACATGATATCTAAAGGACCTCTTTAAATGTACATTCATATCCTCATCAATTACTTGGTTTAATTTTAATCATCTGGGTTTAAAAAGATCATGCCTTTGAGAAAATTAATAACACTCAATCACGACAATACTAGAATCAGGATAGTAAATAAAAACTACAAGATGTCAGACCCTCAGAGATCTGAAGCAACACTGTGATTTCCACTGCATTTTCTAAACAGTAGCAGGCCATTTGTCTCATCACAGCGCCTGGGGAATGCTCAATTCCTAAGTGCTGTGGAGAGGAAAAAAAGAGTGGAGAGAAGTGGTATCAGGTCTCCTCCCCCACTGCACTGCCCCAGGATTTCTGAGGTTTTCCTTAGTGTCCATACCTGGATCTGGGTCTGTAATTACAACTCATACTTAAACAATTGTTTCTCGTGAGGAGATACAAGGCTGATTTTCCTCTCCCCAAATGTGGCAAATTGGGGCATTCCTGGCACTCTCACCACAACATGCTGTATTTCCATCAATGAGACGCCCAAACACAGGACACTCCAAAAATAAAAGCTGGTGGTGGGACTTATGTTGCCCACCCCGCAGCCCCCCCCCTCTCCAAAGCTGAAAGGGCCCTGGGAACAACTCAAAGATGACAATTACCAACAAAATAATTTCTCATCTTCATCCAGCAGGATCTTAGAGCCTTGGAGTCTTCTGGCTGCTGCTGAAGTGCATCAAGCAGAAGGCCTCTTGAGCATGCAGTAGCACTCCTCCTTCCACTTCTGGTTCCCAGTGCAAGTGCAGACAACTGCCAACACCCACAGAACTGTATTCCAACAGCAGACAACATCTTTTGGAGAGCAAAAGAGGTACTCATCCTCCTTCAGAAATATTCCTCTAAGATTGATTACATATTATAGTTTCTACTCATACATATGTTGACGAGGTTTGTAATCTTACCTGCAGGTGTATTCCTGGACGCTGGATTCTCAAAAATATCTTCTGTACCTTCAGTACTGGAAGACAAGTATAGCAGTTTAATTCAAAACGAATTGCTCATGGACAATTAAAAAAAAAATTGAATTGAGTCTGCCTCCGGGATTAATATATGTAATGGATGATAGTCACATCCCTATGCCTCTGCAATGAGCAATTCCTCATCCTCACTGATTTCAATCTGAACCGAGTTCCCCTTGCTCTCTCTTCTCTGAATTCAGCACGTCCTGTCTGCCCCAAACCTCTCCTTCCATATATAATTTCCTACACATATTCATGGCCATCCCCTAAATCTGCTTGGCTTTCATTCAATATTTTCCCTAGTTAACAACCTGTTTGAGATTGGGGAAGTGTCCAATGGAGCTGCAAAGGCAGACTCTACTACTCCATCTTCTGTCTTGTTGTATAAATAGGCCATCTACAATAATACAACAGCCTGGAATTAAAACCGAGCTTAAAAATGTTTATTGGGAACTAGATTGCAGTGGGTCAGTGCATTATCTATTTGCTCCAAAACCTGTGTTTGAATCCAGTCTGTAGAGATGGGATGAAATTATACTCTCTACTGGCTATAAGTGTTATACATTTAATGCTTTTGAGCAGCCTCGATCTGATTGGCAGTGCAGTCCGGGGAGCGTCGAGAGAGGCGGGAGTCGAGAGAGGCAGCGGCCTATAAAAGGCTCAGCAGTCCGGGGAGCGTCGAGAGAGGCGGGAGTCGAGAGAGGCGTACTTGTGCAGCTCCAGCTGAGAGAAGTCAAAAAAGAAGTAGAAAGAAATCAAAAGGTGACGTCACAGCCAACGTGGTAAGTGATTGGCTGCTGATTGGTGAGTAGTTTTTCTTTTTCTTTATTAGTCAGTAACTTTTAACATTGTTGTCGGCAATTTAAGTGTATCTAAGGGTTAAGTCATGGCAGGACAGCTCGGTCACGTGATATGCTCCTCCTGTACCATGTGGGAACACGGGGACAACACCAGTGTCCCTGACGACTACATGTGCGGGAAGTGTGTCCACCTCCGGCTCCTGACGGTCCGCGTTGCGGAGTTGGAGCTGAGGGTGGATTCATTCTGGAGCATCCACGATGCTGGGAATGACGTGAGTATCACGTGTAGCGAGTTGGTCTTACCGCAGGAGAAGGGTCCACAGCCAGCGAGGGAATGGAAGACCAGCAGGAAGAGTAGTGCAAGGAAGGTAGTGCAGGGGTCCCCTGTGGTCATCCCACTGCAAAACAGATACACTGCTTTGAGTGCTGTTGAGGGGGATGACTCATCAGGAGAGGGCAGCAGCAGCCAAGTTCATGGCACCGTGGCTGGCTCTGTTGCACAGGAGGGCAGGAAAAAGAGTGGGCGAGCGATAGTGATAGTGGATTCAATTGTAAGGGGAATAGATAGGCGTTTCTGCGGCCGCAACCGAGACTCCAGGATGGTATGTTGCCTCCCTGGTGCAAGGGTCAAGGATGTCTCGGAGCGGGTGCAGGACATTCTAAAAAGGGAGGGAGAACAGCCAGTTGTCGTGGTGCACGTTGGTACCAATGACATAGGTAAAAAAAGGGATGAGTTCCTACGAAATGAATTTAAGGAGCTAGGAGCTAAATTAAAAAGTAGGACCTCAAAAGTAGTAATCTCGGGATTGCTACCAGTGCCACGTGCTAGTCAGAGTAGGAATCGCAGGATAGCTCAGATGAATACGTGGCTTGAGCAATGGTGCAGCAGGGAGGGATTCAAATTCCTGGGGCATTGGAACCGGTTCTGGGGGAGGTGGGACCAGTACAATCCGGACGGTCTGCACCTGGGCAGAATCGGAACCAATGTCCTCGGGGGAGTGTTTGCTAGTGCTGTTGGGGAGGAGTTAAACTAATATGGCAGGGGGATGGGAACCAATGCAGGGAGATAGAGGGAAACAAAAAGGAGGCAAAAACAAAAGACAGAAAGGAGATGAGGAAAAGTGGAGGGCAGAGAAACCCAAGGCAAAGAACAAAAAGGGCCATTGTACAGCAAAATTCTAAAAGGACAGAGGGTGTTAAAAAAACAAGCCTCAAGGCTTTGTGTCTTAATGCAAGGAGTATCCGCAATAAGGTGGATGAATTAACTGTGCAAATAGATGTTAACAAATATGATGTGATTGGGATTACGGAGACGTGGCTCCAGGATGATCAGAGCTGGGAACTCAACATCCAGGGGTATTCAACATTCAGGAAGGATAGAATAAAAGGAAAAGGAGGTGGGGTAGCATTGCTGGTTAAGGAGGAGATTAAGGCAATAGTTAGGAAGGACATTAGCTTGGATGATGTGGAATCTATATGGGTAGAGCTGCAGAACACCAAAGGGCAAAAAACGTTAGTGGGAGTTGTGTACAGACCTCCAAACAGTAGTAGTGATGTTGGGGAGGGCATCAAACATGAAATTAAGGGTGCATGCAATAAAGGTGCAGCAGTTATAATGGGTGACTTTAATATGCACATAGATTGGGCGAACCAAACTGGAAGCAATACGGTGGAGGAGGATTTCCTGGAGTGCATAAGGGATGGTTTTTTAGACCAATATGTCGAGGAACCAACTAGGGGGGAGGCCATCTTAGACTGGGTGTTATGTAATGAGAGAGGATTAATTAGCAATCTCGTTGTGCGAGGCCCCTTGGGGAAGAGTGACCATAATATGGTGGAATTCTGCATTGGGATGGAGAATGAAACAGTTAATTCAGAGACCATGGTCCAGAACTTAAAGAAGGCTAACTTTGAATGTATGAGGCGTGAATTGGCTGGGATGGATTGGCGAATGATACTTAAGGGGTTGACTGTGGATGGGCAATGGCAGACATTTAGAGACCGCATGGATGAACTACAACAATTGTACATTCCTGTCTGGCATAAAAATAAAAAAGGGAAGGTGGCTCAACCGTGGCTATCAAGGGAAATCAGGGATAGTATTAAAGCCAAGGAAGTGGCATACAAATTGGCCAGAAATAGCAGCGAACCTGGGGACTGGGAGAAATTTAGAACTCAGCAGAGGAGGACAAAGGGTTTGATTAGGGCAGGGAAAATGGAGTATGAGAAGAAGCTTGCAGGGAACATTAAGACGGATTGCAAAAGTTTCTATAGATATGTAAAGAGAAAAAGGTTAGTAAAGACAAACGTAGGTCCCCTGCAGTCAGAATCAGGGGAAGTCATAACGGGGAACAAAGAAATGGCGGACCAATTGAACGAGTACTTTGGTTCGGTATTCACGAAGGAGGACACGCACAACCTTCCGGTTATAAAAGGGGTCGGGGGGTCTAGTAAGGAGGAGGAACTGAGGGAAATCCTTATTAGCCGGGAAATTGTGTTGGGGAAATTGATGGGATTGAAGGCCGATAAATCCCCAGGGCCTGATGGACTGCATCCCAGAGTACTTAAGGAGGTGGCCTTGGAAATAGTGGATGCGTTGACAGTCATTTTCCAACATTCCATTGACTCTGGATCAGTTCCTTTGGAGTGGAGGGTAGCCAATGTAACCCCACTTTTTAAAAAAGGAGGGAGAGAGAAAACAGGGAATTATAGACCGGTCAGCCTGACATCGGTAGTGGGTAAAATGATGGAATCAATTATTAAGGATGTCATAGCAGTGCATTTGGAAAGAGGTGACATGATAGGTCCAAGTCAGCATGGATTTGTGAAAGGGAAATCATGCTTGACAAATCTTCTGGAATTTTTTGAGGATGTTTCCAGTAGAGTGGATAAGGGAGAACCAGTTGATGTGGTATATTTGGACTTTCAGAAGGCGTTCGACAAGGTCCCACACAAGAGATTGATGTGCAAAGTTAGAGCACATGGGATTGGGGGTAGTGTACTGACATGGATTGAGAACTGGTTGTCAGACAGGAAGCAAAGAGTAGGAGTAAATGGGTACTTTTCAGAATGGCAGGCAATGACTAGTGGGGTACCGCAAGGTTCTGTGCTGGGGCCCCAGCTGTTTACACTGTACATTAATGATTTAGATGAGGGGATTAAATGTAGTATCTCCAAATTTGCGGATGACACTAAGTTGGGTGGCAGTGTGAGCTGCGAGGAGGATGCTGTGAGGCTGCAGAGCGATTTGGATAGGTTAGGTGAGTGGGCAAATGCATGGCAGATGAAGTATAATGTGGATAAATGTGAGGTTATCCACTTTGGTGGTAAAAACAGAGAGACAGACTATTATCTGAATGGTGACAGATTAGGAAAAGGGGAGGTGCAAAGAGACCTGGGTGTCATGGTACATCAGTCATTGAAGGTTGGCATGCAGGTGCAGCAGGTGGTTAAGAAAGCAAATGGCATGTTGGCCTTCATAGCAAGGGGATTTGAGTACAGGGGCAGGGAGGTGTTGCTACAGTTGTACAGGGCATTGGTGAGGCCACACCTGGAGTATTGTGTACAGTTTTGGTCTCCTAACCTGAGGAAGGACATTCTTGCTATTGAGGGAGTGCAGCGAAGATTCACCAGACTGATTCCCAGGATGGCGGGACTGACCTATCAAGAAAGACTGGATCAACTGGGCTTGTATTCACTGGAGTTCAGAAGAATGAGAGGGGACCTCATAGAAACATTTAAAATTCTGACGGGGTTAGACAGGTTAGATGCAGGAAGAATGTTCCCAATGTTGGGGAAGTCCAGAACCAGAGGTCACAGTCTAAGGATAAGGGGTAAGCCATTTAGGACCGAGATGCGGAGGAACTTCTTCACCCAGAGAGTGGTGAACCTGTGGAATTCTCTACCACAGAAAGTTGTTGAGGCCAATTCACTAAATATATTCAAAAAGGAGTTAGATGAGGTCCTTACTACTAGGGGGATCAAGGGGTATGGCGAGAAAGCAGGAATGGGGTACTGAAGTTGAATGTTCAGCCATGAACTCATTGAATGGCGGTGCAGGCTAGAAGGGCCGAATGGCCTACTCCTGCACCTATTTTCTATGTTTCTATGTTTCTATGTGCCATTGAATAAAAATGCAACTAACATGACACTGATTGGCATTTTTACTCAGAAAAGCTTCTTGGATTGAAATCACCATGGCCACTAGTTTGGGTAAATATGCTCTTTGCGACAAAAAACAGTTGCCGGGTGTTAATATTGAATCTCGCCATTAATTCCGTGCGGAAAGTAACACTGGGTGATAGTATTGGCGTTGAAGTTGCCCATCCTGCTGATTCTACCCCAAAAAAGTGGGCAGGCGGTAATATTTTTTTTCGGCGTTAAGCACATGGGGAAAGTCACGCTCGGCAATAAGTTTCCGAAAAATGCCCAGCACATTCCATTTTGTGCCTAATATGGGCATTATACGTCATTTCAGTGGTAAAATGGACGTTGTGGGCATTAAGCAGGCAAAAAAAGTGGAGGTTCTAGCCCATTAACTTTATGGTTTCTAATAGGCCCTATTCGTTCCTAATCTGAGGAAGGACGTTCTTGCTATTGAGGGAGTGCAGCGAAGGTTCACCAGACTAATTCCAGGGATGGCTTGACTGTTATATGAGGAGAGACTGGATCAACTGGGCCTTTATTCACTGGAGTTTAGAAGGATGAGAGGGGATCTCATAGAAACATGTAAGATTCTAACGGGACGGGACAGGTTAGATGCGGGTAGAATGTTCCCGATGTTGGGAAAGTCCAGAACCAGGGGACACAGTCTTCGGATAAGGGGTAGGCCATTTAGGACTGAGATGAGGAGAAAGCTCTTCATTCCGAGAGTTGTTAACCTGTGGAATTCCCTGCCGCAGTGAGTTGTTGATGCCAGTTCATTGGTTATATTCAAGAGGGAGTTAGATATGGCCCTTATGGCTAAAGGGATCAAGGGGTATGGAGAGAAAGCAGGAAAGGGCTACTGAGGGAATGATCAGCCATGATCTTATTGAATGGTGGTGCAGGCTCGAAGGGCCGAATGGCCTACTCCTGCACCTATTTTCTATGTTTCTATGTTTCTATATGGGCAAAGTATTAAACCAGTAGGTGGTGCTCTTCCAAAACTGGGAAGAAGGCACCTTTCAGGACAGTAAAAGGGAGCTTGGCACTGACACTAGGTACTCAAAATGAAAACAGATTTCATTTCTCAGCATTAACATTCCCACTTTGATGAGCACAAACATTGAATTTGAAGTTAGCAGAACATAGAGAAATTGAAGTTACCTGTCAAGGGTCAGCATTTTTGTATCATCTTCTGAAAAAAAAACATAAGGAATATTAGGGCTTGTATCTTGAAACTTTTAATTTTAAAAATAACTTAAAACACAACACATGATTTCAGCCAGGCAAATGTAGGAATGCTATAGTTAGCCTCAGTGCCTCTGGACTGGGAGGGGGAAAGGTTAGCGGCAGTCTCAATCTTGATTGTTATCCAGTGATTTTGCTGGAAAGTGCATATGTGTGGATGTCAGGCAAGAACAGGATGAAGTATAGTTGTAATGTCAATCTTGGTCAAACAGCCAGTTTACGCTCACTGTCTTGTCTCACACATGAAGTCAAGGCACTCAGGTCACCAGCTTCCATGGATTATACACTTTGAGTTTATATATTTAATAGAGATGGTGGTGGGGGGGAGGAAACTTGAACATAAAAAGTGTAATAGGAGTTTTAATTTACTAAAGAGCTATTACTGGGTTGAAAGCTGATTAACTCAATTAGGCATTATGCACAAGTAACAGTCTACAGCAACATTTTGATCCAAAACCACAATGCAAGGCATTCTGATTCTCTTGTCACCCATCACTCAAGGTCCACAGCAAGTAAGTGGCTAGGTCCTACTGACTAAACTGCTTGACCATTCCAAGCCAAATAATTGACACTTAATTATTGGTGCATGAGTTAGAAGGATATGGTTTCAAGCCCCACTCCAGAGACTTGAGCACATAATCTAGACTGACACTTCAGTGGAGTACTGAGGGAAAGTTGCATTGTTGGACGTGCTGTCTTTTGGATTAGACATTAAACCGAGGCCCTGTATGCTCTCTCAGATAGATGTGAAAGGATTTGAGGAGCGAGGGGGGAATTCTTCTGGAGTCTGGCCAATATTTGTCCCTCAACTAACTTCACTAAAACAGATTGGACATTTATCTCAGTGCTCCAAGTCAGACATTACTGTATGCAAATTGGCTGCAGTGTTTTCTTACATTGCAACAGTGACTACACTTCAAAAATACTTAATTGGATGTGAAGCTCTTTGGCACATCCTCAGATTGTGAAAGGCGCTATATAAATGCACATTCTTTCTATGGTGAGATCTTTCTGTCTGGCACTCCAGTAGGTCAGTAAAGGTATATCAAGTTTTGGTACAAGATGGCACACTCCTAAATACTGTTTGCAGTCAGCTCATAGAAAAAAAACTATTTTACTATTGGACTGCTAACAGTCTTAGTTACCTTTCTTTTGCAGTTTTTTTCTCATCCAGGCCACAATCATACCAATAACGAGAGCAAGTACGACAGCTGCTGCACTTCCACCTATGTAAGCCAGAAAACTCGCTGCAGGGGGTAATCCAGCAATCACTAAACATAAAAAGAATACTAAGCGGTTACTATGGTGTAACTGGTAACTTTTGTCACATTAGGTTGATTATCTGCACATTACTGTTGTTGTCACAGCCCAATAGTGATATATCACACCAGCAACGTATAAAATACTACATTTGTGAGTTATTGCTCTCTGTTCACAACTACACTGATTTGTTTCACATGGCACTTTGATGATCCCCATGATGTTAGATCTTGGCTACCATCTGTATCTTGGAAGTGTAAAATGATTGATTAAATTAACACACAAAAACATGATATAAATGGCAGGAATTTGAAACTGCAACACACCATTGGAATTATTGACACAATGGCCGTGGAGAAGATGCTAGCATTCAGCCCTAATGAGGGAAGTTTATAAAGGGGGATTTCCCTCATCCAAGCAGAAGTCCTAGGCTGCCCACACCTGGACCTGGGAACAAATAGGAAGAAGTTGTGTGCCATTCGAAGAAGTGTCAAGATAAATGTACTCACTGAGGCATACATGCATACTCAAGCTGTGGTCCCAGAGTAACTGAACTTGCTGGACTTTCTGAAAGAGCAGCTACAGAAGATTCTACAATGTATTATCCCCTTGATGTTACAAATCTTTATTTAATAGAGCCTGTAAAGCACACTGAAATGAGGATACATGACGTCCACGCACAGAGTTCTTCACAGGATGACCGGAAAATAAAACAGGCAAATGAACAGTATGCAAATTACTGGGAGCAGTCTGGGCCATAGGATGGGGTTCTTCAATAAACTGCTGCTTCCATCACTCATTCACAAAAAAACAAGCTCATAAATGTGTACTATTTACAGGCCAAGGCAGCCCACAACATTCAGGAGTGAATTATACTATTTTAAGGGGGTGCAAGAGCAGAGGGACCTGGGGTTGCATATTCACAAATCTTTAAAGGTGGCAGGGCAAGTTGATGAGGCGGTTAAGCAAACGTATGGGGATACTTGGCTTTGTAAATAAGGGCATTGAATACAAAAACAAGGAAGTCATGCTAAACATTTACAAATCACTGGTTAAGCCTCAGCTGGAATAGTGTGTAAAATTCTGGGCATCACACTTTAGGAAGGATGTCAACAACTTGGTGAGCTTACAGTGGAGGTTTTACCAGGATAATACCAGGGATAAGGGACTTCAGTTATATGGAGAAGCTGGGATTGTTGTCACTAGAGCACAGAAGATGAAGGAGAGACCTAATAGTGGTATTCAAAATTTAGAGGTTTTGATAAAGTAAATAGGGAGAAACTGTTTCCTCTGGCAAGTGGGTCAGTAACCAGAAGTTATAGATTTAAAATAACTGGCAAAAGAACTAGAGGGGAAATGAGGAGAAACGTTTTCCACACAGAGTGTTGTTAAAATCTGGAACGCACTACCTGAAAGGATGGTGGAAGTAGGTTCCATAGGAACATTCAAAAGGCAATTGTACATGTACTTGAAGAGGACTAATTGCAGGGTTATAGGGAAAAAGCCGGGGTGTGGAACGAAATTGGACAGCTCTTTCAAAGAACCGGCACAGGTACGACAGGCAGCATAGTCTCCTTCTGTGCTGTAAGATCCATTGATTCCAAGGGTCAAACATTCTAAAGGTGGCACCGCCCTCTGTAGCTGACAAGCTGCGCAGAGCATTGGAGAGGGAGAGTGGAGTCAAGGCAGCACCATCCAGTAAGCATCCTTCAATTGTTGGGATCTTTCATTCAGTTACTGCATTGCCCAATCCTTAAGACAGGGTTTACGCATGTTTTTGCATGAAGCATTAAAGTAGTATCAGCTTACCTTATTTTACTGGGCTCACGAGTAAGCTATCGCAGTGTGTTTGAGCAGACTATTTGATCATGAAAGACATCACAATGAAGCCCAACCCTGTGCACAGATGATGAACAGGGAAGCGCACTTTCCAGAAGTAGCTGTCAGGAGTAGAAACCTTAGGCCAAGGAGACAACCCCAACAGGAATTAGCAGAGCACAGACCAGGGATCTAACCTAGGACCATTCTGGTCTATTGGGTTCAGTAAAACACTGAGCTGTGCATTTACTAACAGAGCCACCTTCTCTGTTTCTTCGAGTCCATCTCTCAACTGATCAACATATAAAACCTATTCTCAACTATTACAAAAATGACATGTTGCAATCTTATGCTTAATCTCAAATGAATCTTCAAATGATTTTAAGTCATGATGTACAACTGGATTTTCTAAATAGTACCGTTACAAGATGGAATCTCCTCTGTCCATTGTCCAGATTCATTGCACTGGAGTCTCAAAGGTCCTTCCAAAATGAAGCCCCTGATGCAGTCAAAATCACATACTGAGCTGTAGCTGAAGTTCCCAAGGGGATCTGAACAATTCATAATCATTGGGCGATGAATATTCAGTTCCTGACATTGTACCACTGTGTTGGATTTCAAAGAGTAGAATTATTATGAACACAGTACATCACTGGGCAATAATTATTGATAGAGTCAATGTTTAACTTTTACTACTTTGCAAAATGATTTTGGCAGAATTGTACAATATAAAATAAAGTCAATACAAATAACATGATCGTATTAAATGGCAGAGCAGGCTTGGGCTGTATGGCCTAGTCCTGCTCCTATTTCTTTTGTTTCTTATGTAACATCAAAAATAAAAATCACCTCTGTATATATTTGTATTAAACATATTTTTAAAATAAAGAAGCCATCAGGGTAAATTCAATGCTCGTAGCAAAGACAAGCTTGAATTGAGCAATGTTGGAGATAGGACTTACACACTAGTGGAATTCTCCAACACATAATCCTTTCAAACAAGGCTTCCTATTCGGAATGCAGAAACACCAAATTTACTCTATTGCTTCATAATTTGAAAATGTATTAGCATCAGTGTTTTCCACATCTCAGGTACTTAATTGGAAATCATTATTTTTAAATGGTCTTTGCTTACACAAATTCCCTGCCTGATTTTTGAGAGCGATTTATCAGTTGGTTGATAATGGCTAATGCCCAGTACTGCTGGTGTTAATGCTGGTGTTCCGTTATTACAAAAAAGACAGAATAGGCCAAGTGGTTTGAATTGCAGTCTGTACTGAGTTAGACGATTTCAGTTGCGGTAGCACTCGGAAGCTACAGTTGGCCTCAGTGCTCTGGGCCAAGGAGGGGGAAAGGAGTTTGGATTGCTATTCAGTGGTTCTAGCTGCAAATGACACGTGTCATTTTTGGGTGATAAGATTGGGATGAGCTGTCATGCCTATGTCAACTAGGTTCTTGACACTCACTATCTAAGTGCACACATGAAGAATCATCAATCTACCAACTCCCATTTTACTAGTTTTGAAACGTTCAGAAATGATTAGCCCTGACTGCACACCAGTGATATTTAAACCAGGAAAATAATAGACCCTTCCCTTGCAAGTATTTGGAGGTTTGCCACAGCAAAGTAGGACACAAGTCATGTATCAAAATAGTATTCAGCAAAGGAGATACTCAAATACATTTTTTTTGTTGAAATTCAGCTTCACTTATTAGCTTAACTGTACTTCCCATCTTCTCAGTGCCAATAGCTACATTTATGCCTTGACCACTGTGCTGCTGGGAAGTCACTCAGATATTCAATTCTGTTGATTTTTGTCAGTAGTCGAAGACAGACCAATTGGCAACAGTGTTACTGTTGGAGTGGATTTTCGGACATAGCAAAGCATGATGGGGTAAGCCAACTATCTGCCTTGCCACTAAATGAACTTTGTATCAAGAAGCCTATCTGCTGTCCGCTGATATGAACTCTGCAGCAACAAGTGACTCATGGCCAGGTGCAGGCCACTGTTTCATAGAAAGCTTTGCAACAGAATAACTAACCACAAAAGAAGTTAAAGAGGAAGGACCCCCAAACTCGTGCCATGCTATCAGGTTTCACTAGGACTAAAAAGTTGCGTAACAATATGATTGGTTGTATGTAATTGAATTGCGTTGCCATATGGATTGATTGGTTGTATGTAAATGAATTTAAATGATTGTATTCCGCCCTCTGTAAACTGCTTATAACCCCGCGGCACCAGGCACTTGGGGAGAAGGTGCTTCACAGGTTGTGGGATCTCAACTCTTCTCCCAGAGCTCTGTTAGCAATAAAGTTGTCTCTCTTACCTTACCAGAGTCTATGTGAATTTATTTTCACTAACAGTTACCATCGGTAATAATCCATCAACAAGAGAAAACGCCAAGTCTTATTTTTTTTGTCCAAGTTAATTTACTTTCTTTGTGCTTTTAGGGGAGAAATTGCCCTGTGCCATTCCCCAAGTGACAGGGCTGACAAATGAGCCACTCCCAGGCCATTGCCAATACTGTTCTTGGGACAGCTAGCAGGAAATAAGGGAGAACAGGCAAGAGTCAGATGCTCTCAAATTTTCCTTCCCTTCGGGAAATGCCATGTCTCAATTCACATGCAGCTCTAGTTCCAAAACCTTGGGAGCAATTGGTTCCTGCCCTCTCAATTGGGCACATGCAAAGGAAGAGATTTTAAAGATTAAAATGTGAAAGAAGTAAGTAAACAAATATGTTAGAATTAATCATTTGTTTTTTTAAAGTAATCAGTACCTTTGCAACCTGGCATCTCATTTGTCCACTTCCCTGAAGCTGTACATTCAAGCTTGTCTGTTCCATTCAAAATGAAACCCTCCACACAGCCGAGGTCACACATTGAGTGGTAATTAAACTCTCCAATAGGATGGGAGCAGCTCATGCTGCCATGGTTTGGACTCTTCAATATGTTGCATTTTACGGCTGGAACAATGGAGATTTTTTTATTAGTGGATTACATTACACCTGTTGAAAATGCCAGCCATTAATAGGGAAGGTCTATGTGCCATAATGTTGCTGTGACTGTATCCTGCAGAGCTAACAGGCCAAACCCAACCAAAGAACCTCACACTGATTATCTAATTCATTTAATTAAAGGAAATCATAATAAGCCTGAACCAAATATTCTTATTTCATTAAAATGAAAATTATTAGAGAAGTAACACCTTCTTCAAGCAATACAAGTATTTTTGGAACAGGATAAAGCCATTAAACCGAAGAAGCTTGTCCATTTTTATACATCTGCCCAGTCTACCTATGACCTCACTGTGTCACTCAGTTCTTTCTTTCTTCAGAAATACATCTATTGTTCCCTTGAACCCATTTATACTGATCGCTTCAGTGGCCTGTGGTAGTTAATTCGGCAACTATCACCAGATTTTTGCCTTTTTAATTCCTGCTTCTTGGTATTTGAACTCTTCCCTATAAAGAAAAATGTTCCTGGTCGTCTTTGTGAATTCCCTCCATAATCTTGAACATTTCAATTAGGTAATCTTGAATCTTTACTTTCCAAAGAAAACATACCATATTTCTTTATCATTTCCTCTAATTTAAATTACTGATACCCTGAATCACCTTTGCTGCTCACCTCAATACCCTCTCAAGGGCAATAATATCCTGACTGAAGATAATTGCTTTAATAAGAATATTTTTAAAACTTGAGATAACAGAGTTAAAAGTAAATACTGTGTTTGCAAGTTCCTATTTTATTTTCAGCAATTCTTACGTAAGATCCCAACTGCAACCTTCACAACTAATCTGTCGGTTGGGATAATGAAATGGTCTTCACCACAAACTTACCCAGCACTACCAATGCCATGTATGCCACCTTAAGGCTGATCAAAGAGAAAAATGGAAAAAAACTTTGCATTTATATAGCGCCTTTCACATCCTCAGAATGTCCTAAAGCCATCACATTCAATTAATTACTTTAGAAGTTTAGTTACTGTTGTTCTGTAGGCAAATGCGGAGCCAATTTGCACACAGCAAGATTGCACAAACATCAGTGAGATACATGACCAGTTAACCTGTTTTGGTGGTCTTGGAAGTGCACTTTCGCATGTTGCACCCTCTGTGACACAAAGTGACAGCAGTTTACTAGTTTCTTTATTGCACAATATATTACAGAAGTAACTACAATCAGACAGAGCCCTGTTATACTAATGGTTCTGCTGTCAGCACATAACAGTTTTTATATACTTTCCCATTCATATTTTCCTGTCTCCTTTCCTCCTTGCACCCAGCAATAAAGCATGCACAGACACCCAGTGCAACATAACCAGCAGATTACTCTCAATTAAAGAAAAAAGGCTAATTGAGTACAGAGATTGAGATTCCAAAGCACAGCTCTATGTTGAGAGTTAAATGATTAACCAGAGCCAAGGGGCAGTGCTTGCAAGGTATATATATATATATATATTATATGTATATATATGTTTAAGTATAACAACACAGACATAAAAAAAAATCATCCAAATCATCATGCAGTATGAAGTGCTTTCCACTGGTACTATTATCAGTGGAAAAGTTGGGAGAGCATTTTATATTCTCATTGACTTTCACTCACTTTAGTGAGGGTGAAAATATAGCCTGCATCGTAGTTCCTTACAGACAAATATTGGCTTTTACCAGTCCACACGTTCCTTTATTCTTAAATCAACAGAACAAATTGCTCAAAGAGTCCCAACACTTGACAGATGTTACAGCATTAGTGTACATTCTACCTGTACAGCTGGGAGTCTCCGCTGTCCAATACCCATTAGCTCGACACTGAAGACTGTCTAACCCACTCAGTACAAACCCTTCAGCACAGCTGAAGCCACATGTTGAGTTATAACTGAAGCTTCCAATGGGGTGGAAGCAGACCATCATTCCGTGATCAGGCTGAAGTAATGTCTGACAGCTTACAGCTGAAACACAAATTTCAAATTTAAGATGAGCATATTGAAATATACAACATAAATTCCTCAAAGTACATATAGTTTCAAATATTACGGAACAACTTTAATATGTCCTTACTATACAGTAGAAATGCACACAAGGTCCATACTAGAGAGAAGGTCACTCTGTGACCAGTAACCTTGATGAGCCAGCACTGAAGTGATGAAGGTGGGTGGAGCTTCCCCTTTAAAACCTGAAATTCCAGGTTAGGAGTGTCTCCCAAAAGTTTACCACCTAGTGGTTAGTGTTCTCACAGTGTACAACTTAGGTCAGTTTATACATGGATTACAATGACAGTTGAATACATGACATCACCTCCCCCCAAAGTCTTATTGGGATCACAGGTTAAATCTCTCTGGTGGTTTACGCTCCCTTGTAGAGTGCCTGAGTTGGGGCTCCGGTTGTTGGGCGCTAGCCTGAGTGTCTGCTGTTTGCGGTGCCTCAGGCCTGTCCGGACTGCCCACAGTGACTGGGCTCTCCTCCACTTGGTTCTGGTGTTCGGTCACCTGTGGTGGAGTGAACTCTATATCGTGTTCTTCCTCTGCTTCTTCTATGGGGTTGCTGAACCTCCTTTTTGTTTGATCCATGTGTTTGTGGCAGATTTGTCCATTGGTAAGTTTAACTACCAGAATCCTATTCCCCTCTTTAGCAATCATGGTGCCTGGGAGCCATTTGGGCCCTGCAGCGTAGTTGAGGACAAAGACAGGGTCATTGACATCAATACATCGCGCCCTCGAATTCCTGTCATGGTAGTCACATTGTGACTGGTGCCTGCTCTCAACAATGTCTTTCATGGTGGAGTGTATGAGGGATAACCTGGTTTTGAGCGTCCTTTTCATTAGCAGCTCTGCGGGTGGAACCCCTGTGAGCGAGTGTGGTCGGGATCTATTGGCCAACAGGAGGCATGATAAGCGGCTTTGTAGGGAACCCCCTTGGATTCTGAGCATCCACTGTTTGATTATGTGCACTGCTCATTCCGCCTGGCCGTTTGAGGCCGGCTTGAACGGTGCCGTTCTGACATGGTTGATACCATTTCCTGCCATGAAGTCCTGGAACTCAATGCTTCTAAAGCACGGGCAATTGTCGCTGACCAAGACGTCCGATAGACCACGGGTGGCGAACATTGCCCATAGATTTTCTACCGTGACAGAGGATGTGCTTAAATTGAGAATGTCACACTCGATCCATTTGGAGTAGGCATCTACTACAACCAAAAACATTTTTCCCATGAAATGACCTGCATAGTCCACATGGATGCGTGACCATGGCTTGGCGGGCCAGGACTAGGGGCTAAGGGGGGCTTCCCTGGGTGCATTGCCCAGCTGGGCACACGTGTTGCACCTGCAAACACAAAGTTCCAGGTCTGCATCTATCCCTGGCCACCAAACGTGTGACCTGGCAATTGCCTTAATCATGACAATGCCCAGGTGCTCATTGTGGAGTTCTTGGATGAACGCCTCTCTGCCCATCTGGAGCATGACTATTCGGTTTCCCCTTAGTAGGCAATCGGCCTGAATCGAGAGTTCATCCTTGCGCCTGTGAAATGGTTTAAATTCCTCAGGGCATGCCCCGTACGTGGCTGCCCACTCCCCATTCAGGACACATTTCTTGACTAAAGACAGTAGCGGGTCTCTATTTGTCCAGACTTTGATCTGACTGGCTGTCACGGGTGAGCCTTCGCTTTCGAAAGCTTCAACAGCCATGACCATCTCAGCAGCACGCTCGGTTGCCCCCTCGGTGATGGCTAGTGGGAGCTTGCTGAGTGCATCGGCGCAGTTTTCAGTGCCCGGTCTGTGCCGAATTGTATAGTCATAGGTGGCTAACGTGAATGCCCACCTCTGTATGCGGCCCGACGCATTTGCATTTATGGCCTTGTTGTCGGCCAAAAGGGACGTTAGGGGTTTGTGATCTGTCTCCAGCTCAAATTTCCTGCCAAACAGGTACTGGTGCATTTTTTTTACTGCATATACAAATGCAAACGCTTCCTTTTCTACCATCCCGTAGCCCTTTTCTGCCTGGGACAGACTTCTGGAGGCATAAGCTACCGGCTGTAACTGACCCTTGGCATTAACATGCTGCAACACACACCCGACCCCATAGAACGACGTATCGCACGTTAAAACAAGTTTCTTACATGGGTCATTATAGCGTTAACAGATTGTTGGAGCATAACAAATTGCGTGCTCTATCAAAAGCACTTTCCTGGCTGTCCCCCCAGACCCATTCGCGACCTTTGCGTAGGAGCACGTGTAGCAGCTTTAACAGCGTGCTCAATTTGGGAAGAAAGTTACCAAAATAGTTCAGGAGCCCCAGGAACGAACGCAGCTCCGTCGTGTTATGGGTTTTGGGTGCTTTCTGGATCGCTTTCGTTTTGGATGCAGTAGGTCTGCTGCTACCCTCATCCCCAGGAATTCTACCTCTGGAGCTAGGAAGATGCACTTCGTCTTTTTCAGTCGCAGACCTACCTGGTCCAGTCTGCGTAACACCTCCTCCAGGTTATGGAGGTGTTCTTCAATATCACAACCCGTGATGAGGATGCCATCTTGAAAAACCACCGTCCTTGGAATCAACTTGAGGAGACTTTCCATGTTTCGTTGAAAGATCACGGCGGCCGAGCGAATCCCGAATGGACATCTGTTGTACTCAAACAACCACTTGTGTGTCGTGATGGTGGTCAGCTTCTTTGACTCACTCGCCAGCTCCTGGGTCATGTAAGCTGAGGTCAGGTCCAATTTTGAAAAAAGTTTGCCACCGGATAGCGTCGCAAAGAGGTCCTCCGCTCTCGGTAGCGGGTACTGGTCTTGGAGTGACACCCGATTGATGGTGGCCTTGTAATCACCACATATCCTGATGGACCCATCCGCCTTGAGCACCGGCACAATCGGGCTCGCCCAGTTACTGAATTCGATTGGCGAGATGATGCCTTCCCTCAGCGGGCGGTCCAATTCGCATTCTATCTTTTCCTGCGTCACGTACAGCACCGCTCTGGCCTTGTGGTGTACTGGCCTGGCATCTGGGTTTATGTGAATCACTTCCTTGGTCCCCATGAAACTTCCAATGCCGGGTTGAAATAGTGAGTCAAATTTGTCCAGGACCTGTGAGCATGATATTTGCTCCACAGAAGAAATTGCATTGACATCGCCCCATTTCCAGTTCATGACAGCAAGCCAACTCCTCCCCAGCAGTGCGGGATCGTCCCCCGGGACAATCCAGAGTGGCAACCTGTTCTCCGAATCTTTGTGGGTCATGACTACCGTGGCGCTGTCTAGCACCGGAATGATCTATTTTGTATATGTCCGTAGCTGTGCGTCAGTCGGCAATAATTTTGGCCTCCTGGCCTTGGACGCCCACAACTTGTCAAACTGTTTGATACTCATCAGGGACTGGCTGGCCCCCGTGTCTAGCTCCATTGATACCGGGATGCCATTGAGGAGCACTTTCATCATTATCGGTGGCGTCCTGGTGTATGAACCGTATATGTGCTCCACATGAACTTGCTGAACTTCAGCTTCAGCGATTTCCCCCAGTTTCCATTTGGCCTCGTAGGGCTTATATTGGGCCCGTCCTCCTCGTTCATCAACCTGGCTGCAGGCTTCCTGCACATACGCGCCAAGTGACTGCTGACGTTGCAATTTCTGCAGGTATATTGCTGATACCTGCAAGCTCTGGCTGTGTGTTTGCCTTCACACCTCCAACATGAGCCGTTGTTGGAAACAAAAGATTCATTACCAGTCGATCATCTCTGACTGTCTCTGTAACTGTTCTTAAACGCACCATTGACAGGTGTTGATGGCCACATTACTGGCCGCATTGTCCCTTGCGATGGAAGGAATCGCCGTTCAGCTAGCCATTGTCTCTGTTGAATTCCCCCTTTGGGTTCGACTGCATGCTGGGGCATGTCCGATTGCCCTTGTCTGCCTAGAGAACTGTGTGCCGCGTTAACAATGTTGACTCCCTGATCGTTTGCTGCATTTGAACCAAGATTTTTGTCAAACATCATTCTGGTCTCTTCCTCCCCTGAGATAAATGTCTGGGCCATCAAAGCCGATGTTTTCAGGGTCAAGTCTTTGGTCTCAATCAGTTTCCTGAAAACCCCAGCGTGCCCGATGCCCTCAATAAAAAAGGCTCGCAGCATCTCTGCTCTGGATGCATCTGGGAGCTTACATAGGCTCGCCAGTCGCCGAAGGTCTGCCACGAAGTCTGGAACGCTTTGCCCTTCCCGCCGCCGGTGCATGTAAAACCGGTGTCTCGCCATGTGCATGTTGCTCGCCGGTTTAAAATGCTCCCCGATGAACTTACTGAGCTCTTCAAAAGTCTTGTCCGCTGGCTTCTCTGGCGCCAGAAGGTCCTTCATCAGGGAGTAGTCCTGGATCCACAAACCGTCAGGAGATGAGCCCTGTGTTTGTCGGCCGAATCCTGTCCCAGCCATTCCTTAGTGACAAAACTTTGCTGTAGTCTCTCAATAAAATCGTCCCAATCATCACCAACACAGTACCTCTCGTCTGTGCTGCTAGTGGCCATGCTCGCGTGGTTTAAATCCCAGTTTCTCATCGCCAATAATATGTCCTTACTATACAGTAGAAATGCACACGAGGCCCATACTAGAGAAAAGGTCACTCTGTGACCAGTAACCTTTATTAGCCAGCACTGAAGTGATGAAGGTGGGTGGAGCTTCCCCTTTTATACCTGAAAGTCCAGGTTCGGAATGTCTCCCACAAGTTCACCACCTAGTGGTCAGTGTTCTCACAGTGTACAACTTAGGTCAGTTTATACATGGATTACAATGACAGTTGAATACATGACAAGCTTTACATATGATTTAAAAATGAGTATCCACGTAAAGTTCTTCAGTACCTTTACAACTGGGGGTCAGTCCTGTCCACTGTCCATTGGCTTGACACTGAAGCCTGTCTGACCCGTGCAGTACAAACCCTTCACTGCAGCTAAAGTCACATGTTGAGCTGTAACTGAAGTCTCCAATGGGATGGGAGCAGTTCACTGCCCCTCGTTCAGGCCGTGCCAGTGTCTGACAGGTTATAACTGAAATACAAGATTAGAACTTAAAATTAGAACGTTGAAAGATGACATATATTATATATTTTCTCAACTTTAAATATTGCAGGTGTAAACAAGATTTTATTGAAAGTTTTGCAGACCATTTAAAAATGATTAATGTAAAGTTCCCCATTACCTTTACAGCTGGGGGTCAGTGCTGTCCACTGTCCATTGGCTCGACACTGAAGCCTGTCTGACCCACTCAGTACAAACCCTTCAGCACAGCGAAAGTCACATGCGGAGTTGAAACTGAAGTCTCCAATGGGGTGGGAGCAGTTCACTGTTCCTCGTTCAGGTTGTGTCAGTGTCTGACAGGTTACAGCTGAAATACAAGTTTTAAATTAGTTAAGCGTCTTCAAAGATGAGTCACATATGCTTGTATAAATATATATAGTTTCAAATACCAGTGCGGAAATAAGAAACCAACATTTACTTAAACACTTAATAAAATAAATCATTTAAAATTAGTTTTTGCGCAATGTTCCTTATTACCTTTACAGCTGGGGGTCAGTGCTGTCCAATGTCCATTGGCTTGACACTGAAGACTGTCTGACCCATTCAGTACAAATCCTTCAGCACAGTTAAAATCACACGCTGAGTTGTAACTGAAGTCTCCAATGGGATGGGAGCAGTTCACTGCCCCTCGTTCAAGCCGTGTCAGTGTCTGACAGGTTACAGCTGAAATACAAGATTGGAATTACAACATTTTTTTTTAACATGAAACATAGGGGCGGAAATTCACCCCCGCTGAAAAAAGGGTCGCACCGACTGTTTTTGGTGTGTTTTTGGCCGCTGCAACGGATGCTGCGGCCCACCGTGCGAAATTAAGCTCTTTGACTTCCGCCCCGCTCTCAAAAAAATGACAGTCATAATAGGGGTGGAAGTGGGTACGGGACGGAGCCTCCGCCGCTGTCAGTCATCAGCGCCAGGCTGGTGACGTCATTACGCTGGTGCATCAACACATTTCTCACCTTCAGTTAAAGGGGAGAGCCACTGCGAGCTCTGCAGCTTTTTAAGTTAGGTCCACTGGGCCACCAGGGAGGGTTTCGGCCGGGCCAGCGGCCTGGCACCCTGTTGGCAGCCCGGCCGAACCTGGGGGCATAATTGTCGGGCTGAGCTGGCAGTCGGCAGACAAAAAGGAATAAGATGGCGGCCACAGCAGTGTGCCCACCCCTTTAATGGAGGCCGCACCGCAATTTCAAATGCAGTTCGACAGAAAAAACCGTCGGGGGCACCAAGCGACGGCCGGAAGATTTTCTGAGGTGAATTTAACTTCCGGGACGGGACATTGGCAGTGCGTGCTTTGTTGTCGCACTTACAAGGGTTCGGCACAGCAGTGGGACAGAAGTGGGGGGGGAGCGGGTCAGATATGGTTACCACCGGAAAAACCACTGGGGAGAATTTCGCGAGCGGCAGCTACTCGACGACAAATCGCCGGCCATTCGACATCACCGCGAGGCTGCCACTTTCCGGCAGTAACAGGCCTTATCAGGAGACTGAATTTCGGCCCCATAGTATATATGCATGCGTAATGTTATATAACTTATAGCACAGGGAATTGCCCCCCTCTTTAGGGCCCATTACTGTTTCTAAGAGGCGGCAATGGAGCGGATAGGCATTAGGGAACGGGTTTCCGCGCCGCTCATGCTGCCGCTCTGTCGGGCACGCACCGAACCCATACCGACCGGCGGCGACCCCCTTTCCGATTCCCACGGGAAATTGTCTCGCGGGAAATTGCTCCACGGGAGCGGATCAGCCGCCGGTCGGTGCCACTGACAGCTTTCCCCTGCGGGAAGCTCTGTGTGTCTGGGCGGCATGTCTGCCCTTAAAGGGGAGGGTTTTATTTTAATTTAATTTTAATTATTGCCCAACTCCAAGGTCAACCCGACAGTGGTGGCCTCCCGGGTTTGGTCAAACCGCCAATACGCAGTCCGGCACCCCCTTTTGGGTACCGGGCTGATGGCCCAGCCAAACCCCTCCCTGGTGACCCAGTGGGCCTAACTAAACCCCATGCAGAGTTTGCAGCGGCTCTCCCCTTTAACTGAAGTGGTGGGACATTGTGACGCAACTGACGTCATCAACGACGCGCGGTCGTCATCAACGCTCCGCCCCACCTGCATTTCTGCCCTACTGACGACAGCAATACCGCTCCGACCGAATAAATAAACTAGGAGCTGAATGTCACTCGAGTCTTCACCGCATGGGTTGGGGCAGGGAAAAAATGACAAAACAATGAGTGCGGCACTTTTTTCTCCGGGGTAAATTTCGGCCCCATAGTATATGCATGCGTAATATTATATAACTTACAGCACAGCGGAGACAGAGACAGCTTTTATTGAAGAGTTTAAAACCAAATATATAAATGAGCATTCATTTAGTTAGTGACAGTTTTATAAATGGAGGTTTATATGGTCCATTGCTACATATCGGAGTTTATCCAATTCCCTTAAAATAAAGCCTGCAGTACTGCTAATGTCTAATGTTGAGTTGTAATTCCAGTCTCCAATGGGATGGAGCAGTTCATTGTCCTACGTTCAGATTGTTATTAACGTTTGACACGTTACAGCTAATATACAAGATTTCAATCTCAATGAAAGAGATATGAATGTTTGAAAGCTGCTCTGGTTTTCCATTGCTCAAACGGTTTAGAGGAGTGCAGACAGGTTTATGGGAGTTGTTAGAAACAAAGAAACATTGAAACATAGAAAATAGGTGCAGGAGTAGGCCATTCGGCCCTTCGAGCCTGCACCACCATTTAAGAAGATCATGGCTGATCATTCCCTCGGTACCCCTTTCCTGCTTTCTCTCCATACCCCTTGATCCCTTTAGCCGTAAGGGCCATGTCTAACTCCCTCTTGAATATATCCAATGAACTGGCATCAACAACTCTCTGTGGCAGGAAATTCAACAGGTTAACAACTCTCTGAGTGAAGAAGTTCCTCCTCATCTCAGTCCTAAATGGCCTACCCCTTATCCTTGGACTGTGACCCCTGGTTCTGGACTTCCCCAACATCGGGAACATTCTTCCCGCATCTAACCTGTCCAGTCCCGTCAGAATCTTATGCGTTTTTATGAGATCCCCTCTCATCCTTCTAAACTCCAGTGTATAAAGGCCCAGTTGATCCAGTCTCTCCTCATATGTCAGTCCAGCCATCCCTGGAATCAGTCTGGTGAACCTTCGCTGCACTCCCTCAATGGCAAGAATGTCCTTCCTCAGATTAGGAGACCAAAACTAAACAAAATATCCCAGGTGAGGCCTCACCAAGGCCCTGTACAACTGCAGTAAGACCTCCCTGCTCCTATACTCAAATCCCCTAGCTATGAAGGCCAACATGCCATTTGCCTTCTTTACCGCCTGCTGTACCTGCATGTCAACCTTCAATGATTGATGAACCATGACACCTAGGTCTCGTTGCACCTCCGCTTTCCCTAATCTGCCGCCATTCAGATAATATTCTGCCTTCATGTTTTTGCCCCCAAAGTGGATAACCTCACATTTATCGACATTATACTGCATCTGCCATGCATTTGCCCACTCACCTAACCTGTCCAAATCACCCTGCAGCCTCTTAGTGTCCTCCTCACAGCTCACACCGCCACCCGGTTTAGTGTCATCTGCAAACAGTAGTAGTGATGTTGGGGAGGGCATCAAACAGGAAATTAGGGGTGCATGCAATAAAGGTGCAGCAGTTATAATGGGTGACTTTAATATGCACATAGATTGGGCTAGCCAAACTGGAAGCAATACGGTGGAGGAGGATTTCCTGGAGTGCATAAGGGATGGTTTTCTAGACCAATATGTCGAGGAACCAACTAGGGGGGAGGCCATCTTAGACTGGGTGTTGTGTAATGAGAGAGGATTAATTAGCAATCTCATTGTGCGAGGCCCCTTGGGGAAGAGTGACCATAATATGGTGGAATTCTGCAATAGGAAGGAGAATGAAACAGTTAATTCAGAGACCATGGTCCAGAACTTAAAGATGGGTAACTTTGAAGGTATGAGGCGTGAATTGGCTAGGATAGATTGACGAATGATACTTAAGGGGTTGACTGTGGATGGGCAATGGCAGACATTTAGAGACCGCATGGATGAATTACAACAATTGTACATTCCTGTCTGGCGTAAAAATTAAAAAGGGAAGGTGGCTCAACCGTGGCTATCAAGGGAAATCAGGGATAGTATTAAAGCCAAGGAAGTGGCATACAAATTGGCCAGAAATAGCAGCGAACCCGGGGACTGGGAGAAATTTAGAGCTCAGCAGAGGAGGACAAAGGGTTTGATTAGGGCAGGGAAAATGGAGTACGAGAAGAAGCTTGCAGGGAAAATTAAGGCGGATTGCAAAAGTTTCTATAGGTATGTAAAGAGAAAAAGGTTAGTAAAGACAAACGTAGGTCCCCTGCAGTCAGAATCAGGGGAAGTCATAACGGGGAACAAAGAAATGGCAGACCAATTGAACAAGTACTTTGGTTCGGTATTCACTAAGGAGGACACAAACAACCTTCCAGATATAAAAGGGGTCAGAGGGTCTAGTAAGGAGGAGGAACTGAGGGAAATCTTTATTAGTCGGGAAATTGTGTTGGGGAAATTGATGGGATTGAAGGCCGATAAATCCCCAGGGCCTGATGGACTGCATCCCAGAGTACTTAAGGAGGTGGCCTTGGAAATAGCGGATGCATTGACAGTCATTTTCCAACATTCCATTGACTCTGGATCAGTTCCTATCGAGTGGAGGGTAGCCAATGTAACCCCACTTTTTAAAAAAGGAGGGAGAGAGAAAACAGGGAATTATAGACCGGTCAGCCTGACCTCAGTAGTGGGTAAAATGATGGAATCAATTATTAAGGATGTCATAGCAGCGCATTTGGAAAATGGTGACATGATAGGTCCAAGTCAGCATGGATTTGTGAAAGAGAAATCATGCTCGACAAATCTTCTGGAATTTTTTGAGGATGTTTCCAGTAAAGTGGACAAAGGAGAACCAGTTGATGTGGTATATTTGGACTTTCAGAAGGTTTTCGACAAGGTCCCACACTAGAGATTAATGTGCAAAGTTAAAGCACATGGGATTGGGGGTAGTGTGCTGACGTGGATTGAGAACTGGTTGTCAGACAAGAAGCAAAGAGTAGGAGTAAATGGGTACTTTTCAGAATGGCAGGCAGTGACTAGTGGGATACCGCAAGGTTCTGTGCTGGGGTCCCAGCTGTTTACATTGTACATTAATGATTTAGACAAGGGGATTAAATGTAGTATCTCCAAATTTGCGGATGATACTAAGTTGGGTGGCAGTGTGAGCTGCGAGGAGGATGCTATGAGGCTGCAGAGTGACTTGGATAGGTTAGGTGAGTGGGCAAATGAATGGCAGATGAAGTATAATGTGGATAAATGTGAGGTTATCCACTTTGGTGGTAAAAACAAAGACACAGACTATTATCTGAATGGTGACAGATTAGGAAAAGGGGAGGTGCAACGAGACCTGGGTGTCATCGTACATCAGTCATTGAAGGTTGTCATGCAGGTACAGCAGGCGGTTAAGAAAGCAAATGACATGTTGGCCTTCATAGCGAGGGGATTTGAGTACAGGGGCAGGGAGGTGTTGCTACAGTTGTACAGGGCCTTGATGAGGCCACACCTGGAGTATTGTGTACAGTTTTGGTCTCCTAACTTGAGGAAGGACATTCTTGCTATTGAGGGAGTGCAGCGAAGATTCACCAGACTGATTCCCGGGATGGTGGGACTGACCTATCAAGAAAGACTGGATCAACTGGGCTTGTATTCACTGGAGTTCAGAAGAATGAGAGGGGACCTCATAGAAACGTTTAAAATTCTGATGGGTTTAGACAGGTTAGATGCAGGAAGAATGTTCCCAATGTTGGGGAAGTCCAGAACCAGGGGTCACAGTCTAAGGATAAGGGGTAAGCCATTTAGGACCGAGATGAGGAGAAACTTCTTCACCCAGAGAGTGGTGAACCTGTGGAATTCTCTACCACAGAAAGTAGTTGAGGCCAATTCACTAAATATATTCAAAAGGGAGTTAGATGAAGTCTTTACTACTCGGGGGATCAAGGGGTATGGCGAGAAAGCAGGAATGGGGTACTGAAGTTTCATGTTCAGCCATGAACTCATTGAATGGCGGTGCAGGCTAGAAGGGCTGAATGGCCTGCTCCTGCACCTATTTTCTATGTTTCTATGTTTCTATGTTACACTCAATTCCTTCATCCAAATCATTAATGTATATTGTAAATAGCTGGGGTCCCAGCACTGAGCCCTGCGGCACTCCACTAATCACTGCCTCCCATTCCGAAAAGGACCCGTTTATCCCGACTCTCTATTTCCTGTCTGCCAACCAATTCTCTACCCACGCCAGTACATTATCTCCAATACCATGTGTTTTTATTTTTTACACAAATCTGTTATGTGGGTCCTTGTCAAAAGCCTTTTGAAAGTCCAAATACACCACATCCACTGGTTCTCCCTTGTCCACTCTGCTGGTTACATCCTCAAAAAATTCCAGAAGATTTGTCAAGCATGATTTCCCTTTCATAAATCCACATTGACTTGGACCGATCCTGTCACTGCTTTCCAAATGCGCTGCTATTTCATCTTTAATAATTGATTCCACCATTGTTTGATTACACCATTTTAATATTTGATGGTTCACTTAAAGTTCCCTAGTACCTTTACAGCTGGGGGTCAGTGCTGTCCACTGTCCATTAGCTCGACACTGAAGACTGTCTGACCCATTTAGTACAAATCCTTCAGCACAGCTAAAGTCACACGCTGAGTTGTAACTGAAGTCTCCAATGGGATGGGAGCAGTTCACGGTCCCTCGTTCAGGCTGTGTCAGTGTCTGACAGGTTACAGCTGAAATACAAGTTTTAAATTCACTAAACATCTTGAAAGATAAGGCTCGTATACTTGTATAAATATATATAGTTTCAATTACCAGATTGAAAATGAGAAACCAGTGTTTACTTCAACATTTAATATTACATATTTAAAAATGAGGATTTATGGAAAGTTGCTCAGTACCTTTACAGCTGGGAGTTTCTGCTGTCCACTGTCCATTGGCTTGACACTGAAGCTTGTCTGACCCATTCAGTACAAACCCTTCAGTGCAGTTAAAGTCACACGTTGAGTTATAACTGAAGCCTCCAATGGGATGGGTGCAGTTTATCACCCCTCGTTCAGGCTGTGTCAGTGTCTGACAGCTTTCAGCTGAAATACAAGTTTGAATTTCAATGTTAATTTATAAAGATGAAACATACTTTTTAATATGTATAAATAGCTTACATTATTCTAGAAATGGGATCATTTTTTACTGAAAAGTTCTGCACACATCACAAGTGTGTGTTCATTTGATGCAGTACAATACCTGTACACATAGGGGTCGGTGCTGTCCATTGTCCAGAAGCTCCACACTCCAGATTGTGTGATCCCGTTAATATAAATCCTTCAGCACAGTTAAAATCACACAATGACCTGTAACTGAAGTCTCCAATGGGATGGGAGCAGTTATAGGTTCCTCTGGCTGGACTCCTCAGCATATCACACTTCATGGCTGGAATATTAATGACACTATTTACGCTGGTTCTATTTACACATAAACGACAAAGGCGAATAGTCAATTGGAAACTAGGATGTTGCCTGATTTTCCTGGATTGCCCCAACTCACAAAATGATGTCATATGGTGGAAGTGGTAGAATTCATCTCATCTTGTGATTGGCAGCCATGTGTCTGACGTCATGGAATTCTGCTTCTCTTTATAAATTGTTCTCTAAAATTCAGAACTCTGGTGAAGAACATCCCATTCGTAATTAGTCTGTTCCTCAGCAATGTTACTGAAATCCATGAAGAACAAAACCTGATGGTTTAGTGAGTAAAGAGCCATACTAAGCCATACAGACTTGGAAGTCCCAGGTCTGATCCTCAGTCTGCACTGAGTTAACTGATCTAATCTGTGATGGCAGAAGGTTTGTTACTCTTGACTGCAATGCCCTGGGCTAGGAAGAGTTAAAAATCAGGCCCTACAGGAAAATATGTGGGCTCATGATAGATGAAGACACATTTGGGCTCATGTGATGTTCTCTATAGTCAAATAGGCTGGAGTCACCACCTAGGTTCACAGACTAAGAATGGCAGATGAGCCTTCTGTCCAACTGCCCACACCCATGTCTACAGCCAGTTTTGGAGTCATGTGAGGGGAGTTCCCGGGCCACCCTGGAAATTCTGGCCAGTATGCCCGACTAATCCAGTAATGAAAGGCTCAACAGGCATCGTAACTTTTACTGAAAAGTTCTTCACATGTGACAAATATGTGTTCATTTGATGCAGTACAATACCTGTACACATGGGTACCTGTGCAGTCTTTCTATATGTCATGTATAGATGCTTGGGGTCACTAGACACCAGGGGGCGCCACTGTCGGAGGTCATCGGGCTGTATGCGTGTGTGTGCGGGCCCTGGTGTATAAGTGCTGGTACCATGTCTTGAAGTCACTTTGGGCGTGAATAAAGTAAACCAGGTTTACACATGAGTGAGTTTACAGGAACATGTCTTTTGAGTCATTATATACATAACATTTGGCGATGAGGTAACTTAAGAACCTTCTCATGCACAATGGGCACTATTGGAATTCTGGAGAGATTCGTGGATGGTGAGGATTGGGCAGATTTTATCGACCACCTGGATCATTATTTTGTGGCCAACAACATGGCGGGAGACAATGACGCAGTTAGGCGCCGGGCGGTTTTACTCACTGTTTGTGGTTCAAGAATATATGGTCTCATGAAGAATCTGCTCTCGCCTACACTTCCAACGGATAAAGAATAGAAGGATTTGTGTGCTTTGATACGTGACCATCTCAAGCCAAACGAGGGGATCATCATATCACGCTATCGCTTCTACACACATGTTCGTGCTGAGGACCAGAATGTGTCGGGATTCGTTGTCGACCTGCGACGTCTTGCTGAGCTGTGTAAGTTCAGGACCGTGTTGCGAGATTTCTTCGTTATTGGCATCAACCATGATGTGATTCTCCGGAACTTACTGGCTGCAGAGATGCTGGATTTGAGCAAGGCCATCACGACTGCCCAGGCATGCATGACAACTGATGATAATTTGAGGCAGATATCATCAAAAAGTTGTAGCTCCAAGACAAGTACTGTGAACAAGATTGCGTCGTTTTCTGGCAGAGCTGCTTATGGCAGGGCCTACTCGACTGCTCATGAGAAACCTGTAGCTGCTCAAAGTCCACCAACTGGTACGAATCCTATTTCACCCTGTTGGCGTTGTGGGGGCAATCATCGACCTCATCAGTGTCAGTTTAGGCAGTACATCTGTAACGGCTGTTCCAAAGTGGGGTATCTTCAGAGAATGTGCCCACAGCTGAGAAAGCGTGCTGCCGCTCATCACATTTGTGATGATGACCAGTCCAGTGCTGGCCCGGATGCACAACCCGAGGAGGAAGTGTATGGTCTGTATTCGTTCTTGGGAAAGAGCCAACCAATAATGGTTAATGTGAAACTGAATGGCGTGCCGGTATCGATGGAGCGGGACATGGGTGCGAGTCAGTTGATAATGAGCTAAAGGATATTCGACAAGCTGTGGGACACTGAGGCGGTGAAGCCTAAGCTGAGTCCAGTCAATGCCAAGTTGCGTAACTCATACCGGTGATTGGCAGTGCAGTTGTCAAGGTGTCATATGATGGTGTGGTTCATGATCTTCTGTTATGGATCATCTCAGGCAGTGGTCCAACGCTGTGCAGCAGGAATTGGCTCAAGAAAATCAAGTGGAATTAGAACGATATTAAAGCATTGTCATTGGTGAATGACACTTCATGTGCTCAAGTGTTGAAGAAGTTTCCTTCTTTGTTTGAACCGGGCATTGGAAATTTTATGGGAGCCAAGGTGCAGATTCATCTGGATTCAGATGCAAAGCCTGTCTATCATAAAGCTCGGTCTGTTCCCTATATGATAAGGGAGAAGGTTGAAATTGAGCTTGACAGATTCCAACATGAAGGGGTCATATCACCGGTTGAGTTTAACGAATGGGCCAGTCCTATTGCTCCTGTGTTGAAGAGTGATGGCACTGTCAGGATTTGTGGAAACTACAAGGTTACGATTAACCGATTTTTGAAACAGGATCAGTATCCGTTACCTAGAGCTGATGACCTATTCGCCATGCTAGCTGGTGGAAAGTCATTCACTAAACTGGATCTGACGTTGGCCTATATGACACAGGAGCTTGTCGACACTTCGAAGAAACTTACCTGCATCAACTCCCACAAAGGACTGTTTGTCTACAACAGGTGTCTTTTTGGAATTCGTTCGGCTGCAGTCATATTTCAGAGGAATATGGAAAGTCTACTGAATCCATTCCTAGAACTGTCATGTTTCAAGATGACATTCTGGTCACAGGTCGCGACACTGCTGAACATCTGAACAACCTTGAGGAAGTTCTACATCGACTGGACAAAGTGGGACTCAGGCTGAAATGTTCAAAGTGTGTCTTCATGGCACCTGAAGTTAAATTCCTTGGAAGGAAGATTGCTGCTGATGTCATCAGGCCTATGGATTTGAAAGCCAAGGCCATCAAAAATGCACCCAGGCCTCAGAATGTGACGGAGCTGCATTCATTCCTTGGGTTACTCAATACTTCGGTAATTTTTTACCCAGATAGAGCACTTTACTAGAGCCACTGCACATGCTGCTCAGAAAAGGCGACAACTGGGTCTAGGGTGTATCTCAAGATAGAGCTTTTGAGAAAACTAAGAATCTGCTCTGTTCAAACAAGCTGCTGGTTCACTATGATCCGTGTAAATGTCTTGTATTGGCCTGTGATGCCTCATCATATGGGGTTGGCTGTGTACTCCAACAAGCAAATGAGTCGAGTAAACTACAACCTGTTGCATATACTTCGAGAAGTTTGTCAAAAGTGGAAAGAACGAACAGTATGGTAGAAAAAGAAGCTTTGGCCTGAGTGTATGTGGTAAAAAAATGCATCAGTACCTGTTTGGTCTTCGGTTTGAACTTGAAACGGATCACAAGCCACTCATTTCATTGTTTTCGGAAAACAAAGACATCAATACCAATGCATCGTCCCGCATTCAGAGATGGGCGTTGATGCTGTCTGCCTATGATTATGTTATTCGTCACAGACCGGGCACTGAGGACTGTGCAGATGCACTGAGTCGTCTGCCTTTGCCCACACCAGATATAGAGATGCCTCAACCTGAAGATCTACTGTTAGTAATGGAGGCTTTTGAGAGTGAAGGTACCCCTATCGCTGCTCAACAAGTTAGGATCTGGACCAGCCATGACCCTATTTTATCGGTTGTAAAACGTTGTGTCGTCAGTGGTGATTGATCTGCAATACCCATGGAGATGTGTGATGAGACCGAACCTTACAACCGTCGCAAAAAAGTGAACTGTCCATTCAGTCAGATTGTCTACTGTGGGGCAATCGTGTTGTTATGCCCAAGAAAGGCAGAGAAAAATTTGTACGTGAACTACATAGCACTCATCCTGGCATTGCATAATGAAAGCCATTGCCAGGACTCATGTTTGGTGGCCTGGAATTGACTCTGATTTGGAATCATGTGTACATCAGTGCAATACTTGCATGTAGTTAAGTAAAGTACCGCTGAGTCTTTGGTCGTGCCCATCTAAACCATGGTCGAGGATACACATCAATTTTGTGGGCCCTTTCCTGGGAAAGATGTTTTTTGTTGTGGTGGATGCATATTCAAAGTGGATAGAGTGTATTATTATGTCATTCAGTACGTCCACAGATACCATTGAGAGTCTTCGTGTCATGTTTGCTACTCAGGGTTTGCCTGACATTGTTGTGAGTGACAACGGATCTTGCTTCACAAGAGTTCATGAAACTCAATGGTATTAAACATGTGAGGTCAGCCCCATTCAAATCTGCTTCTAATGGTCAAGCAGAGCGTGCTGTTCAAACGATCAAGCAGAGCATGAAATGTGTAACTCAGGGTTGACTGCAGACTCATTTGTCACGCATATTGCTTAGTTACAGGATAAGACCTCACACGCTTAACGGGGTCTCCCCTGCTGAACTACTGATGAAGAGAAGTCTCACGACCAAACTCTCTCTTGTTCATCCTGATTTGAATGATCGTGTTGAAAACAGACGTCAAAGTCAGCAATTGTATCATGATCGTGCTGCTGTGTCACGTGATATTTCAGTCAATGATCCGAATTATGTATTGAACTGTGGTCAAAGTCCAAAGTGGATTGCCGGTACTGTCACAGCCAAGGAGGGTAACAGAGTGTTTATTGTCATGCTCATGAATGGGCAAACTTACAGGAAACATGCTGATCAAGTAAAACTATGGCACACGGATGAACTGGAACAGCTTGAGGAAGATGCCGTCAGTGACCAACCAACCAATGGTCATTCTTCAGAGGACTTTGCTGTCATTACCGAACCTGGACTTTCAGTCCCTGACATGGTCATTACCATTCCCATCAGATTGGCTACTCAGCCTCCAGTCATAACTGACTCAGAACGCTCGTCCAGAACTGGAGTTGAACTGAAACGATCAACTCGTGAGCGGAAAGCCCCAGACCGTCTTAATTTGTAAAGAGACGGATACTAAGATCTCGAAGGGGGATGTTGTCATGTATTGATGCTTGGGGTCACTAGACACCAGGGGGGCGCCACTGTCGGAGGTCAGTGGGCTGTACACGCATGTTGTCGGGCCCTGGTATATAAGTGCTGGTACCATGTCTTGTCGTCACTTTGGGCGCAAATAAAGTGGACCAGGTTTACACCTGAGTGAGTTTACAGTAACCAGTCTTTTGCGTCATTATATACATAACATTATACAGTTTACATTTGAAAGAAAAATGATTCACCTATCCACCTATTTCGTGGATAACACATTTCTAGAAGTAGTCACCCCGCAGCTTAAGAGTGTGCAGGCAGAGAGGAAGTGGGTGACCGCCAGACAGAAGAGGAGGACCAGGCAGGTATTACAGGAGTCCCTGAGTGCATCTCACTCTCCAACCAGTATTCTATTCTGAGTACTGGTGGGGGCAATGAGTACAGCCAGAGCCAAGTCCATGGCACCACGGGTGGCTCAGCTGCACAGGGTGGGGAGGAAGAAGAGTGGAAGAGCAATAGTGGTAGGGGATTTGATAGTTAGGGGAACAGACAGGCATTTCTGCAGCCGCAGACGTGACTCCAGGATGGTATGTTGCCTCCCTGGTGCCAGGGTCAAGGATATCACGGCACGGCTGCAGGGCATTCTGGGGGGCGGGGAGTGGGGGAGGGTGAACAGCCAGAAGTTGTGGTCCATATCGGTACCAATGACAGGTAGAAAGAGGGATGAGGTCCTGCAAGCAGATTTTAGAGAGCTAGGAGAAAGATTAAAAAGCAGGACCTCAAAGGTAATAATCTCCAGATTACTCCCAGTATCACGTGGTATTGAGTACAGAAATAGGAGGACAGGACAGATGAATGTAGGGCTGGAAGGACGTTTCAGGAGGGCGGGCTTTCGATTCCTGAGGCATTGGGACTGTTTCTGGGGGAGGTGGGACCTCTATAAGCTGGACGGGTTGCAGCTTATACAGCTTCAACAGAGCCGGGACCAATATCCTTGTGGAGTGGGGTGGGGGGGGGGGGGGGGCGGGGTTGCTAGAGCTGTTGGGAAGGGTTTAAACTAGCTTAGCAGGGGGATGGGAGGATGGGAACCTGAGAATAGATTCAGTAGGGAAAGAAGCAAAGCTGGAATTGGAAAACAAAAAAATAGAAAGCGAATTTGGAAGACAGAGGAAACAAGGGCTAGAAAATAGACAACAGGAAGTTTGGCAGTGCCAAATGGTATATACTTCAATGCAAGGAGTATAGGGAATAAGGCAAATGATCTGAGAGCACAGATAGACACTTGGGAGTATGATATTAAAGCTATTACTGAGACATGGCTGAAAGAAGGGCAGGTATGGCAGCTCAACATTTCTGGTTACAGGGTTTTCAGACGGGATAGAGAGGGGGGTCAAGAAGGAGGGGGTGTTGTGGTATTGCTTAAAGAAACAATTACAGATGTGAAGAGGGATGATATGTTGGAAGGATCATCAAATGAGGCCATATAGGTCGAATTGAAGAACAAAAAAGGGACGATCATACCACTGGGAGTGTGCTATAAACCCCCAATCAGTCAGAGGGAGATAGAAGAGAAAATATGTAGGCAAATTTCCAGAAGTACAAAAACTATAGGGCAGTAATAGTAGGGGATTTCAACTGCTCTAATATTAACTGGGATAAAATTAATGTGAAAGGAATAGAGGGTACAGAATTCCTAAAATACATTCAGGAGAACATTTTTAGCCAGTATGTAGCAAGCCCAACAAGGGAGGGGGCAGTTCTGAACTTAGTTCAAGGGAATGAAGCTGGGCAGGTGGAAGGGGTATCAGTGGAAGAGCATTTTGGTGCTCGTGATCATAATTTAGTTAGATTTAGGGTAATTATGGAAAAGAACAACGATAGACCAAGAATAAAAGTTCTCAATTGGAGATAAGCCAATTTTGATAAGCCTAGAGGTGATTTAGCCATAGTGGGCTGGAAACAGCTACTTGAAGGTAAATCAGTGTCAGAGCAGTGGCAGGCATTCAAGGAGGAGATCTGAAGGGTTCAGAGCAAGTATGTTCCCTAAAGAAAAAGGGTTGGACTAACAAATCTAGTGCCCCTTGGATGTCAAGGGACATACAGGATAGGATAAAGAAAAAAAGGAGGGTTATGACAGATACCGAGGGCTAAATACAGCAGACACTCGAAAGTCCAGGGGTGAAATTTAAAAAAAAATTAGGAAAGCAAAGAGAGAGCATGAAAAAATGTTGCCAAGTAAAATCAAGGAAAAAGATGTTTTATAATACATTAAGAGCAAGAGGATAAATAAAGAAAGAATATAGCCTATTAGAGACCACAATGTTATCTGTGTGTGGAGGCGGAACACGTGGGTATGGTTCTAAATGAATACTTTGCGTCTGTTTTCACCAATGAGAGGGGTGATGCAGACATTGCAATCAGGGAGGAGGAGTGTGAAATATTAGATGAAATAAACAGTGAGAGAGGAAGTATTAAGCTGTTTAGGAGCTTTGAAAGTGGTTAAATCCACTTAAATGTATCCCATGCTGTTAAGAGAAACAGAAGTGAAAATAGCAGAGGCTCTGACCATCATTTTCCAATCCTCTCTGGCTACAGGTGTGTTGCCGGAGGACTGGAGGACTGCTAACGTGGTACCTTTGTTTAAAAAGGGAGAAAGGTATAGGCCAATTCGCCTAACTTCGGTGGTGGGAACATTATTGGAAAAAATTCTGAGAGACAGGATAAATCTTTGTTTAGAAAGATATGGATTAATCAAGGACAGTCAGCATAGATTTGTTAAAGGAAGGTCATGTCTAACTAACTTGAATGAATTTTTTGAGGAGGTAACACATAGGGTCGATGTGGGTAGTGCATTTGATGTCGTGTCTATGGATTTTAGCAAGGCTTTTGATAAGGTTCCACGTGGCAGACTGGTCATGAAAGTAAAAGCCCATAGAATCGAGGGCAAAGTGGCAAGTTGGATCCTAAATTGGCTCAGAAGTAGTAAGCAAAGGGTAATGGTTGATGGGTGTTTTTGTGACTGGAAGGCTGTTTCCAGTGGGATTCCACAGGGCTTAGTGCTGGGTCCCTTGCTTTTTGTGGTATATATCAATGATTTAGACTTGAATGCAGACATTAAATGGTAGGACATTGAGAAGAGTAGAAGGACAAAGGGACCTTGGAGTGCATGACCACAGATCCCTGAAGGTAGTTAAGAAGGCATACTGAATATTTGCCTTTATTAGCCGAGGCATAGAATACAAGAGCAGGGAGGTTATGCTTGAACTGTAAAAAAACACTAGTTAGGATGCAGCTAGAGTACTGCGTACAGTTCTGGTCACCACATTACAGGAAAGATGTGATTGCACGAGAGAGGGCCCAGAGGAGATTTACGAGTATATTGCCTGGACTGGAGAATTTTAGCTCTGAGGAAAGTTTGGATGGGCTGGTTTTGTTTTCTTTGGAACAGAGGAGACTGAGGGAAGAACTTATTGAGGTATGTAAAATTATGAGGGGTCTAGATATGGTAGATAGGAAGGACCTATTTCCCTGAGCAGAGGGGTCAACAACCAGGGGGCATAGTATTAAAGTAATTGGTAGAAGGTTTAGAGGGGTTTTGAGGGGAAATGTCTTCACCCAGAGGGTGGTGGGGGTCTGGAACTCACTGCCTGAAAGGGTAGTAGAGGCAGAAACCCTCACCACATGTAAAAGGTACTTGAATGTGCACTTGAAGTGCCGTAACCTACAGGGCTATGGACCAAGATCTGGAAAATGGGATTAGGCTGGATAGCTCTTTGTTGCCGGCTCAGACACAATGGGCCAAAATGGCCTCCTTCCACGCTGTAAATTTCTATGATTTTATGATTCTACCCACAGCCCCTCACAGGGAATAGGGAGAAAGCTACAGTGACAGTGATTGTTAGGTGCATACATTACCTTTGCAAGTAGGGGCCTTTGCTGTCCATTGTCCAGACACATCACATTCAAGCCAGTTTGTTCCAGACAACAGAAATCCTTCAGTGCACCAAAAGTCACACGTTGAGCTGTAGCTAAAGTCTCCAATGGGATGGGAGCAGTTCATCGCTCCACGTTCAGGCTGTGTCAGTTTCTCGCATTTTATGACTGAAACAGAAGTTTGCAGTTTTGTTATTTAAAACAGTCCTTTGCATGAGAAACAAAATTTTTCTTACATAGCTTAAAAAATTATCCTTTTTGTGCATTAAGTATCTTTCTTTGTACCCTCACTTCGAAGCTTGTTTTTTCTACCCCAATAACAGTAAAACTAAATGCTAATTTGATTTATCCTGGGTTAAAAACACTCAGATACCCTTCATGTTCCACGGGGAATTGGGGTAGGGAATAGGATAGACATTGGGGTGGGGTATAGGGTAGACACTGGGGTGGAGCGTAGGGTAGACACTGGGGTGGGGAATACGGTAGACACTGGGGTGGGGTATAGGGTAGACACTGGGGTAGGGAATGTGGTAGACACTGGGGTGGGGTATAGGGTAGACACTGAGGTGGGGAATACAGTAGACACTGGGGTGGAGAATGCGGTAGACACTGGGGTGGGGAATGTGGTAGACACTGGGGTGGGGTATAAGGTAGACACTGGGGTGGGGAATACGGTAGACACTGGGGTGGGGAATACGGTAGACACTGGGGAATAGAGTAGATTGCAGTTAGTTTGCCTTAAGTTTCAATCAAAAACAAAAATTGACAAAAGAATTGCTTTCTCCTCAATCTGCTTTACTTAAAGCTCCATTTCTGTTTTTCCTGTTCCTTGTCAGAGGAGCACATATGTGTTGTCTCTCCGATTCCTCATCACTCTTTCTGGATCACTTGTTTTGCTAAATTACACATAAGCAACCTACTGTAACTTGATCATTTTGGAATTTGTTGCTGCCCGTTTCTCAAGCCCGACTATGAAAAGACAACACCTAACTTGTAGTAAGAAGACCAATAAAGATGCATACCTAATAAGTATTACATAAGAACATAAAAAATAGGAGCAGGAGTTGGCCATTCGGCCCTTCGAGCCTGCTCCACCATTCAATAAGAAAACGGCTGATCTTTTACCTCAGCTCCACTTTCCCACCCTATCCCCATATCCCTTGACTTCCTTAGTATCCAAAAATCTATCAGTCTCTGTCTTAACTATACTCAATGACTAAGAATCCACAGCCCCCTAGGGTAGAGAGTTCTAAAGATTCACAACCTTCTCCCCATCTCAGTCCTAAATGACCGACCCCTTATTCTGAGACTGTGACCCCGAGTTCTAGATTCCCCAGCCAGGGGAAACATCCTCCCAGCATCTACCATGTCAAGCCCCTTAAGAAGTTTATATATTTCAATGAGATCGCCTCTCATTTTTCTAAACTCTCGGGAATATAAGCCTAATCTACTCAATTTCTCCTCTAAGGACAATCTCTTCATCCCAGGAATCAATCTAGTGAAATTTCATTGCACTCCCTCCATGGCAAGTATATCCTTCCTTAGGCAAGGAGACAAAAACTGTACACCGTATTCAAGGTGTGGTCTCACCAAAGCCATGCATAATTGCAATAAGACTTCTTAACTCTTAAACTCAAATCTCTTTGTAATAAAGTCTAATGTACAATTTACTTTTCTAATTGCTTGCTATATGTGCATGTTAACTTTATGGGATGTGTGTACAAGGATACCCAGGTCCCTCTGAATACCAGTATTTCTCAGTCTCTCACCTTTTAAAAAATATATTCCACTTTTCTATTTTTCCGACCAAAATGTCTAATTTCACATTTCTCCACATTATATTCCTTCTGCCATGTTCTTGCCCACTCACTTAGCCAGTCTATATCCCTTTGCATCCTCCTCACAGCTTACTTTCCCAACTACCTTTGTATCGTCAGCAAACTTGGATACATTACACTCGGTCGCCTCACCAAAGTCACTGATATAGGTTGTAAATAGCTGAGGCCCAAGCACTGATTCTAGTTATAGCCTGCCAATCCAAAATTACCCATTTATTCCTACTCTCTGTTTTCTGTCCATTACCTGAAGCAAGCTTCGAAGACTATTACAGAACTGGGACATTTTGTATGAGGTGGGTTGTCTCATCTCTACTTTACATGGGGAAATGTAAGGAGTAGAAATTCACCACACCCAAAACCTGGCGCACCTACCGTTCTCAAAGTATTTTTACCGTCGTGTCAGACGAGGTGGATTCTAGATCGATTTTCAGCTCTTTGGTAATTTTTTTTGAGCGGACCGAAAGTCGGTCATAATGGGGGCGGAAGTGCGGCGGTAAGTACTCTAGAGGGGCGGAAGTGGGGGCGGGACGGAGTCTCTGCCACTGTCAGTCAGCAGCAGAGCATGTTCACATGAGTGCATGTGTGCGTAACCATGTCTCTCCCTTGTCCCGCCTCTGTTAAAACTGGAAGTGGGTGGGTTGAAGGCGGGTTCTAATCGGATTTAGCTTTTTAACACTTTAACTTCCCAACTGATCCCAACCCACCCATTTTTGGGAGTTAAAATTCTCCCCATTATTCCAATGGATCTCTGGAACAGATGCCCTAAGAAGAAGTGGAAGAAGATAACATTAATTAATTCGATGCAAATGAAAGAGATTTCTTTCAGAAAAATAATATTTTGGGATATAGCATATGAGTAATTTGAGGCATGACTTGGCCTGTATTTTGCTGTGAGCGGCGAAGGAACAGCTTTCGCCGTTCACCTCGCATAAAGTTTCCAGAGACTTTTTGCGGGCATGTCAGTGGAGACTTCCAGTCATCCAGCATATATTTGGATTCAGCGCCCTCTAAAGCACATCTGTGACATCTGCACCCAGCATTGAGGCTCTTCAAGCAATCAGATTGAAGAATCCTCACCAAGACACGCAGCCTGCAAAGCAGGAAGTTAAAAACAGAAAATATAAATTATATTTAAATCATTGTACAGGAAGCAAAATATAGTTTTGATCTTACACATGGGATTAAAGGAAAGACATAAAAGAGAAAAATAGTAAAACCATTAAAAATATTTATTTAAATTTTTTTAAATAGGCAACATTAATTTTCTTTTGAGGGAAAGAAACTCCACACTTGTAAAATAAAATTTTCAGGGCCAGAGAGGTTGTTCAGCAGCAATTAGCAGGTACTACATGATTAAAAACTCACTTAGTCCTGATTGTACAAGGCCTAACTTTTTCATCTGTGTTTAGAGTGAGAATAGTGGGTAATTAGCCTAAGTTTAAGCCATCACAGTAGTCGCTGTGTAGATTCCATCGGCAATAAAGGCAATAGCGCACTCTGTGGAGGAACAGACTATCACTGACAGCAACTTCCGGATTTCTGCATTTAACTGCGCATGTGCGGACACCAGAAGTTGCTATCAGATTTACCTAGTAATAACGGCAAGCGCTAACAACTCCAATATTCTTTTATCATGCAAATACCAGGATGGTAGAATGCGAACTAAATGTATCTTGGTCTTTCTTCATCTAAAAATTCTACATTCTTACTATATTCCAGTCTATAATCCTCAGCAATGTTTCATGGATGTAACAACTACAGCAGTTTGGATTTACCCCTTAAGCTAGGCAGTAATCTCTAGTAACTGAGGCATAACATTACAGGACCAATGGCAAATGTGCAACAAAAATCACTGCTTCTAAATATATCGATACATGAGGAATAACATTTCATATTTTTATGTGTTAGCAATAATTTAGAACCAAATCTGTCACATAAATTTTGCTTCTATTTCTTCTAAATTTGAGTGCCATTTCTACACATGTACGGCTTATAGTTGAACAATAGTAACTGTTTATACCCAATTTATTCTACAGCGCTGCCGCCGATGGCAGCATGAACTTCCATGGAAGGACTACAAACTAATGAGGTCCACCTAAAGAGGTAGCTTCCTAATTGCATTATATACAGTGTCATCGCCGGCACCGGCAGCCATCTTTTCTGGCAATCAGTGGCTGAGTGGCTCAGTCTGACAAGAGAGCTCAATAATGCAGGTATGTTTGACCAGATAATTACCGCACAAACCATGACTTATAAACAACAGCTCAAGTTCCAGTGCTATGAAATTTGCAATGTAAATTGGACTTATTCTACAGCACCAATATCCTTGAGCAATTCTGCAATCTCGAAGCAGATCTGGAACATAAATAGGTCATAACGTTGCAGGGTACCTTCACAGGAGGGTATTTGTGTTGTCCAATTTCCAGAAGCTCCACATTGAACCCTGTCTGATCCATTTAATATAAACCCTTCTTCACAGTTGAAGTCACATGTTGCGTTGTAACTGAAGGGTCCAAAGGGATGGGAGCAGTTTATAGTCCCTTGCTCAGGATTCTCCAGTATTGTGCATTTTGCAGCTGAAACAATAATTTAGCGATTTTGATACACATTCAAACTGCTCGGTTTTAACCTTATAAGTTTTGCTTTCTATCCTAAAACACTTTAGGTCACCACCAACATCTATGAAATAAGGATTGACCCCCAACCCTAGTTGTTCTAAATGCATTGAGTTGCTATTGTCAGCTGTATGTAGTCGGCAGCTTTCACCTTCTTACTCCTCCCTCCCCAGTGCCCCAGAAACAGGACAAAATGTGGTAAATTTAAACTTTCAGTAATGGTGCTAAACGAGCAATATCTGATTAGTTGCCTGTTGTCCAATTTTACTTTTCAGAGACTTATTAAGACATACTAATGGAGAGGAAAATCTGGTGGGGTATTTAATGGGCAGTCAATCCAATACCTCCCATTTCTACCATTGCTGAAAGTTACAATTACTCCCCAATGTTGCAAAAACATGCTTTATTATTTTGATAGATGCCTAAACTGAGAATGCAGTCTCCAACGGTTGAGACGTCTAACTGAAAAGGAGGAGTGGATACAAGGTCTCTAAGTTAATAGGCACGAGAGAAACATAGAAACATAGAAAATAAGTGCAGGAGTAGGCCATTCGGCCCTTTCAATGAGTTCATGGCTGAACATGCAACTTCAGTACCCCATTCCTGCTTTCTCGCCATACCCCTTGATCCCCCGAGTAGTAAGGACTACATCTAACTCCTTTTTGAATATATTTAGTGAATTGGCCTCAACAACTTTCTGTGGTAGAGAATTCCACAGGTTCACCACTCTCTGGGTGAAGAAGTTTCTCCTCATCTCGGTCCTAAATGGCTTACCCCTTATCCTAAGACTGTGACCCCTGGTTCTGGAACATTGGGAACATTCTTTCTGCATCTAACCTGTGTAAACGTTTCTATGAGATCCCCTCTCATTCTTCTGAACTCCAGTGAATACAAGCCCAGTTGATCCAGTCTTTCTTGATATGTCAGTCCCGTCATCCCGGGAATCAGTATGGTGCACCTTCGCTGCACTCTCTCAATAGCAAGAATGTCTTTCCTCAAGTTAGGAGACCAAAACTGTACATAATACTCCAGGTGTGGCCTCACCAAGGCTCTGTACAACTGTAGCAACACCTCCCTGCCCCTGTACTCAAATCTCCTCGCTATGAAGGCCAACATGACATTTGCTTTCTTAACCGCCTGCTGTACCTGCATGCCAACCTTCAATGACTAATGTACCATCACACCCTGGTCTCATTGCACCTCCCCTTTTCCTAATCTGTCACCATTCAGATAATAGTCTGTCTCTCTGTTTTTACCACCAAAGTGGATAACCTCACATTTATCCACATTATACTTCATCTGCCATGCATTTGCCCACTCACCTAACCTATCCAAGTCACTCTGCAGCCTTATAGCATCCTCCTCGCAGCTCACACTGACACCCAACTTAGTGTCATCCGCAAATTTGGAGATACTACATTTAATCCCCTCATCTAAATCATTAATGTACAATGTAAACAGCTGGGGCCTCAGCACAGAACCTTGCGGTACCCCACTAGTCACTGCCTGCCATTCTGAAAAGTACCCATTTACTCCTACTCTTTGCTTCCTGTCTGACAACCAGTTCTCAATCCACGGCAACACACTATCCCCAATCCCATGTGCTTTAACTTTGCACATTAATCTCTTGTGTGGGACCTTGTCGAAAGCCTTCTGAAAGTCCAAATACACCACATCAACTGGTTCTCCCTTGTCCACTCTACTGGAAACATCCTCAAAAATTCCAGAAGATTTGTCAAGCATGATTTCCCTTTCACAAATCCATGCTGACTTGGACCTATCATGTCACCTCTTTCCAAATGCGCTGCTATGACATCCTTAATAATTGATTGCATCATTTTACCCACTACCGATGTCAGGCTGAGCGGTCTATAATTCCCTGTTTTCTCTCTCCCTCCTTTTTTAAAAAGTGGAGTTACATTGGCTACCCTCCACTCCATAGAAACTGATCCAGAGTCTATGGAATGTTGAAAAATGACTATCAATGCATCCGCTATTTCCAAGGCCATCTCCTTAAGTACTCTGGGATGCAGACCATCAGGCCCTGGGGATTTATCGGCCTTCAATCCCATCAATTTCCCCAACACAATTTCCCGACTAATAAGGATTTCCCTCAGTTCTTCCTTCTTACTAGACCCTCTGACCCCTTTTATACCTGAAAGTTTGTTTCTGTCCTCCTTAGTGAATACCGAACCAAAGTATTTGTTCAATTGGTCTGCCATTTCTTTGTTCCCCGTTATGACGTCCCCTGATTCTGACTGCAGGGGACCTAAGTTTCTCTTTACTAACCTTTTTCTATTTACATATCTACAGAAGCTTTTGCAGTCCATTTTAGTGTTCCCTGCAAGCTTCCTCTCGTACTCTATTTTCCCTGCCCTAATCAAACCCTTTGTCCTCCTCTGCTGAGTTCTAAATTTCTCCCAGTCCCCGGGTTCGCTGCTATTTCTGGCCAATTTGTATGCCACTTCCTTGGCTTTAATACTATACCTGATTTCCCTTGATAGCCACGGTTGAGCCACCTTCCCTTTTTTATTTTTACGCCAGACAGGGATGTACAATTGTTGTCGTTCATCCATGCGGTCTCTAAATGTCTGCCATTGCCCATCCACAGTCAACCCCTTAAGTATCATTCGCCAATCTATCCTAGCCAATTCACGTCTCATACCTTCAAAGTTACCCTTCTTTAAGTTCTGTACCATGGTTTCTGAATTAACTGTTTAATTCTCCATCCTAATGTAGAATTCCACCATATTATGGCCACTCTTCCCCAAGGGGCCTTGCACAACGAGATTACTAATTAATCCTCTCTCATTACACAACACCCAGTCTAAGATGGCCTCCCCCCAGTTGGTTCCTCGAAATATTGGTCTAGAAAACCATCCCTTATGCACTCCAGGAAATCCTCCTCCACCGTATTGTTTCCAGTTTGGTTAGCCGAATCTATATGCATATTAAAGTCACCCATGATAACTGCTGCACCTTTATTGCATGCACGTCTGATTTCCTGTTTGATGCCCTCCCCAACATCACTACTACTGTTTGGAGGTCTGTACACAACTCCCACTAGCGTTTTCTGCCCTTTGGCATTCCGTAGCTCCACCCATACCGATACCACATTATCCAAGCTAATGTCTTTTCTTACAATTGCATTAATTTCCTCTTTAACCAGCAATGCCACCCCGCCTCCTTTTCCTTTCTGTCTATCCTTCCTAAATGTTGAATACCCTTGGATATTGAGGATCTGCGGGTGAGCGAATGGAGCAGCCGGAGATAAAGCGGCCCGCGAACTCAGAGGGAGCGTGAGCGTCAGGGAGCGAGGTGCAAAAACCTAAAGTGATGTCAGCACAAGGGAAGGAGCTGATTGGTGAGTAGCTAATAATAGTTTTTTTTTAAGTCTATTTCTGTTAAGTTAGTTAATAGTCTATTAAATAGAGGCAAGGCAGGGCACCTCAGTCCCGTGGAATGCACATCTTGTGCCATGTGGAAACTCCAGGACGCTTCCTGTGTCCTGGACAATCACGCAAGCAGGAAGTGTTGTCAGTTAGAGGGGCTCAAGCTCCAGGAAAACCAGCACAGATTTGTTGAAGGTAAATCGTGTTTAACTAATGAGTTTTTTGATGAGGTGACAGAGAGGGTTGATGAGGGCAATGCGGTCAATAAAACACTGGTCCAACCTCAACTGGAGTATTGTGTCCAATCCTGGGCACCACAATTTAGGAAGGATGTGAAGGCCTTAGAGAGGGTGTAGAAAAGATTTACAAGAATGGTTCCAGGAATGAGGGACTTCAGTTACGTGGATAGAATGGAAAAGCTAGAATTGTTCTCCTTAAAACAGAGAATGTTGAGAGGAGATTTGATAGAGGTGTTCAAAATCATGATGGGTCTAGACAGAGTAGATAGAGAGAAACTGTTTCCATTGGTGGATGGGTCAAGAACCAGAAATCACAGATTTAAGGTGATTAGCAGAAGAACCAAAGGCAGCATGAGGAAAAGCTTTTTTACACAATGAGTGGTTAGGATCTGGAATGTATTGCCTGAGAGGGTGGTGGAGGCAGAATCATTTCTGGTTTTCAAAATGGAATTTGCTAAGTATCTGAAGGAAAAAGATTTGTAGGGCTACGGGGAAAGGGCGGGGGAGTGCCGCTTGCTGAAGTGCTCTTGCAGAGAGCTGACATGGGCTCAATGGGCCGAATGGCTTCCTTCTGTGCTGTAATCATTCTATGATTCTACAAAGACTATGTGAGGATTGGAACTTTCAATCTTAGCTGATTCTACATTTGGGGAGGGTGCTATTACAGCTAGCCAGGTGAGGCTCATCTCCATTTTCAAAGGTCTGGAAGTCCCATTATATAACCCGCATTTGATTGGAATTTAACTGGTGGATATATGTTCATATCATTGTGAGGAATTACACTGGAATCTCCCTCAAATAATAGTTTAAAATCTCCTCCATAAAGTAACATTGCAGATTATATTGAATTGCCTGTCATTTAATGACGGATCTTATCAGCAGTGTAAATTTGTAATCTAAAGGAACTTTTTATTTGTGTGGAAAAAAAACTTTCTCAAAAAATGAGTTTGTTCCCCAAATAAGAGCAGATCTGCATTGCTTGTGCCATTTGCCATTATTTGATGGTATTATTTTGCTGGTGTCATAGAGCCTACTGATGTACTCCGAATATTCATTTTTAGATATAACATTTCTCTCTAGGCTAAAGCTACAGCCTTGATGATACAGCCACTTTGGAATACTGACATATTGCACCATGGAATTACAGGAATCCCATTCTAGCCCACGACCTGTCATTTGCAAGTTCCCAATCTCAACCAGATGATCTGGAAAGACACTGAACAGTGGAGAGCAGCTTCCCTCAGTTGGAGGAAAATCCTCAGCTGAGATAATATGAGTTATTTTTGCATACAGTTCACCTGGAGTGATATAGACCGAAGTCCAGGAGGGGAATGTTTACCCGACTGATCTCCCAGTGTAGCAATGTCGCATGTAACAGACTTTATACCAAGGAGGGTGGTTAACCTAAATATATAACAAATATATAAATTTAAAAAGAGAATGCTGGAATATTGCACATGATTATCCATTCCACTTGGCTCACTGTTGCCTCTGAGTCAGAATGTTGCGGGTTCAAAACCTACTTGAGAGATTTGAGCACATTATCGCAGTGCAAGATTGGAGGAATACTGTATTGTCGGAGCTGCTGTCTTTTGGATGAGACGCTCAGTCAAGGCCCAATCTGCCCTATCAGGGAGATTTAAAGGATTCCACGGTACTTTTTGAAAAAGAGCAAGGGAGTTTTTGCCCAGTGTCCTGGCTAACATTTGTCCCTTAACCAACACCACCAAAAACAGATTATCTGGCCATTTAACTCATTGCTGTCTATGGGAACTTGCAGTGGAAGCTCTATTGCTGGGTGGAAGAAGGAAAAGAGACAGGAAAAATATGAATGGGAAAGTGCATAAAAACTATTATGCGGTGAGAGTAGAGCCATTGGGGTAATGGGGCTCTGTCCAATTGAAATTACTGCTGTAATATACTGGGCATTAAAGAAACTAGTAAATTGTGTCACCTTGTGTTACAGAGAATGCACCATGCCATAGTGGACTTCCAACACCACCAAAACAGGTTAACTGGCCATTTACCTCACTGCTGTCTGTGGGACCTAGCTGGATGCAAATTGGTTACAGAATAACAGTGACCAAACTTCAAATACAATTAATTGGCTGTGAAATGCTTTAGGACATCCTGAGGTTGTTAAAGGCACGATATAAATGTGAGGTCTTTCTTCTTTTCATCCCACTACTCATGAAATAAATGGTAGCTTCAGTAATACAATTTCCACATTATCCTTGGAGTTGAGCATTAAGATAGTGTTACTTATTGACCGAGCACAAATGAATCTAAAATTGTATTGTAATCAAATACAAAGAGGAACTTTAATTATTAATATTAATTGCAAATAAAACATATATAGCCAATTATCTCAAATCAAGGTCACATCAGAGAGAGGCATTTTCACATTAGCTATAACAGTAAATATTCTGTGACTGCCTAAAAGTTCAATGAGTGAATAACTAAGTCTTAAAATTAGGAAGACTCCAGGTCCCATTCCCAGTTTGACCTGAATTAGCCCCAGTGCTCCTGAATTGGTGAGCGGAGGGGAAAAGATATGCCACTATCCTGGAAGTAGCATGTGTGTAGACATTGGGAAATGACAGGATTGGTCTGTGATAAACTCGTTTTGTTAAATAGCTCACTGATTAGGATCACACATTAAGAATGGCCACTTGGGTAAGATACCAGAAGGCTACCAATAACTGGGGAACTGTACCCCAGTGTGAATCAATGCCTTTAAAAGAAAAGGAAACAGTGGGGAGAAATGCTGTCTTCATGTTTCAGTCCAGCAACTATTGTTAATAGAAAAGAATAATTCCAGAGTCTATGATACCTTCACAGGTGGGAACCTCTGCTGTCCATTGTCGAGATGCTTGGCACCGAAGATTGCCCAATCCATGCAGTACAAATCCCTCAGTACAGCCGAAGACACATGTTGAATTGTAACTGAAGTCTCCAAAGGGGTTTCTGCAGTTCATGATACCTCGCTTAGGAGTCTTCAGGAACTTACATTGAAGAACTAAAACATGAATTCAAACATGTGTAAAACCGATAAATGAAATTCACTGTACATCAAACATTTTTGAGAAATACTGCAATTATAATTGTTTGGACTTTAACTAATTTATATGAAGCCATCAGAAGCCAGTTCCACTGATGGCTTAGTGGATGAATGCATCATAGAATCATAGAAACATTTCGACACAGAAAGAGGCCATTCAGCCCGTCGTGTCCATGCTGGTTGAAAAAAAGCTAGCCGGCCTAATCCCACCTTCTAGTACTAGGCCCGTAGCCCTGTAGATTACGGCTCTTTAAGTGCATAGCCAAGTACTTTTTAAATGTGATGACGGTTTCTGCCTCTACACCCTTTCAGGCAGTGAGTTCCAGACTCCCACCACCCTCTGGGTGAAAAAATGATTCCTTATCGCCCTTCTAATCCTTTTACCAACTACTTTAAATCTATGACCCCTGGTTATTGACCCCTCTGCTAAGGGAAATAGTTCCTTCCTATCCACTCTATCTAGGCACTTCATAATTTTATACACCTCAATTAAATTTCCCCTCAGCAACCTCTGTTCCAAGGAAAACAACCCAAGCCTATCCAATCTTTCCTCATAGCTAAAGTTTTCGAGACCTGGCAACATCCTTGTAAATCTCCTCTGCACCCTTTCTAGTGCAATCACATCCTTCCTGTAATGTGATGACCAGAACTGTGGACATATACTCCAAGGTCCCGCTGTTCCTCCACACCTTTCAGTATCCTCCCATTTATTGTGTATTCCCTTGCCTTGTTGCCCCTCCCCAAATGCTTTACCTCATACTTTTCCGGATTGAATTCCATTTGCCACTTTTCTGGCCAACTGACCAGTTCATCGATATCTTCCTGCAATTGAGAGCTTTCCTCCTCATTGTCAACCACACGGCCAATGTTTGTATAATCCGAAAAATTTCTTTATCATGCCCCCTACATTTAAGTCTAAATCATTCATTTATACTACAAAAAGTAAGGACACAAGTACTGAGCCCTGTGGAACCACACTGGAAACAGCCTTCCAGTCACAAAAGCACCCCTTAACTATGACCCTTTGCTTCCTGCCACTGAGCCAATTTTTAATCCAATTTGCCACTCTCCCTTGGATCCCATGGGCTTTTGCTTTTTTGATCAGCCTACCATGTTGGACCTTGTCAAAAGTCTTGCTAAAATCCATATAAACTACATCAAACACACTGCCCTCATTGACCCTCCTTGTTATCATCTCAAAGAACTCAATCAAGTTAGTCAGTCACGACATTCCCTGAACAAATCCATGCTGACTGTCCTTGATTACTCTGTCTTTCTAAATGAAGGTTTATACTGTCCCTCAGAATTGATTCCAGTGATTTGTCCGCCACCGACGTTAAACTAACTGGCCTGTAATTGCTCAGTTTATGCCTACTCCCTTTTAAAACAATGGTACAATGTTAGCAGTTCTCCAATTCTCTGACACAACTCCTGTAGCCAGGGAGGATTGGAAAATGATGGTCAGAGCCTCCGCAATTTCCTCCCTTGCTTCTTTTAATAGCTTCAGATATATTTCATCTGATGCTGGTGATTTATCTACTTTCAAGGATGCTAAACCCCTTAATACTTTCTCTCTTACTATATTTATCCTGTCCAATATTTTACTTTCTTCCTCTTGAACTTCAACATCGGCATTGTCCCCCTCTTTTGTGAAGACAGCCCCAAAGTATTAATTTAGTACCTTACGCACACCCTCCGCCTCCACACATTTTGGTCCCTAATAGGTCCTACTCTTTCCTTAGTTATCCTTTAGCTCTTTATGGAATTGTAAAACATATTTGGGTTTTCTTTGATTCTACTTGCCAGTACTTTTTCATGCCCTCTTTTTACTTTCCTAATTTCCTTTTTAATTTCACCCCTGTACTTTCTATACTCTTCTAGGCTTCCTGCAGTATTGAGCTCACAATATATGATACAGGCTTCCCTTTTTTGCCTTATCTTACCCTGTATGCACCCTGTCATCTAGGAGGCACTAAATTTGGCCGTTCTACCCTTTTTCTTTCTGTGAACATGTTTACCCTGAACTCCATATACCTCCCTCTTGAATGCTTCCCACTGATGTACCTTCAAATAACTGTTTCCAGTCCACTTTTTCTAAATCACTTCTCAGCCAGGTAAACTTGGCCTTCCCCCAATTTAGAACCCATATTCCTGTTTTTTTCTTTATCCTTATCCATAATTATGCTAAAATTAACTGAATTATGATCACAGCCACAAAAATGCTCTCCCATTGATACTCCTTCCACCTGCCCAACTTCATTCCCTAACACTAAAATCAGAACTGCTCCCTCTTGTTGGGCTTGCTACGTATTGGCTAAAAAAGTTCTCCAGAATGCAATTTATGAATTCTGTGCCCTCTGTACCTTTTACACTGATAGTATCCCAGTTAATATTAGGGTAATTTAATCCGCCACTATTACTACCCTATTGTTTTTGCACTTGTTAGAAATTTGTCTACACATTTGCTCTTCTATCTCCCTCAGACTGTTGGGGGTCTATAGTACACTCCCAGCCGTGTGGTCACCCCTTTTTTGTTCTTTAGCTTTTTGTTCTTTGTCTGTAAAGTGCTTTGAGACGTCCGGTGGTCTTGAATGGTGCTACATAAATGAAAGTCTTTCTTACTTTCTTTCTTTCTTTCAACTCATATTGCCTCATTTGATGATCCTTCTAACATATCATCCCTCCTCACAGCTGTAATTGCACTCTGTGGTGTGGTTCAGAGCTGGACAGACGATAAAGATATCAGATTGAATTCCTATTCTGTTAGTTGATCTCAGCCAGAGCACCATTTGAACCATTACAATTGGTGTCAGCATCTCTGGACTAGATAGGGGAATAGAATCAGCCAGGATTGCCATTCTTGTTTAATATTCAGTGAGACCTGTTGGGAAGAGCATCTGTGGGGATATCAGGAGAGAATAGGGTCAGATTTAGTCATTATTGACTGTCCAGACTCATACATGAACAATAGAGGTTAGGATGAGATATCAAAAGACTGTCATCACCATAGAGCCATATCCTAGCAAGAGACAGGGAGAAACCTGCGGGAAGAGCCATTAGGACACACAAATCTAGGCTGGTTAACAACAGTTGATCAGCAGGACTGACCTGTCACATAATTGCTATGACCAAAGGTCTTTTTAAAGCTTTGAATGATTCATTGCTCCATTATAATAGCTTAACATTTTAAAACATGTCTGTGGAGAGAACATGTGCTCCTCCTGCTGCAGCTGCATCTGGCCCTTGTCCCCATTCAAGTCCCAAAGCTTGTACTGTACTGCAATCTAGTGTATTTGAAAGTGTACAATTAATGAATTGATGAGGTTAAGAAATGTCTTTTGAATAGTGATTCTGGTGTCAGTTTCATGAATAGTGCCTAATGGTAAGTGTAGAGAACTGATTAGCAATACTTTGAGGAATGGAATTTCATTTTTAAATTTCTTAATAGAGGCCAATTGCCATTTTAAGAAGAACTGATAAACATAACTGTTGCTGCTAACCATTCAGTTATTGACTATACCTTTGCAGATGGGTGTCTTTTCTGTCCATTGCCCAGAAGCTTCACACTGGAGTCTGTCTGACCCCTGTAAGGTAAATCCATCCTTACAGACAAAATCGCATGTTGAGCTATAACTAAAAGGTCTAAAGGGGTCAGAACAGTTCATTAGGAGGCTGTGAGGAATCTTCAGTTCACCGCAATTCACAGCTGCAATAAGAAGTTTTCAGGGGTTAATACATATTGTGTAAGTAAGTCAAATATTTCCCTTAAGTTATGGTATCGAATGTTCTATCAGGCTGCATTGGTCCAGCCTTGAAAACAAGGATAATGTTTTTAAAGTCAATGTGCTGGGATACAGGGAAACCATATAGGTCAGTGATTAACTGGGATTATGCGTGAGCAGATAATAGTGCAGGATAGGATACGAATGGCAGAATCTTGGAGGTGTGGAGGGTGGAGAATGGTAGGCCAGCAAGGAAGACATTTGAGAAATTGAGTCTAGAGCTGACAAAAGGGTTTCACTTGTGGTGGGCCCGAAGGAAGGGCAGAGATGGTTAAAGTCAATGTGCTGGGATACAGGGAATGATAGTAATTGGTGTTGAAGATGGATAGCATGTGGGGTTTGAAGCTCAGCTCCAAGTTCAACAGGATGCCAAGGTTTCCCACAGTCTGTTTCAACTTGGCTAAGTAGCCAGGGTGGGAGGTAGAATCAGTGGCAAGATACCAGTTTACGGCAGAGTTCAAGATTCAAGAATTATGGTTTCAGTCTTCCTGATTTTCAGTTGAATTTTTTTTAGCTCATTGTCAGGCAGCCTGGCAACAGAGGCCATGAGGTTGAGAGAAGCGGTGGAGAGATAGAGTCATTAATATAGATTGTAAATAGTTGAGGTCCCAGCACTGATCCCAGTGGCACCCCACTAGTTACAGTTTGGCAACCTGAAAATGACCCAGTTATCTCGACTCTCTGTTTTCTGTTAGTTAGCCAATCCTCTATCCATGCTAATATATTACCCCCAACCACGTGAGCCCTTATCTTGTGCAGCAACCTTTTATGTGGCACCTTATCAAATGATTTCTACTAGTTCCTCTTTATGCACCCTGCTCGTTACATCCTCAAAGAACTCCAGCAAATTTGTCACACGTGATTTCCCTTTCATAAAACCATGCTGACTCTGCTTGACTGCATTTTGATTTTCTAAATGTCCTGCTACTACTTCCTTAATAATTGACTCCAGCATTTTCCCAATGACAGATGTTAGGCTAACTGGTCTATAGTTTCCTGCTTTCTGTCTCCCTCCTTTCTTAAATAGGGGCATTACATTTGCGGTTTTACAATCCGTTGGGACCTCTCCCTAATCCAGGAAATTTTGGTAGATTACAATCGATGCATCCACTATCTCTGCAGCCACTTCTTTTAAGACTTTAGGATGAGGCCATCAGGTCCAGGGGACTTGTCCACATTTAGTCCCATTAGTTTGCCTAGTACTTTTTCTCTTGTGACAGTGATTATTTTAAGTTCTCCTCCCCTTATAGGCCCTTGATTATCAATTATTGAGATGCTTTTAGTGTCTTCTACTGTGAAGACCGATACAAAATGTTTGTTCAAAGTCTCTGGCATTTCCCTGTTTCCCATTATTAATTCCCCAGTCTCGTCCTCTAAGGGACCAATGTTCACTTTAGCTACACTCTTCCTTTTTATATACCTGTAGAAGCTCTTACTGTCTGTTTTTATATTTCTTGCTAGTTTACTCTCATAAGGTATCTTCTCTCTTTATCATTTTTTAGTCGTCCTTTGCTGGTTTCTGAACATTTCCTAATCCTCTGGCCTACCACCATTCTTCGCAACATTGTATGCCTTTGTTTTTAATTTGATATCATTTTACTTCCGTAGTTAGCCACGGAGGGTTCATCCTTCTCTTAGTGTCTCTCTTTCTTACTGGAATATATCTTTCTGAGATTTCTGAACTATCTCCTTAAATGTTGGCCACTGCTTTTCTACCGTCTTACCCTTTAATCTATTTTCCCAATCAACTTTAGTCAACTCTGCCTTCATACCTTAGTAATTGCCTTTATTTAAGTTCAGGACACTGGTTTGAGACCTAGCTTCCTCACCGTCAAACTGAATTTGAAATTCTACCATGCTATGATCACTCTTCCCAAGAGGATCCTTTACTATGAGATCATTAATTAACACAGACTCATTACACATTACCAGATCTAAAATAGTCTGCTCCCTTGTTGGTTCCACAATGTATTGTTCCAATAAACTATCCCGCATACACTCTATGAACTCTTCCTCAAGACCATCTTTGCTAATTTGATTTGGTCAATCAGTATGAAGATTAAAATTACCCATGATTATTGCCATACATTTCTTACAAGCCTCCATTATTTCTTGACTTATACTCTGTCTTACAGTGTGGTTACTGTATCTCAGGATCACATGCAACACCAAGGTTGCAAACAGTCTGGATAGCCTCAGACAGTTGCCAGGAAGAGGCATGGCGTTGGTGGCAAGGGAACGGAATTTGTGGCCGAAACTGAAAACAATGGCTTCAGTCTTCCCAATATTTAACTGGAAGAAATTTCTTCTCATTCAGTATTGGATATCAAACAAGCAGTCTGATAATTTAGAGACTGTGGAGAGGTCGAAAGAAGTGGTGGTGAGGTAGAGTTGGGTATCGTCAGCTTACATGTGGAAACTGATACTGTGATTTCAGATGATGTCGCTGAGGGGCAGCAAGTAGATGAGAAATAGGAGGAGGCCAAGGATACCAGCGGTATCATTGCGGGAGCAGGAAGAGGAGCCATTGCAGCTGATTCTCTGGCTATGACTGAATAGATAAGAATGGAACCAGGCGAGTGAAGTCCCTTCCAGCTGCACAATAGTGGAGAGGCGTTGGAGGAGGATGATATAGTCAACCGTGTCAACGACTGCAGACAGGTCGAGAAGGACGAGGCATATAGGATGCCATTTGTGAAGTTGATAACTGTCGTTTCAGTACTGTGGTAGGCGGAAATCAGGTGGAAGGATTCAAACATGGAGTTCTAAAAGATGGGCATGGATTTGGGAGGTGACAGCACATTCAAGGATGTTAGAGAGGAAAGGGAGATTGGAGATGGGGTGGTAGTTTGCAAGGACAGAGGGATCAAGGGTTTTTTCAAGGAAAGGGGTGATAATGGCAGATTTGAAGGCGAGGGGGTCAGTACCTGAGAAGAGAGAACTGTTAACAATATTAGCTAACAATAAGACCAGGAAGAGGAGTTGGGTGGTCAGTAGTTTAGTAGGAATAGGGTCAAGGGAGCAGGAGGTGTGTCTCATGGACAAGATAAGCTCAGAGAGGGCATGAGGGGAGATATGAGAGAATCTAGAGAAAGATGTGAGTTCAAGGCTAGGGCGGATATAGCCATAGAAATGGGCTTTTAAATTCTACAGTCAAATAGCCTGCCAGTACTCAATATCGGAGTTCAAACATGAAGAACAGCCACTTGGACAAGGTACCTGAATGCTGCTGGTGGGAAAAATAAAGACCCAAAATGGATTCAAAGCTTACATAGTCAGATGCCAATAGACATGCTGTGCATTACCAGCACTTCTATTTTATCTTTTTTATTTCAGATTTCCAATATTCACATGATTTATTTTTGACCTTCAGTTAGATTGCTGAGGTGTAACCGCTCGCAGGTATGCATTATTGTCCGTACAAACTACAAACAGATCATTAGTAAACAGTCTACTCACACAGTACCTTCACATGTTGGCTTTTGTGCTGTCCACTGTCCAGAAACTTTACACTGGAGCCTGCTCACTCCACTTAATGCAAATCCTTTGTTACAGCTAAAGTCACATGTTGAGTTGTAACGGAAGTCTGCGATGGGATGGATGCAACTAATATTGCCGTAGTCAGGAACTGTCAATGTTTTACATACTTGGACTGCAAGAAATTTAAGTGAAGAATATTAAAGAAGTTGTTTCCTTGAAAAATGGCAAAGTAACAATTCATTCCCATTTTAAGAAGATTATAATGGCTGCATTGTAAAATAATGACATACCTTTGCAGGTGGGGGTCCGCTCAGTCCATTGACCAGAAGCTAGACACTGGATTCTGTCTGGTCCATCCAGTACGTACCCTTCCCTACAGCCAAAGGTGCAGGTTGAGTTGTATCTGAACTGTCCAAGTGGATCGGAGCATTTCATGACATCCTTACGAGAAACCTCCAACTGTCTACATGGTATAACTGAAAGTTATATGCAGATATCAAGTGGTGTTGGCACACAAAATTCAGCAATTAACAGTAAGCATCAGATTCCATTCTAAGAGTTCTTATTAAAAAATAATTGAGATTTGTTTTTAGAAATAGGAGCAGGAGTAGGCCATTTGGCCCCTCAAGCCTGCTCCGCCATTCAATAAGATCATGGCTGATCTGACCATGGACTCAGCTCCACTTCCTTGCCTGCTGCCCATAACCCTTTACTACCTTATCGCTCAAAAATCTGTCTATCTCCGTCTGAAATATATTCAATGACCCAGCATCCACAGCTCTCTGGGGCAGAGAATTCCATAGATTTACAAACCTCAGAGAGAAGAAATTTCTCCTCATCTCAGTTTTAAATGGGCGGCCCCCTATTCTAAGACTATGTCCCCTAGTTTTAGTTTCCCTGTGAGTGGAAATATCCTCTCTGCATCCACCTTGTCGAGCCCCCTCATTATCTTATGTTTCAATAAGATCACCTCTCATTCTTCTGAACTCCAATGTGTATACGCCCAACCTACTCAACCTATCCTCATAAGTCAACCCTATCATCTCTGGAATCAACCTAATGAACCTTCTTTGAACAACCTCCAATGCAAGTATATCCTTCCTTAAATGCGGAGACCAAAACTGTATGCAGTACTCCAGGTGTGGTCTCACCAGTACCCTATACAGTTGTAGCAGGACTTCTCTGCTTTTATACTCTATCCCCCTTGCAATAAAGACCAACATTCCATTTGCCTTCCTGATTACTTGCTGTACCTGCATACTAACTTTTTGTGTTTCATGCACAAGAACCCCCAGGTCTTTCTGTATTGCAGTACTTTGCAATTTTTTTCCATTAAATTATAATCTGCTTTTCTATTTTTTCTGCCCAAGTGGATAACCTTACATTTTCCCAAATTATACACCATCTGCCAACTTTTTGTCCACTCACTTAGCCTGTCTATATTCCTTTGCAGATTTTTTGTGTCCTCCTCACAATTTGCTTTCCCACCCATCTTTGTACCATCTGCAAACTTGGTTACATTACACTCAGCTCCTTCATCCAAATCATTAATATAGATTGTAAATAGTTGAGGACCCAGCACCGATCCCTGCGGCACCCCACTAGTCACTGTTTGCCAACCGGAAAATGACCCATTTATCCCAACTCGCTGTTTTCTGTTAGTTAACCAATCCTCTATCCATGCTAATATATTACCCCCAACCCCGTGAGCTTTTATCTTGTGCAGTAACCTCTTATGTGGCACCTTATTGAATGCCTTCTGGAAATCCAAATACACCGCATCCACTGGTTCCTCCTTATCCCCCCTACTCGTTACATCCTCAAAGAACTGCAGAAAATTTGTCAAAGATGATTTTCCTTTCATAAAACCATGCTGACTCTGCTTGATTGAATCATGCTTTTCCAAATGTCCCACTACTGCTTCCTTAATAATGGACACCAGCATTTTCCCAACAACAGATGTTAGGCTAACTGGTCTATAGTTTCCTGCTTTTTGTCTGCCTCCTTTTTTAAACAGGGACGTTACATTGGAGGTTTTCCAATCTGCTGGGACTGCCCCGGAATCCAGGGAATTTTGGTAGATTACAATCAATGCATCCACTATCATTACAGCCACTTCTCTTAAGACCCTAGGATATAAGGCATCAGGTCCAGGGGACTTGTCCACCTTTAGTCCCATTATTTTGCCGAGTACTACTTCTTTAGTGATAGTGATTGTTTTAAGTTCATCCCTCACTATAGCCCCTTGATTATCCACTATTAGGATGTTCTTAGTGTCTTCTACCGTGAGGACAGATACAAAATATTTATTCAACATCTCTACCATTTCCCTGTTCTCCATTATTAGTTCCCCAGTCTCATCCTTTAGGGGACCAACATTTACTTTAGCCACTCTTTTCCTTTTTATGTACCTGTAGAAACTCTTACTATCTGTTTTTATATTTTGTGCTAGTTTACTTTCATAATATTTCATATTTTTGAGTTCCAGTGAATGCTACGCATCTCAAGGTGAGGAATATTAGTACTGAGGAATAGAACACTTTCCAGTTTTCAAATCAGCATCAAGACTGCCCAGGCCAGGTGTATACAATTTTATTGTGGGAAAATTTCTCTCTGCTCTGCCCCAACAATGTGCCTTAGTACTGAAAATATTCCACGATAATCTACCCTGAGGATGACTGGGCTAGCTGCCATTTCCATACAGCTGTGTCTATTGACACTACACTGCAGTAAAGACTGGTCCTGAAGCATATTTGGAATATGAACCTGTACTGTACCTTTGCACTCTGGAAGGGGTGCAGTCCAATCTGCAGAAGCTGTACATCGGAGCCTCCTTGATTCACGTATTTCAAATCCTTCTACACAGCTAAAGTCGCAAACTGAGTTGTAACTGAAAATTCCATGCGGGTGGGAACAGTTCACAAGGCCTCGGTCAGGAGTCTCTAGTCTGAAACACTTAATAACTAAAAATAATATCAAGATTATTTGAGAAAGTATTTAGGGATTAGAAGTTGTTATGGAGAGCAACATATATTTAGATCTTTAAATTTATAACGAAGATATGTTTCTCTTTTTAAAAAAATGTATCAGCTATTTCATACAGATGTATCTTACATTATCAGAAAAGTAAAAACAGAAAATGATGGAACTGCACAGCAGATCATTCAGCATCACTAAGTAGAAATGGCAGTGTAAGATTTTGGATGTTCAGTTCTGAGGAAGGGTCTTACACCTGAAATAGTAACCTGTATTTTCTTTTTACAGATGTTGACTGACCTGTATATGTCTAGTATTTTTTGTTTATATTTCAGATTTCCAGCATCTGCAGTTTTTTTAAATAATTTTTATTTGCACAGGAAATCATTACAGTATTAAAAAAAAATCATGGAAACAATAACTTCAACACGCAAAATATATCAATCAAAGGGAATAAATCAAAAAGCGAAAGAAAAGGTGGAGTTTCACAAAAGGAAAGAACACTGTAGTCCCTATAGTTAGTTATCTTGGCTAGAACCTCCACTTTTGTGCTTATCGCCCCAAAATGGACGTTATTTCCGGCGTGGGCGGTAACAAAGGGTTTTCAGATCGCCGGCTTCTCGCCCATTCTCAAAGCACCTAGTTTCCATTTTTGAAAATGGGTATTACCACGAGCAATATGAAATGAGCGTTAGCGTTAAATTTTTTTTGACCTTCTGCTGTAAAGTGTCGCCGACCTTAGCAACGGCATGGCAACACTCGATTCCCACGATTCAGGAGGTCAAGGGTCATCATGACATGTGCAGAAGAGGAGACAGATAGAGAGGGAGCTCAGAGGCACTGAAAGCATATGTGGCTGTGGTGTGTGCTTGTCTGGCTGTTGTGGGAGGCATGAGGGAAATTCACCAGCAGCAAAAAGCCTACTAAGCACCAAGAGTATAGTTGGCACTGAGCTTTTGTCCAACAAATAAGATATAACATGGAAGGGATGGAGGAGACCCTGGAGCTGGTAGTCAGGAACACTGGTGCCAGAGGGCTCCCAGTGGTCCCGGAGCGCCGCACTGCACCCAAAGGTGCCGCACCCCCATTGCCAACCACACACGAGAGCCAGCAGCAACATCTTGCTTTTGGCTTGGAGCATGTTCCCACCACGGGGCGGTACTCTCCCGTATCTGTCCAAGCAGCATTTCGGCCATCATCCCCCCTGCCCTCCCCCCCACCACCCCCCAATGAAGTATCGCCCAAGGAGTTCCTTGGCCAGGCGGTTTGGAGTCAGGAGGGGAAGGGAAAGGGGTAGAGGTGGGGAGGAGAAGTGCGGCTGTGGGGGGGCGGCGAAGGGTTGATTTGTACAGAAATACTGATGATTTCAGACTAATGTTCGGTTTAAATGTTTTTTATTTAACAAGACCTTGTAGCGCATTGGCTCAGATAGCTGCACCGTTACACGCCAGTGATTCCTTAACATCAAAGGGTATAATGACACAACTTCAATCAACTTAAACTTTAACTGCTCCAAGGTGATGCCCACCATTGATGTATGACCTGCACACCCAGCAGTGTGTCAGCCTTGTAAATAACACCAATGTTTTTTCAGGCAAAGTGATCATTGATGAGCTTCTGACATAAGGCTCTTGCAGCTATCATGTCACCATGGACCCTTTCATCCAGTCTATGGGGGGTGGGGGGCATGGCTTCAACGTCAGCCTGATTGTCTGGGCCAATGTCAGTATCTGGCTCCTCATCCTCCTCTTCCTCTCTCTGGTGAGGTGGACTGTCAGACTCATCAGGTAATTCTTGTCCCTTCCTGATAGCCAAGTTGTGCAGCATGGAGAAAACCACCACGAATTGAGCTACCTGCTCAGGGTGGTATTGGAGCTCACCTCCTGAGTTGCTAAAGCGCTGCTTCAGCACTCCAATGGTTTTTTCCACGATATTGCGAGTTACTTTATGGCTCTCGTATCGCCTTCGGTGAGGGTGTCATGCACGGGGATCATCAGCCAGGTGGCGAGGCCATATCCCTTGTCACCAAGCATCCAGAATTGACCTTGTGGTTCATTGTTAAACAAGTTAGATACAGTGCTCTCATGCAGGATGTGAACATCATGGATACTGCCCAGAAATTTAACATTCACTGCCAGTATAATTTGCTGGTGGTCGACAACCAGTTGGACATCCTGAAAAGGTGCCCGCATCGCATTGTGCATACAATCTATTGCTCCCTGCACCTTGGGGAAGTTTGCAATTCTGGAGAATCCTAGAGCCCTCTTACTCTGTGCCTCCTTGGTCACAGGAAAGCTGATCAAGTCCCTCCTGCTTGCGTACAGGACTTCAGTGATCTGTCAAATGCAGCGATGTGTGGCATGCTGAGAAAGTCTGCAAAAGTCTCCAGCTGTGGCCTGAAAAGAACCCGAGGCATAGAACGACAGTGCGGTGATGACTTTCACATCATGGACAGTGCAGTAGTGATGGTGCTGGCAGGCTGCAGATCTGTCCTTATCAGCTGGCATACCTCAGTGATAACCTCTTTGTGGAAGCGCAGTCTCTGAAGGCAGGTGGTGTCGGGCAAGTCGAGGGAAGAATGATTCTCCTTGTACTTGCGGGGGGTGTAATGTCTAGTCCTCCTCATCAGTCTTTCACATCTTACATTGGGCACATAATGCAGTGGAGCATACCTTCGGTGATGTCGAGTCTGATGCATGTAATTGGTCACCAAGAGAGGGTGAGAAAGGACAGGCCCCATTGCAGTAGCTGTCTGTTTTCCACCGATTGGCCACAAACAAGGAATGTCCTGACGAAGACACCTATTCAATTCTAATCGGTCACAGTATGGTCAAGATGTTTGCAGAGATGTTCACATCAACTCCAACGACCTCCAGAGTGCATCCGAACTTCACCGAGGTTGAAGCACAGCAGCCTTTTAACGGATGCGACATGTGATCTAGAACATGGCGTCCATAACGCTGTGATTAGTTCCGGTGAGTTCCACTTTTTCTGGACTTTTTTTTGGGCGAGCGATATTTTGGACAATATGCGTGCAAGGTGGTGAAATTGACGCTGGTTTCGATAAATATGCTCTTTATGACAAAAAAAAATGAGCGGGCGGTATTATTGAATGTTGCCGTTAAATCAGTGCGGAAATTAACGCTGGGCGATATTATGGGCGTTGATTTCACCCATTCTGATGATTCCACCCAAAAAAAATGGGCGGGCAGTAATATTTTTACCCGGCGTTAAGCACATGGGGAAAGTAACACTTGGCGATAAGTTTCCTAATAATGCCCGTCAGTCTCCATTTTGTGTCAAAATGAGCGATATATGGGCGTTATACATCATTTCAGCGGTAAAATGGGCGTTAAGCATGCAAATAAAGTGGAGGTTCTAGCCACTTGGGATTATACTATATGCTTGCGGCACGGGAGCACGTGGAGGCCCCAACCTGCTTGAGAACATCAGCGGCAGGTCGCGGCCATAAAAGGGGCGGCGAGCAGCCCGGGAGCAGCATGGAGGCATACTACTTCAGGGAGCTGTGCGAGCCGGTGACGGCAGCGAAGAGTGATATCATAAAGGTCCAGGTTGGTGATTGGAGCGTGGGCAGATACAGCAGGAGCAGCGAGATCGGGGCGAGAGACTGTACAGGGATGTGATTGGGGCCCAGGGGAGGTGTGAGTTTGGGGCCAGTGGCCCAGGGGCAGCACGGGCCAGCCCACACTGCGATATGTGTGCGCACTAGGTCCGTGCAGCAGAGCTGGTCTCCAGTCGTCTTGGGTAATCCTTGCCACTGGACCAAGACCTAGCTCTGTCAAGCCCATGTGGTGGCTGGTGTGCAACAGCCACCACACGTTAAAAAAATCCACGCACAGGCATCTTCCACACTTGAGGATGTAGTTCAGGTCCTTCTTTCGAAACACCTGTGAACTTATCCTTTATTGGCGTAGAAGCAAGTCATCCTCGTTTCGCAGGACCGTCTATGATGACATAATAATATAATATATTATAGAATCCTCAAATTCTGGCCTCTTGAACATCCCTCATTAAAACTGCTCAACCATCGGTGGACATGCTTTCAGCTGCCTGAGCCCTAGGCTCTGGAACTCCCTCCCTAAACCTCTACGCCTCTCAACCTCTCCTTCCTTCTTTAAGACACTCGTTAAAACTTACCTCTTTAAACAAGCTTTTGATCATCTGCCTTAATTTCTTCCATGGTTCGATGTCAAATTTATCTGTTTGTAACATTGTTGTGAAGCGCCTTGGGACATTTTACTATGTTAAAGGCGCTATATAAATAAAAGTTATTTTATTATATGTAATCCAAAATCTGTGTCATGGCTAGTGCACTGTATAGGTGCGGAGTCATGTGTAGTGCACTCTATAGTTGCGGAGTCATGTGTAGTGCACTGTATAGATACAGAGCACCTCTGCTGCAACCTGACCTGCTTACTATTGTTTTTTTTGATCCTCCTGTTCTTCAGCCAAAAAGCTAGAATAGAAGAATTCCCAATGGAAAGCCCATTGTGGCATTATGAGTGCACCACAGCAGTAAGGCTCTTCATTGTACTTCATGGGCTGTAAAGTGCTTTTGGGCTTACTGAGATTGTGAAAGCCACTCTATAAATGCAAGTTTTTTTTCTTCAGCTCGGCTGGGACAAAACAAAGCTGCGGCCAGGGCCTGACAATGTGGCGATCCTATTACTGGTCTCTTTCAACTGATGGAGCTCAGATCTTGCAGCCCAAAATCCCCAGTTTATAAGGGTGGGTAAAAGAAATTGCATTGAAATGGTGGAAATCATGCTAAAACATACAAATAACTTTAGCACATCAGTATGTGCTTATTTACTGCATCTGTCCACAATCTGGTGTAGGTTTCCGACACAAACTAAAATCCAAATCATTTCATAGCGCTCCACATACAAGCCCAGCTGGTACTCAAGGCTGTTTTTTAATTTCTGTTTCTGTTTGTACTTCTATATTTGCACATTCCGTTCTTAATCTGTGTGTTTTTGGTACATTTTTTAAAACTTGTTTATTTCTGCTTTCAAGCATAACAGTTGTATTAAGGGCTCACCATTTTCACACCGTTCTCCATAGAATCCTTCATTGCACTCACACTTATAATAACCAATAGTTTCCACACATTCTCCATGACCACTGCAAGAATCAGGACTGCATGAAGCTGTCAAAAGATAACGTAGACTTTTTAAAAATATTTACTGTATGCAATAAAACATTATTAAACGCTAATCAAAACTAGTGCTCAGTTTATCATAAGGCAATTACAGATGAGGAAGTCTATTTGGCTCATCCTGAGTCATCCATTCAGAATGGCCCTAAACCCCCCCCCATTGCAGCATTAAATTGGATCTTAAATGATTCCAGGGGTTTGCATCAATATTTACCAGGGAGACAGATCAGGTGGACATGACATCAGAAGGTGAGATTAGAAATGATATAACCACATTTAAAATAAAAAAGGAAAAATATTAAATAAACTAATCAAACTCAAAGAGGATAAAATCCGTGCATTTTAAAAGAATCGAGGGAAGAGAAAGCAGAGGCCCTATTACACATATTTAATCATTTGTTAGGAAAAGGTATAGTGCCAGAGGACTGGCGGATAGCTAACATAATACCTGTATTTAAGAAGGGAGATAGAACATGTCCAGGGAAATATAGATCAGTCAGCTTAACATCAGTGATAGGAAAAATAATGGAATCCCTACTAAAGGAAATAATAGAACATCTAGAAGCTGAAAATATAATAATGAATAGTTCGCATGGATTTCAAACGGGAAAGTCTTGCTTGACCAACCTCATTGAATTCTTTGAAGAGGTATCAGAGAGAGTATCATAGAAATCAGAAATTCACAGCACGGAAGGAGGCCATTTCGGCCCATCGTGTCTGCACCAGCCAATCAAGAGCTATCCAGCCTCATCCCACTTTCTAGCTCTTGGTCCGTAGCCCTGTAGGTTACGGCACTTTAAGTGCACATCCAAGTATTTTTTAAATGTGAGGGTTTCTATCTCTACCATCCATTCAGGCAGTGAGTTCCAGACCCCCACCACCCTCTGGGTAAAGACATTTCCCCTCATATCTCCTCTAAACCTCCCCCCAATTACTTTAAATCTATGCTTCCTGGTTGTTGACCCCTCTGCCAAGGGAAACAGGTCCTTCCTAATCACTCTATCCAGGCCCTTCATAATTCTATATACCACAATCAGGTCTTCCCTTAGCCTCCTCTGTTCCAAACCCAGCATCTCCAATTTTTCCTCATAGCCAAAATTCTCCAGTCAAGGCAACATTTTTGTAAATCTTCTCTGCACACTTTCCAGTGCAATCACATCTTTCCTGTAATGAGGTGACCAGAACTGCACACAGTACTCCAGCTGCGGCCTAACCAATGTTTTATACAGTTCAAGCATAATCTCCTTGCTCTTGTATTCCATGCCTCGACTAATAAAGGCAAGTATTCCATATGCCTTCTCAACCATCTTTATCTACCTGGCCTGCTACCGTCAGGGATCTGTGGACGCACTCCAAGGTCCCTTTGTTCCTCTACACTTTTCAGTGTTATACCATTTAATGTGTATTCCCTTGCCAGACCTCCCCAAATGCATTGCCTCACACTTATCTGGATTGAATTCCAGTTGCCACTGTTCTGCCCACCTGACGAATACATTGATATCTTCCTGCAATCCGCAGCTTTCTTCTTCATTATCAGCTGTACAGCTGATTTTAGTATCATCTGTAAACTTCTTAATCATACCCCCAACATTCAGATCTAAGTCATTGATACATATCAAAAAAAGAGCAAGAGACCCAGCACGGAGCCCTGCAGAATCCCATTGGAAACAGCCATCCAGTCACAAAAACACCCATCAACTATTACCCTTTGCTTCCTGCCTCTGAGCCAATTTTGGATCCAACTTGCCACTTTGCCCTAGATCCCATGCGCTTTTACTTTCGTGACCAGTCTGTCATGTGGGACCTTATCAAAAGCTTTGCTAAAATCCACATACACTACATCATACACACAACCCTCATCGTCCCTCCTGGTTACCTCCTCGAAAAATTCAATCAAGTTAGTCAGACACAACCTTGCCTTAACAAATCCATGCTGACTGTCCATGATTAATCCATGTCTTTCCAAATGAAGATTTATCCTGACCCTCAGGATTTTTTCCAATAATTTCCCCACCATTTTGTCAAGAAAAATAAAGTCACATATTACTTGGAAAATAAGAATCTAATTGGAGTAGAAGAGCAAAGGTATCTCGGAGTACAAATACACAAATCACTAAAAGATGCAGGTTAATAAGGCCATAAAAAAAGCAAACCAAGCACTGGGGTTTATTTCTAGAGAGATAGAATTGAAAAGTAGAGAAGTTATGCTAAACTTTTATCGAACCTGGGTTAGAGCACACTTGAAGGACTCTGTACAATTCTAGTCACCGTATTATAAAAAGGATGTAGAAGCACAAGAGAGGGTGCAAAAAAGATTTATGAGGATGATACCAGAAATGTGAGATTATACCTATTGGGGCCGAAATACAGGGTCCAAATAAGGCCCGTTTACGTCATTTTGGTCGAATGGCTGCCGCAAGCTAAATTAGGCAGGGTTTTTTTTCTGGTAGTCCCCATTTCCGCTCCGCCATTGCCGAACGGCCGTAAGTGCGTCATCAATGTGCGCACCGCTGAGACGACCTATCTCCGTCCATATTCAGCCCGAAAAATCGAATCCCTGCCGATCGGTGCCCCGGCCAGCTTTTACTGTTGGTGCACCTTCTCTTCTCACTGTGTGGCGGCCATTAAAGGCGAGGGCCCACTGCTGTGGCCGCCATTTTTTTTTTGGCCGGCCGACTTCTGGTGGCCCAGTAGCCGATGCTAAATATTCGCCAATTATTTCCCGTATAATGCAGGGGAGATATGTGGTGATGCAGACAAGCAATGACGTCGCCACCGCTCTGCTGAGTGACAGTGGCAGGGAATCCATCCCTCCCCTACTTCCGCCCCCCACCAGCACTTACCACTATACTTCTGCCCCCATTATGACCGGCTTCCGGTCCGCTCCAAAACAAAGGACAAACAGATGAAAATCGATCAAGAGCCTGCCTCATCGGACCCGACGGTAAAAGCTTAAAAAAAATAGAATGTGCACCAGCTTTCTGGCAGGCAATGATTTCGTCCCCCTTTTCTCTTGCAAAGAGAAGTCTGAGGGGTGATTTAATAGAAATCTTTAAAATTATAAAAGGTTTTGATAGGGTAGACACAGAGAGAGTGTTTCCACTTATGGGGAACAGCAAAACGCGAGACCATCAATATAAGATAGTCACCAAGAAATCACATTGGGAATTCAGAAGAAACTTCTTCACCCAGAGTGGGGAGAATGTGGAACTTGCAACCACAGGGAGTGAGTGGTTTGAAACGAATAGCATAGAAGCATTTAAGGGGAGGCTAGATAAGAATATGAAGGAGAAGGGGATAGAGGGTTATGCTGATAGGGTTAGATGAGGAAACATAGGAAGAGGCTCGAGTGGAGCATAAACACCAGCATGGACTGGTTGGGGCAAATGGCCTGTTTATGTGCAGCCCACTGAAAATTAACCTATCTTTCTTTTTTTCAGAAATTGGCTGACCTGCTGTGCAGCATTTCTGTTTTCATTTCAGATTTCCAGTTTATGCTTTTTCATTCCACCTCATCAAGTTTGGTTTAATTGGTAGCACTGTTGCCTCTGAGTCAGAAGTTGTGGATTCAAACTGCATCACAGGCCTGAACATATAATCTAGGCCATCACTTCTATGCCGTTCTAAAAGACTGCTGCAGAACGGCTCCTTTTTCAGGTGAGTTGTTAAACTTGACCCTGTCTGCCTATTTGGGTGCATGCAAAAGATCCCACGGCACTATTCGAAGAAGAGCAGGGAGTTGACCTCAACCAATATACCCTTCAAATCTCATAGATGAGTTGATCCAAGGAGGAATCTTATACAGGTTGAACCTCCCTTATCCAGAACTCCCTTATCCGGAACCACCCCTCGTCCAGAATGATTCCCGGCCACCGGCTGGTACACGCACAGAACACCGACATGAACAAATTGAAGTCCTTCTTCGCTGCCGACTCCCGCAATCGCTGGCCTGACCCCGCGATCCACCGCCCTCCCCCCCTCCCCCATGATCTCTCTGCCGCACTCCCAGCCCCAAGCCAGCCCACCCCGATATCCCCTGGCTCAGTACCTGTACCATCCAATTTAACATGGCCACCCCTCGTTCGGAAAAATCCCTTATCCAGAACAGGCCAGCTCCTGAGGGTTCTGGATAAGGGAGGTTTAACCTCTACCTTCATTTATTTGCTTGTTGTGGGACTTTGCTGTGTCCTCCTGCATAACAATAATGACTGCACTTCAAAAATAATTCATTGATTGTAAAGCCCTTTGTGATGTCATGTGGAAGTGATATGGACCTCGAGCTATAAGTGCAAGTTCTTTCTTATGGCTAATAATGTTTAAAGTTACCATTGTAACACAGTGGCCTTTTCTTTTTAAGGCAGGGCTCATCATTCCATTTTCCTGCATCCGGAATTCTCTTTATATACATTTCCACACACTCTTCAGTGTTCTTTCCATTGTTGGGTTCACCAGGAGCCCAGTTCATAACAAAATCTTCCGATGCCCGATTCGTTCCAATCCAGGTCCAGATACCTTCTATCTTCCTCAAACCAATCCAGACGTGGGTGTCTGCTTTTGGCAAATATTTATTCAGGTACTTGTTTTCCTCCATATTTTGTATCGCCACCATGTCAGTGTACTTAGATCGACAGAAGTGCCTTGCAGACTTCCAGCTCACGGATTTATTGGAATAATGGTATGTCCAACCATGTGCTCCTTCTAACATCAGAATTTCTGTAAAGGAAGAAAGCCTTGAGTTTTATATGTCAATAATTATTCAGAAATGCATGGCTATTTATAGCGTTGCATGAAATGATCTGGAGGGAAAAGCAAACTGAAGTACAATGGATGAACAAAGGTAGGCAGCACATTTAGCCTGAGGTTACAGTCTATCATATGGCAAACTAAGAGGTGATAAACTACAACAAGTAGGTCAAATGTTATTTAAACAGCACCTTACATTCAGGTAGCAACAGTGGTGTGGCACACTGCACCATAAACTGCCATAATGTAGGTTGGTGCCTGTGACTCCCCACACAAAGCTCCTGAATTTATACATTCCATTATCGGAGAAAGACTGACTAGAGACCAAACACTTCCCCACAGGGTGGAGGGAAACACTGGAGGACAAGCTTCCACAGGCTGCTGTTGTACGCTGTTACAAATTCAGGTCTGCCACAGAAAGCTTCTCAGGTTCAGTGGTGCCATTCGCTCCCATAAGCAGTCTGGTCACCCACTTCTTACGGGAATTGACTCCTATTGCCCTTTATCTATTGGTGCGGTAGCAAAACCGGGAAGTGTAACAGTGAAACCAGAATGATTTTCCACATCTTACGCACATGTACTCATTCAATTTCTCCAAAAATAAACTGAGTGAACGCTGGATGAGCTGAAGTATGGTTTGTATCATGAATTGCTTTATTCCATTGTAAGTAAAACATACAGAACAATGATATTGATGAAATACAAACAGAAATGCTGAAAATACTCAGCAAGTCAAGTAGTATCAGCGGAGAGAGAAACAGAGTGAAAGTTTCAGATCGATGACCTTTCATCAGAACTGGAAAATGTTACAGATGTAACAGATTTTAAGCAAGTACAGAGGCAGGGAAAGTGGGAGGGGAGGAAAGAACAAAAGGGAAGGTCTGTAATATGATGGAAGGCAGGAGAGATTAAATGACAAAAGGGATGATGGTGTAAGGCAAATCGGGGTGGTAATGGGATAAGTAAAGAAACCAAAGATGGGTTTACAGGAGGTGTAAATGACAACAGCAGAATCATTACAGTCCGAAAAAATTGGAGCAGTGGTTATGATCTGAAATTGTTGAACTTAATATTGAGTCCGAAAGCCTGTAAAGTGCCACATGGAAAAATAATGGGCCTAAAATTGAGGTTGGAGGCTTTCTTCGTACACCTCCAACAGGAAAAAACTCTACGAAAGTACCTGGTGGTCTTGGAGGAACGTAAAATCCCGGTCGGAGGCCTAGATTTGCTGCACAGCGCATGGGCACCTGTCTTCGAGGTACATATGTGCATTCCAGAGTCACGTGGGCCTGGAGCACCAATCACGATGCAGTATGCTCATTGATAAAAATGGGAACGCCGTTTGTACGAGTTCAATCGAGAAAACCCCCTAAAACACCCAAACACATCATAATAAATAAAACATTTTACCTATTTAAAATTAATTGAAATTAAATGTAATTGAATGTTGTGGAAAAAAAAATATTTTTTGCAATTTTTATTAGTGTTTTAATAGTGTTAAAAATAAACTTACCTTAATGGACAGGAAAATATGTTAAAAAAAAATGTAAAAGCTCTTTATAAGAATGCACGCAGCATTCGTAACAAAATTAGATGAGTTGACGGCACAAATAATAAATGGGTATGATCTGATAGCTAGTACAGAGAGCAAGGTGACCAAGGCTGGGAACTAAATATTCAGGGATATTTGACAATTCGGAAGGACAGATAGAAAGGAAAAGGAGGTGGAGTAGCTCTGTTCGTAAAGGCTGAGATCAGTGTGATAGTGAGAAATGATATTGGCTCAAAAGAGCAAGATGTTGAATCAGTTTGGGTGGAGATAAGGAATAATAAGGGGAAAAAGTCACTGGTGGGCATCGTCTATAGGCCCCCTAAAAGTAGCTACACTGTTGGATGGAGTATAAATCAAGAATAATGGAAGCTTGTAAAAAAGGAATGGCAATAATCATGGGTGATTTTAACCTTCATATTAATTGGACAAATCAAATTGGCCAGGATAGCTTTGAGGAAGAGTTCATCGAGTGCATCCGGGATAGTTTCCTTGAACAGTATGTTGCGGAACCAACCAGGGAGCAGGCTATCTTAGATCTGGTCCTGTGTAATGAGGCAGAATTAATCAACGATCTCCTTGTAAAGGATCCTCTTGGAATGAGTGATCATAACTTGTTGAATTTCAAATTCAGTTGGAGGATGAGAAAGTTGTCCTAAGCCAAACCAGTGTCCAAAGCTTAAATAAAGGAAACTACAAAGGTATGAAGGCAGAGTTGGCTAAAGTGGACTGGGAAAATAGATTAAAGTATAGGAAGGTTGATGAGCAGTGGCGGACATTTAAGGAGATATTTCATAATTCTCAACAAAAATATATTCCAATGAGAAGGAAAGACTGTAAGAGAAGGGATAACCATCCGTGGCTAACAAAGGAAATAATGGATAGTATCAAATTGAAAACAACGACATACAAAGTGGCCAAAATATTGAGAGGCCAGAGGATTGGGAAATGTTTAAAAACCAACAAAGAACGACGAAAAAAATAATAAGGAAAGGGAAGATACATTATGAAAGTAAACTAGCACGAAATCTAAAATCAGATAGTAAGAATTTCTATAGGTATATAAGAAGGAAAAGAGTGGCTAAAGTAAATGTAGGTCCCTTAGAGGATACAGTAATTAATAATGGGGAACAGGGAAATGGCAGAGACTTTGACCAAATGTTTTGTATCGGGCTTCACGGTAGAAGACCCTAAGAACATCCAATAGTGGATAATCAAGGGGCTATAGGGAGGGAGGAAATTAAAACAATCACTATCACTAAAGAAGTAGTACTCGGTAAAATAATGGGGCTAAAGGTGGACAAGTCCCCTGGACCTAATGGCTTGCATCCTAGGGTCTTAAAAGAAGTGGCTGCAAAGATAGTGGATGCATTGGTTATAATTTACCAAAATTCCCTGGATTCTGGAAAGGTCCCAGCGGATTGGAAAACCGCAAATGTAATGCCCCTGTTTAAAAAAAGAGGCAGACAGAAAGCAGGAAACTTCAGACCAGTTAGCCCAAAATCTGTCGTTGGGAAAATGCTGGAGTCCATTATTAAGGAAACAGTAGCAGGACATTTGAAAAAGCATGATTCAATCAAGCAGAGTCAGCATGGTTTTATGAAAGGGAAATCATGTTTGACAAATTGGCTGGAATTGTTTTAGGATGTAAGGAGCCGGGTGGATAAAGGGGAACCAGTGGATGCGGTGTATTTGGATTTCCAGAAAGCATTTGATAAGGTGCCACATAAAAGGTTACTGCACAAGATAAAAGTTAATGGGACTGGGGGGTAATATATTAGCATGAATAGAGGATTGGCTAACTAACAGAAAACAGAGAGTTGGAATAAATGGATCATTTTCCGATTGGCTAACGGTAACTAGTGGGGTGCTGCAGGGATCGATGCTGGGGCCTCAACTATTTACAATCTACACTAATGACTTGGATGAAGGGACCGAGTGTAATGCCAGCAAGTTTGCTGATGATACAAAGATGGGTGGGAAAGTAAATTATGAGGAGGACACAAAAAATCTGCAAAGGGATATAGACAGGCTAAGTGAGTGGGCAAAAAGTTGGCAGATGGAGTATAATGTGGGAAAATGTGAGGTTATCCACTTTGGCAGAAAGAATAGAAAAGCAAATTATAATTTAAATGGAGAAAAATTGCAAAATGCTGTAATACAGAAGGACCTGGTGGTCCTTGTGCATGAAACACAAAAAGTTAGTCTGCAGGTTCAGCAAATAATCAGGAAGGCAAATGGAATGCTGGCCTTTATTGCAAGGGGGATAGAGTATAAAAGCAGAGAAGTCCTGCTACAACTGTACAGGGTATTGGTGAGGCCACACCTGGAGTACTGCGTACAGTTTTGGTCTCCATATTTAAGAAAGGATATACTTGCATTGGATACAGTTCAGAAAAGGTTCACTAGATTGATTCCAGAGATGAGGGGGTTGACTTATGAAGATAGGTTGAGTAGGTTGGGCCTATACTCATTGGAGTTCAGAAGAATGAGAGGTGATCTTACCGAAACATATAAGATAATGAGGGGGCTTGACAAGGTGGATGCAGTGAGGATATTTCCACTCAGAGGGGAAACTAGAACTAAGAGGCATAGTCTCAGAATAAGGGGCCGCCCATTTAAAACTGAGTTGAGGAGGAATTTCTTCTCTCAGCTGGATGTAAATCTGTGGAATTCTCTGCCCCTGTGAGTTGTGGAGGCTGGGTCATTGAATATATTTAAGGCAGCGATAGACAGATTTTTAAGCAATAAGGGAACAAACGGATCTAGGGAGCAGGCAGGGAAGTGGGGCTGAGTCCATGATCAGATCAGCTATGATCTTATTAAATGGCGGAGCAGGCTTGAGGGTCCAAATGGCCCACTCCTGCTCCTATGCTCCTATTTCTTATGTTCTTATGTTTCTATGACAAAATTGTGTATTTAAATTAAATTTTTATATTTTTAAAAACTCTTACACTGGTAAATGTAGGCTTTGCGCCTGTTTTCAACACGCGTAAAAGTTTAAAGGACATTTGCTGGGCATGAGTTGGGCAAATAGCCCAATCTCCGCCACGCGGATGTCCTTCTCCCGGTGATGCAGAGGATCTGTCAAGAGAAATCTTTGACAAATCGGAAAAGCCCGTTTTCGGCACATGCGCATTGCGCCCCAAAAAACAGCCTTTGCGAGGCATCGCCCGGTCTGTGCGCACTTCATACGGACTTGGTGAGGCTGGAATTTTAGGCCCAATGTGTTGTTCCTTGAGCTTGTGTTGAACTTCATTGGAACAGCGAAGGAGGTCGAGGACAGAGAGGTCAGAGTGGGACTGGGGCAGTTAGCTAAAATGACAAGCGACCAGAAGCTCAGGGTCACGCTTACACATTAAATGGAGGTGTTCCGCAAAGTGATCACCCAATCTGCATTTGGTCTCCCCAATGTAGAGGGGACCGCATTGTGAGAAACAAATACTGTATACTAAATTGAAAGAAGTACAAGTAAATCGCTGTTTCACCTAGAAGGAGTGTTTGGGACCCTGGACAGTGAGGAGGGAGGAGGTAAAAAGGCAGGTGTTGCATCTGCTGCACTTGTACAGGAAGATGCCGTGGGAAGAGGGTGCTGGGGGTGATTGAAGAGTAGGCCAGGGTGTCACAGAGAGACTAGTCCCTTCAGAATGCTGAAAGGGGGAGGGCAGAGGAAGTTGTGTTTTGGTGATGGCATCATGCTGGAGGTGGTGGAAATGGCGGAGGATGATCCGTTGATTGTGGAGGCCGGTGGGATGTAAGGTGAGAACAAGAGATACTTTCCGTTATTAGCCGAGGCATAGAACATACGATCAGGGAGGTTATGTTAGAACTATATAAAACACTAGTTATGCCACATCCAGAGTACTGCCTACAGTTCTGGTCACACATTACAGGAAAGATATGATTGCACTAGAGAGGGTACAGGGAAGATTTACGAGAATGTTGCCAGGACTGGAGAATTTTAGCTATGAGGAAGGTTTGGATAAGCTGGGGTTGTTTTGGAACAGAGGAGGTTGAGGGGAGGTTTAATTGAGGTGTATAAAATTATGAGGGGCCTAGATAGAATGGATCAGAAGGGAGAAACAGAGTTAACGTTTCAGGTCAATGACCTTTCATCAGAACTAAAAAAAAATTCTATGATAGGGTGGAAGGCAAGAGAGATTAAAAGATGAAAGGGATGATGGTGTCTTCCATCCTATCACATACCTTCACCTTCACCTTTGTTCTTTCATCCCTCTCCCCTTTCCTTGCCTCTGCACTTGCTTAAAACCTGTTTTATCTTTAACTTTTTTCACTTCTGATGAAAGGTCATCAACCTGAAACATTAACTCTGTTTCTCTCTCCATAGATGCCTGACCTGCTGAGTATTTCCAGCATCCGCAGTATTTTGCTTTTGTCGCTAGAAAAAGATCTATTTCTCTTCGCAGAGAGGTCAATAACCAGGGGGCATAGATTTAAAGTAATTTCAGAAGAATTAGAGGGTGGTTGAGGGGATTTTATTTCACCCACCAGAGGGTGGTAGGCGTCTGGATCTCACTGCCTGAAAGGATGGTAAAGGCAGAAACCCTCATCAGATTTAAAGTACTTGGATATGCACTTGAACTGTTGTAACCTGCGAGGCTACAGACCAGGAGCTGGAAAATTGAATTAGGCTGGCTAGCTCTTTTTCGGCTGGCAAAGATGCAATGGGCCGAATGTCCTACTTCTGTGCTGTATATTTCTATGATTCTTCTTCTTCTTCTTCTATGATTCTATGTATCAGGGAAACCCGATCGTAGTTCTGGGAGAGAGGGGAATGGATGAGAGCAGAAGTACGGGAATTGGGATGGACACAGTCAAGAGCCCTGTCAACCACGGTGGAGGGGAATCCTCGGATGAGGAAAAATGAAGACATATCGGAAGTACTAGTATGGAAGATGGTATCATCAAAACAGATGTGGCGGGGATGGAGAAACTGGTAGAATGGAATAAAGTCCTTATCGGAAGCGGGGCAGGAGGAAGTGTAATCCAGGTAGCTGTGGGAGTCAGGAGGTTTATAGTAGATATTGGTCGACAGCTTATCCCTGTAGATAGAGAAGTTGAGGAAGGGAAGAGAAGAGTCGGAGATGGATCAAGTGAAGGAAATTGGGAGATGAGGAAATTGGAAGCAAAGTTAATAACATTTTCTGGTTCAGGATGAGAGCAGGAATTAGCACCGATACAGACATCAATGTACCAGAAAAAGAGGTGAGGGAGATGACCTGAGTTGGACTGGAACAAAGAATGATCCATATATCCTAGAAAAAGCAGACATAGCTCGGACCTAAATGGGTTCCCATAGTAACACCTTTTATTTGGAGGAAGTGAGAGGAGTCAAATGTAAGGAGTTGTTCAATGTAAGAACAAGTTCAGCCAGGTGGAGGAGGGTGATAATGGATGGGGCCTGGTTGGACTTCCGTTCAAGAATAAAGCAAAGGCCTTCAGACCTTCCTGGTGGGGGATGAAGGTGCAGAGGGATTGGATGTCCAGAGTGAAAAGGAGATGGTTAGGGCCAGGAAACTGGAAACTGTTAAAATGGCAGACATCGGAGAGTCATAGATGGGAAGGGATTTGACAAGATAGGAAGAAATAAGTTCCATGGGGCAAGAACAGGCTGAAACAATGGGTCTACCAGGCAGTCCTGATTGTGGATCTTGGGAAGGAGGTAGAAGCAGACTGTGCGGGATAGGGGGACTATGAGGTTGGAAGCCGTGGAGGGAAGATTTCCAGAGGAGATGAGGTCAGTGACAGCATTGGCAGAATTTTGCTTTTGTATTAATGAAATTAATGAGAGCTGATTAGTACAAACAGAACAACATCTGTTCAGATACTGTTACTGCTATGTCTTGAATAAAGAGTCAGACAAGATACTGCAAGCTCAAAGTAAGGTGTGACCGTAGTCCTTTATTGCAGATCTCAGATTGCCTCTCCAGCCTGTGAGGCCTCCTTATATATAGGTGCTCCCAAGGGATTGTGGGATCCCTTGGGACTGCAGGGGATAAGCCCTCTGGTGGTTAGACATGGTATTTACAGGTTTACATCATTAACAACACTCCCATCCCCCCCCCCCCCCCCAAAGTCAATAGTGTAACTATTTACAAGGTGAGTCGATCTGGGACCTTCCTTTCCCTGGTTGATCGTCTCGGTGCGAATGCTGGTTTTGGTGAGTCATTTTTTGGACCCTCGCTGGGCTGCTGCGCTGCTGGCCGTGCTGGGCTGCTGGGGGTGGTGAGTCCTGCTGGGCTGCTGCGGGTGATGGGTTCTGCTTTGTGGACAACTGTTGGGTCGGTTGCCACTTATGTGTGTGATGGAGGGTCGAAAAAGGTGGAGTCTATTGTGGGTTGTTCTGGATAATCCGAACGTCTGAGTTTGGTTTGGTCCAAGTGTTTCCTGCAGGTGAGTCCATTTGAGAATTTGACCACAAACACCCTACTCCCCTCTTTAGACAAAACAGCCACTTGGGACCTTGTCCAGAGTTCAACACAAATACAGGATCATTTATCTCAATTTCGCGTGACACATTTGCGCGATCATGATATGTATTCTTTTGCAGCCGCCTGCTCTCTACCTGTTCGTGTAGATCAGGGTGTACTAATGAGATCCTTGTCTTAAGTGCCCTTTTCATGAGCAGTTCAGTGGGAGGGACCCCAGTGAGCGAGTAGTGCCTTGTGCAGTAACTAAGCAGGACTCAGGATAAGCGAATCTGCAGTGAGCCTTCAGTTATCATTTTCAAGCTCTGCTTGATTATTTGAAATGCTCATTCTGCCTGACCGTTGGACGCTGGTTTAAACGGAGCAGATGTGACATATTTGATCCCATTGCGGGCCATAAACTCCTTAAACTCGGCACTGGTAAAGCACAGCCCATTGTCACTTACAAGGACATCAGGCAAGCTGTGCGTGGCAAACATGGCCCGTAGGCTTTCAATGGTGATAGAGGACGTGCTTGCCGAAATTATCACACATTCAATCCATTTGGAATATGCATCTACTACCACTAAGAACATTTTTCCCAAGAATGGGCCTGCATAGTTGACATGGACGCTAAACCACGGTTTGGAGGACCAGGACCATAAACTTAGTGGCGCCTCCCTGGGTGCATTGATTAACTATGAACATGTATTACATTTGTGCATGTAGGACTCTAAGTCTGCATCGATACCGGGCCACCACACGTGGGATCTGGCTATCGCTTTCATCATTATGATGCTTGGGTGGGTGCTGTGGAGATCACTAATGAAGGTGTCCCTACCTTTTTGTGGCACCACTACCCGATTACCCCAAAGGAGGCAGTCTGCCTGTATAAACATTTCATCTTTGCGCCGCTGGTATGGCTTTATTTCTTCCTGCATCTCTAACGGGACACTAGACCAACTCCCGCGGAGCACACAGTTTTTTACGAAGGACAGTAAGGGGTCATGGCTCGTCCAGGTTCTAATCTGTCGGGTGCTAACAGGTGATTGCTCACTCTTGAATGCTTCCATTACCATGACTAAATCTGCGGGCTGTGCCATCTCCACCCCTGTGGTGGACAATGGCAGCCTACTGAGAGCATCGGCACAGTTTTCTGTGCCTGGCCTGTGGCAGATGCATAGTTGTATGCGGACACCGTGAGCGTCCATCTCTGGATGCGGGCCGATGCATTCATATTCATCCCTTTGCTTTCAGAAAAGAGGGATATCAGCGGCTTGTGGTCGGTTTCCAATTCAAATTTGAGCCCGAACAGATATTGATGCATTTTCTTTACCCAGTAAACACACGCTAACGCTTCTTTTTTGATCATACTGTAGGCCCTCTCGGCCTTAGACTGACTTCTGGATGCATAAGCAACGGTTGCAATTTCGCAAATTCATTAGGTTGTTGTAATACAGACCCGACCCCGTACAATGACGCATCACATGCTAGCACCAAACGTTTACATGGATCGTACAACACAAGCAATTTGTTTGAATATAACAGCTTCCAAGCTTTCTCAAAGGCATTTTCTTGGCTTTTACCGCATACCCATTCATGTCCTTTATGCAGTAAAGAGTGCAGGGGTTCTAACAATGTGCTAAGGCCCTGTAAGAAGTTACCAAAATAGTTCAGGAGTTCGAGAAATGACCGCAGCTCCATCACATTCTGTGGTCTCGGTGCGTTCTTAATGCCTCCGTCTTCGAATCGGTGGGCCTGATGCCCTCCTCCACGATTCTTCTCCCCAGAAACTCCACATCAAGCGCCAAAAAAACGTACCTCGAGCATTTTAACCTGAACCCCACACGATTAAGCCAACTAAGAACCTCCTCCAGGTTCTGCGGGTGCTCGATGGTGTCCCGACCTGTAGCCAAGATGTCGTCCTGGAAGACCACGGTGCGCGGGACTGACTTCAGCAAGCTTTCCATGTTCCTCTGGAATATCGCCACGGCCGATCGAATCCCAAACAGGCATCTGTTGTAAATGAAGAGACCTTTGTGCGTGTTGATGCAGGTGAGGCCCTTCGATGATTCCTCCAGCTCCCGCATCATGTAGGCCGAGGTCAAGTCCAGCCTCGTGAATGTTTTCCCTCCCGCCAGCGTCGCAAATAGGTCGTCTGCCTTGGTAGTGGGTATTGATTCTGCAGTGAGAAATGATTGATAGTTACTTTGTAATCACCACAGATTCTGACGGTGCCGTCTCCCTTGAGGACTGGAACAATCGGACTGGCCCACTCATTGAATTCGATCGGCGAAATGATGCCCTCTCATTGCAGCCGGTCCAGCTCGATCTCCACCCTCTCCCTTATCATGTAAGGTACCGCTCTCGCCTTGTGATGGATGGGTCGTGCCCCCGGAATCAAATGGATCTGCACTTTTGCTCTTTGGAACTTCCCGATGCCTGATTCGAACAGCAAGGGGAACTTGTTTAGGATCTGGGCACATGAAGTGTCATCGACGGACGAAAGCGCTCAGATGTCATCCAAGTTCCAGCGTATCTTTCCCAGCCAGCTCCTGCCGAACAGCGTGGAGCCATCGCCCGGTACCACCCAGAGTGGTAACTCGTGCACCGCTCCATCGTAGGAGACCATTACGGTAACACTGCCGATTACGGGAATCAGTTCCTTTGTGTACGGTCTCAGTTTAGTACGAATGGGACTCAGGACTGGCCTTGAGGCCTTGCCGCACCACAATTTATCGAAAGTCTTTTTGCTCATTATGGACTGGTTTGCGTGGACACTGGGAGTCCATTTAATTCAACCTTCAGCATTATCGGGGGACACTTTGTGGTAAATGTGTGCACCCCATATACCTCTGCCTCCTCGGTCTGAGGCTCTGGTTCATCGTGATCTGCCGTGGATCTGTCCTCTGCGACATGGTGGTTTGCAGGTTTAACAGGGTTTGCAGCTCGCCTGCACATACGTTGGAAATGTCCCATTGTTCCACAGCCCTTGAAAATGTATCCTTTGAAGTGGCTGAATGGAAATGATGATCACCCCTGCAGCGCCAACAAGGTGTTAATGGCCTTGCATTCACCACCCTTGATGGTGGACTCTGAGTCATCCATGGATGTGCAGCTGCAGGTGTGTAAGTCCTGCCCTGTACATTTTGATTCAAAAACAATGTTACTTTGTTCACAATACTTGCAGCAGCACTCGTGTGCTGAGAAATTTGTTTGGTACTGTCACTGGTGGTGATGAACGCCTGGGCTATCGCTATGGCTTTACTCAAGGTTGGGGTCTCTACAGTCAAAAGTTTGCGAAGTATTACTTAATGGCCAATGCCAAGTACAAAGAAGTCCCTGAGCATGTGCTCCAAGTGTCCTTCAAATTCGCAATGTCCTGCAAGGTGCCTTAGCTCTGCGACGTAGCTCGCCACTTCCTGGCCTTCAGACCTCTTGTACGTTTTGAACCGATACCTTGCCATCAGAACGCTTTCCTTCGGGTTTAGATGCTCCCAGACCAGTGTGCACAACTCATCGTACGACTTGTCTGTGGGTTTCGCTGGAGCAAGCAGATTTTTCATGAGGTCATACGTTGGTGCCCCGCAAACAGTGAGGAGGATCGCCTTTCGTTTAGCAGCGTTCCCTTCTCCTTCCAGCTCGTTGGCCACGAAGTATTGGTCGAGTCGCTCCATGAAGGTTTCCCAATCATCTCCCTCCAAAAATTTCTCCAGGATGCCCACGGTTTTCTGCATTGTTGCGGTGGGGTTCATCATTTGTATCTCGTCGCCAGTTGTTATGTCTTGAATAAAGAGTCAGACTAGATACTGCAAGCTCAAATTAAGGTGTAACTTTAGTCCTTTATTACACATCTCAGAGTGCCTCTTCAGCCTGTGAGGCCTCGTTATATACAGGTACTCCCAAGGGATTGTGGGATCCCTTGGGACTCCAGGGAATAAGCCCTCTGGTGGTTAGACATGGTATTTACAGGTTTACATACATAACAGTTGCAAAATATAAAACTTATGAGAGCTAGTCCACTCTGGTTGGTCATCTAACGCAACTTAAAAGCACAATCTCTATGCACTCTGTCCTACCACCCAGGAAACTGCTACGCTCCCTTCGCAGTTTTTACTGCTCTCTTGGTTCTTGGTGTTCAATATTGATATTTAAAAACCTCACCTTTCAGCCTCCACAGTATAAAAAAAAGTTTTCTAATGCCAAGGTACGAAATGTCTTTCTGAATAACCAGACATTGCCAACAAATTGTCCAATGTTTGGGTCTCTGAGTGAACTTCCCATCTTGCATTGTAAATACTATTCATTTGCCTACCTATGCAAAACTCAGCATGGAGCTATGCTGATAAGTTCATCAGTTTTAGGCAACCCGAAAAGCACAGACATTTTTATAGCTAACTGTGGGATTATCTGAAGAATCTGCGATGTAGAATAAGGAATCTGCATTGACCTTCACAGTAGCCTGAAATTCAAAATAAAAATCTGATGTCGGAGTTGCATTTCAGCATCATGTTGAATAGTCCCAAGCCAATGCCATCACTGTAATAACAACCCAGGATTGGTTCCCATTGAAGGCAGAACCTTTAGGCATTGGAAAAATTAACCAACCCATCGGAAAATTAATTAAAGTTTAATTTTAGAAGCAGTTATTGGTCAGACAGCAGCTAAATGACCTGCCCCACTGAGCCAAACAAATTTGTGTGCCTGCAATGACATACTGGGGCTGAATTTGCGTACGAGGTGTGCACACGCCCGTAGGGGCCACACTAATTCCGGTTTAGGCATGCGCTGTGTGTGCACTAAAACCAGCAACTTGTGATCTGTCAAGAATCCTCTTGATAGATCCAACACATCCAAAGGAAATGGGCCTCCGCGGGCGAGAGTTAGGTTATTTGCCCAACTTCTGTGCAGTGAATGCCCATGAAATTCTTATGCCTGATAAAAGTCGGTGTAAGACCTGTTTTTACAAGTGTAAGAGTTTTAAAAAACATAAACATAACATTTTTCCAATCATTTATACATTAAAAAATCCTGTGCAATAAGGTAAGTTTCTGTTTAGCCCCCTTAAAACATGTAAATTGTTTTTCCAAAATATGTAATTTATGTTTTAAATATTTTATTAAATGCTAGTTTAATTAATTTTAAATATGCAATTTAAAAAAAAAATTATTTGATGTGTAGAGGTATTTTTTATGTGATCCCCATTCATACTTATGGGAGTTCCGTACATACAGAAGTATGAATGGAGATTCCCTCCTTTGATTGGTTGGGCAAGCCCACCTGATTCCAGGGGTGCTTGCGAACTGCATGCGCCCCTGAGATACACGGGCCACTATGGAGGCCTACGCTGCTATCCCTGATCTTGCTTGTCACAGGCCCACCTAACTGGGGCCATATGTCCAATTCATGCCTCCCCACTCTTTTCGGCAAAGCAATTAATTGTCTTGATTTCAGATTCTGAGGAGTTCAAAATAAACAGCTTAAGATGCACGATGAACAAATATTGGTGGTTTCTTTTAGAATTATATTGTGCCAATTTATTTAATTGCAGGATTATATTCAATAAAATAATTTGCTCCTTTATAAAATATTCTGGCAATATAGGATTCAGTTTCATTATCAAATTCTGCCTTTAAATTCAGAATGTAATGGTGGATTTTATAAATTCACTTTCCCAACATGTGAAGCACATTTCTTTTGGAGTGGGGAGAGAGAGAGAGCAACTATTTTCAGGAGGGAGAAAGAGACCTTGTTATGGGATGGGGGGTGGCGGGGAGAGGCTGAGATCTTGTTGAAGACAGGATGAGAAAGAGAGCGACTGTTGAAAGAGTAAGTGAGAGAGATCCTGTTAATGGGGATGGGGGAAGTGAGAAACAATGTTGGAGGGAACAAAATTAAGGAAAAGAAAACTTTTTGCTGGAACTCTGGCTGATGGCTTTACAAAATCAGAACTAAGTACCAAAAATGAAGTGCCTTCTCTTGAAGCTGAAAAATAGTCCTTACAGCATCACAAAGCAAAACAAGTCAAATAAAGGATAGAGGAAGTGCAATCTTACCATAGGTCACCACAGCTAACGCCAATAATCCAAATATGTTTCCTTGTACCTGTGGGCATCGCCTGTACGGGCAGATCATGCCATCATAAGATACCTGCATGTGACAGAACAGATCAAATAGCACCAAATAAAAAAATATTCGAGATAAAAATAAATTAGCCTCCATTGCACCTCCCATTAATTCCTCCAGGGAGTGATAACAGGGTGCTACTGGCTTTCTGATCGGGCGCGGCAAAAGTACCAACGTCCACGAAATTCCCTTGCAGGTTCGCACTGGAGGTAAATCTGAACGCCACAATCTCCTGCAGCCCGGAGATCGTGATGTCATCCGATGCACAGCGTCCCGGTACTGCCCCGGAGCCTAAATTCATTTCTGCTCCCTGCAGCATCGCCGGGCATCAACAATGGCAGCTGCGGGAGGCGTTGTGAGGACAGCCAGCTGGCCACTCGGGGAGTGGTAATTAAAGTCATTGGTGGTCAGGTAGGCCAAAAATAATTTTTCACCTCTCTCTGCTCATTTTTGAATTTTTCCAATGCCGTGATTGATCAGCCCTGCACTCTGTTAGAGTGCTTGGGGTTGATCGTCGCGGATCACAGATGCTGTCGTCGAAGAGTCCCTTTAAGGGAGGGAAGGAGCCTGTGATTCTGGCAGCGCTGCATGGGACATTGTGCAGCGCTCTGCCACTACCGTCCCTCTTGCTCCATTTAGTGCTCCAAGGGAAGTTGTAGTGCCTGATTTAGTGCTCCACTTCCTCCTGGAGCGTTAAACCGTAAGTTTGTGTCTGCAGGAATTGGGTAGCACCCGGTGATAATTTTGCGCTCCAGCAAAAGTTAACGCCCCAAACATGTCGCTACGCAATTTCTAGCCCTTTATTTCAAAAGTCCCAATGACAGCCACGTCCTGGTTGTTAAGTAAAATTATGCAAGTAAGACACACCCAGCAGTTGGCTTTACAAATATTGAGCTAGGCTGTACATGATATTGTCTAGCTGGTGATTTAATGGTCTATAACGTCTGCTATTATTCACTCATTTTCTCCTCTCTGTTCACAAAGACTCATACCAGGGCATGGTACTGATGTGCCAGCAGCCCTTCACTACCTTTCCTAAGTCGTCATTCCTCTTTGATGAGTCCTAGCAAACTATTTGAGGTTTATAGGTAGGGAAGAGAGGTTATCAAAGCCAAACCTGACCCTGTTCTCATCCAACATCCATACTCTCAACTGGCAAATGTGAAAATCAGGAATATTTTACTGCGCTTTGCTTCATGAATATTCAAATCGCCTAATATTTCCATTTTTGTACTATTATTTTATGTGCTTCTATTGAATTTAATCATTGTTAAAGCTTTTACAGTTACAAATATTAAATAAAGAAACTTCAGTCTGGTATGTAAATCTGGTTCCTTTTACATTTCTTAATCTGAGGGACTAATGTCTTATTTTAAGTTGATAGTACAGAGGGAGTGAGTCTGTCATCCAACAATTCCAGTGAGGACCTTCACTGGCAAACAGTGCATCTCAGGAAACCATGGGTGGGTAGCTTGTGGTTTACTACCCATTATGAATGTCATGTGGGCCCACAATTTCCGAAGATGTGGTTCCTGTGAGTTCTGCTTCATGTTGAGTACTGGATTATGAAAATACCCCAAATATTTAAATCTTAAACAAATACAATAGGGTGTTAATCCTCGGACTGAGAAACAAATTAAGCATTTCAGGCATTCTCCTTGTGGTACAAGTGCTATTAAAGTTTTATGTCGCCAGATCCTTCCAAGACACCAATTATGCCATGTGCCAAATAAATTCAGCTTCTCACAGATACATTAAATATCTGACAGCCCTTATCAGCAAGGGAAAATACATTTATTATTTTCCGCGTGGAAAGGAAACATCAGCTTGACAGAGCACAGAATTCTTACTCGGGGTTCCCAAGAAAACAAAGAACAGCACCTATTAATAGCACCCTGACTATCACCTGCTGATTCATCAGGGGTCATTGCCAACATCTGGGAAGAGTGACCTGAGTTCCAAACAGCGTAATCCTTCATATCAGGTATACTATGTCCACTGCCAGCTCTCAGAGTAGATAAGGGGGAATCAGTAGATGTAGTGTATTTGGATTTTCAAAAGGCATTCGATAATGTATCACACAAAAGTTGTTATACAAGATTAGGGCTCATGAGATTGGGGGTAATATATTAGCATGGATTGAAAATCAGTTAACGGACAGAAACCGGAGTAGGAATAAAAGGGTTATTTTCAGGTTGGCAGATTGTAACTAGTCGGGTGCCACAAGGATCAGTGTTTGGGCCTCAGCTATTTAGAATCTATATCAATGACATAATGAGGGGACCGAGTGTAATGTATCCAAGTTTGCCGACGATACAAAGCTATGTGGAAAGTAAGCTGTGAGGAGGGTGCGAAGGGGCTCAAAGGGATATAGATAGGTTAAGTGAGTGGGTAAGAAGGTGGCAAATGGAGTACAATGTGGAGAAATGTGAAATTATCCACTGTGGTAAGAAGAATAGAAAAGCAAAATATATTTTTAAATGTGAGAGACTAGTATATGTTGGTTTACAGAGAGATTTGGGTGACCTTGTTCACGAATCACAGAAAGGTACAGCAAGTAATTAGGAAAGCAAATGATATTTTAGCCTTTATTGCAGAGAGTTCGGAGCCAAAATTGCCCCTTCCCTTAAGGCCTGTTACCACCAGAAATCGATGGCCACGCAACAGATTTTTTGTGGAATGGCTGCCATTTTGAAAATTGCCCTCCTGCGGAATCCTGGCAGTGACTCATTCCCCCCATTTCCACCCGCTGCTGCCGATCGTCCTAAGTGCATCATCAGAGCATGCACCTCCGATGATCCCCCCGAAACACGAAATTCCGCAGAGAAAATGTTGCTGCCGTCGCTCGGTGCCACTGACAGCTTTTTCTGTCGGTGCACTGTGCTTGCAGTGTGTTCAAAATGGCAGTGCGGCCACCACTGAGGTTGTTGAATTTGTTACAGCACTGTGTCAGGGTTCTGTCTACCACAGTGTTGGCTGACACCTCCTCAGCCAATTCTCGCCACATGGCCCTGAATACCTGTGGCGATGGCTTCCTTCCAGATGCAGCGAACCGCAACTCCCTCTTTTTCTCTACTGCCCTCACCAATGGTGCCAATGCCACATTAATAAAGTGTATGACCCTCTCCCTTGAAGCAGGATTTACATCAGCCATCGTACAAAGGTGTCTCAGTTGCTGAGAGGTCTGACTCAAGTGTAGCAATGCTGAAAATGAGCAGCAGCAGTTTGAAATTACCTCCCCTTTAAGAACTGGAATGAGCTAGAGGCACGGATTGAAGGCTGATTGCTGAATGCAAGTCGCTGAAATTGGGTAACTCTCTGGCAATAGCGCCCCTACAGCACCCCACTGAGGCCAATAGTGCTTCATTTACCACCCCCTTCACTCCTGGGACTTAAACGCCCAATTTCACACAATTTTGCAAGCCATTTCGCCGGACACTAACTTTCCGCTCTACCTGCATTTGCACTTTCAATAATTATACATTTAAATCTCTGTTCATCTGCACCCTTCAGCATCTTTCCATTGTGTAGACTCCATTTCTTGTTCAACCCAAATATATTACTCATACTTTTCCCCATTAAATGTTATCTGCCACCTGTCTGCTCATTCCACTAACATGTCTTATGCCTTCCTGAAGACTAATACAGTCCTTCTATTTTTGTTTCATCAGCAAATTTTAAGCTTATGCTCCCTATAGCAAGGCCAAACCCACATCATCTGTATATGCCGACAACAAAAGTGGACCCAGCACAGAACCTTCTCCAATCGAAGCACGAATTCACCATGTGGGAAAATCCCGGGTGTGAAATCAGCCAAACCAACTTTTGTCTCATAAATCACTCCTGCCTGCCACCCTATCACAGACCTTCCCTTTTCTTCTTTCCTCTCCTCTCCCTTTCACTGCCCCTGCACTTCCTTAACAATCTGTTACATCTCGAACATTTCCAGTTCTGACGAAGGGTCACAGACCCAAAACGTTAACTCTGTTTCTCTCCACACATTCTGCTTGACCTGCTGAGATTTTTTGTTTTTATGTACATTCTATCCCCTGCTGACATCATTTGCAAGTACATGGTCAGCTTTCACATGTACTCTGATGCTAACCATCATTCTGCTACCACAGTCAGCTCCAAAGTTTTGCTGTTTGTCCAACATCAAGTCTTGGATGACTTGATTTATTTCAGCTCAATGTAGAAAAAGCTGATGTCATCTTGGTCAGTTCACATCAGTATCTGAATGGCTCCGACTCCAGCTCCATCAGCCTCCTGGGCTGCTTGCTCAGGCTGAACCAGTTGGTGCTCAACACTTACATTGAGCTCAACCTTGAGCTGGACTGCTTACTGCAGATCCAATTAGTTGACAAGACTGTGTTTTCCCACCTCTAGAATATTGCCCATTTCAGTTGACTGCCTCTCTGCCTCTGCTGCTTACTTTATGCCCTTCATTACCGTGAAGATTGTTTTCTCAAATGTTCTCCTTAGTCTCCCCTCCTCTACCCTTCACAAACTTACATTAATACAGAACTCTCAGGCCTGAGCTCTTTCTCACATAAAGCCCTGAATTCCCTTCACACTTGTCCTTGTTAAGCTCCACTGGTTCTCTGTCCTCCAGTGCATTAGCTTCAATGTCCCAGTCTTCAAATCCTGCTATTGTCTCACCCCATATTATCTGACTGATCTTCTCCCCTTACTGCTTTTCCTCTGTTTTCCTGACTCCACCATTGATAGCCAATGTTTCAGTGACTACTCCCCAGCTCTTTGGAATGCTCTCTCAAAACCACGCCATCTTGCTACCTTTCTCCTTTCTTTCAAAACTTTAAAAAGGAACCTTCCCCTTAGAGCCTGCTTTTGAGTGCCCCCATTAACTTTCCCACCATATCTTGCTTGCCACCTGCCTCTCCCCGTTATAAGGAGTCATTCTTCAATCATAGGAGGAGGCCATTCGGCCTGTCCGACCTCTTTAAAAGAGCTGTCCAATTTAGTTCCACAACCCAGCATTTTCCCCATAACCCTGCAAATTAGTCCTCTTCAAGTACATGTCCTACTGCCTTTTGAAAGTTCCTATGGAATCTGCTTTCATCATCCTTTCAGGTATTGCGTTCCAGATCATAACAACTCTCTGTGTGAAATAATTCCTCCTCATTTCCCCTCTAGTTCTTCTGCCAATTATTTTAAATCTACCGGCCCACTAGCCAGAGGGAACAGTTTCCCACTACTTGCTCGATCAAAACCCTTCATAATTTTAAATACCTCTGTTAGGTCTCTCCTTAACCTTCTCTGCTCTAAGGAGAACAATTCCAGCTTCACCAATCTCGCCACATAACTGAAGTCTCTCATCCCTGGTATAATACTTGGTAAACCTCCTCTGTGCCCTCTCCAAGACCCAGACATCCTTCCTGAAGTGTGGTGCCCAGATTTGTACACAATACTCCAGCTGAGGCCTAACTAGTGATTTGTAATGGTTTAGCATGATTTCCTTGTTTTTGTACTCAATGCCCTATTTACAAAGCCAAGCATCCTATATGGTTTCTTAACTGCCTTATAATTTTGCCCTGCCATCTTCAAGGATTTGTGAATAAGCACCCCCAGGTCCATCTGCTGTTGTACCCATCAAAATAGTACCATTTAGGTTATACTGCCTCTCCATGTTGTTTCTTCCACAGTGCATCACTTCACACTTATCACATTCAATTGCATCTTCCATGGGGTGGAAATTCGGTCGCGCCTCTGTTATGGTGTTAACCCAGGCGGAGCGGTTAAATTTGCACCGGCAAATGGTTTGCGTCTGCCACCGCAAAATTCATCAGCTGGCCCTGAGTTTGGAGTGGAGCACTAAGGGAGGCATTGCGCATCTCTTTTAGGGCACTAGGCCGGCTGAGCAAGTGAAAATCCCGAGCTAAACAACCGGCCTTGGAGCGACCAATGAGAGGCCCCATGGAAAAAAAAATTTGAAAAAAACCCACCAGAAACATTCCCAATAAATACCTCATGCCACCACAACATAAATTGCAAAAAAAAATTAAGAACAATCACACTGACCTCAGGTCGACATTACTTACCTCACTGCAGCTGCTACAGCTTTGAACGGCAGCTTCCACAGGCGTTCCCACCACGGCGCTCTGTAGAGTGCTATGGGTCGGGGGCAATCCAAATATCGAGCCGGTGTCGCAACCAGTAGTGGTGCAGACCGACTTGCCACTTCTGGGCGGTAATGTTCTGCGCCCCCTCGAAACCGGCACCGAATGTCCCGGCAGGGCACTGGAAGCTGGCCGCCCACCAGCCCGGAAGTGCTTACCGTCGCCATTGCCACCCCTCCGGGGCGCTAACAGGGTCGGCAGAATAACCAAAAATCCAGCCCCATATGTCTACTCATTCCACCAGTCTGTCTACAACTTCCTCAAGTCTCCTACTATCATGCTCACTATTTGTTTCATCCGCAAACTTTGAAATTGTACTACCTATACCCAAATCCAGGTAATTTATATAAGAAGAAAAGTAATGGACCTAATACCAATCCCTGGGGGATCCCACTGCATACTTCTCCCTAGTCAGAAAAACATTTGTTCACCACTACTCTCCGTCTCCTATCCTTAGCCAATTACTTACCCAAGTTACCACCAGCCCTTTAATACCATCTGCTTCTATTTTCCGAATGTCAGTTATGAAGACTTTATCAAATGCCTTTTGAAAGTGGATATATACAATATTGCATTACCTTCATCAGCCCTCTCTGTTACTCCATCAAGGAATTCAATCAGGTTAGTCAGACACGATTTACCTTTAACAAATCCATGCTAGCTGTCCTTTATTAACCCATGCTTTTCTAAGTGAGAATTAATTTTGTCCTTGACAATGGTTTCTAGTAGTTTTCCCACCACTGATGTTAGCCTGACTGGCCTGTAGTTACCAGGTTTATCCCTCTCCCCTTTTTTGAACAGGGCTGTAACATTTGCAATCATCTCGTCCTCTGGCATCAATCCCAGACCTAAATACGATTGAAAGATTGTGGTCAAAACTTCTGCTATCTCAACCCCAGCTTCCCTCAACAACCTAGGATGCATCCCAACTGGACCAAGTGACTTGTTAACTTTGAGTGGTCTCAACCTACTTAGCACCTCCTTTCTCTGTATTTTATTCTTATCCAATATCTCTACTTCCCTTCCTCTACTGCAACATTAAATTCACCCTCTTTTGTGAAGAGAGGTGCAAAGTACTCTTTCAGTACGTCAGCCCCACCATTCCTTTAACTATCCTTTTACTTTTTATATGTTCATAAAAAAGATTTTTGGGTTCCCTCTTATGATACCTGACAAGCTTTTCTCATACTCTCGCTCTGCCTTTTTATATCCGATTTCAATTCGCCCCCACATTCTCTGCATTCTGCTTGGTTTTCTATTATATTCTGTATCTGACATTTGTCATAAACCTCCTTTGTCTGTTTTATTTAAACTTGATTTCCTTTGTTATCCAGGGAGCTCGAGTTTTGGATGCCCCCTCTTCCTTATGGGAATGTGATGATCTATATAAATACAAGTTATTGTTGGTCTAACATGTTACATCACTATGCTGCCTGGTAATCACTCTATAAACAGCATTCAAAAATATCGAGACGATTTTTAAAAAACGTACTCATTAATCTTAGTTTAGACAGTAAAACTATTGTCCAATTACAATGTGAATACTTACAGTCAGTTGTATTGGTAACCAAATGCCTTTGCAATTGACAAATTGCCTCAGTTACATTATCAAGTATACAGCAATTTGCCAAAAGAAAAGAAACGATTAATGCAGTAAATAGTTCAACTGTATCATATATAATGTACATGTAGCACTGAGACCCTCCGATACCAGTGCATTTTGTTTATAACGGTTTTTGTTTTTATCAATGTGTATGCAGTTACAGTTCACTTCATTTGACAAATTCAAGAGTTACCAGTATTTTTAATATCCTCCTCATTTCAGTCACTCTCTTAAACCCAGCAGAATAGTACTGCACTAGGCAACTGTTGCACGAGATTCCCTCTCCTGAAAGAAGAGGCAGAAAACTTTACTCACCATCTTCGTGATGTGAGAGAATCCTTAGACTTGTGACTGTCACTGCTCTCAGCTTTGGTCTTACCAAACTTCTGTGCGTAATTCTGTAACAGCAGGAACATATAATACAGCCCATTGTGTGGATTTCCTGAAGAGTTGTTAATTAGGAACTCGCCCACTTCTGTTTCTTGCCTGAATGATCTCCTGTGCACAAGGCTTACTGGAACTGAATTTATACAAATAAATTTATAGCGTATGGAAGATTCAAAGAACTATTTCCATTTGTATGAATAAATGACTGGCTTTATTTGTAGAACTCATCAAAAGCTGTATCTTATCTTAAGTTGTTTTAAATAATCTTGGCCACAAAAAGGAAGGGGAAGAGAGCAGCTAACATGTTATTGCCTCAATTCACCAGGGTTTTGCAGTTAGCAACAAGAATAACTTGTATTTATATAGTGCCCTTAATGTAGTAAAACATCCCAAGGCACTTCACAGGAGCATTATCAAACAAAATTTGACACCAAGCCACTTAAGGAGATATTAGGGTAGGAGAGCCAAAGTTTAGTCAAAGAGGTAAGTTTTAAGGCGCGCCTTAACGGAGGAAAGAGAGGTAGAGAGGCGGAGAGGTTTAGGGAGGGAATTGTAGAGTTTAGGGCCTTAGCAGCTGACGGCATGGCTGCCAATGGTGGAGCGATTAAAATCTGGGATGCTCAAGAGGCCAGAGTTGGAGGAGCGCAGAAATATCGGAGGGTTGTATGGCTAGAGGAGATTACATAGATAGGGAGGTGGCGAGGCCATCGAGGGATTTGAAAACAAGAATGAGATTTTAAAATCAAGGCGTTGCTGAACTGGGAGACAATGTAGGTCAGCGAGCACAGGGGTGATGGTGAATGGAACTTGGTGTGATTTAGCAGAGTTTTGGATGACCTCAAGTTTATGGAAGGTCGAACGTGTGAGGCCAACCTGGAGTGCATTGGAATAGTCAAGTCTAGAAAGGCATTTCTCCACTCATCATCTCAGGAGGCCATCGAATGGATAGCGAAACTAGACATCTCATGATAAGTTTTTCCTGTCATATGAAAGTAGTAAAGGCATGGATGAGGATTTCAGCAGCAGATGAGCTAAGGCAGGAGTGGAGTCGGGTAATGTTACAGAGGTGGCAATAGGCGGTCTTGTGATGGCGCAGATATATGATCAGAAGCTCATCTTGGGGTCAAATATGACATGAAGTTTGCGAACAGTCAGATGGAGTCGGTGGCTAGGGAATGGAGTTTGTGGCGGAGACTGAAGACAATGACTGAAGATGGTGACTGGTGCCAGTTCTGGCAACTGTGTCTGCCGCAGACATCTCCTGGGCAATTTCACACCATATCCATTTGAAAATTGTTGGCAGCGGTCCCCCTCCCCCAACCAGATGGAGTGATGTCCGCCTCCTCTCCACTGCATGGACTAAGGCCTCAGCAGTCTACGTTGAGAAATGCCTGGCATGTTGCCTGGCCTCCTGGTGCTCCATCTCTGCAGAAGTGCCAGAAGTCAGGCGGGTCATCTGCGCATGCGCAGAGGAAGCCACCCGAGGAAACAAAACTGCGACTGTACATGTACAAAATGGCCGTCTCTTTTACCGCCGTGATTTTCAGTTTGGGCGGACAAAGTCCGTGGTGTAACGCCTGATTTAGTGACCCGATCATGGATCCTCATTTTTTGACGAAATTTCCAGTCGAAGACGCAAACTTTTTTCAGGCGGTATCGGGATTGGCCCGCTGCGATTAGCGCCCCGAAATCGGTAAAGCTGAAAATCCAGTATAATATCCAACATAATAAAATAGAATATTGATGGATTATTCGGTAAATATACTGCCTAGTGTATCACTGAAGCATATAGATAAAGCTTCAGGTTCAATCCCTGGTCTCTGCTCAGTTAGCTGACTTCTTCATCTGGCCAGCTGTTGGGTTGCTACAAATAGCACTGCTGAGCTTGAGAGGGAGACAAATAAAAATCAGCCAGAGTTCCCACTTAGCCAATAGGAGGACCAATTGGACCAATAGCCAATAATTCCCACTGGAAATGCATGTGCGTGTGTGTGTGGCAAGGGAGAACAGGATTGAGCTTAGCTATGATGGCCCCTGAGGCAAGTAATAAACTTGCCTCAGGGGCAATAAACTTGCCTGCAGATTGCTCAAGGTTCCTTCTTGCTTGTAGAGACCCTGGCTGTCACAAGTAGGTCCCAACATCGTCCTGCTGCACCTGGGAGAGAGGGGAGGATACTTGGGCCCTGAGCAAATGACACAACCACCACCCCGCCCTCACGGTACCCATCATTTGCATACGGTGGGGTGAGAATGCGGAGAGCAAATAAGTAAACCCTAGCAGGAGTGGAGGAGAATCTCCGAGACAACATCTCCTAGAGCAAGAATTTGGTGGTAGGCCACCTGACATCATGAAAAATTCTAGAGATTCTTAGTTGCCGTTAAGAACTGGCATTCCCTGAATTACGGGCCCTACCTCCACCAGGATCTAATCCCGACAGGCAAGCGCTACATCATTACGCCAACATACCATTGGAGGCAAGTGCAGCAAAACTGGTTGGATTTCTGACATGATATCATTCAACCGTTGTGACGCCTCTTCCTGCACGGGGGCAGGGGATGATGGAAGAGACATCTGCCCCTGCTTCTGTTGGAATTTGGACAAATGAGAAGGGAAATGGACCAGGCAGAACCAATCCTACCCCAAATTCAGGCCCGATCGCCTGCCCCAGTTACAGTGCCACTGCATCCCCCAGTAGGCCATGGAATTTCAGGGCCTGTGCTTCCATTACGTTGCTTTTGCTGCTGAGAGAGTTATCTGCTTGGCAAGGCACTTTAACATTGTGCCCAATGGTTTCTATCGTGGCCCTTGGTGGTGCAAAACGCAACTTCTCAACTTCCGTGCCTCAAGGTAAGCCCTGCAGGGATTGCTGAATTACCCTTCATTGTCCTGCTGTTTGCTGGTGTTAAGGAAAATAATAGTTTCAATATAAAATTAGTTTCTCTGCTTTCACATCAGCTTGTTTGCTAACATTACTCAAAAATGCTCAGAAATTTTTTAACAGATCTGTTTGTGTAAGAGTCTTCATCAATTCTATTTAATAGGATCTCCAAGAAAAGAGACTTACTTAACACTATTTTGCTGGCATGGAGAAGCTAACAGATATATCACATGAACAGGAGAGAACAAAGGCACCATACAAGCCAAGGTCATCCATCTGCTTTCAGTATTTTGTATTACTTACTTCACTGCCAAACGGCATCTGTTCCAATGTGTACTTAAACAACCTTTTTAAAGAGTTTCTTCAAAAAAAATTCTTGCTGATTTTCACTTCTTTTCGCCTGAAGGTGTTCGACTTTTTGCTGGGCATGGCTAAATTTTGTGCGGCCATTTCAAATTCCTGAAAGCCAGAAGAAGGAACAGACTGAGCACACAGCTGGAGGCTGCATTATGTGGTATCCCATTAATCTATCCGTTTCATACTAATGATGGGGTATCTGAGTAATTCTGCGATGTCAGTACTATTATTCATGTGTGAGTCGTGACTTGAGTATCAACAGGATATTCAAACACTGGGCAATGGGGGGGCATTACAGCTAGGCCCCTACCCACTGTTTACATGCACGCACTTCCAGCAGTGGTCATTGAATAGCCATCAGATGTGGGAACCACTGACAAATATCTCCTCCCTAACGTAGGGCTGCTGAGATCATCTGTAACACACCTACTCACACTGTGGCTTAGATCAGCTAATTCAGCACAGAGAAGGGATTGAACCCAAGATTTTCCTTTACTCACTAGACCAACTCACAGCCATTCAGGGAACCACAACTGTTTGACCTCTGGAGTAAGGAAGGGAAAAACAACCAAAGTTTCTATTTCTGATCATTATCCACTTTTGCAAAATGCATATGTGTGGACATTAAGTGGGAATAGCATCAGGATCAGCTGTGATGCCTGCCAAGTGCCAACCCCCCCAATGTTAACTAGCATTCTGATACACACAGTCTACATTGCATACCACATGCATTGGTTACTTGGGTAACTGGTGCCTGTGGGGTCATGCCCAGCGTGAGTCAGCACCTTCAGGAGAAAAAGGAGAGAATTGGCTGTAAATTTTCTATCTATGCCAATGTAAGGATTTGGAGCAATCATAGATCAAATGCGAACATATGAAAATGACAGACAGGAAAAGACCAGCTGGTCCATTAGCCTATTTTATGCAGTCATTACGACCATTGATGCATCCATCCACCAGCAGCCATGTCATTTCCCGAGGCCATTTCAGCAAAAAAATAATTCTCGGAAATACCTCTTTAATCCACAGCGACAATTGAAAGGATTCCCAGGAGACCACAGTGACACTTCATCCAATACTCCAGCCTCAGCCAGGAAATCCACGAGCAACCTATTAAATGTTTGCAGCAAATCTGCACTCACGGCCAAGCCGGCAAATTGTTCCAGAGATTGATGACCCGCTTCAAAAAGAAAAAGCTCCTGACCTCTAAACTAATTCTCTATTTATGCAACTTAGAATCATACAATCATAAGAACATAAGAAATAGGAGCAGGAGTAGGCCATACGGCCCCTCGAGCCTGCTCCGCCATTTAATACGATCATGGCTGATCCGATCATGGACTCAGGTTCACTTCCCTGCCCGCTCTCCATAACCCCTTATTCCCTTATCGTTTAAGAAACTGTCTATTTCTGTCTTAAATGTATTCAATGTCCCAGTTTCCATAGCTCTCTGAGGCAGCAAATTCCACAGATTTACAACCCTCTGAGAGAAGAAATTTCTCCTCATCTCAATATTAAATGGGCGAACCCTTATTCTAAGGTTATGCCCTCTAGTTCGAGACTCCCCTATCAGTGGAAACATCCTCTCTGCATCCACCTTGTCAAGCCTTCTCATAATCTTATACATTTCGATAAGATCACCTCTCATTCTTCTGAATTCCAATGAGTAGAGGCCCAACCTACTCAACCTTTCCTCATAAGTCAACCCCCTCTTCTCCGGAATCAACCTAGTGAACCTTCTCTGAACTGCCTCCAAAGCAAGTAAATCCTATCGTAAATATGGCAACCAAAACTGCATGCAGTATTCCAGATGTGGCCTCACCAATACCCTGTATAACTGTAACAAGACTTTCCTGCTTTTATACTCCATCCCCTTTGTAATAAAGGCCAAGATTCCATTGGCCTTCCTGATCACTTGCTGTAACTGCATACTATCCTTTTGTGTTTTATGCACAAGTACCCCCAGGTCCCGCTGTACTGCAGCACTTTGCAATCTTTCTCCATTTAAATAATAACTTGCTCTTTGATTTTTTTCTGCCAAAGTGCATGAGCTCACACTTTTCAACATTATACTCCATCTGCCAAATTTTTGCCCATTCACTTAGCCTGTTGATATCCTTTTGCAGATTTTTTGTGTCCTCCTCACATCTTTATATCGTCAGCAAACTTGGCTACGTTACACTCGGTCCCTTCTTCCAAGTCGTTAATATAGATTGTAAATAGTTGGGGTCCCAGCACTGATCCATGTGGCACCCCACTAGTTACTGATTGCCAACATGAGAATTAACCATTTATCCTAACTCTCTGTTTTCTGTTAGTTAGCCAATCCTATATCCATGCTATATTATTACCCCCAACCCCGTGAACTTTTATCTTGTGCAGTAACCTTTTATGTGGCACCTTGTCATAGAATAGTACAACACAGAAGCAGGCCATTTGGACCATTGAGTCTGCGCCGGCTCTTTCGAAGAGCAATCAAGTTAGTCCCACTTACTCGGTCTTTCCCCATATCCCTGCAATTGTTTCTTCTTCAAGTATTGAAGGCTACTACCAAATTTGTATACACCACCCTATCAGGCAGTGCATTTCAAATCATTCGGTAATTTATTTTTCCTCATGTCATCGAATGGTTACAGCACAGAAGGAGGACATTCGGCCCATCGAGCCTGTGCCGACTCTCTGCAAGAACTCCACAGCTCGTCCCACTCCCCTGCCTTTTCCCGTAGCCCTGCAAATGTTTTTCCTTCAGGTACTTATCTAATTTGAAAGGCACGATTGAGTCTGCCTCCAACACACTTTCAGGCAGTGCATTCCGGATCCCAACCACTCGCTGCGCAAAAATGTTTTTCCTCATGTCGCCTTTGGTTCTTCTGCCAATCGCCTTAAATCTGTTTCCTCTGGTTCTCGAGCTTTCTGCCAATGGGAACAGTTTCTCTCTATATACTCTGTCTAGGCCCCTCATGATTTTGAATACCTCTATCAAATGTCCTCTCAACTTTCTGCAGTACAGAGGGACCTGGGGGCCTTTGTGCATGAAACACAAAAAGTTAGTATGCAGGTACAGCAAGTAATCACGGAGGCAAATGGAATGTTGGCCTTTATTGCAAGGGGGATAGAGTATAAAAGCAGAGAAGTCCTGCTCCAACTGTACATCAAAATCATAGACAGTCGCTCGGGATTGAGGAAGACCTGCTTCCACTCTTTGCATGAGTTCTTAGGTGGCTGTACAGTCCAATACAAGAACCACAGTTTCTGTCACAGGTGGGACAGATAGTCGTTGAGAGAAAGGGTGGGCAGGGAGCCTGGTTTGCTGCACACTCCTTCCGCTGCCTGCGCTTGATTTCTGCATGCTCTCGGCGATGATACTCGAGGAGCTCAGCGCCCTCCCGAATGCACTTTCTCCACTTAGGGCGGTCTATGGCCAAGGACTCCCAGGTGTCAGTGGGGATGTTGCACTTTATCAGGGAGGCTTTGAGGGTGTCCTTGTAATGTTTCCACTGCCCACCTTTGGCGTGTTGCCGTGGACAAGTTCCGAGTAGAGCACTTGCTTTGGGAGTCTCGTGTCTGGCATGCGAACTATGTGGCCTGCCCAGCGGAGTTGATCAAGTGTGGTCAGTGCTTCAATGCTGGGGATGTTGGCCTGGCTGAGGACGCTAATGTTTGTGCGTCTGTCCTCCCAAGGGATTTTCGGGATCTTGCAGAGACATCGCTGGTGGTATTTCTCCAGCGACTTGAGGTGTCTACTATACATGATCCACGTCTCTGAGCCATACAGAGGGCGGGTATTACTACGGTCCTGTAGACCATGAGCTACAACTGTACAGGTATTGGCGAGGCCACACATAGAGTACTGCATACAGTTTTGGTCTCCGTATTTAAGGAAGGATATACTTGCATTGGAGGCTGTTCAGCGAAGGTTCACTAGGTTGATTCCGGAGATGAGAGGCTTGACTTATGAGGATAGGTTGAGTAGGTTGGGCCTATACTCATTGGAATTCAGACGAATGAGAGATGATCTTATTGAAACTTACAAGATAATGAGGGGGCTCGACAAGGTGGATGAAGAGAAGATACTTCCACTCATAGGGGAAACTAAAACTAGGGGACTATGGGCTAGAACATCCACTTTTCTGCTTGTTGCCCAAAAATGGGCGTTATTTCTGGCATGGGCGGTAAAAAAGGGTTTTCATCCCGCCGGCTTCTCACCCATTCTCAAAACACCTAGTTTCCATTTTTGAAAATGGGCGTTAACACGAGCGATATCAAATGGGCGGTAGCGTTAAAGTTTTTTGACCTTCTGCCGTAAATTGTGGGCGTCCTTAGCAACGGCATGGCAATGCTAGATTCCCGTGATTCAGGAGATCAAGGGTCATCATGACATCCACAGAAGAGGAACCAGAGAGAGAGGGAGCTCAGAGGCACTGAAAGCATGTGTTGCTGTGGTGTGTGCTTGTCTCGCTGTTATGGGAGGAACGACGGATATTCACCAGTCGCAAAAAACCTACTAAGCACCAAAAACATAGTTGGCACCAACTTTTTGTCCAACAAATAAGATATAACATGGAAGGGATGGAGGAGGCCCTGGAGCTAGTAGCCAGGAACACTGGTGGCAGAGGGCTCCCAGTGGTCCCGGAGTGCCGCACTGCACCCTAAGGTGCCGCAACCCCATTGCCAACCACACATGAGAGCCAGCAGCAACATCTTGCTACTGGCTCAGAGCACATTCCCACCTCGGGACCGTCCTCTCCCGTATCTATTCAAGCAGTGTTTCGGCCTTCACCCCCCTCCCCAATGAAGCATCGCTCGAGGACCTCCTCGGCCAGGCGACTTGGAGTCAGGAGGGGAAGTGGAAGGGGTGGAGGTGGGGAGGAGAAGCCGGGGGAGGGAGGAAAGCGTTGCCTTGTACAGAAATACTGAGTATTTCAGACTAATGTTCGGTTCAAATGTTTTTTATTTAACAAAACCTTGCAGCACATTGGCTCAGATAGCTGCACCATTACACGCTGGTGATTCCTTTACATCAAAGGGTATAATCACACTTAATTTCAATCAACTTAAACTTTAACTGTCACCAAGATGATGCCCACCATTGATGTATGACCTGCACACCCAGCAGTGTGTCAGCCTTGTAAATAACACCAACGTTCTTTCAGGCAAAGCAATCATTGATGAGCTCCTGATTTAAGGCTGTTGCAGCTATCATGCCTTCATGGGCCTTTTCTTGTGGTCTACAGAGGTGTGGGGGCATGGCTTCAGCATCAGCCTGATTGTCTGGGCTGATGTCAGCGTATGCCTCCTCGTCCCTCTCTATAATTTGCGCACATAATGCAGTGGAACATTCCATCGGCGACGTCAAGTCTGCTGCATGTAATTGGTCATCAAGAAAGGGTGAGAAAGGACAGGCCCCATTGCAGTAGCTCTCTGTTTTCCACCGATTGGTCACAAACAAGGAATGTCCCGACGAAGACACCTTTTCAATTCCAATCAGTCACAGTATTGTCATGTACGTAGATCATGTATACTAACTGTATAGTCACATAAGATGTGCCACCAGAGGGCACTGCAGTGGGAGACCTGAGGGTCACCTGCATAGGTGTGCAGGGCCCAGTATAAAAGGCTGCCCACCATGCTTGTGCCTCACTCTGGAGTTACAATAAATGGGACTAAGGTCACAACAGCTCAAGTATAATACCAGACCTTGTGGAGTCATTCATAAGAGTATTAAAGACATAATAACTGGCGACAAGATTACGAACTTTCACGCAAAAATGCCTAACGTTGGTGCATTAGAAACATTCTCAGAGGGTGAAGATTGGGAAGCCTTTACGGAGCAGCTCGACCAATATTTCGTAGCAAATGACCTGGTAGGCGATGATCCGGCCACGCTGGCAGATAAGAGCAGAGCTATCTTGTTGACCAGTTGTGGGCCCACGGTCTACGGCCTCGTCAGGGACTTGTTTGCTCCTGAGAAAACAACGACCAAGTCATACGAGGAGCTGAACGTGCTAATTCTGGACCAACTCAAATCAAAGGAGAGCATCCTCACGGCCAGGCATCGATTTTATACACACCACCGCCCCAAGGGCCAGGAAATCGCGAAGTACGCTGCCGACCTCAGGAGGCTGGCAGGACCGTGTGAATTTAGCACATCGCTCGCTGATGTGTTGCGGGATGTCTTCGCAATTGGCATCGGTCATGAGGCCCTTCTTCACAGGCTACTGTCTGCCTAAACCACCGTCACTCTGCAGAAGGCCATCAGCATGATGACTCACTCTCAGAACTCAACCCGGCAAGTACTGTAAACAGAATGGCGCCTTTCACAAGCAGAACTGTTGAACGTGAATCTGCCCAGGTCAGAGCGTACAGGCCCCCTAGTCCTTTAACTCAGAGTCCGCCGAGGGGTACAAACGTAAGTCGAGTAGCTGGCGTTGCGGAGGTAATCGCAGGGCTCATCAATGTCGGTTCAAAGACTATGTGTGCAAAGGCTGCAGCACAAAGGGCCACCTCCAGCGAATGTGCAAAAGAGCTGTGACTCACCAGTGGAAGAGGAGTCGGCAGATGGCTGTGAATCCAGTGTGGATTATGAGGAGATGGCTCGAGAGGCAGCTCAGTCCCAGGACCAAGTGTATGGAGTATATACCTGCACCACAGACTGTCCTCCAGTGATAATGGAAGTCGAGATAAATGGCGTTCCAGTCTTCATGGAAGTGGACATGGGGGCGGGTCAGTCAATAATGAGCCAGGAAGCCTTTGAGAGGCTATGGAACGATCAAGCTGAACGACCCAAGCTGGTCCCGGTTCAGGCAAAGCTACACACCTACACCAAGGAACTGATATCAGTTGTTGGAAGTGCGGATGTAAGTGTAGCCCATGATGGCACGGTGCACAATTTACCATTGTGAATTGTTTCAGGTGATGGACCAACGCTACTTGGAAGAAGGTGGATGGGGAATATTCATTGGAACTGGGAAGACTTCGTCCCTCCAGCGATCAACGTCCTCCATGCTCAGAGGTAGAGCAAGCCCCACCTTCGATTGGACCAGGCACTGGAGAGTAGATCCCCGCAGCCTCTGAGGCACATGATCCGGCCGAGACGACCTGAACGCACCTTCCCGGTTTCAGTGGCAGACTCCTGGGGAGGAAGATTGGATCCGAGGGCGCCTTCCCAGCTTCAGTGGCAGAATCCCTGGGAAAGAAGATCGCGGCAGTCGACATCATGGACAGGGAAAAGATGGCGTCCAAACCACGAGGTGCAGCGCTAATGGAGCAACGACACACAAGGAAGACGATTGGGGTAAAAGTAGTAAGGCCATTTTAAAGGAGGCCAACAACCCATCATTTTTGAATGAGCTGCTTGAAATTGGTAACCAATGTAAAAGTCCAGCTGTAATGAGCAAAATGTTGTTGAGCGATGTCGGTGCAAATTGCAATCAGCCAATGTAGCGGGCAACACCTAACGGTCGTATACAGGTCCAACAAGCTACCCAATGCTGTAGCCTGCGTCCCCAGGACCAGAACGATGTATCATAAAGTGTCCCCACAGCAGACAGAAGTAGACAAGGCGCAGAGTAAATGATCCCTGGAGAGCAGAGGCACCAGTAGCAATACCCTGCCTCAGATCGGTTTAACATTGCAGGCACCCGATGGCATGAACCGCCACAGTAAACTGCGGCTATGCTCGCAGTCGGCTACCATCACTCATCACCCGGGTGAAAAAGGCGCAGCCCACAAACCCACTCGCCACCACAGCAATGCCCAAGAACGAAGAGTCACCCGCAATGGCTCCTCCGAATGGGACCTGGACCAGCCAGGATCCTAAACTAGAGAGTGCTCACAATGGTGCCCTCAAGGAAAGCGAGTCAGCAGTCCCCTGCGAACTGCTATACAAGCCGAGGCACCCCACTGTCGCTTAGACAAAACGTTCCGTCGCTTAGACCGCTTCCCAGGGAGCAGCAGTGAAACTGTGCAAACAAAAAGGACAGGGAGGCCACAGACACATCAGCTGTCTTTGGGCCTGCCCAACACTAGGAATAACGGCAAGAGCCCTGAGCTCCGGCAACTCGAGCAAAATGAGCTCACCTTGCCCACAGACCCACTAGCATGGGGCGCTGCGCTGCCACCAAATGACCCGGATCTCATCCAGCCATGCTGGAACTAGACTGTCTTTGTGTACCTGTACTAATATACCTGTACTGATCATGTAAATAAACCACACAAAAAGAAACGCAACTGTAATCCACCCAACAAATGTACCAAGATGTAAATGTAAAACCCATGTGATGAACTTGAATACAACTTGCATGTAATGGGCCATTAGCAAGATCTCTGTGTGGGGGGGGAGAATGGAGTAGTCATGGACTCACAACCAGAAACCACGGGGACCTCTACTGGCAACAAATCTCACCACCAACCCACCCAAACTAGAAGTGACTTTTCAATGGTCAACCAGCAAGAGCAAAGCCCAGGTCATCGTCAATGTACGAGTCAATTTGTATTAAAGACTCGGCGGGGGGGAAGTGATGTCATGTATGTAGACCATGTATAGTGTAGGGGAGGACGAAAACCCCCTCATTTTACCCAGAAGGAAAAGGGCTGTGGGATCAGTCTGTGCTGTGAATTGAAACCGATGGAAGGAAAACTTTGGGACACAAATGGAGACCCCCCCGTGTTTGGACTCATAGGAAAGGGAATTTAATTTGGAACTATCTACCAGAAAGTTTGAAATCCTAAAGTGCACATGGAAGAAACTATGAACTTTAATCGAATTTGGGATTTTTTTAAAGGTCTGCAAGAAAAGGGGTGGAGTCAATATCAAAAGGGCCAGTTTGGACATTGGAACTAATCAAATTGTCTGGGAACTGTATACCCTCGAAACTTGCCCCTTGAAAACATTAGCATTTAAACAATGCCACATACATATTCCAACACCTTTTTCATCAGGCATAGAAATATCTGGCTCAGGCCAGACTAGCACAATGGCTACAGGAGGCCAATGCAATCAACACCCACTCAAACCTTGAGTAGGTTAAGATCAGTGGGGAAAAAAAACCTAAAAACCTCAAACTGTTGCATTTTTCAAAATCAAAAGTCCACCAATGAGAAGAATCGACTTCAGCAGGAGAGGCGGACTGGATAATCCGGCTATAAAAAAAGGGGTTTCTGACGTAGTGAGAGAGAGGAGTGATGATTTTCCCTGCCCTGGTGATTCAACAACCACAACCACAGGCCTCTCGACACGGAAGGAAAACCAGTGTCCGAAGACACTGAAGATAGAAGAAACAAACCACCAGACTGCAGAAGGCACAGTAGTGAGTATAACCTCTGTTCCCCAGAACTCCCAACTCAGTTAGGCCAGGAAAGGTGGGAGGTTGGGCATTGTACTGCTAAACTGGTGTAAAGATTTTCGTTGTGTCCGTTTAGTGGGATTTAGGGGGATTGTTTTGTTGGTGTATTGCTGTTTTGTTGAGTTACACCTTGCCAAATAAATTGGAAGCCTAAAGTTCCTCTTGGAATCACCTTGTCTCAGTTCTATTGTATTACATCTCCTGATCGTGAGTCTTATGTCAGAACCGTGTAAGGGAAGCTAGGAGCGCCTCGAAAACGCTCAACTGTGTGTCACAGGCTAGGGAAGAAGGGGTTAGGAGTGTTTGACACTCACAGGTGCCTCACAGGCTAGGCATAAGCTGTGGGGACGCACGAGTCTCAAAACCCCCTTCATAAGCTGTGGACACAGTCTCTCCAGGGGTGCTCTTGCAGCACTCAGGGTACCTCACAGGCCAGGCATAAGCTGTGAGGGCAGAAGCCCAGAGAGAGACACCCAAGGCACAACAACAACCCTGTGAAAACCCCTTACAGAACATGGCGACCCAGATGGGACATAAGCAAACAGGAGATGTTAATATAACAGATGAGGTGATAAGAGAGGAAACTAAAATGGAGGAGAGAATTTCCTCATACATTTTTGGCAAGGTGAACCTCACCAAACCTTGGGTGCAAGCCCTCACTCGGGCAGAACGCCCAGTGGATGCTGCTGCTCAGTGGACAGCAGGGAAGGACCACAACCACAAGGTGGAAAAGGCCATCTGGCTTATTTGCCTCACCCGCCAAGTCCGAAAGCTCGATCAGCGGGTGAAGGACTTGGAACAGAGTCTTCAGAAATCAGAGGAGCTCTCTGCTATCCGGGCTGTGGTTGGGGACAACCTGCTGGCCGAATTAGCTGGGGAGCAGCAAAGGAACCGGCAGTTGGAGGAGACCTTCCGAAATAGCCGGGACTATCTTCAGTGTCAGGTCACTGAGGCCAAGGATAGTGAGGGGTCCCTCCGGGAACAGAATTCTCGGCACACCCAGAAAATTTGGGAACTGGAGAATAAATTAAAAGACGTACAGGCAGCCTATAAAGTGGCCAGTAGCAGTGAGTTCGCAGATCACGGTCCCTGCCAGGAGAGGATTAAAACTCTCACCCACGCTTTATCCCAGGCAAAGGGGATGGTCGCCCTGATAGGACCTGGAGGGTCCACAGGGGACAAAGGAGAGTATTGGGGGGTAGAGGAGAATCCAAAGGCAAGAGACGCCCGACCGCCTCCTGAGGCACCGGTGGTTTGTCCGGTGGGGTACCAGGAGGGGCGGGGCACGCAGGTAGTAGCATACCCAGGGCTGGGGGCAGGACCAATGTGTCCCGCTCAGCAGCAGGGATGTGAGGCTCCAGCCGAGGGTCAGTTAAAGGCTGGATCAGGCGACCAGGCACTGTCTGCTGCACCAGGTATGGTGGGACAGCCGGAGGTAGAGGGACCAGCGCAGAAAGATCCTGAACCAGGGCGGATGTGCCCGGTCAGGCAGCGCAAGTACGGTCCTCCACAGGCAGGTGGCCAAGGTCGGGGAGCGCTGGAGAGCGACTTTATTATTCCCCATGGAGTTCAATCACTCAGGGCCATGGTGGCCCATTTGGCCAAACTCACTCGCAGCGGGGACCCGTCTATCCACTTCATGGAGGTGATGCAGGCAGGGGAAATTAATGGGTGCGACGAGGAAGAGACAGCCAAGCTGCTGCTCTTCTCTCTGGACAGCAAATTGTACCAGGCCCTGCCGGCAGAATGCCGGAGAGGACAGCGTACATTTACTGAGGTCCAGAGGGCCGTCCTTGAGGCTATGGGCTTCGATGACGGCAGTCCTTTCGAACGGGTCGAAAGGACAAGGCAGCTCGCAGGGGAAACCCCGCAGGCGTTTGCGGACAGGCTGTGGGTGGTATACCACGCAGCCTGTGGGGAGCTCCTCGACCGGGCGAATCTTTCCGCGGTACAGACTGGCCGCTGGCTGAGGATGCTGGTGGCAAACTGCTTGCCCCGGCTCAAGGCCAGGGCAGAACTGTGGTTCGATTCCCGGGACCCCAACCTCACCGAGGAAGCAGTGGTCAGGCAACTGGCACTGGTCCAACGGAATGGAGGAGGGGAGGAGGAGAAAACCTCCAAAGGTCGGGTAAATGAAGTAAAGCCCAACTCGATTCCCAAAAGGGAATGGCACCAGGAGGGTGGCCGCTCGATTGATAAGGAGGGTGTGTGCTACGGGTGCGGGAAAGCTGGGCATTTTAAAAGGGATTGCAGGAGCCCAGTAAAGAGATATGGGGGGAGAAGTCCTTCAGGAGCCGCCCAGAGTGAGGGAAGTGGAGTGAGCTCCTCACTATCCCTTGACCAGATAGTAGCTGCAGTGAGGACAGCGCTAGAGGGGACTGGGAAGGTAGCCACGGCAACAGGCAGGGAAGCACCAGCAACCCTGCCAGTACAGAGACCGTGACTAGCCCAGACCCAGCCTGCATACCTGTGCCCACTAGAATATGACCCCTGGGGACGACCCTGGGTCAAGATGGAGGTTGAGGGTGTATTGGGTGCCTACCTTTTGGACACTGGTGCTTCCAGCACGATAGTCCATTCGGAGGACCCCGCAACCTCACCTCTATCAAACGGGGTGCCGTATCAACTAGTTGGGTTCACAGGTAATGAGAAGGCTGGGTTTTTCTCAGTCCCGCTTGCAGTTCGTTTAGGAGCACTCCAAACACAATGGAAGTGCGTCCTGATGAACTGGGAGCAGGTGGGAAAAGGGATCTTGGGGGCTGATTTTATCATCGCTCGCCAGATCCTAGTAGACTTGAGGAATCACTGTCTATGGGGCACAGTGGGCACGGGAGCAGAGGGAGAAGTCATGGTTATTGATAAGAAACAGGGAAAAGGGACTCTGTGTACAATGAAGCCAAAAGGGGGTTACGACTTGGAGGTTCTGGTCAGTAACACCCCGGCCGAGTACCGGGACTATGTGCAAGCAAATCTTGCAGCATTTGCCACCCATAAACACGACTGTGGGAGAGTCACAGGAGTGGAGGTTCGAATAGATGGGGATCCCATGTCGCGCCCGCAAAAGCAGTATGGCTTTCCCCGAGAGGCAGAAGCAGACTTGGAGACAGCTTTAAGCTCGCTTGTCGAGCAGGGTGTTTTGAGACCCATAGCCACCCATGTCAACTCCCCGCTTTGGCCGGTTAGGAAACCAGATAATTCTTGGAGGGCTACGGTGGATTATAGGGTGCTCAATAAAAACATCCCAGCTTGTGCCCCCACAGTAGCGGCGGTTGCGGATCTGATAGGGGAAATCCCTGCATCCGCAACCACGTTCACAGTGTTGGACATATCCAACGGGTTCTGGTCTATCCCTGTACGGAGGGAAGACCAGTACAAGTTTGCCTTCACCTTCCGGGAACAGCAGTATACATGGAGCTGCCTCCCACAGGGCTTTCATAATAGTCCCAGCATCTTTCACCAATGCATGGCGAACTGCTTAAAAGGCTTCAGCCAGCCACACCAGCTGGTCCAGTATGTGGACGACCTGTTGTTGTTCACAGACAGCAGTGAGGAACACGGTCCACTGCTGGCCGAACTGCTGGTATTACTGAAGGAAGGGGGTTTTAAAGTTAACCCCAAGAAAGCCCAGATAGGTCTAGGAGAAGTAAAATTCCTGGGCCTGACGATAAGGGCAGGAGAAAGGGCCATTGATGAGGCTAGAAGAAAGGCAGTGCAGGAACTCCCTGTCCCTAGGGATGTGTCGGGGGTAAGGTCTTTCCTGGGAATCACTGGCTACTGTAGGGACTTCATCGAGGACTATGCAGCCACTGCCGCCCCTCTGCTCAGACTCCTACATAAGGGGGTCGAGTGGGAATGGGACGAGGGCAGTGAGGCAGCATTTGTCCGTCTTAAGAGAGACCTGCAGGTAGCACCAGCCCTAGGGGCAATTGATGGGGGTGAGGAATTCTTCCTGGAGGTGGCAGCCAGTGGCGACAGCTTAAGTGCAGTGTTGCTCCAGGAGCGAAACTCTCAGCTGAGACCAGTGGTGTACTCCTCCAGGGTCCTCACGGAGGTAGAAAAGGGATACTCCAATTGTGAGAGGCACTTGCTTGCCATCCACTGGGCAGTAAAGAGAGCTCAGATCTTTACCGGAATATCCCCCATTACACTCCTCACCCATCATACCCCGACGCAGATGCTGTTGGACGGGAGGATTAAGGACGGGACAGTGAGCAGTGCTAGAATCACTCGCTGGACCCTCCTCCTCTCCCAAATGACTTTAAAGGTCAAGGGCCTCTGCGAGCCCAGGCTCGCAGCAAATTTAATCTATCCAGGGCAGCCGCATCGATGCTCTGTGGAGGGAGTATGGGACATTAACTTTGGATTTCGGGCAGGGATACACCCCACAGGCCGCGAGATCTATGTTGATGGCTCCAGTTCAGTGTCCGCGGGTACAAGACTCACGGGCTGCGGAGTTTGGGATCCCAAGGCAGGAATTGCCTTGGCTCTTAAACTCCCATGCACCCTGAGCGCCCAGCAGGCGGAACTCTCGGCGGTGATGTATGTGGTCACACACCCCGAGGAATTCCCTACCCCATACACGATTTGCTCGGACAGCATGTTCACTTGCAATTCATGTACAGAGTATCTGGCGATTTGGTCACGCCGGGGGTACACCTCTGCGGATGGGAAGCCCCTTGTGACCAAACCCCTGCTAGAAAAGATTGTGGCTGCAGTGGGAGAAACCGGGGATGTATATATCCATAAGGTAAAGGCCCACTCCAAAACTGAGCCACGGGGGGAAGGTAACCAGCAGGCAGACCTGCTGGCAAGGGAAGGTGCTCGCACAGGTCGCGCATGGGACCCATACGAGGCAGGCAGGATAGCAGCAGCAAGAAGCAAGCCAGGGACACAAGGGAGCGTAGGGGCGGCTGTGGCCCTGGACCTTAAAGTAGTCCAGATGCAGGATCCGATCCTGAAGGCTGCCTTGGCTGCTATCAAAAGGGGGGGAAAGGCAGAGGGCCCATACAGTGCTGTAGATATTGCTGTGCGGGAAGGCATGTTGTTTAAAGGGGACAAATGGGTAGTGCCGCCACAACACCGGAGGGAATTCCTTCAGCTGGCCCATGAGGGTCCAGGTGCGGGACACCCTGGGCCAGAATCTACCTGGCAACGGGTAGAAAAGGCAGGGTGGTGGCCAGGCCTCCGGGAAGACGTTCGCAACTTCTGTGCGGGCTGTCTGGTTTGCGCTGCAAACAATCCAGACCCTCAGAAAAGGAAGGCGTCTATAGGACACGTCAGGCAGGTAGAGGGACCATGGCAGTCGATCCAGATCGACTACATCGGACCCCTACCGGCCGCCCAGGGAGGTTATAAATACTGCCTTGTCCTGGTGGATGTGTTTTCCAAGTGGGTGGAAGCCTTCCCTTGCCGAACAGCTACCGCGGTGGGGACTGCAAAAATCCTGGTGAGGGAGGTGTTCTCTCGGTGGGGTCTACCTCAAATCGTGGAGTCCGACCGAGGAAGCCACTTCACCGGCCAGGTGATGCAGGCCACCCTAAAGGTGCTGGGGATAAGAGCCAAATGGCATGTCGCCTACAACCCTCAGTCCTCAGGCCCCGCAGAACGCCTGAACCGGACCCTAAAGGAAAGGCTGCGCAAGGAGGCGGGAGATTCACCAAACAAGTGGGTGGAGGTCTTACCGTTGGTCCTCATGGGAATCCGGGCCAGTCAGTCAAAGAGCACAGGGTACTCACCCCATGAGCTGATGAAGGGCCGGATCATGAGAACCCCAGTGCATGTGTTGGCGCCGGTTCTCACCGAAGGGCAGCTCCGAGAGGTGAACCGGGACCGGTTTGTCAGGAACCTGTTTGAACACCTGAAACAGATTCACTGGCAGGCTGCTAGTAACATGGGCAGACAGCATCAGAGTAACCGATTGCTGCTAGAACCCAGCAAACACCACGAATGGGAGATAGGGGACCAGGTAATGGTGAGGAACTATGCTCGGGTCGGGGTTTTTGAAGCATTATATATGGGACCATACAGCATAGTCGACAAGGCTAGCTCTATGGTCTATGCGGTTCGATTGCCTCACCGGGTGAAGTGGTATCACATTAATCAGTGTAAATTGTTTGACCCCAAAAGAGGTAAAAAACAGAGGGGACGAGCAAGGGAAGGGAATCAGGCACTGGGGGAAGAACAGGCCCCGGTGGATTTGGAGGCTCCGGAGGAGGCAGCGGGCCCCGAAGCTCTACAGCCGGGGCTGGCTCACTGCTCCTGTAAGGCTATCCCACCACTGGGTAGAGGTTCCCAGCCCACTAACAGAAGTAGGGAGAAAGGCTCTACCATTAGCAAGGTTCAAGGGGAAGCTGAACCTCCCATGGTGGATCAGCTGGGGCTAGCCCAAGAGGTGGAGGAGATGGCACTGCAGCCCATAACGTGGGACTCTGCACCGACAGTAAGGAGGAGTAACAGAGTGCCACAGCCCAGGGCGCCGTGGTCCCCTGTTTACTTAGCCCCCCGCCCCAGACTAATACGGCGAAAGACAACAGGGAGGGTGCTCTGTTGCGCTAGCAAGGGTCTCCCACCGATCATCCGGGGCTCGGGACGGCCTTGGAGGGCAGCACAAGACTCATTTAGGGGGACCATACGAGCCCCTCAGCGGAGGACATCCTGGTCCCCAGGGTACGGTCAGCCAAGTGGTCGACGACGCCTGTACAGTGACAGGATATAGCCTGGCCACCCGGGGACGGGTGGCGGTGTGTATATTTTCCCTTCCTGTTTTGTTACTTTGTGTTGTGAGTATATGTGTTTAGGTAAGGCAGTGACGGTTGGGTACAGCATTTTTGTGTTTGGAACATGTTAAGTGGGCCGAGCCTGGAGAGGTCTCTCAAGGCAAGGCCATGTTCTTCTTGCCTTTCAGATGTCAACACCTCCCTACTGGACGTTAGTGATGCTGGTATTGCTAAGGATCTGCACCGGGCACCGAGGGGACACCGAGGACTCCCTAGTTTTCGGATGCTCCGGGGGCAGAGCACCGACAGTGACCACAGGAGAAGGGACTCCGGTGGCGGATGGCCGGGTCACCTACTCCCATGAGGGGGAATGGCCTGGGTGGTTGGGATCGAACTCCACTAAGTACTCCAACCATAAGGACTTTACCTACGGAGAGGCCTCCATCCCCTGCCCGGAGATCACTGTGGCCACTTCCAGAGTGAGAGTGACAGAAGGCAGGAAGGTATGCCTAACTTGCCAAGGGGACATACCTCTGGGACGGTGGTGGTGGTGGCTCAGAAAGCTCAAGAGGGACGTGGGAGACCGACACTCGGACTGGGAACGTCTGGATAATGATACCTACCGAACCATCATGGGGTCATCCGGCGGGGTAACGGTGTGCTGGGAGAAATGGTGGGCGTAAGACCAAGGAATTTATTTGTGTATGTGGGGATCCACTCGCGTGTGTTCAGAGGGAGTCTCCATTGCTTTCTTTTGGTGGGGGCAGGATGTCGGGGATGGGGTGGTATGGGATCGCAGCGGGGAGGCGTGTGTGACCCCCAATCCCCGGATACCAGTAAACGCCACCGAACTTGTAGTTCGGGAAAGGAAGCCCCCACCCACGGCCAAGCCCACCGTCCCACACGAGTGCCCGACAACAACCAGGGGGCCGGGGAATGGTTTAGTGTTGGTCCCTACCGAGAAACTATTTTATCAGTGGGTACACTACGCAGTGGCATCAGTGGTGCTAAATCTGACAGAAGTCCGCCTACCTACGTGGTGTCCCCGGGAAACCGAGCTGTTATACCAGGCTCTGCTGCGGGAGATGTTCCGGAAGTTCTATGAACTGGACTTCGGGGATGTCAAAGTGACAGACTTGTATAAACAGTGGGATAGGGCCGAACCGGGCAGGCAGAAGCGTGGCACTTTAAATGACATTCTTACGGGGTTTAACACCGGGGCGTCCACCATAAACAGTTTGGATAACATGCAGCTGGCTCTCCAGATAAATGGGTTAAAGAATCAGCTGCGCAAAGTCCTGGGGGATGAGAATACCGTGGTGGGATCCGCGCTCCACGAAGAGGTGGCAATGACAGTTCACTTAAAGGAGATTATCTCTCAATTGGAGGCGCAGGCCAGGGCTGTAAACGCCTTGATTCGGGAGGATAGAAACGCCTCCGATCAAGCCGCCCAAAATGAGGTGTGCGTGCTCTATGGGGCCTGGTTGCTGGGAGAGGGACGGAGTAACCTCGAGGATCTGAGACAGGGACAGGTCCCCTCCTGGATCAGCAACCAGCACTTAGCAGCACTGCACCCTTACGATAATGTTTTGAGTCCTTGCCAACTTCGTGTAGCATCGGAAGCCTACCCGGTACCAGTGGACTGTGGAAAGTCAAATCATACCATCATGGGTGTGGTGGTCAGGATGCCCGTGATGGGGGCGTCCCCACGACCAGCACCCCTGTACTGAGTGGAGAATGTGGGAGTCATTCGTGGAGGGGTGCATGTTCGATTCCAAGAGGTCCCACCTGATGTCACAATGTGGGAGCACACTGTGACAGGTACAGACCTCTCGGGTTGTCGGAGCAGGGGAGCACAGGTAATCCTGTGCCCCCAGCACTTGAACGCTTTTGCAAGGCCACAATGCGGGTTCAGCACTGCTGGGGCAGAGCCTATCAATTGCACAATGGAGGTAATGGCCCCTAACCACATGCCTCCACAGGTAGCATATGTAGGCGGTGGGACATATTGTGTCACCACAAGTGCCCAACGGTATGAACACGGACCGGGAAGGTGGTGTCCAATTCCGTACAGCAGCTTTTGCTTTAAACCCAGGGCAGAGGTTCAAGTGGCACACACCAGAATCACACCCATCCCTGAACCTTCCACAATTCACCTCACGGTACAAAACAACCTCAGCCATCTACAACAATATGTCGCCCAGTTTGGCTATCCCATTGCCCCACTACCTGAGAAACTTACAGCCCTCCTCCAGGCAGTGGATTTGTCTCAAAAACATTTTTACACCATGGAGCAGAAAACTGAAATTCTAGCAGGGGAGATTGCCCAGATTAAACCCCCAGCATGGTGGGATTTGGGAATACGGGCAGACATACCTGCATGGATCCGGGTGGGATCGTATGCCTTAGTAATCGGCCAACTCCTGATTGTAGCTTATCTGCTAGTTACAAGCTGTAAGCTCAGGAGAAAAGGAAAAAGAACGCAGTTCCTCAGGCTACTACACAGCCAGGAGAGCCGTTGCTAAACACTTAAGGTGTGTAAACAAAGCTTGACCGCGACACTTAGGCGGTTTTGTTATTTCCAGGGATGACTGCGTTTTCATACATGGCTCCTGGGGAGTTTGCAGGGCAGGTTTTTTTGTTATACGTTTGAGACTGAAATGAGACTCAATGTACAATTACTGCTGTAACCTTAAGTACATATATGTATGTTGCTGTCGTGTATTGTAACCTGTTGGATTTCTGTGTTTAGTACCGCGTTAAAAGGAATTACGATATATATTGACGGGATCAGTTTAGAGTTAAACTGGGGAAAGTTGGGCAATTTGGGAGACCTAGGGTTTTCTCACCACCCTGAACTTTGACACACTCGAGTTGTGTCTGACTGTGTCAGATGGGGGATTATGTAGGGGAGGACGAAAACCCCCTCATTTTACCCAGAAGGAAAGGGGCTGTGGGATCAGTCTGTGCTGTGAATTGAAACCGATGGAAGGAAAACTTTGGGACACAAATGGAGACCCCCCCGTGTTTGGACTCATAGGAAAGGGAATTTAATTTGGAACTATCTACCAGAAAGTTTGAAATCCTAAAGTGCACATGGAAGAAACTATGAACTTTAATCGAATTTGGGATTTTTTTAAAGGTCTGCAAGAAAAGGGGTGGAGTCAATATCAAAAGGGCCAGTTTGGACATTGGAACTAATCAAATTGTCTGGGAACTGTATACCCTCGAAACTTGCCCCTTGAAAACATTAGCATTTAAACAATGCCACATACATATTCCAACACCTTTTTCATCAGGCATAGAAATATCTGGCTCAGGCCAGACTAGCACAATGGCTACAGGAGGCCAATGCAATCAACACCCACTCAAACCTTGAGTAGGTTAAGATCAGTGGGGAAAAAAAACCTAAAAACCTCAAACTGTTGCATTTTTCAAAATCAAAAGTCCACCAATGAGAAGAATCGACTTCAGCAGGAGAGGCGGACTGGATAATCCGGCTATAAAAAAAGGGGTTTCTGACGTAGTGAGAGAGAGGGGGAGTGATGATTTTCCCTGCCCTGGTGATTCAACAACCACAACCACAGGCCTCTCGACACGGAAGGAAAACCAGTGTCCGAAGACACTGAAGATAGAAGAAACAAACCACCAGACTGCAGAAGGCACAGTAGTGAGTATAACCTCTGTTCCCCAGAACTCCCAACTCAGTTAGGCCAGGAAAGGTGGGAGGTTGGGCATTGTACTGCTAAACTGGTGTAAAGATTTTCGTTGTGTCCGTTTAGTGGGATTTAGGGGGATTGTTTTGTTGGTGTATTGCTGTTTTGTTGAGTTACACCTTGCCAAATAAATTGGAAGCCTAAAGTTCCTCTTGGAATCACCTTGTCTCAGTTCTATTGTATTACATCTCCTGATCGTGAGTCTTATGTCAGAACCGTGTAAGGGAAGCTAGGAGCGCCTCGAAAACGCTCAACTGTGTGTCACAGGCTAGGGAAGAAGGGGTTAGGAGTGTTTGACACTCACAGGTGCCTCACAGGCTAGGCATAAGCTGTGGGGACGCACGAGTCTCAAAACCCCCTTCATAAGCTGTGGACACAGTCTCTCCAGGGGTGCTCTTGCAGCACTCAGGGTACCTCACAGGCCAGGCATAAGCTGTGAGGGCAGAAGCCCAGAGAGAGACACCCAAGGCACAACAACAACCCTGTGAAAACCCCTTACAATAGTCACATAAGGTGTGTCACCAGAGGGCACTGCGGTGGGAGACTTGAGGGTCACCTGCATAGGTGTGCAGGGCCCAGTATAAAAGGCTGCCCACTATGCTTGTGCCTCACTCTGGAGTTACAATAAATGGGACCAAGGTCACAACAGCTCAAGTACAATACTAGACCTCGTGGAGTCATTCATAAGAGTATTAAAGGCATAACACTATGGTCAAGATGTTTTTACAGATGTTCACATCAACTCCAACGACCTGCAGAGTACATCCGAACTCCGCTGAGGTTGAAGCACAGCAGCATTTTAAAGGACGCGACATGTGATCTAGAACATGGTGTCCATAATGCTGTGATTCGTTCCGCTTAGTTCCACTTTTTCTGGGCGATATTGTGGGCGATGCGTGCGAGGTGGTGAAATTGATGCAGGACGATCTCATGGCTGCTATTTTCAGTAAATATGCTCTTTACGACAAAAAAAAGTGGTCGGGCGTTAATATTGAATCTCAGCGTTAAATCCGTGCCAAATTTAACGCTGGGCGATATTATAGTCATTGAATTCACCCATTCTGCTGATTCCGCCCAAAAAATGTGGTCGGGCGGTAATATATTTTCCCAGCATTAAGCCCATGGGGAAAGTAACACTCGGCGATAAGTTTACGAAAAATGCCTGCCAGTTTCCATTTTGTGCCAAAATTGGCGCTATATGGGCGTTATACATCATTTCAGCGGTAAAATGGGCATTAAGTGGGCGTTAAGCATGCACAAAAGTGGAGGTTCTAGCCCATAGTCTTAAAATAAGGGGCTGTCCATTGAAAACTGAGATGAGGTAGTGTGTAGTGTAACAAAATTTGCAGATGGCACAAAGATTAGTGGGAAAGCGGGTTGTGTAGAGGACACAGAAAGGCTGCAAAGAGATTTAGATAGGTTAAGCGAATGGGCTAAGGTTTGGCAGATGGAATACAATGTCGGCAAATGTGAGGTCATCCACCTTGGAAAAAAAAACAGTAAAAGGGAATATTATTTCAATGGGGAGAAATTACAACATGTTGCGGTGCAGAGGGACCTGGGGGTGCATGAATCCCAAAAAGTTAGTTTGCAGGTGCAGCAGGTAATCAGGAAGGCGAATGGAATGTTGGCCTTCATTGCGAGAGGGATGGAGTACAAAAGCAGGGAGGTCCTGCTGCAACTGTACAGGGTATTGGTGAGGCCGCACCTGGCGTACTGCATGCAGTTTTGGTTACCTTACTTAAGGAAGAATATACTAGCTTTGGAGGGGGTACAGAGACGATTCACTAGGCTGATTCCGGAGATGAGGGGATTACCTTATGATGATAGATTGAGTAGACTGGGTCTTTACTCGTTGGAGTTCAGAAGGATGAGGGGTGATCTTATAGAAACATTTAAAATAATGAAAGGGATAGACAAGAAGGAGGCAGAGAGGTTGTTTCCACTGGTCGGGGAGACTAGAACTAGGGGGCATATCCTCAAAATACAGGGGAGCCGATTTGGAACCGAGTTGAGAGGGAATTTCTTCTCCCAGAGGGTTGTGAATCTGTGGAATTCTCTGCCCAAGGAAGCAGTTGAGGCTAGCTCATTGAATGTATTCAAATCACAGATCGATAGATTTTTAACCAATAAGGGAATTAAGGGTTACGGGGAGCGGGCGGGTAAGTGGAGTTAAGTCCACGGCCAGATCAGCCATGATCTTGTTGAATGGCGGAGCAGGCCCGAGGGGCTAGATGGCCTACGCCTGTTCCTAATTCTTATGTTCTTATGTTCTTATGAGGTGAAATTTATTCTCTCAAAGGGTTGTAAATCTATGGAATTATTTTCCCCAGAGAGCTGTGGAGGCTGGGTCATTGCATATATTTATGGCGGAGATAGACAGACTTTTGAGCGATAAGGGAGTAAAGGGTTATGGGGAACGGGCAGGGAAATGGAGCTGAGTCCATGATCAGATCAACCATAATATTGAATGGCGGAGCAGGCTCGAGGGGCAAATGGCCAATTCCTGCTCCTATTTCTTATGTTCTTATGTTCTTAAACTGTGTTAGGTTTCAGGTAACCTCGTGTAGGGGTTGTTTATTGTCGGTTCTGTGTTATTCCGGCCGAATCTCAGGGAGGTTGGGTACTGGCGAATAGCGCAAGTTCAATAAACGTACAAGTTTAAGGTTGAGCAAAAACCCTGTGTCGTGTGCATTTTGTTCTCAGAAATCCTAAAGTCAAGAACTGTTGGTGAGGGGTTATGGAATCTCTCACAGCACTGAAGGACGCCATCATCCACAGCAAACAATAATTGAAACCAGACCCCTTCAAACATTCTCACCCACATCCACATGCAACTATTTACATTAGTTCATATTTGAGCAAGGTAACCATCTCTGCCACTATCACACAATTCTTTATTGGCTGATCCAAGCGCAACTATTTACATGAGTTTATATTCGAGCAAGATCACCATCTCTGGCCACTAGCACACACATATTTAGTGGGTCTTTCTGAATGCTTTCCCACCCCTTCCCTTTTCCCCATTTCCATGCCCACTGCTCCTCCTCAATGGGGTCTCAGTGCAGCGAGGCTGGTAGAATGTCGCTCTCTTGGCGCCGCTGTCACAGCTGATGGCCTAGCAGGACGTTCCCCACCAGCTCAGGACCTGGAAAGCCCAGTTGCAGACTGCATCACCTCAGCATGGGCGGCAGCACTCTGTGGTGGATGGATTGCAGAGAGTGTCAGGGGAAAGGGTGAAATGATGTCATCTTGAGAGAGGACATCATGTTCTAACAGGCCCGACATGCTGCTACTCCCCTGGGGCAGAGCATCTGGAGCAATCTGCATCAGCACAGTTTGCTGCCCTGCTTCGGCAACGTTAAGTCCCTGTTGAACTGATGGGACCCCAGACACAATGGCAGTGGTCAGTGCAAAGGAACTTAACATATCGTCATTGTCCTGAGGGGGCTCGGCCTGACCCACCCAACTTGTGCGCCCGTCAGGACTGAGACACATTCCTCCATAGGACTTAGAGGTTGAACCTCAGAGTCCCCTCCTCCGGTCTGCATCTGGTCTTTTCTGATCTGTGCGAACTTGGGGCCAAAAGATTAAAGAGAACGTCAGAGTTAATGCCCTTCTATCCGAAGTGACTTACATAATTCAGAACATGTTAGTCTTTGAGAGTCTTTGAAGGTCGATGTAATTTCCATTAGCTGTGAATACTTAGTGTGGCAATGCTTGAATGAGGGGGTGTGCGAGGACCTAATAGTTACTGGGAGGGCTTCAAGCAGTGCATCGACTGCGGTGTCCGAGAAGTAATGGGTGCGCTGGCGAGCTGCTGCTGCATCTGCCTTCTTCACCCATGAATGAGTGCATAGCAAGCGAATATACACACGAGGCAGTGCAGCACCCAATCACTGCCTCAGTTGAATGTAGGTGGCGGCAGTATGTCTGTGGCGCACTTACAAATGATGATTGCCGCCTGGATGTTGCCGCGCCACTTACCGCCGCTTACCATCTCCAGAGTAACATGCAACTCCCGATTTAACGCTGCAATCCCCTTATCAGGCAGCAAAACTGAATTTCGCGGTTGGTGGCGGCAACTGTCACCAGGCGGTAAAATCTCCATTCAGACGGTGACATCGCATCAAAAATGACGGGACCGAATTTCAACCACTACGTTTCCTCATTTGGATGTAAAAGATCTCATCGTATTATTCAAAGAATAGCATGAAGCTCTTTCATTGTGTGGTTCAACATTTCTTCCTCAACTTACACCACCAAAAATATATTATGTGGTTATGCACTCAGCTCCTCTTAGTGGGATCTTGCTGTGCACAAATTGGTTGTCACCTTTGTCTACATAACAATGACTGCACTTAAAAAGTAATGTATTGGTTATAAAGTGCTTTGGAATATCCTGAGGACATAAGAACGCGTTGCATAAATTCATGTCAAGTGTTTTTTTCCTTATGAGCTAACATATATTCTCTGAGCTGAAATCTGGTGCAAGTGACGCGGAATTAATACTAAGCTGTGTACATCTGAACCCTGTCTATTTCTATTTTTAATTTTTAATTTTAAAAAAAGTGTCATTTGGGAATCAGTTGATATTATTTAAATTTTAGCTACAGAGGTTTTCAACATGATGCCCAAAGATATGCTTGCTATAGGCAGAGGGGAGTTCGCTGGTTTCTCCGTGGTCGATGAACTATGGCTGAGAGAAGTGGTGACCACCTCCTTGAGTTTAATGAATACCTCTTGGAAGTAGGAGATGTGTGACACTCACCTGGTGATGATCCTCCCTCTTATTTTATCTTTCCTTTGTGGGAAGCACTTAACCTCTGTTCATGGTAGAGATTAAGAATTCAAGATAGTGAGGGAAGAGGAGATCTCAGGCTGTAAACCCACGTGTCACCATTCCATGGGTGCTCTAGGGTGCTATATCATCTTATGAGCTAGCATACATTCTCTGAGCTGAAATATGGTGCAAGTGACGTGGTATTCATACTAAGATGTGTACATCTAAACTTTGTCTATTTCTAATCATTTCTAACACAGCAATACTATTCCCTTTGGATCTATTCCCTCACAAAATTATCCACTTCCTTCCTTCCTGTCAACAATGATGTTCCAGTCACCATTAATACACACTCTATAGTTGCAATGTTTCTATTATAACCTTTGCTGCACATTTATATCATCCTGGAATTTCTGGTTAAGTTACTGGATTGTTAATATTTGACACATTTATAGTTTTGTAAAAAGACAATGACATAAGCCAGAAACTAATCAGAACAGTCTAAGACACACATTGGAGTCACCATGTCTATTCTCATTCACAGGTTGTGCATATGGGGAAAGATGAGTCAAACATCTATTGATGTCCAGGCATAATAGAGGAGCTATATCACCATCTGGTCAACTCTGAGGAAGTGCTCCTTCCTGCTACACAACTGATCTATTTCAGGAATAGCCACAAATGTTGTTGTACAAATGGTATAGATGTGTATACCTAGGATAGAATGAAGAAATCCAACCACGGCTTTTCAAAACCTGTTACTCTGGGGCACATCCAGAAGAGGTGTCATCGGACACCAACACTCCCTATTACATCTCCAATAAATCTAGGAAGCCAAATTTCTCAGGCGGTAGCTGTTTACCATTTACACTAGAGTTGCAGCTGATAATCTAACAGTTTACATATGTGTCTCCATCTCTCGACATTAAAAGCCCAAAGCTCCACCTCTCAGAGTCTTTAAAGGTCGATGTAACTTCCATTAGCTGCGAGTACTTGATGTGGCAATGCTTGAATGAGGGGCGAGAATTTATTTTTATTCAAAATCTCATATTTTCTTCAATAAAAATTATTTTTTCTTGAATCCTAAATTCAGTAACTTGCAAACACATTTTTTCCATTAATATTGACTGTTACTTTTCAAACCAATGATTAAAATGTAGGACAGAATGTGCTTTTCCTCAGAATGTTCTATGCAATGTTGACATTGTGTCATCATCATTTTTACTCAGCTCATAAAAAAGTCTTGTACAGATAAGATCTCATTCTCTTCCCCAATGTTTTTTGTAAGTTTTTGGTGGGTGGGAGAGGGAAGTGGTCATAGATACTCATCTCCCTATTAAGACACACAGAAACTCGCTCTTCCCCTATTACAATATCCTGTTGTATGTAAGCATTTCACCAACAACTTATAAAGAAAGTTAATTTCAGAGATCTGGGTCCTGCAGTGGGTTAATCCATGTCCTTTCTGCTCTATAGCGTGAGTTTCAATTAATTCCAGACACACGGGACTATGATCTCTGATTTCGATTGGCTGTAAGAATCCTACATGAAATGAATTTGGATGGGGATGCTCAGTTCAGTTCCTTGTAGAGTAGCGACACAAAGCAAACTGCTCCCAATTTTATGCAAAGTGATAAGAAGAATTCATGTTGTCAATCCTCATTACACATCTCTCCCATAGTCTTTACATTCTATAGGATGCAACAAGCAACCAAGTATTCACACAATTTCTTCGGGTGCATTGTGATCTGACACCTAGGAAATCTAAACATTGAAAGCTCAATTTCAGAGTGCCAAGTACGGACTCCATCATTGTTACTGCGAATGTGTCAGCTCTAGTGCAAAGGCACATGTCCTATTGTATCTCTGTTGTATCACAAACAACATCCTTTGTGACTGTGGCCAGAGTACATTATCTCTCTTTGCTCTCCTTCATCACTCTATGGCGTTTAATACATTATCCTCCATTAGTCAGATCCGTGGGATTGCATTTGCTAGGTTTCAGTCCTATCTATTGTGATACAGTCCAATATCATGCAGACTTGTTACTTTCTGTATATAATTTGTAGAAGTGATATTTCATTCCCATGTGGTAAGCAAGTTTAGGAATAAGTTGCATATTGCGCAACAATACGTCAATGTTGATGAAATTACTGTTACTGTTACTGCAACCACATTTCCTCTCTGAATTCAATCTACAAACTTGAGCAGAACTCTTGTACTTTATGGCAAATAGCTACTAACATCTGTCTTGTTCCATTGGCACTTCATACTGCTTTGTTTAAAATCATGTTCTCGTCATAATAATGATAACATTAGCTGCTTGATATTTTCAAAAGGAATTTTAGTGTTCATTTTCTTCCTATGTGATAACTTTTTCAATTAAACTATTGGAGAGTTTTGATCAAGATACAAGAACAAAACTTTATTTTAACCTAACCCACTGGTGGAAAACTAATGGGATCAGGTCCTAATTTGATCTCAATAGAAAGTAAAATCAGGCAAGGCGTAAATCAAGCGACAGACTCAAGCCTGGCAGCTTTCCACCAGGTGGCTTAGGTTAACATTACCCCCATAGTTTAAACAAACTGAATACAGTGTTTGTTTAAAATAGTGTTACAATTTGAACTTCTCCCAAAACTCTTTAATGCTCACAGCAATAAAGTAGTGTCCAAGGACAGGCGCCTGACTCTGATGTTCTAAAACTTATAAACCTTGTGAGTGGATTGAATGGGTTAGTGTAAGAGAAATTTGGGATTAGGGGTACCAGCGGGACAAAGGTTAAAGTGCTGGTTCCTGCACCGACCCATAAGGAGGTAAAAGGCCTCTCTACGGCCTTGTACTAAGGCTCCAGCAGTTATCAATTCAATAATATTCCGGCAGGATATGATGTGAGAACCTAAACAGACATTGATAAGACCTTGCGAAGAGGCTCGAGGTAGACTCACAGACATCAAGGAGAATCAACAAATTCTGACCTAATGAAGTCATTCTAGTCACGGCCTAAGGTGGTCACGAGGGTCTTGGCCTGTCAATCCAAAGTAGCACTAATAAGGTAGTCCAATTAGAGAAGTAGCACTGATAAGGTTGTCCAATTAGAGATCTAGGGAAGTCTTACCAGGGAACGGAGGGGTTTTTGAAATGTATAAAAGTTGTATGATTGTGCTGTTTGGGGAGCATCTCCACTCACAGGCGGCTGTGATAAGAGGTGTTCCCGGACGTTCGTAATAAAAGATCGTTATACCTTGCCATCTGTCTCTGTCTGCTAACTCCAGGGGCTGTTTCGGGGGTTGGGGCGAGCGTCGACCCTCTATATCAGGGGGCCCGCTCGTGGGCGGAGAAGCCTTCCCATTTTCCCCTTACATTTGGCGCTGCGAGCAGGGTACGAACTTCCTGAACGGAACAATGACCCAGCTGTTGAGGTGAGTATGTTTTAATTTACCACCTTCAAGTTAGAGCTGTGGCATTGTAAACCGCAAGGGAAGAACATCTGTACAAAGAACCATTTGTAGCAGGTCCAGGAGGGACGGAGACGGAGGACAGGGACGACGTAGAGGTGGAAGGGGGTCAAAAGGTGTATCCTAAAACGCGCGCGTGGAAGTAGCACATCAGTGCAAGGGTATGACGCAAGGGAAGATATAGAGGAAGGTCTATTGACCCGAAGTGGTACGAGCGCACGGTGCAGGGACAAGAGAGTGAGGACATGGAGATGACGTCCCTGCAGAGACGGGATATATTGACCCAAAGCGTGGCAGTACAAGTGTACGGCGTCAAGGGAAGACATATAGATATAAATAACATCCTGCATACCTAACACGAATTAAAGGGAGTGCTCAAGATAGCCCCGAAGAAGATGGGTAACACGGCTATTAAAAAGGCGAATAAAACCAATTGTAACTTGCGTAACTACGTAATGCCATAAAAAAGCTGATAGTGACTATCTTAAGTGACATATGGATCCAAAAATAGAGCCTGCCAAACAATTAATAGGCTTTGTTGAATGAAGAGAGACTTTTGTGAATGTCTGTCGTTGAGTGAGAGTCCTTGTATGATTTTTTAACTGCGGAATAAATTTTTCATGTTTCTGAAAGCCTGTATGGAAAAATAGTGCAGCTCCACCCACTTTTTCAAACAGAGTGAAAGTTTATTTAATCCTTTGTAGTGTCGTCCTGTATGTGTGAAGTTTTAAGACATTTTAAGTTAGAAACGAAGGTGTGGATTTATTCGGATGATAAGTTACGCAGCTAGGAAATGCACAAAGGATAGGTTTGTTGAGCAAAAGATAAAAAATACATGGTCCCGGTGGTTTATAAAAAAGAATTTATTTGACACACTCACTTACTTGTCGACAGAAAACACGCAATCATTGATTACATTGGGTTGAAAGACATAAATTTGGTTGAGGAATGAGATAAAGAATGCCTTTTAAAAAAAGGCGTGTGAGGGTCTCTCGAGGCTGCGGGCTGGGGAAGTACGCTCCCATTTTCCTTTGTGTAAAACCTTGACGTGAAAGCTTCTAGCTCAGTAAAAAGAGTTTTAAATAAAGATTGGTATTACAAAATTTGAAGTGGGATTTGGAGATATTAAGAGAAGGCACAGCAAAATACTGAGATGGATTCAAACTAAAAAAAAATTATTAACTTAAATCTGATCTCTAAAAGAAAAAAGGATGAAATAAAACTAAAAGGTTTGGAAACAATTGTGAATGTATGTGGAAGAATCATGAAAGGGTTAATAAAATGGTTCTAGGAATCAATAAGAAAATAAGAACAGACAGACTTGGTTTCCCGTGAGAAATAGTGGACAAAGTAGCTTGTGTGACCATCACTGATAAACAAGGGTTTATGGCCATGACTTGATAAGGTGCACATTTGCTTCACATGATTAAACCAAGCTATCCTAAAACGTAGGAGGTTTTGGTGTCCCTGAGCAATTCTGCTTGTTGCAATTCCGCTCGTAAAAGCATAAAGTGTTCTAAAGATAAACAGGCTGTCAATTCATGAAGCCCTAGTAACACACTGTGACTGATGAAGCAGGCCATACCTCCTTCGGTTTGTAAGAATAAAAGGGATGCGTCTGTGAGGATAGGCAGACCTTTTGTCTGCCTGCCCCGGAATCTGTAGACTCTGTGCTGGCAGTTTGGTAACGGGTCCGAAGCTGCTTCATTAAAGACGTAAAGATTGAAGGTATCTGACTCGATTATTGTCGAATGCAGCTGACCACCCGAACTAGGACTTAACATTTGGTGTCAGAAGTGGGATCCCAAAAACTCTCGATTGGAAGTGGCTGAATCATTGATATCCTACAGATGGGACGCAGCAGAGGAAATGGGCCCCAAAGTGAGTATATTTAGTTAAATTGCCACTTTGTTTTCCTCCTGTCGTAAGTCCTGGTCGCGGATCTTTCACCACTGTTCAATTAAATGTTGACGGGATCGCCCATGGTCAGTTGTCAGATTACCCCAGGAAAAGATAGATTTGGAATTGTCCACGATGGTGGTTCGTTAAAGTTACGAAGGAATAGATTTGGAATTGTCCACGATAGTGGTCCGTTAAAATGATGAAGGAGTAGGTTGATCTGGAAATTGTGTACCACAAGTAGTCCGTCAAACGTTAAAACAGTAAGGAGTAGAGAGAAAAGGAATAAAGAGAAAAGGAATAAAGAGAAAAGGAAGTTGTGGGTGCACATCACGGTGGTGGGTTAAAAGATAACTGATTTAAAATTGTCTCACTTAATGAGTCCGTCAAAACGTTGAATAACTGATTTGAAATTGTCTCACTTAATGAGTCCGTCAAAACATTGAATAACTGATTTGAAATTGTCTCATTTAATGAGTCCGTCAAAACATTGAATATCTAGGTTAAGATAAGTTATATCATGGGTAATATACTTGATACAACGACAGGCTCAAGTAGCGTTTTGCAGAGGTTGTGTGATAAACACTCAGATAAAAACGAGCAACTCAGACAATTGTCGGGAGGTTTGAATCAGAAATTAGGTTCAGACATATGGCCATTAGGGGGTTCAAGTGATTTAGAAACAATTAAACGCGCCCAAGAATTAATTTGGAAAAGGGGAATCGGGAAAAAGAGTAAGAAATTAATTGAAATTTGGCGCCAACATTGTCAGGATGAAAAAGATAAGAATATTCTGGCGAGTTGGCAGGAGAATGCTCTCAAGGCAGGAATTAAATTAACCGATGTGGGAATCCCTAAGTCATTGGAAATTTAAAGAAAGGAATGTGCACAGGAAAAGAGAAATAGAACAAACAAGGAATCTTTAACTGAACTACGTAGTTCAATGGCTGGTCTTGGCAAGGGGCTGACGAGGACAATGAATGGGATAATTGGAATATGACTCCAGGGGCTCCCCCACCTCGTCCGACGGCACAACCCGATGTTAATGCCTTGGCTGACGCGGCTGTGGCAGTAAATGTGACGGTGTCAAATTTACAGCCGAGCGGAGTTCTACCACCCCCTTACCCCGGTCCTAATGTCCCAACACCGGGCGCCACTGCTGCTGCAACACTCATTTATCCCAGTTTAGACAATGTGTCTAATATAGAACGACAGTCTCGGGGAACTAAGTCTGATGATGAGGTTTTCTGTCGATCCGTTGCAGAGGGGACTAGAAGCCAGGTTCAAAGACGGCGTCAACTTGAACAGGAAATAGGGAGATTACAACAGCTTGAAAGAAATCAACGACGTAGTGGTAAAGGGAAAAAGGGGAAATCAACCCCTACGGATGAGGATGATGTGATAGTGTCAGGGTCAGATACTGGGACAGATTCAGAGTCGGGATGGGTTGACGATGTTGAAGGGGACAATGACGGGGAGACACCAAGACCCCTGAAGAAACGCGCGCCGGAACAGCTGCCCGTCAGAACTATCCCTAACCCTCGCGTGTTGGCACCAGCAGCGCCTATTGAGGATGGAGGCCCAGATGTGCAGCCCCCTGCTAAGATACAAGTGTGGTTACCTTGGAAACCTCATGAACTTATGTCCATATTAACCAGCGCCCCGAATAAAAATACCTGTCCTCAACGGTTTATTGAATTTTTGTCACGAACCATCAGAGTCTATCAAGCAGACTCAAGGGACCTTTGGTCTCTGGTACAACAGGTACTTACTGGTCCTGAATGGACTAGATTTAAGGAAGCCTTAACACATCAAACTCACGAAGCCATAGAAGCAGCGAAGGAGATTTCACGCTGTCACCAGAGGCGACAGATGCCTTCCAACAGTTAAGGCTTTGCCTTACACAAGCACCAGCCTTAGGAAGACCCCTCTACGATCGCCCGTTCCAGTTATATTGTACTGTTCTCCAAGAATGCGCTACTTCGGTTCTGACTCAGAAGCATGGAGATAGACACTGACCAGTTGCATATTTTTCCTCAAAATTAGACCCTGTCGCCCTTGGATATCCCCACTGTACACAGATTCTGGCTGCCATTTATGATAGCCTGCAATCCGCTGCTAATATGACTCTGCAGCAAGAGATTGTGGTCTATAGCTCCCACGCCGTAGTAGCCTTGCTCGGCCAACTTCAAACTCAGCACTTGACCTCAGCCCGACAGAACAGATATGAGATCTACCTCCTTAATAATCCACACCTCACCTTCAGACACTGTACCACGCTAAACCCGGCAACTTTCATTGAAAGTCCACCTCTTGTTATTGAGAAGCCGGATCATGACTGTCTGCACTCAGTCCTCGAGGACACGAGCCCTCGCTCCGACCTTTCAGATGCCCCTCTGTTAAACCCTGATCTCGTTATATTCACTGATGGCAGTTCCTCCATCAACAAAGAAGGAACGACTCTCGAGTCTGAAGCCTTCCAGGTCCCCCTTTCCGCTCAGCAAACAGAACTTTTTGCCCTCACCCGTGCGTGTATTTTAGGAGAGGATCTCCGAGTCAATATCTACACTGACTCCCGTTACGCCTTTGGGGTTGTCCACGACTTCGGCCAGCTCTGGAAAAACCGAGGATTCCTAACTTCAACCGGTACGCCAATCTCGAACCAAGTGCTTGTGTCTGACCTATTACTTGCTCTTCTGCTCCCTCGATAAATCGCTGTTATTAAATGTTCCGCTCATACTGCCGGTTCCTCTCCAATCGACATCGGAAACCGCCGTGCTGACGAGGCGGCTAAGTGTGCTGCAAGGAGTCAGCAGATTGTTGTGCCCCGAATGATGAGGCAGACGTCCAGCTCTAAACCGAGCTTGTCGGCCCCTGAAAAGCCAATGCCAACCATCGAAGAAGTACTTCGCCTACAGGAGGACGCTCCTGCTGTACAAAAACAACTTTGGAACGATCTTGATTGTAAATATGATACTGCCTCCGGGTTGTGGATCACACCTGCTGGTCAAATTTGTATGTCCGATGAATTGGCCCTTTGGGTAATTGAATGTGTTCATTATGCCACGCATTGTGGAGCAAATGCCACTAGTGACCTGCTCCTCCAGACATGGTGGCATCCTAGCCTCCAAATGTTTGCGCAGAATATTATTTCTCGTTGTCTTACATGCCAACGGCATAATCCTGGAAGGGGGGGGTACCATGTTTATTAGATAAAACACCCTTGCCAGCCGGACCCTTCGAGACTTTGCAGATGGACTATATAGAATTGCCACACTGTCAGTGTTATAAATATGTGTTGGTTATTGTTGATGTTTTTAGTAAATGGATTGAAGCTTATCCTACTACAGATAATAGAGCCTGTACTGTTGTTAAGATATTGCTGAAGGAAATTATCCCTCGCTTCGGGGTTCCCGGTCGTCTTAGCTCAGATAACGGACCCCATTTCATTGCAGCTGTAAACAAGGAATTGTGCCAACAGTTAGGGATACGTCAATAACTCTATTGTGCCTATCGCCCCCAGGCGGCGGGTCTGGTCGAGCGAACCAACCAGACTCTTAAAACCAAGTTAGCTAAATTGACCTCTCAAACAGGGTCGACTTGGTTAAAATTGTTACCTGTAGCTCTTTTTCAGATTCGCTCCACCTCCGCAGGGTCGACGCGTCTCACCCTGGCCGAGATTGTGTACGGCAGACCTCTTCGCACCCCTTGGGACCATCATTCCCCAGTTGCCGTCCACTTTCATCACATGACTGAGGAAATGACTGCCTATGTGTTAGCCCTAACTAAGGCATTGCGAGCCTCTCATTCACAGGTTCGCGCCGCTTATGATGACCGTCCCTCCTCTCACGGATCATCCCCTATCGAGCCCGGATCCTTCGTCCTCATCAAAAATTGGACGCGACGTCATCTCCAGCCCCGATGGGATGGTCCATTTCAGGTCTTACTCACCACCCCCACCGCTGTAAAGGTGGAAGGTAGAGACGCGTGGGTGCACATGCATCATTGCAAATCGATTACCGGCGGTAATCAAAAGGGGGGAGTGGGGATAGACGTGGACTAATAATTGAAGTGCCATAATACGTTCGTTCCCGTCATTCCGTAACCGTTTTAGCCGTAATTTTAAGCCATAATTTTAATTAATCTAATTATCATATGATTGTTTGTCCTGCTTTAAGGTATTTAGGCATAACATGAGTCCTTGGTAGCCACGATAGTAACATGACGGTTTGCAAGCCCCTTTGTCTTTCAGGATTGAAAAGAATGCACGGAACCCTGCTGCTAGGAGTCATGATCCTGCTGATAACAGTAACAAAAACAGGGGGACGACTACTCAGCTGCCCAATCGACGGCTCACGAGAGCAAATTCTCCGCCTCTGTACGGGAGATATCGTACAACGTGGAACCAGGACACCAGACGATTTCGAATCATGGACCATGACTAAAATAAAATCCCGTACGGGTATACTCTCACAGGTTGATCGACAGGTGACTCTACAGGGCAAAGACCGATGGAATTTGCCATGCCGGTTCAGGGAATATGAGATGGACTTTGTTTGCCCTGACCAACCTGAAGATGACTTAGTTGATTCAAAGGACCAATCCCTGAAATCAGTAACAAGGCAAAGGAGGAAAAGGAATGTGCAAGGGCAACTGGGGAACGATCATAATATATTCCTGAGGACTCATAAGATCTTATTCATGCCAGAGTCGGTTGTATGCTACCCTGTTATGTCTGTCACCGAATTGTTTACCCCAACCCCGGTTATGGATCCCAGTCTTTACATACGAGGATACAATGATACCCCGCCCGCCGAAAACATTACCTTCACATATTGCGATGGCTGAGGCACCCCAGCCACCTGCCTAAACACCACAGGGTCTGGGAAGGATGGGTACCCACAGTGTTGGAATGGTACAGGATTCGGGTGCGCAAAAGTGGACGTGCCCGTTAACCAGATTTGTCTCACAAAGCAGTCCAATTATTCCTGTCTTCACGACTCAAACACGGGCATCACCTCTTGCCAGAGTGTGGATACCTGTGTAGAAGTAAGACAAAGGACCCAAATGACCTGCAGTGCCCTATACCACAGCCAAACTTTTGCTTTACGCCACTACGACCTGTCACGATCGGGCAAGCGCATATCACCCATCCCACATCTAACCGAAGTATTACGAGAGTTGAGGCTCAGAGTGGGTCAATCCGTAAAGCTCTACCACCAACTGCAAACTAAAATCAAAGTACTGGAAGAAGATATCGATGTAGACTTACAAAGTCAGAGTTGGTGGAGAAAGGTCTGGGATTGGGGAATAAATGTGAACATCCATCCTTGGATTCGTATAATTTCACACATACTGGTCGGGACAAAATTGATCTTAGCAATAACATGGGGCATAATTTGATCTAAGCAACCGAGACTCCTGAAACCGTGTGACTGGCCAACACGTTGAGGCAGGGAGTACCGGGCCGTGCACAAAATTGAGAGTAAACATTTATGAATGAGAATTTATCATGAAATGATAAAAGGGGGGAATGTGAATGTATGTGGAAGAATCATGAAAGGGTTAATAAAATGGTTCTAGGAATCAATAAGAAAATAAGAACAGACAGACTTGGTTTCCCGTGAGAAAGTAGTGGACAAAGTAGCTTGTGTGACCATCACTGATAAACAAGGGTTCATGGCCATGACTTGATAAGGTGCACATTTGCTTCGCGTGATTAAGCCAAGCTATCCTAAAACGTAGGAGGTTTTGGTGTCCCTGAGCAATTCTGCTTGTTGCAATTCCGCTCGTAAAAGCATAAAGTGTTCTAAAGATAAACAGGCTGTCAATTCATGAAGCCCTAGTAACACACTGTGATTGATGAAGCAGGCCATACCTCCTTCAGTTTGTAAGAATAAAAGGGATGCGTCTGTGAGGATAGGCAGACCTTTTGTCTGCCTGCCCCGGAATCTGTAGACTCTGTGCTGGCAGTTTGGTAACGGGTCCGAAGCTGCTTCAATAAAGACGTAAAGATTGAAGGTATCTGACTCGATTATTGTCGAATGCAGCTGACCACCCGAACTAGGACTTAACACAATCTAGAAATACCTTCAGGGATCAGGTCAAACTCCTGGGTGAGTGGTGAGCTATCTGCGAAGGTGTAAAGGGGACTTTGAAAAAATGTTAAAACGGCAAGCTTTAGCAGTTTAGAAAAAAGACATTGTAACGATCTTGAAACTGGAATTTGAGATAGCGCAAAGCAGCCCTCAAACCCTACGTGCTAGACTCCGTTCTAGTTATGGAGAAAAGAAAAAAGATAAAGACGCAACTTTGAAAGAAAACAAATTGAACGATTTGAAAGAAAAAGTGTCTTCAATTGTCTGATGATTTTAAATTAACAAATTTACAGAGACACGAGCCCTCCGTGTAAAATACAAAACCTAATTTGAAGAAAGGAGATCTGGGAAAAAAAAGACATAACTTACTAAATACTAGTTGATATCGGCTGTGAAAAAGATATTGGTTTAATTGAAAAAAAAATAATTTGAAGAAGTAAAAGACACTCTCCATTGATAATGATTTTAAGTTACGAGAAAGTTTCATTGCAGTTTGAAAGATTTCCAAAATGGACGTTGTTTATCAAGAAAAGTCCCGAACAGTCTAAACAAGCAGGAGGGTTTTGAAAATAATGAAGAGAAAAGATCTAAGCTATGTGAACTCAGCACAGAAAGAAAAAACTGGGAATGAGAGAATCTTACTAAATTTTAAAATTCTTATAGAAAATGGAACTGGCACGGAAGTTTAGATTTTGTGCTGAGAGAGAAAAAAAATACAAGATTTTCCCAGTGAACGGGACCGTAAAATAAAACGAAATGTTGGAATGTATACAGCTTGTGTGAAAATTGGATTTCAGTAAACAAAATAGCTATTAAAAATGCGTGGTCTCGTTTTAAATCAATTAAAAAAAAATCTTTGGCAAGTACTTGAATTAGAAGTTAAGAAAACATTCGAGTTTAATCTAAAATGCCATCTTTCCTGATGAGAAGACTTTTATTATGGCGGCTTTACTAATGATTTCTGCTGTTTTAAGGGATTCCTAATTTCTAAGCAAGTTTTGAAGGCACAAAGACTTAAAAAAGAATTTTTCGGATGATTACGCAAAGTCATGTAATGACATCAGGCTTTCTTACAAACCTGTAAAGGAGTTAACCCTTTCCATTGACAGCTGTTTTATACTGGACATTATTAATTTGGATTTCTTAATAGAATAAAAAAGACTCACCTGACAGATAGAGGAAATGGTGGGATAGTCAGAATAAAAATAAAACAGAACTAGCCTATGTAATAATACTTGCCTGATACAAATAAAAGAAAGATACTCAAACAAAACAAATTCAAGAGTTAAAAGCTAAGATAAATAAGCTGGAAGAGATTTTTTTTTTAAACGGGACCAGACGGATAGTGCAGTGCGCAGCCATAGCACCATCACCTATGGCAATAGAGCCAATGTACCCCACGGTGGGTAAGTATAGTCCACAAACCCAACCTAACCCTTACCTCCGATTTCACAGAGTGACCTCGACATGCATGGATAAAAGATGAGTAGACCAGAACCTAACACCTGGTGACGACCAGGCTATCTGTTTAAAATTAGCAGGTAAAACACTCACCGAGATGGGACCGCAGCGGCTACTTCGACCCTGGAGACTCAGGATACTGGGAACCTTAAGGCCCACGCAGGCACTGGATAATACAGGTGGACTACGAGAGATATAGCACACGCAGGAAAGACACAACTACATGAACTAGCTTTGTTTAATTTAACTGCCGAAATATGCATCCCAGCAGCCAAGGTCTGGAGCAAGGACAGAACTTATTTTAACGCATGGCTTTGTATAGTGTATTAAGTAAGGTTGTAATGCAGCAGGCTGCCGATGCCATGGGCGCCAGTAGATTCCGAGGACAGGAGCAAGTTCATAGGACCAAAAGGGGAAGGGCACAGAAATCCAACTGGATGGAATTTCAGTTCTAGAAGCTCATGCCTGGACGGACTAAGCTGCAAAACAAGCAGCCAAATCCATCCCGCAAGAGAAACAGAAGGGTGGGAACAGAACGGAGCAAAAGGGGGGTGGGACCCCAGGATGTTTAGGAAAACTGGCCAATGGGATAAAATGAAGACCAGGGCAGGTCTCTGGAATATAAGGTGTATGTCCCGAAGCGTGACACGGTTATAACACGGAGAAGCCGGTATTGATAATGCGCAGCGCAAACAAGAAGGAATACAACCTAAAAAGGGGGACGGATGGAGTGTGGAGGAAAGATGACAATAAAGGTCTGGCTGGGATACCAAACACGCCCAAAGAGACCCTGGGAAGCCCTACCATTGCCTCGACAACCACCCTGGGGACAACAACTCTTCCCAGCACAACTACGCAAGTCCCCCCATAAGCCCGTCCATAAAGACTGGAGCCAAAGGGGGGCTAGTAATAAAAGAATCTAAAGAAAGGATATAATTGGGGTGCGTCAGCGACTAGTAAACCTAAATCTAATGGATATCATTCTTCCTAGCTTCTGTGGGAATGAAACTATAAGTCTATACCAGAACCTGGCACAACAGATCCCCGAAGGCCCGGAATTCACTACCCTGAGATTTAATGTCAGAAAGGGAACAGGACAAGGTCGAACAAAAAGGAGAATACTGGAAACACTAGGCATGGGTTATGCGGCAGGGGTTATGACGATGAATTCCATAGACCTGTATGCAATATATGACCGGGTTAACAACTTAACGGAAATCTTGAGGGGTTTACTGGGGAGGGACTTGGATAACCAAGCCCTACAAGCGCGGTTGGGAGATAGCGCGGAAGGGGAACTGTTACAAGTGGCCCATACATTACAGAAGCATGCCAAGACAAATTTGATCCACGCAATGGGGAACGACATAAGTAAACGATTACAAGCTGGGATAGTTTGCTCCGGGTATGGGGCCTGGATTAAGTGAAGTACAACATAACTTGGAGCAACTCCAGAATGGGGACATACCAGATTGGATCCCAAACAGCATACTTAACAATTGGAATCTAGATAAAAAAATGAATAACACGTGCGAGGTACGAAGGAATAGTCACGCATGGGTGCCAAAATTCAGATGTATTACTGGGCGGGTGAATATGATCGGATTTGAGTTGTCCATACTACAGTATGATGTAACAAAGGGAGACCCCTTATACCAGATCGATAATATCGGTGAAGTAAGAAACCAAACTCGCTTGCGTTACCATCAGCCTGCCAGACGGGTGATTAAAATTAACAATAGTACCAAAGGCATTGACATAACCGACTGCTATAAAATTAACCAAGTGGTTTTATGTCGAGGTATGCCACGAATGATGAATGATAATTGCAGATTCCACCAAACAAACGGATGCATGCTGAGTATCACTCCTCTCGAATACGATTCCGAAACAATCACTGCTCCACAAGGGAATGGAGATTTGGTGCGTGAGCACAGGAGCAGCCAACCCGACGATTAAGACCAGGGGAGGAGTCACCCACTGTGTCATCACCAACCCTAACTTCTGTTTCAGGCCCATGGGAAAAATAGACATAAATGGATACCACATACATCCCAAGACAACGGAAATCATCCACGCAACGGTCACGGATACCCTCCGAGAGGGGTACAAGGAGGCGGTATGGGAACCGCAAGGCACCGGAATTAAATGAGGAACAATTACGTTTGGTGCAAGGAATCCAGAATCAAAGACGACAGTATATCCAGCTGATGGAAGAAGTAGACAACCTGCAGAGAGACACTAACGCGATGCTGGCTGATCAGCTCTGGTACTCAAAGCTGTGGAACATTGGACTTAATATTCAGATCCACCCATGGATAAGAATTATATCACATGTGCTTGTAGTAATACAGGGCCTGGTTCTGATGGTCATGATGGGATTAACATGTGCATGAATTAAACAGGCCAAACGATACGTCAGGGCACGCACTATGATTAAGGCCATAAGGGATGAAAATTTAAGCAGTCCTACAGGAGGGACTTACCTTATATAACTCTGCGGAAAGGTCTCAGTAGGTCCTGAAGCTTGGGAGATGGCTACCCAGGTGAACGGACCTATCTGGGACTTGCCTACAGGGAGATAGATATCGGGAAATATGGCCAGCTTGGTGTATAGCCAAGGCCCAAAGGGGGTAATTGTAAGAGAAATTTGGCATTAGGGGTACCAGTGGGACAAGGATTAAAGTGCTGGTTCCTGCACCGACCCATAAGGAGGTAAAAGGCCTCTCTACGGCCTTGTACCAAGGCTCCAGAAGTTATCAATTCAATAATATTCCGACAAGATACGATGTGAGAACCTAAACAGACATTGATAAGACCTCGCGAAGAGGCTCGAGGCAGACTCACGAACACCAAGGAGAATCAACAAATTAGTCATGGCCTAAGGTGGTCACGAGGGTCTTGGCCTGTCAATCCAAAGTAGCACTAATAAGGTAGTCTAATTAGAGAAGTAGCACTGATAACAATTGGAGATCTAGGGAGGTCTTACCAGGGAATGGAGGGGTTTTTGAAATGTATAAAAGTTGTATGATTGTGCTGTTCGGGGAGCATCTCCACTCACAGGCGGCTGTGATAAGAGGTGTTCCCGGACGTTCGTAATAAAAGATCGTTATACCTTGTCATCCGTCTCTGTCTGCTAACTCCGGGGGCTGTTTCGGGGGTTGCGGCGAGCGTCGACCCTCTATATCAGGGGGCCTGCTCGTGGGAGGAGAAGCCTTCCCATTTACCCCTTACAGTTAGCATGCAATAGCAGTAACACTGTACTAGAGTCAGAGGGTTAGACTTTCACTTCAGATTGCTGGGCTAGTGCCCATATATCACCCAAAAAGGCAGGCTATCGCCCATTTTGCTATAATTGTACTATTGTGATAATGTGATCTGTCATGTATCCTACATGGCTACTGTTGGTACTATAACATCTTGTGCCACCAGAGGGCACAGCAGTGGGAGACTCGTAGGTTACCTGTACAGGTGTGTCAGGCCTAGTATAAAAGGCAGACCACCAGGTGTGATCCTCACACTGGAGTTAACTAATAAAGGACTACGGTCACTACAGTTCAAGTACAACACACTGCCTCGTGGAGTCATTACTAGAGCATCTAAGGACACTACAATTGGCGACGAGATTACGAACTTTCATGCAGAAATGGCTACCCTTGGTACGTTGCAGCAGTTCGCCGATGGTGATGATTGGGACGCCTTTGTGGAGAGGCTAGAACATTTCGTCACAGCAAACGACCCTGCAGGAGACAACCCGGCCGCACTGGCTGATAAGCGCCGCGCTATCCTGCTAACCAGTTGCGGGCCCAACGTCTATGGCCTCGTCAGGGACTTGCTGGCACCAGCGAAGACAATGACCAAGTCATACAAGGAGCTCGTAACCCTGATCCAGGAGCAACTCAAGCCCAAGGAGAGCATCCTCACAGCCAGACACCGGTTCTACACCCACCGGCGGCCCGAAGGCCAGGAAGTCACGAAGTATGCCGCAGACCTCAGGAGGCTGGCGGCACCGTGCGAGTTCGGCACCCACATCAACGAAGCGCTGCAGGACATTTTTGTCATTGGAATCGGCCATGAGGACCTTCTTCACAAGCTACTGTCGGTGGATACCACAGTCACACTGCAGAAGGCCATCTCTGTGAGCCAGTCATTCATGACCTCGACCTGTGGCTCTAGGCAGATGTCTCACCCTCAGGACACAAACCCGGCAGGTACTGTGCACAGAGTGATGATGTTTAGAGGCTGGACTGTGGAGCGGGAATCCTCTCAGGGAAGAGAAAACAGGCCCGCGAGTCCCTTAACTCAGAGTCCGCCGAGGGGGGCTAATCGAGTATCACCATGCTGGAGTTGCGGAGGGAATCACAGGGCTCACCAGTGCCGCTTTAAAGTCTATGTATGCAAGGGCTGCAGCACAAAGGGCCACCTCCAGCGAATGTGTAAGAGAAATACGACTCTGTGTGATGAAGAGTCTGCAGATGGCCATGAATCCAGCGTGGAATATGAATCGATTGGCAGAGAGGCAGCCCAGTCCCATGGGGAGGTACACAGCATGTTTATCTGCACCACCGAGTGTTCCCCGCTGAAGATGGAAGTCGAGATAGAGGACATTCCAGTCTTCATGGAACTGGACACAGGGGCGAGCCAGTCAGTGATGAATTAAGGAGCCTTTGAGAGGCTATGGGACAATCCGGCTGAACGACCCGAGTTGGTCCCAGTTCAGGCAAAGCTGCGCACCTACACCAATGAAATTATCCCAGTCATTGGTAGTGCAAATGTAAAGGTACTCCATGATGGCTCTGTGGATTGTTGCAGGTGATAGACCAACGCTGCTCGACAGAAGGTGGATGGAGAAGATCCATTGGAAGTGGGAATATGTCACCCCTCCAGCGATCGAAGCCCTCTGCGTTCAGAAGCAAAGCAAGCCCTCACCTGAGAGTGGACCCTGCAGCGGAGAGCAGACCAGCACGGCACCCGAGGCATAGACCGCTCAGCACGACTGCGTGGAGATAACCCAGCTGAGACGACCCGAACGCACCTTCCAGGCTCCAGTGGCAGGACTCCGGAGCAAGAAAATCGGATCCAGAAGCGATTTCCCAACGGTGGAGGCAGAACCCGGGGAGAAGAGAATCACCGCAGTTGACATCGTGGACGAAGGAAAGATGGCGCCCAAACCACGAGGTGATGCGCTGAAGATAAAGATGGCCGCGGTCAGACCACGAGGTGCAGCGCTGATGGAGCAACACGTGGCACCAAATGGAGAAGTGGATTGGGGTAAAGCAAGCAAGGCTCTCTTAAAGGAGGCCGGCAACCCATTACAATTAAAGGGACAGTTCCACACACTTAAGTAATGTAATAAGAACTAAGCCAGAGACAAAATGTGTAACTGATCACGCAAAATGTGTAATTGATAATCTGAACTGTGCACATGCAACCAGCGAGGAAAAGCCGCACGATCACGATCGGACCCACAGAGTGTCCATCATAAGTAAGGAAAAGTTGTGCGATGCAGGATTTTTATTGCACGCAGCCAATGCAGTGGGCAGACACCCATCAGGTGCACACAAGTCCAGCGAGCTACCCAATGCTGTAGCCTGTGTCCGGGGAACCAGAGTCATGCACCATGAAGTGTGGCAAAAAGCAGCAAACACACACGAGCTGCAGAGCAAGCAACCTCAGCAGGGCAATGGCACCGGTATCGATACCATGCCCCAGGTCGGCTCCACCTCTCAGACACCCGATGGCACCAACTGCCACGAGCCTGAAGGAGCAGACCGCACCAAGGCCATACCCCTCGATGTAGGATCACCCACCACTGTTCCCCTGAAGGAAACAGGCACCAGCCAGGATCCCAAACCAAATGACGCTCAGGCCAGCGAGTCAGCAGTTTCCTGTGCACTGTTAGATGGCAGCTCCTCAGGGAGAAGCTGTGACCCAGGGCATAAAGAAAGGACAGGGAGGTCTGTGAACCGGTCCGACACCAAGGACCTTGGCAACAGCCCCGAGAGCAGGCCACGCGAGCCAACCGGGATCCCCCTGCCAGCACCGGGCACTGAGCCGCCACCAGACTGCAGGGACACAACCCAGCAGCTCCGGAACTAGCTTGTCCTCACGCATTGGTCACTGCATCGATAAAGCATCTAACGTACTTGTCACACCACGGACCCACACACAAAAAAACCCCACAAAACCCACTTACCTGAACTTGAATGTATATGAACGTTAGGAGCCCCCGCTATAATCGATGTGGGAGGGGAGGATAATGAAGTGGTCAGGGTCACACACACACAAACAGCAATCACCAGCACGCTACTGCACCAACTACTCACCCAAGGTTGAAGTGACCCACCAAGGGTCAACCAGACAGAGCCCACATAGAGCTAAGCCCAGAGCACAGTCAATACAGAGGCAATTTGCACTGAGGGCTCAGGGGGGAGTGATGTCATGTACCTTACATGGCTACTGTTGGTACTATCACAAGGTGTGCCACCAGAGGGCACAGCAGTGGGAGACTTGTAGGTTACCTGTACAGGTGTGCCTGGCCTAGTATAAAAGGCAGGCCACCAAATGTGATTCTCACTCTGGAGTTAACTAATAAAGGACTAAGGTTCGAGTACAACACACTGCCTCGTGGAGTCACTAGAGCATTTAAGGACAGTAGATGATCTCTCTCTTCCTTTTCTTTCTCTTTCTCTCTTCTCTCTCTCTTTCTCTCTCTCCCTCCCCCTCCCTTTACCTTCTGCGCAAGTGTGGATGACCCCTGACCTCATGAAATACGGGAAAACCTGTTTATCGAAAAAAAGTCGCATGCACAGAAGGCTAGGGAAGCTTTGCATCCACATCGCTGGACTATTGCTGTGCCCATTATACATCGCTGGACTATCGCTGGGCCCATTACACATCGCTGGGCTATTGCTGGGCCCATTACACATCGCTGGGCTATTGCTGGGCCCATTACACATCGCTGGGCTATCGCTGGGCCCATTACACATCGCTGGGCTATTGCTGGGCCCATTTCATATCGCTGGGCTATCGCTGGGCCCATTACACATCGCTGGGCTATCGCTGGGCCCATTACACATCGCTGGGCTATCGCTGGGCCCATTACACATCGCTGGGCCCATTACACATCGCTGGGCCCATTACCCATCGCTGGGCCCATTACACATCGCTGGGCTATCGCTGGGCCCATTACACATCGCTGGGCTATCGCTGGGCCCATTTCATATTGCTGGGCCCATTTCACATCGCTGGGCCCATTACACATCGCTGGGCCCATTACACATCGCTGGGCTATCGCTGGGCCCATTACACATCGCTGGGCTATCGCTGGGCCCATTTCATATTGCTGGGCCCATTTCACATCGCTGGGCTATCGCTGGGCCCATTACACATCGCTGGGCTATCGCTGGGCCCATTTCATATTGCTGGGCCCATTTCACATCGCTGGGCCCATTACACATCGCTGGGCCCATTACACATCGCTGGGCTATCGCTGGGCCCATTACACATCGCTGGGCTATCGCTGGGCCCATTTCATATTGCTGGGCTATTGCTGAGCCGAAAGTCGTTATCCTAAAAATGGGGGATGTTCCAGCGATCATGAAGGTTGACACATCACCAAAGCTGGAACATTGCCCATTTTTTGGGCCCTAGCGATCTGAGTGGAAAGTCTAGCCCTATATAGAATAGTATAGCACAGAAGGAGGCCATTCAGTTCATCGAGTCTTCGTCGGCTCTTTCAAAGAACAATCCAGTTAGTCCCACTCTAACTGGTTTCTAACTTTGCACCAATAGGTGGGAAAAACCATGCTGGCAAAATATATATTTCAGGCTAAACTACAGCACACTAGTGTTATACAGATGCAAGGCAATACACTAGATTAAATATCCTTAAATCTCACTGATTCTTAAAATGGCCCTCTGAAAGAAAAAAGAAAAAAAGCTTTTTGGTATTATCATGTATTCAACTATCATTGTAACCCATGTATAAGCTGACCTAAGTTGTACACCTTGAGAACACTGACCACAGGGGGCGAACTTGTGGGAGACACTCCTAACCTGGACTTTCCGGTATAAAAGGGGAAGCTCCACCCACCGTCTGTCTCTTGAGGTCTTGGTAATAAAGGTAACTGGTCACAGAGTGATCTTTTCTCAAGTATGGGCCTCGTGTGCATTTCTACTGTATAGTAAGGACATATTATTGGCGATGAGAAACTGGGATTTAAACCACGCGAGCATGGCCACTAGCAGCACAGAAGAGAGGTACTGTGTTGGTGATGATTGGGATGACTTTATTGAGAGACTACAGCAAAGTTTTGTCACTAAGGAATGGTTGGGACAGCATTCGGCCGACAAACGCAGGGCTCATCTCCTGACGGTTTGTGGATCCAGAACGTACTCCCTGATGAAGGACCTTCTAGCGCCAGAGAAGCCGGCGGACAAGACGTTCGAAGAGCTCAATAAGTTGATCGGGGAACACCTTAAACCAGCGAGCAGCATGCACATGGCGAGACATCGATTTTATACGCACCGGTGGCAAGAAGGGCAAAGCGTTCCGGACTTCGTGACAGATCTCCGGCGACTGGCGAGCCTATGTAAGTTCCCAGATGCATGCAGAGCAGAGACGCTGCGAGACTTTTTTATTGAGGGCATCGGGCACGCTGGGGTTTTCAGGAAACTGATTGAGACCAAAGACTTGACCTTGGAAGCAGCGGCTCTGATAGCCCAGACAATTATCTCGGGGGGGGGGGGGAAGAGATCAGAATGATTTATGGCAAAAATCTTGGCTCAAATGCGGCAAATGACCAGGGAATCAACATTGTTAACGCGGCACACAGTTCTCTCGGCAGACAAGGGCAATCGGACATGCCCCAGCATGCAGTCGAACCCAAAGGGGGAATTCAACAGAGACAATGGCTAGCTGAACGGCGATTCATACTATCGCAATGGACAATGTGACCAGTAATGGGGCCATCAACACCTGTTAATGGTGCGTTTAAGGACAGTTACAGAGACAGTCAGAGACGATCGACTGGTAATGAACCTTTTGTTTCCAACAATTAGGCCTCTAGCTCATGCTGGAGCTGTGGAGGCAAACACCCAGCCAGAGCTTGCAGGTATCAGCAATATACCTGCAGAAACTGCAACGTCAGCGGTCACTTGGCGCATATGTGCAAGAAGCCTGCAGCCAGGTTGATGTATGAGGAGGACGGGCCCGATGTAAGCCCTACGAGGCCAAATGAATACAGGGGGAAATCGCTGGAAACTGAAGTTCAGCGAGTTCATGTGGAGCACATATACAGTTCATATACCAGGACGCCACCGATAATGATGAAAGTGCTCCTCAATGGCATCCCAGTATTAATGGAGCTGGACATGGGGGCCAGACAGTCCCTGATGAGTATCAAACAGTTCCAAAGTTTGTGGGTGTCCAAGGCCAGGAGGCCAAAATTATTGCCGATTGACGCACAGCTACGGACATATACAAAGGAGATTCCCATGGTAGTCGTGACCCACAAAGATTCGGAGAACAGGTTGCCACTCTGAATTGTCCCGGGGGACGGTCCCGCACTACTGGAGAGGAGTTGGCTTGCTGTCATGAACTGGAAATGGGGTGATGCAAATGCAATTTCTTCTGTGGAACGAGTATCATGCTCACAGGTCCTGGGCAAATTTGACTAATCATTTCAACCCGGCATCGGCATTTTCATGGGGACCAAGGTAGTGATGCACATAAACCCGGACGCCAGGCCAGTACACCACAAGGCCAGAGCGGTGCCGTACGTGATGTGGGAAAAGATAGAAGGCGAATTGGACCACATGCTGAGGGAAGGCATCATCTCGCCAATCGAATTCAGTGACTGGGCGAGCCCAATCGTTCCGGTGCTCAAAGCAGATGGGTCGGTCAGGATATGTGGCGATTACAAGGCCACCATCAATCGGGTATCACTCCAAGACCAGTACACGCTACCGAGAGCGAAGGACCTCTTTGCGACGCTATCCGATGGCAAACTTTTTTCAAAATTGGACCTGACCTCAGCTTACATGACCCAGGAGCTGGCGAGTGAGTCGAAGAGGCTGACCACCATCACGACACACAAGGGGTTGTTTGAGTATAACAGATGTCCGTTCGGGATTTGTTCGGCCTCCGCGATCTTTCAGCAAAATATGGAAAGCCTCCTCAAGTCGATTCCAAGGACAGTGGTTTTTCAAGACGACATCCTCATCACGGGTCGCGATACTGAAGAACACCTCCACAACCTGGAGGAGGTGCTACGCAGACTGGGCCGGGTAGGGCTGCGACTGAAAAAGGCGAAGTGCGTCTTCTTAGCTCCAGAGGTTGAATTCCTGGAGAGGAGGGTAGCAGCAGACGGGATCAGACCTACTGCGTCCAAAACGGAAGCGATCCAGAGAGCATCCAGACCCCGTAACACGACGGAGCTGCGTTCATCAATCTGATCATCAATTACAAGCTTTACATTTAACTCACAGTTGCTATTACATTGCTTGAGTGTGTGGAACTGTCCCTTTAAGTGTGGTGGGTTGCTGGCCTCCTTTAAGAGAGCCTTGCTATCTTTACCCCAACCATCTTCTTCACTTGGTGCCACGTGTTGCTCCATCAGCGCTGCACCTCGTGGTCTGGCCGCTGCCATCTTTTTCTTCAGCGCTTCACCTCGTGATTTGGGCGCCATCTTTCTTCCATCCAAGATGTCGACTGCGGTGATCCTCTTCTCCCCGGGTTCTGACACCGAGACTGGGAAGTCGCCTTTGGATCCGATTTTCTTCCTCCAGAGTCCTGCCACTGGAGCCTGGTAGGTGCATTCGGGTCGTCTCAGCTGGATCATGTCCACGCAGTCGTGCTGAGTGGTCTGTGCCTTGGGTGCTGTGCTGGTCTGCTCTCTGGTGCCGGATCCAACCTCAGGTAAGGGCTTGCTTTGCCTCTGAGTGCGGGGGATGTCGATCGCTGGAGGGATGAAATCTTCCCAGCTCCAATGGATCTTTTCCATCCACCATCTTCCGAGTAGCATTGGTCCATCACCTGCAACAATCCACAGTGGTAACTTGTGCACTGCACCATCATGGAGTACCTTTACATCCGCACTACCAATGACTGGGATAAGTTCATTGGTGTAGGTGAGCAGCTTTGCCTGAACCGGGACCAACTTGGGTCGTTCAGCTTGATTGTCCCATAGCCTCTCAAAGGCTTCTTGATTCATTACTGACTGGCTCATCCCCGTCCACTTCCATGAAGACTGGACTGCCATTTATCTCGACTTCCATCCTCAACGGGGAACATTCTGTGATGCAGGTAAACATGCCATACACCTCATCGTGGGGCTGAGCTGCCTCTCTGACTATCACTTCATAATCCGTGCTGGATTCATGGCCATCTACAGACTCTTCATCAACACAGTGAATTATATTTCTTTTATACATTCACTGGAGGTGGCCCTTTGTGCTGCAGCCTTTACACACATAGTCCTTAAAACGGCACTGGTGATCCCTGTGATTCCCTCCGCAACACCAGCATCGTGCGACTCGATTAGCCCCCCTCGGCGGACTCTGAGTGAAGAGACTCAGGGGTCTGTTCTCTCTCCCATGAGGAGATTCAGGTTCTACAGTCCAGCCTCCAAAAGGAACCACTATGTGTACAGTAGTTGCCGGGTTTGAGTCCTGAGGATGAGTCATCCGCCTGGAGCTGCAGGTCGAGGCCATGAATGCCTGGCTCATGGTGATCGCCTTCTGCAGTGTGACTGTGGTATCCGCAGATAGTAGCCTGTGACCTGTACACACCTGTACAGGTAACCTACAAGTCTCCCACTGCAATGCCCTCTGGTGGCACACCTTAGTGATCATACAGCTGATATACAAGTTTCCTATAGTAGTACCCTCTGGTGGCACATCATATGTAATAATACAAGCAGTAAACACATTTGGATACATGACAGATTGCAGTGGAGATGCAGTCGATATTCGGCACTTGGATGTTTCCTTTGGCTCGGGGCGGATGTAGTCGCGGCTGAGGCGCGGAAGTGCCCTTGCACCGGCTCGGTTGCCCCGATCACTCATCAGCGCTACGCTGATGATGTCAGGCTGACGTGTCACAATGTCTCTCCCCTTCAATTAAAGGGGAAGGTCGCTGCGAGCTCTGCATATTTTTCAGTTAGGTTCACTGGGCCACCAGGGAGAGTTTCAGCCGGGCCAGCGGCCTGGCACCCAAGAGGGGATGCCAGATTGCCTGTTGGCGGCCCGGTTGAACCCGGGGTCTTAATTGTCGGCCTGACCTGGCAGTCGGCCGACAATAGAAAATAAGATGGTGTCGCCGGCAGCACCACCTCCCCTTTAAGGGAGGACGTGCCGTCAACCAACAAGGACCAACAAGAAGTGCACCGACACAAAAAGCTGTCGGGGGCACCGGCTGGCGGCGGCACCGCTCCCGCGGGGCAATTCCACAAAAGGGATATTTCTCGCAGGGCAATTTCGGGAAGCAGTTGCCACCAGTCGGTAAGGGGTTGGCGCGTGTATGCCGCAGCGTGAAAACGGGCAGAGCGATCCCCCACACCGCTCCATCCTGATGAAGGGCAATTTTCAAAATGGCGGCCCTCCACGGAGAATCGACGGTCATTGCGCACCGCCCCGTGGCCATCGCTTTCAGGTGGCCAGAGGCCTTATCGGGAGGGGCAATTTTGGCCCCAAAGAATGGCCACTTGGGCGAGAAAGTGCCACTATCACCAATGTAACTATACCCCAGTATGAATCAATACCTTTGGGAGTGCACTCTGCTTGTCTTGACCCTAACCCACCTATATTTCTTTTTTCAGGCCATTGTAATAGGGCCAATCGTCCACCTGCCCTCCCTTGAGTAGTCTTGTGCCCGAAAGTGGAGGCTGAAAGTCAACCACTGCTGCAGGACAAGAGTCATGCAATGGCACGAATGGTGCTGGCTGAGGTCCATTGGCTGCTGACCAAAAACTGCAACCGGAAGGCTTCCAGCCCTGATTATACTTTGCTGTCGACTGTAGGGAAAATTAAACCTACTTGGTTTCAGCCTCCAGCTGTTTGCTGTCTGCTCTTGTTCAGATCCAGGAGTGGAGTGAACACAGACCGGCAACGAACTGCAGTATTTTTGTGGAGCCAGAGAAGCACTCTTGCTCCTCCTGACTCCACAAAAAAAGACAAATTGGCGCCCTTTTGTGGAGCAGCCACCAGCAGTCTGGTACAAATGAATTACACCAAAATAATCTCAGAAAAACTAAACACAAAAATAATAATGGCATTTTATTAAAAGAATATTAATCTAGGTAGGAAGTCGATTATTGCTTATCTGGTGATGCACATTGTGAAATATATTTGTTCCTTTTCTGTAGGGTTGAAAAAATTAGGGGGAGAAATTCAGGAGCCAATCAGAAAGCATAAAAGGTATTTTGTTCTGCAGACACAAGTACATGGTGACACACCCTATACACAAGACTTTTAAAACATTACCTATATAACTAAAGATTTGGCATCTGAAAGTGTGGCCTCAGAAGTATCATAGAGTGAAAGTATTATCCTTCAAAGCATCACATCGCAAGAGATCACGTTGTGCAGGCAGGGCAGAAATTAGTGATTAGTTGAAATAAGCATATCTGTTGACAATCAAATGTTTGGTTGACTAAATGGGCTACAAATGCAGTACTTACCAGCGCCGGCAACATCCAGAGAAATGATTAAAAAATGAACAAAGCATAAAGCAGTGAAATACATAATTGAGAAGCAGATCACTTGCAGCAACAAGCATTAAATACCTATTTCCTCATATTTATCACAGAAGTCCATGGCCAAAACTTTAAATTCACAAGTATATTACAACAACAACAACTTGTATTTATATAGCGCCTTTAAAATAGTGAAACATTCCAAGGTGCTACACAGCAGTATTATGAGATAAAAAATTTGTCACCAAGTCGCATAAGTAGAAATTAGCGCAGATGACAAAAAGCTTGGTCAAAGAGGTATGTTTTAAGGAGCGTCTTGAAGGAGGAAAAATATGTAGAGAGGTGGAGACTCCTAACCCACCCTTTCTTTCAACCACTGTCTGTCCCACCTGTGACAGAGACTGTAACTCCCGTATTGGACTGTACAGTCACCTGAGAACTCACTTTTAGAGTGGAAGCAAGTCTTCCTCGATTTCAAGAGACTGCCTATGATGATGATGTGATGATGATGGTGGAATAGTCTTGAGGTAACAAAGGCATGGATGAGGGCTTCAGCAGCAGATGAGCTGAGGCAAGAGTGAAGACGGGTAATGTTACGGAGGTGTAAATAGGCGGTCTTAGTTATGCTGTGGATGTGTGGTCAATAGTTCATTTCAGGGTCAAATATGACACCAAGGTTGAGAACAGTCTGGTTCAGCCTCAGATAGGAGTTGGGAAGAGGGATGGAGTCAGTGTTTAGGGAAAGGAATTAATGGCATGGTCCGAAAATAGTGGCTTTGGTCTTCCCAATATTCAATTGGAGAAAATTTCTTCTCATCCAGAACTGGATGTCAGACAAGCAGTCTGACGATTTAGAGACCGAGGAGGGGTCGAGAGAAGTGGTGGTGAGATAGAGCTGGGTGTCGTCAGCGTACATGTGGAAACTGACGCTGTGTTTTCGGATGATGTTGCCAAGGGGCAATATGTTGATGAGAAATAGGAGGGGGCCAAGGATAGATCCTTGGGGGACATCAGAGGCAATGCTGCAGAGGTGGGAAGAGAAGCCGAAGCAGGTAATTCTCTGGTTACGATTAGATAGATAAGAATGGAACCAGGCGAGTGCAGTCCCACCCAGCTGGACGACGGTGGAGAGGCATTGGAAAAGGATGGTGTGGTCAACTGGGTCAAAGACTGCAGATAAGTCAAGAAGTACGAGGAGGGATAGTTTGCCTTTGTCACAGTCACAAAGGATGTCATTTGTGACTTTGATGAGAGACGTTTCAGTATTGTGACAGGTGCAGAAACCGGATTGGAGGGATTCAATCATGGAATTGCGGGAAAGATGGGCATGGATTTGGGAGGCGACAACACATTCAATGATTTTCGATAGGAAAAGGAGGTTGGAAATGGGGCGGTAGTTTACAAGGACGGAGGGATTGAGGGTTGTTTTTGAGGAGAGGGGTGATGATGGCAGATTTGAGGGAGAAGGGGACAGTACCTGAGGAGAGAGAACCGTTAACAGTGTCAGCTAACATGGGAGCCAGAAAAGGAGGTTGGGCAGTCAGCAGTTTGGTGGGAATAGGCTCAAGGGAGCAGGATGTGGGTCCCATGGACAGGATGAGCTCCGGAAAGATCATGAGGAGAGATCGGAGAGAAACTGGAGAAAGATGTGAGGACAGGGCTAAGGCACGGGACTTCCTTAGAGGAATTTTGGCCCGGTGGGCTAGGGGAAGGAAGGGAAAAAGCAGAGGTGGTCTCAATCTGAGAGACAAAGAATTGCTCCTCGCACTTCTTGTCGGAGGTGACGGTGGAGACTGGGGAGAGAGGTGTAAAAAGATGGTTAGTAGCGGAGAATAGAAGCCGGGGTTTATCTTTGCATTCCAGAATGATTCTGGAATAGTGAGTGAATTTGGAGACGAGAGCAGGACCTGATAGTGCTTTACATGGTCCAGCCAGATCTGGCGGTGAATGTCTAAACCAGTTGTCCACCATATCCATTCAAGTCTGCGTCTCTTAGACTTAAGGGAGCAAAGATCAGGGCTGTACCAGGGGGAACGGCCAGGGTGAGAGCGAGTAATCGTTTTAACAGGTACTAGGGCATCAAAAGTGGTGGTGAGGGTGTGATTGAGCTGATCGGTAGCTGCAGAAATGTCATCGTGAGTGGAGGGCCAAAGGCTGGACAGTTGGGAATTCATAAGTGCAGTTGATATGCGCATCGTTACCTCTGGTGTCCCCCAAGGATCTATCCTTGGCCCCCTCCTATTTCTCATCTATATGTTCCTCCTTGGCGACATCATCCGAAAACACAGCGTTGGTTTCCACATGTACGCTGTTGACACCCAGCTCTGCCTCACTACCACTTCTCTCGACCCCTTCATGGTCTCTAAATTGTCCGACATCCAGTTCTGGATCAACAGAAATTTTCTCTAATTGAATATTGGGAAGACCGAAGCCATTGTTTTCGGTCCCCGCCACAAACTCCATTCCCTAGACACTGACTCCATCCCTCTCCCGAACTCCTGTCTGAGACTGAACCACACTGTTCGCAACCTTGGTGTCATATTTGACCGTGAAATGAGCTTTCGACCACATATCCGCAGCATAACTAAAACCTATTTCCACCTCCATAACATCGCCCATCTCCACCCTTGCCTCAGCTCATCCACTGCCGAAGCCCTCATCCATGTCTTTTTACCTTTAGACTTGACTATTCAAACGCACTCCTGGCTGGCCTACCACCTACGTCAACTAGAGGTGATCCAAAACTAGATGTGATCCAAAACTCAGCTGCCCGCGTCATAACTTGCACCAAGTCCCGCTCACCCATCACCCCTGTGCTCGCCGACCTACATTGGCTTCCAATTAAGCAACGCCTCGATTTCAAAATTCTCATTCTTATTTTCAAATTCCTCCATGGCCTCATCCCTCCCCATCTCTAATCTCCTCCAGCCTCGCAACCCCCCGAGATGTATGCGCTCCTCTAATTCTGCCCTCCTGAGCATCCCTGATTGTAATCGCTCAACCATTGGTGGCCGTGCCTTCTGTTGCCTAGACCCTAAGCTCTGGACCTCCCTGTCTAAACCTCTCTGCCCTCTTTCTTCCTTCAAGACATTCCTTAAAACCTAGCTCTTTGACCAAGCTGCGCTAATTTCTACTTATGCGGCTCAGTGTCAAATCTTTATCGCATAATATTCCTTTGAAGTGCCTTGGGACGTTTCACAACATTAAAGGTGCTATATTAATACAAGTTGTTGGTGTTGTTGTAAGTGAGTCGGGAGACAGTTTTTTCCCGGGGCAGACAAAGGACGAGGTAGGGTTCGGGATGGCGGTGGAAGGGGGTGTGGATGGAGCGCGATACGAGGATGTGGTCAGAGATGGCCTTATCTGGGATTGACACGATGGGAACTGCGATGCCATGAGAGATGGCAAGGTCCAGGGGGTGGCCGTGAATATGGGTTGGGGAGTTCACATGGAGGGAGAGACTAAGGGAGGATAGGAGGCTAGTGAACTCAGAGGAGAGAGAGCATGATGAATTGAGATGGAGGTTGAAATATCCGAGGATGAGAAGTCATTCGTTGCAGAGGGAGGAAAGTAGTGAAGAAATATCGGTAATAAAATGTTTATGGTACTTGGGTGGGCGATAGAGAACGTTCTGATGCGCTTTACATTAGTAACATTCTGATGTGCTTCATTGTGTATATGTCAGATGTTCATCTTCCAAATGGGTCAATTAAAAAAATTGCAATCTTTGCTTTTTTTGAGAAAGTTACTTCCTGTTTTCTCGAAATTGTGCAAAACTTTTACTCATGAAATTTCCTGTGTGACTCAACTAAAAATATTTAAATTACTAACAAGCATCTACCAAAAGCTCCATCCTGTCTGTCCTATTTCACACTTTACAGGTAACAACATTGAATGGTTGGGGCATTGTAAAACAAATGTGAATGCTGGAAATATGGAATAATAATTGAAAATGCTGGAAATTCACAGCAGGTCCATCATAAAAGAAAGTCTTGCATTTATGTAGCACCTTTCACAACCACCGGCTGTCTCAATGCGCTTTACAGCCAATGAAGAATTTTTGGAGTGTAGTCACTGTTGTAATATGGGAAACGCGGCAGCCCTCATGAAGCCCTCACCATGCCTTTGTTACCTCTAGACTTGACTATTAGGACGCCAAGGTTCCAAGCAGGTCAAAGACAATGACTTTGGTCTTCTCAATGTGTAACTGCAGAAAATTGCGGCTCATCCAGGACTGGATGTCAGACAAGCAGTCTGACAACACAGAGGTGGCGGAAGGGTCAAGCGAGGTGGTGAAGAGGTAGAGCTGGATGTCGTCAGTGTACATGTGGCTATTTGGTGCATGAAGCTGGCTTCTTCCACACACCATGTGTAATCTACTCTACACTGCATGCTACCCTGTCCATTTAATCACCCATGAGGAAGCTCTGCAGCTACTTTTCCTTGGTCCACAAAGGCAATCAAGCAAAGGTTCAGACCCACATAGTCAACATTATTTTCCTCCCCAAGCTCAGAAGCACAGGAAGGAATATGCTGGGTTATTTACACCAGTATTTGAGGATAGTCATGTTATAGGACTGATAAATGATTTATTTACTGGGATCTGGTGAACTCAGCCTTCACGAGATAGAATAGCTGCCAGCACGTTACTACTGCCATTTTATTTAATGCAAATATATTTACATGCATTCAAATTTTTATATATTAGCTAAAATACAATTTAGAAACCATTAAGGTACAGTAGCATTACAAATGATACCCCGTCCCCTGATCCACACTTAAAAGAAAGTAGAAAACACACTGTTAGCGATTATTATTGAAGTATATATTTGTATTAAATCTGGTTTCCTCAGCAACTGTTGTTACCAATTCTCAGGATTTGAAGCCAATTATTGTACACTATGTTGGAGAAAACAACAGTGAGAGTGGCCACGCAAGTTTTCCATCTCAAGGGGTTGTGCAGACTTCCTATTTCATGGAAAAAGCAAGATGTGCCAAGTGAATGAACCATCGCAGCCTCCTCCTGAGGTCTCCACAATCACAGATGCCAGTGATATCAAGAAATGACTGAGTGCACTGTATACAGCAAAAGCTACGGGCCACGGCCATATCCCAGCTGTAGTGCTCAACACCTGTGCTGCAGACCTAGCCAAGCTGTACCAATACAGCTAAAGCACTGATATCTACCTGACAATGTGGAAAATTCCCCAGCTATGTCATGTCAACAAAAGCAGGACAAATCCAACCCGGCCAATTACCTCCACATCAGCCTGCTCTCAATCAGCAGCAAAGTGATGAACAGAGTCATCAAAAATACCATCAAGTGGCACTTACTCACCAATAACCTGCTCACTAATGCTCAGTTTAGGTTCCGCTAAGACCACTCGGTTCCAGACTTCATTACAGCCTTGGTCCATACATGGAGCTGAATTACATAGATAAGGGGGGCGAAATTGGGTGCCTTTGCGCCCCCTGTTATCACTCCCTGGGGGACATAATGGGGTGCAAATGAATTTACAACCAGGCGTGGTGTTGACATTGACTCCCGCCATATTCAGCAGGAGTTCTGCAGCGGCATTATGGTGTTGTGCTCTGATCTCCTTCGGCCGAAGATTGTGATGTCATCTCTGTGCACATCGCTCCGGTAGCACCCTGGACCTAAAATTGACTTCCGCCCCTACAGCAGCGCCGATCAAAAATACCGACAGCTGCAGGAGGCGAGCATCGAGCGGCCGGCCGCTTCGGGGCAATGATTAAAGGCAAGGTGACCGAGGTAAGTAAAAAAAAACATCCCTTTCCTGATCTAGTTTTTTCACGGGATCCTGCCTGAGCTTGATCAACCCGGCACTCTGCTTGAGTGGCAGGCTGATCACATGGAATCACAGCTGTCATGGTGGTCCCGCGAGGTACTTTTTATATTGCAGAGCCTGCAGCGATGGTGCTTCCCTTTAAGGGAAGGAAAAACCTTTGAATGCGGCAGTGCTCCACGGCCCAGTGTGCAGAGCTGTTGAAGTCTCCGCCTGCCTGCTGCCGATTGCACTGTAAGAAGGAAGTGGAGTGCTTGATTTATTGCTCCACTTCCTTCTTGGAGCGCAAATGGCGATTTTTAAAAAAGTTTAAAATCGTTAACGCCTGGTGATAACTTTTCAACCTTTTAAAAATTATCGCCCCAAATGGGACAATAGTAAATTTCTCCCCCAAGGTGGTTACCGTTGACATCAAGGCAGCACTTGATCAAGTGTGGCACCAAGGGGCCCAAGTAAAACTGAAGTCATTGGGGACCAGGGGGAAAACTCTCTTGTGGCTGGAGTCATAACTTGCACAAGGGAAGATGGTTTGTTTGTTGAAGGCCAATCATCTCAGCACCTGGACATCATTGCAGGAGTTCCTCAGGGCAGCAGTATAGTCCCAACTATTTTCATCTTCAATGGCCTTCCACCCATCATAAGATCAGAAGTGGGACTGTTCATTGATGATTGCACAGTATTCAGCTCCATTTGCAACTCCTCAGATAATCAAGCAGTCCATGCCCGGATTGCAGCAAGACTTGGACAACACCCAGTCTTGGGCTGATAAGTGACAAGTAAAACTCGGAACCATTGCCGAGTTCCCCACCATTAGCATCCTTGGGGTTACCATTGACCAGAAACTTTACTGGACCAGCCACATAAATATTGTGGCAACAAAAGCAGGTCAGAAGCTGGATATTCTGCAGTGAGTGTCTCACCTGTTCACTCACCAAAGCATCTCTACCTCATACAAGGCACAAGTCAGATGGAATACTTTCCACTTGCCAGGATGAGTGCAGCTCCAACAACATTAAAGAAGCTCAACATCATCCAGGACAAAGCAGCCCGCTTGATTGGCACCCCATCTGTTGGCTTACACATCCACTCCCTCCAACATCAGCGTACCGTGGCTGCTGTGTATACCATCTACAGGATGCACTGCAGCAACTCGCTAAAGCTTCTTCAACAGCACCTCCCAAACCCGTGACCTCTACCACCTAGAAGGATAAGAGCAGCAGGAACATGGGAACACCATCACCTGTAACTTCCTCTCCGAGTGACACACCATCCTGACTTGGGAGTATATCGCCATTCCTTTATCGTTGCTGGGTCAAAATCCTAGAACTCCCTCCCTAACAGCACTGTGGGAGTACCTTCACCACACAGACTGCAGCTGTTCAATAAGCGGCTCGTCACGACCTTCTCAAAAGCAATTAGGGATGGGCAATAAATTGTCAGCGATGCCCACATCACGATGAATTAATTTTTAAAAACACAGAAGCCCAAGCAACAGCACTTTTAATCTCAGTGTCCAAATAAACAGCTTGGGATACATTTTGGCAGCCTATTTTACATCTCTCCTAATTTTATTTCAATCGAAATAAAAATTGGGAGAGATATAAAAGGGACTGCCAACTCACCAACACCTGTTTTTCATTATTGCAAAAAGTAAAAATCTAACGTCTTCTCTCCCCAGAAACCTGGGGGTACATGTGTACAAATAGTTGACGGTGGCAGGGGAGTTTGAGAAACAAACGGGATCCTTGGCTTCATAAATCATCATCATCATCATAGGCAGTCCCTTGAAATCGAGGAAGACTTGCTTCCACTCTAAAAGTGAGTTCTCAGGTGACTGTACAGTCCAATACGGGAATTACAGTCTCTGTCACAGGTGGGACAGATAGTGGTTGAAGGAAAGGGTGGGTGGCCAGTCTGGTTTTCCGCACGCTCCTTCCGCTGTCTGCGTTTGGTTTAATGCATGTTCATGGTGACCAGACTCGAGATACTCAGCGCCCACCCGGATACGCTTCCTCCACTAAGGGTGGTCTTGGGCTAGGGATTCCCAGGTACCAGTGGGGATGTTGCACTTTATCAAGGAGGCTTTGAGGGTGTCCTTGAAACATTTCCTCTGCCCACCTAGGGCTTGCTTGCCCTGTAGGAGTTCCAAGTAGAGCACTTGTTTTAATAAATAGAGGCACAGAGTACAAACACAAGGAAGTTATGATGAACCTTTAAAAAACACTGGTTCGGCCTCAACTGGAGTATTGTGTCTAATTCTGGGCACCGCACTTTAGGAAGGATGTGAAGGCCTCAGAAAGGGTGCAGAAAAGATTTATGAGAATGGTTCCAGGGATGAGGGATTTCAGTTTCGTGGATAGACTGGAGAAACTGGAGTTGCTCTCCTTAGAGCAGAGAAGGTAGAGAGGAGATTTGATCGAGGTGTTCAAAACCATGAAGAGTCGAGACAGAGTACATAGAGAGAAACTGTTCCCGCTGGTGGAAGAGTCGAGAACCAGAGTACACAGATTTAAGGTGATTGGCAGAAAAAGCAAAGGTGACATGAGGAAAAACGTTTTTATGCAGCGAGTGGTTACGATCTGGAATGCACTGCCTGAAATGGTGGTGGAGGCAGACTCAACTGTGGCTTTCAAAAGGGAATGGGATAAGTTCCTGAAGGAAAAAAATTTACAGGGCTACAGGGAAAGGGAAGGGGGAGTGGGACTAGCTGAAGTGCACTTGCAGAATGTCGGCATGGGCTCAAAGGGCTGAATGGCCTCCTTCTGTGGTGTAATCATTCTATGATTCTATGGGGGTGAAATTCGGTTTTGCCCCGTTTGGGTGCGGTAGCCGAGGCGAGGCGGGACTTCCCGTACCCAATGCGGAAGTCCCGCCCTGGCCGCGAAATTGGGGTTACTGTCCTGAGAGGAGGTGGAGCGCCATGTTAAAAGGGAAGGCACGCTACGAGTTCTGCAATGGGTTGAGGGGCCTCCACTACACCACCGGGGATGCGGGTGCCGTGGTTGCAGCCCGGCACAGAGGCGGAATGCTGGCCTGCGCCATCATGGCACGGACCCCGAAATAGATAACGGAAAGACCATCTGGAAAAAGAAATGGCACCGCGCACCTCTCCTTTACTTTTAGCCTCACAAGCAGAGTGCGTCCTGGTTGTGTGAAAGCGGGTTGTGTAGAGGACACAGAGAGGCTGCAAGGAGATTTAGACAGGTTAAGCGAATGGGCTAAGGTTTGGCAGATGGAATACAATGTTGGAAAATGTGAGCTCATCCACCTTGGAAAAAAAAACAGTAAAAGGTAATATTATTTGAATGGGGAGAAATTACAACATGCTGCGGTGCAGAGGGACCTGGGGGTCCTTGTGCATGAAACTCTTTTTGGATCCTTGTGCATGAATCCCAAAAAGTTAGTTTGCAGGTGCAGCAGGTAATCAGGAAGGCGAATGGAATGTTGGCCTTCATTGCGAGAGGGATGGAGTACAAAAGCAGGGAGGTCCTGCTGCAACTGTATAGGGTATTGGTGAGGCCGCACGTGGAGTACTGTGTGCAGTTTTGGTCACCTTACTTAAGGAAGGATATACTAGCTTTGGAGGGGGTACAGAGACGATTCACTAGGCTGATACTGGAGATGAGGGGGTTACCTTATGATGATAGATTGAGTAGACTGGGTCTTTACTCGTTGGAGTTCAGAAGGATGAGGGGTGATCTTATAGAAACATTTAAAATAATGAAAGGGATAGACAGGATAGAGGCAGAGAGGTTGTTTCCACTGGTCGGGGAGACTAGAACTAGGGGGCACAACCTCAAAATACGCGGAAGCCAATTTAAAACCGAGTTGAGAAGGAATTTCTTCTCCCAGAGGGTTGCGAATCTGTGGAATTCTCTGCCCAAGGAAGCAGTTGAGGCTAGCTCATTGAATGTATTCAAGTCACAGATAGATAGATTTTTAACCAATAAGGGAATTAAGGGTTACGGGGAGCGGGCGGGTAAGTGGAGCTGAGTCCACGGCCAGATCAGCCATGATCTTGTTGAATGGCGGAGCAGGCTCGAGGGGCTAGATGGCCTACTCCTGTTCCTAATTCTTATGTTCTTATGTTCTTATGTTGTTATTATGGTTCATGTCCTGCGAGGCTGGTGCTGACATTGCCCGTGGCAGCCTCACGGGGCATTACCTAATTTTCACAGCGGGGCGAAAACGGGTTGCTGCGCACGGCAATGATGTCATCATTGCTGGTGCAGCAGCCTGGGGTGTTACTGGTGGGAGCCGGGCGCTGCCGGTTCCTGCCTCCGCTAACTCCCATGTAATTTTGCGGGAGACGGTAGCAGACCCCCGCCCCTGGCCCCCCCCACCCCCCGGGCCAGAAATCTAACGGGAGGCACAAATGATGTGACTTTCTCCCCCTATGATTCTAAATGTTGTGAACATCATGGGGTAGGTTTTAACTTGCAGTGTCCGGCAGAAAGCTGGTGGTAGTGAATGGGCTACCCATTATACATTCTGCCAGGCTTTTTCCTTCCATTGACTTTAATGTAGAAAAAAGGGAGACAAGGAAGCAGTAAGGGAGGGGTCAGTTGCAGGTTGATGATACAATTTATTTTCTTGTGACTGCTGCTCCTGCAGCTCACATTGGGGGAAATTTTCCTTTTGCACATGTATCCATCCCAATGCCATCCGAAATGAAGTAGAATGTGTGTGTTCAGGAGACGAGGGGTCAAAACTGTCATGTATTCAACCAGCATTGTAACCCATGTATAATCTGACCTAAGTTGTACACTGTGAGAACAATGACCACTAGGTGGTGAACTTGTGGGAGACACTCCTAACCTGGACCTTCAGGTATAAAAGGGGAAGCTCCACCCACTTTCATCACTTGAGCGCGAAGGAATAAAGGACAGGTCACAGACTGACCTTCTCTCAAGCATGGGCCTCGTGTGCATTTATACTGTATAGTAAGGATGTATCAAAAAATATTTTTAAAAATTAAACCTTCAGTCTTCCACATTGTTCTGTTTCGTGCCCCAATGCTCAGATATAAAATTCACAAAGTTCAAGGGAGGTTGTCCACTACCTCAAAATTGTCGGAACCCAGAGCAGTGTTTCTCAAACTGTGGTCCACGGATCCCTGGGGTCGGTAGAGACTTTCTAGGGGTTCGGGTAAAACCCCCAATGGCTGATGGAGAGCGAGTTGGTGCGGAGCAGCCGGGCGCTGCTGAACAGGGCCGTAGGAACTGTACGGCCAGCCCACACTGCGATATGTGTGCACACTAAGTCCGTGCAGCAGAGCAGGTCTCCAGTCGTCCTGGTTAACCCTTGCCACTGGATAAAGGCCTAGCTCTGTCAAGCCCGTGTGGTGGCTGATGTGCAATGGTCACCACACGTTAAAAAAATCCACGCACAGGCAATTTCCACCCCTTCAATTGAAGTTCAGGTCCTTCATTGAAACATCTGTGAACTCATGTGGAAGCAAGTCATCCTTGTTCGAGGGACCGCCTACGATGATGATGTTGCAAGAGGAGAAGGAGGGAGGGGAAACGACTGCGGGCCAGCAGCAGCCACAATGCCACCGCCAGCAACAGGAGTCGGAGGTGGAAAAGCGCAGGGCCCTTTGTCACAGCTAGTTCATCTCACTTTAGAATCCTTTCTTGATCATTTTGAAACTGCTCTCTCACATTATAATCTTCACTTGCAAGCCATAAACAGTGAACGTCTGCCCATAAATTCAACCATTTTGGAATGTCTTGACTCACTTGGAGAAAGTAACACAAGGATTTAAAATGTAAAGAAGCCCTTGGAATTTTGAATGATCACTGCTTTCCGATACTTTTACCACAGATATGCAGTGCTGCCAGCCAAGATCAAATTTATAACATGCAGTTTTTTTTAATATGAAAAGGTGAGGATCGGGACCAGGGCCACCTGTTCGGAGACCCTGGTCTGTCTGTAAACAAAGAACATTTTCTGTTCATATTGAAGCATGTAGTGTTTGGACTGTGCTTTACTGTGTGCTTGAAGTCCTCTGTATAGAAAAAACATTATTGAACTCGATGCTTTCATACTTTTCAGGTATGGAGGCCGCTTTCGGTTGTTTGATTATCTTCTTGGTGAAATTAGCAGGCAAGTTCTCAGTGAACCAGCACACACAGGGAAACCACGCGTAGGTTATCATCAGCTCCCCACCGAAGAAGTGGACACAGCGCTGGCAACCATCAAGTCTGGGAAGGCCACCGGGATGAATGGCATCTACCCAGAATTTCTTCAGAAACAAGGCCCAAATGGAAGAACGTGGTTTGCCAAACTTGCCTCCAACATCCTTGACCAGAAGTTTGGCACAATTCCAAAGTCGCTGCCATCCTAAAGCTAGGAAAACCAGCCAACAATCCCAAAAGCTACCACCCCCTTGACCTTCTGTCTATGGTCAACAAGGTGGTCGACTGGCTCATCCTTAATTGGATAAAACCGGCTTTAGAAGCCGCACTCCCATATGAGCGGGCACGCTTCAAAAAGGAAAGAAGCTGCTCTGACCAGATCCTTGCACTCACTACCAACACTGAAGCAAAGTTCCAGAAGCAACTGAAGACTGAAGTTACCTTCATAGACTTGTCATCGGCATACGACACTGTAATGAAGGTCTCCAACTGAAGCTGTCAATAATCACCCAATACCGCAAGACTCTCAGGCTTATCAACAACCATAAGTTCCGCGTCTATCTTGGTGGCAAGATCAGCTGAACACGAACGCTCAACAATTGTCTGCCAACGGGGTCGGTGCGCGTATTGGCCCTTTTCAACATCTACATGGTGGACATGCCCTGCACCAAGTCCCGGAAGTTTGCATATGCCGATGACCTAGCACTGCTGATGCAAGCAACAATGTTAGAGGAAGCAAGTAGGATGCTAACAAGTGATCTGGACCTACTGGAATGCTACTTCCAGACCTGGTGCCTTCATCCCAATCCAGAGATGATAGTTTGTGTTGGCGTTCCTGTTATTTATGCAAGACCTTGTAACCAGCATTCTACTGCCACCAGAGGGCGCATCTGTTGGAGTCCCAAGGGATCTCAGCATCCCTTGGGAGCACTGCATATAAGCGGGCCTCCCATGCTGTGCCAGCACTCTGCAGTCAGAATAAAGAGACTAAGGTCACACTTACTCAAGTCTACAGTACTCAGTCACATTGCTTTATTTGAGACGTAACAACTGGCGACGAGTAATAGATAACAAAGCATCACGCGAAAATGCAGTGAACCATTGGTACCCTGGAGAAATTCTCAGAAGGTGATGATTGGGAAGCCTTCATGCAGTGACTCTACCAATACTTCGTGGCCAACGAGCTGGAATGGAATGAGAACACTGCCAAATGAAGGGCAAGCCTCCTCACCGTCTCTGGGGCAACAACCTATGGCCTCATGAAGAATCTTCTTGCTCCGGTGAAACCAACAACCAAATCATATGAAGAACTGTGTACGCTGGTCCGGGAGCATCTAAATCCGAAGGAGAGCGTTCTGATGGCAAGATATCGATTTCATACATGTCAACGGTCTGAAGGCCAGGAAGTGACGAGCTATGTTGCCGAACTAAGGCGCCTTGCAGGACATTGCGAATTTGGTGGATTCCTGGAGCAAATGCTAAGAGACTTTTTGTGCTTGGCATTGGCCATGAGGTTATCCCTCGCAAACTATTGACTGTTGAAACACCGAATCTGAGCAAAGCCAGAACAATAGCCCAGACATTTATGTCCACCAGCGATAACACCAAACAAAAGATGCATCAGCAAGTACTGTACACAAAGTAAAGTCGTTTTCAGGCAGGAATACATATGGCAGAATGTACACGCCTGCATCTGCACGACCTCAGATGACTCAAAGTCCGCCATCAAGTATGAATGCGAGGCAGTTAACACTTCATTGGCGCTGCGGAGGTGATCATTGAGCCCATCAATGCCGCTTCAAACACCATGCTTGTAAAGGCTGTGGAACAATGGGACACCTCCAGCAAATGTGCAGATGAGCTACAAACCCTGCAAACCACCACGTTGCAGAGGAAGACCGGTCTATGGCAGATCAAACTGAACTAGAGACTCGAACCGAGAAGGCAGAAGTGTACGGGGTACACACCTTCACCACGAAATGTCCACCGATCATGTTAAAAGTTGAACTGAACGGAATTCCAGTATCCATGGAATTGGACATGGGTGCGAGTCAGTCTATCATGAGCAAAAAGGCCTTCGAGAGGCTGTGGTGCAACAATAGGTTCTCAAGGGCGATGGCACGGTCAGAATTTGTGAGGACTATAAAGTAACGATTAACCATTTTTCGCTGCAGGACCAGTACCCGTTACCCAAGGCAGACGACCTATTTGCGACGCTGGCAGGAGGGAAGACGTTCACCAACTTGGACCTGACCTCGGCCTACATGACGCAGGAACTGCCGAAATTTTCGAAAGGCCTTACCTGCATCAACACGTACAAAGGTCTATTCATCTACAATAGATGCCCATTTGGGACTCGATCGGCCGCGGCTATTTTTCAAAGGAACATGAAGAGTCTGCTAAAGTCGGTTCCGTGCACATGGTTTTCCAGGACGAGATATTGATCACAGGTTGGGACACCATCGAACACTTGCAGAACCTGGAAAAGGTTCTAAGTCGGCTAGACTCAGGTTGAAACGCTCGAAGTGTGTTTTCCTGGCGCCAGAGGTCGAGTTCTTAGGGAGAAGAGAAGAATCGCGGCAGACGGCATCAGAGCCACCGACGCCAAAACGGAGGCCATCAAGAACGCACCGAGACCACAGAACATGACGGAGCTGCGGTCGTTCCTGGGACAACTCAATTATTTTGGTAATTTCCTACCCGGATTAAGCACCTTGCTAGAACCTCTACATGTGTTGCTACGCAAGAGAGATGACTGGGTATGGGAAAATCACAAGAGACTGCTTTTGAGAAAGCCAGAAATCTGTTATAGTCCAACAAACTGCTTGTTCGGTATGACCCATGTAAACGTTTCGTGCTAGCTTGTGATGTATCTTCGTACGGGGTCGGGTGTGTGTTACAACAAGCAAACGAATCGGGAACATTGCAACCGGTCGCTTATGCGTCCAGGAGTTTGTCCAAGGCCGAAAGGGCCTACAGCATGATTGAAAAAGAAGCTCTGGTATGTGTTTACGGGGTGAAAAAAATGCACCAATACCTGTTGGGTTTAAGTTTGAGTTAGAAACTGATCATAAGCCGCTCATATCGCCATTCTCAGAGAGCAAAGATATTAATACCAATGCCTCTGCTCGCATGCAAAGATGGGCGGTCACGCTGTCTGCACATAACTATGTAATTCGCCACAGGCCAGACACAGAGAACTGTGCTGATGCTCTCAGTCGGCTACCATTGCCCGCCACCAAGGTGGAAATGACACAGCCTGCAGACTGGCTCTTGGTGATGGATGCATTGGAAAACGAAAAGTCACCCGTTACGGCCTGCCAGATCAGGACCTGGACCAGCCAGGATTCTTTACTGTCCCTTGTAAAATACTGTGTCCTCCATGGGAGCAGGTCCAGAGTCCCAGCGGAGATGCACGAAGAAATCAAGCCGTTCCAGCGGCGCAAAGATGAAATGTCCATATAGGCGGACTGTCTTTTGTGGGGTGATCGCGTGGTTTTGTCTAAGAAAGGCAGGGAAACGTTCATACATGACCGACACTGTACCCACCCAAGCATAGTAATAATGAAAGCTATAGCCAGATCCCATGTGTGGTGGCCCGGCATCGACTCAGATTTGGAGTCTTGCGTGCACCAATGCAACACTGGCTCTCAACTGAGCAATGCACCCAGGGAGGCACCACTAAGTTTGTGGTCAAGGCCCTCCAAACCGTGGTCTAGGATCCACGTTGACTTCGCTGGCCCGTTTCTAGGCAAAATGTTTTTGGTTGTTGTGGATGCTTATTCAAAGTGGATTGAGTGTGTAATAATGTCTGTAAGCATGTCCACTGCCACCATCGAAAGCCTACAAGCCATGTTTGCCACGCACGGCCTGCCTGATGTCCTTGTCGGCGACAATGGGCCGTGCTTCACCAGCACTGAATTCAAGGAATTTCTGACCTGCAATGGGATCAAGCACGTCATATCTGCCCCGTTCAAGCCCGCATCTAACGGCCAGGCAGAACGGGCAGTCCAAACCATCAAGCAATGCTTGAAACGCATGTCGGAAGGTTCCCTGCAGACCCACCTGAACCGAGTCCTGCTCAGCTACCGCACAAGACACCACTCGCTCACCGGAGTTCCCTCTGCCGAATTGCTCATGAAAAAGGCACTCAAAACAAGGCTCTCTCTAGTCCGCTCTTATCTCCATGATCATGTTGAGGGCAGGCGGCATCAACAAAGCGTGCACCATGATCACGCAAATTTGTCACGCGATATTGATGTCACAGACCCTGTATTTGTACTCAACTATGGACATGGTCCCAAATGGCTTGCTGGCACTGTCGTAGCCAAAGAAGGGAATAGGGTGTTTGAGGTCAAACTTGCAAATGGACTAACTTGCAAAGAGCATTTGGACCAAACCAAACTGCGATTCACAGACAGCTACGAGCAACCTGAAGAGGACACCACCAACTTCGATCCTCTGATACACACACAAGTGACAACCGACATCATGGTTGACCACGAAGCTGAACTCATCATCCCCAGCAGATCAGCAAGGCCAGCTGCGCAGCAGCCCAGCGAAGGCCCAACCAACTCACTTGCAGCTATCTTTGTACCGAGACGATCGACTAGGGAGTGGAAAGCCTCAGATTGTCTCATAGAAACAAAGAAACATAGAAAATAGGTGCTGGAGTAGGCCATTCGGCCCTTCGAGCCTGCACCGCCATTCAACAAGATCATGGATGATCACCCACCCCAGCACCTTCCCCCCCCCCCCGACCCGACTCCCCCAGCTGCAAGGACCACATCCAACTCCCTCCCGAACACATCCAATGAACTGGCATCAACAACTCTCCGCGGCATGGAACCACACAGGCCAACAACTCCCCGAGTGAAGAAGTCTCTCCCTATCCCAGCCCCAAACAGCCCACCCCCCATCCCAAGAGCATGCCCCCCCCGCCCCCGGCTCCGGACCCACCCAACACCGGGAACACTCCCCCGCACCCAACCCGCCCCGTCCCGTCAGAATCCTTCCCAAATGCCGAACACCCCCGGATGTCGAGCCCCCAGCCCCGGCCACCCCGGAGCCACGCCCCCGTGACGCCAACCACACCACATCCAACAACCGCCATCTGCGCAGTCAACCCGTCCACCCCACTCTGAACACTCCCAGCACCGAGGCACAGAGCCCCCAGGCCTGCCCCTCCAACACACTTCGCCCCCCCCAGACCTTCGTGGCAATGTGGCCCCTCCTGTCCCCCGCCCTGGGTTTCTCCGCCCCCCACCTCCACCACTCTCCCCTCCATCCCCCGCCCCCGTCTCCCCTCAACTTCCCTCTGCCTTCCCGCACAGGCTCCCATCTTGGGGGCGGTAACCTTCTGGGGCCGGGAATTTTAGCCCCCAGCGTGGAAGACCTGCTCCCGCCGCAGAATTGGCCTTACCACCCCTCAATGGAAGCGGAGTGCAATTTCCCACACTCCACATCCTTTGGGGGCAGTTACCGGAGCACGACTGGATGCTCCTGTGACAGTTTGAACTGGTGCTCTCCACTCTCCCGTCCTGTGACAGTTGGAGCTGGTGCTCTCCACTCTCTCTCCTGCGACAGTTTGAACTGGTGCTCTCCACTCTCTCTCCTGCGACAGTTGGAACTGGTGCTCTCCACTCTCTCTCCTGCGACAGTTTGAACTGGTGCTCTCCACTCTCTCTCCTGTGACAGTTGGAACTGGTGCTCTCCACTCTCCCGTCCTGTGACAGTTGGAACTGGTGCTCTCCACTCTCTCTCCTGTGACAGTTGGAACTGGTGCTCTCCACTCTCTCTCCTGTGACAGTTTGAACTGGTGCTCTCCACTCTCCCGTCCTGTGAAAGTTTGAACTGGTGCTCTCCACTCTCTCTCCTGCGACAGTTTGAACTGGTGCTCTCCACTCTCTCTCCTGTGACAGTTTGAACTGGTGCTCTCCACTCTCTCTCCTGTGACAGTTTGAACTGGTGCTCTCCACTCTCTCTCCTGTGACAGTTTGAACTGGTGCTCTCCACTCTCCCGTCCTGTGACAGTTTGAACTGGTGCTCTCCACTCTCTCTCCTGTGACAGTTTGAACTGGTGCTCTCCACTCTTTCTCCTGTGACAGTTTGAACTGGTGCTCTCCACTCTCTCTCCTGTGACAGTTTGAACTGGTGCTCTCCACTCTCTCTCCTGTGACAGTTTGAACTGGTGCTCTCCACTCTCTCTCCTGTGACAGTTTGAACTGGTGCTCTCCACTCTCCCGTCCTGTGAAAGTTTGAACTGGTGCTCTCCACTCTCTCTCCTGCGACAGTTTGAACTGGTGCTCTCCACTCTCTCTCCTGTGACAGTTTGAACTGGTGCTCTCCACTCTCTCTCCTGCGACAGTTTGAACTGGTGCTCTCCACTCTCTCTCCTGCGACAGTTTGAACTGGTGCTCTCCACTCTCTCTCCTGTGACAGTTTGAACTGGTGCTCTCCACTCTCTCTCCTGTGACAGTTTGAACTGGTGCTCTCCACTCTCCCGTCCTGTGACAGTGGGAACTGGTGCTCTCCACTCTCCCGTCCTGTGACAGTGGGAACTGGTGCTCTCCACTCTCCCGTCCTGTGACAGTTTGAACTGGTGCTCTCCACTCTCCCGTCCTGTGACAGTTTGAACTGGTGCTCTCCACTCTCTCTCCTGTGACAGTGGGAACTGGTGCTCTCCACTCTCCCGTCTTGTGACAGTTGGAACTGGTGCTCTCCACTCTCTCGTCCTGTGGCAGTGGGAACTGGTGCTCTCTACTCTCCCGTCCTGTGACAGTGGGAACTGGTGCTCTCCACTCTCCCATCCAGCGACAGTTGGAACTGGTGCTCTCCACTCTCCCGTCCTGTGACAGTGGGAACTGGTGCTCTCCACTCTCCCGTCCTGTGACAGTGGGAACTGGTGCTCTCCACTCTCCCGTCCTGTGACAGTGGGAACTGGTGCTCTCCACTCTCTCATCCTGTGACAGTTGGAACTGGTGCTCTCCACTCTCCCGTCCTGTGACAGTTTGAACTGGTGCTCTCCACTCTCCCGTCCTGTGACAGTGGGAACTGGTGCTCTCCACTCTCCCGTCCTGTGACAGTGGGAACTGGTGCTCTCCACTCTCCCATCCTGCGACAGTTGGAACTGGTGCTCTCCACTCTCCCATCCTGTGACAGTGGGAACTGGTGCTCTCCACTCTCCCATCCTGCGACAGTTTGAACTGGTGCTCTCCACTCTCCCGTCCTGTGACAGTGGGAACTGGTGCTCTCCACTCTCCCGTCCTGTGACAGTGGGAACTGGTGCTCTCCACTCTCCCATCCTGCGACAGTTGGAACTGGTGCTCTCCACTCTCCCGTCCTGTGACAGTGGGAACTGGTGCTCTCCGCTCTCCCATCCTGCGACAGTTGGAACTGGTGCTCTCCACTCTCCCGTCCTGTGACAGTTTGAACTGGTGCTCTCCACTCTCCTGTCCTGTGACAGTGGGAACTGGTGCTCTCCACTCTCCCGTCCTGTGACAGTTTGAACTGGTGCTGTAAATAAGTCTCACCCTGTAAATAAGTGCTCTATTGACTTTGGGGGGGTCGTGATGTTATGTATGCAACTCCTTGTAACCAGCATTCTACCACCACCAGAGGGCACATCGTTGGAGTCCCAAGAGATCCCAGCATCCCTTGGGAGCACTGCATATAAGCAGGCCTCCCATGCTGTGCCAGCACTCTGGAATCAGAATAAAGAGACTAAGGTCACACTTACTCAAGTCTACAGAACTCAGTCACATTGCTTTATTTGAGTCATAACAGTACCAACATTCTTTCGGGAAAGAACTCAACATTTCCTTCTGTGGAAGGCGAACTTACCCATAAATGCCACCCAAAATAACTGGGCGTCAGCCTGGACAGGACCCTCATCTATTGGCCTTCTTTCAATAACACGAGCCAAAAAGTAAAAGCCAGGGTGCACCTGGTCTGGAACATGGGGTAGTACAGGCAAAACATTTCACTTAGATTATGAGAGTAAACTAGCAAGAAATGTAAAAACAGACAGTAAGAGCTTCTACAGGTATATAAAAAGGAAGAGAGTAGCTAAAGTAAACATTGGTCCCTAAAAGGATGAGACTGGGGAAACAAGGAAGTGGCAGAGACTTTGAACTTATATTTTGTATCTGTCTTCACGGTAGAAGACACTAAAAGCATCCCAATAATAATAGATAATCAAGGGGCAAAAGGGAGAGAGGAACTTAAAACAATCACTATCACTAGAGAAAAAGTACTAGGCAAACTAATGGGAGTAAAGGCTGACAAGTCCCCTGGACCTGATGGCCTGCAACCTAGGGTCTTAAAAGAAGTGGCTGCAGAGATAGTGGATGTATTGGTTGAAATCTTCCAAAATTCCTAGATTCTGGAAAGATCCCAGCGGATTGGAAAACCACAAATGTAACGCCCCTCTTCAAGAAAGGAAGGAGACAGAAAGTCGGAAACCACAGGCCAGTTAGCCTAGCATCTGTCATTGGGAAAATTCTGGAACCCATTATTAAGGGAGTAGTAGCGGGACATTTAGAAAATCATAATACAATCAAGCAGAGCTTGATAAAGAGTGGATAAAGGGTGGTTAAAGAGGCATCAGTAGATGTAATGTATTTGTATTTCCAAAAGGCATTCGATAAGATACCACATAAAAAGGTTACTGCACAAGATAAGAGCTCATAATGTTGGGGATAATATATGACCATGCCAAAAATTGTTGGTCACGGGAATGTGGGAAGGGCGGACCTTGAGACAATCACTATCACTAGGGGGGTAGTGCTGGACAGGCTAATGGGACTCAAGGTAGACAAGTCCCCTGGTCCTGATGAAATGCATCCCAGGGTATTAAAAGAGATGGCGGAAGTTATAGCAGATGCATTCGTTATAATCTACTAAAATTCTCTGGACTCTGGGGAGGTACCAGCAGATTGGAAAGCAGCTAATGTAACGCCTCTGTTTAAAAAAGGGGGGCAGTCAAAAGGCAGGTAACTATAGGCCGGTTAGTTTAACATCTGTAGTGGGGAAAATGCTTGAAGCTATCATTAAGGAAGAAATAGCGGGACATCTAGATAGAAATAGTGCAATCAAGCAAACGCAACATGGATTCATGAAGGGGAAATCATGTTTAACTAATTTACTGGAATTCTTTGAGGATATAACGAGCATGGTGGATAGAGGTGTATCGATGGATGTGGTGTATTTAGATTTCCAAAAGGCATTCAATAAGGTGCCACACAAAAGGTTACTGCAGAAGATAAGGGTACGCGGAGTCAGAGGAAATGTATTAGCATGGATAGAGAATTGGCTGGCGAACAGAAAGCAGAGAGTCGGGATAAATGGGTCCTTTTCGGGTTGGAAATCGGTGGTTAGTGATGTGCCACAGGGATCGGTGCTGGGACCACAATTGTTTACAATATACATAGATGACCTGGAAGAGGGGACAGAGTGTAGTGTAACAAAATTTGCAGATGACACAAAGATTAGTGGGAAAGCGGGTTGTGTAGAGGACACAGAAAGGCTGCAAAGAGATTTAGATAGGTTAAGCGAATGGGCTAAGGCTTGGCAGATGGAATACAATGTTGGCAAATGTGAGGTCATCCACCTTGGAAAAAAAAACAGTAAAAGGGAATATTATTACAATGGGGAGAAATTACAACATGCTGCGGTGCAGAGGGACCTGGGGATCCTTGTGCATGAATCCCAAAAAGTTAGTTTGCAAGTGCAGCAGGTAATCAGGAAGGCGAATGGAATGTTGGCCTTCATTGCGAGAGGGATGGAGTACAAAAGCAGGGAGATCCTGCTGCAACTGTATAGGGTATTGGTGAGGCCGCACCTGGAGTACTACGTGCAGTTTTGGTCACATAGAAACATAGAAACATAGAAAATAGGTGCAGGAGTAGGCCATTCGGCCCTTCTAGCCTGCACCGCCATTCAATGAGTTCATGGCTGAACATGCAACTTCAGTACCCCATTCCTGCTTTCTCACCATACCCCTTGATTCCCCTAGTAGTAAGGACTCCATCTAACTCATTTTTGAATATATTTAGTGAATTGGCCTCAACAACTTTCTGTGGTAGAGAATTCCACAGGTTCACCACTCTCTGGGTGAAGAAATTCCTCCTCATCTCGGTCCTAAATGGCTTACCCCTTATCCTTAGACTGTGTCCCCTGGTTCTGGACTTCCCCAACATTGGGAACATTCTTCCTGCATCTAACCTGTCTAACCTGTCAGAATTTTAAACGTTTCTATGAGGTCCCCTCTCATTCTTCTGAACTCCAGTGAATACAAGCCCAGTTGATCCAGTCTTTCTTGATAGGTCAATCCCGCCATCCCGGGAATCAGTCTGGTGAACCTTCGCTGCACTCCCTCAATAGCAAGAATGTCCTTCCTCAGGTTAGGAGACCAAAACTGTACACAATACTCCAGGTGTGGCCTCACCAAGGCCCTGTACAACTGTAGCAACACCTCCCTGCACCTTACTTAAGGAAGGATATACTAGCTTTGGAGGGGGTACAGAGACGATTCACTAGGCTGATTCCGGAGATGGGGGGGTTGGTTACCTTATGATGATAGATTGAATAGACTGGGTCTTTACTCGTTGGAGTTCAGAAGGATGAGGGATGATCTTATAGAAACATTTAAAATAATGAAAGGTATAGACAAGATAGAGGCAGAGAGGTTGTTTCCACTGGTCGGGGAGACTAGAACTAGGGGGCACAGCCTCAAAATACAGGGGAGCCAATTTAAAACCGAGTTGAGAAGGAATTTCTTCTCCCAGAGGGTTGTGAATCTGTGGAATTCTCTGCCCAGGGAAGCAGTTGAGGCTAGCTCATTGAATGTATTCAAATCACAGATAGATAGATTTTTAATCAATCAGGGAATTAAGGGTTATGGGGAGCGGGCGGGTAAGTGGAGCTGAGTCCACGGCCAGATCAGCCATGATCTTGTTGAATGGCGGAGCAGGCTCGAGGGGCTAGATGGCCTACTCCTGTTCCTAATTCTTACATAGCAGGTTGGCTAACTAACAGAAAACAGAGAGTCGGAATAAATGGGTCATTTTCAGGTTGGCAAACTGTAACTAGTGGGGTGTCACAGGGATCAGTACTGGGGTCTCAACTATTTACAATCTATATTAATGACTTGGATGAAGGGACCAAGTGTACTGTAGCCAAATTTGCTGATGATACAAAGATAGGTGGCAAAGCAAGTTGTGAGGAGGACACGAGTCTGCAAAGGGATATAGAAGGTTAAATGAGTAGGCAAAAAATTTGCAGCAGGAGTATAATGTGGGAAAATGTGAGGTTATCCACTTTGGTAGGAAGAATAGAAAAACAAAATATTATTTAAATGGAGAGAGACCACAGAATGCTGCAGTACAGAGGGATCTGGCGGTCCTCGTACATGAAACACAAAAAGTTAGTACGCGTTTCATGCTCTGCTTGATTGCTTGGACTGCCCGCTCCGCTTGACCGTTAGACGCGGGCTTAAACAGAGCAGACCTGACATGCTTGATGCCATTGTGGGTCATAAACTCGTTGACTTCCAAGCTGGTGAAACACGGTCCATTGTCACTGACAAGAACTTCGGGCAAGCCATGGGTGGCGATCATGGCCCGGAGGCTTTCAATGGTGGCTGTGGACGTGCTGGATGACATGATTATGCATTCAATCCATTTGGAATAAGCATCCACTACTATTAAAAACATCTTTCCTAGAAAGGGGCCGGCAAAATCTACGTGGATCTTGGACCACGGTTTGGAGGGCCATGACCACAGACTCAGTGGAGCTTCCCTTGGTGCATTGCCCAGTTGCGAGCAAGTGTTGCACTGATGCACGCATGACTCCAAGTCCAAGTCAATGCCGGGCCACCAAACATGCGACCTGGTAATTGCCTTCATCATGACAATGCTTGGGTGGGTACTGTGTAGGTCGCGTATAAACATTTCCCTGCCTTTTTTTGGCAAAACCGCGCGATTATCCCATAAGAGACAATCCGACTGGATGGACATTTCATCTTTGCGTCGGTGAAATGGCTTAATTTCATCTTGCATTTCCCTGGGAACGGCCGACCAGTTCCCATTTATGACACAACTCTTTACTAATGATAGCAGAGGATCCTGGCTGATCTGGCGAGCCATGACGGGTGACCCATCGCTCTCAAAAGCATCCATGACCAGTAGCAGGTCTGCGGGCTGCGCCATTTCAACCCCTGTGGTGGGTAATGATAGCCAGCTGAGAGCATCAGCACAGTTTTCAGTGCCTGATCTGTGGCGGATAACATAGACATAAGCGGATAATGTCAGTGCCCAGCTTTGGATGCGGGACGAAGCATTGGTATTTGTACCTTTGCTCTCTGAAAACAGCGAAATGAGAGACTTGTGGTCAGTTTCAAGCTCAAACCGATGTCCAAATGAGTATTGGTGCATTTTTTTTACTCCATATACACATGCTAATGCCTCTTTCTCAACCATACTATAGGCTCTCTGAGCCTTAGACAGACTTCTCGATGCATATATAACCGGTTGGACGTTGCCCGATACATTGGCTTGCTGTAACACACAGCCGACCCCGTACGATGAAGCGTCACAGGCTGGCACTAAATGTTTACATGGGTCTCAGTGTAAAAGTAACTTATTTAAACATAGCAGATTCCTGGCCTTCTCAAAGGCTATGTCTTGAGATTTGCCCCGAACCCAGTTGTCATCATTACGTAGCAATATGTGCAAAGGCTCGAACAACGTGCTCAACCTGGGTAGAAAGTTACCAAAATAGTTGAGGAGTCCCAGGAATGAATGCAGCTCCGTCACATTCTGTGGTCTGGGTGCATTCCTGATGGCCTCTGTCTTTGAGTCTGTGGGCCTGATCCGTCTGCTGCAATCTTTCACCCCAAAAATTCGACTTCTGGCGCCAGGAAAACACATTTGGAGCATTTCAGCCTGAGTCCCACTCTGTCTAGTTGACTTTGAACCTCTTCCAGGTTGTGTAGGTGTTTGATGGTGTCACGACCGGTGATCAGGATGTCGCCTTGAAATACAATGGTGCGCGGAACAGATTTCAGCAAACTCTCCATGTTTCTCTGAAAAATGACTGCAGCCGAGCGAATCCTGAAATGGCACCTGTGGTATATAAACAGTCCTTTGTATGTGTTGATGCACATCAGCCAGCTCCTGTGTCATGTAGGCAGAGGTTAGGTCCAACTTGGTGAATGACATTCCCCCGAAAACGTTGCGAACAGGTCATCCACCTTGGGCAGCGGGTACTGGTCCTGTAGTGAGACTAGGTTAATCGTTACCTTTTAGTCTCCGCAGATTCTGACCGTGCCATCGCTTTTCAACACCGGAACAATTGGACTGGCCCATTCGTTGAACTCGATTAGTGATATGATTCCATCGCTTTGGAGTCTGTCCAGTTCGATCTCGACTTTCTCCCTCATCATGAACGGAACCACCCGAGTCTTGTGATGGACGGGCCGTGCATCGGGACCTCGATGGATCTGTACCTTGGCGCCTGTGAAGTTGCCGATGCCTGGTTCGAATAGCGAAGGAAACTTGCTCAGCACTTCAGCACACGAGGCGTCATCCACTGAAGATAGTGCTTTGATATCATTCCAATTCCAATCTTTTCTGGCCAGCTTCTGCCCAACAGTGTTGGGCCATTGCCTGGAACAATCCACAATGATAGGTCATGCACAGCTCCATCATACGATACCTTCACTGTCGCACTTCCAATGACTGGTATGAGCCCTTTGGTGTAGGTACGCAGCTTTGTCTTAATTGGGCTCAGTTTGGGCCTTTGTGCCTTATTGCCCCACAGTTTCTCGAAAGCCTTCTGGCTCATTATTGACTGACTTGTACCCGTGTCCAACTCCATGGATACTGGAACTCCATTTAATTTGACTTTCTGCATTATAGGAGCGCTCTTGGTGGTGAAGGTATGTACCCCATGTACTTCTTCCTCGGGTTGAGTTGCCTGTGCTGCGTGATCCGCGCTGGATCGATCATCCTCTGCCATATGGTGTGTCGCAGCACGTTTGCACATTCGCTGGAGGTGCCCCATTGTTGTGCAGCCTTTGCACACGTAGTGCTTGAATCGACATTGATGGGCCCGATGATTATCCCCCGCAGCACCAACACGGTGCTAATGGATTCACATTCACCCCCGATGGTGGACTCTGAGTCATCATAGGTTTGCAGCCACAAATGTGTAGGCCCAGCCATATGCAGTACGGCCTGCTAGCAACGTCATTTTATGCACAGTACTTGCCGGTGAGCTTCGATGTTGAGAAGATACCTGTTTGGTGTTATCATCTGTGGCCATGCATGCCTGGGCAATCGCGATGGCCCTGCTCAGGTCGAAGGTTTCGGCAGCCAGCAGCTTTCAAAGAATGACCTCATGGCTGATGCCCAGCACGAAAAAGTCCCACAGTATTTGCCCCAACACAGCTCCAAAATCGCAAGGTCCCACGAGGCGTCACAGATCGGCAACATAATCCGCCACGTCCTGGCCCCCGGAGCGATGGTGCGTGTAAAAATGATACCTAGCCATGAGGATACTCTCCTTCAGCTTGAGGTGGTCCTGAACCAGCGTGCACAACTCTGTATATTCCTTCTCCGTTGGTTTTGTCGGTGTGAGCAGATTCGTGATGAGGCCGTATATTTTAGGCCCGCAGACGATAAGGAGAACCGCCCTGCACTTGGCCGTGGTAGTGTCTCCTTCCAGCTCGTTGGCCACGAAGTACTGGTCGAGATGCTCAACGAAGGCTTCCCAATCATCACCCCGTATGAATCTCTCGAATATTCCAAAGGCAGCCATGGTTGCTTGAAGGTTCGCATTCTGTTACTCATTGCCAGTTGTTAAGTATAGAAGAACTCCATGAGGCTGTGAGCTAAACTTAGTGTAACCTTAGTCTTCTTTATTACAACTCCAGAGTGCCTAAACAACAGGGCAGCCAACCTTTTATACTGGCCCTGTACATGTGTGCAGGTGACCATTGGGACGCCAACAGTCACGCCCTCTGGTGGCAAGTATTACATAGTTACATACATAACAAAAATATTCCATTTCAAACACCCACCATCGTCATTCGAGTACTTCTACATCAGACGCAGCACAGTTAGATTATGAGTAAACCTTCTCCTAAAATGGCTCAATCTCAACCTGAGAAAAACATTGTTCTTTTTCCCTTTCCATTTCCTTCACCAACTGTCCTGGGACCTCTGTGAGCAAGTTGCATGTTGGTATCAATCTCTTTGATCAAGTAGGATGGATTTTCCCTTTTATTTTTCCTGGAGAACACTGATTTCCCAGACACATGGAGGAAAAAGGGTGTAAACCCATTACATAAGAAAATAAGAAATAGGAGCAGGAGTAGGCCATACGGCTCCTCGAGCCTGCTCCACTTTTCAATAAGCTCATGGCTGATCTAATTATGGATTCAGCTCCACTTCCCTGCACGCTCCCCATAACCCCTGATCAAAGAAAATGTCTATTTTTGTCTTAAATTTATTCAATGTCCTAGCTTCCACAGCTCTCTGAGGCAGCGAATCCCACAAATTTACAACCCTCTGGGAGAAGAAATTTCTCCTCATCTCAGTTTTAAATGGGCGGCCCCTTATTCTCAGATCATGCCCTCTAGTTCTAGTCCCCCCCATCAGTGGAAACCTCCTCTCTGCATCCACCTTGTCAAGCCCCCTCATAATCTTATATGTTTCGATAAGATCACTTCTCATTCTTCTGAATACCAATGAGGCGCAATCTACTTAACCTTTCCTCATAAGTCAACCCCCTCATCCCAGAATCACCCTAGTGAACCTTCTCTGACCTGCCTCCAAAGCAAGTATATCCTTTCGTAAATATGGAAACCAAAACTGCGCACAGTATTCCAGGTGTGGCCACAACAATACCCTGTAGAACTGTAGCAAAACTTCCCTGCTTTTATATTCCATCCCCTTTGCAATAAAGGCCAAGATTCCATTGACCTTCCTGATCACTTGCTGTACCTGCATACTATCTGTTATATATGTAAACTTGTATAGCCACCAGAGGGCTCATCCCCTGGAGACCCAAAGGATCCCACAATCCATTGGGAACACAGGTACTTAAGGAGGCCTCAAAGGCTGGAGAGACACTCTGGAGACCTGCAGTAAAAGACTAAGGTCACACTTTACTTTGAGCTCACAGTATCCAGTCAGACTCTTCATTCATACATAACAACTGGCGATAAGATACAGATGATAAACCCAACGATGCAGAGAACAGTGGGCATCCAAGAGAAATTCTAGGAGAGAGATGATTGGAGAACCTTTGTGGAGCGACTCAACCAATACGTCGTGGCCAACGAGCTGGAAGGAGAAGCGACCGCTGCTAAACGAAGGGCGATTCTCCTCACGGTGTGCGGGGCACCAACGTATGGCCTCATGAAAAATCTGCTTGCTCCAGTGAAACCCACAGAGAAATCGTACAATGATTTGTGCACACAGGTCCGGAAGCATCTGAACCCGAAGGAAAGCGTTCTGATGGCGAGGTACCAGTTCTACAACCACAAAAGGTTTGAAGACCAAGGAGAGGAGAGTTATGTTGCCGAGCTAAGAAACCTTGCAGGACATTGCAAAGTTGAAGGACATTTGGAGCACATGCTCAGAGACTTTTTTGTACTTGGCATTTGCCATGAAGTGACACTTCGCAAACTTTTGACTGTAGAGACCCCAACCTTGAGTAAAGCCATAGCGATAGCCCAGGCGTTCATTGCCACCAGTGACCATACTAAGCAAATCTCTCAGCACACGAGTGCTGCTACAAGTACTGTGAACAAAGTGATGTTGCTTTCAAATCGCAACGTACAGGGAAGGCCCCACATGCCTGCAGCTGCACGTCCACAGATGTCTGAGTCCACCATCAAGGGTGGCGAATACAAGGCCATTAACACCTTGTTGGCGCTGCGGGGGTGATCATCGTTTCCATTCATGTCACTTCAAAGGATACATTTGCAAGGGCTGTGGAACAATGGGACATCGCCAACGTATGTGCAGGCGAGCTGCAAACCCTGTTAAACCTGCAAATCACCATGTTGCAGAGGAGGACAGATCCATGGCAGATCACAATGAACCAGAGCCTCAGACCGAGGAGGCAGAGGTATATGGGGTGCACACATTTACCACAATGCTGAAGGTTGAATTAAATGGACTCCTGGTTTCAATGGAGCTGGAAACAGGTGCGAGCCAGTCCATTATGAGCAAAAGAACTTTCAATAAATTGCGGTGCAGTAAGGCCTCAAGGACAGTCTTGACTCCCATTCGCACGAAACTGAGAACTTACACAAAGGAACTGATTCCCGTAATCAGCAGTGCTACTGTAAAGGTCTCCTACAATGGAGCAGTGCACAAGCTACCACTCTGGGTGGTACCGGGCGATGGTCCCACGCTGCTCGGCAGGAGCTGGCTGGGAAAGATACGCTGGAACTGGGACGACGTCCGAGCGCTCTCGTCCGCTGACGACACTTTGTGTGCCCAGGTCTTGAACAAGTTCCCTGCTCTGTTCGAACCAGGCATCGGGAAGTTCCAAGAAGCAAAAGTGCAGATCCATCTAATTCCGGGGTCGCGATCCATCTATCAAAAGGCAGTACCATACATGATGAGAAAAAGGGTAGAGATCGAACTAGACCGGCTGCAACGAGAGGGCATCATTTCGCCGTTTGAATTCAACGAGTGGACCAGTCCGATTGTTCCAGTCCTCAAGGGAGACGGCACCATCAGAATCTGTGGTGATTACAAAGTAACTATCAATCGTTTCTCCCTGCAGCATCAATATCCATTACCAAAGCATGACGATCTTTTTGCTACGCTGGCGGGAGGAAAAACGTTCATGAAACTGGACTTGACCTCGGCCTACATGACGCAAGAGCTGGAGGAATCATCGAAGGGCCTCACCTGCATCAACACACACAAAGGTCCCTTCATTGACAACAGATGCATGTTTAGAATTCGATCAGCCGCGGCGATATTCCAGAGAAACATGGAAAGCTTACTGAAGTCAGTCCGATGTACGGTGGTCTTCCAGGACGACATCTTGGTTACAGTTCAGGACACAGTCGAGCATCTGCAGAACATGGAGGAGGTTCTTAGTCGACTCAACCGCGTGGGACTCAGGTTAAAATGCTCGAAGTGCGTTTTCCTGGTGCCTGAAGTGAAGTTCCTGGGGAGAAGAATCACGGCAGAAGGCATCAAGCCCACTGATTCAAAGACAGGGAATCGAGAATGCACCGAGGCCAAAGAATGTGACGGAGTTGCAGTTGTTTCTAGGACTCCTGAACTATTTTGGTAACTTCTTACTGGGTCTCAGCACACTGTTAGAACCACTGCACACCTTACTCCGTGAGACGAATGGGTATGGGGCAAAAACCAAGAAAATGCCTTTGCGAAAGCTAGAAAATTGTTATGCTCAAACAAATTGCTTGTGTTGTATGATCCATGTAAGCGTTTGGTACTAGCATGTGATGTGTCGTCGTACGGCGTCGGGTGTGTATTGCAACAAGCTAATGAATCTGGGAAATTGCAACTGGTTGCTTATGCATCCAGAAGCCTGTCTAAGGCTGACAGAGCCAACAGCATGATTGAAGAAGAAACATTATCGTGTGTTTATGGGATAAAGAAAATGCATCACTATCTTTTGGACTCAAATTTGAATTGGAAATTGACCATAAGCCACTAATATCACTTTTTTCCGAAAGTAAGGGGATAAATACGAATGCATCGGCCCACATCCAGAGATGGGCGCTCACATTGTCCGCATACAACTACGCCATCCGCCACAGGCCAGGCACAGAAAACTGTGCTGATGCTCTCAGTAGGCCGCCATTGCCCACCACGGGGGTGGAAATGGCACAGCCCGCAGATTTAGTCATTGTTATGGAAGCATTCGAGAGTGAGCAATCGCCCATCACAGCCTGACAGATTAGAACCTGGACGAGCCAGGACCCCTTACTGTCCCGAGTAAAAAATTGTGTGCTTCACAGGAGCTGGTCCAGTGTCCCAGTGGAAATGCAGGAAGAGATAAAGCCATACCAGTGGTGCAAAGATGAAATGTCTATACAGGCAGACTGCCTTCTGTGGGGTAATCTGGAAGTGGTCCCCAAGAAATGCAGGGACACTTTCATCAGTGACCTCCACAGTACTCACCTAGGCATCATAATGATTAAAACGATCGCCAGATCCCACGTGTGGTGGCCCGGTATCGATGCGGACTTATGTCCTACGTGCACAGATGTAACACATGCTCGTAGTTAAGCAATGCACCCAGGAGGCGCCACTAAGTTTATGGTCTTGACCCTCCAAACAGTGGTCCAGGGTCCATGTCGACTATGTAGGCCCGTTTTTGGGTAAAATGTTCCTTGTGGTTGTGGATGCGTACTCCAAATGGATTGAATGTGAGATAATGTCGGCAAGCATGTTGGCTGCCACCATTGAAAGCCTGCGGGCCATGTTTGCCACGCACGGACTGTGATGTCCTTGTGAGCGACAACGGACCATGTTTCACCAGTGCCGAGTTCAAAGTGTTCATGACCCATAACGGGATCAAATATGTTACATCTGCCCCGTTCAAACCAGCATCCAATGGTCAGGCAGAGACAGCAGTGCAAACTATCAAGCAGGGCTTGAAGAGGGTAACTGAGGGCTCACTGCAGACTTGCCTATCCCAAGTGCTGCTTAGCTACCGCACGAGACCCCACTCGCTCAGTGGGATTCCACCCGCTGAACTGCTCATGAAAAGGGCACTTAAGACAAGGCTATCGTTAGTTCACCCTAATCTACATGAACAGGTAGAGAGCAGGCAGCTTCAACAAAGTACATATCATGATAGCGCAAATATGTCACGCAAAATTGAAATCAATGATCCTGTATTTGTGTTGAATTATGAACAAGGTCCCAAGTGGCTTCCCGGCACTGTTGTGGCCAAAGAGTGGAGCAGGGTGTTTCAAACTTTCAAATGGCCGCATTCACCGGAAACACATGGACCAAATCAAACTCAGATTCACGGACTATCCTGAGCAACCCACTTTGGATCTTACCTTCTTTGACCCCCCAACACACACACCAGTGGCAACCGACACCGCAGTTGGCCACGAAGCAGAACCCATCACCCGCAGTAGCCCAGCAGGACTCACCACACCAGGTAGCCCAGCAAGGCCAGCTGCACAGCAGCCCAGCGAGGGCCCAACAAACGATTCACCAAGACCAGCTTTCACACCGAGACGATCAACCAGGGAAAGAAAGGCCCCAGATCGACTCACCTCGTAAATAGTTACACTGTTGACTTTAGGGGCGGGGAGTGTTATATATGTAAACTTGTATATAACTTGTATAGCCACCAGAAGGCTCATCCCCTGGAGTCCCAAGGGATCCCACAATCCCTTGGGAGCACAGGTACTTAAGGATGCCTCACAGGCTGGAGAGGCACTCTGGAGACCTGCAGTAAAAGACTAAGGTCACACTTTACTTTGAGCTCACAGTATCCACTCAGACTCTTCATTCATACATAACACTATCCTTTTGTGTTTCATGCACAAGTACCCCCAGGTCCCGCTGTACTGCAGCACTTTGCAAACTTTCTCCATTTAAATAATAACTTGCTCTTTGATTTTTTTCTGCCAAAGTGCATGACCTCACACTTTCCAACATTATACTCCATCTGCCAAATTTTTGCCCACTCACTTAGCCTGTCTATGTCCTTTTGCAGATTTATTGCGTCCTCCTCACACATTGCTTTTCCTCCCATCTTTGTATTGTCAGCAAATTTGGCTACGTTACACTCTGTCCCTTCTTCCAAGTCGTTAATATAGATTGTAAATAGTAATTACACCAGGTCTCTGCCCCAGGGTTTTGTGCGGTATCCATGATAGGCAGTGCTTGATCTGAATTAGATGCAGACCCAGTGCAAAGATATACACGATGTGGGAGGGAACATTCACAACCTCCCGCCTTCCCATAATCCCACAACCATTAGACACCTGAGCAGCAGGACACATAGAAACATAGAAAATAGGTGCAGGAGTAGGCCATTCGGCTCTTCGAGCCTGCACCACCATTCAATAAGATTATGGCTGATCATTCATCTCAGTACCCCTTTCTTGCTTTCTCTCCATATCCCTTGATCCCTTTAGCCGTAAGGGCCATACCTAACTCCCCCTTGAATATATCCAATGAACTTGCATCAACAACTCTCTGCAGTAGGGAATTCCACAGATTAACAACTCTCTGAGTGAAGAAGTTTCTCCTCATCTCAGTCCTAAATGGCTTATCCCTTATTCTTAGACTATGTCCCCTGGTTCTGGACTTTCCCAACATCGGGAACATTCTTCCTGCATCTAACCTGTCCAGTCCCGTCAGAATCTTATATGATTCTATGAGAACCCCTCTCATCCTTCTAAACTCCAGTGAATACAGGCCCAGTCGATTCAGGGCCTGCAGTTGTACAGGGCTTTAGTGAGGCCTCACCTGGAATATTGTGTTCAGATTTGGTCTCCTAATCTGAGGAAGGACATTCTTGCTATTGAGGGAGTGCAGCGAAGGTTCACCAGACTGATTCCAGGGATGGCTGGACTGACATATGAGGAGAGACTGGATCAACTGGACCTTTATTCACTGGAGTTTAGAAGGATGAGAGGGGATCTCATAGAAACTGTTATGTATCTCACACTACTGTACATAACTGTATCTTACCATGCTATACATGACTGTAACTAGAGATAACCTGTAACCACTAGCTTACCTTACCACCAGGGCTGCACTTGCAGGAGACACTGGATACCTGTCCCAGACAGGTATATAAGGACAGGTCTCAGGCAAGTGGGGCATTCGAGAGCTGTGTAATAAAGGTGCAAGTCCTGAGTGACCTTGACTTCAGTATATGCCTCGTGTAAGTCTGTACTGCAGCGTCAGGACTTTACAGTGGCGACGAGTTACGGGATCACAGAATGGCGACCAACGGCTCAGATGAAAAATACAATGCTGGAGATAATTGGGAGGACTTTATAGAAAGGCTCCAGTAAAGCTTTGTAACCAAAGACTGGTTAGGCGACGATAAGGCAGACAAGAGAAGAGCCCATCTCTTGACCAGCTGTGGCTCGAAAACATACGCTTTAATGAAGGACTTGCTGCCACCCGAGAAACCAGCAAGCAAGTCGTTTGAAGAGTTGAGCACACTGGTGAGAGACCACCTGAAGCCAGCAAGCAGCCTACACATGGTCAGACACAGGTTCTACAACTGCAGACGCTATGTGGGCCAGAGCATACCCGACTTCGTGGCGGAACTTCGGAGGTTGGCTAGCTTATGTGAGTTCTCCAATGAACTAAGGAGAGAAGTACTGAGAGGCTTTTTTATTGAGGGAATAGGCCATGCAGGCATATTCCGAAAGCTCATAGAGACCAAGAACTTGACCCTAGAGGCAGCAGCACTGGTTGCACAGACATTCTTGGCAGGAGAAGAAGAAACAAGGTTGATCTACACTGCGGGTACGACAACTAACGAAACATTGGAACAAGGGGTTCACAGCATTAAACAAGCCCCTACCCCCACACACAGACAAAGGTAGGAGAGCAGGCCCTCAACAGCAGGCAGTGGCGCCAGACGCCATCAAGGGCCACATGAACAGCCGTTCAGTCCTCATCAACCCACAATGCGAGCAATCAACTACAAACTGAGAGAAGCTCAAGAGAGATCAGCCAGACGCAGCTCATCGTTTGGAAACAATGGAAGCGGTATGTGCTGGAGATGTGGGGGGAGGCACTCGTCTAGGGGGTGTCGATTTCAGCACGCCGTTTGCAGAAAATGTGACTATTCAGGGCATCTGGCCCGCACGTGCAGAAAAACGGCAGCTCGGCTGGTATACGAATCGGTAAGTTCAGAAAGTGGACCAGAAGACGGTGGGGACAGTACCCGGGACACCGAGGTACAGCGGGTCAACACGATCAATGGCCACTGCTCTTACAACAAGATGCCTCCAATAATGATGAGTGTCCTACTCAACGGGATACCCGTTAACATGGAGTGAGTCAATCTCTCATGAGCGCTCAACAATTTGAACAGCTGTGGCCGCACAAAAGAGAAAGACCAAAGCTCACAAGGGTCGACACCAAACTAAGGACCTATACCAAAGAAATCGTCCCAGTCCTTGGCAGCGCCATGCTCTCAGTCACACACAAAGGGACAGTGAACCGACTTCCCCCGTGGATTGTCCCAGAGATCTCCCAGCACTGCTGGGGAGAAGCTGGCTGGCAAAACTAAACTGGAAACGGGATGATGTTCACGCTATGTCGTCAGAGGAACGGACCTCCTGCTCAACAGTTCGAAGTCGATTTGAACATCTCTTTCAGCCAGGTGTGGGCACCTTCAAAGGGGCTAAAGTCAAAATCTACATCACGCAAGATGCTAGACCGGTCCATCACAAGGCTAGAGCTGTGCCCTATGTGATGAGGGAAAAGATTGAAAACGAACTGGACCGGCTTCTGCGGGAAGGCATTATCTCACCTGTGGAATTTAGCAACTGGGCAAGTCCCATCGTCCCAGTCATGAAGCCTGATGGATCCGTACGAATCTGTGGGGACTACAAATCTACCATAAACAGAGTCTCCCTACAGGACCAATGCCCGCTGCCCAGAGCGGAGGACTTATTTGCCACATTGGCTGGAGGAAAACTTTTCTCAAAACTAAATCTCACATCTGCGTATATGACGCAAGAATTGACCGACGAGTCCAAGCTACTCACCACCATCAACACACATCGAGGCCTTTTCATGTACAATCGATGCCCATTCGGCATCAGGTCGGCAGCTGCTATATTCCAGCGCAACATGGAGAGTCTGCTCAAGACGACATCTTATCACGGGCAGGGACACCGACTCCCATTTCTGCAATTTGGAGGAAGTACTAAAGCGGTTGGATCGGGTAGGCCCAAGAGTTAAGAAATCCAAGTGCCTGTTTCTCGCGCCCGAGGTTGAATTTTTGGGCAGAAGGATTGCCGCTGATGGAATCCACCCAACAGAGTCCAAAACAGAAGCAATTCGCCTGGCACCCAGGCCCCGGAATGTCTCAGAACTGCGCGCCTTTCTCAGGCTACTCAATTACTTTGGGAACTTTATGCAGAACTTAAGCACGCTGCTGGAGCCTCTCCACGTGCTACTCAGAAAAGGGTGATATTGGTTTTGGGGGGACGCCCAGGAACGCGCCTTCAATAAGGCATGCAACCTTCTGTGTTCCAACAGTGTTTTGGCTTTCTTTGATCCAGGTAAAAAGCTAGTTCTTACATGTGATGCGTCAGCGCACGGGGTCGGTGCGTTTTACAACATGTCAATAGTGCAGGTAAATTACAACCCCTAGCTTATGCCTCCAGGTCACTTTAGCGGGCGGAGCGCAGGTACGGAATGGTGGAGAAGGAAGTGCTCGCGTGCGTGTACGGTGTCAAAAAGATGCACCAATACCTTTTCGGGGCCAAGTTCGCGTTAGAAACCGACCATAAGCCCCTCATGTCCCTAGTATCCGGGAGCAAAGCAATAAACACCAACGCCTCGGCATGCATTCAACGGTGGGCACTCATGCTGGCCTCTTACGATTACACCATAAGGCACAGACCAGGCACAGACAACTGTGTCGACGCGCTTAACAGGCTACCTCTGGCGACTATGGAAGGGTCTGATGAACAGGACTGTGAGATAGTCATGGCAATCAATGCCTTTGAGTCCACAGGTTCGCCCATGACGGTTCGCCAAATCAGGGCCTGGACGACCAGTGACCGCCGTTATCCATAGTAAAAAGATGTGTCTTAACTGGTGATTGGGCAGAGGCTCGCATGCCTGCCCCGAGGAGATCAAACCTTTCCATAGGCGCATGCATGAGCTGTCACTACAAGCAGACTGCCTGATGTGGGGCAGCCGAGTAGTTATGCCTTTGCGAGGCAGAGAGGCATTTTTCTGGGAGGTCCACCGCGAGCACCAGGGGATCATTCTCATGAAGGCCATAGCCAGATCCCACGTCTGGTGGCCTGGCATTGACGCGGACTTGGAACTCTGCGTCCGACAGTGCACCATTTGTGCCCAACTCAGTAATGCCCCCAGGGAGGCCCTCCTGAACCCCTGGCCCTGGCCCACCAAACTGTGGTCGCGGGTGCACGTAGACTATGCGGGCCCATTCATGGGCAAAATGTTTCTCGTAGTTGTAGATGCATTTTCAAAGTGGATCGAATGCACCATTTTAAACTCGAGCACCACCTCCGCCACTGTGGAGAGCATTCCTGACATATTGGTCAGTGATAATGGTCCGTGCTTCACCAGTGCATAATTCCAAGATTTTATGAGTGAAGGTAGTGCAGGGGTCCCCTGCGGTCATCCCCCTGCAAAACAGATACACCATTTTGAGTACTGTTGAGGGGGATGACTCATCAAGGGAGGGCAGCAGCAACCAAGTTCATAGCACCGTGGCTGGCTCTGCTGCACAGGAGGGCAGGAAAAAGAGTGGGAGAGCGATAGTGATAGGGGATTCGATTGTAAGGGGAGTAGATAGGCGTTTCTGCGGCCGCAACCGAGACTCCAGGATGGTATGTTGCCTCCCTGGTGCAAGGGTCAAGGATGTCTCGGAGCGGGTGCAGGACATTCTGAAAAGGGAGGGTGAACAGCCAGTTGTCGTGGTGCACATTGGTACCAATGATATAGGTAAAAAAAAGGGATGAGTTCCTACGAGACGAATTTAAGGAGCTAGGAGCTAAATTAAAACGTAGGACCTCAAAAGTAGTAATCTCAGGATTGCTACCAGTGCCACGTGCTAGTCAGAGTAGCAATCGCAGGATAGCTCAGATAAATACGTGGCTTGAGCAGTGGTGCAGCAGGGAGGGATTCAAATTCCTGGGGCATTGGAACAGGTTCTGGAGGAGGTGTGACCAGTACAAACCGAACGGTCTGCACCTGGGCAGGACCAGAACCAATGTCCTAGGGGGAGTGTTTGCTAGTGTTGTTGGGGAGGAGTTAAACTAATATAGCAGGGGGATGGGAACCAATGCAGGAAGACGGAGGGAAAGAAAAAGGAGACAAAAGCAAAGGACAGAAAGGAGATGAGTAAAAGTGGAGGGCAGAGAAACCCAAGGCAAAAAACAAAAAGGGCCACTGAATATAAAGGGGCTGCAGGAGGGGTCAAAACTAAAAATCATGGTTTAAAAACTAGGATGAAAACACTCTACCTAAACGCACGCAGCATTCGAAATAAAGTAAATGAGTTGACGGCACAAATCATTACAAATGGGTATGATTTGATGGCCATTACAGAAACATGGTTGCAGGGCGGCCAAGACTGGGAATTAAACATACAAGGGTATTTGATGATTTGGAAAGATAGGCAAGAAGGGAAAGGATGTGGGGTAGCTCTGTTAATAAAGGATAATATCAGGGCAGTTGTGAGAGACGATATTGGCTTGAATGAACAAAATGTTGAATCATTGTGGGTGGAGATTAGAGATAGTAAGGGGAAAAAGTCATTGGTGGGTGTAGTTTATAGGCCCCCAAATAATAACTTCACGGTGGGGAGGGCAATAATCAAGGGAATAATTGAAGCATGTGAAAAAGGAACGGCAGTAATCATGGGGGATTTTAACCTACATATCGATTGGTCAAATCAAATCGCACGGGGTAGCCTGGAGGAGGAATTCATAGAATGCATACGGGATTGTTTCTTAGAACAGTATGTTACAGAAACTACAAGGGAGCAAGCTATCTTAGATATGGTCCTGTGTAATGAGACAGGAATAATAAACGATCTCCTAGTAAAAGATCCTCTCGGAATGAGTGATCACAGTATGGTTTAATTTGTAATACAGATTGAGGATGAGGAAGTAGTGTCTCAAACGAGCGTACTATGCTTAAACAAAGGGGACTACAGTGGGATGAGGGCAGAGTTGGCTAAAGTAGACTGGAAACACAGACTAAACGGTGGCACAATTGAGGAACAGTGGAGGACTTTTAAGGAGCTCTTTCATAGTGCTCAACAAAAATATATTCCAGTGAAAAAGAAGGGCGGTAAGAGAAGGGATAACCAGCCATGAATAACCAGGAAATAAAGGAGAGTATCAAATTAAAAACCAATGCGTATAAGGTAGCCAAGGTTAGTGTGAAAATAGAAGATTGGGAAAATTTTAAACGACAGCAAAGAATGACTCAGAAAGCAATAAAGAAAGGAAAGATAGATTACGAAGATAAACTTGCGCAAAACATAAAAACGGATAGTAAAAGCTTTTACAGATATATAAAACGGAAAAGAGTGACTAAAGTAAATGTTGGCCCCTTAGAAGATGAGAAGGGGGATTTAATAATGGGAAATGTGGAAATGGCTGAGACCTTAAACAAGTATTTTGCTTCGGTCTTCACAGTGGAAGACACAAAAACCATGCCAAAAATTGCTGGTCATGGGAATGTGGGAAGGGAGGACCTTGAGACAATCACTATCACTAGTGGGGTAGTGCTGGACAGGCTAATGGGACTCAAGGTAGACAAGTCCCCTGGTCCTGATGAAATGCATCCCAGGGTATTAAAAGAGAAGACGGAAGTTATAGCAGATGCATTCGTTATAATCTACCAAAATTCTCTGGACTCTGGGGAGGTACCAGCGGATTGGAAAGCAGCTAATGTAACACCTCTGTTTAAAAAAGGGGGCAGACAAAAGACAGGTAACTATAGGCCGGTTAGTTTAACATCTGTAGTGGGGAAAATGCTTGAAACCATCATTAAGGAAGAAATAGCGGGACATCTAGATAGGAATAGTGCAATCAAGCAGACACAACATGGATTCATGAAGGGAAATCATGCTTAACTAACTTACTGGAATTCTTTGAGGATATAACGAGCATGGTGGATAGAGGTGTACCGATGGATATGGTGTATTTAGATTTCCAAAAGGCATTCGATAAGGTGCCACACAAAAGGTTACTGCAGAAGATAAGGGTACGCGGAGTCAGAGGAAATGTATTAGCATGGATAGAGAATTGGCTGGCGAACAGAAAGCAGAGAGTCGGGATAAATGGGTCCTTTTCAGGTTGGAAATCGGTGGTTAGTGGTGTGCCACAGGGATCAGTGCTGGGACCACAACTGTTTACAATATATATAGATGACCTGGAAGAGGGGACAGAGTGTAGTGTAACAAAATTTGCAGATGACACAAAGATTAGTGGGAAAGCGGGTCGTGTAGAGGACACAGAAAGGCTGCAAAGAGATTTAGATAGGTGAAGCGAATGGGCTAAGGTTTGTCAGATGGAATACAATGTCGGAAAGTGTGAGGTCATCCACCTTGGGAAAAAAAACAGTAAAAGGGAATATTATTTGAATGGGGAGACATTACAACATGCTGCGGTGCAGAGGGACCTGGGGGTCCTTGTGCATGAATCCCAAAAAGTTAGTTTGCAGGTGCAGCAGGTAATCAGGAAGGCGAATGGAATGTTGGCCTTCATTGCGAGAGGGATGGAGTACAAAAGCAGGGAGGTCCTTCTGCAACTGTATAGGGTATTGGTGAGGCCGCACCTGGAGTACTGCGTGCAGTTTTGTTCTCCTTACTTAAGGAAGGATATACTAGCTTTGGAGGGGGTACAGAGACGATTCACGAGGCTGATTCCAGAGATGAGGGGGTTACCTTCTGATGATAGATTGAGTAGACTGGGTCTTTACTCGTTGGAGTTCAGAAGGATGAGGGGTGATCTTCTAGAAACATTTAAAATAATGAAAGGGATAGACAAGATAGAGGCAGAGAGGTTGTTTCCACTGGTCGGGGAGACTAGAACTAGGGGGCACAACCTCAAAATACGGAGGAGCCAATTTAAAACCGAGTTGAGAAGGAATTTCTTCTCCCAGAGGGTTGTGAATCTGTGGAATTCTCTGCCCAAGGAAGCAGTCGAGGCTAGCTCATTGAATGTATTCAAGTCACAGATAGATAGATTTTTAACCAATAAGGGAATTAAGGGTTACGGGAAGCGGGCGGGTAAATGGAGCTGAGTCCACGGCCAGATCAGCCATGATCTTGTTGAATGGCGGAGCATGCTCGAGGGGCTAGATGGCCTACTCCTGTTCCTAATTCTTATGTTCTTATGTTCTTATATTTATGACCACGGCATAAATGACGTTAGGACGGCACCGTTCAAGCCGGCCTTCAATGGCCAGGTGGAGCGAGCAGTGCAGATCATTAAACAAGGCATGCTCAAAATCCAAGGTCCCACGCTGCAGGGCCGCCTGTCGCGACTGCTGCTGGCATACAGATCTCATCCACATTCATTGACTGGAGTTGCCCCCGCGCAACTATTGATGAAACGGACCTTAAAGACAAGGCTCTCTTTAATTCTCCCAGACATGCATGAAATTGTTGAGGCAAAGCACCGTAAGCTAACCGAGTACCATGACCGAAATTCGAGGGGGAGGTAGAATGAGATAGGGGACAAAGTGTTTGTGCTAAACTATGGCAGGGGTCCCAAATGGCTTGCAGGGACAGTAACAGACAAGGAAGGAAACAGGCTACTGGTGGTACAAATGGACAATGGCCAAATCTGCCGGAGGCATGTAGACCAAGTCAAAAGTAGATTTACCAACAACACTGCTGAACCAGAAGCAGACTACAATGTGGAACTCACACCACACCTGGTGGACAGACAGAGGGAACAACCTGAGGAAAGGGCAATCCCAACAGACAGCCCAGGTGAGACACCAACAATCATACTGAACAAAACAGACAGCCCAGGCGAGATACCAGCAATCACACCGAAAGAAAAACAGGCACCAAGGCAAACAACTGAACCACAACTAAGACGCTCCACGTGGGGTCATAGACCACCCGAGAGACTGAACCTATAAAGGCAATAAGACCTTGGGGGACGGTGATGTCATGTATCTCACATTACTGTACATAACTGTATCTTACCATGCTATACATGACTGTAACTAGAGATGACCTGTAACCACTAGCTTACCTTACCACCAGGGGTGCACTTGCAGGAGACACTGGATACCTGTCCCAGACAGGTATATAAGGACAGGTCTCAGGCAAGTGGGGCATTCGAGAGCTGTGTAATAAAGGTGCAGGTCCTGAGTGACCTTGACTTCAGTATGTGCCTCGTGTGAATCTGTACTGCAGGGAAAGGACTTTACAGAAATGTATAAGATTCTTACGGGACGGGACAGGTTAGATGTGGGAAGAATGTTCCCGATGTTGGGGAAATCCAAAACCAGGGGACACAGTCTTAGGATAAGGGGTTGGCCATTTAGGACTGAGATGAGGAGAAACTTCTTCACTCAGAGAGTTATTAACCTGTGGAATTCCCTGCCGCAGAGAGTTGTTGATGCCATTTCATTGGATGTATTCAAGAGGGAGTTAGATATGGCCCTTACGGCTAAAGGGATCAAGGGATATGGAGACAAAGCGGGAAAGGGGTACTGAGGTGAAGGATCAGCCATGATCTTATTGAATGGTGGTGCAGGCTTGAAGGGCCGAATGGCCTACTCCTGCACCTATTTTCTATGTTTCTATGTAAAAACTGACCTAAAAGAACATCACCCCCAACACACGTTTACTCACTTGCACGTGCAAAACTGACACTATTAGAAAATTACCAAGGAAGGATTTCAGGTAGCAGTCTAATCTTCGGCCTTTTAGATTCTAATCTTAGGCAATTAGATTCTAGTCCATAACTCACTCCAAGATACCCTTTATTTATCATATATAAACCATCTGAGCAATTTGATGGAGTTAGAACATAGGTCTGGAAATTGCAGTCAGCGGCGAAGTGATCCCGATCGCCGCTGACCTCTAAGAAAGCTGCCCACAAAGATCTCATGATTCCTGTGGCAAAAACTTTAGGTTTCTCGACATTATTTTGATTGTAGCACTGTCAAAAGGGTGTCCCCAGCGCGATGCAGAAGTGATGTCACCAAGCTGTCAATGCAGCCAATCACATTGAAGAATTCTCTTATCATCACTCCCTCTTGTCCATTGTCCTTTCTCTGGCAGCTCTTTCTCAATGACATCAATGATAAACTCTTAGTTCTCCAGTCCATCTGGCCTCTGCTCTGTCACGGTCCAATGGCATGATGAAGGCCATGTCTGTTATAACAGTGATGCTTTTTATTATGCTCATCCATCAGCCCTGGGCTGGTCCATAACTCAAGAGCCAATTATGTGCAATAGAGCCCACTTCCTAACATGGAAGCACATCTGGGCCAAAACCTACCAGTTAATGTTGCAAATAATCAAAACATGTTTAGCTGAACCAGAATGGAAATGATTGCCCACTCCAATGTCATGATGGATCTCTCACATTGCGATTGAATATCTGAGGCGGTTTAAAGTTCCGCACCCCAGCAACAGAAGAAAAGAAAGACAGGTTTGGATTTGTATAACGCCTTTCACGACTTCAGGACATCTCAAAGCACTTTACAGCCAATGAAGTACTGTTTGAAGTGTAGTCACTGTTGTCATGTAGGAAACATTGTAATGTAGGAAGGGCTGCATTTGGCTCAGGATACAGAGTTGTACTGGTGAACAACCAATCACTGAGTATGTAGCTGAGACATTGGGCCCAAGTTTCCACAAGAAAAAAAACGGGCGCCGCTCCTAGCTGGGCGCCTGTTTTTCGCGCCTAAAACGGCGCCTAAAAAAATCCTCGGTATTCTCCACCGACTTACAGGTCCTGTGGCACTCGGCGCAGTCAGCACGAGCTGTGGGGGGGCGGAGCCAGGTCCCGGCGCTGAAAACAGTGCCGGGACCTCTGCACATGCGCGCTACAGTCAGCACGCATGTGCAGTAGCTCCAGGTGCCGAACTGTGTGGGAAGGGCCCGAAGCACGCAGCCCCTAGCCCTGGCCCAATGGCCTCACTGGGGCTGCGTGAATGAGGCTCCTCCCACGGCCAGCTCCTGCTCCCCCCCCCGCGACCAGACCCGACACTCGCTCCCCCCCCCACCCGCCGACCAGACCCGACCCGACCCGACACCCGCTCCCCCCCCCCCGCCGACCAGACCCGAGACCCGAGACCCGAGACCCGAGACCCGCTCCCCCACGCCCCGACCCGACACCCGCTCTCCCCCCCACCCCGATCCGACACCCGCTCCCCCCCCCCGCCGACCCGACACCCACTCCCCCCCCGACCCGACACCCGCTCCTGTTCCCCGACCCCCCCCCTCTTGCCCCCCTCTCTCTTCCCCCCCTCTCTCTCTTCCCTCTCCCCTCTCCCTCCCCTCTCCCTCCCTCCCCCTCCCTCTCTCCCTCCCTCCCTCTCTCCCCTCTCTCCCCTCTCTCCCTCCCTCTCTCGCTCAGCGGCACGAACAGCTGCAGAATTCTCCCTTTCACACAGGTAGGAAGATGGTTTATTTAATCTTTTCTTGGCTTATAAATGTTTATTCAGGTTGGATTTATTTGTATAATATTTGTAGAAGTATAAATAAGGATTTATTGTCGAATTTAATGAGTTCCCTTCCCCCCCCCCCCCCCCACCTCGTTCTGGACGCCTAATTTGTAACCTGCGCCTGATTTTTTAATGTGTAGAACAGGTTTTTTCAGTTCTACAAAAATCTTCACTGGCGCCATTCTACTTTCGTTTGGAGTACATTTTCACTGTGGAAACTTTCAAATCAGGCGTCAGTGGCTGGACACGCCCCCTTTTGAAGAAAAAATTCTGTTCTAAACTAGAACTGTTCTACCTGACTAGAACTGCAGAAGAAAAAATGTGGAGAATTGCGATTTCTAAAATAGTCCGTTCTCCACCAGTTGCTCCTAAAAATCAGGCGCGAATCATGTGGAAACTTGGGCCCATTATCTGGACCCCAGCATTTATGTAACTGCCTTGCATGCATCAGTTGTTTTGGTACGTTGTAATGATACAAAAACTGCAGTTCATCAAAATAGGGTTTGTGTAGTGAAATGTTTGCTTACTGTGATGCACACGAGTGAAAGTTGTTGATAGAATAAGCCATGAAAATGAAAAGGTTTGGTACTTTGTAATGGCAGTTACTCCTTAAATTCACCATTAACTGAATTTTAATTAATCAACAGAATAACATGCTTATTCCATCCTCTGTATATATTGTAAACATCTTGTTGCATGTTTTGCTTGGAAAACCTGAAACCATAGATTCTGTTAGTGGTGTAACATCTGAAACTCTGATTTAAAAAAAGTAAAAAGAAGAATCTCATAAGTGAAGATGATAATACCCTACACACTTTAGCCAGATCATCTGGTTAGCTATTCAAATGTACAGAAATCAATAACAAATTAAATTTTTATATACTATTCGCTTACAGAGAGACATCTCAGACCACTTTACAGAGTCATGGCCATTAAATGAACAACGTGCAGGGTGAAGGGGAAGGGGAAGAAATAGGCCTGCCACAGAGCAAAGCCATGATCGAAGAGAAGCATTTATAGATGGCTCTCGATTGCAGGAGCGAGGTGACAGTGGAGATGCTGAAGGACGGAGTTCCAGGGTGCAGGGACATAGTATAAAGATTCTGGCAGGGCTTGACAGGGTAGATGCAGAAAGGACGATTCCCCTCATGGGGAATCCAGAACTAAGGGGCATAGTTTCAGAATAAGGGGTCGCCCATTTAAAATGGAGATGAGGAGGAATTTCTTCCCTCAGGTCGTGAATCTTTGGAATTCTTTACTCCAGAGAGCTGTGGAAGCTGGGTCATTGAATATAATTAAGGTGGTGATACAGATTTTTGAATGATAAGGGAGACGAGGTTTATGGGGAGCGGGTGGGGAAGTGGAGTTGAGGCCAAGATCAGATCAGCCATGATATTGAATGGCGGAGCAGGCTCGAGGGGCCAAATGTCCTACTCCTGTTTCTATTTCTTATGTTCTTATAGTGGCTGAGGAAGCAGACACTTAGTCAAGCGGAGGGAGCGGGGAATGAGAAATAGGCCAGTGATGGAGGAGGGGAGGGTGCATGCAGGGACATACAGAGGAGATTAGTGGAAGTAAGGCGATGCAAGTTCATGGCGGGTTGGGGCGATGGATTCGATTAAGTTGATTCTCGGGGATACAAAGCATCTGTGGATCTTGGCAAAGATAAGGGTAATGAGGACGTCGGCTTTTGTACTAGTGAGAATGTGAGCAACATCATTATGGATGAACTGTAGCTTATTGAGGATAGAAGTAAGGAAGTCAGGGAGTAAGTTTGGGTGCAGATTAGGGTTTCAGCAGGGAAGATGGGGAGACAGGCAATGTCACAAAGGTGAAAGAAAGCGGTCAGGGGTAGGAGAATGTCAAGATACTGCATTTCTGGTCTTAGCCTAAAATTGGGAAAATTGATGGAAAAGAAGCCGGTGGTCCACTGGTGTTTGCAGGAGCAGAAGAGGTTGGCTTCAGTTTTGTTGGCATTCAGCTGGAAGAAGTTTTGGCTCATTCGGGTTTTAATGTTGCAGAAAGTGACAATATCCCTGGAGGCAATGGTGGAGGCAGAGAATAGTCCTATTTCCTTTGTGCATTTGTACCGATGACACTTGTTCTATTCATGTGGATCCTGTTGAGAGAAAAAGATTTAACACAAAATTATACTCATGTTTCAAACCTAAAAGTTGACTTTTAAGGCGATATTCTACGATTTGGTGCTCCCATTGGGGGTTGATACTTGCAGAGAATCACCTCTCTCTACCCCAAAGCAAGGTGTACCTGCAAGTACCTGTGGTAGTTTTTCCATGTCATATTCCATCACTCTCAAACAATCAGAAGAGCATGGTTTATGTACAAGGCAAGAATATATGCAAAAAATCACAATGTGACTGAGCTGACCACTGCCCTGAAATGGATGAACAAATATTGATGTCGCCTCACTCAACATCTGTGTATCAGTTGTGGGGGAAGCTTTGTTGAGGCTTTGAGCCCTTCCTAAAATGTTCACTCAACCTGCTAAACTCAGAAGGGCAGAGCATTGGTCACAGATCCAACACTTCTTCACCAGCTCACTGTCAACTAGTCAGATCGCTGATTTGTAATGGATGATCAGAGATACCAGTCATGATTTGTTGCAGCTAATCTGTTTAGCTCTTTCCAATATTGTACAAAGATTTCCAGGACTGGAAAGGATATCAATCTTGTTTATACCGCTGGAGCTGTTCTACTCCCAAGTGGAAGAGAGTTTAAACTATCGTGTATTAACTTAAAAGGGGTTGGTCGATGTCTTTTTACACAAAGTACTCTCCTCAACTTTCCCAGTCGGGGCATTGCATTTGGCCCCGGACTTCGGAGGAGAGAAATCAGCGGGGTTCCTAGTCACTATCCAGTGACGCTGCTGAAGCTGACTTCAGTTGGATGGCTGACTGTAAACAATGAGTGTTAGCAGATAGAGCCCACACCTGTGCTCACTAGCCATCCACATTGACTGTCCACACATGTACATTTTACTGAGTTTCAGATTGGAGTCATTAAACAGACACTTTTCTAAAGGTCTACACTACCCTAATGGGTAAAGGCTCACTGAACACTTGCACATCAATCAGGCTATACAATTTGCATGCGTTTTACATGATATTTAAAGGACCTCTTTAAATTTACATTCATATCCTCATCAATTACTTGGTTTAATTTTAATCATCTGGGTATAAAAAGATCATGCCTTTGAGAAAATTAATAACACTCAATCACGACAATACATGAATCAGGATAATAAATAAAAACTACAAGATGTCAGACCCTCAGAGATCTGAAGCAACACTGTGATTTCCACTGTATTTTCTAAACAGTAGCAGGCCACTTGTCTCATCACAGTGCCTGGGGAATAGAAACATAGAAACATAGAAAATAGGCGCAGGAGTAGGCCATTCGGCTCTTCAAGCCTGCACCGCCATTCAATGAGTTCATGGCTGAACAAGTAACTTCAGTACCCCATTCCTGCTTTCTCGCCATACCCCTTGATCCCCCGAGTAGTAAGGACTACATCTAACTCCTTTTTGAATATATTTAGTGAATTGGCCTCAACAACTTTCTGTGGTAGAGAATTCCACAGGTTCACCACTCTCTGGGCGAAGAAGTTTCTCCTCATCTCGGTCCTAAATGGCTTACCCCTTATCCTTAGAGTGTGATCCCTGGTTCTTCACTTCCCCAACATTGGGAACATTCTTCCTGCATCTAACCTGTCTAAACCCATCAGAATTTTAAACGTTTCTATGAGATCCCCTCTCATTCTTCTGAACTCCAGTGAATACAAGCCCAGTTGATCCAATCTTTCTTGATAGGTCAGTCCCACCATCCCGGGAATCAGTCTGGTGTACCTTCGCTGCACTCCCTCAATAGCAAGAATGTCCTTCCTCAAGTTAGGAGACCAAAACTGTACTCAATACTCCAGGTGTGGCCTCACCAAGGCCCTGTACAACTGTAGTAACACCTCCCTGCCCCTGTACCCAAATCTCCTCGCTATGAAGGACAACATGCCATTTGCTTTCTTAACCGCCTGCTGTACCTGCATGCCAACCTTCAATGACTGATGTACCATGACACCCAGGTCTCATTGCACCTCCCCTTTTCCTAATCTGTCACCATTCAGATAATAGTCCGTCTCTCTGTTTTTACCACCAAAGTGGATAACCTCACATTTATCCACATTATACTTCATCTGCTATACATTTGCCCACTCACCTAACCTATCCAAGTCACTCTGCAGCCTCATAGCATCCTCCTCGCAGCTCACACTGCCACCCAATTTAGTGTCATCCGCAAATTTGGAGATACTACATTTAATCCCCTCGTCTAAATCATTAATGTACAATGTAAACAGCTGGGGCCCGAGCACAGAACTTTGCGGTACCCCACTAGTCACTGCCTGCCATTCTGAAAAGTACTCATTTACTCCTACTCTTTGCTTCCTGTCTGCCAACCAGTTCTCAATCCATGTCAAATCACTACCCCCAATCCCATGTGCTTTAACTTTGCACATTAATCTCTTGTGTGGGACCTTGTCGAAAGCCTTCTGAAAGTCCAAATACACTACATCAACTGGTTCCCCCTTGTTCACTCTACTGGAAACATCCTCAAAAAATTCCAGAAGATTTGTCAAGCATGATTTCCCTTTCACAAATCCATGCTGACTTGGACCTATCATGTCACCTCTTTCCAAATGCGCTGCTATGACATCCTTAATAATTGATTCCATCATTTTACCCACTGCCGATGTCAGGCTGACTGGTCTATAATTCCCTGTTTTCTCTCTCCCTCCTTTTTTAAAAAGTGGGGTTACATTGGCTACCCTCCACTCCATAGGAACTGATCCAGAGTCGATGGAATGTTGGAAAATGACTATCAATGCATCCGCTATTTCCAAGGCCACCTCCTTAAGTACTCTGGGATGCAGACCATCAGGCCCTGGGGATTTATCGGGCTTCAATCCCATCAATTTCCCCAACACAATTTCCCGACTAATAAGGATTTCCCTCAGTTCCTCCTTCTTACTAGACCCTCTGAACCCTTTTATATCCGGAAGGTTGTTTGTGTCCTCCTTAGTGAATACCGAACCAAAGTACTTGTTAATTGGTCTGCCATTTCTTTGTTCCCAGTTATGACTTCCCCTGATTCTGACTGCAGGGTACCTACATTTGTCTTTACTAACCTTTTTCTCTTGACATATTTATAGAAGCTTTTGCAGTCCATTTTAATTTTCCCTGCAAGCTTCCTCTCGTACTCTATTTTCCCTGCCCTAATCAAACCCTTTGTCCTCCTCTGCTGAGTTCTAAATTTCTCCCAGTCCCCGGGTTCTCTGCTATTTCTGGCCAATTTGTATGCCACTTCCTTGGCTTTAATACTATCCCTGATTTCCCTTGATAGCCACGGTTGAGCCACCTTCCCTTTTTTATTTTTACGCTCGACAGGAATGTACAATTGTTGTAGTTCATCCATGCGGTCTCTAAATGTCTGCCATTGCCCATCCACTGTCAACCCCTTAATTATCATTCGCCAATCTATCCTGGCCAATTCACGACTCAAACCTTCAAAGTTACCCTTCTTTAAGTTCTGGACCATGGTCTCTGAATTAACTGTTCCATTCTCCATCCTAATGTAGAATTCCACCATATTATGGTCACTCTTCCCCAAGGGGCCTCACACAACGAGATTGCTAATTAATCCTCTCTCATTACACAACACCCAGTCTAAGATGGCCTCCCCCCTAGTTGGTTCCTCGATGCTCAATTCCTAAGTGCTGTGGACAGGGAAAAAGGAGTGGAGAGAAGTGGTATCAGGTCTCCTCCCCCACTGCACTGCCCCAGGATTTCTGAGGTTTTCCTTAGTGTCCATACCTGGATCTGGGTCTGTAATTACAACTCATACTTAAACAACTGTTTCTCGTGAGGAGATACAAGGCTGATTTTCCTCTCCCCAAATATGGCAAATTGGGGCATTCCTGGCACTCTCACCACAACATGCTGTATTTCCATCAATGAGACGCCCAAACACAGGACACTCCAAAAATAAAAGCTGCTGGTGGGACTTATGCTGCCCACCCCGCAGCCCCCCCCCCCCCTCCAAAGCTGAAAGGGCCCTGGGAACAACTCAAAGATGACAATTACCAGCAAAATAATTTCTCATCTTCATCCAGCAGGATCTTAGAGCCTTGGAGTCTTCTGGCTGCTGCATGCAGTAGCACTCCTCTTTCCACTTCTGGTTCCCAGTGCAAGTGCAGACAACTGCCAACACCCACAGAACTGTATTCCAACAGCAGACAACATCTTTTGGAGAGCAAAAGAGGTACTCATCCTCCTTCAGAAATATTCCTCTAAGATTGATTACATATTATAGTTTCTACTCATACAGTACAATATGTTGACGAGGTTTGTAATCTTACCTGCAGGAGTATTCATGAACGCTGGATTCTCAAACATATCTTCTGTACCCTCAGTACTGGAAGACAAGTATAGCAGTTTAATTCGAAATGAATTGCTCATGGACAATTTAAAAAGAAATTGAATTGAGTCTGCCTCCGGGATTAATATATGTAATGGATGATGGTCGCATCCCTATGCCTCTGCAATGAGCAATTCCTCATCCTCAGTGATTTCAATCTGAACCGAGTTCCCCTTGCTCTCTCTCCTCTGAATTCAGCACGTCCTGTCTGCCCAAACCTCTCCTTCCAAATATAATTTCCTACCCATATTCATGGCCATCCCCTAAATCTGCTTGGCTTTCATTCAATATTTTCCCTGGTTAACAGCCTGTTTGAGATTGGGAAAGTGTCCAATGGAGCTGCAAAGGCAGACTCTACTACTCCATCTTCTGTCTTGTTGTATAAATAGGCCATCTACAATAATACAACAGCCTGGAATTAAAACAGAGCTTAAAAATGTTTATTGGGAACTGGATTGCAGTGGGTCAGTGCATTATCTATTTGCTCCAAAACCTGTGTTTGAATCCAGTCTGTAGAGATGGGATGAAATTATTCCCTCTACTGGCTATAAGTGTTATACATTTAATGCTTTTGAGCAGCCTCGATCTGATTGGCAGTGCCATTGCATAAAAATGCAACTAACATGACACTGATTGGCATTTTTACTCATTGGGCAAAGTATTAAACCAGTAAGTGGCGCTCTTCCAAAACTGGGAAGAAGGCACTTTTCAGGACAGTAAAAGCAGCTAAACATCGAAGCCACTGTGTGATACTTGTTCAGGGAGCTTGGCACTGACACTAGGTACTCAAAATGAAAACAGATTTCATTTCTCAGCGTTAACATTCCCACTTTGATGAGCACAAACATTGAATTTGAAGTTAGCAGAACATAGAGAAATTGAAGTTACCTGTCAAGGGTCAGCATTTTTGCATCATCTTCTGAAAAAAAAGAAAACATAAGGAATATTAAGGCTTGTATCTTGAAACTTTTAATTTTAAAAATAACTTAAAACACAACACATGATTTCAGCCAGGCAGATGTAGGAATGCTATAGTTAGCCTCAGTGCCTCTGGACTGGGAGGGGGAAAGGTTAGCAGCAGTCTCAATCTTGATTGTTATCCAGTGATTCTGCTGGAAAGTGCATATGTGTGGATGTCAGGCAAGAACAGGGTGAAGTATATTTGTAATGTCAATCTTGGTCAAACAGCCAGTTTACGCTCACTGTCTTGTCTCACACATGAAGTCAAGGCACTCAGGTCACCAGCTTCCATGGATTATACACTTTGAGTTTATATATTTAATCGAGATGGTGGGCGGGGGGGTGGGGGGGAAACTTGAACATAAAAAGTGTAATCGGAGTTTTAATTTACTAAAGAGCTATTACTGGGTTGAAAGCTGATTAACTCAATTAGGCATTATGCACAAGTAACAGTCTACAGCAACATTTTGATCCAAAACCACAATGCAAGGCATTCTGATTCTCGTGTCACCCATCACTCAAGCTCCTCAGCAAGTAAGTGGCTAGGTCCTATTGACTAAACTGCTTGACCATTCAAAGCCAAATAATTGACACTTAATTATTGGTGCATGAGTTAGAAGGGTATGGTTTCAAGCCCCACTCCAGAGACTTGAGCACATAATCTAGACTGACACTTCAGTGGAGTACTGAGGGAAAGTTGCACTGTTGGACGTGCTGTCTTTTGGATTAGACATTAAACCGAGGCCCTGTATGCTCTCTTAGATAGATGTGAAAGGATTTGAAGAGCGAGGGGGAAATTCTTCTGGAGTCTGGCCAATATTTGTCCCTCAACTAACTTCACTAAAACAGATTGGACATTTATCTCAGTGTTCCAAGTCAGACATTACTGTATGCAAATTGGCTGCAGTGTTTTCTTACATTGCAACAGTGACTACACTTCAAAAGTACTTAATTGGATGTGAAGCTCTTTGGCACGTCCTCAGATTGTGAAAGGCGCTATATAAATGCACATTCTTTCTATGGTGAGATCTTTCTGTCTGGCACTCCAGTAGGTAAGTAAAGGTATATCAAGTTTTGGTACAAGATGGCACACTCCTAAATACTGTTTGCAGTCAGCTCATAGAAAAAAAACTATTTTACTATTGGACTGCTAACATTCTTAGTTACCTTTCTTTTGCAGTTTTTTTCTCATCCAGGCCACAATCATACCAATAACGAGAGCAAGTAAGACAGCTGCTGCACTTCCACCTATGTAAGCCAGAAAACTCGCTGCAGGGGGTAATCCAGCAATCACTAAACATAAGAAGAATACTAAGCGGTTACTATGGTGTAACTGGTAACTTTTGTCACATTAGGTTGATTATCTGCGCATTACTGTTGTTGTCACAGCCCAATAGTGATACATCACACCAGCAACGTATAAAATACTACATTTGTGAGTTATTGCTCTCTGTTCATAACTACACTGATTTGTTTCACATGGCACTTTGATGATCCCCATGATGTTAGATCTTGGCTACCATCTGTATCTTGGAAGTGTAAAATGATTGATTACATTAACACACAAAAACATGATATAAATGGCAGGAATTTGAAACTGCAACACACGATTGGAATTATTGACACAATGGCCGTGGAGAAGATGCTAGCATTCAGCCCTAATGAGGGAAGTTTATAAAGGGGGATTTCCCTCATCCAAGCAGAAGTCCTAGGCTGCTCACACCTGGACCTGGGAACAAATAGGAAGAAGTTGTGTGCCATTCGAAGAAGTTTCAAGATAAATGTACTCTGAGGCATACATGCATACTCAAGCTGTGGTCCCAGAGTAACTGAACTTGCTGGACTTTCTGAAAGAGCAGCTGCAGAAGATTCTACAATGTATTATCCCCTTGATGTTACAAATCTTTATTTAATAGAGCCTGTAAAGCACACTGAAATGAGGATACATGACGTCCACGCACAGAGCTCTTCACAGGATGACCGGAAATAAAACAGGCAAATGAACAGTATGCAAATTACTGGGAGCAGTCTGGGCCATAGGATGGGGTTCTTCAATAAACTGCTGCTTCCATCACTCATTCACAAAAAAACAAGCTCATAAATGTGTACCATTTACAGGCCAAGGCAGCCCACAACATTCAGGAGTGAATTATACTATTTTAAGGGGGTGCAAGAGCAGAGGGACCTGGGGTTGCATATTCACAAATCTTTAAAGGTGGCAGGGCAAGTTGATGAGACGGTTAAACAAACGTATGGGGATACTTGGCTTTGTAAATAAGGGCATTGAATACAAAAACAAGGAAGTCATGCTAAACATTTACAAATCACTGGTTAAGCCTCAGCTGGAATAGTGTGTAAAATTCTGGGCATCACACTTTAGGAAGGATGTCAACAACTTGATGAGGTTACAGTGGAGGTTTTACCAGGATAATACCAGGGATAAGGGACTTCAGTTATATGGAGAAGCTGGGATTGTTGTCACTGGAGCACAGAAGATGAAGGAGAGACCTAATAGTGGTATTCAAAATTTAGAGGTTTTGATAAAGTAAATAGGGAGAAACTGTTTCCTCTGGCAAGTGGGTCGGTAACCAGAAGTTATAGATTTAAAATAACTGGCAAAAGAACTAGAGGGGAAATGAGGAGAAACGTTTTCCACACAGAGTGTTGTTAAAATCTGGAACGCACTACCTGAAAGGATGGTGGAAGTAGGTTCCATAGGAACATTCAAAAGGCAATTGTACATGTACTTGAAGAGGACTAATTGCAGGGTTATAGGGAAAAAGCCGGGGTGTGGAACTAAATTGGACAGCTCTTTCAAAGAACCGGCACAGGTACGACAGGCAGCATAGTCTCCTTCTGTGCTGTAAGATCCATTGATTCCAAGGGTCAAACATTCTAAAGGTGGCACCGCCCTCTGTAGCTGACAAGCTGCGCAGAGCATTGGAGAGGGAGAGTGGAGTCAAGGCAGCACCATCCAGTAAGCATCCTTCAATTGTTGGGATCTTTCATTCAGTTACTGCATTGCCCAATCCTTAAGACAGGGTTTACACATGTTTTTGCATGAAGCATTAAAGTAGTATCAGCTTACCTTATTTTACTGGGATCACAAAATGAGGGCTCACGAGTAAGCTATCGCAGTGTGTTTGAGCAGACTATTTGATCATGAAAGACATCACAATGAAGCCCAACCCTGTGCATAGATGATGAACAGGGAAGCGCACTTTCCAGAAGTAGCTGTCAGGAGTAGAAACCTTAGGCCAAGGGGACAACCCCAACAGGAATTAGCAGAGCACAGACCAGGGATCTAACCTAGGACCATTCTGCTCTATTGGACTCTGTAAAACACTGAGCTGTGCATTTACTAACAGAGCCACCTTCTCTGTTTCTTCGAGTCCATCTCTCAACTGATCAACATATAAAACCTATTCTCAACTATTGCAAAAATGACATGTTGCATTCTTATGCTTATTATGTAGGGGAGGACGAAAACCCCTCATTTTACCCAGAAGGAAAAGGGCTGTGGGATCAGTCTGTGCTGTGAATTGAAACCGATGGAAGGAAAACTTTGGGACACAAATGGAGACCCCCCCCCCCAGTGTTTGGACTCATAGGAAAGGGAACTTAATTTGGAACTATCTACCAGAAAGTTTGAAATCCTAAAGTGCACATGGAAGAAACTATGAACTTTAATCGAATTTGGGATTTTTTTAAAGGTCTGCAAGAAAAGGGGTGGAGTCAATATCAAAAGGGCCAGTTTGGACATTGGAACTAATCAAATTGTCTGGGAACTGTATACCCTCGAAACTTGCCCCTTGAAAACATTAAGCATTTAAACAATGCCACATACATATTCCAACACCTTTTTCATCAGGCATAGAAATATCTGGCTCAGGCCAGACTAGCACAATGGCTACAGGAGGCCAATGCAATCAACACCCACTCAAACCTTGAGTAGGTTAAGATCAGTGGGGAAAAAAACCTAAAAACCTCAAACTGTTGCATTTTTCAAAATCAAAAGTCCACCAATGAGAAGAATCGACTTCAGCAGGAGAGGCGGACTGGATAATCTGGCTATAAAAAAAGGGTTTCTGACGTAGTGAAGAAGAGAGGAGTGATGATTTTCCCTGCCCTCGTGATTCAACAACCACAACCACAGGCCTCTCGACACGGAAGGAAAACCAGTGTCCGAAGACACTAAAGATAGAAGAAACAAACCACCAGACTGCAGAAGGCACAGTAGTGAGTATAACCTCTGGTCCCCAGAACTCCCAACTCAGTTAGGCCAGGAAAGGTGGGAGGTTGGGCATTGTACTGCTAAACTGGTGTAAAGATTTTCGTTGTGTCCGTTTAGTGGGATTTAGGGGGATTGTTTTGTTGGTGTATTGCTGTTTGTTGAGTTACACCTTGCCAAATAAATTGGAAACCTAAAGTTCCTCTTGGAATCACCTTGTCTCAGTTCTATTGTATTACATCTCCTGATCGTGAGTCTTATGTCAGAACCGTGTAAGGGAAGCTAGGAGCGCCTCGAAAACGCTCAACTGTGTGTCACAGGCTAGGGAAGAAGGGGTTAGGAGTGTTTGACACTCACAGGTGCCTCACAGGCTAGGCATAAGCTGTGGGGACGCACGAGTCTCAAAACTCCCTTCATAAGCTGTGGACACAGTCTCTCCAGGGGTGCTCTTGCAGCACTCAGGGTACCTCACAGGCCAGGCATAAGCTGTGAGGGCAGAAGCCCAGAGAGAGACACCCAAGGCACAACAACAACCCTGTGAAAACCCCTTACAGAACATGGCGACCCAGATGGGACATAAGCAAACAGGAGATGTTAATATAACAGATGAGGTGATAAGAGAGGAAACTAAAATGGAGGAGAGAATTTCCTCATACATTTTTGGCAAGGTGAACCTCACCAAACCTTGGGTGCAAGCCCTCACTCGGGCAGAGCGCCCAGTGGATGCTGCTGCTCAGTGGACAGCAGGGAAGTACCACAACCGCAGGGTGGAAAAGGCCATCTGGCTTATCTGCCTCACCCGCCAAGTCCGAAAGCTCGACCAGCGGGTGAAGGACTTGGAACATAGTCTTCAGAAATCATAGGAGCTCTCTGCTATCCGGGCTGTGGTTGGGGACAACCTGCTGGCCGAATTAGCTGGGGAGCAGCAAAGGAACCGACAGTTGGAGGAGACCTTCCGAAATAGCCGGGACTATCTTCAGTGTCAGGTCACTGAGGCCAAGGGTAGTGAGGGGTCCCTCCGGGAACAGAACTCTCGGTACACCCAGAAAATTTGGGAACTGGAGAATAAATTAAAAGACGTACAGGCAGCCTATAAAGTGGCCAGTAGCAGTGAGTTTGCAGATCACGGTCCCTGCCAGGAGAGGATTAAAACTCTCACCCACGCTCTGTCCCAGGCAAAGGGGATGGTCGCCCTGATAGAACCTGGAGGGTCCACAGGGGACAAAGGAGAGTATTGGGGGGTAGAGGAGAATCCAAAGGCAAGAGACGCCCGACCACCTCCTGAGGCACCGGTGGTTTGTCCGGTGGGGTACCAGGAGGGGCAGGGCACGCAGGTAGTAGCATTCCCAGGGCTGGGGGCAGGACCAATGTGTCCCGCTCAGCAGCAGGGATGTGAGGCTCCAGCCGAGGGTCAGTTAAGGGCTGGATCAGGAGACCAGGCACTGTCTGCTGCACTGGGTTTGGTGGGACAGCCGGAGGTAGAGGGACCAGCGCAGAAAGATCCTGAACCAGGGCGGATGTGCCCGGTCAGGCAGCGCAAGTACAGTCCACCACAGGGAGGTGGCCAAGGTCGGGGAGTGCTGGAGAGCGACTTTATTATTCCCCATGGAGTTTAATCACTCAGGGCCATGGTGGCCCATTTGGCCAAACTCACTCGCAGCGGGGACCCGTCTATCCACTTCATGGAGGTGATGCAGGCAGGGGAAATTAATGGGTGCGACGAGGAAGAGACAGCCAAGCTGCTGCTCTTCTCTCTGGACAGCAAATTGTACCAGGCCCTGCCGGCAGAATGCCGGAGGGGACAGCGTACATTTACTGAGGTCCAGAGGGCCGTCCTTGAGGCTATGGGCTTCGATGACGGCAGTCCTTTCGAACGGGTCGAAAGGACAAGGCAGCTCGCAGGGGAAACCCCGCAGGCGTTTGCGGACAGGCTGTGGGTGGTATACCACGCAGCCTGTGGGGAGCTCCTCGACCGGGCGAATCTTTCCGCGGTACAGACTGGCCGCTGGCTGAGGATGCTGGTGGCAAACTGCTTGCCCCGGCTCAAGGCCAGGGCAGAACTGTGGTTCGATTCCCGGGACCCCAACCTCACCGAGGAAGCAGTGGTCAGGCAACTGGCACTGGTCCAACGGAATGGAGGAGGGGAGGAGGAGAAAACCTCCAAAGGTCGGGTAAATGAAGTAAAGCCCAACTCGATTCCCAAAAGGGAATGGCACCAGGAGGGTGGCCGCTCGATTGATAAGGAGGGTGTGTGCTACGGGTGCGGGAAAGCTGGGCATTTTAAAAGGGATTGCAGGAGCCCAGTAAAGAGATATGGGGGGAGAAGTCCTTCAGGAGCCGCCCAGAGTGGGGGAAGTGGAGTGAGCTGCAGTGAGGACAGCGCTAGAGGGGACTGGGAAGGTAACCACGGCAACAGGCAGGGAAGCACCAGCAACCCTGCCAGTACAGAGACCGTGACTAGCCCAGACCCAGCCTGCATACCTGTGCCCACTAGAATATGACCCCTGGGGACGACCCTGGGTCAAGATGGAAGTTGAGGGTGTATTGGGTACCTACCTTTTGGACACTGGTGCTTCCAGCACGATAGTCCATTCGGAGGACCCCGCAACCTCACCTCTATCAAACGGGGTGCCGTATCAACTAGTTGGGTTCACAGGTAATGAGAAGGCTGGGTTTTTCTCAGTCCCGCTTGCAGTTCGTTTAGGAGCACTCCAAACACAATGGAAGTGCGTCCTGATGAACTGGGAGCAGGTGGGAAAAGGGATCTTGGGGGCTGATTTTATCATCGCTCGCCAGATCCTAGTAGACTTGAGGAATCACTGTCTATGGGGCACAGTGGGCACGGGAGCAGAGGGAGAAGTCATGGTTATTGATAAGAAACAGGGAAAAGGGACTCTGTGTACAATGAAGCCAAAAGGGGGTTACGACCTGGAGGTTCTGGTCAGTAACACCCCGGCCGAGTACCGGGACTATGTGCAAGCAAATCTTGCAGCATTTGCCACCCATAAACACGACTGTGGGAGAGTCACAGGAGTGGAGGTTCGAATAGATGGGGATCCCATGTTGCGCCCGCAAAAGCAGTATGGCTTTCCCCGAGAGGCAGAAGCAGACTTGGAGACAGCTTTAAGCTCGCTTGTCGAGCAGGGTGTTTTGAGACTCATAGCCACCCATGTCAACTCCCCGCTTTGGCCGGTTAGGAAACCGGATAATTCTTGGAGGGCTACGGTGGATTATAGGGTGCTCAATAAAAACATCCCAGCTTGTGCTCCCACAGTAGCGGCGGTTGCGGATCTAATAGGGGAAATCCCTGCATCCGCAACCACGTTCACAGTGTTGGACATATCCAACGGGTTCTGGTCTATCCCTGTACGGAGGGAAGACCAGTACAAGTTTGCCTTCACCTTCCGGGAACAGCAGTATACATGGAGCTGCCTCCCACAGGGCTTTCATAATAGTCCCAGCATCTTTCACCAATGCATGGCGAACTGCTTAAAAGGCTTCAGCCAGCCACACCAGCTGGTCCAGTATGTGGACGACCTGTTGTTGTTCACAGACAGCATTGAGGAACACGGTCCACTGCTGGCCGAACTGCTGGTATTACTGAAGGAAGGGGGTTTTAAAGTTAACCCCAAGAAAGCCCAGATAGGTCTAGGAGAAGTAAAATTCCTGGGCCTGACGATAAGGGCAGGAGAAAGGGCCATTGATGAGGCTAGAAGAAAGGCAGTGCAGGAACTCCCTGTCCCTAGGGATGTGTCGGGGGTAAGGTCTTTCCTGGGAATCACTGGCTACTGTAGGGACTTCATCGAGGACTATGCAGCCACTGCCGCCCCTCTGCTCAGACTCCTACATAAGGGGGTCGAGTGGGAATGGGACGAGGGCTGTGAGGCAGCATTTGTCCGTCTTAAGAGAGACCTGCAGGTAGCACCAGCCCTAGGGGCAATTGATGGGGTTGAGGAATTCTTCCTGGAGGTGGCAGCCAGTGGCGACAGCTTAAGTGCAGTGTTGCTCCAGGAGCGAAACGGTCAGCTGAGACCAGTGGTGTACTCCTCCAGGGTCCTCACGGAGGTAGAAAAGGGATACTCCAATTGTGAGAGGCACTTGCTTGCCATCCACTGGGCAGTAAAGAGAGCTCAGATCTTTACCGGAATATCCCCCATTACACTCCTCACCCATCATACCCCGACGCAGATGCTGTTGGACGGGAGGATTAAGGACGGGACAGTGAGCAGTGCTCGAATCACTCGCTGGACCCTCCTCCTCTCCCAAATGACTTTAAAGGTCAAGGGCCTCTGCGAGCCCAGGCTCGCAGCAAATTTAATCTATCCAGGGCAGCCGCATCGATGCTCTGTGGAGGGAGTATGGGACATTAACTTTGGATTTCGGGCAGGGATACACCCCACAGGCCGCGAGATCTATGTTGATGGCTCCAGTTCAGTGTCCGCGGGTACAAGACTCACGGGCTGCGGAGTTTGGGATCCCAAGGCAGGGATTGCCTTGGCTCTTAAACTCCCATGCACCCTGAGCGCCCAGCAGGCGGAACTCTCGGCGGTGATGTATGTGGTCACACACCCCGAGGAATTCCCTACCCCATACACGATTTGCTCGGACAGCATGTTCACTTGCAATTCATGTACAGAGTATCTGGCGATTTGGTCACGCCGGGGGTACACCTCTGCGGATGGGAAGCCCCTTGTGACCAAACCCCTGCTAGAAAAGATCGTGGCTGCAGTGGGAGAAACCGGGGATGTATATATCCATAAGGTAAAGGCCCACTCCAAAACTGAGCCACGGGGGGAAGGTAACCAGCAGGCAGACCTGCTGGCAAGGGAAGGTGCTCGCACAGGTCGCCCATGGGACCCATATGAGGCAGGCAGGATAGCAGCAGCAAGAAGCAAGCCAGGGACACAAGGGAGCGTAGGGGCGGCTGTGGCCCCGGACCTTAAAGTAGTCCAGATGCAGGATCCGATCCTGAAGGCTGCCTTGGCTGCTATCAAAAGGGGGGAAAAGGCAGAGGGCCCATACAGTGCTGTAGATATTGCTGTGCGGGAAGGCATGTTGTTTAAAGGGGACAAATGGGTAGTGCCGCCACAACACCGGAGGGAATTCCTTCAGCTGGCCCATGAGGGTCCAGGTGCGGGACACCCTGGGCCAGAATCTACCTGGCAACGGGTAGAAAAGGCAGGGTGGTGGCCAGGCCTCCGGGAAGACGTTCGCAACTTCTGTGCGGGCTGTCTGGTTTGCACTGCAAACAATCCAGACCCTCAGAAAAGGAAGGCGTCTATAGGACACGTCAGGCGGGTAGAGGGACCATGGCAGTCGATCCAAATCGACTACATCGGACCCCTACCGGCCGCCCAGGGAGGTTATAAATACTGCCTTGTCCTGGTGGATGTGTTTTCCAAGTGGGTGGAAGCCTTCCCTTGCCGAACAGCTACCGCGGTGGGGACTGCAAAAATCCTGGTGAGGGAGGTGTTCTCTCGGTGGGGTCTACCTCAAATCGTGGAGTCCGACCGAGGAAGCCACTTCACCGGCCAGGTGATGCAGGCCACCCTAAAGGTGCTGGGGATAAGAGCCAAATGGCATGTCGCCTACAACCCTCAGTCCTCAGGCCCCGTAGAACGCCTGAACCGGACCCTAAAGGAAAGGCTGCGCAAGGAGACGGGAGACTCACCGAACAAGTGGGTGGAGGTCTTACCGTTGGTCCTCATGGGAATCCGGGCCAGTCAGTCAAAGAGCACAGGGTACTCACCCCATGAGCTGATGACGGGCCGGATCATGAGAACCCCAGTGCATGTGTTGGCGCCGGTTCTCACCGAAGGGCAGCTCCGAGAGGTGAACCGGGACCGGTTTGTCAGGAACCTGTTTGAACACCTGAAACAGATTCACTGGCAGGCTGCTAGTAACATGGGCAGACAGCATCAGAGTAACCGATTGCTGCTAGAACCCAGCAAACACCACGAATGGGAGATAGGGGACCAGGTAATGGTGAGGAACTATGCTCGGGTCGGGGTTTTTGAAGCATTATATATGGGACCATACAGCATAGTCGACAAGGCTAGCCCTATGGTCTATGCGGTTCGACTGCCTCGCCGGGTGAAGTGGTATCACATTAATCAGTGTAAATTGTTTGACCCCAAAAGAGGTAAAAAACAGAGGGGACGAGCAAGGGAAGGGAATCAGGCACTGGGGGAAGAACAGGCCCCGGTGGATTTGGAGGCTCCGGAGGAGGCAGCGGGCCCCGAAGCTCTACAGCCGGGGCTGGTTCACTGCTCCTGTAAGGCTATCCCGCCACTGGGTAGAGGTTCCCAGCCCACTAACAGAAGTAGGGAGAAAGGCTCTACCATGAGCAAGGTTCAAGGGGAAGCTGAACCTCCCATGGTGGATCAGCTGGGGCTAGCCCAAGAGGTGGAGGAGATGGCACTGCAGCCCATAACGTGGGACTCTGCACCGACAGTAAGGAGGAGTAACAGAGTGCCACAGCCCAGGGCGCCGTGGTCCCCTGTTTACTTAGCCCCCCGCCCCAGACTAATACGGCGAAAGACAACAGGGAGGGTGCTCTGTTGTGCTAGCAAGGGTCTCCCACCGATCATCCGGGGCTCGGGACGGCCTTGGAGGGCAGCACAAGACTCATTTAGGGGGACCATACGAGCCCCTCAGCGGAGGACATCCTGGTCCCCAGGGTACGGTCAGCCAAGTGGTCGACGACGCCTGTACAGTGACAGGATATAGCCTGGCCACCCGGGGACGGGTGGCGGTGTATATATTTTCACTTCCTGTTTTGTTACTTTGTGTTGTGAGTATATGTGTTTAGGTAAGGCAGTGACGGTTGGGTACAGCATTTTTGTGTTTGGAACATGTTAAGTGGGCCGAGCCTGGAGAGGTCTCTCAAGGCAAGGCCATGTTCTTCTTGCCTTTCAGATGTCAACACCTCCCGACTGGACGTTAGTGATGCTGGTATCGCTAAGGATCTGCACCGGGCACCGAGGGGACACCGAGGACTCCCTAGTTTTCGGATGCTCCGGGGGCAGAGCGCCGACAGTGACCACAGGAGAAGGGACTCCGGCGGCGGATGGCCGGGTCACCTACTCCCACGAGGGGAGATGGCCTGGGTGGTTGGGATCGAACTCCACCAAGTACTCCAACCATAAGGACTTTACCTACGGAGAGGCCTCCATCCCCTGCCCGGAGATCACTGTGGCCACTTCCAGAGTGAGAGTGACAGAAGGCAGGAAGGTATGCCTAACTTGCCAAGGGGACATACCTCTGGGACGGTGGTGGTGGCTCAGAAAGCTCAAGAGGGAAATGAGAGACCGACACTCGGACTGGGAACGTCTGGATAATGATACCTACCGAACCATCATGGGGTCATCCGGCGGGGTAACGGTGTGCTGGGAGAAATGGTGGCGTACGACCAAGGAATTTATTTGTGTATGTGGGGATCCACTCGCGTGTGTTCAGAGGGGGTCTCCATTGCTTTCTATAGGTGGTGGCAGGATGTCGGGGATGGGGTGGTATGGGATCTCAGCGGGGAGGCGTGTGTGATCCCTAATCCCCGGGTACCAGTAAACGCCACCGAACTTGTAGTTCGGGAAAGGAAGCCCCCACCCACGGCCAAGCCCACCGTCCCACACGAGTGCCCGACAACAACCAGGGGGCCGGGGAATGGTTTAGTGTTGGTCCCTACCGAGAAATTATTTTATCAGGGGGTACACTACGCAGTGGCATCAGTGGTGCTAAATCTGACAGATCTGCCTACCTACGTGGTGTCCCCGGGAAACCGAGCTGTTATACCAGGCTCTGCTGCGGGAGATGTTCCGGAAGTTCTATGAACTGGACTTCGGGGATGTCAAAGTGACAGACTTGTATAAACAGTGGGATAGGGCCGAACCGGGCAGGCAGAGGCGAGGGACTTTAAATGACATTCTTACGGGGTTTAACACCGGGGCGTCCGCCATAAACAGTTTGGATAACATGCAGCTGGCCCTCCAGATAAATGGGTTAAAGAATCAGCTGCGCAAAGTCCTGGGGGACGAGAATACCGTAGTGGGATCCGCGCTCCACGAAGAGGTGGCAATGACAGTTCACTTAAAGGAGATTATCTCTCAATTGGAGGCACAGGCCAGGGCTGTAAACGCCTTGATTCGGGAGGATAGAAACGCCTCCGATCAAGCCGCCCAAAATGAGGTGTGCGTGCTCTATGGGGCCTGGTTGCTGGGAGAGGGACGGAGTAACCTCGAGGATCTGAGACAGGGACAGGTCCCCTCCTGGATCAGCAACCAGCACTTAGCAGCACTGCACCCTTATGATAATGTTTTGAGTCCTTGCCAACTTCGTGTAGCATCGGAAGCCTACCCGGTACCGGTGGACTGTGGAAAGTCAAATCATACCATCATGGGTGTGATGGTCAGGATGCCCGTGATGGGGGGCGTCCCCACGACCAGCACCCCTGTACCGAGTGAAGAATGTTCGATTCCAAGAGGTCCCACCTTATGTCACAATGTGGGAGCACACTGTGACGGGTACAGACCTCTCGGGTTGTCGGAGCAGGGGAGCACAGGTAATCCTGTGCCCCCAGCACTTGAATGCTTTTGCAAGGCCACAATGCGGGTTCAGCACTGCTGGGGCAGAGCCTATCAATTGCACAATGGAGGTAATGGCCCCTAACCACATGCCTCCACAGGTAGCGTATGTAGGCGGTGGGACATATTGTGTCACCACAAGTGGCCATCGGTATGAACACGGACCGGGAAGGTGTCCAATTCCGTACAGCAGCTTTTGCTTTAAACCCAGGGCAGAGGTTCAAGTGGCACACACCAGAATCACACCCATCCCTGAACCTTCCACGATTCACCTCACGGTACAAAACAACCTCAGCCATCTACAACAATATGTCGCCCAGTTTGGCTATCCCATTGCCCCACTACCTGAGAAACTTACAGCCCTCCTCCAGGCAGTGGATTTGTCTCAAAAACATTTTTACACCATGGAGCAGAAAACTGAAATTCTAGCAGGGGAGATTGCCCAGATTAAACCCCCAGCATGGTGGAATTTGGGAATACGGGCAGACATACCTGCATGGATCCGGGTGGGATCGCATGCCTTAGTAATCGGCCAACTCCTGATTGTAGCTTATCTGCTAGTTACAAGCTGTAAGCTCAGGAGAAAAAGAAAAAAACGCAGTTCCTCAGGCTACTACACAGCCAGGAGAGCAGTTGCTAAACACTCAAGGCGTGTAAACAAAGCTTGACCGTGACACTTAGGCGGTTTTGTTATTTCCAGGGATGACTGCGTTTTCGTACATGGCTCCTGGGGAGTTTGCAGGGCAGGTTTCTTCGTTTTACGTTTGAGACCGAAATGAGACTCAATGTACAATTACTGCTGTAACCTTAAGTACATATATGTATGTTGCTGTCGTGTATTGTAACCTGTTGGATTTCTGTGTTTAGTACCGCGTTAAAAGGAATTACGATATATATCGAAGGGATCAGTTTAGAGTTAAACTGGGGAAAGTTGGGCAATTTGGGAGACCTAGGGTTTTCTCACCACCCTGAACTTTGACACACTCGAGTGGTGTCTGACTGTGTCAGATGGGGGATTATGTAGGGGAGGACGAAAACCCCCTCATTTTACCCAGAAGGAAAAGGGCTGTGGGATCAGTCTGTGCTGTGAATTGAAACCGATGGAAGGAAAACTTTGGGACACAAATGGAGACCCCCCCCCCCCAGTGTTTGGACTCATAGGAAAGGGAACTTAATTTGGAACTATCTACCAGAAAGTTTGAAATCCTAAAGTGCACATGGAAGAAACTATGAACTTTAATCGAATTTGGGATTTTTTTAAAGGTCTGCAAGAAAAGGGGTGGAGTCAATATCAAAAGGGCCAGTTTGGACATTGGAACTAATCAAATTGTCTGGGAACTGTATACCCTCGAAACTTGCCCCTTGAAAACATTAAGCATTTAAACAATGCCACATACATATTCCAACACCTTTTTCATCAGGCATAGAAATATCTGGCTCAGGCCAGACTAGCACAATGGCTACAGGAGGCCAATGCAATCAACACCCACTCAAACCTTGAGTAGGTTAAGATCAGTGGGGAAAAAAACCTAAAAACCTCAAACTGTTGCATTTTTCAAAATCAAAAGTCCACCAATGAGAAGAATCGACTTCAGCAGGAGAGGCGGACTGGATAATCTGGCTATAAAAAAAGGGTTTCTGACGTAGTGAAGAAGAGAGGAGTGATGATTTTCCCTGCCCTCGTGATTCAACAACCACAACCACAGGCCTCTCGACACGGAAGGAAAACCAGTGTCCGAAGACACTGAAGATAGAAGAAACAAACCACCAGACTGCAGAAGGCACAGTAGTGAGTATAACCTCTGGTCCCCAGAACTCCCAACTCAGTTAGGCCAGGAAAGGTGGGAGGTTGGGCATTGTACTGCTAAACTGGTGTAAAGATTTTCGTTGTGTCCGTTTAGTGGGATTTAGGGGGGATTGTTTTGTTGGTGTATTGCTGTTTGTTGAGTTACACCTTGCCAAATAAATTGGAAGCCTAAAGTTCCTCTTGGAATCACCTTGTCTCAGTTCTATTGTATTACATCTCCTGATCGTGAGTCTTATGTCAGAACCGTGTAAGGGAAGCTAGGAGCGCCTCGAAAACGCTCAACTGTGTGTCACAGGCTAGGGAAGAAGGGGTTAGGAGTGTTTGACACTCACAGGTGCCTCACAGGCTAGGCATAAGCTGTGGGGACGCACGAGTCTCAAAACCCCCTTCATAAGCTGTGGACACAGTCTCTCCAGGGGTGCTCTTGCAGCACTCAGGGTACCTCACAGGCCAGGCATAAGCTGTGAGGGCAGAAGCCCAGAGAGAGACACCCAAGGCACAACAACAACCCTGTGAAAACCCCTTACAAATCTCAAATGAACCTTCAAATGATTTTAAGTCATGATGTACAACTGGATTTTCTAAATAGTACCGTTACAAGATGGAATCTCCTCTGTCCATTGTCCAGATTCATTGCACTGGAGTCTCAAAGGTCCTTCCAAAATGAAGCCCCTGATGCAGTCAAAATGACACGTGTCATTTTTGGGTGATAACAAGATTGGGATGAGCTGTCATGCCTTTGTCAACTAGGTTCCTGACACTCACTATCTAAGTGCACACATGAAGAATCATCAATCTACCAACTCCCATTTTACTAGTTTTGAAACGTTCACCACCGAGTGGTCAGTGTTCTCACGGTGTACAATTTAGGTCAGTTTATACATGGATTACAATGACAGTTGAATACATGACATCACATCCCCCCCAAAGTCTTATTGGGGTCACAGGTTAAGTCTCTCTGGTGGTTTACGCTCCTTTGTAGAGTGCCTGAGTTGGGGCTCCGGTTGTTGGGCGCTGGCCTGAGTGTCTGCTGTTTGCGGTGCCTCAGGCCTGTCCGGACTGCCCACAGCGACTGGGCTCTCCTCCACTTGGTTCCGGTGTTCGGTCACCTGTGGTGGAGTGAACTCGACATCGTGTTCTTCCTCTGCTTCTTCCATGGGGTTGCTGAACCTCCTTTTTGTTTGATCCACGTGTTTGCGGCAGATTTGTCCATTGGTAAGTTTAACTACCAGAATCCTATTCCCCTCTTTGGCAATCATAGTGCCTGCGAGCCATTTGAGCCCTGCAGCATAGTTGAGGGCAAAGACAGGATCATTGACATCAATACATCGCGCCCTCGCATTCCTGTCATGGTAGTCACATTGTGACCGGCGCCTGCTCTCAACAATTTCTTTCATGGTGGGGTGTATAAGGGATAACCTGGTTTTGAGCGTCCTTTTCATTAGCAGCTCTGCGGGTGGAACCCCTGTGAGCAAGTGTGGTCGGGATCTATTGTCCAACAGGAGGTGTGATAAGTGGCTTTGTAAGGAACCCCCTTGGATTCTGAGCATCCCCTGTTTGATTATGTGCACTGCTCATTCTGCCTAGCCGTTTGAGGCTGGCTTGAACGGTGCCGTTCTGACATGGTTAATACCATTTCCTGCCATGAAGTCCTGAAACTCAGTACTTCTAAAGCACGGGCCATTGTCGCTGACCAAGACGTCCGATAGACCATGGGCGGCGAACATTGCCCGTAGACTTTCGACCATGGCAGAGGATGTGCTTGAATTGAGAATGTCACACTCGATCCATTTGGAGTAGGCGTCTACTATAACCAAAAACATTTTTCCCATGAAAGGACCTGCGTAGTCCACATGGATGCGTGACCATGGCTTGGCGGGCCAGGACCAGGGGCTAAGGGGGGTTTCCCTGGGTGCATTGCCCAGCTGGGCACACGTGTTGCACCTGCGAACACAAAGTTCCAGGTCTGTATCTATCCCTGGCCACCAAACATGTGACCTGGCAATTGCCTTCATCATGACAATGCCCGGGTGCTCATTGTGGAGTTCTCGGATGAACACCTCGCTGCCCATCTGGGGCATGACTATTCGGTTTCCCCATAGTAGGCAATCGGCCTGAATCGAGAGTTCATCCTTGCACCTGTGAAATGGTTTAAATTCCTCAGGGCATGCCCCGTACGTGGCTGCCCAGTTCCCATTCAGGACACATTTCTTGACTAAAGACAGTAGCGGGTCTCTATTTGTCCAGACTTTCATCTGACGGGCTGTCACGGGTGAGCCTTCGCTTTCGAAAGCTTCAACAGCCATGACCATCTCAGCAGCATGCTCAGTTGCCCCCTCGGTGGTAGCTAGTGGGAGCTTGCTGAGTGCATCGGCACAGTTTTCAGTGCCCAGTCTGTGCCGAATTGTATAGTCATAGGCGGCTAATGTGAGTGCCTACCTCTGTATGCGGGCCGATGCATTTGCATTTATGGCCTTGTTGTCGGCCAAAAGGGACGATAGGGGTTTGTGATCTGTCTCCAGCTGAAATTTCCTGCCAAACAGGTACTGGTGCATTTTTTTTACTGCATATACACATGCAAGCGCTTCCTTTTCTACCATCCCGTAGCCCTTTTCTGCCTGGGACAGACTTCTGGAGGCATAAGCTACCGGCTGTAACTGACCCTTGGCATTGACATGCTGCAACACACACCCGACCCCATAGGACGACGCATCGCACGTTAAAACAAGTTTCTTACATGGGTCATAAAGCGTTAACAGATTGTTGGAGCATAACAAATTGCGTGCTTTTTCAAAAGCCCTTTCCTGGCTGTCTCCCCAGACCCATTCGCGACCTTTGCGTAGGAGCATGTGAAGCGGCTCTAACAGCGTGCTCAATTTGGGAAGAAAGTTACCAAAATAGTTCAGGAGCCCCAGGAACGCATGCAGCTCCATCGTGTTACGGGGTCTGGGTGCTCTCTGGATCGCTTTCGTTTTGGACGCAGTAGCTCTGATCCCGTCTGCTGCTACCCTCATCCTCAGGAATTCTACCTCTGGAACCAGGAAGATGCACTTCGCCTTTTTCAGTCGCAGACCTACCCGGTCCAGTCTGCGTAACACCTCCTCCAGGTTGTGGAGGTGTTCTTCAGTATTGCAACCCGTGATGAGGATGTCGTCTAGAAAAACCACCGTCCTTGGAATCGACTTGAGGAGGCTTTCCATATTTCGTTGGAAGATCGCGCCGGCCGAGCGAATCCCGAACAGACATCTGTTGTACTCAAACAACCCCTTGTGTGTCGTGATGGTGGTCAGCTTTTTCGACTCACTCGCCAGCTCCTGGGTCATGTAAGCTGAGGTCAGGTCCAATTTTGAAAAAAGTTTGCCACCGGATAGCATCACAAAGAGGTCCTCCGCTCTCGGTAGCGGGTCCTGGTCTTGGAGTGACACCCGATTAATGGTGGCCTTGTAATCACCACATATCCTGACCGACCCATCCGCCTTGAGCACCGGCACAATCGGGCTCGCCCAGTCACTGAATTCGACTGGCGAGATGATGCCTTCCCTCAGCAGGTGGTCCAATTCGCCTTCTATCTTTTCCTGCGTCACGTACGGCACCACTCTAGCCTTGTGGTGTACTGGCCTGGCATCCGGGTTTATGTGACTCACTACCTTGGTCCCCATGAAAATTCCAATGCCGGGTTGAAACAGTGAGTCAAATTTGTCCAGGACCTGTGAGCATGATATTCGCTCCACAGAAAAAATTGCATTGACATCGCCCCATTTCCAGCTCATGACAGCAAGCCAACTCCTCCCCAGCAGCGCGGGACCATCTCCCGGGACAATCCAGGGTGGCAACCTGTTCTCCGAATCTTTGTGGGTCACGACTACCGTGGCGCTGCCTAGCACGGAATGATCTCTTTTATATATGTCCATAGCTGTGCGTCAATCGGCAATAAATTTGGCCTCCTGGCCTTGGATGCCCACAACTTTTCGAACTGTTTGATACTCATCAGGGACTGGCTGGCCCCCGTGTCTAGCTCCATTGATACTGGGATGCCATTGAGGAGCACTTTCATCATTATCGGTGGCGTCCTGGTGTATGAACCGTATATGTGCTCCACATGAACTTGCTGAACTTCAGCTTCGAGCGATTTCCCCCAGTGTCCATTTGGCCTCGTAGGGCTTACATCGGGCCCATCCTCCTCGTACATCAACCTGGCTGCAGGCTTCCTGCACATACTTGCCAAGTGACTACTGATGTTGCAATTTCTGCAGGTATATTGCTGATACCTGCAAGCTCTGGCTGTGTTTGCCTCCACACCACCAACATGAGCCGTTGTTGGAAATAAAAGGTCCGTAACCAGTCGATCATCTTTGACTGTCTCTGTAACTGTCCTTAAATGCACCATTGACAGGTATTGATGGCCCCATTACTGGCCGCATTGTCCCTTGCGATGGAAGGAATCGCCGTTCGGCTAGCCATTGTCTCTGTTGAACACCCCCTTTAGGTTCGACTGCATGCTGGGACATGTCCGATTGCCCTTGTCTGCCGAAAGAACTGTGTGCTGCATTAACAATGTTGACTCCCTGGTCATTTGCCGCATTTGAACCAAGATTTTTGTCAAACATCATTCTGGTCTCTTCCTCCCCTGAGATAAATGTCTGGGCCATCAAAGCCACTGTTTCCAGGGTCAAGTTTTTGGTCTCAATCAGTATCTGAAAACCCCAGCGTGACCGATGCCCTCAATAAAAAAGTCTCGCAGTATCTCCGCTCTGGATGCATCTGGGAACTTACATAGGCTCGCCAGTCGCCGGAGGTCTGCCATGAAGTCTGGAACGCTTTGCCCTTCTCGCCGCCGGTGCGTATAAAACCGGTGTCTCGCCATGTGCATGTTGCTCGCCGGTTTAAAGTGTTCCCCGATTAACTTACTGAGCTCTTCAAAAGTCTTGTCCGCTGGCTTCTCTGGCACCAGAAGGTCCTTCATCAGGGAGTACGTCCTGGATCCACAAACCGTCAGGAGATGAGCCCTGCATTTGTCGGCCGAATCCTGACCCAGCCATTTCTTAGTGACGAAACTTTGCTGTAGTCTCTCAATAAAATCGTCCCAATCATCACCAACACAGTACCTCTCGTCTGTGCTGCTAGTGACCATGCTTGCGTGGTTTAAATCCCAGTTTCTCGTCACCAATAATATGTCCTTACTATACAGTAGAAATGCACACGAGGCCCATACTAGAGAGAAGGTCACTCTGTGACCAGTAACCTTTATTAGCCAGCACTGAAGTGATGAAGGTGGGTGGAGCTTCCCCTTTTATACCTGAAAGTCCAGGTTCGGAATGTCTCCCACAAGTTCACCACCTAGTGGTCAGTGTTCTCACAGTGTACAACTTAGGTCAGTTTATACATGGATTACAATGACAGTTGAATACATGACAAGCTTTACATATGATTTAAAAATGAGTATCCACGTAAAGTTCTTCAGTACCTTTACAACTGGGGGTCAGTCCTGTCCACTGTCCATTGGCTTGACACTGAAGCCTGTCTGACCCGTGCAGTACAAACCCTTCACTGCAGCTAAAGTCACACGCTGAGTTGTAACTGAAGTCTCCAATGGGATGGGAGCAGTTCACTGCCCCTCGTTCAAGCCGTGTCAGTGTCTGACACGTTACAGCTGAATACAAGATTGGAATTACAACATTTTTTTTTAACATGAAACATAGGGGCGGAAATTCACCCCCGCTGAAAAAAGGGTCGCAACTACTGTTTTTGGCCACTGCAACGGATGCTGCGGCCCACCTTGCGAAAATTAGCTCTTTATCATTTTTTTGAGAGCGGGGTGGAAGTTGGTCATAATAGGGGTGGAAGTGGGTACGGGACGGAGCCTCCGCCGCTGTCAGTCATCAGCGCCAGGCTGGTGACGTCATTGCGCTGGTGCATCAACACATCTCTCACCTTCAGTTAAAGGGGAGAGCCACTGCGAGCTCTGCAGCTTTTTAAGTTAGGTCCACTGTGCCACCAGGGAGGGTTTCGGCCGGGCCAGCGGCCTGGCACCCAAGAGAGGGTGCCAGGCTGCCTGTTGGCGGCCCGGCCGAACCTGGGGGCATAATTGTCGGGCTGACCTGGCAGTCGGCAGACAAAAAGGAATAAGATGGCGGCCACAGCAGTGTGCCCACCCCTTTAATGGAGGCCGCACCGCAATTTCAAATGCAGTTCAACAGAAAAAACCGTCGGGGGCACCGAGCGGCGGCCGGAAGATTTTCTGAGGTGAATTTAACTTCCGGGACGGGACATCGGCAGTGCGCACTTTGTTGTCGCACTTACAAGGGTTCGGCGCAGCAGTGGGACAGAAGTGGGGGGGGAGCGGGTCAGATATGGTTACCACCGGAAAAACCACTGGGGAGAATTTCGCGAGCGGCAGCTACTCGACGACAAATCGCCGGCCATTCGATATCACCGCGAGGCTGCCACTTTCCGGCAGTAACAGGCCTTATCAGGAGACTGAATTTCGGCCCCATAGTATATATGCATGCGTAATGTTATATAACTTATAGCACAGGGAATTGCTCCCCTCTTTCGGGCATTAGGGAACGGGTTTCCGCGCCGCTCATGCTGCCGCTCTGTCGGGCACGCACCAAACCCATACCGACTGGCGGCAACCCCCTTTCCGATCCCCACGGGAATTTGTCTCGCGGGAAATTGCCCCACCGGAGCGGATCAGCCGCCGGTCGGTGCCACTGACAGCTTTCCCCTGCGGGAAGCTCTGTGTGTCTGGGCGGCATGTCTGCCCTTAAAGGGGAAGGTTTTATTTTAATTTTATTTTAATTATTGCCCAACTCCAAGGTCAACCCGACAGTGGTGGCCCCCCGGGTTTGGTCAAACCGCCAATACGCAGCCCGGCACCCCCTTTTGGGTACCGGGCTGATGGCCCAGCCGAACCCCTCCCTGGTGACCCAGTGGGCCTAACTAAACCCCATGCAGAGTTTGCAGCGGCTCTCCCCTTTAACTGAAGTGGTGGGACATTATGACGCAACTGACGTCATCAACGACGCGCGGTCGTCATCAACGCTCCGCCCCACCTGCATTTCTGCCCGACTGATGACAGCAATACCGCTCCGACCGAATAAATAAACTAGGAGCTGAATGTCACTCGAGTCTTCACCGCATGGGTTGGGGCAGGGAAAAAATGACAAAACAATGAGTGCGGCACTTTTTTGTCCGGGGGAAATTTCGGCCCCATAGTATATGCATGCGTAATATTATATAACTTACAGCACAGCGGAGACAGAGACAGCTTTTATTGAAGAGTTTAAAACCAAATTTATAAATGAGCATTCATTTAGTTAGTGACAGTTTTATAAATGGAGGTTTATATGGTCCATTGCTACACATCGGAGTTCATCCAATTCCCTTAAAATAAAGCCTGCAGTGCTGCTAATGTCTAATGTTGAGTTGTAATTCCAGTCTCCAATGGGATGGAGCAGTTCATTGTCCTGCGTTCAAGTTGCTATTAATGTTTGACAGGTTACAGCTAATATACAAGATTTTAATCTCAATGAAAGAAATGTGAATGTTTGAAAGCTGCTCTGGTTTTCCATTGCTCAAACGGTTTAGAGGAGTGCAGACAGGTTTATGGGAGTTGTTGTTTGATTACACCATTTTAATATTTGATGGTTCATTTAAAGTTCCCCAGTCCCTTTACAGCTGGGGGTCAGTGCTGTCCACTGTCCATTAGCTCGACACTGAAGACTGTCTGACCCACTTAGTACAAATCCTTCAGCACAGCTAAAGTCACACAATGATCTGTAACTGAAGTCTCCAATGGGATGGGAGCAGTTATAGGTTCCTCTGGCTGGACTCCTCAGCACATCACACTTCATGGCTGGAATATTAATGACACTATTTACGCTGGTTCTATTTACACATAAACGACAAAGGCGAATAGTCAATTGGAAACTAGGATGTTGCCTGATTTTCCTGGATTGCCCCAACTCACAAAATGATGTCATATGGTGGAAGTGGCGGAATTTATCTCATCTTGTGATTGGCAGCCATGTGTCTGACGTCATGGAATTCTGCTTCTCTTTATAAATTGTTCTCTAAAATTCAGAACTCTGGTGAAGAACATCCCATTCGTAATTAGTCTGTTCCTCAGCAATGTTACTGAATTCCATGAAGAACAAAACCTGATGGTTTAGTGAGTAAAGAGCCATACTAAGCCATACAGACTTGGAAGTCCCAGGTCTGATCCTCAGTCTGCACTGAGTTAACTGATCTAATCTGTGGTGGCAGAAGATTTGCTACTCTTGACTGCAATGTCCTGGGCTAGGAAGAGTTAAAAATCAGGCCCTACAGGAAAATATGTGGGCTCATGATAGATGAAGACGCATTTGGGCTCATGTGATGTTCTCTATAGTCAAATAGGCTGGAGTCACCACCTAGGTTCACAGACTAAGAATGGCAACTTGTATCAGAGTGCTGACAGTGTGCATGCTGCAGTGAGTGTTAGTGTCTCAGGAGAGGAGAAGAGAAATTTGGAACAATAAAAAAGGAAAGGCTTTCCTGTTTGTAGAACCCTATCACATCTCTCAGAAACATCTTCACATAAGTTAAGTTAACTTTGAAGTGCGATGACTAATTTATGTAGGCAAATTGGTAGTCATTTTGCACACAGGAGGATCCATGACATCAGGCGAACTTCCTATTCTTCCTTGAATACATGGGATTCATCTGAAGTGGAACAGCTAGACGGGACCTTTGTTTAACATTTAATCCAAATCTTTAACAATGCAACACTCCTTTACAACTGCCCTGCAGAGGCAACTCAAACTTTTGGGGCACGAATGTCTTGTGGAGGGGAAGGGCACAAAGCAGGCATATTGCCGGCAGGAGGGGGACATGATTTTGGAGTGGAACCCTGGTTGGCTGGGTTTCCACCCCATGTAAATACGTTTAGAAATCCTGATCATTTGGGCGGGGGGCGGGTCTGGGGTGGGGAGGCTGGGGAGGCAGATGAGCCTTCTGTCCAACTGCCCACACCCATGTCTACAGCCAGTTTTGGAGTCATGTGAGGGGAGTTCCCGGGCCACCCTGGAAATTCTGGCCAGTATGCCCGACTAATCCAGTAATGAAAGGCTCAACAGGCATAGTAACTTTTACTGAAAGGTTCTTCACATGTGACAATTATGTGTTCATTTGATGCAGTACAATACCTGTACACATGGGTACCTGTGCAGTCTTTCTGTATGTCATGTATAAATGCTTGGGGTCACTAGACACCAGGGGGCGCCACTGTTGGAGGTCATCGGGCTGTACGCGTGTGTGTGGGCCCTGGTCTATAAGTGCTGGTACCATGTCTTGAAGTCACTTTGGGCGTGAATAAAGTGAACCAGGATTGCACCGGAGTGAGTTTACAGTAACAAGTCTTTTGAGTCATTATATACAGAACATTTGGCGATGAGGTTACTTAACAACCTTCTCATGCACAATGGGCACTATTGGAATTCTGGAGAGATTCGTGGATGGTGAGGATTGGGCAGATTTTATCGACCGCCTGGATCAGTATTTTGTGACCAACAACATGGCGGGAGACAATGACGCAGTTAGGCGCCGGGCGGTTTTACTCACTGTTTGTGGTTCAAGAATATATGGTCTCATGAAGAATCTGCTCTCGCCTACACTTCCAATGGACAAAGAACACAAGGATTTATGTGCTTTGATATGTGACCATCTCAAGCCAAATGAAGGGATCATCATATCACGCTATCGCTTCTACACACATGTTCGTGCTGAGGGCCAGGATGTGTCGGGATTCATTGCCGATCTGCAATGTCTTGCTGAGCTGTGTAAGTTCAGGACCGTGTTGGAAGACATGCTGCGAGATTTCTTCGTGATAGACATCAACCATGATGTGATTCTCCGGAAGTTATTGGCTGCAGAGACGCTGGATTTGAGCAAGGCCATCGCACTGCCCAGGCATGCATGACGACTGATGATAATTTGAGGCAGATATCATCGAAAAGTCAGAGCTCCAAGACAAGTACTGTGAACAAGATTGTGTCGTTGTCTGGCAGAGCTGCTTATGGCAGGGCCTACTCGACTGCTTACGTGAAACCTGTAGCTGCTCAAAGTCCGCCAACTGGTACGAATCCTGTTTCACCCTGTTGGCGTTGTGGGGCAATCATCAGCCTCATCAGTGTCAGTTTAGGCAGTACATCGATAATGGCTGTTCCAAAGTGGGGTATCTTCAGAGAATGTGCCCACAACTGAGAAAGCGTGCTGCCGCTCATCACATTGGTGATGATGACAGTCGAGTGTTGGCCCGGATACACAACCCGAGGAGGAAGTGTATAGTCTGTATTCGTTCTTGGGAAAGAGCCAGCCAATAATGGTTAATGTGAAACTGAACGGTGTGCCAGTATCGATGGAGCTGGACACGGTGCGAGTCAGTCGATAATGAGCCAAAGGACATTCGACAAGCTGTGGGACACTGAGGTGGTGAAGCCTAAGCTGAGTCCAGTCAATGCCAAGTTGCGTACTTACACTAAGGAACTCATACCGGTGATTGGCAGTGCAGTTGTCAAGGTGTCATATGATGGTGTGGTTCATGATCCACCGTTATGGATCGTCCCAGGTAATGGTCCAACACTGTGCGGCAGGAATTGGCTCGAGAAAATCAAGTGGAATTATAACAATATTAAAGTGTCGTGTGCTCAAGTGTTGAAGAAGTTTCCTTCTTTGTTCGAACCGGGCATTCGAAATGTTACGGGAGCCAAGGTGCAGATTCAACTGGATGCTGATGCAAAGCCTGTCTATCATAAAGCTCGGTCTGTTCCCTATATGATAAGGAAGAAGGTTGAAATTGAGCTTGACAGACTCCAACATGAAGGGGTCATATCACCGGTTGAGTTTAACGAGTGGGCCAGTCCTATTGTTCCCGTGTTGAAGAGTGATGGCACTGTCAAGATTTGTGGAAACTACAAGGTTACGATTAACCGATTTTTGAAACAGGATCAGTATCCGTTACCTAGAGCTGATGACCTGTTCGCCATGCTAGCTGGTGGAAAGTCATTCACTAAGCTGGATCTGACGTCGGCCTATATGACACAGGAGCTTGTCGACACTTCGAAGAAACTTACCTGCATCAACTCCCACAAAGGACTGTTTGTCTACAACAGGTGTCCTTTTGGAATTCGTTCGGCTGCAGCCATATTTCAGAGGAATATGGAAAGTCTACTAAAATCTGTTCCTAGAACTGTCATGTTTCAAGATGACATTCTGGTCACAGGTCGCGACACTGCTGGACATCTGAACAACCTTGAGGAAGTTCTACATCGACTGGACAAAGTGGGACTCAGGCTGAAATGTTCAAAGTGTGTCTTCATGGCACCTGAAGTTGAATTCCTGGGAAGGAAGATTGCTGCTGATGTCATCAGGCCTATGGATTCGAAAACCAAGGCCATCAAAAATGTACCCAGGCCTCAGAATGTGATGGAGCTGCATTCATTCCTTGGGCTACTCAACTACTTCGGTAATTTTTTACCCAGATAGAGCACTTTACTAGAGCCACTGCACATGCTGCTCAGAAAAGGTGACAACTGGGTCTGAGGTGTATCTCAAGATAGAGCTTTTGAAAAAGCTAAGAATCTGCTCTGTTAAAACAAGCTGCTGGTTCACTATGATCCATGTAAACATCTTGTATTGGCCTGTGATGCTTCATCATATGGGGTTGGCTGTGTACTCCAACAAGCAAATGAGTCAAGTAAACTACAACCTGTTGTATATGCTTCGAGAAGTTTGTCAAAAGTGGAAAGAGTTAACAGTATGGTAGAAAAAGAAGCTTTGGCCTGTGTGTATGTGGTAAAAAAATGCATCAGTACCTGTTTGGTCTTCGATTTGAATTTGAAATGGATCACAAGCCACTCATTTCATTGTTTTCGGAAAACAAAGGTATTAATACCAATGCATCGTCCCGCATTCAGAGATGGGCGTTGATGCTGTCTGCCTATGATTATGTTGTTCGTCACAGACCGGGCACTGAGAACTGTGCAGATGCACTGAGTTGTCTGCCTTTGCCCACACCAGATATGGAGACGCCTCAACCTGCAGATCTACTGTTAGTAATGGAGGCTTTTGAGAGTGAAGGTACCCCTGTCGCTGCTCAACAAGTTAGGATCTGGACCAGCCATGACCCTATTTTATCGGTTGTAAAACGTTGTGTCATCAGTGGTGATTGGTCTGCAATACCCATGGAGATGTGTGATGAGACCGAACCTTACAACCGTCGCAAAAATGAACTGTCCATTCAGTCAGATTGTCTACTGTGGGGCAATCGTGTTATGCCCAAGAAAGGCAGAGAAAAATTTATACGTGAACTACATAGCACTCATCCTGGCATTGCATGATGAAAGCCATTGCCAGGACTCATGTTTGGTGGCCTGGAATTGACTCTGATTTGGAATCATGTGTACATCAGTGCAATACTTGCATGCAGCTAAGTAAAGTACCAGTGGAATCTCCGCTGAGTCTTTGGTCGTGGCCATTTAAACCATGGTCAAAGATCCACATCGATTTTGCGGGCCCTTTCCTGGGAAAGATGTTTTTTGTTGTGGTGGATGCATATTCAAAGTGGATAGAGTTTATTATTATGTCATTCAGTACGTCCACAGATACCATTGAGAGTCTTCGTGTCATGTTTGCTACTCACGGTTTGCCTGACATTGTTGTGAGTGACAATGGACCTTGCTTCACATGTCAGGAGTTTCAAGAGTTCATGAAACTCAATGGTATTAAACATGTGAGGTCAGTCCCATTCAAACCTGCTTCTAATGGTCAAGCAGAGCGTGCTGTTCAAACGATCAAGCAGAGCATGAAATGTGTAACTCAGGGTTCACTGCAGACTCATTTGTCACGCATATTGCTTATTTACAGGACAAGACCTCAAATGCTTACCGGGGTCTCCCCTGCTGAACTACTGATGAAGAGAAGTCTCACGACCAAACTCCCTCTTGTTCATCCCGATTTGAATGATCGTGTTGAAAACAGACGTCAAAGTCAGCAATTGTATCACGATCGTGCTGCTGTGTCACGTGATAGTTCTGTCAATGATCCGATTTATGTATTGAACTATGGTCAAAGTCCAAAGTGGATTGCCGGTACTGTCACAGCCAAGGAGGATAACAGAGTGTTTATTGTCATGCTCATGAATGGGCAAACTTACAGGAAACATGCTGATCAAGTGAAACTATGGCACACGGATGAACTGGAACCGCTTGAGGAAGATGCTGTCAGCGACCAACCAACCAATGGTCATTCATCAGAGGACTTTGCTCTCATTACCGAACCTGGACTTTCAGTCCCTGACATGGTCATTACCACACCCATCAGATTGGCTACTCAGCCTCCAGTCATAACTGACTCAGAACGCTCGCCCAGAACTGGAGTTGAACTGAAACGATCAACTAGTGAGCGGAAGCCACAGACTGTCTTAATTTGTAAAGAGACAGATACTAAGATCTTGAAGGGGGATGTTGTTATGAATTGATGCTTGGGGTCACTAGACACCAGGGGGGCGCCACTGTTGTAGGTCATCGGGCTGTGCGCGCGTGTGTGCGGGCCCTGGTATGTAAGTGCTGGTACCATTTCTTGTAATCACTTTGGGAGCGAATAAAGTGGACCAGGTTTACACCTGAGTGAGTTTACAGTAACAAGTCTTTTGAGTCATTATATACATAACACTATACAGTTTACATTTGAAAGAAAAATGATTCACCTATCCACCTATTTCGTGGATAACACATTTCTAGAGGTAGCCACCCCACAGCTTAAGAGTGTGCAGGCAGAGAGGAAGTGGGTGACCGCCAGACAGAAGAGGAGGACCAGGCAGGTATTACAGGAGTCCCCTGAGTGCATCTCACTCTCCAACCAGTATTCTATTCTGAGTACTGGTGGGGGCAATGGTTCCCCTGGGGAGTACAGCCAGGGCCAAGTCCATGGCACCACGGGTGGCTCAGCTGCACAGGGCGGGGAGGAAGAAGAGTGGAAGAGCAATAGTGGTAGGGGATTTGATAGTTAGGGGAACAGACAGGCATTTCTGCAGCCGCAGACGTGACTCCAGGATAGTATGTTGCCTCCCTGGTGCCAGGGTCAAGGATATCACGGAGTGTTTGCAGGGCATTCTGGGGGGTGGGGAGGGGGCAGGGGGAAGGGTGAACAGCCAGAGGTTGTGGTCCATATCGGTACCAATGACAGGTAGAAAGAGGGATGAGGTCCTACAGGCAGATTTTAGGGAGCTAGGAGAGAGATTAAAAAGCAGGACGTCAAAGGTAATAATCTCCGGATAATTCCCAGTATCACGTGCTATTGAGTACAGAAATAGAAGGACAGGACAGATGAATGTAGGGCTGGAAGGATGGTGCAGGAGGGCGGACTTTAGATTCTTGAGGCATTGGGACTGTTTCTGGGGGAGGTGGGACCTGTATAAGCTGGACGGGTTGCACCTCAACAGAGCCGGGACCAATATCCTCATGGAGGGGGGAGCGAGGTTGCTAGAGCTGTTGGGGAGGGTTTAAACTAGCTTAGCAGGGGGATGGGAACCTGAGAATAGATTCAGTAGGGAGAGAAGTAAAGCTGGAATTGGAAAACAAAAAAATAGAAAGCGAATTTGGAAGACAGAGGAAACAAGGGCTAGAAAGTAGACAACAAGGGAGTTTGGCAGTGCTAAATGGTATATACTTCAATGCAAGGAGTATAGGGAATAAGGCAGATGATCTGAGAGCACAGATAGACATTTGGGAGTATGATATTAAAATTATTACTGAGACATGGCTGAAAGAAGGGCAGGTATGGCAGCTCAACATTTCTGGTTACAGGGTTTTCAGACGGGATAGAGAGGGGAGTCAAAAAGGAGGGGGTGTTATGGTATTGCTTAAAGAAACAATTACAGATGTGAAGAGGGATGATATGTTGGAGGGATCATCAAATGAGGCCATATGGGTCGAATTGAAGAACAAAATAGGAGCGATCATACCACGGGGAGTGCGCTATAGACCCCCAATCAGTCAGAGGGAGATAGAAGAGAAAATATGTCGGCAAATTTCCAGAAGTGCAAAAACTATAGGGCAGTAATAGTAGGGGATTTCAACGACTCTAATATTAACTGGGATAAAATTAATGTGAAAGGTATAGAGGGTGCGGAATTCCTAAAATGCATTCAGGAGAACTTTTTTGGCCAGTATGTAGCAAGCCCAACAAGGGAGGGGGCAGTTCTGGACTTAGTTCAAGGGAATGAAGCTGGGCAGGTGGAAGGGGTATCAGTGGAAGAGCATTTTGGTGCTAGTGATCATAATTTAGTTAGATTTAGGGTAGTTATGGAAAAGAACAACGATAGACCAGGAATAAAAGTTTTCAATTGGAGATAAGCCAATTTTGATAAGCCTAGAGGTGATTTAGCCATAGTGGGCTGGAAACAGCTACTTGAAGATAAATCAGTGTCAGAGCAGTGGCAGGCATTCAAGGAGGAGATCTGAAGGGTTCAGAGCAAGTATGTTCCCTAAAGAAAAAGGGCTGGACTAACAAATCTAGTGCCCCTTGGATGTCAAGGGACATACAGGTTAGGATAAAGAAAAAAAGGGAGGGTTATGACAGATACCGAGGGCTAAATACTGCAGAAACTCGAAAGTCCAGGGGTGAAATTTTAAAAAAAATTAGGAAAGCAAAGAGAGAGCATGAAAAAATTTTGCCAAGTAAAATCAAGGAAAAAGATGTTTTATAATACATTAAGAGCAAGAGGATAAATAAAGAAAGAATATAGCCTATTAGAGACCACAATGTTATCTGTGTGTGGAGGCGGAACACGTGGGTATGGTTCTAAATGAATACTTTGCGTCTGTTTTCACCATTGAGAGGGGTGATGCAGACATTGCAATCAGGGAGGAGGAGTGTGAAATATTAGATGAAATAAATAGTGAGAGAGGAAGTATTAAGCTGTTTAGGAGCTTTGAAAGTGGATAAATCCACTTAAAGGTATCCCATGCTGTTAAGAGAAGCAAAAGAGAAAATAGCAGAGGCTCTGACCATCATTTTCCAATCCTCTCTGGCTACAGGTGTGGTGCTGGAGGACTGGAGGACTGCTAACGTGGTACCTTTGTTTAAAAAGGGAGAAAGGTATAGGCCAATTCGCCTAACTTCGGTGGTGGGAACATTATTGGAAAAAATTCTGAGAGACAGGATAAATCTTTGTTTAGAAAGATATGGATTAATCAAGGACAGTCAGCATAGATTTGTTAAAGGAAGGTCATGTCTGACTAACTGATTGAATTTTTTGAGGAGGTATCACGGAGGCTCGATGTGGGTAGTGCATTTGATGTAGTGTCTATGGATTTTAGCAAGGCTTTTGATAAGGTCCCACGTGGCAGACTGGTCATGAAAGTAAAAGCCCATAGAATCCAGGGCAAAGTGGCAAGTTGGATCCTAAATTGGCTCAGAAGTAGTAAGCAAAGGGTAATGGTTGATGGGTGTTTTTGTGACTAGAAGGCTGTTTCCAGTGGGGTTCTGCAGGGTTTACTACTAGGTCTCTTGCATTTTGTGGTATATATCAATGATTTAGACTTGAATGTAGACATAAACTGGTAGGACATTGAGAAGTGTAGAAGGACAAAGGGACCTTGGAGTGCATGACCACAGATCCCTGAAGGAAGTTAAGAAGGCATACTGAATATTTGCCTTTATTAGCCGAGGGATAGAATAAAAGAGCAGGGAGGTTATGCTTGAACTGTATAAAACACGAGCTAGGATGCAGCGAGAGTACTGCGTACAGTTCTGGTCACCACATTACAGAAAATATGTGATTGCAGGAGAGAGGGTCCAGAGGAGATTTACAAGGATATTGCCTGGACCGGAGAATTTTAGCTATGAGGAAAGTTTGGATGGACTGGGTTTGTTTTCTTTGGAACAGAGGAGACTGAGGGAAGACCTTATTGAGGTGTGTAAAATTATGAGGGACCTAGATAGAGTGGATAGGACGAACCTATTTCCCTTAGCAGAGGGGTCAACAACCAGGGGGCATAGTTTTAAAGTAATTGGTAGAAGGTTTAGAGGGGTTTTGAGGGGAAATGTCTTCACCCAGAGGGTGGTGGGGGTCTGGAACTCACTGCCTAAAAGGATGGGAGAGGCAGAAACCCTAACATTAGATAACATTAATTAAGTCAGTGCAAATGAGATAGATTTCTTTCAGAAAAATAATATTTTGGGATATAGCATATGAGTAATTTGAGGCATGACTTGGCCTGTATTTTGCTGTGAGCGGCGAAGGAACAGCTTTCGCCGTTCACCTCGCATAAAGTTTCCCAGAGAATTTTTGCGGGCATGTCAGTGGAGACTTCTAGTCATCCAGCATATATTTGGATTCAGCGCCCTCTAAAGCAAATCTGTGACATCTGCAACCAGCATTGAGGCTCTTCAAGCAATCAGATTGAAGAATCCTCACTAAGACATGCAGCCTGCAAAGCAGGAAGTTAAAAACAGAAAATATAAATTACATTTAAATCATTGTACAGGAAGCAAAATATAACTTTGAACTTACACATGAGATTAAAGGAAAGACAGAAAAGAGAAAAATAGTAAAACTATTAAAAAGATTTATTTAATTTTTTTTAAATATGCAGCATTAATTTTCTTTTGAGGGAAAGAAACTCCACACTTGTAAAATAAAATTTTCAGGGCCAGAGAGGTTGTTCAGCAGTAATTATCAGTTACTACACGATTAAAAACTCACTTAGTCCTGATTGTACAAGGCCTAAATTTTTCATCTGTGTTTAGAGTGAGAATAGTGGGTAATTAGCCTAAGTTTAAGCCATCACAGTAGTCGCTGTGCGGATTCCATCGGCAATGAAGGCAATAGCGCACTCTGTGGAGGAACAGACTATCACTGACAGCAACTTCCGGAATTCTGCATTTAACTGCACATGTGCGGACACCAGAAGTTGCTGTCAGATTTACCTAGTAATAACGGCAAGCGCTAACAACTCCAATATTCTTTTATCATGCAAATGCCAGGATGGTAGAATGCGAACTAAATGGATCTTGGTCTTTCTTCATCTAAAAATTCTACATTCTTACTATATTCCAGTCTATAATCCTCAGCAATGTTTCATGGATGTAACAACTACAGCAGTTTGGATTTACCCCTTAAGCTAGGCAGTAATCTCTAGTAACTGAGGCATAACATTACAGGACCAATGGCAAATGTGCAACAAAAATCACTGCTTCTAAATATATCGATACATGAGGAATAACATTTCATATTTTTATATGTGTTAGCAATAATTTAGAACCAAATCTGTCACATAAATTTTGCTTCTATTTCTTCTAAATTTGAGTGCCATTTCTACACATGTACGGCTTATAGTTGAACAATAGTAACTGTTTATACCCAATTTATTCTACAGCGCTGCCGCCGATGGCAGCATGAATTTCCATGGCAGGACTACAAACTAATGAGGCCCACCTAAAGAGGTAGCTTCCCAATTGCATTATAAACAGTGTCATCTCCGGCACCGGCAACCATCTTTTCTGGCAATCAGTGGCTGAGTGGCTCAGCCTGACAAGAGAGCTCAATAATGCAGGTATGTTTGACCAGATAATTACCGCACAAACCATGACTTATAAACAACAGCTCAAGTTCCAGTGCTATGAAATTTGCAATGTAAATTGGACTTATTCTACAGCACCAATATCCTTGAGCAATTCTGCAATCGCGAAGCAGATCTGGAACATAAATAGGTCATAACGTTGCAGGGTACCTTCACAGGAGGGTATTTGTGTTGTCCAATTTCCAGAAGCTCCACATTGAACCCTGTCTGATCCATTTAATATAAACCCTTCTTCACAGTTGAAGTCACATGTTGCGTTGTAACTGAAGGGTCCAAAGGGATGGGAGCAGTTTATAGTCCCTTGCTCAGGATTCTCCAGTATTGTGCATTTTGCAGCTGAAACAATAATTTAGCGATTTTGATACACATTCAAACAACTCGGTTTTAACCTTATAAGTTTTGCTTTCTATCCTAAAACACTTTAGGTTACCACCAACATCTATGAAATAAGGATTGACCCCCAACCCGAGGTGTTCTAAATGCATTGAGTTGCTATTGTCAGCCGTATGTAGTCGGCAGCTTTCACCTTCTTACTCCTTCCTCCCCAGTGCCCCAGAAACAGGACAAAATGCGGTAAATTTAAACTTTCAGTAATGGTGCTAAATGAGCAATATCTGATTAGTTGCCTGTTGTCCAATTTTACTTTTCAGAGACTTATTAAGACATACTAATGGAGAGGAAAATCTGGTGGGGTGTTTAATGGGCAGTCAATCCAACACCTCCCATTTCTACCATTGCTGAAAGTTACAATTACTCCCCAATGTTGCAAAAACACGCTTTGTTATTCAGATAAATGCCTAAACTGAGAATGCAGTCTCCAACGGTTGAGACATCGAACTGAAAAGGAGGAGTGGACACAAGTCTCTAAGTTAATAGGCACGAGAGAGGACATAGAAACATAGAAACATAGAAAACAGGTGCAGGAGTAGGCCATTCGGCCCTTCGAGACTGCACCGCTATTCAATGAGTTCATGGCTGAACATGAAACTTCAGTACCTCATTCCTGCTTTCTCGCCGTACCCCTTGATCCCCCTAGTAGTAAGGACTACATCTAACTCCTTTTTGAATATATTTAGTGAATTGGCGTCAACAACTTTCTGTGGTAGAGAATTCCACAGGTTCACCACTCTCTGGGTGAAGAAGTTTCTCCTCATCTCAGTCCTAAATGGCTTACCCCTTATCCTTAGACTGTGACCCCTGGTTCTGGAACATTGGGAACATTCTTTCTGCATCTAACCTGTCTAAACCTGTCAGAATTTTAAACGTTTCTATGAGATCCTCTCTCATTCTTCTGACCTCCAGTGAATGCAAGCCCAGTTGATCCAATCTTTCTTGATATGTCAGTCCCACCATCCCGGGAATCAGTCTGGTGAACCTTCGCTGCACTCCCTCAATAGCAAGAATGTCCTTCCTCAAGTTAGGAGACCAAAACTGTACACAATACTCGAGGTGTGGCCTCACCAAGGCCCTGTACAACTGTAGTAACACCTCCCTGCCCCTGTACTCAAATCCCCTTGCTATGAAGGCCAACAAGCCATTTGCTTTCTTAACCGCCTGCTGCACCTGCATGCCAACCTTCAATGTCTGATGCACCATGACACCCAGGTCTCGTTGCACCTCCCCTTTTCCTAATCTGTCACCATTCAGATAATATTCTGTCTCTCTGCTTTTACCACCAAAGTGGATAACCTCACATTTATCCACATTATACTTCATCTGCCATGCATTTGCCCACTCACCTAACCTATCCAAGTCACTCTGCAGCCTCATAGCATCCTCCTCGCAGCTCACACTGCCACCCAACTTAATGTCATCCGCAAATTTGGAGATACTACATTTAATCCCCTCGTCTAAATCATTAATGTACAATGTAAACAGCTGGGGCCCCAGCACAGAACCTTGCGGTACCCCACTAGTCACTGCCTGCCATTCTGAAAAGTACCCATTTACTCCTACTCTTTGCTTCCTGTCTGCCAACCAGTTCTCAATCCACATCAGCATACTACCCCCAATCCCATGTGCTTTAACTTTGCACATTAATCTCTTGTGTGGGACCTTGTCGAAAGCCTTCTGAAAGTCCAAATACACCACATCAACTGGTTCTCCCTTGTCCACTCTACTGGAAACATCCTCAAAAAATTCCAGAAGATTTGTCAAGCATGATTTCCCTTTCACAAATCCATGCTGACTTGGACCTATCATGTCACCTCTTTCCAAATGCGCTGCTATGATATCCTTAATAATTGATTCCATCATTTTACCCACTACCGATGTCAGGCTGACCGGTCTATAATTCCCTGTTTTCTCTCTCCCTTCTTTTTTAAAAAGTGGGGTTACATTGGCTACCCTCCACTCCATAGGAACTGATCCAGAGTCAATGGAATGTTGGAAAATGACTGTCAATGCATCCGCTATTTCCAAGGCCACCTCCTTAAGTACTCTGGGATGCAGACCATCAGGCCCTGTGAATTTATCGGCATTAAATCTCATCAATTTCCCCAACACAATTTCCCGACTAATAAGGATTTCCCTCAGTTCCTCCTTCTTACGAGACCCTCTGACCCCTTTTACATCCGGAAGTTTGTTTGTGTCCTCCTTAGTGAATACCGCACCAAAGTACTTGTTCAATTGGTCTGCCATTTCTTTGTTCCCCGTTATGACTTATCCTGATTCTGACTGCAGGGGACCTACGTTTGCCTTTACTAACCTTTTTCTATTTACATATCTATAGAAGCTTTTGCAGTCCATTTTAATGTTCCCTGCAAGCTTCCTCTCGTACTCTATTTTCCCTGCCCTAATCAAACCCTTTGTCCTCCTCTGCTGAGTTCTAAATTTCTCCCAGTCCCCGGGTTCGCTGCTATTTCTGGCCAATTTGTATGCCACTTCCTTGGGCTTAATACTATCCCTGATTTCCCTTGATAGCCACGGTTGAGCCACCTTCACTTTTTTATTTTTACGCCAGACAGGGATGTACAATTGTTGTAGTTCATTTATGCGGGGTCTCTAAATGTCTGCCATTGCCCATCCACTGTCAACCCCTTAAATATCATTCACCAATCTATCCTAGCCAATTCACGTCTCATACCTTCAAAGTTACCCTTCTTTAAGTTCTGGACCATGGTCTCTGAATTAACTGTTTCATTCTCCATCCTAATGTAGAATTCCACCATATTATGGTCACTCTTCCCCAAGGGGCCTCGCACAATGAGATTGCTAATTAATCCTCTCTCATTACACAACACCCGGTCTAAGATGGCCTCCCCCCTAGTTGGTGCCTCGACATATTGGTCTAGAAAACCATCCCTTATGCACTCCAGGAAATCCTCCTCCATCGTATTGTTTCCAGTTTGGTTAGCCCAATCTATATGCATATTAAAGTCACCCATGATAACTGCTGCACCTTTATTGCATGCACGCCTAATTTCCTGTTTGATGCCCTCCCCAACATCACTACTACTGTTTGGAGGTCTGTACACAACTCCCACTAGCGCTTTCTGCCCCTTGGTATTCCGTAGCTCCACCCATACCGATTCCACATCATCCAAGCTAATGTCCCTCCTTACTATTGCATTAATTTTCTCTTTAACCAGCAACGCCACCCCGCCTCCTTTTCCTTTCTGTCTATCCTTCCTAAATGTTGAATGCCCTTGGATGTTGAGGATCTGCGGGTGAGCGAATGGAGCAGCCGGAGATAAAGCAGCCCGCGAACTCAGAGGGAGCGTGAGCGTCAGGGAGCGAGGTGAAAAAACCTAAAGTGACGTCAGCACAAGGGAAGGAGCTGATTGGTGAGTAGCTGATAATTGCTTTTTTTAAGCCTTGAGTTTATTTCTGTTAAGTTAGTTAATAGTCTATTAAATAGAGGCAAGGCAGGGCACCTCAGTCCCGTGGAATGCACATCTTGTGCCATGTGGAAACTCCAGGACGCTTCCTGTGTCCTGGACAATCACGCAAGCAGGAAGTGTTGTCAGTTAGAGAGGCTCAAGCTCCAGGAAAACCAGCACAGATTTGTTAACGGCAAATCGTGTTTAACTAATGAGTTTTTTGATGAGGTGACAGAGGGGTTGATGAGGGCAATGCGGTCTATAAAACACTGGTCCAACCTCAACTGGAGTATTGTGTCCAATCCTGGGCCCCACAATTTAGGAAGGATGTGAAGGTCTTAGAGAGGGTGCAGAAACGATTTACAAGAATGGTTCCAGGAATGAGGGACTTCAGTTACGTGGATAGAATGGAGAAGCTAGAATTGTTCTCCTTAAAACAGAGAATGTTGAGAGGAGATTTGATAGAGGTGTTCAAAAGCATGATGGGTCTAGACAGAGTAGATAGAGAGAAACTGTTTCCATTGGCGGATGGGTCGAGAACCAGAAATCACAGATTTAAGGTTCGCAGATTAGCAGAAGAACCAAAGGCAGCATGAGGAAAAGCTTTTTTACACAATGAGTGGTTAGGATCTGGAATGTTTTGCCTGAGAGGGTGGTGGAGGCAGATTCATTTGTAGTTTTCAAAATGGAATTTGCTAAGTATCTGAAGGAAAAAGATTTGTAGGGCTACGGGGAAAGGGCGGGGGAGTGCCGCTTGCTGAAGTGCTCTTGCAGAGAGCTGACATGGGCTCAATGGGCCAAATGGCTTCCTTCTGTGCTGTAATCATTCTATGATTCTACAAAGACTATGTGAGGATTGGAACTTTCAATCTTAGCTGATTCTACATTTGGGGAGGGTGCTATTACAGCTAGCCAGGTGAGGCTCATCTCCATTTTCAAAGGTCTGGAAGTCCCATTATATAACCCGCATTTGATTGGAATTTAACTGGTGGATATATGCTCATATCATTGTGAGGAATTATACTGGAATCTTCCTCAAATAATAGTTAAACATCTCCTACATAAAGTAACATTGCAGATTATATTCAATTGCCTGTCATTTAATGATGGATCTTATCAGCAGTGTAAATTTGTAATCTATAAGGAACTTTTTATTTGTGTGGAAAAAAAACTTTCTCAAAAAATTAGTTTGTTCCCCAAATAAGAGCAGATCTGCATTGCTTGTGCCATTTGCCATTATTTGATGGTATTATTTTGCTGGTGTCATAGAGCCTACTGATATACTCCGAATAGGAAATGTCTTAGCATGGATCGAGAATTGGCTGGCTAACAGAAAGCAGAGAGTCGGGATAAATGGGTCCTTTTCGGGTTGGAAATCGGTGTTTAGTGGTGTGCCACAGGGATCGGTGCTGGGACCACAACTGTTTACAATATACATAGATGACCTGGAAGAGGGGACAGAGTGTAGTGGAACAAAATTTGCAAATGACACAAAGATTAGTGGGAAAGCGGGTTGTGTAGAGGACACTGAGAGGCTGCAAAGAGATTGAGATAGGTTAAGCGAATGGGCTAAGGTTTGGCAGATGGAATACAATGTCAGAAAATGTGAGGTCATCCACCTTGGAAAAAAAAACAGTAAAAGGGAATATTATTTGAATGGGGAGAAATTACAACATGCTGCGGTGCAGAGGGACCTGGGAGTCCTTGTGCATGAATCCCAAAAAGTTAGTTTGCAGGTGCAGCAGGTAATCAGGAAGGCGAATGGAATGTTGGCCTTCATTGCGAGAGGGATGGAGTACAAAAGCAGGGAGGTCCTGCTGCAACTGGATAGGGTATTAGCGAGGCCGCACGTGGAGTACGGCGTGCAATTTAGGTCACCTTACTTAAGGAAGGATATACTAGCTTTGGAGGGGGTACAGAGACGATTCACTCGGCTGATTCCGGAGATGAGGGGGTTACCTTATGATGATAGATTGAGCAGACTGGGTCTTTACTCATTGGAGTTCAGAAGGATGAGGGGTGATCTTATAGAAACATTTAAAATAATGAAAGGGATAGACAAGATCGAGTCAGAGAGGTTGTTTCCACTGGTCGGGGAGACTCGAACTAGGGGGCACAGCCTCAAAATACGGGGGAGCCAATTTAAAACCGAGTTGAGAAGGAATAAGCTATGGGTTGTAATTTGCCCGCACTGTTGACATGTTGCAAAACTCACCCGACCCCATACGCTGACGCATCGCATGTGAGAACTAGCTTTTTACCTGGGTCAAAGAAAGTCAAAACACTTTTGGAACACAGAAGGTTGCGTGCCTTATTGAAGGCGCGTTCCTGGGCGTCCCCCCAAAAACAATCGCACCCCTTCCTGAGTAGCACATGGAGAGGCTCCAGCAGCGTGCTTAAGTTCTGCATAAAGTTCCCAAAGTAATTGAGTTGCCCGAGAAAGGCGCGCAGTTCTGAGACATTCCGGGGCCTGGGTGTCAGGCGAATTGCTTCTGTTTTGGACTCTGTTGGGCGGATTCCATCAGCGGCAATCCTTCTGCCCAAAAATTCAACCTCGGTTGCGAAAAACAGGCACTTGGATTTCTTGACTCGTAGGCCTACCCGATCCAACCGCTTTAGTACTTCCTCCAAATTACGGAGATGGGAGTCGGTGTCCCTGCCCGTGATAAGTATGTCGTCTTGAAATACAACCGTCCACGGGATGGACTTGAGCAGACTCTCCATGTTGCTCTGGAATATGGTAGCTGCCGACCTGATGCCGAATGGGCATCGATTGTACATGAAAAGGCCTTGATGTATATTGATGGTGGTGAGTAGCTTGGATTCCTCGGTCAATTCTTGTGTCATATACGCAGATGTGAGGTCTAATTTTGAGAAAAGTTTACCTCCAGCCAATATGGCAAATAAGTCCTCCGCTCTGGGCAGCGGGTAGTGGTCCTGTCGGGAGACTCTGTTTATGGTAGATTTGTAGTCCCCACAGATTCGTACGGATCCATCAGGCTTCACGACTGGGACGATGGGACTTGCCCAGTCGCTAAATTCCACAGGTGATATAATGCCTTCCCGCAGAAGCCTGTCTAGTTCGTGTTCAATCTTTTCCCTCGTCCCATAGGGTACAGCTCTGGCCTTGTGATGGACCGGTCTAGCATCCTGTGTGATGTAGATTTTGACTTTGGCCCCTTTGAAAGTGTCCACACCTGTTGAGCAGGAGGTCCGTTCCTCTAATGACATGGCATGGACATCATCCCATTTCCAGTTTAGTTTTGCCAGCCAGCTTCTCCCCAGCAGTGCTGGGGGGTCTCCAGGGACAATCCACAGGGGAAGTCGGTTCACTGTCCTTTTGTGTGTGACAGAGAGCATGGCGCTGCCGAGGACTGCTACGATTTCTTTGGTATAGGTCCTAAGTGTGGTGTCGACCCTTGTGAGTTTTGGTCTGTCTCTTTTATGCGGCCACAGTTGTTCAAATTGTTGAGCGCCCATGAGAGATTGACTCGCTCCCGTATCCAGTTCCATGTTGACAGATATCCCGTTGAGTAGGACCCTCATCATTATAGGAGGCGTCCTGTTGTAGGGGCAGCGGCCATTGATCATGTTGACCCGGGTACTGTCCCCACCATCTTCTGGTCCGCTTTCCGACCCATCCGATTCGTATACCAGCCGAGCTGCCGTTTTTTTGCACACGCGGGCCAAATGCCCTGTATATTCGCAATTTCTGCAAACAGCCTGCTGAAATCGACATCCCCTTGATGAGTGCCCACCCCCACACCTCCAGCACAGACCTGTTCCATTGTTCAAAGAGTTCCCAAAAAATGAGCTGCGTCTGGCTGATCTCTCTTGAGCTTCTCTCAGTTTGTAGTTGAATGCTCGCATTGTGGGTTGATGAGGTGTGAACGGCCGTTCCTGTGGCCCTTGATGGCTTTTGACTGCTGTCGCGAGCCTGTTCTCCCAGTTTTGTCTGTGTGTGGGGGTAGCAGCTTGATGGCTTCTGCCTGCTGTCGAGAGCCTGTTCTCCCGGTTTTGTATGTGTGTGGGGGTAGCAGCTTGTTTAGTGCTGTGAACTTCTTCTTCTGATATTTTGTTAGTTGTCGTACTTGCATTGTAAATCAACCTCGTTTCTTCTTCCCCTACCAAGAATGTCTGTGCAACCAGTGCTGCTGCCTCTAAGGTCAGGTTCTTGGTCTCTATGAGCTTTCGGAATATGCCTGCATGGCCTATTCCTTCAATGAAAAAGTCTCTCAGCATTTCTCTCCTCAGTTCATCGGAGAACTCACATAAACTAGCCAACCTCCGAAGTTCCGCCACGAAGTCGGGTATGCTCTAGCCCACACAGCATCTGTAGTTGTAGAACCTGTGTCTGGCCATGTGTAGGCTGCTCGCTGGCTTCAGGTGGTCTCTTACCAGTGTGTTCAATTCTTCAAACGACTTGCTTGCTGGTTTCTCGGGTGCCAACAGATCCTTTATTAAAGCGTATGTTTTCGAGCCACAGCTGGTCAAGAGATGGGCTCTTCTCTTGTCTGCCTTATCGTCGCCTAACCAGTCTTTGATTACAAAGCTTTACTGGAGCCTTTCTATAAAGTCCTCCCAATTGTCTCCCGCATTGTACTTTTCATCTGATCCGTTGTTCGCCATTCTGTGGATTCTGTAATCCCATAACCCGTCGCCACTGTAAAGTCCTGTCCCCTCAGTACAGATTCACACGAGGCATGTAGTATTTCACAGCACTGGAATGCTGCACTTGCCTGAGACCTGTCCTGATATACCTGTCTCTTGCAATTGCACCCCTGGTGGTAAGGTATGCTGGTGGTCATATCTTATTACAGTCATGCATAGCATGTTAGGATACAGTTATATATAATAATGTAAGATACATGACAGATACCTTCACAGGTGGGAACCTCTGCTGTCCATTGTCGAGATGCTTGGCACTGAAGATTGCCCAATCCATGCAGTACAAATCCCTCAGTACAGCCGAAGACACATGTTGAGTTGTAACTGAAGTTTCCAAAGGGGTTTCTGCAGTTCATGATACCTCGCTTCGGAGTCTTCAGGAATTTACATTGAAGAACTAAAACATGAATTCAAACATGTATAAAACCGATAAATGAAATCCACTGTACATCAAACATTTTTGAGAGATACTGCAATTATAATTGTTTGGACTTTAACTAATTTATATGAAGCCATCAGAAGCCAGTTCCACTGATGGCTTAGTGGATGAATGCATCATAGAATCATAGAAACATTTCGACACAGAAAGAGGCCATTCAGCCCGTCGTGTCCATGCTGGTTGAAAAAAAGCTAGCCGGCCTAATCCCACCTTCTAGTACTAGGTCCGTAGCCCTGTAGATTACGGCTCTTTAAGTGCATAGCGAAATACTTTTTAAATGTGATGACGGTTTCTGCCTCTACACCCTTTCAGGCAGTGAGTTCCAGACTCCCACCACCCTCTGGGTGAAAAAATGATTCCTTATCGCCCTTCTAATCCTTCTACCAACTACTTTAAATCTATGCCCCCTGGTTATTGACCCCTCTGCTAAGGGAAATAGTTCCTTCCTATCTGTCTAGGCCCCCTCATAATTTTATACACCTCAATTAAATTTCCCCTCAGCAACCTCTGTTCCAAGGAAAACAACCTGAGCCTATCCAATCTTTCCTCATAGCTATAAAGTTTTCCAGTCCTGGCAACATCCTTGTAAACCTCCTCTGCACCCTTTCTAGTGCAATCACATCCTTTCTGTAATGTGATGACCAGAACTGTGGACATATACTCCAAGGTCCCGCTGTTCCTCCACACCTTTCAGTATCCTCCCATTTATTGTGTATTCCCTTGCCTTGTTGCCCCTCCCCAAATGCTTTACCTCATACTTTTCCGGATTGAATTTCATTTGCCACTTTTCTGGCCAACTGACCAGTTCATCGATATCTTCCCGCAATCGAGAGCTTTCCTCCTCATTGTCTTTATCAAGCCCCCTACATTTAAGTCTAAATCATTAATTTATACTACAAAAAGTAAAGATCCAAGCACTGAGCCCTGTGGAACCACACTGGAAACAGCCTTCCAATCACAAAAGCACCCTTTAACTATGACCCTTTGCTTCCTGCCACTGAGCCAATTTTTAATCCAATTTGCCACTCTCCCTTGGGTCCCATGGGCTTTTGCTTTTTTGATCAGCCAACCATGTTGGACCTTGTCAAGAGCCTTGCTAAAATCCATATAAACTACATCAAACACACTGCCCTCATTGACCCTCCTTGTTATCATCTCAAAGAACTCAATCAAGTTAGTCAGTCACGAAATCCCCTTAACAAATCCATGCTGACTGTCCTTGATTACTCTGTCTTTCTAAATGAAGGTTTATACTGTCCGTCAGAATTGATTCCAGTGATTTGTCCGCCACCGAGGTTAAACTAACTGGCCTGTAATTGCTCAGTTTATCCCTACTCCCTTTTAAAACAATGGTACAATGTTAGCAGTTCTCCAATCCTCTGACATAACTCCTGTAGCCAGGGAGGATTGGAAAATGATGGTCAGAGCCTCCGCAATTTCCTCCCTTGTTTCTTTTAATAGCTTCAGATATATTTCATCTGATGCTGGTGATTTATCTACTTTCAAGGATGCTAAATCCCTTAATACTTTCTCTCTTACTATATTTATCCTGTCCAATATTTTACTTTCTTCCTCTTGAACTTCAACATCGGCATTGTCCCCCTCTTTTGTGAAGACAGCCACAAAGTATTAATTTAGTACCTTACGCACACCCTCCGCCTCCACACATAGATCACCATTTTGGTCCCTAATAGGTCCTACTCTTTCCTTAGTTATCTTTTAGCTCTTTATGTAATTGTAAAACATATTTGGGTTTTCTTTGATTCTACTTGCCAGTACTTTTTCATGCCCTCTTTTTACTTTCCTAATTTCCTTTTTAATTTCACCCCTGCACTTTCTATACTCTTCTAGGCTTCCTGCAGTATTGAGCTCACAATATATGATACAGGCTTCCCTTTTTTGCCTTATCTTACCCTGTATGCACCTTGTCATCCAGGAGGTTCTAAATTTGGCCATTCTACCCTTTTTCTTTCTGGGAACATGCTTACCCTGAACACCATATACCTCCCTCTTGAATGCCTCCCACTGATGTACCTTCAAATAACTGTTTCCAGTCCACTTTTTCTAAATCACTTCTCAGCCCAGTAAAATTGGCCTTCCCCCAATTTAGAACCCTTACTCCTGTTTTTTTCTTTATCCTTATCCATAATTATGCTAAAATTAACTGAATTATGATCACAGCCACAAAAATGCTCTCCCACTGATACTCCTTCCACTGCCCAGCTTCATTTCCTAACACTAAAATCAGAACTGCTCCCTCTTGTTGGGCTTGCTACGTATTGGCTAAAAAAGTTCTCCAGAAAGCAATTTAGGAATTCTGTGTCCTCTGTACCTTTTACACTGATAGTATCCCAGTTAATATTAGGGCAATTTAAATCCTCCACTATTACTGCCCTATTGTTTTTGCACTTGTCAGAAATTTGTCTACACATTTGCTCTTCTATCTCCCTCAGACTGTTTGGGAGTCTATAGTACACTCCCAGCCGTGTGGTCACCCCTTTTTTGTTCTTTAGCTTTTTGTTCTTTGTCTGTAAAGTGCTTTGAGACGTCCGGTGGTCTTGAATGGTGCTATATAAATGAAAGTCTTTTTTTCCTTCTTTCTTTCTTTCTTTCTTTCTTTCTTTCTTTCTTTCTTTCTTTCTTTCTTTCTTTCTTTCTTTCTTTCTTTCTTTCTTTCTTTCTTTTTTCTTTCTTTCTTTCTTTCTTTTTCTTTCTTTCTTTTAACATATATAGCCTCATTTGATGATCCTTCTAACATATCATCCCTCCTCACAGCTGTAATTTCACTCTGTGGTGTGGTTCAGAGCTGGACAGACGATAAGGATATCAGATTGAATTCCTATTCTGTTAGTTGATCTCAGCCAGAGCACCATTTGAACCATTACAATTGGTGTCAGCATCTCTGGACTAGATAGGGGAATAGAATCAGCCAGGATTGCCATTCTTGTTTAATATTCAGTGAGACCTGTTGGGAAGAGCATCTGTGGGGATATCAGGAGAGAATAGGGTCAGATTTAGTCATTATTGACTGTCCAGACTCATACATGAACAATAGAGGTTAAGATGAGATATCAAAAGACTGTCATCACCATAGAACCATATCCTAGCAAGAGACAGGGAGAAACCTGTAGGAAGAGCCATTAGGACACACGACTCTAGGCTGGTTAACAACAGTTGATCAGCAGGACTGACCTGTCACATAATTGCTATGACCAAAGGTCTGTTTAAACATTTGAATGATTCATTGCTCCATTATAATAGCTTAACATTTTAAAACATGTCTGTGGAGAGAACATGTGCTCCTCCTGCTGCAGCTGCATCTGGCCCTTGTCCCCATTCAAGTCCTAAAGCTTGTACTGTACTGCAATCTAGTGTATTTGAAAGTGTACAATTAATGTATTGATGCGGTTAAGAAATGTCTTTTGAATAGTGATTCTGGTGTCAGTTTCATGAATAGTCCCTAATGGTAAGTGTAGAGAACTGATTAGCAATACTTTGAGGAATGGAATTTCATTTTTAAACTTCTTAATAGAGGCCAATTGCCATTTTAAGAAGAACTGATAAACATAACTGTTGCTGCTAACCATTCAGTTATTGACTATACCTTTGCAGATGGGTGTCTTTTCTGTCCATTGCCCAGAAGCTTCACACTGGAGTCTGTCTGACCCCTGTAAGGTAAATCCATCCTTACAGACAAAATCGCATGTTGAGCTATAACTAAAAGGTCTAAAGGGGTCAGAACAGTTCATTAGGAGGCTGTGAGGAATCTTCAGTTCACCGCAATTCACAGCTGTAATAACAAGTTTTCAGGGGTTAATACATATTGTGTAAGTAAGTCAAATATTTCCCTTAAGTTATGGTATAGAATGTTCTATCAGGCTGCATTGGTCCAGCCTTGAAAACAAGGATAATGTTTTTAAAGTCAATGTGCTGGGATACAGGGAAACCATATAGGTCAGTGATTAACTGGGATTATGCGTGAGCAGATAATAGTGCAGGATAGGATATGAATGGCAGAATCTTGGAGCTGTGGAGGATGGAGAATGGTAGGCCAGCAAGGAAGACATTTGAGAAATTGAGTCTAGAGCTGACAAAAGGGTTTCACTTGTGGTGGAGCCGAAGGAAGGGCAGAGATGGTTAAAGTCAATGTGCTGGGATACAGGGAATGATAGTAATTGGTGTTGAAGATGGATAGCATGTGGGGTTTGAAGCTAGCTCCGAGTTCAACAGGACGCCAAGGTTTCCCACAGTCTGTTTCAACTTGGCTAAGTAGCCAGGGTGTGAGGTGGAATCGGTGGCAAGATACCAGTTTACGGCAGAGTTCAAGATTCAAGAATTATGGCTTCAGTCTTCCTGATTTTCAGTTGAATTTTTTTTAGCTCATTGTCAGGCAGCCTGAAACAGAGGTCATGAGGTTAAGGGAAGCGGTGGAGAGATAGAACTCAGTGACATCAACAATAACAACAACTACTAATCATATAGCACCTTTATCATAATAAAACGTCCCAAGGTGCTTCACAGGAGCATTATCAAACAGAATTTGATACTGAGCCTCATAAGGAGATGTTAGGGCAGATGACCAAAAGCTTGGTCAAATAGGTAGGTTTTAAGGAGAGTCTTAAAGAAAGAAAGAGAGGTAGAACGGTGGAGAGGTTTAGGGAGGGAATTACAGAGCTCAGGGCCTTGGCAGCTGAAGGCACGGCTACCAAATGTGGAGCGATTAAAATCGGGGTGCTTAAGAGGCCAGAATTGGAGGAGCGCAGATATTTTGGAGAGTTATAAGGCTGGAGGAGATTACAGAGATAGGGATGGGGCAAGGCCATAGAGGGATTTCAAAACAAGGATGAGAATTTTAAAATCGAGCTTTTACTTACCTGGGAGCCAATGTAGGTCAGCAACACAGGGTTAATGGGTGAATGGCACTCGGTGCGAGTTAGGATGTTCTGGATGACCTCAAGTTTACGGAGGGCACAACATGGGAGGTCGGCCAGGAGTACGTTGGAATAGTCAAATATTGAGGTTTCAAAAGCATGGATGAAGGTTTCTGCAGCAGTTGAGATGAAACAGGAGCGGAGTTGGGCGATGTTATGGAGGTGGAAATAGGTGGACTTAGTAACGGCACGGATATGTGGCGGGAAGCTCATCTCATACATAAGAACATAAGAACATAAGAAATAGGAGCAGGAGTAGGCCATCTGTCCCCGATAAGATCATGGTTGATCTGATCTTGCTCTCAACTCCACTTTCCTGCCCTCTCCCCATAACCCTTGACTCCCTTATCGTTCAGAAATCTGTCTATTTCTACCTTAAATATATTCAAAGACCCAGCCTCCACAGCTTTCTGGGGTAGAGAATTCCAAAGATTCACGACTCTCTGAGAGGAGAAATTCTTCCTAATTTCCGCTTTAAATGGGCGACCCCTTATTCTGAGACTATGCCCCCTAGCTTTAGATTCAACCTCGAGGCGAAACATCCTCTCTGCATCTACCCTGTCAAGCCCCCTCAGAATCTTATGCATTTCAATAAGATCATCTCTCAGTTTTCTAAACTCTAACGAGTATCGGCTCAACCTGTTCAACCTTTCTTCATATGACAATCCTTTCATCTCAGGAATCAACCTCAGCCTCCAATGCAAGTATATCCCTCCTTAAATAAGGTGACCAAAACTGTACGCAGTATTGCAATAAAGGCCAACATTCCATTTGCCTTCCTAAACACTTGCTGTACCTGCATACTAACATTTTGTGTTTCATGTACAAGGACCGCCAGATCCCTCTGTACCGCAGCATTTTGTAATCTCTCCCCATTTAAATTATAATTTGCTTTTTTATTTTTCTTAATAAAGTGAATAATCTCACATTTTCTCACATTATACTCCATCTGCCAAATTTTTTCCCACTCACTTAGCCTATCTATATCTCTTTGCAGATTCTTTGCATTGTCCTCACAACTTGCTTTTCCACCTAACTTTGTATCATCAGCAAATTTAGTTACATTACACTCGATCCCTTCATCCAAGTCAATAATATAGATTGTAAATAGTTGAGGCCCCAGCACTGATCCCTGTGGCACCCCACTAGTTACAGTTTGCCAACCTGAAAATGACCCATTTATCCCGACTCTCCGTTTCCTGTGAGTTAGCCAATCCTCTATCCATGCTAATATATTACCCCCAACCCCGTGAACTTTTATCTTGTGCAGTAACCTTTTATGTGGCACCTTATCAAATGATTTCTGGAAATCCCAATACATCACATCTACTGGTACCTCTTTATGCACCCTGCTCGTTCCATCCTCAAAGAACTCCAGCAAATTTGTCACGCGTGATTTCCCTTTCATAAAACCATGCTGACTCTGCTTGACTGCATTTTGATTTTCTAAATGTCCTGCTACTACTTCCTTAATAATTGACTCCAGCATTTTCCCAATGACAGATGTTAGGCTAACAGGTCTATAGTATCCTGATTTCTGTCTCCCTTCTTTCTTAAATAGGGGCATTACATTTGCGGTTTTACAATCCGTTGGGACCTCTCCCTAATCCAGGGAATTGTGGTAGATTACAATTGATGCATCCACTATCTCTGCAGCCACTTCTTTTAAGACGTTAGGATGAGGCCATCAGGTCGAGGGGACTTGTCCACATTTAGTCCCATTTGTTTGCCTCATACTTTTTCTCTTGTGATAGTGATTATTTTAAGTTCTCCTCCCCTTATAGGCCCTTGATTATCAATTATTGGGATTCTTTTAGCGTCTTCTACTTGTTCAAAGTCTCTGGCATTTCCCTGTTTCCCATTATTAATTCCCCAGTCTCGTCCTCTAAGGGACCAATGTTTACTTTAGCTACACTCTTCCTTTTTATATACCTGTAGAAGCTCTTACTGTCTGTTTTTATATTTCTTGCTAGTTTACTCTCATAAGGTATCTTCTCTCTTTTTCATTTTTTTAGTCGTCCTTTGCTGGTTTCTAAACATTTCCTAATCCTCTGGCCTTCCACCATTCTTCACAACATTGTATGCCTTTGTTTTTAATTTGATATCATTTTACTTCCGTAGTTAGCCACGGAGGGTTCATCCTTCTCTTAGTGTCTCTCTTTCTTACTGGAATATATCTTTCTGAGATTTCTGAACTATCTCCTTAAATGTTGGCCACTGCTTTTCTACCGTCTTACCCTTTAATCTATTTTCCCAATCAACTTTAGTCAACTCTGCCTTCATACCTTTGTAATTGCCTTTATTTAAGTTCAGGACACTGGTTTGAGACCTAGCTTCCTCACCGTCAAACTGAATTTGAAATTCTACCATGCTATGATCACTCTTCCCAAGAGGATCCTTTACTATGAGATCATTAATTAACACAGACTCATTAAACATTACCAAATCTAAAATAGTCTGCTCCCTGGTTGGTTCCACAATGTATTGTTCCAATAAACTATCCCACATACACTCTATGAACTCTTCCTCAAGACTACCTTTGCCAATTTGATTTGGTCAATCAATATGAAGATTAAAATTGCCCATGATTATTTCCAATCATTTCTTACAAGCCTCCATTATTTCTTGACTTATACTCCGTCCTACAGTGTGGCTACTGTATCTTAAGGTCACATGCAACATCAAGGTTGCAAACAGTCTGGATAGCCTCAGACAGTTGCCAGGGAGAGTGATGGCGTTGGTGGCTAGGGAACGGAATTTGTGGCCGAGACTGAAAACAATGGCTTCAGTCTTCCCAATATTTAACTGGAAGAAATTTCTTCTCATTCAGTATTGGATATCAAACAAGCAGTCTGACAATCCTCGAGCCCTCTCACTCTGTGCCTCCCTGGACATAGGGAAGCTGGTCAAGTCCCTCCTGCTTGCGTATAGGGCTTCAGTGACCTGTCTAATGTAGCAATGTGTGGCATGCTGAGAAAGTCCGCAAAAGTCTCCAGCTGTGGCCTGAAAAGAACCCGAGGCATAGAACGACAGTGCGGTGGTGACTTTCACATCATGGACAGTGCAGTAGTGATGGTGCTGGCAGGCTGCAGATCTGCCCTTATCAGCTGGCATACCTCAGTGATAATCTCTTTGTGGAAGCGCAGTCTCTGAAGGCAGGTGGTGTCGGGCAAGTCGAGGTAAGAATGATTCTCCTTGTACTTGCGGTGGGGGGTGTAACATCTGGTCCTCCTCATCAGTCTTTCACATCTTACATTGGGCACATAATGCAGTGGCGATGTCGAGTCATATACATTTAATTGGTCACCAAGAGAGGGTGAGAAAGGACAGGCCCCGTTGCAGTAGCTGTCTGTTTTCCACCGATTGGTCACAAACAAGGAATGTCCCGATGAAGACACCTATTCAATTTCAATCGGTCACAGTATGGTCAAGATGTTTGTAGAGATGGTCACATCAACTCCAACGACCTCCAGAGTGCATCCAAACTCCCCCGAGGTTGAAGCACGGCAGCCTTTTAAAGGATGCGATATGTGATGTAGAACATGGCGTCCATAACGTTGTGATTAGTTCTGGTTAGTTCCACTTTTTCTGGGCGTTTTTTTGGGGTGAGCGATATTGTGGGCGATATGCGTGCGAGGTGGTGAAATTGACGCTGGGCGATCTCATGGCCGCTAGTTTTGATAAATATGCTCTTTATGACAAAAAAAGTGAGCGGGCGGTATTATTGAATGTCGGCGTTAAATCAGTGCGGAAATTAACGCTGAGGGATATTATGGGCGTTGATTCACCTATTCTGATGATTTCACCCAAAAAAAGTGGGCGGGCAGTAATATTTTTTCCCGGCGTTAAGCACATGGGGAAAGTAACACTCAGCGATAAGTTTCCTAATAATGCCCGTCAGTTTCCATTTTGTGTCAAAATGAGCGATATATGGGCGTTATACATCATTTCAGCGGTAAAATGGGCGTTAAGCATGCAAATAAAGTGGAGGTTCTAGCCACTTGGGATTATACTATATGCTTGCGGCACAGGAGCACGTGGAGGCCCCAACCTGCTTGAGAACATCAGCGGCAGGTCGCAGCCATAAAAGGAGCGGCGAGCAGCCCGGGAGCAGCATGGAGGCATACTACTTCAGGGAGCTGTGCGAGCTGGCGCAGGCAGGTGACGGCAGCGAAGAGTGATGTCATAAAGGTCCAGGTTGGTGATTGGAGCGTGGGCAGATACAGCAGGAGCAGCGAGATCGGGGCGAGAGACTGTAGAGGGATGTGATTGGGGCCCAGGGGCAGCACGGGCCAGCCCACACTGCGATATGTGTGCGCACTAGGTCCGTGCAGCAGAGCTGGTCTCCAGTTGTCTTGGGTAATCCTTGCCACTGGACCAAGACCTAGCTCTGTCAAGCCCGTGTGGTGGCTGGTGTGCAACGGCCACCACACATTAAAAAAATCCACGCACAGGCATCTTCCACCCTTAAGGATGTAGTTCAGGTCCTTCTTTCGAAACACCTGTGAACTTATCCTTTATTGGCGTAGAAGCAAGTCATCCTCGTTTCGCAGGACCGCCTATGATGACATAATAATATAATATATTATAGAATCCTCAAATTCTTGCCTCTTGAACATCCCTCATTAAAACTGCTCAACCATCGGTGGACATGCTTTCAGCTGCCTGAGCCCTAAGCTCTGAAACTCCCTCCCTAAACCTCTGCGCCTCTCAACCTCTCCTTCCTTCTTTAAGACGCTCGTTAAAACTTACATCTTTAAACAAGCTTTTGATCATCTGCCTTAATTTCTTCCGTGGTTCGATGTCAAATTTATCTGTTTGTCTGTAACATTGTTGTGAAGCGTCTTGGGACGTTTTACTACGTTAAAGGCGCTATATAAATAAAAGTTATTTTTATTATATGTAATCCAAAATCTGTGTCATGGCTAGTGCACTGTATAGGTGCGGAGTCATGTGTAGTGCACTCTATAGTTGCGGAGTCATGTGTAGTGCACTGTATAGATACAGAGCACCTCTGCTGCAACCTGACCTGCTTACTATTGTTTTTTTTGATCCTCCTGTTCTTCAGCCAAAAAGCTAGAATAGAAGAATTCCCAATGGAAAGCCCATTGTGGCATTATGAGTGCACCACAGCAGTAAGGCTCTTCATTGTACTTCATGGGCTGTAAAGTGCTTTTGGGCTTACTGAGATTGTGAAAGCCACTCTATAAATGCAAGTTTTTTTTCTTCAGCCGCAGCTGGGACAAAACAAAGCTGCGGCCAGGGCCTGACAATGTGGCGATCCTATTACTGGTCTCTTTCAACTGATGGAGCTCAGATCTTGCAGCCCAAAATCCCCAGTTTATAAGGGTGGGTAAAAGAAATTGCATTGAAATGGTGGAAATCATGCTAAAACATACAAATAACTTTAGCACATCAGTATGTGCTTATTTACTGCATCTGTCCACAATCTGGTGTAGGTTTCCGACACAAACTAAAATCCAAATCATTTCATAGCGCTCCACATACAAGCCCAGCTGGTACTCAAGGCTGTTTTTTAATTTCTGTTTCTGTTTGTACTTCTATATTTGCACATTCTGTTCGTAACCTGTGTGGTTTTGGTACATTTTTTAAAACTTGTTTATTTCTGCTTTCAAGCATAACAGTTGTATTAAGGGCTCACCATTTTCACACCGTTCTCCATAGAAACTTTCATTGCACTCACACTTATAATAACCAATAGTTTCCACGCATTCTCCATGACCACTGCAAGAATCAGGACTGCATGAAGCTGTCAAAAGATAACGTAGACATTTTTAAAATATTTACTGTATGCAATAAAACATTATTAAATGCTAATCAAAACTTGTGCTCAGTTTATCACAAGGCAATTACAGATAAGGAAGTCTATTTGGTTCATCCTGAGACATCCATACAGAATGGCCCTAAAGCCTCCACATTGCAGCATTAAATTGGATCATAAATGATTCCAGGGGTTTTCATCAATATTTACCAGGGAGACAGATCAGGTGGACATGACATCGGAAGGTGAGATTAGAAATGATATAACCACATTTAAAATAAAAAAGGAGAAATATTAAATAAACTAATCAAACTCAAAGAGGATAAAACCCTTGGTCCGGATGGATTACATCCGTGCATTTTAAAAGAATCGAGGGAAGAGAAAGCAGAGGCACTATTACACATATTTAATCATTTGTTAGAAAAAGGTATAGTGCCAGAGGACTGGCTGATAGCTAACATAATACCTGTATTTAAGAAGGGAGATAGAACATGTCCAAGGAAATATAGATCAGTCAGCTTAACATCAGTGATAGGAAAAATAATGGAATCCCTACTAAAGGAAATAATAGAACATCTAGAAGCTGAAAATATAATAATGAATATTTCGCATGGATTTCAAACAGGGAAGTCTTGCTTGACCAACCTCATTGAATTCTTTGAAGAGATATCAGAGAGAGTATCATAGAAATCAGAAATTCACAGCACGGAAGAAGGCCATTTCGGCCCATCGTGTCTGCACCAGCCGATCAAGAGCTATCCAGCCTAATCCCACTTTCTAGCTTTTGGTCCGTAGCCCTGTAGGTTACAGCACTTTAAGTGCACATCCAAGTATTTTTTAAATGTGAGGGTTTCTGTCTCTACCACCCTTCAGGCAGTGAGTTCCAGACCACCACCACCCTCTGGGTAAAGACATTTCCCCTCATATCTCCTCTAAACCTCCCCCCAATTACTTTAAATCTATGCTTCCTGGTTGTTGACCCCTCTGCAAAGGGAAACAGGTCCTTCCTAACTACTTATCCAGGCCCTTCATAATTCTATATACCACAATCAGGTCTTCCCTCAGCCTCCTCTGTTCCAAAGAAAACAGACCCAGCATCTCCAATTTTTCCTCATAGCCAAAATTCTCCAGTCCAGGCAACATTTTTGTAAATCTTCTCTGCACACTTTCCAGTGCAATCACATCTTTCCTGTAATGTGGTGACCAGAACTGCACACAGTACTCCAGCTGCGGCCTAACCAATGTTTTATACAGTTCAAGCATAATCTCCTTGCTCTTGTATTCCATGCCTCGACTAATAAAGACAAGTATTCCATATGCCTTCTTAACCACCTTTATCTACCTGGCCTGCTACCGTCAGGGATCTGTGGACGCACTCCAAGGTTACTTTTTTCCTCTACACTTTTCAATGTCATACCATTTAATGTATATTCCCTTGCCAGATCTCCCCAAATGCATTACCTCACACTTATCTGGATTGAATTCCAGTTGCCACTGTTCTGCCCACCTGACGAATACATTGATATCTTCCTGCAGTCCGCAGCTTTCTTCTTCATTATCAGCCGTGTCATGTATTCAACCAGCATTGTAACCGATGTATAAACTGACCTAAGTTGTACACCGTGAGAACACTGACCACTAGGTGGGAGACACTCCTAACCTGGACCTTCAGGTATAAAAGGGGAAGCTCCACCCACCTTCATCACTTGAGTGCTAAGGAATAAAGGACAGGTCACAGACTGACCTTCTCTCAAGCATGGGCCTCATGTGCATTTATACTGTGTAGTAAGGACGTATCAATGGCGACAAGAAACTGGGATTTAAACCACGCGAGCATGGCCACTAGCAGAACAGACGAGAGGTACTGTGTTAAGGAATGGTTGGGACAGAGATTCAACATTGTTACAGCAGCACACAGCTCTCCAGGCAGACAAGGGCAGTCAGCATGCCCCAACATGTAGTCGAACCCAGAGGGGGAGTTCGACAGAGACAATGGCAAGCTGAACAGCGATTCACGCCATTGCAAGGGACAATGCGGCCAGTAATGGGGCCATCAACACCTGTTAATGGTGCACTCAAGGACAGGGGCAGTCAGGGACGATCGACTGGCAAGGGACCTTTTGTTTCAAACCGCAACTCATGCTGGAGGCGTGGAGGCATACATTCAGCCGGAGTTTGCAGAGATGAGCAAAATACCTGCAGAAATTGCAGAAATGGACACTGGGAGAAATCGCTGGAAGCTGAAGTTCAGAGAGTTCATGTGGAGCACGTATATAGTTCATACACCAGGACGCCACCAATAATGATGAAAGTGCTCCTCAATGGCATCCCAGTATCAATGGAGTTAGACACGGGTGCCAGCCAGTCCCTGATGGGTATCAAACAGTTCGAAAAGTTGTGGGCATCCAAGGCCAGGAGGCCAAAATTATCGCCGATTGATGCACAGCTACGGACTTACACAAAGCAGATCATTCCGGTGCTAGGCAGCGCCATGATAGTCGTGACCCACAAAGATTCGGAGAACAGGTTGCCACTCTGGATTGTCCCAGGGGACGGTCCCGCACTACTGGGGAGGAGTTGCCTTGCTGTCATGAACTGGAAATGGGGCGATGTCAATGCAATTTCCTCTGTGGAGCGAGTATCATGCTCACAGGTCCTGGACAAATTTGACTCATTATTTCAACCCGGCATTGGCACTTTCATGGGGGCCAAGGTAGTGATTCACATAAACCCGAACGCCAGACCAGTACACCACAAGGCCAGAGCGGTGCCGTACGTGATGCGGGAAAAGATAGAAGGCGAATTGGACCGCCTGTTGAGGGAAGGCATCATCTCGCCAGTCGAATTCAGTGACTGGGCGAGCCCGATTGTGCCGGTGCTCAAGGCGGATGGGTCGGTCAGGATATGTGGTGATTACAAGGCCACCATCAGTCGGGTGTCACTCCAAGACCAGTACCCGCTACCGAGAGCGGAGGACCTCTTTGTGACGCTATCCGGTGGCAAACTTTTTTCAAAATTGGACCTGACCTCAGCTTACATGACCCAGGAGCTGGCGAGTGAGTCGAAGAAGCTGACCACCATCACGACACACAAGGGGTTGTTTGAGTACAACAGATGTCCGTTCGGGATTCGCTCGGCCGCCGCGATCTTCCAACGAAATATGGAAAGCCTCTTCAAGTCGATTCCAGGGACGGTGGTTTTTCAGGACGACATCCTCATTACGGGTTACAATACTGAAGAACACCTCCACAACCTGGAGGAGGTGCTACGCAGACTGGACCGGGTAGGTCTGCGACTGAAATAGGCGAAGTGCGTCTTCCTAGCTCCAGAGGTAGAATTCCTGGGGATGAGGGTAGCAGCAGATGGGATCAGCCCTACTGCATCCAAGACAGAAGCGATCCAGAGAGCACCCAGACCCCATAACACGACGGAGCTGCGTTCGTTCCTGGGGCTCCTGAACTATTTTGGTAACTTTCTTCCCAAATTGAGCACGCTGTTAGAGCCGCTACACGTGCTCCTACGCAAAGGTCGCGAATGGGTCTGGGGGGACAGCCAGGAAAGGACTTTTGATAGAGCACGCAATTTGTTATGCGCCAACAAACTGTTAACATTATATGACCTGTGTAAGAAACTTGTTTTTACATGCGATACGTTGTCCTATGGGGTCGGGTGTGTGTTGCAGCATGTGAATGCCAATGGTCAGTTACAGCCGGTAGCTTATGCATCCAGAAGTCTGTCCCAGGCAGAAAGGGGCTACGGGATGGTAGAAAAGGCAGTGCTAACATGTGGATATGCAATTAAAAAAAATGCACCAGTACCTGTTTGGCAGGAAATTTGAGCTGGAGACAGATCACAAACCCCTAACGTCCCTTTTGGCCGACAACAAGGCCATAAATGCAAACGCATCGACCCGCATACAGAGGTGGGCACTCACATTAGCTGCCTATGACTACACAATTCGGCACAGACCGGGCACTGAAAACTGCGCCGATGCACTCAGCAGGCTCCCACTAGCCACCACTGAGGGGACTACCGAGCATGGTGCTGAGATGGTCAAGGCTGTTGAAGCTTTCGGAAGCAAAGGCTCACCGGTGACAGCCCGTCAGATTAAAGTCTGGACAAATAGAGACCCGCTATTGTCTCTAGTCAAGAAATGTGTCCTGAATGGGGACTGGGCAGCCACGTACAGGGCATGCCCTAAGAAATTTAAACCATTTCACAGGCGCAAGGATGAACTCTCGATTCAGGCCGATTTCCTACTGTGGGGAAACCCCGTAGTCATGCCCCAGATGGGCAGAGAGGTGTTCATCAGAGAACTCCACAATGGGCACCCGGGCATTGTCACGATGAAGGCAATTGCCAGGTCACACGTTTGGTGGCCAGGGATAGACGCAGATCTGGAACTTTGTGTTCGCAGGTGCAACACATGTGCCCAGCTGGGCCATGCGCCCAGGGAAGCCCCCCTTAGCCCCTGGCCATGGCCCGCCAAGCCTTGGTCACGCATCCATGTGGACTACGCAGGTCCTTTCATGGGGAAAATGTTTTTGGTTGTAGTAGACGCCTACTCCAAATGGATCGAGTGTGACATTTTAAATTCAAGCACATCCTCTGCCACGGTAGAAAGTCTACGGGCAATGTTCGGCGCCCACGGTCTACCGGACAACTTGGTCAGCGACAATGGCCCGTGCTTCACAAGCACTGAATTCCAGGACTTCATGGCAGGCAATGGAATTAACCATGTCAGAACGGCACCGTTCAAGCCGGCCTCAAACGGCCAGGCAGAACGAGCAGTGCAGATAATCAAACAGGGGATGCTCAGATTCCAAGGGGGTTCCCTACAAACCTGCTTATTACGCCTCCTGTTGGCCTATAGATCCCGAGCACACTCGCTCACAGGGGTTCCACCCGCAGAGCTACTAATGAAAATGACGCTCAAAACCCAGTTATCCCTTATACACCCCACCATGAAAGAAATTGTCGAGAGCAGGCGCCAGTCACAATATCACTACCATGACAGGAATGCGAGGGCGCGATGTATTGATGTAAATGATCCTGTTTTTGTCCTCAACTACGCTGCAGGGCCCAAGTGGCTCGCAGGCACTGTGGTTGCCAAAGAGGGAAATAGGATTCTGGTAGTCAAACTTACCAATGGACAAATCTGCCGCAAACATGTGGATCAAACAAAAAGGAGGTTCAGCAACCCCATAGAAGAAGCAGAGGAAGAACACGATATAGTGTTCACTCCACCACAGGTGACCGAACACCGGAACCAAAGGGAGGAGAGCCCAGTCACTGTGGGCAGTCCGGACAGGCCTGAGGCACTGCAAACAGCACACACTCAGGCCAGCGCCCAACAACTGGAGCCCCAACTCAGGCGCTCTACAAGGGAGCGTAAACCACCAGAGAGACTCAACCTGTGATCCCAATAAGACTTTGGGGGGGGAGGTGATGTCATGTATTCAACCAGCATTGTAACCTATGTATAAACTGACCTAAGTTGTACACCGTGAGAACACTGACCACTAGGTGGGAGACACTCCTAACCTGGACCTTCAGGTATAAAAGGGGAAGCTCCACCCACCTTCTTCACTTGAGTGCTAAGGAATAAAGGACAGGTCACAGACTGACCTTCTCTCAAGCATGGGCCTCGTGTGTATTTATACTGTGTAGTAAGGACTTATCAAGTCGTACAGCTGCTTTTAGTATCATCTGTAAACTTCTCAATCATACCCCCAACATTCAGGTCTAAGTCATTGATACATATCAGAAAAAGTGCAAGGGACCCAGCACTGAGCCCTGCAGAATCCCACTGGAAACAGCCTTCCAGTCACAAAAACACCCATCAGCCATTACCCTTTGCTTCCTGCCTCTGAGCCAATTTTGGATCCAACTTGCCACTTTGCCCTGGATCCCATGGGCTTTTACTTTCGTGACCAGTCTGTCATGTGGGACCTTATCAAAAGCTTTGCACTACATCATACGCACAACTCTCATCGACCCTCCTCGAAAAATTCAATCAAGTTAGTCAGACATAACCTTCCCTTAACAAATCCATGCTGACTGTCCTTGATTAATCCATGTCTTTCCAAATGAAGATTTATCCTGTCCCTCAGGATTTTTTCCAATAATTTCCCCACCATTTTTTAAGAAAAATAAGGTCATATATTACTTGGAAAATAAGAATCTAATTGGAGTAGAAGAGCAAAGGTATCTCGGAGTACAAATACACAAATCACTAAAAGATGCAGGTTAATAAGGCCATAAAAAAGCAAACCAAGCACTGGGGTTTATTTCTAGAGGGATAGAATTGAAAAGTAGAGAAGTTATGCTAAACTTTTATCGAACCTGGGTTAGAGTACACTTGAAGGACTCTGTACAATTCTGGTCACCGTATTATAAAAAGGATATAGAAGCAAAGGAGAATGTGCAAAAAAGATTTATGAGGATGATACCAGAAATGTGAGATTATACCTATCAGCAAAGGATGAACAGGCTGAATCCCTTGGGGCCGAAATACAGGGTCCAAATAAGGCCCGTTTTGGTTGAATGGCTGCCGTAAGCTAAATTAGGCAGGTTTTTTTTTCAGGTAGTCCCCATTTCCACTCCGCCATTGCCAAGTGGCCGTAAGTGCATCATCAATGTGCGCACTGCTGAGACTACCTATCTCCGTCCATATTCAACCTGAAAAATCGAATCCCCGCCAATCGGTGCCCCGGCCAGCTTTTACTGTCGGTGCACCTTCTCTTCTCACTGTGTGGCGGCCATTAAAGGCGAGGGCCCACTGCTGTGGCCGCCATTTTTTTTTTTGGCCGGCCGAATTTGGCCAGACTGCCAACAGGCAGCCTGGCACACCCTCTGGTGGCCCAGTAGCCAATGCTAAATATTCGCCAATTATTTCCCGTATAATGCAGGGGAGATACGTGGTGATGCAGACATGCAATGACGTCGCCATCGCTCTGCTGAGTGACAGTGACAGGGAATCCATCCCTCCCCTACTTCCGCCCCTCACCAGCACTTACCACCATACTTCTGCCATTATGACCGGCTTCCGGTCCTCTCCAAAACAAAGGACAAACAGATGAAAATCGATCGAGAGCCTGCCTCATCGGACCCGATGGTAAAAGCTTAAAAAAAATGGAATGTGCACCAGCTTTCTGGCAGGCAATGATTTCGTCCCCCTTTTCTCTTGCAAAGAGAAGTCTGGGGGGTGACTTAATAGAAATCTTTAAAATTATAAAAGGTTTTGATAGGGTAGACACAGAGAGAGTGTTTCCACTTATGGGGAACAGCAAAACTCGAGACCATCAATATAAGATAGTCACCAAGAAATCACATCGGGAATTCAGAAGAAACTTCTTCACCCAGAGTGGAGAATGTGGAACTTGCAACCACAGGGAGTGAGTGGTTTGAAGCGAGTAGCATGGAAGCATTTAAGGGGAGGCTAGATAAGAATATGAAGGAGAAGGGAATAGAGGGTTATGCTGATAGGGTTAGATGAGGAAACACAGGAAGAGGCTCGAGTGGAGCATAAACACCAGCATGGACTGGTTGGGGCAAATGGCCTGTTTATGTGCAGCCCACTGAAAATTAACCTATCTTTCTTTTTCAGAAATTGGCTGACCTGCTGTGCAGCATTTCTGTTTTCATTTCAGATTTCCAGTTTATGCTTTTTCATTCCACCTCATCAAGTTTGGTTTTAATTGGTAGCACTGTTGCCTCTGAGTCAGAAGTTGTGGATTCAAACTGCATCACAGGCCTGAACATATAATCTAGGCCATCACTTCTATGCCGTTCTAAAAGATTGCTGCAGAGCGGCTCCTTTTTCAGGTGAGTTGTTAAACTTGACCCTGTCTGCCTATTTGGGTGCATGCAAAAGATCCCACGGCACTATTCGAAGAAGAGCAGGGAGTTGACCTGCTGTTCTAAGCAACATTCGTCCCTCAACCAATATACCCTTCAAATCTCATCGATGAGTTGATCCAAGGAGGAATCTTATACAGGTTGAACCTCCCTTATCCAGAACTCCCTTATCCGGAACCACCCCTCGTCCAGAACGATTCCCGGCCACCGGCTGGTACACGCACAGAACACCGACATGAACAAATTGAAGTCCTTCTTCACTGCCGACTCCCGCAATCGCTGGCCTGACCCCGCGACCGCCCCCCCCCCCCCCCAGCACCCCACCCCATGATCTCTCTGCCGCACTCCCAGCCCCAAGCCAGCCCGCCCCGATATCCCCTGGCTCAGTACCTGTACCATCCAATTTAACGTGACCACCCCTCGTCCGGAAAAATCCCTTATCCAGAACAGGCCAGCTCCCGAGGGTTCCGGATAAGGGAGGTTTAACCTCTACCTTCATTTATTTGCTGGTTGTGGGACTTTGCTGTGTCCTCCTTCATAACAATAACCTTTGGGATGTCGTGAGGAAGTGATATGGACCTAGAGCTATAAGTGCAAGTTCTTTCTTATGGCTAATAATGTTTAAAGTTACCATTGTAACACAGTGGCCTTTTCTTTTTAAGGCAGGGCTCATCATTCCATTTTCCTGTTTCCGGATACATTTCCACACACTCTTCAGTGTTCTTTCCATTGTTGGGTTCACCAGGAGCCCAGTTCATAACAAAATCTTCCAATGCCCGATTCGTTCCAATCCAGGTCCAGATACCTTCTATCTTCCTCAAACCAATCCAGACGTGGGTGTCTGCTTTTGGCAAATATTTATTCAGGTATTTGTTTTCCTCCATATTTTGTATCGCCACCATGTCAGTGTACTTAGATTGACAGAAGTGCCTCGCAAACTTCCAGCTCACGGATTTATTGGAATAATGGTATGTCCAACCATGTGCTCCTTCTAACATCAGAATTTCTGTAAAGGAAGAAAGCCTTGAGTTTTATATGTCAATAATTATTCAGAAATGCATGGCTATTTATAGCGTTGCATGAAGTGATCTGGAGGGAAAAGCAAACTGAAGTACAATGGATGAACAAAGGTTGGCAGCACATTTAGCCTGAGGTTACAGTCTATCATATGGCAAACTAAGAGGTGATTAACTACAACAAGTAGGTCAAATGTTATTTAAACAGCACCTTACATTCAGGTAGCAACAGTGGTGTGGCACACTGCACCATAAACTGCCATAATGTAGGTTGGTGCCTGTGACTCCCCACACAAAGCTCCTGAATTTATACATTCCATTATCGGAGAAAGACTGACTAGAGACCAAACACTTCCCCACAGGGTGGAGGGAAACACTGGAGGACAAGCTTCCACAGGCTGCTGTTGTACGCTGTTACAAATTCAGGTCTGCCACAGAAAGCTTCTCGGGTTCAGTGGTGCCATCCGCTCCCATAAGCAGTCTGGTCACCCACTTCTTACGGGAATTGACTCCTATTGCCCTTTATCTATTGGTGCGGTAGCAAAACCGGAAAGTGTAACAGTGAAACCAGAATGATTTTCCACATCTTACGCACATGTACTCATTCAATTTCTCCAAAAATAAACTGAGTGAACGCTGGATGAGCTGAAGTATGGTTTGTATCATGAATTGCTTTATTCCATTGTAAGTAAAACATACAGAACAATGATATTGATGAAATACAAACAGAAATGCTGAAAATACTCAGCAAGTCAAGTAGTATCTGTGGAGAGAGAAACAGAGTGAAAGTTTCAGATCGATGACCTTTCATCAGAACTGGAAAATGTTACAGATGTAACAGATTTTAAGCAAGTACAGAGGCAGGGAAAGGGGGAGAGGAGGAAAGAACAAAAGGGAAGGTCTGTAATATGATGGAAGGCAGGAGAGATTAAATGACAAAAGGGATGATGGTGCAAGGCAAATCGGGAAGGTAATGGGATAAGTAAAGAAACCAAAGATGGGTTTACAGGAGGTGTAAATGACAACAGCAGAATCATTACCAGCAGTTGCAGTCCGAAAAAATTGGAGCAGTGGTTATGATCTGAAATTGTTGAACTTAATATTGAGTCCGAAAGCCTGTAAAGTGCCACATGGAAAAATAATGGGCCTAAAATTGAGGTTGGAGGCTTTCTTCGTACACCTCCAACAGGAAAAAACTCTACGAAAGTACCTGATGGTCTTGGAGGAACGTAAAATCCCGGTCGGAGGCCTAGCTTTGCTGCACAGCACATGGGGACCTGTCTTCAAGGTACATATGTGCATTCCAGAGTCACGTGGGCCTGGAGCACCAATCACGATGCAGTATTCTCATTGATAAAAATGGGAACGCCGTTTGTACGAGTTCCCATTAGTATCAATGATAAAACCCCCGAAAACACCCAGACATAACATAATAAATAAATAAAACATTTTACATATTTAAAATTAATTGAAATTAAATGTAATTGAATGTTTTAAAAAAAAGATATATTTTTGGAATTTTTATTAGTGTTTTAATAGTGTTAAAAATAAACTTACCTTAATGGACAGGAAAATATGGTTAAAAAAAAATGTAAAAGCTCTTTATATGAATGCACGCAGCATTCGTAACAAAATTAGATGAGTTGACGGCACAAATAATAAATGGGTATGATCTGATAGCTATTACAGAGAGCAAGGTGACTAAGGCTGGGAACTAAATATTCAGGGATATTTGACAATTCGGAAGGACAGACAGAAAGGAAAAGGAGGTGGAATAGCTCTGTTCGTAAAGGCTGAGATCAGTGTGATAGTGAGAAATGATACTGGCTCAAAAGAGCAAGATGTTGAATCAGTTTGGGTGGAGATAAGGAATAATAAGGGGAAAAAGTTACTGGTGGGCATCGTCTATAGGCCCCCTAAAAGTAGCTACACTGTTGGATGGAGTATAAATCAAGAAATAATGGAAGCTTGTAAAAAAGGAACTGCAATAATCATGGGTGATTTTAACCTACATACTTAGCCTTCAGAGTTGGCTAAAGTGGACTGGGAAAATAGATTAAAGTGTGGAAAGATTGATAAGCAATGGCGGACATTTAAGGAAATATTAATTGGACAAATCAAATTGGCCAGGATAGCTTTGAGGAAGAGTTCATCGAGTGCATCCGGGATAGTTTCCTTGAACAGTATGTTGCGGAACCAACCAGGGAGCAGGCTATCTTAGATCTGGTCCTGTGTAATGAGGCAGAATTAATAAACGATCTCCTTGTAAAGGATCCTCTTGGAATGAGTGATCATAACTTGTTGAATTTCAAATTCAGTTGGAGGATGAGAAAGTTGTCCTAAGCCAAACCAGTGTCCTAAGCTTAAATAAAGGAGACTACAAAGGTATGAAGGCAGAGTTGGCTAAAGTGGACTGGAAAAATAGATTAAAGTATAGGAAGGTTGATGTGCAGTGGCGGACATTTAAGGAGATATTTCATAATTCTCAACAAAAATATATTCCAATGAGAAGGAAAGACTGTAAGAGAAGGGATAACCATCCGTGGCTAACAAAGGATATAATGGATGGTATCAAATTGAAAACAACGACATACAAAGTGGCCAAAATATTGAGAGGCCAGAGGATTGGGAAATGTTTAAAAGCCAACAAAGAACGACGAAAAAAATAATAAGGAAAGGGAAGATACATTATGAAAGTAAACTAGCACGAAATCTAAAATCAGATAGTAAGAATTTCTATAGGTATATAAAAAGGAAAAGAGTGGCTAAAGTAAATGTAGGTCCCTTAGAGGATACAGTAATTAATAATGGGGAACAGGGAAATGGCAGAGACTTTGACCAAATGTTTTGTATCGGGCTTCACGGTAGAAGACCCTGAAAACATCCAATAGTGGATAATCAAGGGGCTATAGGGAGGGAGGAAATTAAAACAATCACTATCACTAAAGAAGTAGTACTCGGTAAAATAATGGGGCTAAAGGTGGACAAGTCCCCTGGACCTGATGGCTTGCATCCTAGGGTCTTAAAAGAAGTGGCTGCAAAGATAGTGGATGCATTGGTTGTAATTTACCAAAATTCCCTGGATTCTGGAAAGGTCCCAGCGGATTGGAAAACAGCAAATGTAATGCCCCTGTTTAAAAAAAGAGGCAGACAGAAAGCAGGAAACTATAGACTAGTTAGCCTAAAATCTGTCGTTGGGAAAATGCTGGAGTCCATTATTAAGGAAACAGTAGCAGGACATTTGAAAAAGCATGATTCAATCAAGCAGAGTCAGCATGGTTTTATGAAAGGGAAATCATGTTTGACAAATTGGCTGGAATTGTTTTAGGATGTAAGGAGCCGGGTGGATAAAGGGGAACCAGTGGATGCTGGATTTGGATTTCCAGAAAGCATTCAATAAGGTGCCACATAAAAGGTTACTGCACAAGATAAAAGTTCACGGGATTGGGTGTAATATATTAGCATGAATAGAGGATTGGCTAACTAACAGAAAACAGCGAGTCGGGATAAACGGGTCATTTTCCGATTGGCTAACGGTAACTAATGGGGTACTGCAGGGATCGATGCTGGGGCCTCAACTATTTACAATCTACATTAATGACTTGGATGAAGGGACCGAATGTAAAGTAGTCAAGTTTGCTGATGATACAAAGATGGGTGGGAAAGCAAATTATGAGGAGGACACAAAAAATCTGCAAAGGGATATAGACAGGCTAAGTGAGTGGGCAAACAGTTGGCAGATGGAGTATAATGTGGGAAAATGTGAGGTTATCCACTTTGGCAGAAAGAATAGAAAAGCAAATTATAATTTAAATGGAGAAAAATTGCAAAATGCTGCAGTACAGAAGAACCTGGGGGTCCTTGTACATGAAACACAAAAAGTTAGTCTGCAGGTTCAGCAAGTAATCAGGAAGGCAAATGGAATGTTGGCCTTTATTGCAAGCGGGATAGAGTATAAAAGCAGAGAATTTCTGTTACAACTGTACAGGGTATTAATGAGGCTACACCTAGAATACTGCATGCAGTTTTGGTCTCCGCATTTAAGAAAGGATATACTTGCATTGGATACAGTTCAGAAAAGGTTCACTAGATTGATTCCAGAGATGAGGGGGTTGACTTATGAAGATAGGTCGAGTAGGTCTAAACTCATTGGAGTTCAGAAGAATGAGAGGTGATCTTATCGAAACATATAAGGTAATGAGGAGGCTTGACAAGGTGGATGCAGTGAGGATATTTCCACTCAGAGGGGAAATTAGAACTAAGGGGCATAGTCTCAGAATAAGGGGCCGCCCATTTAAAACTGAGTTGAGGAGGAATTTCTTCTCTCAGCTGGATGTAAATCTGTGGAATTCTCTGCCCCAGTGAGCTGTGGAGGCTGGGTCATTGAATATATGTAAGGTGGCGATAGACAGATTTTTAAGCGATAAGAGAACAAATGGATATAGGGAGCAGGCAGGGAAGTGGGGTTGAATCCATGATCAGATCAGCTATGATCTTATTAAATGGCGGAGCAGGCTTGAGGGTCCAAATGGCCCATTCCTGCTCCTATGTTTCTTATGTTCTTATGTTTCTACTACAAAATTGTGCATTTAAATTACATTTTTATATTTTTAAAATCTCTTACACTGGTAAAAGTAGGCTATGCGCCTGTTTTCACCAGGCATAAAAGTTTAAAGGACATTTGCTGGGCATGAGTTGGGCAAATAGCCCAATCTCTGCCACGCGGATGTCCTTCTCCCGGGGATGTAGAGGATCTGTCAAGAGAAATCTTTGACAAATCGAAAAAGCCCGTTTTCGGCACATGCGCATCGCACCCCAAAAAACGGCTTTCGCGAGGCCTCGCCCGGTTCGTGCGCACTTCATACGGACTTGGTGAGGCTGGAATTTTAGGCCCAATGTGTTGTTCCTTGAGTTGAATTTCATTGGAGCTGCATAGGAGGTCAGAGTGGGACTGGGGCAGTTAGCTAAAATGACAAGCCACCAGAAGCTCAGGGTCACGCTTGCACATTAAATGGAGGTGCTCCGCAAAGTGATCACCCAATCTGCATTTGGTTTCCCCAATGTAGAGGAGACCACATTGTGAGAAACAAATACTGTACACTAAATTGAAAGAAGTACAAGTAAATCGCTGTTTCACCTGGAAGGAGTGTTTGGGACCCTGGACAGTGAGGAGGGAGGAGGTAAAAGGGCAGGTGTTCCATCTGCTGCACTTGTACAGGAAGGTGCCGTGGGAAGAGGGTGCTGGGGGTGATTGAAGAGTAGGCCAGGGAGTCACAGAGGGACTGGTCCCTTCAGAATCCTGAAAGGGGGAGGGCAGGGGAAGTTGTGTTTTGGTGATGGCATCATGCTGGAGGTGGTGGAAATGGCGGAGGATGATCCGTTGATTGTGGAGGCCGGTGGGATGTAAGGTGAGAACAAGGGATACTTTCCGTTATTAGCCGAGGCATAGAACATACGATCAGAGAGGTTATGTTAGAACTATATAAAACACTAGTTATGCCACAGCTAGAGTACTGCATACAGTTCTGGTCACACATTACAGGAAAGATATGATTGCACTAGAGAGGGTACAGGGAAGATTTACGAGAATGTTGCCAGGACTGGAGAATTTTAGCTATGAGGAAGGTTTGGATAAGCTGGGGTTGTTTTGGAACAGAGGAGGTTGAGGGGAGGTTTAATTGAGGTGCATAAAATTATGAGGGGCCTAGATAAAATGGATAAAAAGGGAGAAACAGAGTTAACGTTTCAGGTCAATGACCTTTCATCAGAACTAAAAAAAAATTCTATGATCGGGTGGAAGGCAAGAGAGATTAAAAGATGAAAGGGATGATGGTATCTTCCATCCTATCACAGACCTTCACCTTTGTTCTTTCATCCTTCTCCCTTTTCCTTGTCTCTGCACTTGCTTAAAACCTGTTTTATCTTTAACTTTTTTCACTTCTGATGAAAGGTCATCAACCTGAAACATTAAGTCTGTTTCTCTCTCCATAGATGCCTGACCTGCTGAGTATTTCCAGCATCCGCAGTATTTTGCTTTTGTTGCTAGGAAAAGACTTATTTCCCTTCGCAGAGAGGTCAATAACCAGGGGGCATAGATTTAAAGTAATTTCATAAGAATTAGAGGGGAGTTGAGGGGATTTTATTTCACCCACCAGAGGGTGGTAGGGGTCTGGATCTCACTGCCTGAAAGGATGGTAAAGGCAGAAACCCTCATCAGATTTAAAGTACTTGGATATGCACTTGAACTGTTGTAACCTGCGAGGCTACAGACCAGGAGCTGGAAAATTGAATTAGGCTGGCTAGCTCTTTTTCGGCTGGCAAAGATGCAATGGGCCGAATGTCCTACTTCTGTGCTGTATATTTCTATGATTCTTCTTCTTCTTCTATGATTCTATGTATCAGGGGAACCCTATCGTAGTTCTGGGAGAGAGGGGAATGGATGACAGCAGAAGTACGGGAATTGGGATGGACACAGTCAAGAGCCCTGTCAACCACAGTGGAGGGTATTCCTCGGATGAGGAAAAATGAAGACATATCGGAAGTACTAGTATGGAAGATGGTATCATCAAAACAGATGTGGTGGAGATGAAGAAACTGGTAGAATGAAATAAAGTCCTAAAAGGGAGCGGGGCAGGAGGAAGTGTAATCCAGGTAGCTGTGGGAGTCAGGAGGTTTATAGTAGATATTGGTCGACAGCTTATCCCTGTAGATAGAGAAGTTGAGGAAGGGAAGAGAAGAGTCGGAGATGGATCAAGTGAAGGAAATTGGGAAATGAGGAAATTGGAAGCAAAGTTAATAACATTTTCTGGTTCAGGTTAAGAGCAGGAATTAGCACCGATACAGATATCAATGTGGCAGAAAAAGAGGTGAGGGAGATGACCTGAGTTGGACTGGAACAAAGAATGATCCATATATCCTAGAAAAAGGCAGACATAGCTTGGACCTAAATGGGTTCCCATAGTAACACCTTTTATTTGGAGGAAGTGAGTGGAGTCAAATGTAAGGAGTTGTTCAATGTAAGAACAAGTTCAGCCAGGTGGAGGAGGGTGATAATGGATGGGGCCTGGTTGGACTTCCGTTCAAGAATAAAGCAAAGGCTCTCAGACCTTCCTGTTGGGGGATGAAGGTGCAGAGGGATTGGATGTCCAGAGTGAAAAGGAGATGGTTAGGGCCAGGAAACTGGAAACTGTTAAAATGGCAGACATCGGAGAGTCATAGATGGGAAGGGATTTGACAAGATAGGAAGAAATAAGTTCCATGGGGCAAGAACAGGCTGAAACAATGGGTCTACCAGGCAGTCCTGATTGTGGATCTTGGGAAGGAGGTAGAAGCAGACTGTGCGGGATAGGGGGACTATGAGGTTGGAAGCCGTGGAGGGAAGATCTCCAGAGGTGATGAGATCAGTGACAGCATTGGCAGAATTTTGCTTTTGTATTAATGAAATTAATGAGAGCTGATTAGTACAAACAGAACAACATCTGTTCAGATACTGTTACTGCTATGTCTTGAATAACGAGTCAGATTAGATACTGCAAGCTCAAAGTAAGGTGTGACCGTAGTCCTATATTACAGATCTCAGAGTGCCTCTCCAGCCTGTGAGGCCTTCTTATATATAGGTGCACCCAAGGGATTGTGGGATCCCTTGGGACTGCAGGGGATAAGCCCTCTGGTGGTTAGACATGGTATTTACAGGTTTACATCATTAACAACACTCCCCCCGCTCTCCCCAAAGTCAATAGTGTAACTATTTGCAATGTGAGTTGATCTGGGACCTTCCTTTCCCTGGTTGATCGTCTCGGTGCGAATGCTGGTTTTGGTGAGTCATTTTTTGGGCTCTCGCTGGGCTGCTGCGCTGCTGGCCGTGCTGGGCTGCTGAGGGTGGTGAGTCCTGCTGGGCTGCTGCGGGTGATGGGTTCTGCTTCATGGACAACTGTTGGGTCAGTTGCCACTTGTGTGTGTGATGGAGGGTCGAAAAAGGTGGAGTCTATTGTGGGTTGTTCTGGATAATCCGTACGTCTGAGTTTGGTTTGGTCCAAGTGTTTCCTGCAGGTGAGTCCATTTAAGAAGTTGACTACTCCTCTCTTTAGACAAAACAGCCACTTGGGACCTTGTCCATAGTTCAACACAAATGCAGAATCATTTATCTCAATTTCGCGTGACACATTTGCGCGATCATGATATGTATTCTGATGCAGCCGCCTGCTCTCTACTTGTTTGTGTAGATCAGGGTGTACTAATGAGAGCCTTGTCTTAAGTGCCCTTTTCATGAACAGTTCAGCGGGAGGGACCTCAGTGAGTAACTAAGCTTGTGCTGTAACTAAGCAGGACTCGGGATAAGCGAGTCTGCAGTGAGCCTTAAGTTATCATTTTCAAGTTCTGCTTGATTGTTTGAAATGCTCGTTCTGTCTGACCGTTAGATGCTGGTTTAAACGGGGCAGATGTGACATATTTGATTCCATTGCGGGTCATAAACTCCTTGAACTCGGCACTGGTAAAGCACGGCCCATTGTCACTTACAAGGACATCAGGCAAGCTGTGCGTGGCAAACATGGCCCGTAGGCTTTCAATGGTGGCAGCGGACGTGCTTGCCGACATTATCACGCATTCAATGCATCTAGTACCACTAAGAACATTTTTCCCAACAATGGGCCTGCATAGTCGACATGGACGCTAGACCATGGTTTGGAGGAGCAGGACCATAAACTTAGTGGCGCCTCCCTGGGTGCATTGCTTAACTATGAACATGTATTACATTTGTGCATGCAGGACTCTAAGTCTGCATCGATACCGGGCCACCACATGTGGGATCTGGCTATCACTTTCATCATTATGATGCCTGGGTGGGTGCTGTGGAGATCACTGATGAAGGTGTCCCTGCCCTTTTGTGGCACCACTACCAGATTACCCCATAGGAGGCAGTCTGCCTGGATAGACATCTCATCTCTGCGCCGCTGGTATGGCTTTATTTCTTCCTGCATCTCTAATGAGACACTAGACCAACTCCCGTGGAGCAGACAGTTTTTTACGAAGGACAGTAAGGGGTCCTGGCTCGTCCAGGTTCTAATCTGTCGGGCGGTAACAGGTGATTGCTCACTCTCGAATGCTTCCATTACCATGACTAAATCTGCGGGCTGTGCCATCACCACCTCTGTGGTGGACAATGGCAGCCTACTGAGAACATCGGCACAGTTTTCTGTGCCTGGCCTGTGGCGGATGGCGTAGTTGTATGCGGACAATGTGAGCGCCATCTCTGGATGCGGGCCGATGCATTCGTATTTATCCCCTCACTTTCAGAAAAGAGGGATATCAGCGGCTTGTGGTCAGTTTCCAATTCAAATTTTAGCGCGAACAGATATTGATGCATTTTCTTTACCCCATAAACACACGCTAACGCTTCTTTTTCGATCATACTGTAGGCCCTCTCGGCCTTAGACTGACTTCTGGATGCATAAGCAACCGGTTGCAATTTCCCAAATTCATTAGCTTGTTGCAATACACACCCGACACCATATGACGACGCATCACATGCTAGCACCAAACGCTTACATGGATCGTACAACACAATCAATTTGTTTGAACATAACAGCTTCCTAGCTTTCTCAAAGGCATTTTCTTGGCTTTTACCGCATACCCATTCATCTCCTTTATGTAGTAAAGAGTGCAGGGGTGCTAACAATGTGCTAAGACCCGGTAAGAAGTTTCCAAAGTAGTTCAGGAGTCCTAGAAACGACCGCAGCTCCGTCACGTTCTGTGGTCTTGGTGCGTTTTTAATGCCTCCGTCTTGAAATCAGTGGGCCTGATGCCGTCCGCCGCAATTTTTCTCCCCAGGAACTCCAAATCAAGCGCCAGGAAAACGTACTTCGATCATTTTAGCCTGAGCCCCACACGATTAAGCCGACTAAGAGCCTCCTTCACGTTCTGCAGGCGCTCAATGGTGTCCCGACCTGTAACCAAGATGTCGTCCTGGAAGGCCACGGTGCGCGGGACTGACTTCAGCAAGCTTTCCATGTTCCTCTGGAATATCGCCGTGGCCGATCGAATCCCAAACAGGCATCTGTTGTAAATGAGGAGACCTTTGTGCGTGTTGATGCAGGTGAGTCCTTTCGATGATTCCTCCAGCTCCTGCGTCATGTAGGCCGAGGTCAAGTCCAGCTTCGTGAATGTATTCCCTCCCGCCAGCGTCGCAAATAGGTTGTCTGCCTTCGGTAGCGGGTATTGATCCTGCAATGAGAAATGATTGATAGTTACTATGTAATCACCACAGATTCTGACGGTGCCATCTCCCTTGAGGACTGGAACAATCGAACTGGCCCACTCATTGAATTCGATCGGCGAAATGATGCCCTCTCATTGCAGCCTGTCCAGTTCGATCTCCACCCTCTCCCTTATCATGTAAGGTACCGCTCTTGCCTTGTGATGGATGGGTCGCACCCCTGGAATCAAATGGATCTGCACTTTTGCTCTTTGGATCTTCCCGATGCCTGATTTGAACAGCAAGGGGAACTTGTTTAGGACCTGGGCACATGAGGCGTCATCGACGGTCGAAAGCACTCCAACGTCGTCCCAGTTCCAGCGTATCTTTCCCAGCCAGCTCCTGCCGAACATCATGAGGCCATCGCCCGGTACCACCCAGAGTGGTAACTTGTGCACCGCTCCATCATAGGAGACCTTTACGGTAGCACTGCCGATTACGAGAATCAGTTCCTTTGTGTACATTCTCAGTTTAGTACGAATGGGACTCAGGACTGGCCTTGAGGCCTTGCTGCACCACAATTTATTGAAAGTCTTTTTGCTCATTATGGACTGGCTTGCGCCCGTGTCCAGCTCCATGGACACCGGGAGTCCATTTAATTCAACCTTCAGCATTATCAGGGGACACTTTGTGGTAAATGTGTGCACCCCATATACTTCTGCCTCCTCGGTCTGAGGCTCTGGTTCGTCGTGATCTGCCGTGGATCTGTCCTGTGCAACATGGTGGTTTGCAGGGTGAACAGGGTTTGCAGCTTGCCTGCACATACATTGGAAATGTCCCATTGTTCCACAGCCCTTGCAAATGTATCCTTTGAAGTGGCATGAATGGAAACGATGATTACCCCCGCAGCGCCAACAAGGTGTTAATGGCCTTGCATTCACCACCCTTGATGGTGGACTCTGAGTTATCTATGGATGTGCAGCTGCAGGTGTGTAAGTCCTGCCCTGTACATTTCAATTCAAAAACAACGTTACTTTGTTCACAGAACTTGCAGCAGCACTTTTTTGTGCTGAGAAATTTGTTTGGTATTATCACTGGTGGCGATAAACGCCTGGGCTATCGCTATGGCTTTACTGAAGGTTGGGGTCTCTACAGTCAAAAGTTTGCGAAGTATTACTTCATGGCCAATGCCAAGTACAAAGAAGTCCCTGAGCATGTGCTCCAAGTGTCCTTCAAATTCGCAATGTCCTGCAAGGTGCCTTAGCTCAGCGATGTAACTCGCCACTTCCTGACCTTTAGACCTCTTGTATGTGTACAACCGATACCTCGCCATCAGAACGCTTTCCTTTGGGTTTAGATGCTCCCGGACCAGTGTGGGTTTCACTGGAGCGAGCAGATTTTTCATGAGGCCATACGTTGGTGCCCCGCAAACGGTGAGGAGGATCGCCCTTCGTTTGGCAGCGTTCGCTTCTCCTTGCAGCTCGTTGGCCACGAAGTATTGGTCAAGTCGCTCCATGAAGGTTTCCCAATCATCTCCCTCCAAAAATTTCTCCAGGATGCCCACAATTCTCTGCATTGTTGCGGTGGGGTTCGTCATTTGCATCTCGTCGCCAGTTGTTATGTCTTGAATAAAGAGTCAGACTAGATACTGCAAGCTCAAAGTAAGGTGTGACTGTAGTCCTTTATTACACATCTCAGTGTGCCTCTTCAGCCTGTGAGGCCTCGTTATATACAGGTACTCCCAAAGGATTGTGGGATCCCTTGGGACTCCAGGGAATAAGCCCTCTGGTGGTTAGACATGGTATTTACAGGTTTACATACATAACAGTTACAAAATATAAAACTTATGAGAGCTAGTCCACTCTGGTTGGTCATCTAACGCAACTTAAAAGCACAATCTCTATGCACTCTGTCCTACCACCCAGGAAACTGCTACGCTCCCTTCGCAGTTTTTACTGCTCTCTTGGTTCTTGGTGTTCAATATTGATATTTAAAAACCTCACCTTTAAGCCTCCACAGTATAAAAAAAAAGTTTTCTAATGCCAAGGTACGAAATGTCTTTCTGAATAACCAGACATTGCCAACAAATTGTCCAATGTTTGGGTCTCTGAGTGAACTTCCCATCTTGCATTGTAAATACTATTCATTTGCCTACCTATGCAAAACTCAGCATGGAGCTATGCTGATAAGTTCATCCGTTTTAGGCAACCCGAAAAGCACAGACATTTTTGCAGGTAAATGTGGGATTATCTGAAGAATCTGGGATTTAGAATAAGGAGTCTGCTATGACCTTCACAGTAGCCTGAAATTCAAAATAAAAATCTGATGTCAGAGTTGCATTTCAGCATAATGTTGAATAGTCCCAAGCCAATGCCATCACTGTAATAACAACCCAGGATTGGTTCCCATTGGAGGCAGAACCTTTAGGCATTGGAAAAATTAACCAACCCATCAGAAAATTAATTAACGTTTAATTTTAGAAGCAGTTATTGGTCAGACAGCAGCTAAGTGACCTGCCTTACTGAGCCCAACAAATTTGTATGCCTGCAACGCCATACTGGGGCTGAATTTGCGTACGAGGTGTGCACACGCCCGTAGGGGCCACACTAATTCCGGTTTAGGCATGCGCTGCGTGTGCACTAAAACCAGCAACTTGTGATCTGTCAAGAATCCTCTTGATAGATCCAACACATTCAAAGGAAATGGGCCTCCGTGGGCGGAGAGTTAGGTTATTTGCCCAATGTCTGCCCAGTGAATGCCCATGAAATTCTTACACCTGATAAAAGTAGGCATAAGACCTGTTTTTACAAGTGTAAGAGTTTTAAAAAACATAAACATAACATTTTTCCAATCATTTATACATTAAAAAAATCCTGTGCAATAAGGTAAGTTTCTGTTTAGCCCCCTTAAAACACGTAAATTGTTTTTCCAAAATATGTAATTTATGTTTTAAATTAAATATGCAATGTTTTTTTTATTTATTTGATGTGTAGAGGTATTTTTTATGTGATCCCCATTCATACTTATGGGAGTTCCGTACATACAGAAGTATGAATGGAGATTCCCTCCTTTGATTGGTTGGGCAAGCCCACCTGATTCCAGGGGTGCTTGCGAACTGCATGCGCCCCTGAGATACATGGGCCACTATGGAGGCCTACGCTGCTATCCCTGATCTTGCTTGTCACAGGCCCACCTAACTGAGGCCATATGTCCGATCCATGCCTCCCCACTCTTTTAGGCAAAGCAATTAAATGTCTTGATTTCAGATTCTGAGGAGTTCAAAATAAACAGCCTAAGATGCATGATGAACAAACATTGGTGGTTTCTTTTAGAATTATATTGTGCCAATTTATTTAATTGCAGGATTATATTCAATAAAATAATTTGCTTCTTTATAAAATATTCTGGCAATATAGCATTCAGTTTCATTATCAACTTCTGCCTTTAAATTCAGAATGTAATGGTGGATTTTATAAATTCACTTTCCCAACATGTGAAGCACATTTCTTTTGGAGTGGGGAGAGAGAGAGAGCAACTATTTTCAGGAGGGAGAAAGAAACCTTGTTATGGGATGGGGGGGTGGCGGGGAGAGGCTGAGATCTTGTTGAAGACAGGATGAGAAAGAGAGCGACTGTTGAAAGAGTAAGTGAGAGAGATCCTGTTAATGGGGATGGGGGAAGTGAGAAACAATGTTGGAGGGAACAAAATTAACGAAAAGAAAACTTTTTGCTGGAAATCTGGCTTACAAAATCAGAACTAAGTACCAAAAATGAAGTGCCTTTTCTTGAAGCTGAAAAATAGTCCTTACAGCATCACAAAGCAAAACAAGTCAAATAAAGGATAGAGGAAGTGCAATCTTACCATAGGTCACCACAGCTAACGCCAATAATCCAAATATGTTTCCTTGTACCTGTGGGCATCGCCTGTACGGGCAGATCATGCCATCATAAGATACCTGCATGTGACAGAACAGATCAAATAGCACCAAATAAAAAAATATTCGAGATAAAAATAAATTAGCCTCCATTGCACCTCCCATTAATTCCTCCAGGGAGTGATAACAGGGTGCTACTGGCTTTCTGATCGGGCGCGGCAAAAGTACCAACGTCCACGAAATTCCCTTGCAGGTTGGCACTGGAGGTAAACCTGAACGCCACGATCTCCTGCACCCCGGAGATCGTGATGTCATCCGATGCACAGCGTCCCGGTACTGCCCCGGAGCCTAAATTCATTTCTGCCCCCTGCGGCATCACCGGGCATCAACAATGGCAGCTGCGGGAGGCGTTGTGAGGACAGCCAGCTGGCCATTCGGGGAGTGGTAATTAAAGTCATTGGTGGTCAGGTAGGCCAAAAATAATTTTTCACCTCTCTCTGCTCATTTTTGAATTTTTCCAATGCCGTGATTGATCAGCCCTGCACTCTGTTAGAGTGCTTGGGGTTGATCGTCGCGGATCACAGATGCTGTCGTCGAAGAGTCCCTTTAAGGGAGGGAAGGAGCCTGTGATTCCGGCAGCGCTGCATGGGACATTGTGCAGCGCTCTGCCACTACCGTCCCTCTTGCTCCATTTAGTGCTCCAAGGGAAGTTGTAGTGCCTGATTTAGCGCTCCACTTCCTCCTGGAGCGTTAAACCGTAAGTTTGTGTCTGCAGGAATTGGGTAGCACCCGGTGATACCTTTGCGCTCCCACAAAAGTTATCACCCCAAATGGGTCGCTACGCAATTTCTAGCCCTTTATTTCAAAAGTCCCAATGACAGCCACGTCCTGGTTGTTCAGTAAAATTATGCAAGTAAGACACGCCCAGCAGATGGCTTTACAAATATTGAGCTATGCTGTACATGATATTGTCTAGCTGGTGATTTAATGGTCTATAACGTCTGCTATTATTCACTCATTTTCTCCTCTCTGTTCACAAAGACTCATACCAGGGCATGGTACTGATGTGCCAGCAGCCCTTCACTACCTTTCCTAAGTCGTCATTCCTCCTTGATGAGTCCTAGCAAACTATTTGAGGTTTATAGGTAGGGAAGAGAGGTTATCAAAGCCAAACCTGACCCTGTTCTCATCCAACATCCATACTCTCAACTGGCAAATGTGAAAATCAGGAATATTTTACTGCACCTTGCTTCATGAATATTCAAATCGCCTAATATTTTCATTTTTGTACTATTATTTTATGTGCTTCTATTGAATTTAATCATTGTTATAGCTTTTACAGTTACAAATATCAAATAAAGTAACTTCAGTCTGGTATGTAAATCTGGTTCCTTTTACATTTCTTAATCTGAGGGACTAATGTCTTATTTTAAGTTGATAGTACAGAGGGAGTGAGTCTGTCATCCAACAGTTCCAGTGAGGACCTTCACTGGCAAACAGTGCATCTCAGGAAACCATGGGTGGGTAGCTTGTGGTTTACTACCCATTATGAATATCATGTGGGCTCACAATTTCCGAAGATGTGGTTCCTGTGAGCTCTGCTTCATGTTGAGTACTGGATTATGAAAATACCCCAAATATTTAAATCTTAAACAAATACAATAGGGTGTTAATCCTCGGACTGAGAAACAAATTAAGCATTTCAGGCATTCTCCTTGTGGTACAAGTGCTATTAAAGTTTTATGTTGCCAGATCCTTCCAAGACACCAATTATGCCATGTGCCAGCTTCTCACAGATACATTAAATATCTGACAGCCCTTATCAGCAAGGGAAAATACATTTATTATTTTCCGCGTGGAAAGGAAACATCAGCTTGACAGAGCACAGAATTCTTACTCGGGGTTCCCAAGAAAACAAAGAACAGCACCTATTAATAGCACCCTGACTATCACCTGCTGATTCATCAGGGGTCATTGCCAACATCTGGGAAGAGTGACCTGAGTTCCAAACAGCGTAATCCTTCATATCAGGTATACTATGTCCACTGCCAGCTCTCAGAGTAGATAAGGGGGAATCAGTGGATGTAGTGGATTTTCAAAAGGCATTCGATAAGGTATCACACAAAAGTTGTTACACAAGGTTAGGGCTCATGAGATTGGGGGTAATATATTAGCACGGACAGAAACCGGAGTAGGAATAAAAGAGTTATTTTCAGGTTGGCAGATTGTAACTAGTTGGGTGCCACAAGGTTCAATGTTTGGGCCTCAGCTATTTAGAATCTATATCAATGACATAATGAGGGGACCGAGTGTAATGTATCCAAGTTTGCCGACTGTCATGTATCTTACATTATTATATATAACTGTATCCTAACATGCTATACATGACTGTAATAAGATATGACCTGTAACCACCAGCATACCTTACCACCAGAGGTGCACTTGCAAGAGACAGGTATATAAGGGCAGGTCTCAGGCAAGTGCAGCATTCCAGTGCTGTGAAATAAAGGTGCAGGTCCAGAGTGACCTTGACTTCACGACATGCCTCGTGTGAATCTGTACTGCAGGGTCAGGACTTTACAGTGGCGACGGGTTACGGGATTACAGAATTCACAGAATGGCGAACAACGGATCAGATGAAAAGTACAATGCGGGAGACAATTGGGAGGACTTTATAGAAAGGCTCCAGCAAAGCTTTGTAACCAAAGACTGGTTAGGCGATGATAAGGCAGACAAGAGAAGAGCCCATCTCTTGACCAGCTGTGGCTCGAAAACATATGCTTTAATGAAGGATCTGTTGGCACCCGAGAAACCAGCAAGCAAGTCGTTTGAAGAATTGAACACACTGGTAAGAGACCACCTGAAGCCAGCGAGCAGCCTACACATGGCCAGACACAGGGTCGACAACTACAGACGCCGTGTGGGCCAGAGCATACCCGACTTCGTGGCGGAACTTCGGAGGTTGGCTAGTTTATGTGAGTTCTCCGATGAACTGAGGAGAGAAATGCTGAGAGACTTTTTCATTGAAGGAATAGGCCACGCAGGCATATTCCGAAAGTTCATAGAGACCAAGAACCTGACTTTAGAGGCAGCAGCACTGGTTGCACAGATATTCTTGGTCGGGGAAGAAGAAACGAGGTTGATTTACAATGCAGGTACGACAACTAACGAAATATTGGAACAAGAAGTTCACAGCACTAAACAAGCTGCTACCCCCACACAGACAAAACCAGGAGAACAGGCTCTCGACAGCAGGCAGAAGCCATCAAGGGCCACAGGAATGGCCGTTCACACCTCATCAACCCACAATGCGAGCAATCAACTACAAACTGAGAGAAGCTCGAGAGAGATCAGCCAGAGGCAGCTCATTCTTTGGAAACTCTTTGAACAATGGAACAGGTCTGTGCTGGAGGTGTGGGGGTGGGCACTCATCAAGGGGATGTCGATTTCAGCAGGCTGTTTGCAGAAATTGTGAATATACAGGGCATTTGGCCCGCATGTGCAAAAAAACGGCAGCTCGGCTGGTATACAAATCGGATGGGTCGGAAAGCGGACCAGAAGATGGTGCGGACAGTACCCGGGACATCGGTGTACAGCGAGTCAACACGATCAATGGCCGCTGCTCCTACAACAGGACGCCTCCTATAATGATGAGGGTCCGACTCAACAAGATATCTGTCAACATGGAGCTGGATACGGGAGTGAGTCAATCTCTCATGGGCGCTCAACAATTTGAACAACTGTGGCCGCATAAAAGAGACAGACCAAAACTCACAAGGGTCGATACCAAACTAAGGACCTATACCAAAGAAATTGTACCAGTCCTCGGCAGCGCCATGCTCTCTGTCACACACAAAAGGACAGTGAACCAACTTCCCCTGCGGATTGTCCCCGGAGACCCCCCAGTACTGCTGGGGAGAAGCTGGCTGGCAAAACTAAACTGGAAATGGGATGATGTCCATGCCATGTCATTAGAGGAACGGACCTCCTGCTCAACAGTTATACAACAATTTGAACATCTCTTTCAGCCAGATGTGGGCATTTTCAAAGGGGCCAAAGTCAAAATCTACATCACACAGGATGCTCGACCGGTCCATCACAAGGCCAGAGCTGTACCCTATGTGATGAGGGAAAAGATTGAACACGAACTAGACAAGCTTCTGCGGGAAGGCATTATATCACCTGTGGAATTTAGCGACTGGGCAAGCCCCATCATCCCAGTCATGAAGCTTGATGGATCCGTACGAATCTGTGGGGACTACAAATCTACCATAAACAGAGTCTCCCTACAGGACCAGTACCCGCTGCCCAGAGCGGAGGACTTATTTGCCACATTGGCTGGAGGTAAAATTTCTCAAAATTAGACCTCACATCTACGTATATGACGCAAGAATTGACCGAGGAATAAGAACATAAGAACATAAGAATTAGGAACAGGAGTAGGCCATCTAGCCCCTCGGGCCTGCTCCGCCATTCAACAAGATCATGGCTGATCTGGCTGTGGACTCAGCTCCACTTACCCACCCGCTCCCCGTAACCCTTAATTCCCTTATTGGTTAAAAATCTATCCATCTGTGATTTGAATACATTCAATGAGCTAGCCTCAGCTGCTTCCTTGGGCATTCCACAGATTCACAACCCTCTGGGAGAAGAAATTCCTTCTCAATTCGGTTTTAAATTGGCTCCCCCGTATTTTGAGGCTGTGCCCCCTAGTTCTAGTCTCCCCGACCAGTGGAAACAACCTCTCTGCCTCGATCTTGTCTATCCCTTTCATTATTTTAAATGTTTCTATAAGATTACCCCTCATCCTTCTGAACTCCAACGAGTAAGGACCCAGTCTGCTCAATCTATCATTATAAGGTACACCTCTATCCACCATGCTTGTTATATCCTCAAAGAATTCCAGTAAATTAGTTAAACATGATTTCCCCTTCATGAATCCATGTTGTGTCTGCTTGATTCTCATCTCCGGAATCAGCCTAGTCTCTGTACCCCCTCCAAAGCTAGTATATCCTTCCTTAAGTAAGGTGACCAAAACTGCACGCAGTACTCCAGGTGCGGCCTCACTAATACCCTATACAGTTGCAGCAGGACCTCCCTGCTTTTGTACTCCATCCCTCTCGCAATGAAGGCCAACATTCCATTCACCTTCCTGATTACCTGTTGCACCTGCAAACTAACTTTTTGGGATTCATGCACAAGGACCAATGGTAGAGCAGTGGAGGCGTGTCCTGCTCAGTTGGAGCTGTGAGCAGTGAGAGAAGGAGCTATCAACTTGAGCTCCTGCCTGGAGAGCCCTGAGACCAGCCCAGGAAGAGAAGGAAGGAAGGGGCTTCACCACCAACTTTCACCCAGAGGGAGAGGAGGAGAAAAGAAAACTTTTTAACAACTTTACCATTTCTGCAAGGAGTTGGAGAGAGGGGGAAAAACCAACAACATACAGTGTGGAAGGAGGGAGACTCTACAATTCTACAGGTGGGTGTGGGTGCATTTCCCAAACAGACTTTGTTGTATCGGTGGGGGGAGGAAAGAAGACCACTGAGGGCCGGAACATCGCGGGGGGTGTGTGTGTGTGTGGAAGTGTGCGTGGGGGCCGTGCTTACAACTAGGCCCCCCCCACAATTGGAACCCCCCCCACCCCCCACATTTGCCTAGCCTGGGATAGCTGGAGCTACCAGGCTGAAGATTTTTCTCATTTACCCAATTAACATCGTTAGGAGTGTGTGCCTGGTGGCTCCAGCTACCCCAGGTGAAGACATCTTCTCCCCCCACCTGAAGACCACCCCAAAGACTTTTGTGTTTTGCCATCTGGGGAGTGCACCCACCCACAGCTGCGAGGGGAGACCTGCCCTCGCAGTCCCCCCCCCCTTCCCACCCCCCTCTCTCTTTCTCTGCTGCTCTGTTTCTCCCCTCTCTCTCTGAGGCCTCTTCCTTCCAAATTTACAAAAAAAAAAAAAAAAACAATTAAGACAACTGAGCAGAGGGAGCAAGGCCTCTCCCCAATTGTCAACGAGGGGAGAGGTGCCTCGTTAAGGGCTCCTCTGCTCAGTTAATATACGAGGCCATTAAAGACCATTAAGGCCTGTGACTTTGGGGTGGGTGTAGCCCTTAAAGGGGCCCCCGTGATGGCGACCCCATCCACGCCGGTGGCAGGGCCAGCAAGGACGTATGCGCAGGTGGCAACCGCTTCCACGGCCCCTCCTGCGCCACCCGCTGCCCTGCCACCTTTCAGACTCATTACTAAAAAACACGGGGTCAAGAGCTACACTCACCCCACAATGACCATCGAGGAGTGCGTGCGGGCGATGGCTGGGGTAGTCGGCCCCTCGGCCATTGTCGCAGCCTCCAAGATGTCTGGGAAGGCCGTGTTCTTCCTGGGGTCGGAGCGGGCGGTGTCCCTGGCCCTTGAAAAGGGGCTCACGGTGGGCGGGACGTTCCTGCCGGTGGACCCTCTCGAGGCCACCGCGCAGAGGGTCATCATTTCAAACGTCCCGCCCTTTGTTCCCGCTGAGCTCCTCCTCCCTCACCTACACCAACTGGGGGAGGTAAGGTCGGGGATCAACCCCATACCGCTCGGCCTCAGGGAGAACAGCCTGCGCCACGTGTTCTCCTTCCGCCGCCAGCTCTTTGTCCGGCTGGCGCGGGAGGACACGACGGAGGGGAATTTTAATGTGGTGCACGAGGGGACTGCCTACCGCGTCTTCTGGACGTCGGACGGCGTGCGGTGCCATGCCTGCAGGGAGGTGGGGCATGTTCGTAAGAACTGCCCCGCCTCCAAGGCCGCCAAACCACCGAAGGCGGCCAAGGCTGGCGCCGCCGCCACCCCTCCCCCTAGTTGCGTCCGCGTGCCGGGAGCCATGGGTGCGCGGGCATCGTCGGAGGCCTTTGTTTTCAGGGCCTCCGGCGGGGGGGAGGGAGAGCGTCCGACCGGAAAGAAGGCGCGGAAGAAGGCAAAACATCTAGAGGCGGGTCCCCTCGGTGCGCCAGATAATTTGACCACCGCGCTCAGCCCAACCCAGTCACCGGCGAGCGCGTGGTGCCCCGAGCCCGTGCCCGAGCCCTTGAATAACACCGCAGAGGGGCCCGGGCGCGGGAAAGGAAAGGAAAAGGGGGGTGCGGAGCGGGAGGCCTCGGCAGACATGGGGGTCTCCCTGCCTCCGCGCACCCCCAGGAACAAAAGGAGGCGCGGCTCCGATGAGGCGGAGGGGGAACAACATCCCTCCGCGGAGGAGTCGGTGCCCGCCGCGTGTCCCGCGTCCCCAACCAGCGCCCCCAAGCAGCGCCGTAGGCGGGAGGAGTCTGTCCCCGGGGAGGGTGAAACAGTTGAGGCTGCCCAGCCTCTGCCTCCCGGGGATGGAGTGGAAGATCTGCCTGTCGTGGGGGGCGTGGGGACCGCGGAGGAATGCGTAGCCGCCGGGCCGGGCGTCCCGGGGACTGAGGCGGGCGAGGCCGAAAAGGCCGAACCTGAGCCCGCCCAGCCAATACCCAACTTCCCCCGGGATTTGCTCGACCCGGCAGAGAATGAAACAATTGATTTTAATGATACTGTACATGCTGGGCCGGGGGGTGGCAGCGGGGAGGGGGAGGAACACCCACCCTCGCCTCTTACTTTGGAGCTGGAGCACTTGGGGAGCCTGGGGATCTCCTATGGCCGGGTCTCTCCTTGTTCTCCGGTTCCTGGGGCGGAGGGGGAACCCCTTCCGCTGTCATTTCCCGACCCAGCACCATTTTTAAAAGAGCCCAGTGGGGACTCCTCTGCCGACGATCCTGGGGGTGGGATCGGGGCAGTGCCAGGGCCGGTTGGAGCGGCCGGTTCATTTGCCGTACCTTGTGCGGTCGATGGGCTGGCTGCTGGCGGCCACCTCCCGGAGGAGGACGGGGACTCGGTGGGGGACGCGGGTGAAGACCTAGAGACCACCGCCAGTGAGGCGGTGGATCTGCTCGCGGCCGCCGCTGAGGCCCTCCTCATTCCTGCAAAGGAACTCCGGGACTTTTTGGCCCAGAGCCGGGGTCGCCGCGACCAAGCCCGACTGGCCCTGGAAAAATGGTCCGAGCCGGAGCTGATCAAGGGGTCTGTCCGCGCCGCCGTTAAAACCTTGGCCGCGGGCGGGCCCTTGACAAAGGAGCAGCACCTTGAGCTGCGCGAGCTCGAGGGACTCCTCGCTGGGCTGCGGAGGGAGCGGAGTTCAACAAAAGACTCCGCTCCCTCCCCCACAATAGGTTAAGGTAGAGGTTGCACTATGCTTTTGCCATGAAGATAACCATAGCCAGCCTCAACATCAACGGCGGCAGAGGGGCACGCCGTAGATTTGACAATTTTTCGCTCCTGCGGGAGGGGAAATATGCGGTGTGCTTCCTGCAAGAAACCCACACCGTTCCGGGAGACGAAGCCACGTGGCTCCTGGAATGGCAAGGAGAGGTCCGCATGAGCCACCTCACCGCCATTTCTAGTGGGGTGGCCATCTTGCTGGGCCCGCATTTTCAGCCGGAGATCTTGGGGGTCGAGGAGCCCGTGCCAGGCCGCTTGCTGCACGTAACGGTTCGCCTGGGGGACGTGCCGCTCCATCTCGTGAACGTGTACGCCCCTCATCCCGGCCCGCAGCAGACGCGCTTCTTTGAAGAGGTGTCCGCTCTTCTTGGCTCCGTCGACGTCGGCGACTGCATTGTCCTCGGGGGGGATTTTAACTGCACGCTCGAGGCGAGGGACCGCTCCGGTGCCCCGCAGTGCATGACGGCGATGGAGAAGTTGAGGGACCTGGTCGGGTCCTTCGACTTGGTGGACGTCTGGCGAAATCTCCACCCCGACTCCAGCGCCTTTACTTGGGTGAGGCCTGGAGTTGGATGGTCTAGAGTCGACCGCCTTTACGTGTCTCGGGCGTACGTTTCCTGCGTCCCGGCGGCCTCCATGCGGCCGGTGCCGTGTTCGGACCACCACCTGGTGTGGGCGGAGCTCGCTTCGCTCCGCGCGAGGACGGGGTCCGCGTACTGGCACTTTAACAACCGGCTGCTGGAGGACGTGCGGTTCCAGGACTCGTTCCGTCGATTCTGGTCCGACTGGAGAAGGAAGCAGGGGGGCTTCCCCTCCTTGAGGCTATGGTGGGACGTGGGCAAGGCTCACGTCCGCGTCTTCTGTCAAGAGTACGCGAGGGGGTCGACCAAGAGGCGGGCGGCCAGAGTCGGGCGCCTAGAAAAAGAGGTGCTCGACCTGGAAGCCCGTCTCGGTCAAGTCGTCCAGGACCCGGCCCTGCGGACGGTGTACGAAGCGAAGAAGGCCGCGCTGAAGGACCTGCAGCTCGTCGGGTCCCGAGGCGCGTTCGTGAGGTCGCGGATCCGGTTCCTGCGGGATCTGGACCGCGGCTCCCCCTTCTTCTACTCGCTGGAAAAAAGGCAGAGTGTCCGTAAGCAGCTCTTGACGCTGCTGGCCGACGACGGCTCTCTCGTCTCGGATCCGGAGGGCGTCAACAACAGGGTCCGTGAATATTACGGGGCTCTGTTCTCTCCGGATCCGTCCAGCGAGGAAGCGCGTAGAGTTTTGTGGGAGGACCTGCCGAAGGTCAGCCCGGAGGGCGCCGAAAATCTGGAAGCTCCGCTAAGCCTGGCGGAGCTGACCGGTGCCCTCGCCCGGCTCTCGAGGGGAAAATCCCCGGGGCTGGACGGGCTGACCGTGGAGTTCCACAGGGCGTTCTGGGACGTCCTGGGGAGCAACTACGCGCGGGTCCTGGGGGAAAGTCTGGCGACCGGGGAGATGCCCCTCTCTTGGCGCAGGGCAGTCATCGTCCTGCTGCCTAAGAAGGGCGATCTCCGCCTCCTTAAGAACTGGCGCCCGGTCTCCCTCCTCAGCACGGACTACAAAATCTTCGCCAGGGCGATGTCTGCTCGCCTTGGTGCCGTGCTGGACCACATGATCCACCCCGACCAGTCATACACGGTCCCGGGCCGGACAATCCACGATAACATCCATCTGGTCCGGGACCTCATCCATTGTTCCCAGGAGGCTGGTCTGTCGGTCGCCTTCCTATCCCTCGACCAAGAGAAGGCGTTCGACAGGGTGGATCACGACTATCTGCTCGGAACTCTGCGCGCTTTCGGGTTCGGGACGCATTTCGTCGCCCGGATCCGACTTTTGTACGCCGCCGCGGAGTGTCTGATTAAGGTTAACGGGTCCTTGACGGCGCCCCTTCGCTTTAGGAGAGGGGTGCGCCAGGGATGCCCCATGTCCGGCCAGTTATACGCCGTTTGCGTGGAGCCTTTCCTGCGCCTCTTGCGGACGAGGTTGACGGGACTGGCTCTGCAAGGGCCGGGCGTGGAGGTCGTCCTCTCGGCTTACGCCGATGACGTGCTCCTCGCGGTAGAGGATCCCGCTGACCTGCGGAGGATGCGTGAGTGCCAGGAGATTTACTCGGCCGCGTCCTCCGCCAGGATCAACTGGGAGAAATGTTCCGGACTCCTGGTGGGTCAGTGGCGGGTGGACTCCCTGCCGGAGGAGCTCAGGCCTTTTGCCTGGAGCACGACCCATCTCCTCTATCTGGGAGTCTACCTTAGCCCCGACGAGGGAGCCTGGCCGGCGAACTGGCAGGAGCTGGAGGCCAAGGTCGCCGCTCGCCTAGGGCGCTGGACAGGACTGCTCCGAGTGCTGTCCTACAGGGGTCGAGCGCTAGTCATAAACCAGCTGGTGGCCGCAATGCTGTGGTACCGGCTGGTCACTTTGACCCCTCCCCCTGCGTTTGTCGCCAAGATACAGAAGAAGCTGGTGGACTTCTTCTGGAACAACAGGAAGCACTGGGTCTCTGCCGCGGTCTTGAGTCTCCCGCTTGAGGAGGGCGGTCAGTCGTTGGTGTGCATCAGCGCCCAGCTCGCGACTTTCCGTCTTCAGACCCTGCAGAGATACCTTTACGTCGAGCCCCCTCCTAGGTGGTGCGCTCTGGCGAGGTATTTCTTCCGCCAGCAGCTCGACCTCAATTATGACACGCAGCTCCTGTTTGTGAACTTGGGGGGTGCCAGGACCGCCCTCCGGGAGCTGCCTGTCTTTTACAGGGAACTCATCAGGGTCTGGAACAAAGTCTCCACCAAGCGCAGCTCTCCGCCGGCTGGAGTGGCGGCCGTCCTGCAGGAACCGCTGCTCGGGAATCCGTACCTCCACGGCCGAGGCTTTATGTGGCGGTCGGAAGAGAGGGCTGTGGCTGGTGAGGTGACCAGGGTCAGGGACCTGCTCGATGGCGGAGGAGCGGGCTGGATGGCGCCAGACACGCTGGCGCGGCGCCTAAATTCTGCCAACGTCCGCAACGCGGCCGATGCCATCGAGTCGCTAAAAACAGCTCTGGGCCCTGACTCCGTTAGGTGCATCGAGGAGGCTCAAGCACGTGGGGAGATCCCGTCCGAACTGACCCCCGTCCGGACGGAATTCCTCATCGGCGCCAAACCCCGGAACCTCCCTCGGGGGCCGGCGCCTCACAACTTGAGCCGCCTCCGGGAAATCCCCTCCGTGCCTTTCAGTTCCGCGCGGAGGGGTTTCCTGTACGGGCTGCTCCTGCACACCCTCAACTTTGCCATCCTCGCCGGCCGTCCGGACACGCCATGGCGTACCATCTTGCCGTCCGGAGGAGGCGGGGGTCCCCGATGGAGGGCACTCTACGCAGGGGTCCTCCCACTATTCATCGGGGACTTGGCCTGGAGGGTGGTGCACGGAGCAGTGCCGTGCAACAAATTTTTAAGCCGGTTCACGGACTCCCAGGCCGCCTGCAATTTCTGCGGTCTGGAGGAGTCCGTGTTCCATGTTTTTATTGAGTGCACGAGGTTGCAGCCCCTGTTCCATTATTTGAAGGGGCTGCTCCTGAAATTCTGGCTGCACTTCAGTCCCACCCTCCTGATCTTTGGGCACCCTGTGCGGAGGGGAGCGGGTAGGTCCGAAGGCCTCCTCGTAGGACTGCTCCTGGGCACGGCCAAGGGTGCCATCAGCCGGTCCAGGCAGCGGGCGGTCGAGGGGGTCGTTCAACCTGACTGCCTGCCTCTCTTCCGCTCTTACATCCGGTCCAGGGTGTCCTTGGAGATGGAGCACGCGGTGTCCACCGGTACGCTCGCGGCCTTCCGCGAGAGGTGGGCACCGGAGGGACTGGAGTGCATCATCACGCCCGGCAACCAAATTTTAATTTGATTTTACGTTTTTAAGTTTAATTTGTTTTAATTGCCGGTGCTTTTAGAGTCCCCCTCTCCTTTTATAGGGGGCACTGGAAAAAAAGGAAAAATTTGATTTTAGTGCCCCAAAAAAAAAACACCAAAAAAAAACAAAAACAAAAAAAAGGGCCTTGTAAATGTCTTGTGTGTGTCATCCAGGTCGGGTGGCACGGATACATGTTTTATGTTTTCACAGGTAAACTCAAAAGAGTTTCATGCACCAGGACCAATGGTAGAGCAGTGGAGGCGTGTCCTGCTCAGTTGGAGCTGTGAGCAGTGAGAGAAGGAGCTATCAACTTGAGCTCCTGCCTGGAGAGCCCTGAGACCAGCCCAGGAAGAGAAGGAAGGAAGGGGCTTCACCACCAACTTTCACCCAGAGGGAGAGGAGGAGAAAAGAAAACTTTTTAACAACTTTACCATTTCTGCAAGGAGTTGGAGAGAGGGGGAAAAACCAACAACATACAGTGTGGAAGGAGGGAGACTCTACAATTCTACAGGTGGGTGTGGGTGCATTTCCCAAACAGACTTTGTTGTATCGGTGGGGGGAGGAAAGAAGACCACTGAGGGCCGGAACATCGCGGGGGGTGTGTGTGTGTGTGGAAGTGTGCGTGGGGGCCGTGCTTACAACTAGGCCCCCCCCACAATTGGAACCCCCCCCACCCCCCACATTTGCCTAGCCTGGGATAGCTGGAGCTACCAGGCTGAAGATTTTTCTCATTTACCCAATTAACATCGTTAGGAGTGTGTGCCTGGTGGCTCCAGCTACCCCAGGTGAAGACATCTTCTCCCCCCACCTGAAGACCACCCCAAAGACTTTTGTGTTTTGCCATCTGGGGAGTGCACCCACCCACAGCTGCGAGGGGAGACCTGCCCTCGCAGTCCCCCCCCCCCCTTCCCACCCCCCTCTCTCTTTCTCTGCTGCTCTGTTTCTCCCCTCTCTCTCTGAGGCCTCTTCCTTCCAAATTTACAAAAAAAAAAAAAAAAACAATTAAGACAACTGAGCAGAGGGAGCAAGGCCTCTCCCCAATTGTCAACGAGGGGAGAGGTGCCTCGTTAAGGGCTCCTCTGCTCAGTTAATATACGAGGCCATTAAAGACCATTAAGGCCTGTGACTTTGGGGTGGGTGTAGCCCTTAAAGGGGCCCCCGTGATGGCGACCCCATCCACGCCGGTGGCAGGGCCAGCAAGGACGTATGCGCAGGTGGCAACCGCTTCCACGGCCCCTCCTGCGCCACCCGCTGCCCTGCCACCTTTCAGACTCATTACTAAAAAACACGGGGTCAAGAGCTACACTCACCCCACAATGACCATCGAGGAGTGCGTGCGGGCGATGGCTGGGGTAGTCGGCCCCTCGGCCATTGTCGCAGCCTCCAAGATGTCTGGGAAGGCCGTGTTCTTCCTGGGGTCGGAGCGGGCGGTGTCCCTGGCCCTTGAAAAGGGGCTCACGGTGGGCGGGACGTTCCTGCCGGTGAACCCTCTCGAGGCCACCGCGCAGAGGGTCATCATTTCAAACGTCCCGCCCTTTGTTCCCGCTGAGCTCCTCCTCCCTCACCTACACCAACTGGGGGAGGTAAGGTCGGGGATCAACCCCATACCGCTCGGCCTCAGGGAGAACAGCCTGCGCCACGTGTTCTCCTTCCGCCGCCAGCTCTTTGTCCGGCTGGCGCGGGAGGACACGACGGAGGGGAATTTTAATGTGGTGCACGAGGGGACTGCCTACCGCGTCTTCTGGACGTCGGACGGCGTGCGGTGCCATGCCTGCAGGGAGGTGGGGCATGTTCGTAAGAACTGCCCCGCCTCCAAGGCCGCCAAACCACCGAAGGCGGCCAAGGCTGGCGCCGCCGCCACCCCTCCCCCTAGTTGCGTCCGCGTGCCGGGAGCCATGGGTGCGCGGGCATCGTCGGAGGCCTTTGTTTTCAGGGCCTCCGGCGGGGGGGAGGGAGAGCGTCCGACCGGAAAGAAGGCGCGGAAGAAGGCAAAACATCTAGAGGCGGGTCCCCTCGGTGCGCCAGATAATTTGACCACCGCGCTCAGCCCAACCCAGTCACCGGCGAGCGCGTGGTGCCCCGAGCCCGTGCCCGAGCCCTTGAATAACACCGCAGAGGGGCCCGGGCGCGGGAAAGGAAAGGAAAAGGGGGGGGCGGAGCGGGAGGCCTCGGCAGACATGGGGGTCTCCCTGCCTCCGCGCACCCCCAGGAACAAAAGGAGGCGCGGCTCCGATGAGGCGGAGGGGGAACAACATCCCTCCGCGGAGGAGTCGGTGCCCGCCGCGTGTCCCGCGTCCCCAACCAGCGCCCCCAAGCAGCGCCATAGGCGGGAGGAGTCTGTCCCCGGGGAGGGTGAAACAGTTGAGGCTGCCCAGCCTCTGCCTCCCGGGGATGGAGTGGAAGATCTGCCTGTCGTGGGGGGCGTGGGGACCGCGGAGGAATGCGTAGCCGCCGGGCCGGGCGTCCCGGGGACTGAGGCGGGCGAGGCCGAAAAGGCCGAACCTGAGCCCGCCCAGCCAATACCCAACTTCCCCCGGGATTTGCTCGACCCGGCAGAGAATGAAACAATTGATTTTAATGATACTGTACATGCTGGGCCGGGGGGTGGCAGCGGGGAGGGGGAGGAACACCCACCCTCGCCTCTTACTTTGGAGCTGGAGCACTTGGGGAGCCTGGGGATCTCCTATGGCCGGGTCTCTCCTTGTTCTCCGGTTCCTGGGGCGGAGGGGGAACCCCTTCCGCTGTCATTTCCCGACCCAGCACCATTTTTAAAAGAGCCCAGTGGGGACTCCTCTGCCGACGATCCTGGGGGTGGGATCGGGGCAGTGCCAGGGCCGGTTGGAGCGGCCGGTTCATTTGCCGTACCTTGTGCGGTCGATGGGCTGGCTGCTGGCGGCCACCTCCCGGAGGAGGACGGGGACTCGGTGGGGGACGCGGGTGAAGACCTAGAGACCACCGCCAGTGAGGCGGTGGATCTGCTCGCGGCCGCCGCTGAGGCCCTCCTCATTCCTGCAAAGGAACTCCGGGACTTTTTGGCCCAGAGCCGGGGTCGCCGCGACCAAGCCCGACTGGCCCTGGAAAAATGGTCCGAGCCGGAGCTGATCAAGGGGTCTGTCCGCGCCGCCGTTAAAACCTTGGCCGCGGGCGGGCCCTTGACAAAGGAGCAGCACCTTGAGCTGCGCGAGCTCGAGGGACTCCTCGCTGGGCTGCGGAGGGAGCGGAGTTCAACAAAAGACTCCGCTCCCTCCCCCACAATAGGTTAAGGTAGAGGTTGCACTATGCTTTTGCCATGAAGATAACCATAGCCAGCCTCAACATCAACGGCGGCAGAGGGGCACGCCGTAGATTTGACAATTTTTCGCTCCTGCGGGAGGGGAAATATGCGGTGTGCTTCCTGCAAGAAACCCACACCGTTCCGGGAGACGAAGCCACGTGGCTCCTGGAATGGCAAGGAGAGGTCCGCATGAGCCACCTCACCGCCATTTCTAGTGGGGTGGCCATCTTGCTGGGCCCGCATTTTCAGCCGGAGATCTTGGGGGTCGAGGAGCCCGTGCCAGGCCGCTTGCTGCACGTAACGGTTCGCCTGGGGGACGTGCCGCTCCATCTCGTGAACGTGTACGCCCCTCATCCCGGCCCGCAGCAGACGCGCTTCTTTGAAGAGGTGTCCGCTCTTCTTGGCTCCGTCGACGTCGGCGACTGCATTGTCCTCGGGGGGGATTTTAACTGCACCCTCGAGGCGAGGGACCGCTCCGGTGCCCCGCAGTGCATGACGGCGATGGAGAAGTTGAGGGACCTGGTCGGGTCCTTCGACTTGGTGGACGTCTGGCGAAATCTCCACCCCGACTCCAGCGCCTTTACTTGGGTGAGGCCTGGAGTTGGATGGTCTAGAGTCGACCGCCTTTACGTGTCTCGGGCGTACGTTTCCTGCGTCCCGGCGGCCTCCATGCGGCCGGTGCCGTGTTCGGACCACCACCTGGTGTGGGCGGAGCTCGCTTCGCTCCGCGCGAGGACGGGGTCCGCGTACTGGCACTTTAACAACCGGCTGCTGGAGGACGTGCGGTTCCAGGACTCGTTCCGTCGATTCTGGTCCGACTGGAGAAGGAAGCAGGGGGGCTTCCCCTCCTTGAGGCTATGGTGGGACGTGGGCAAGGCTCACGTCCGCGTCTTCTGTCAAGAGTACGCGAGGGGGTCGACCAAGAGGCGGGCGGCCAGAGTCGGGCGCCTAGAAAAAGAGGTGCTCGACCTGGAAGCCCGTCTCGGTCAAGTCGTCCAGGACCCGGCCCTGCGGACGGTGTACGAAGCGAAGAAGGCCGCGCTGAAGGACCTGCAGCTCGTCGGGTCCCGAGGCGCGTTCGTGAGGTCGCGGATCCGGTTCCTGCGGGATCTGGACCGCGGCTCCCCCTTCTTCTACTCGCTGGAAAAAAGGCAGAGTGTCCGTAAGCAGCTCTTGACGCTGCTGGCCGACGACGGCTCTCTCGTCTCGGATCCGGAGGGCGTCAACAACAGGGTCCGTGAATATTACGGGGCTCTGTTCTCTCCGGATCCGTCCAGCGAGGAAGCGCGTAGAGTTTTGTGGGAGGACCTGCCGAAGGTCAGCCCGGAGGGCGCCGAAAATCTGGAAGCTCCGCTAAGCCTGGCGGAGCTGACCGGTGCCCTCGCCCGGCTCTCGAGGGGAAAATCCCCGGGGCTGGACGGGCTGACCGTGGAGTTCCACAGGGCGTTCTGGGACGTCCTGGGGAGCAACTACGCGCGGGTCCTGGGGGAAAGTCTGGCGACCGGGGAGATGCCCCTCTCTTGGCGCAGGGCAGTCATCGTCCTGCTGCCTAAGAAGGGCGATCTCCGCCTCCTTAAGAACTGGCGCCCGGTCTCCCTCCTCAGCACGGACTACAAAATCTTCGCCAGGGCGATGTCTGCTCGCCTTGGTGCCGTGCTGGACCACATGATCCACCCCGACCAGTCATACACGGTCCCGGGCCGGACAATCCACGATAACATCCATCTGGTCCGGGACCTCATCCATTGTTCCCAGGAGGCTGGTCTGTCGGTCGCCTTCCTATCCCTCGACCAAGAGAAGGCGTTCGACAGGGTGGATCACGACTATCTGCTCGGAACTCTGCGCGCTTTCGGGTTCGGGACGCATTTCGTCGCCCGGATCCGACTTTTGTACGCCGCCGCGGAGTGTCTGATTAAGGTTAACGGGTCCTTGACGGCGCCCCTTCACTTTAGGAGAGGGGTGCGCCAGGGATGCCCCATGTCCGGCCAGTTATACGCCGTTTGCGTGGAGCCTTTCCTGCGCCTCTTGCGGACGAGGTTGACGGGACTGGCTCTGCAAGGGCCGGGCGTGGAGGTCGTCCTCTCGGCTTACGCCGATGACGTGCTCCTCGCGGTAGAGGATCCCGCTGACCTGCGGAGGATGCGTGAGTGCCAGGAGATTTACTCGGCCGCGTCCTCCGCCAGGATCAACTGGGAGAAATGTTCCGGACTCCTGGTGGGTCAGTGGCGGGTGGACTCCCTGCCGGAGGAGCTCAGGCCTTTTGCCTGGAGCACGACCCATCTCCTCTATCTGGGAGTCTACCTTAGCCCCGACGAGGGAGCCTGGCCGGCGAACTGGCAGGAGCTGGAGGCCAAGGTCGCCGCTCGCCTAGGGCGCTGGACAGGACTGCTCCGAGTGCTGTCCTACAGGGGTCGAGCGCTAGTCATAAACCAGCTGGTGGCCGCAATGCTGTGGTACCGGCTGGTCACTTTGACCCCTCCCCCTGCGTTTGTCGCCAAGATACAGAAGAAGCTGGTGGACTTCTTCTGGAACAACAGGAAGCACTGGGTCTCTGCCGCGGTCTTGAGTCTCCCGCTTGAGGAGGGCGGTCAGTCGTTGGTGTGCATCAGCGCCCAGCTCGCGACTTTCCGTCTTCAGACCCTGCAGAGATACCTTTACGTCGAGCCCCCTCCTAGGTGGTGCGCTCTGGCGAGGTATTTCTTCCGCCAGCAGCTCGACCTCAATTATGACACGCAGCTCCTGTTTGTGAACTTGGGGGGTGCCAGGACCGCCCTCCGGGAGCTGCCTGTCTTTTACAGGGAACTCATCAGGGTCTGGAACAAAGTCTCCACCAAGCGCAGCTCTCCGCCGGCTGGAGTGGCGGCCGTCCTGCAGGAACCGCTGCTCGGGAATCCGTACCTCCACGGCCGAGGCTTTATGTGGCGGTCGGAAGAGAGGGCTGTGGCTGGTGAGGTGACCAGGGTCAGGGACCTGCTCGATGGCGGAGGAGCGGGCTGGATGGCGCCAGACACGCTGGCGCGGCGCCTAAATTCTGCCAACGTCCGCAACGCGGCCGATGCCATCGAGTCGCTAAAAACAGCTCTGGGCCCTGACTCCGTTAGGTGCATCGAGGAGGCTCAAGCACGTGGGGAGATCCCGTCCGAACTGACCCCCGTCCGGACGGAATTCCTCATCGGCGCCAAACCCCGGAACCTCCCTCGGGGGCCGGCGCCTCACAACTTGAGCCGCCTCCGGGAAATCCCCTCCGTGCCTTTCAGTTCCGCGCGGAGGGGTTTCCTGTACGGGCTGCTCCTGCACACCCTCAACTTTGCCATCCTCGCCGGCCGTCCGGACACGCCATGGCGTACCATCTTGCCGTCCGGAGGAGGCGGGGGTCCCCGATGGAGGGCACTCTACGCAGGGGTCCTCCCACTATTCATCGGGGACTTGGCCTGGAGGGTGGTGCACGGAGCAGTGCCGTGCAACAAATTTTTAAGCCGGTTCACGGACTCCCAGGCCGCCTGCAATTTCTGCGGTCTGGAGGAGTCCGTGTTCCATGTTTTTATTGAGTGCACGAGGTTGCAGCCCCTGTTCCATTATTTGAAGGGGCTGCTCCTGAAATTCTGGCTGCACTTCAGTCCCACCCTCCTGATCTTTGGGCACCCTGTGCGGAGGGGAGCGGGTAGGTCCGAAGGCCTCCTCGTAGGACTGCTCCTGGGCACGGCCAAGGGTGCCATCAGCCGGTCCAGGCAGCGGGCGGTCGAGGGGGTCGTTCAACCTGACTGCCTGCCTCTCTTCCGCTCTTACATCCGGTCCAGGGTGTCCTTGGAGATGGAGCACGCGGTGTCCACCGGTACGCTCGCGGCCTTCCGCGAGAGGTGGGCACCGGAGGGACTGGAGTGCATCATCACGCCCGGCAACCAAATTTTAATTTGATTTTACGTTTTTAAGTTTAATTTGTTTTAATTGCCGGTGCTTTTAGAGTCCCCCTCTCCTTTTATAGGGGGCACTGGAAAAAAAGGAAAAATTTGATTTTAGTGCCCCAAAAAAAAAACACCAAAAAAAAACAAAAACAAAAAAAAGGGCCTTGTAAATGTCTTGTGTGTGTCATCCAGGTCGGGTGGCACGGATACATGTTTTATGTTTTCACAGGTAAACTCAAAAGAGTTTCATGCACCAGGACCAATGGTAGAGCAGTGGAGGCGTGTCCTGCTCAGTTGGAGCTGTGAGCAGTGAGAGAAGGAGCTATCAACTTGAGCTCCTGCCTGGAGAGCCCTGAGACCAGCCCAGGAAGAGAAGGAAGGAAGGGGCTTCACCACCAACTTTCACCCAGAGGGAGAGGAGGAGAAAAGAAAACTTTTTAACAACTTTACCATTTCTGCAAGGAGTTGGAGAGAGGGGGAAAAACCAACAACATACAGTGTGGAAGGAGGGAGACTCTACAATTCCACAGGTGGGTGTGGGTGCATTTCCCAAACAGACTTTGTTGTATCGGTGGGGGGAGGAAAGAAGACCACTGAGGGCCGGAACATCGCGGGGGGTGTGTGTGTGTGTGGAAGTGTGCGTGGGGGCCGTGCTTACAACTAGGCCCCCCCCACAATTGGAACCCCCCCCACCCCCCACATTTGCCTAGCCTGGGATAGCTGGAGCTACCAGGCTGAAGATTTTTCTCATTTACCCAATTAACATCGTTAGGAGTGTGTGCCTGGTGGCTCCAGCTACCCCAGGTGAAGACATCTTCTCCCCCCACCTGAAGACCACCCCAAAGACTTTTGTGTTTTGCCATCTGGGGAGTGCACCCACCCACAGCTGCGAGGGGAGACCTGCCCTCGCAGTCCCCCCCCCCCTTCCCACCCCCCTCTCTCTTTCTCTGCTGCTCTGTTTCTCCCCTCTCTCTCTGAGGCCTCTTCCTTCCAAATTTACAAAAAAAAAACAATTAAGACAACTGAGCAGAGGGAGCAAGGCCTCTCCCCAATTGTCAACGAGGGGAGAGGTGCCTCGTTAAGGGCTCCTCTGCTCAGTTAATATACGAGGCCATTAAAGACCATTAAGGCCTGTGACTTTGGGGTGGGTGTAGCCCTTAAAGGGGCCCCCGTGATGGCGACCCCATCCACGCCGGTGGCAGGGCCAGCAAGGACGTATGCGCAGGTGGCAACCGCTTCCACGGCCCCTCCTGCGCCACCCGCTGCCCTGCCACCTTTCAGACTCATTACTAAAAAACACGGGGTCAAGAGCTACACTCACCCCACAATGACCATCGAGGAGTGCGTGCGGGCGATGGCTGGGGTAGTCGGCCCCTCGGCCATTGTCGCAGCCTCCAAGATGTCTGGGAAGGCCGTGTTCTTCCTGGGGTCGGAGCGGGCGGTGTCCCTGGCCCTTGAAAAGGGGCTCACGGTGGGCGGGACGTTCCTGCCGGTGGACCCTCTCGAGGCCACCGCGCAGAGGGTCATCATTTCAAACGTCCCGCCCTTTGTTCCCGCTGAGCTCCTCCTCCCTCACCTACACCAACTGGGGGAGGTAAGGTCGGGGATCAACCCCATACCGCTCGGCCTCAGGGAGAACAGCCTGCGCCACGTGTTCTCCTTCCGCCGCCAGCTCTTTGTCCGGCTGGCGCGGGAGGACACGACGGAGGGGAATTTTAATGTGGTGCACGAGGGGACTGCCTACCGCGTCTTCTGGACGTCGGACGGCGTGCGGTGCCATGCCTGCAGGGAGGTGGGGCATGTTCGTAAGAACTGCCCCGCCTCCAAGGCCGCCAAACCACCGAAGGCGGCCAAGGCTGGCGCCGCCGCCACCCCTCCCCCTAGTTGCGTCCGCGTGCCGGGAGCCATGGGTGCGCGGGCATCGTCGGAGGCCTTTGTTTTCAGGGCCTCCGGCGGGGGGGAGGGAGAGCGTCCGACCGGAAAGAAGGCGCGGAAGAAGACAAAACATCTAGAGGCGGGTCCCCTCGGTGCGCCAGATAATTTGACCACCGCGCTCAGCCCAACCCAGTCACCGGCGAGCGCGTGGTGCCCCGAGCCCGTGCCCGAGCCCTTGAATAACACCGCAGAGGGGCCCGGGCGCGGGAAAGGAAAGGAAAAGGGGGGGGCGGAGCGGGAGGCCTCGGCAGACATGGGGGTCTCCCTGCCTCCGCGCACCCCCAGGAACAAAAGGAGGCGCGGCTCCGATGAGGCGGAGGGGGAACAACATCCCTCCGCGGAGGAGTCGGTGCCCGCCGCGTGTCCCGCGTCCCCAACCAGCGCCCCCAAGCAGCGCCGTAGGCGGGAGGAGTCTGTCCCCGGGGAGGGTGAAACAGTTGAGGCTGCCCAGCCTCTGCCTCCCGGGGATGGAGTGGAAGATCTGCCTGTCGTGGGGGGCGTGGGGACCGCGGAGGAATGCGTAGCCGCCGGGCCGGGCGTCCCGGGGACTGAGGCGGGCGAGGCCGAAAAGGCCGAACCTGAGCCCGCCCAGCCAATACCCAACTTCCCCCGGGATTTGCTCGACCCGGCAGAGAATGAAACAATTGATTTTAATGATACTGTACATGCTGGGCCGGGGGGTGGCAGCGGGGAGGGGGAGGAACACCCACCCTCGCCTCTTACTTTGGAGCTGGAGCACTTGGGGAGCCTGGGGATCTCCTATGGCCGGGTCTCTCCTTGTTCTCCGGTTCCTGGGGCGGAGGGGGAACCCCTTCCGCTGTCATTTCCCGACCCAGCACCATTTTTAAAAGAGCCCAGTGGGGACTCCTCTGCCGACGATCCTGGGGGTGGGATCGGGGCAGTGCCAGGGCCGGTTGGAGCGGCCGGTTCATTTGCCGTACCTTGTGCGGTCGATGGGCTGGCTGCTGGCGGCCACCTCCCGGAGGAGGACGGGGACTCGGTGGGGGACGCGGGTGAAGACCTAGAGACCACCGCCAGTGAGGCGGTGGATCTGCTCGCGGCCGCCGCTGAGGCCCTCCTCATTCCTGCAAAGGAACTCCGGGACTTTTTGGCCCAGAGCCGGGGTCGCCGCGACCAAGCCCGACTGGCCCTGGAAAAATGGTCCGAGCCGGAGCTGATCAAGGGGTCTGTCCGCGCCGCCGTTAAAACCTTGGCCGCGGGCGGGCCCTTGACAAAGGAGCAGCACCTTGAGCTGCGCGAGCTCGAGGGACTCCTCGCTGGGCTGCGGAGGGAGCGGAGTTCAACAAAAGACTCCGCTCCCTCCCCCACAATAGGTTAAGGTAGAGGTTGCACTATGCTTTTGCCATGAAGATAACCATAGCCAGCCTCAACATCAACGGCGGCAGAGGGGCACGCCGTAGATTTGACAATTTTTCGCTCCTGCGGGAGGGGAAATATGCGGTGTGCTTCCTGCAAGAAACCCACACCGTTCCGGGAGACGAAGCCACGTGGCTCCTGGAATGGCAAGGAGAGGTCCGCATGAGCCACCTCACCGCCATTTCTAGTGGGGTGGCCATCTTGCTGGGCCCGCATTTTCAGCCGGAGATCTTGGGGGTCGAGGAGCCCGTGCCAGGCCGCTTGCTGCACGTAACGGTTCGCCTGGGGGACGTGCCGCTCCATCTCGTGAACGTGTACGCCCCTCATCCCGGCCCGCAGCAGACGCGCTTCTTTGAAGAGGTGTCCGCTCTTCTTGGCTCCGTCGACGTCGGCGACTGCATTGTCCTCGGGGGGGATTTTAACTGCACCCTCGAGGCGAGGGACTGCTCCGGTGCCCCGCAGTGCATGACGGCGATGGAGAAGTTGAGGGACCTGGTCGGGTCCTTCGACTTGGTGGACGTCTGGCGAAATCTCCACCCCGACTCCAGCGCCTTTACTTGGGTGAGGCCTGGAGTTGGATGGTCTAGAGTCGACCGCCTTTACGTGTCTCGGGCGTACGTTTCCTGCGTCCCGGCGGCCTCCATGCGGCCGGTGCCGTGTTCGGACCACCACCTGGTGTGGGCGGAGCTCGCTTCGCTCCGCGCGAGGACGGGGTCCGCGTACTGGCACTTTAACAACCGGCTGCTGGAGGACGTGCGGTTCCAGGACTCGTTCCGTCGATTCTGGTCCGACTGGAGAAGGAAGCAGGGGGGCTTCCCCTCCTTGAGGCTATGGTGGGACGTGGGCAAGGCTCACGTCCGCGTCTTCTGTCAAGAGTACGCGAGGGGGTCGACCAAGAGGCGGGCGGCCAGAGTCGGGCGCCTAGAAAAAGAGGTGCTCGACCTGGAAGCCCGTCTCGGTCAAGTCGTCCAGGACCCGGCCCTGCGGACGGTGTACGAAGCGAAGAAGGCCGCGCTGAAGGACCTGCAGCTCGTCGGGTCCCGAGGCGCGTTCGTGAGGTCGCGGATCCGGTTCCTGCGGGATCTGGACCGCGGCTCCCCCTTCTTCTACTCGCTGGAAAAAAGGCAGAGTGTCCGTAAGCAGCTCTTGACGCTGCTGGCCGACGACGGCTCTCTCGTCTCGGATCCGGAGGGCGTCAACAACAGGGTCCGTGAATATTACGGGGCTCTGTTCTCTCCGGATCCGTCCAGCGAGGAAGCGCGTAGAGTTTTGTGGGAGGACCTGCCGAAGGTCAGCCCGGAGGGCGCCGAAAATCTGGAAGCTCCGCTAAGCCTGGCGGAGCTGACCGGTGCCCTCGCCCGGCTCTCGAGGGGAAAATCCCCGGGGCTGGACGGGCTGACCGTGGAGTTCCACAGGGCGTTCTGGGACGTCCTGGGGAGCAACTACGCGCGGGTCCTGGGGGAAAGTCTGGCGACCGGGGAGATGCCCCTCTCTTGGCGCAGGGCAGTCATCGTCCTGCTGCCTAAGAAGGGCGATCTCCGCCTCCTTAAGAACTGGCGCCCGGTCTCCCTCCTCAGCACGGACTACAAAATCTTCGCCAGGGCGATGTCTGCTCGCCTTGGTGCCGTGCTGGACCACATGATCCACCCCGACCAGTCATACACGGTCCCGGGCCGGACAATCCACGATAACATCCATCTGGTCCGGGACCTCATCCATTGTTCCCAGGAGGCTGGTCTGTCGGTCGCCTTCCTATCCCTCGACCAAGAGAAGGCGTTCGACAGGGTGGATCACGACTATCTGCTCGGAACTCTGCGCGCTTTCGGGTTCGGGACGCATTTCGTCGCCCGGATCCGACTTTTGTACGCCGCCGCGGAGTGTCTGATTAAGGTTAACGGGTCCTTGACGGCGCCCCTTCGCTTTAGGAGAGGGGTGCGCCAGGGATGCCCCATGTCCGGCCAGTTATACGCCGTTTGCGTGGAGCCTTTCCTGCGCCTCTTGCGGACGAGGTTGACGGGACTGGCTCTGCAAGGGCCGGGCGTGGAGGTCGTCCTCTCGGCTTACGCCGATGACGTGCTCCTCGCGGTAGAGGATCCCGCTGACCTGCGGAGGATGCGTGAGTGCCAGGAGATTTACTCGGCCGCGTCCTCCGCCAGGATCAACTGGGAGAAATGTTCCGGACTCCTGGTGGGTCAGTGGCGGGTGGACTCCCTGCCGGAGGAGCTCAGGCCTTTTGCCTGGAGCACGACCCATCTCCTCTATCTGGGAGTCTACCTTAGCCCCGACGAGGGAGCCTGGCCGGCGAACTGGCAGGAGCTGGAGGCCAAGGTCGCCGCTCGCCTAGGGCGCTGGACAGGACTGCTCCGAGTGCTGTCCTACAGGGGTCGAGCGCTAGTCATAAACCAGCTGGTGGCCGCAATGCTGTGGTACCGGCTGGTCACTTTGACCCCTCCCCCTGCGTTTGTCGCCAAGATACAGAAGAAGCTGGTGGACTTCTTCTGGAACAACAGGAAGCACTGGGTCTCTGCCGCGGTCTTGAGTCTCCCGCTTGAGGAGGGCGGTCAGTCGTTGGTGTGCATCAGCGCCCAGCTCGCGACTTTCCGTCTTCAGACCCTGCAGAGATACCTTTACGTCGAGCCCCCTCCTAGGTGGTGCGCTCTGGCGAGGTATTTCTTCCGCCAGCAGCTCGACCTCAATTATGACACGCAGCTCCTGTTTGTGAACTTGGGGGGTGCCAGGACCGCCCTCCGGGAGCTGCCTGTCTTTTACAGGGAACTCATCAGGGTCTGGAACAAAGTCTCCACCAAGCGCAGCTCTCCGCCGGCTGGAGTGGCGGCCGTCCTGCAGGAACCGCTGCTCGGGAATCCGTACCTCCACGGCCGAGGCTTTATGTGGCGGTCGGAAGAGAGGGCTGTGGCTGGTGAGGTGACCAGGGTCAGGGACCTGCTCGATGGCGGAGGAGCGGGCTGGATGGCGCCAGACACGCTGGCGCGGCGCCTAAATTCTGCCAACGTCCGCAACGCGGCCGATGCCATCGAGTCGCTAAAAACAGCTCTGGGCCCTGACTCCGTTAGGTGCATCGAGGAGGCTCAAGCACGGGGGGAGATCCCGTCCGAACTGACCCCCGTCCGGACGGAATTCCTCATCGGCGCCAAACCCCGGAACCTCCCTCGGGGGCCGGCGCCTCACAACTTGAGCCGCCTCCGGGAAATCCCCTCCGTGCCTTTCAGTTCCGCGCGGAGGGGTTTCCTGTACGGGCTGCTCCTGCACACCCTCAACTTTGCCATCCTCGCCGGCCGTCCGGACACGCCATGGCGTACCATCTTGCCGTCCGGAGGAGGCGGGGGTCCCCGATGGAGGGCACTCTACGCAGGGGTCCTCCCACTATTCATCGGGGACTTGGCCTGGAGGGTGGTGCACGGAGCAGTGCCGTGCAATAAATTTTTAAGCCGGTTCACGGACTCCCAGGCCGCCTGCAATTTCTGCGGTCTGGAGGAGTCCGTGTTCCATGTTTTTATTGAATGCACAAGGTTGCAGCCCCTGTTCCACTATTTGAAGGGGCTGATCCTGAAATTCTGGCTGCACTTCAGTCCCACTCTCCTGATCTTTGGGCACCCTGTGCGGAGGGGAGCGGGTAGGTCCGAAGGCCTCCTCGTAGGACTGCTCCTGGGCACGGCCAAGGGTGCCATCAGCCGGTCCAGGCAGCGGGCGGTCGAGGGGGTCGTTCAACCTGACTGCCTGCCTCTCTTCCGCTCTTACATCCGGTCCAGGGTGTCCTTGGAGATGGAGCACGCGGTGTCCACCGGTACGCTCGCGGCCTTCCGCGAGAGGTGGGCACCGGAGGGACTGGAGTGCATCATCACGCCCGGCAACCAAATTTTAATTTGATTTTACGTTTTTTAAGTTTAATTTGTTTTAATTGCCGGTGCTTTTAGTGTCCCCCTTCCCTTTTATAGGGGGCACTGGGGAAAATTGTGAATTTAGTGCCCAAAAAAAAACCAAAAAAGAAAAACACAAAAAAAAAAGGGGGGGAAAAAAAAAAAGGGCCTTGTAAATGTCTGGAGTGTCACCCAGGTCGGGTGGCACCGTTTAATGTTTTTTATGTTTTGCAGGTAAACTCAAAAGAGTTTCATGCACAAGGACCAATGGTAGAGCAGTGGAGGCGTGTCCTGCTCAGTTGGAGCTGTGAGCAGTGAGAGAAGGAGCTATCAACTTGAGCTCCTGCCTGGAGAGCCCTGAGACCAGCCCAGGAAGAGAAGGAAGGAAGGGGCTTCACCACCAACTTTCACCCAGAGGGAGAGGAGGAGAAAAGAAAACTTTTTAACAACTTTACCATTTCTGCAAGGAGTTGGAGAGAGGGGGAAAAACCAACAACATACAGTGTGGAAGGAGGGAGACTCTACAATTCTACAGGTGGGTGTGGGTGCATTTCCCAAACAGACTTTGTTGTATCGGTGGGGGGAGGAAAGAAGACCACTGAGGGCCGGAACATCGCGGGGGGTGTGTGTGTGTGTGGAAGTGTGCGTGGGGGCCGTGCTTACAACTAGGCCCCCCCCACAATTGGAACCCCCCCCACCCCCCACATTTGCCTAGCCTGGGATAGCTGGAGCTACCAGGCTGAAGATTTTTCTCATTTACCCAATTAACATCGTTAGGAGTGTGTGCCTGGTGGCTCCAGCTACCCCAGGTGAAGACATCTTCTCCCCCCACCTGAAGACCACCCCAAAGACTTTTGTGTTTTGCCATCTGGGGAGTGCACCCACCCACAGCTGCGAGGGGAGACCTGCCCTCGCAGTCCCCCCCCCCTTCCCACCCCCCTCTCTCTTTCTCTGCTACTCTGTTTCTCCCCTCTCTCTCTGAGGCCTCTTCCTTCCAAATTTACAAAAAAAAAACAAAACCAATTAAGACAACTGAGCAGAGGGAGCAAGGCCTCTCCCCAATTGTCAACGAGGGGAGAGGTGCCTCGTTAAGGGCTCCTCTGCTCAGTTAATATACGAGGCCATTAAAGACCATTAGGGCCTGTGACTTTGGGGTGGGTGTAGCCCTTAAAGGGACCCCGTGATGGCGACCCCATCCACGCCGGTGGCAGGGCCAGCAAGGACGTATGCGCAGGTGGCAACCGCTTCCACGGCCCCTCCTGCGCCACCCGCTGCCCTGCCACCTTTCAGACTCATTACTAAAAAACACGGGGTCAAGAGCTACACTCACCCCACAATGACCATCGAGGAGTGCGTGCGGGCGATGGCTGGGGTAGTCGGCCCCTCGGCCATTGTCGCAGCCTCCAAGATGTCTGGGAAGGCCGTGTTCTTCCTGGGGTCGGAGCGGGCGGTGTCCCTGGCCCTTGAAAAGGGGCTCACGGTGGGCGGGACGTTCCTGCCGGTGGACCCTCTCGAGGCCACCGCGCAGAGGGTCATCATTTCAAACGTCCCGCCCTTTGTTCCCGCTGAGCTCCTCCTCCCTCACCTACACCAACTGGGGGAGGTAAGGTCGGGGATCAACCCCATACCGCTCGGCCTCAGGGAGAACAGCCTGCGCCACGTGTTCTCCTTCCGCCGCCAGCTCTTTGTCCGGCTGGCGCGGGAGGACACGACGGAGGGGAATTTTAATGTGGTGCACGAGGGGACTGCCTACCGCGTCTTCTGGACGTCGGACGGCGTGCGGTGCCATGCCTGCAGGGAGGTGGGGCATGTTCGTAAGAACTGCCCCGCCTCCAAGGCCGCCAAACCACCGAAGGCGGCCAAGGCTGGCGCCGCCGCCACCCCTCCCCCTAGTTGCGTCCGCGTGCCGGGAGCCATGGGTGCGCGGGCATCGTCGGAGGCCTTTGTTTTCAGGGCCTCCGGCGGGGGGGAGGGAGAGCGTCCGACCGGAAAGAAGGCGCGGAAGAAGGCAAAACATCTAGAGGCGGGTCCCCTCGGTGCGCCAGATAATTTGACCACCGCGCCCAGCCCAACCCAGTCACCGGCGAGCGCGTGGTGCCCCGGGCCCGTGCCCGAGCCCTTGAATAACACCACAGAGGGGCCCGGGCGCGGGAAAGGAAAGGAAAAGGGGGGGGCGGAGCGGGAGGCCTCGGCAGACATGGGGGTCTCCCTGCCTCCGCGCACCCCCAGGAACAAAAGGAGGCGCGGCTCCGATGAGGCGGAGGGGGAACAACATCCCTCCGCGGAGGAGTCGGTGCCCGCCGCGTGTCCCGCGTCCCCCACCAGCGCTCCCAAATTGCGCTGCAGGCGCGAAGAGTCTGTCCCCGGGGAGGGTGAGGCAGTCGAGGCTGCCCAGCCGCTGCCTCCTGGGGATGGAGTGGAAGATCTGCCTGTCGTGGGGGGCGTGGGGCCAGCGGAAGAATGCATTGCCGCCGGGCCGGGTGTCCCGGGGACTGAGGCGGGCGGGGCCGAAAAGGCCGAACCTGAGCCCGCCCAGCCAATACCCAACTTCCCCCGGGAGTCGCTCGACCCGGCAGAAACACAAACTGATTTTAATGAAACTGTAGATGCTGGGCCGGGGGGTGGCAGTGGGGAGGGGGAGGAACACCCACCCTCGCCTCTTACTTTGGAGCTGGAGCACTTGGGGAGCCTGGGGATCTCCTATGGCCGGGTCTCTCCTTGTTCTCCGGTTCCTGGGGCGGAGGGGGAACCCCTTCCGCTGTCATTTCCCGACCCAGCACCATTTTTAAAAGAGCCCAGTGGGGACTCCTCTGCCGACGATCCTGGGGGTGGGATCGGGGCAGTGCCAGGGCCGGTTGGAGCGGCCGGTTCATTTGCCGTACCTTGTGCGGTCGATGGGCTGGCTGCTGGCGGCCACCTCCCGGAGGAGGACGGGGACTCGGTGGGGGACGCGGGTGAAGACCTAGAGACCACCGCCAGTGAGGCGGTGGATCTGCTCGCGGCCGCCGCTGAGGCCCTCCTCATTCCTGCAAAGGAACTCCGGGACTTTTTGGCCCAGAGCCGGGGTCGCCGCGACCAAGCCCGACTGGCCCTGGAAAAATGGTCCGAGCCGGAGCTGATCAAGGGGTCTGTCCGCGCCGCCGTTAAAACCTTGGCCGCGGGCGGGCCCTTGACAAAGGAGCAGCACCTTGAGCTGCGCGAGCTCGAGGGACTCCTCGCTGGGCTGCGGAGGGAGCGGAGTTCAACAAAAGACTCCGCTCCCTCCCCCACAATAGGTTAAGGTAGAGGTTGCACTATGCTTTTGCCATGAAGATAACCATAGCCAGCCTCAACATCAACGGCGGCAGAGGGGCACGCCGTAGATTTGACAATTTTTCGCTCCTGCGGGAGGGGAAATATGCGGTGTGCTTCCTGCAAGAAACCCACACCGTTCCGGGAGACGAAGCCACGTGGCTCCTGGAATGGCAAGGAGAGGTCCGCATGAGCCACCTCACCGCCATTTCTAGTGGGGTGGCCATCTTGCTGGGCCCGCATTTTCAGCCGGAGATCTTGGGGGTCGAGGAGCCCGTGCCAGGCCGCTTGCTGCACGTAACGGTTCGCCTGGGGGACGTGCCGCTCCATCTCGTGAACGTGTACGCCCCTCATCCCGGCCCGCAGCAGACGCGCTTCTTTGAAGAGGTGTCCGCTCTTCTTGGCTCCGTCGACGTCGGCGACTGCATTGTCCTCGGGGGGGATTTTAACTGCACCCTCGAGGCGAGGGACCGCTCCGGTGCCCCGCAGTGCATGACGGCGATGGAGAAGTTGAGGGACCTGGTCGGGTCCTTCGACTTGGTGGACGTCTGGCGAAATCTCCACCCCGACTCCAGCGCCTTTACTTGGGTGAGGCCTGGAGTTGGATGGTCTAGAGTCGACCGCCTTTACGTGTCTCGGGCGTACGTTTCCTGCGTCCCGGCGGCCTCCATGCGGCCGGTGCCGTGTTCGGACCACCACCTGGTGTGGGCGGAGCTCGCTTCGCTCCGCGCGAGGACGGGGTCCGCGTACTGGCACTTTAACAACCGGCTGCTGGAGGACGTGCGGTTCCAGGACTCGTTCCGTCGATTCTGGTCCGACTGGAGAAGGAAGCAGGGGGGCTTCCCCTCCTTGAGGCTATGGTGGGACGTGGGCAAGGCTCACGTCCGCGTCTTCTGTCAAGAGTACGCGAGGGGGTCGACCAAGAGGCGGGCGGCCAGAGTCGGGCGCCTAGAAAAAGAGGTGCTCGACCTGGAAGCCCGTCTCGGTCAAGTCGTCCAGGACCCGGCCCTGCGGACGGTGTACGAAGCGAAGAAGGCCGCGCTGAAGGACCTGCAGCTCGTCGGGTCCCGAGGCGCGTTCGTGAGGTCGCGGATCCGGTTCCTGCGGGATCTGGACCGCGGCTCCCCCTTCTTCTACTCGCTGGAAAAAAGGCAGAGTGTCCGTAAGCAGCTCTTGACGCTGCTGGCCGACGACGGCTCTCTCGTCTCGGATCCGGAGGGCGTCAACAACAGGGTCCGTGAATATTACGGGGCTCTGTTCTCTCCGGATCCGTCCAGCGAGGAAGCGCGCAGAGTTTTGTGGGAGGACCTGCCGAAGGTCAGCCCGGAGGGCGCCGAAAATCTGGAAGCTCCGCTAAGCCTGGCGGAGCTGACCGGTGCCCTCGCCCGGCTCTCGAGGGGAAAATCCCCGGGGCTGGACGGGCTGACCGTGGAGTTCCACAGGGCGTTCTGGGACGTCCTGGGGAGCAACTACGCGCGGGTCCTGGGGGAAAGTCTGGCGACCGGGGAGATGCCCCTCTCTTGGCGCAGGGCAGTCATCGTCCTGCTGCCTAAGAAGGGCGATCTCCGCCTCCTTAAGAACTGGCGCCCGGTCTCCCTCCTCAGCACGGACTACAAAATCTTCGCCAGGGCGATGTCTGCTCGCCTTGGTGCCGTGCTGGACCACATGATCCACCCCGACCAGTCATACACGGTCCCGGGCCGGACAATCCACGATAACATCCATCTGGTCCGGGACCTCATCCATTGTTCCCAGGAGGCTGGTCTGTCGGTCGCCTTCCTATCCCTCGACCAAGAGAAGGCGTTCGACAGGGTGGATCACGACTATCTGCTCGGAACTCTGCGCGCTTTCGGGTTCGGGACGCATTTCGTCGCCCGGATCCGACTTTTGTACGCCGCCGCGGAGTGTCTGATTAAGGTTAACGGGTCCTTGACGGCGCCCCTTCGCTTTAGGAGAGGGGTGCGCCAGGGATGCCCCATGTCCGGCCAGTTATACGCCGTTTGCGTGGAGCCTTTCCTGCGCCTCTTGCGGACGAGGTTGACGGGACTGGCTCTGCAAGGGCCGGGCGTGGAGGTCGTCCTCTCGGCTTACGCCGATGACGTGCTCCTCGCGGTAGAGGATCCCGCTGACCTGCGGAGGATGCGTGAGTGCCAGGAGATTTACTCGGCCGCGTCCTCCGCCAGGATCAACTGGGAGAAATGTTCCGGACTCCTGGTGGGTCAGTGGCGGGTGGACTCCCTGCCGGAGGAGCTCAGGCCTTTTGCCTGGAGCACGACCCATCTCCTCTATCTGGGAGTCTACCTTAGCCCCGACGAGGGAGCCTGGCCGGCGAACTGGCAGGAGCTGGAGGCCAAGGTCGCCGCTCGCCTAGGGCGCTGGACAGGACTGCTCCGAGTGCTGTCCTACAGGGGTCGAGCGCTAGTCATAAACCAGCTGGTGGCCGCAATGCTGTGGTACCGGCTGGTCACTTTGACCCCTCCCCCTGCGTTTGTCGCCAAGATACAGAAGAAGCTGGTGGACTTCTTCTGGAACAACAGGAAGCACTGGGTCTCTGCCGCGGTCTTGAGTCTCCCGCTTGAGGAGGGCGGTCAGTCGTTGGTGTGCATCAGCGCCCAGCTCGCGACTTTCCGTCTTCAGACCCTGCAGAGATACCTTTACGTCGAGCCCCCTCCTAGGTGGTGCGCTCTGGCGAGGTATTTCTTCCGCCAGCAGCTCGACCTCAATTATGACACGCAGCTCCTGTTTGTGAACTTGGGGGGTGCCAGGACCGCCCTCCGGGAGCTGCCTGTCTTTTACAGGGAACTCATCAGGGTCTGGAACAAAGTCTCCACCAAGCGCAGCTCTCCGCCGGCTGGAGTGGCGGCCGTCCTGCAGGAACCGCTGCTCGGGAATCCGTACCTCCACGGCCGAGGCTTTATGTGGCGGTCGGAAGAGAGGGCTGTGGCTGGTGAGGTGACCAGGGTCAGGGACCTGCTCGATGGCGGAGGAGCGGGCTGGATGGCGCCAGACACGCTGGCGCGGCGCCTAAATTCTGCCAACGTCCGCAACGCGGCCGATGCCATCGAGTCGCTAAAAACAGCTCTGGGCCCTGACTCCGTTAGGTGCATCGAGGAGGCTCAAGCACGTGGGGAGATCCCGTCCGAACTGACCCCCGTCCGGACGGAATTCCTCATCGGCGCCAAACCCCGGAACCTCCCTCGGGGGCCGGCGCCTCACAACTTGAGCCGCCTCCGGGAAATCCCCTCCGTGCCTTTCAGTTCCGCGCGGAGGGGTTTCCTGTACGGGCTGCTCCTGCACACCCTCAACTTTGCCATCCTCGCCGGCCGTCCGGACACGCCATGGCGTACCATCTTGCCGTCCGGAGGAGGCGGGGGTCCCCGATGGAGGGCACTCTACGCAGGGGTCCTCCCACTATTCATCGGGGACTTGGCCTGGAGGGTGGTGCACGGAGCAGTGCCGTGCAACAAATTTTTAAGCCGGTTCACGGACTCCCAGGCCGCCTGCAATTTCTGCGGTCTGGAGGAGTCCGTGTTCCATGTTTTTATTGAGTGCACGAGGTTGCAGCCCCTGTTCCATTATTTGAAGGGGCTGCTCCTGAAATTCTGGCTGCACTTCAGTCCCACCCTCCTGATCTTTGGGCACCCTGTGCGGAGGGGAGCGGGTAGGTCCGAAGGCCTCCTCGTAGGACTGCTCCTGGGCACGGCCAAGGGTGCCATCAGCCGGTCCAGGCAGCGGGCGGTCGAGGGGGTCGTTCAACCTGACTGCCTGCCTCTCTTCCGCTCTTACATCCGGTCCAGGGTGTCCTTGGAGATGGAGCACGCGGTGTCCACCGGTACGCTCGCGGCCTTCCGCGAGAGGTGGGCACCGGAGGGACTGGAGTGCATCATCACGCCCGGCAACCAAATTTTAATTTGATTTTACGTTTTTAAGTTTAATTTGTTTTAATTGCCGGTGCTTTTAGAGTCCCCCTCTCCTTTTATAGGGGGCACTGGAAAAAAAGGAAAAATTTGATTTTAGTGCCCCAAAAAAAAAACACCAAAAAAAAAACAAAAACAAAAAAAAGGGCCTTGTAAATGTCTTGTGTGTGTCATCCAGGTCGGGTGGCACGGATACATGTTTTATGTTTTCACAGGTAAACTCAAAAGAGTTTCATGCACCAGGACCAATGGTAGAGCAGTGGAGGCGTGTCCTGCTCAGTTGGAGCTGTGAGCAGTGAGAGAAGGAGCTATCAACTTGAGCTCCTGCCTGGAGAGCCCTGAGACCAGCCCAGGAAGAGAAGGAAGGAAGGGGCTTCACCACCAACTTTCACCCAGAGGGAGAGGAGGAGAAAAGAAAACTTTTTAACAACTTTACCATTTCTGCAAGGAGTTGGAGAGAGGGGGAAAAACCAACAACATACAGTGTGGAAGGAGGGAGACTCTACAATTCTACAGGTGGGTGTGGGTGCATTTCCCAAACAGACTTTGTTGTATCGGTGGGGGGAGGAAAGAAGACCACTGAGGGCCGGAACATCGCGGGGGGTGTGTGTGTGTGTGGAAGTGTGCGTGGGGGCCGTGCTTACAACTAGGCCCCCCCCACAATTGGAACCCCCCCCACCCCCCACATTTGCCTAGCCTGGGATAGCTGGAGCTACCAGGCTGAAGATTTTTCTCATTTACCCAATTAACATCGTTAGGAGTGTGTGCCTGGTGGCTCCAGCTACCCCAGGTGAAGACATCTTCTCCCCCCACCTGAAGACCACCCCAAAGACTTTTGTGTTTTGCCATCTGGGGAGTGCACCCACCCACAGCTGCGAGGGGAGACCTGCCCTCGCAGTCCCCCCCCCCCTTCCCACCCCCCTCTCTCTTTCTCTGCTGCTCTGTTTCTCCCCTCTCTCTCTGAGGCCTCTTCCTTCCAAATTTACAAAAAAAAAAAAACAATTAAGACAACTGAGCAGAGGGAGCAAGGCCTCTCCCCAATTGTCAACGAGGGGAGAGGTGTCTCGTTAAGGGCTCCTCTGCTCAGTTAATATACGAGGCCATTAAAGACCATTAAGGCCTGTGACTTTGGGGTGGGTGTAGCCCTTAAAGGGGCCCCCGTGATGGCGACCCCATCCACGCCGGTGGCAGGGCCAGCAAGGACGTATGCGCAGGTGGCAACCGCTTCCACGGCCCCTCCTGCGCCACCCGCTGCCCTGCCACCTTTCAGACTCATTACTAAAAAACACGGGGTCAAGAGCTACACTCACCCCACAATGACCATCGAGGAGTGCGTGCGGGCGATGGCTGGGGTAGTCGGCCCCTCGGCCATTGTCGCAGCCTCCAAGATGTCTGGGAAGGCCGTGTTCTTCCTGGGGTCGGAGCGGGCGGTGTCCCTGGCCCTTGAAAAGGGGCTCACGGTGGGCGGGACGTTCCTGCCGGTGGACCCTCTCGAGGCCACCGCGCAGAGGGTCATCATTTCAAACGTCCCGCCCTTTGTTCCCGCTGAGCTCCTCCTCCCTCACCTACACCAACTGGGGGAGGTAAGGTCGGGGATCAACCCCATACCGCTCGGCCTCAGGGAGAACAGCCTGCGCCACGTGTTCTCCTTCCGCCGCCAGCTCTTTGTCCGGCTGGCGCGGGAGGACACGACGGAGGGGAATTTTAATGTGGTGCACGAGGGGACTGCCTACCGCGTCTTCTGGACGTCGGACGGCGTGCGGTGCCATGCCTGCAGGGAGGTGGGGCATGTTCGTAAGAACTGCCCCGCCTCCAAGGCCGCCAAACCACCGAAGGCGGCCAAGGCTGGCGCCGCCGCCACCCCTCCCCCTAGTTGCGTCCGCGTGCCGGGAGCCATGGGTGCGCGGGCATCGTCGGAGGCCTTTGTTTTCAGGGCCTCCGGCGGGGGGGAGGGAGAGCGTCCGACCGGAAAGAAGGCGCGGAAGAAGGCAAAACATCTAGAGGCGGGTCCCCTCGGTGCGCCAGATAATTTGACCACCGCGCTCAGCCCAACCCAGTCACCGGCGAGCGCGTGGTGCCCCGAGCCCGTGCCCGAGCCCTTGAATAACACCGCAGAGGGGCCCGGGCGCGGGAAAGGAAAGGAAAAGGGGGGGGCGGAGCGGGAGGCCTCGGCAGACATGGGGGTCTCCCTGCCTCCGCGCACCCCCAGGAACAAAAGGAGGCGCGGCTCCGATGAGGCGGAGGGGGAACAACATCCCTCCGCGGAGGAGTCGGTGCCCGCCGCGTGTCCCGCGTCCCCAACCAGCGCCCCCAAGCAGCGCCGTAGGCGGGAGGAGTCTGTCCCCGGGGAGGGTGAAACAGTTGAGGCTGCCCAGCCTCTGCCTCCCGGGGATGGAGTGGAAGATCTGCCTGTCGTGGGGGGCGTGGGGACCGCGGAGGAATGCGTAGCCGCCGGGCCGGGCGTCCCGGGGACTGAGGCGGGCGAGGCCGAAAAGGCCGAACCTGAGCCCGCCCAGCCAATACCCAACTTCCCCCGGGATTTGCTCGACCCGGCAGAGAATGAAACAATTGATTTTAATGATACTGTACATGCTGGGCCGGGGGGTGGCAGCGGGGAGGGGGAGGAACACCCACCCTCGCCTCTTACTTTGGAGCTGGAGCACTTGGGGAGCCTGGGGATCTCCTATGGCCGGGTCTCTCCTTGTTCTCCGGTTCCTGGGGCGGAGGGGGAACCCCTTCCGCTGTCATTTCCCGACCCAGCACCATTTTTAAAAGAGCCCAGTGGGGACTCCTCTGCCGACGATCCTGGGGGTGGGATCGGGGCAGTGCCAGGGCCGGTTGGAGCGGCCGGTTCATTTGCCGTACCTTGTGCGGTCGATGGGCTGGCTGCTGGCGGCCACCTCCCGGAGGAGGACGGGGACTCGGTGGGGGACGCGGGTGAAGACCTAGAGACCACCGCCAGTGAGGCGGTGGATCTGCTCGCGGCCGCCGCTGAGGCCCTCCTCATTCCTGCAAAGGAACTCCGGGACTTTTTGGCCCAGAGCCGGGGTCGCCGCGACCAAGCCCGACTGGCCCTGGAAAAATGGTCCGAGCCGGAGCTGATCAAGGGGTCTGTCCGCGCCGCCGTTAAAACCTTGGCCGCGGGCGGGCCCTTGACAAAGGAGCAGCACCTTGAGCTGCGCGAGCTCGAGGGACTCCTCGCTGGGCTGCGGAGGGAGCGGAGTTCAACAAAAGACTCCGCTCCCTCCCCCACAATAGGTTAAGGTAGAGGTTGCACTATGCTTTTGCCATGAAGATAACCATAGCCAGCCTCAACATCAACGGCGGCAGAGGGGCACGCCGTAGATTTGACAATTTTTCGCTCCTGCGGGAGGGGAAATATGCGGTGTGCTTCCTGCAAGAAACCCACACCGTTCCGGGAGACGAAGCCACGTGGCTCCTGGAATGGCAAGGAGAGGTCCGCATGAGCCACCTCACCGCCATTTCTAGTGGGGTGGCCATCTTGCTGGGCCCGCATTTTCAGCCGGAGATCTTGGGGGTCGAGGAGCCCGTGCCAGGCCGCTTGCTGCACGTAACGGTTCGCCTGGGGGACGTGCCGCTCCATCTCGTGAACGTGTACGCCCCTCATCCCGGCCCGCAGCAGACGCGCTTCTTTGAAGAGGTGTCCGCTCTTCTTGGCTCCGTCGACGTCGGCGACTGCATTGTCCTCGGGGGGGATTTTAACTGCACCCTCGAGGCGAGGGACCGCTCCGGTGCCCCGCAGTGCATGACGGCGATGGAGAAGTTGAGGGACCTGGTCGGGTCCTTCGACTTGGTGGACGTCTGGCGAAATCTCCACCCCGACTCCAGCGCCTTTACTTGGGTGAGGCCTGGAGTTGGATGGTCTAGAGTCGACCGCCTTTACGTGTCTCGGGCGTACGTTTCCTGCGTCCCGGCGGCCTCCATGCGGCCGGTGCCGTGTTCGGACCACCACCTGGTGTGGGCGGAGCTCGCTTCGCTCCGCGCGAGGACGGGGTCCGCGTACTGGCACTTTAACAACCGGCTGCTGGAGGACGTGCGGTTCCAGGACTCGTTCCGTCGATTCTGGTCCGACTGGAGAAGGAAGCAGGGGGGCTTCCCCTCCTTGAGGCTATGGTGGGACGTGGGCAAGGCTCACGTCCGCGTCTTCTGTCAAGAGTACGCGAGGGGGTCGACCAAGAGGCGGGCGGCCAGAGTCGGGCGCCTAGAAAAAGAGGTGCTCGACCTGGAAGCCCGTCTCGGTCAAGTCGTCCAGGACCCGGCCCTGCGGACGGTGTACGAAGCGAAGAAGGCCGCGCTGAAGGACCTGCAGCTCGTCGGGTCCCGAGGCGCGTTCGTGAGGTCGCGGATCCGGTTCCTGCGGGATCTGGACCGCGGCTCCCCCTTCTTCTACTCGCTGGAAAAAAGGCAGAGTGTCCGTAAGCAGCTCTTGACGCTGCTGGCCGACGACGGCTCTCTCGTCTCGGATCCGGAGGGCGTCAACAACAGGGTCCGTGAATATTACGGGGCTCTGTTCTCTCCGGATCCGTCCAGCGAGGAAGCGCGTAGAGTTTTGTGGGAGGACCTGCCGAAGGTCAGCCCGGAGGGCGCCGAAAATCTGGAAGCTCCGCTAAGCCTGGCGGAGCTGACCGGTGCCCTCGCCCGGCTCTCGAGGGGAAAATCCCCGGGGCTGGACGGGCTGACCGTGGAGTTCCACAGGGCGTTCTGGGACGTCCTGGGGAGCAACTACGCGCGGGTCCTGGGGGAAAGTCTGGCGACCGGGGAGATGCCCCTCTCTTGGCGCAGGGCAGTCATCGTCCTGCTGCCTAAGAAGGGCGATCTCCGCCTCCTTAAGAACTGGCGCCCGGTCTCCCTCCTCAGCACGGACTACAAAATCTTCGCCAGGGCGATGTCTGCTCGCCTTGGTGCCGTGCTGGACCACATGATCCACCCCGACCAGTCATACACGGTCCCGGGCCGGACAATCCACGATAACATCCATCTGGTCCGGGACCTCATCCATTGTTCCCAGGAGGCTGGTCTGTCGGTCGCCTTCCTATCCCTCGACCAAGAGAAGGCGTTCGACAGGGTGGATCACGACTATCTGCTCGGAACTCTGCGCGCTTTCGGGTTCGGGACGCATTTCGTCGCCCGGATCCGACTTTTGTACGCCGCCGCGGAGTGTCTGATTAAGGTTAACGGGTCCTTGACGGCGCCCCTTCGCTTTAGGAGAGGGGTGCGCCAGGGATGCCCCATGTCCGGCCAGTTATACGCCGTTTGCGTGGAGCCTTTCCTGCGCCTCTTGCGGACGAGGTTGACGGGACTGGCTCTGCAAGGGCCGGGCGTGGAGGTCGTCCTCTCGGCTTACGCCGATGACGTGCTCCTCGCGGTAGAGGATCCCGCTGACCTGCGGAGGATGCGTGAGTGCCAGGAGATTTACTCGGCCGCATCCTCCGCCAGGATCAACTGGGAGAAATGTTCCGGACTCCTGGTGGGTCAGTGGCGGGTGGACTCCCTGCCGGAGGAGCTCAGGCCTTTTGCCTGGAGCACGACCCATCTCCTCTATCTGGGAGTCTACCTTAGCCCCGACGAGGGAGCCTGGCCGGCGAACTGGCAGGAGCTGGAGGCCAAGGTCGCCGCTCGCCTAGGGCGCTGGACAGGACTGCTCCGAGTGCTGTCCTACAGGGGTCGAGCGCTAGTCATAAACCAGCTGGTGGCCGCAATGCTGTGGTACCGGCTGGTCACTTTGACCCCTCCCCCTGCGTTTGTCGCCAAGATACAGAAGAAGCTGGTGGACTTCTTCTGGAACAACAGGAAGCACTGGGTCTCTGCCGCGGTCTTGAGTCTCCCGCTTGAGGAGGGCGGTCAGTCGTTGGTGTGCATCAGCGCCCAGCTCGCGACTTTCCGTCTTCAGACCCTGCAGAGATACCTTTACGTCGAGCCCCCTCCTAGGTGGTGCGCTCTGGCGAGGTATTTCTTCCGCCAGCAGCTCGACCTCAATTATGACACGCAGCTCCTGTTTGTGAACTTGGGGGGTGCCAGGACCGCCCTCCGGGAGCTGCCTGTCTTTTACAGGGAACTCATCAGGGTCTGGAACAAAGTCTCCACCAAGCGCAGCTCTCCGCCGGCTGGAGTGGCGGCCGTCCTGCAGGAACCGCTGCTCGGGAATCCGTACCTCCACGGCCGAGGCTTTATGTGGCGGTCGGAAGAGAGGGCTGTGGCTGGTGAGGTGACCAGGGTCAGGGACCTGCTCGATGGCGGAGGAGCGGGCTGGATGGCGCCAGACACGCTGGCGCGGCGCCTAAAATCTGCCAACGTCCGCAACGCGGCCGATGCCATCGAGTCGCTAAAAACAGCTCTGGGCCCTGACTCCGTTAGGTGCATCGAGGAGGCTCAAGCACGGGGGGAGATCCCGTCCGAACTGACCCCCGTCCGGACGGAATTCCTCATCGGCGCCAAACCCCGGAACCTCCCTCGGGGGCCGGCGCCTCACAACTTGAGCCGCCTCCGGGAAATCCCCTCCGTGCCTTTCAGTTCCGCGCGGAGGGGTTTCCTGTACGGGCTGCTCCTGCACACCCTCAACTTTGCCATCCTCGCCGGCCGTCCGGACACGCCATGGCGTACCATCTTGCCGTCCGGAGGAGGCGGGGGTCCCCGATGGAGGGCACTCTACGCAGGGGTCCTCCCACTATTCATCGGGGACTTGGCCTGGAGGGTGGTGCACGGAGCAGTGCCGTGCAACAAATTTTTAAGCCGGTTCACGGACTCCCAGGCCGCCTGCAATTTCTGCGGTCTGGAGGAGTCCGTGTTCCATGTTTTTATTGAGTGCACGAGGTTGCAGCCCCTGTTCCATTATTTGAAGGGGCTGCTCCTGAAATTCTGGCTGCACTTCAGTCCCACCCTCCTGATCTTTGGGCACCCTGTGCGGAGGGGAGCGGGTAGGTCCGAAGGCCTCCTCGTAGGACTGCTCCTGGGCACGGCCAAGGGTGCCATCAGCCGGTCCAGGCAGCGGGCGGTCGAGGGGGTCGTTCAACCTGACTGCCTGCCTCTCTTCCGCTCTTACATCCGGTCCAGGGTGTCCTTGGAGATGGAGCACGCGGTGTCCACCGGTACGCTCGCGGCCTTCCGCGAGAGGTGGGCACCGGAGGGACTGGAGTGCATCATCACGCCCGGCAACCAAATTTTAATTTGATTTTACGTTTTTAAGTTTAATTTGTTTTAATTGCCGGTGCTTTTAGAGTCCCCCTCTCCTTTTATAGGGGGCACTGGAAAAAAAGGAAAAATTTGATTTTAGTGCCCCAAAAAAAAAAAAACACCAAAAAAAAACAAAAACAAAAAAAAGGGCCTTGTAAATGTCTTGTGTGTGTCATCCAGGTCGGGTGGCACGGATACATGTTTTATGTTTTCACAGGTAAACTCAAAAGAGTTTCATGCACCAGGACCAATGGTAGAGCAGTGGAGGCGTGTCCTGCTCAGTTGGAGCTGTGAGCAGTGAGAGAAGGAGCTATCAACTTGAGCTCCTGCCTGGAGAGCCCTGAGACCAGCCCAGGAAGAGAAGGAAGGAAGGGGCTTCACCACCAACTTTCACCCAGAGGGAGAGGAGGAGAAAAGAAACCTTTTTAACAACTTTACCATTTCTGCAAGGAGTTGGAGAGAGGGGGAGAAACCAACAACATACAGTGTGGAAGGAGGGAGACTCTACAATTCTACAGGTGGGTGTGGGTGCATTTCCCAAACAGACTTTGTTGTATCGGTGGGGGGAGGAAAGAAGACCACTGAGGGCCGGAACATCGCGGGGGGTGTGTGTGTGTGTGGAAGTGTGCGTGGGGGCCGTGCTTACAACTAGGCCCCCCCCACAATTGGAACCCCCCCCACCCCCCACATTTGCCTAGCCTGGGATAGCTGGAGCTACCAGGCTGAAGATTTTTCTCATTTACCCAATTAACATCGTTAGGAGTGTGTGCCTGGTGGCTCCATCCAGCTACCCCAGGTGAAGACATCTTCTCCCCCCACCTGAAGACCACCCCAAAGACTTTTGTGTTTTGCCATCTGGGGAGTGCACCCACCCACAGCTGCGAGGGGAGACCTGCCCTCGCAGTCCCCCCCCCCCTTCCCACCCCCCTCTCTCTTTCTCTGCTACTCTGTTTCTCCCCTCTCTCTCTGAGGCCTCTTCCTTCCAAATTTACAAAAAAAAAAACAAAACCAATTAAGACAACTGAGCAGAGGGAGCAAGGCCTCTCCCCAATTGTCAACGAGGGGAGAGGTGCCTCGTTAAGGGCTCCTCTGCTCAGTTAAATACACGAGGCCATTAAAGACCATTAAGGCCTGTGACTTTGGGGTGGGTGTAGCCCTTAAAGGGACCCCGTGATGGCGACCCCATCCACGCCGGTGGCAGGGCCAGCGAAGACATATGCGCAGGTGGCAACCGCTTCCACGGCCCCTCCTGCGCCACCCGCTGCCCTGCCACCTTTCAGACTCATTACTAAAAAACACGGGGTCAAGAGCTACACTCACCCCACAATGACCATCGAGGAGTGCGTGCGGGCGATGGCTGGGGTAGTCGGCCCCTCGGCCATTGTCGCAGCCTCCAAGATGTCTGGGAAGGCCGTGTTCTTCCTGGGGTCGGAGCGGGCGGTGTCCCTGGCCCTCGAAAAGGGGCTCACGGTGGGCGGGACGTTCCTGCCGGTGGACCCTCTCGAGGCCACCGCGCAGAGGGTCAGCATTTCAAACGTCCCGCCCTTTGTTCCCGCTGAGCTCCTCCTCCCTCACCTACAACAACTGGGGGAGGTAAGGTCAGGGATCAACCCCATACCGCTTGGCCTCAGGGAGAACAGCCTGCGCCACGTGTTCTCCTTCCGCCGCCAGCTCTTTGTCCGGCTGGCGCGGGAGGACACGACGGAGGGGAATTTTAATGTGGTGCACGAGGGGACTGCCTACCGCGTCTTCTGGACGTCGGACGGCGTGCGGTGCCATGCCTGCAGGGAGGTGGGGCATGTTCGTAAGAACTGCCCCGCCTCCAAGGCCGCCAAACCACCGAAGGCGGCCAAGGCTGGCGCCGCCGCCACCCCTCCCCCTAGTTGCGTCCGCGTGCCGGGAGCCATGGGTGCGCGGGCATCGTCGGAGGCCTTTGTTTTCAGGGCCTCCGGCGGGGGGGAGGGAGAGCGTCCGACCGGAAAGAAGGCGCGGAAGAAGGCAAAACATCTAGAGGCGGGTCCTCTCGGTGCGCCAGATAATTTGACCACCGCGCTCAGCCCAACCCAGTCACCGGCGAGCGCGTGGTGCCCCGGGCCCGTGCCCGAGCCCTTGAATAACACCACAGAGGGGCCCGGGCGCGGGAAAGGAAAGGAAAAGGGGGGGGCGGAGCGGGAGGCCTCGGCAGACATGGGGGTCTCCCTGCCTCCGCGCACCCCCAGGAACAAAAGGAGGCGCGGCTCCGATGAGGCGGAGGGGGAACAACATCCCTCCGCGGAGGAGTCGGTGCCCGCCGCGTGTCCCGCGTCCCCCACCAGCGCTCCCAAATTGCGCTGCAGGCGCGAAGAGTCTGTCCCCGGGGAGGGTGAGGCAGTCGAGGCTGCCCAGCCGCTGCCTCCTGGGGATGGAGTGGAAGATCTGCCTGTCGTGGGGGGCGTGGGGCCAGCGGAAGAATGCATTGCCGCCGGGCCGGGCGTCCCGGGGACTGAGGCGGGCGGGGCCGAAAAGGCCGAACCTGAGCCCGCCCAGCTATTATCCAACTTCCCCCGGGATTTGCTCGACCCGGCAGAAACACAAACTGATTTTAATGAAACTGTAGATGCTGGGCCTGGGCCGGGGGGTGGCAGCGGGGAGGGGGAGGAACACCCACCCTCGCCTCTTACTTTGGAGCTGGAGCACTTGGGGAGCCTGGGGATCTCCTATGGCCGGGTCTCTCCTTGTTCTCCGGTTCCTGGGGCGGAGGGGGAACCCCTTCCGCTGTCATTTCCCGACCCAGCACCATTTTTAAAAGAGCCCAGTGGGGACTGCTCTGCCGACGATCCTGGGGGTGGGATCGGGGCAGTGCCAGGGCCGGTTGGAGCGGCCGGTTCATTTGCCGTACCTTGTGCGGTCGATGGGCTGGCTGCTGGCGGCCACCTCCCGGAGGAGGACGGGGACTCGGTGGGGGACGCGGGTGAAGACCTAGAGACCACCGCCAGTGAGGCGGTGGATCTGCTCGCGGCCGCCGCTGAGGCCCTCCTCATTCCTGCAAAGGAACTCCGGGACTTTTTGGCCCAGAGCCGGGGTCGCCGCGACCAAGCCCGACTGGCCCTGGAAAAATGGTCCGAGCCGGAGCTGATCAAGGGGTCCGTCCGCGCCGCCGTTAAAACCTTGGCCGCGGGCGGGCCCTTGACAAAGGAGCAGCACCTTGAGCTGCGCGAGCTCGAGGGACTCCTCGCTGGGCTGCGGAGGGAGCGGAGTTCAACAAAAGACTCCGCTCCCTCCCCCACAATAGGTTAAGGTAGAGGTTGCACTATGCTTTTGCCATGAAGATAACCATAGCCAGCCTCAACATCAACGGCGGCAGAGGGGCACGCCGTAGATTTGACAATTTTTCGCTCCTGCGGGAGGGGAAATATGCGGTGTGCTTCCTGCAAGAAACCCACACCGTTCCGGGAGACGAAGCCACGTGGCTCCTGGAATGGCAAGGAGAGGTCCGCATGAGCCACCTCACCGCCATTTCTAGTGGGGTGGCCATCTTGCTGGGCCCGCATTTTCAGCCGGAGATCTTGGGGGTCGAGGAGCCCGTGCCAGGCCGCTTGCTGCACGTAACGGTTCGCCTGGGGGACGTGCCGCTCCATCTCGTGAACGTGTACGCCCCTCATCCCGGCCCGCAGCAAACGCGCTTCTTTGAAGAGGTGTCCGCTCTTCTTGGCTCCGTCGACGTCGGCGACTGCATTGTCCTCGGGGGGGATTTTAACTGCACCCTCGAGGCGAGGGACCGCTCCGGTGCCCCGCAGTGCATGACGGCGATGGAGAAGTTGAGGGACCTGGTCGGGTCCTTCGACTTGGTGGACGTCTGGCGAAATCTCCACCCCGACTCCAGCGCCTTTACTTGGGTGAGGCCTGGAGTTGGATGGTCTAGAGTCGACCGCCTTTACGTGTCTCGGGCGTACGTTTCCTGCGTCCCGGCGGCCTCGATGAGGCCGGTGCCGTGTTCGGACCACCACCTGGTGTGGGCGGAGCTCGCTTCACTCCGCGCGGGGACGGGGTCCGCGTACTGGCACTTTAACAACCGGCTGCTGGAGGACGTGCGGTTCCAGGACTCGTTCCGTCGATTCTGGTCCGACTGGAGAAGGAAGCAGGGGGGCTTCCCCTCCTTGAGGCTATGGTGGGACGTGGGCAAGGCTCACGTCCGCGTCTTCTGTCAAGAGTACGCGAGGGGGTCGACCAAGAGGCGGGCGGCCAGAGTCGGGCGCCTAGAAAAAGAGGTGCTCGACCTGGAAGCCCGTCTCGGTCAAGTCGGCCGGGACCCGGCCCTGCGGACGGTGTACGAAGCGAAGAAGGCCGCGCTGAAGGACCTGCAGCTCGTCGGGTCCCGAGGCGCGTTCGTGAGGTCGCGGATCCGGTTCCTGCGGGATCTGGACCGCGGCTCCCCCTTCTTCTACTCGCTGGAAAAAAGGCAGAGTGTCCGTAAGCAGCTCTTGACGCTGCTGGCCGACGACGGCTCTCCCGTCTCGGATCCGGAGGGCGTCAACAACAGGGTCCGTGAATATTACGGGGCTCTGTTCTCTCCGGATCCGTCCAGCGAGGAAGCGCGTAGAGTTTTGTGGGAGGACCTGCCGAAGGTCGGCCCGGAGGGCGCCGAAAATCTGGAAGCTCCGCTAAGCCTGGCGGAGCTGACCGGTGCCCTCGCCCGGCTCTCGAGGGGAAAATCCCCGGGGCTGGACGGGCTGACCGTGGAGTTCCACAGGGCGTTCTGGGACGTCCTGGGGAGCGACTACGCGCGGGTCCTGGGGGAAAGTCTGGCGACCGGGGAGATGCCCCTCTCTTGGCGCAGGGCAGTCATCGTCCTGCTGCCTAAGAAGGGCGATCTCCGCCTCCTTAAGAACTGGCGCCCGGTCTCCCTCCTCAGCACGGACTACAAAATCTTCGCCAGGGCGATGTCTGCTCGCCTTGGTGCCGTGCTGGACCACATGATCCACCCCGACCAGTCGTACACGGTCCCGGGCCGGACAATCCACGATAACATCCATCTGGTCCGGGACCTCATCCATTGTTCCCAGGAGGCTGGTCTGTCGGTCGCCTTCCTATCCCTCGACCAAGAGAAGGCGTTCGACAGGGTGGATCACGACTATCTGCTCGGAACTCTGCGCGCTTTCGGGTTCGGGACGCATTTCGTCGCCCGGATCCGACTTTTGTACGCCGCCGCGGAGTGTCTGATTAAGGTTAACGGGTCCTTGACGGCGCCCCTTCGCTTTAGGAGAGGGGTGCGCCAGGGATGCCCCATGTCCGGCCAGTTATACGCCGTTTGCGTGGAGCCTTTCCTGCGCCTCTTGCGGACGAGGTTGACGGGACTGGCTCTGCAAGGGCCGGGCGTGGAGGTCGTCTTCTCGGCTTACGCCGATGACGTGCTCCTCGCGGTAGAGGATCCCGCTGACCTGCGGAGGATGCGTGAGTGCCAGGAGATTTACTCGGCCGCGTCCTCCGCCAGGATCAACTGGGAGAAATGTTCCGGACTCCTGGTGGGTCAGTGGCGGGTGGACTCCCTGCCGGAGGAGCTCAGGCCTTTTGCCTGGAGCACGACCCATCTCCTCTATCTGGGAGTCTACCTTAGCCCCGACGAGGGAGCCTGGCCGGCGAACTGGCAGGAGCTGGAGGCCAAGGTCGCCGCTCGCCTAGGGCGCTGGACAGGACTGCTCCGAGTGCTGTCCTACAGGGGTCGAGCGCTAGTCATAAACCAGCTGGTGGCCGCAATGCTGTGGTACCGGCTGGTCACTTTGACCCCTCCCCCTGCGTTTGTCGCCAAGATACAGAAGAAGCTGGTGGACTTCTTCTGGAACAACAGGAAGCACTGGGTCTCTGCCGCGGTCTTGAGTCTCCCGCTTGAGGAGGGCGGTCAGTCGTTGGTGTGCGTCAGCGCCCAGCTCGCGACTTTCCGTCTTCAGACCCTGCAGAGATACCTTTACGTCGAGCCCCCTCCTAGGTGGTGCGCTCTGGCGAGGTATTTCTTCCGCCAGCAGCTCGACCTCAATTATGACACGCAGCTCCTGTTTGTGAACTTGGGGGGTGCCAGGACCGCCCTCCGGGAGCTGCCTGTCTTTTACAGGGAACTCATCAGGGTCTGGAACAAAGTCTCCACCAAGCGCAGCTCTCCGCCGGCTGGAGTGGCGGCCGTCCTGCAGGAACCGCTGCTCGGGAATCCGTACCTCCACGGCCGAGGCTTTATGTGGCGGTCGGAAGAGAGGGCTGTGGCTGGTGAGGTGACCAGGGTCAGGGACCTGCTCGATGGCGGAGGAGCGGGCTGGATGGCGCCAGACACGCTGGCGCGGCGCCTAAACTCTGCCAACGTCCGCCACGCGGCCGATGCCATCGAGTCGCTAAAAACAGCTCTGGGCCCTGACTCCATTAGGTGCATCGAGGAGGCTCAAGCACGTGGGGAGATCCCGTCCGAACTGACCCCCGTCCGGACGGAATTCCTCATCGGCGCTAAACCCCGGAACCTCCCTCGGGGGCCGGCGCCTCACAACTTGAGCCGCCTCGGGGAAATCCCCTCCGTGCCTTTCAGTTCCGCGCGGAGGGGTTTCCTGTACGGGCTGCTCCTGCACACCCTCAACTTTGCCATCCTCGCCGGCCGTCCGGACACGCCATGGCGTACCATCTTGCCGTCCGGAGGAGGTGGGGGTCCCCGATGGAGGGCACTCTACGCAGGGGTCCTCCCACTATTCATCGGGGACTTGGCCTGGAGGGTGGTGCACGGAGCAGTGCCGTGCAATAAATTTTTAAGCCGGTTCACGGACTCCCAGGCCGCCTGCAATTTCTGCGGTCTGGAGGAGTCCGTGTTCCATGTTTTTATTGAATGCACAAGGTTGCAGCCCCTGTTCCACTATTTGAAGGGGCTGCTCCTGAAATTCTGGCTGCACTTCAGTCCCACTCTCCTGATCTTTGGGCACCCTGTGCGGAGGGGAGCGGGTAGGTCCGAAGGCCTCCTCGTAGGACTGCTCCTGGGCACGGCCAAGGGTGCCATCAGCCGGTCCAGGCAGCGGGCGGTCGAGGGGGTCGTTCAACCTGACTGCCTGCCTCTCTTCCGCTCTTACATCCGGTCCAGGGTGTCCTTGGAGATGGAGCACGCGGTGTCCACCGGTACGCTCGCGGCCTTCCGCGAGAGGTGGGCACCGGAGGGACTGGAGTGCATCATCACGCCCGGCAACCAAATTTTAATTTGATTTTACGTTTTTTAAGTTTAATTTGTTTTAATTGCCGGTGCTTTTAGTGTCCCCCTTCCCTTTTATAGGGGGCACTGGGGAAAATTGTGAATTTAGTGCCCAAAAAAAAACCAAAAAAGAAAAACACAAAAAAAAAAGGGGGGGGAAAAAAAAAAAGGGCCTTGTAAATGTCTGGAGTGTCACCCAGGTCGGGTGGCACCGTTTAATGTTTTTTATGTTTTGCAGGTAAACTCAAAAGAGTTTCATGCACAAGGACCAATGGTAGAGCAGTGGAGGCGTGTCCTGCTCAGTTGGAGCTGTGAGCAGTGAGAGAAGGAGCTATCAACTTGAGCTCCTGCCTGGAGAGCCCTGAGACCAGCCCAGGAAGAGAAGGAAGGAAGGGGCTTCACCACCAACTTTCACCCAGAGGGAGAGGAGGAGAAAAGAAAACTTTTTAACAACTTTACCATTTCTGCAAGGAGTTGGAGAGAGGGGGAAAAACCAACAACATACAGTGTGGAAGGAGGGAGACTCTACAATTCTACAGGTGGGTGTGGGTGCATTTCCCAAACAGACTTTGTTGTATCGGTGGGGGGAGGAAAGAAGACCACTGAGGGCCGGAACATCGCGGGGGGTGTGTGTGTGTGTGGAAGTGTGCGTGGGGGCCGTGCTTACAACTAGGCCCCCCCCACAATTGGAACCCCCCCCACCCCCCACATTTGCCTAGCCTGGGATAGCTGGAGCTACCAGGCTGAAGATTTTTCTCATTTACCCAATTAACATCGTTAGGAGTGTGTGCCTGGTGGCTCCAGCTACCCCAGGTGAAGACATCTTCTCCCCCCACCTGAAGACCACCCCAAAGACTTTTGTGTTTTGCCATCTGGGGAGTGCACCCACCCACAGCTGCGAGGGGAGACCTGCCCTCGCAGTCCCCCCCCCCCCTTCCCACCCCCCTCTCTCTTTCTCTGCTACTCTGTTTCTCCCCTCTCTCTCTGAGGCCTCTTCCTTCCAAATTTACAAAAAAAAAACAAAACCAATTAAGACAACTGAGCAGAGGGAGCAAGGCCTCTCCCCAATTGTCAACGAGGGGAGAGGTGCCTCGTTAAGGGCTCCTCTGCTCAGTTAATATACGAGGCCATTAAAGACCATTAGGGCCTGTGACTTTGGGGTGGGTGTAGCCCTTAAAGGGACCCCGTGATGGCGACCCCATCCACGCCGGTGGCAGGGCCAGCAAGGACGTATGCGCAGGTGGCAACCGCTTCCACGGCCCCTCCTGCGCCACCCGCTGCCCTGCCACCTTTCAGACTCATTACTAAAAAACACGGGGTCAAGAGCTACACTCACCCCACAATGACCATCGAGGAGTGCGTGCGGGCGATGGCTGGGGTAGTCGGCCCCTCGGCCATTGTCGCAGCCTCCAAGATGTCTGGGAAGGCCGTGTTCTTCCTGGGGTCGGAGCGGGCGGTGTCCCTGGCCCTTGAAAAGGGGCTCACGGTGGGCGGGACGTTCCTGCCGGTGGACCCTCTCGAGGCCACCGCGCAGAGGGTCATCATTTCAAACGTCCCGCCCTTTGTTCCCGCTGAGCTCCTCCTCCCTCACCTACACCAACTGGGGGAGGTAAGGTCGGGGATCAACCCCATACCGCTCGGCCTCAGGGAGAACAGCCTGCGCCACGTGTTCTCCTTCCGCCGCCAGCTCTTTGTCCGGCTGGCGCGGGAGGACACGACGGAGGGGAATTTTAATGTGGTGCACGAGGGGACTGCCTACCGCGTCTTCTGGACGTCGGACGGCGTGCGGTGCCATGCCTGCAGGGAGGTGGGGCATGTTCGTAAGAACTGCCCCGCCTCCAAGGCCGCCAAACCACCGAAGGCGGCCAAGGCTGGCGCCGCCGCCACCCCTCCCCCTAGTTGCGTCCGCGTGCCGGGAGCCATGGGTGCGCGGGCATCGTCGGAGGCCTTTGTTTTCAGGGCCTCCGGCGGGGGGGAGGGAGAGCGTCCGACCGGAAAGAAGGCGCGGAAGAAGGCAAAACATCTAGAGGCGGGTCCCCTCGGTGCGCCAGATAATTTGACCACCGCGCTCAGCCCAACCCAGTCAACGGCGAGCGCGTGGTGCCCCGGGCCCGTGCCCGAGCCCTTGAATAACACCACAGAGGGGCCCGGGCGCGGGAAAGGAAAGGAAAAGGGGGGGGCGGAGCGGGAGGCCTCGGCAGACATGGGGGTCTCCCTGCCTCCGCGCACCCCCAGGAACAAAAGGAGGCGCGGCTCCGATGAGGCGGAGGGGGAACAACATCCCTCCGCGGAGGAGTCGGTGCCCGCCGCGTGTCCCGCGTCCCCCACCAGCGCTCCCAAATTGCGCTGCAGGCGCGAAGAGTCTGTCCCCGGGGAGGGTGAGGCAGTCGAGGCTGCCCAGCCGCTGCCTCCTGGGGATGGAGTGGAAGATCTGCCTGTCGTGGGGGGCGTGGGGCCAGCGGAAGAATGCATTGCCGCCGGGCCGGGTGTCCCGGGGACTGAGGCGGGCGGGGCCGAAAAGGCCGAACCTGAGCCCGCCCAGCCAATACCCAACTTCCCCCGGGAGTCGCTCGACCCGGCAGAAACACAAACTGATTTTAATGAAACTGTAGATGCTGGGCCGGGGGGTGGCAGCGGGGAGGGGGAGGAACACCCACCCTCGCCTCTTACTTTGGAGCTGGAGCACTTGGGGAGCCTGGGGATCTCCTATGGCCGGGTCTCTCCTTGTTCTCCGGTTCCTGGGGCGGAGGGGGAACCCCTTCCGCTGTCATTTCCCGACCCAGCACCATTTTTAAAAGAGCCCAGTGGGGACTCCTCTGCCGACGATCCTGGGGGTGGGATCGGGGCAGTGCCAGGGCCGGTTGGAGCGGCCGGTTCATTTGCCGTACCTTGTGCGGTCGATGGGCTGGCTGCTGGCGGCCACCTCCCGGAGGAGGACGGGGACTCGGTGGGGGACGCGGGTGAAGACCTAGAGACCACCGCCAGTGAGGCGGTGGATCTGCTCGCGGCCGCCGCTGAGGCCCTCCTCATTCCTGCAAAGGAACTCCGGGACTTTTTGGCCCAGAGCCGGGGTCGCCGCGACCAAGCCCGACTGGCCCTGGAAAAATGGTCCGAGCCGGAGCTGATCAAGGGGTCCGTCCGCGCCGCCGTTAAAACCTTGGCCGCGGGCGGGCTCTTGACAAAGGAGCAGCACCTTGAGCTGCGCGAGCTCGAGGGACTCCTCGCTGGGCTGCGGAGGGAGCGGAGTTCAACAAAAGACTCCGCTCCCTCCCCCACAATAGGTTAAGGTAGAGGTTGCACTATGCTTTTGCCATGAAGATAACCATAGCCAGCCTCAACATCAACGGCGGCAGAGGGGCACGCCGTAGATTTGACAATTTTTCGCTCCTGCGGGAGGGGAAATATGCGGTGTGCTTCCTGCAAGAAACCCACACCGTTCCGGGAGACGAAGCCACGTGGCTCCTGGAATGGCAAGGAGAGGTCCGCATGAGCCACCTCACCGCCATTTCTAGTGGGGTGGCCATCTTGCTGGGCCCGCATTTTCAGCCGGAGATCTTGGGGGTCGAGGAGCCCGTGCCAGGCCGCTTGCTGCACGTAACGGTTCGCCTGGGGGACGTGCCGCTCCATCTCGTGAACGTGTACGCCCCTCATCCCGGCCCGCAGCAAACGCGCTTCTTTGAAGAGGTGTCCGCTCTTCTTGGCTCCGTCGACGTCGGCGACTGCATTGTCCTCGGGGGGGATTTTAACTGCACCCTCGAGGCGAGGGACCGCTCCGGTGCCCCGCAGTGCATGACGGCGATGGAGAAGTTGAGGGACCTGGTCGGGTCCTTCGACTTGGTGGACGTCTGGCGAAATCTCCACCCCGACTCCAGCGCCTTTACTTGGGTGAGGCCTGGAGTTGGATGGTCTAGAGTCGACCGCCTTTACGTGTCTCGGGCGTACGTTTCCTGCGTCCCGGCGGCCTCCATGCGGCCGGTGCCGTGTTCGGACCACCACCTGGTGTGGGCGGAGCTCGCTTCACTCCGCGCGGGGACGGGGTCCGCGTACTGGCACTTTAACAACCGGCTGCTGGAGGACGTGCGGTTCCAGGACTCGTTCCGTCGATTCTGGTCCGACTGGAGAAGGAAGCAGGGGAGCTTCCCCTCCTTGAGGCTATGGTGGGACGTGGGCAAGGCTCACGTCCGCGTCTTCTGTCAAGAGTACGCGAGGGGGTCGACCAAGAGGCGGGCGGCCAGAGTCGGGCGCCTAGAAAAAGAGGTGCTCGACCTGGAAGCCCGTCTCGGTCAAGTCGTCCAGGACCCGGCCCTGCGGACGGTGTACGAAGCGAAGAAGGCCGCGCTGAAGGACCTGCAGCTCGTCGGGTCCCGAGGCGCGTTCGTGAGGTCGCGGATCCGGTTCCTGCGGGATCTGGACCGCGGCTCCCCCTTCTTCTACTCGCTGGAAAAAAGGCAGAGTGTCCGTAAGCAGCTCTTGACGCTGCTGGCCGACGACGGCTCTCCCGTCTCGGATCCGGAGGGCGTCAACAACAGGGTCCGTGAATATTACGGGGCTCTGTTCTCTCCGGATCCGTCCAGCGAGGAAGCGCGTAGAGTTTTGTGGGAGGACCTGCCGAAGGTCGGCCCGGAGGGCGCCGAAAATCTGGAAGCTCCGCTAAGCCTGGCGGAGCTGACCGGTGCCCTCGCCCGGCTCTCGAGGGGAAAATCCCCGGGGCTGGACGGGCTGACCGTGGAGTTCCACAGGGCGTTCTGGGACGTCCTGGGGAGCGACTACGCGCGGGTCCTGGGGGAAAGTCTGGCGACCGGGGAGATGCCCCTCTCTTGGCGCAGGGCAGTCATCGTCCTGCTGCCTAAGAAGGGCGATCTCCGCCTCCTTAAGAACTGGCGCCCGGTCTCCCTCCTCAGCACGGACTACAAAATCTTCGCCAGGGCGATGTCTGCTCGCCTTGGTGCCGTGCTGGACCACATGATCCACCCCGACCAGTCGTACACGGTCCCGGGCCGGACAATCCACGATAACATCCATCTGGTCCGGGACCTCATCCATTGTTCCCAGGAGGCTGGTCTGTCGGTCGCCTTCCTATCCCTCGACCAAGAGAAGGCGTTCGACAGGGTGGATCACGACTATCTGCTCGGAACTCTGCGCGCTTTCGGGTTCGGGACGCATTTCGTCGCCCGGATCCGACTTTTGTACGCCGCCGCGGAGTGTCTGATTAAGGTTAACGGGTCCTTGACGGCGCCCCTTCGCTTTAGGAGAGGGGTGCGCCAGGGATGCCCCATGTCCGGCCAGTTATACGCCGTTTGCGTGGAGCCTTTCCTGCGCCTCTTGCGGACGAGGTTGACGGGACTGGCTCTGCAAGGGCCGGGCGTGGAGGTCGTCCTCTCGGCTTACGCCGATGACGTGCTCCTCGCGATAGAGGATCCCGCTGACCTGCGGAGGATGCGTGAGTGCCAGGAGATTTACTCGGCCGCGTCCTCCGCCAGGATCAACTGGGAGAAATGTTCCGGACTCCTGGTGGGTCAGTGGCGGGTGGACTCCCTGCCGGAGGAGCTCAGGCCTTTTGCCTGGAGCACGACCCATCTCCTCTATCTGGGAGTCTACCTTAGCCCCGACGAGGGAGCCTGGCCGGCGAACTGGCAGGAGCTGGAGGCCAAGGTCGCCGCTCGCCTAGGGCGCTGGACAGGACTGCTCCGAGTGCTGTCCTACAGGGGTCGAGCGCTAGTCATAAACCAGCTGGTGGCCGCAATGCTGTGGTACCGGCTGGTCACTTTGACCCCTCCCCCTGCGTTTGTCGCCAAGATACAGAAGAAGCTGGTGGACTTCTTCTGGAACAACAGGAAGCACTGGGTCTCTGCCGCGGTCTTGAGTCTCCCGCTTGAGGAGGGCGGTCAGTCGTTGGTGTGCATCAGCGCCCAGCTCGCGACTTTCCGTCTTCAGACCCTGCAGAGATACCTTTACGTCGAGCCCCTTCCTAGGTGGTGCGCTCTGGCGAGGTATTTCTTCCGCCAGCAGCTCGACCTCAATTATGACACGCAGCTCCTGTTTGTGAACTTGGGGGGTGCCAGGACCGCCCTCCGGGAGCTGCCTGTCTTTTACAGGGAACTCATCAGGGTCTGGAACAAAGTCTCCACCAAGCGCAGCTCTCCGCCGGCTGGAGTGGCGGCCGTCCTGCAGGAGCCGCTGCTCGGGAATCCGTACCTCCACGGCCGAGGCTTCATGTGGCGGTCGGAAGAGAGGGCTGTGGCTGGTGAGGTGACCAGGGTCAGGGACCTGCTCGATGGCGGAGGAGCGGGCTGGATGGCGCCAGACACGCTGGCGCGGCGCCTAAACTCTGCCAACGTCCGCCACGCGGCCGATGCCATCGAGTCGCTAAAAACAGCTCTGGGCCCTGACTCCGTTAGGTGCATCGAGGAGGCTCAAGCACGTGGGGAGATCCCGTCCGAACTGACCCCCGTCCGGACGGAATTCCTCATCGGCGCCAAACCCCGGAACCTCCCTCGGGGGCCGGCGCCTCACAACTTGAGCCGCCTCGGGGAAATCCCCTCCGTGCCTTTCAGTTCCGCGCGGAGGGGTTTCCTGTACGGGCTGCTCCTGCACACCCTCAACTTTGCCATCCTCGCCGGCCGTCCGGACACGCCATGGCGTACCATCTTGCCGTCCGGAGGAGGTGGGGGTCCCCGATGGAGGGCACTCTACGCAGGGGTCCTCCCACTATTCATCGGGGACTTGGCCTGGAGGGTGGTGCACGGAGCAGTGCCGTGCAATAAATTTTTTAAGCCGGTTCACGGACTCCCAGGCCGCCTGCAATTTCTGCGGTCTGGAGGAGTCCGTGTTCCATGTTTTTATTGAATGCACAAGGTTGCAGCCCCTGTTCCACTATTTGAAGGGGCTGCTCCTGAAATTCTGGCTGCACTTCAGTCCCACTCTCCTGATCTTTGGGCACCCTGTGCGGAGGGGAGCGGGTAGGTCCGAAGGCCTCCTCGTAGGACTGCTCCTGGGCACGGCCAAGGGTGCCATCAGCCGATCCAGGCAGCGGGCGGTCGAGGGGGTCGTTCAACCTGACTGCCTGCCTCTCTTCCGCTCTTACATCCGGTCCAGGGTGTCCTTGGAGATGGAGCACGCGGTGTCCACCGGTACGCTCGCGGCCTTCCGCGAGAGGTGGGCACCGGAGGGACTGGAGTGCATCATCACGCCCGGCAACCAAATTTTAATTTGATTTTACGTTTTTTAAGTTTAATTTGTTTTAATTGCCGGTGCTTTTAGTGTCCCCCTTCCCTTTTATAGGGGGCACTGGGGAAAATTGTGAATTTAGTGCCCAAAAAAAAACCAAAAAAGAAAAACACAAAAAAAAACAAAAAAAGGGGGGGAAAAAAAAGGGCCTTGTAAATGTCTGGAGTGTCACCCAAGTCGGGTGGCACCGTTTAATGTTTTTATGTTTTGCAGGTAAACTCAAAAGAGTTTCATGCACAAGGACCAATGGTAGAGCAGTGGAGGCGTGTCCTGCTCAGTTGGAGCTGTGAGCAGTGAGTGGAGCTGCTAGCAACTTGAGCTCCTGCCTGGAGAGCCCTGAGTACAGCCAGGAAGAGAAGGAAGGAAGGGGCTTCAACACCAACTTCTATCCAGAGGGAGAGGAGGAGAACAGAAAACTTTAACAACTTTTACCATTCTGCAAGGAGTTGGAGAGAGGGGGAAAAACCACAACAACATCCAGTGTGGAAGGAGGGAGACTCTACTTTCTACAGGTGGGTGTGGGTGCATTTCCCAAAAAGACTTTGTTGTTTCGGTGGGGGGAGGAAAGAAGACCACTGAGGGCCGGAACATCGCGGGGGGTGTGTGTGTGTGTGGTAGTGTGCGTGGGGGCCGTGCTTACAACTAGGCCCCCCCCACAATTGGAACCCCCCCCACCCCCCCACATTTGCCTAGCCTGGGATAGCTGGAGCTACCAGGCTGAAGATTGTCATTAATCATCCTATTAAAGATCGTTTAGGATTGTGTGCCTGGTGCTCTAGCTACCCCAGGTGAAGACGTCTTCTCCCCCCACCTGAAGACCACCCCAAAGACTTTTTGTTTTGCCATCTGGGGAGTGCACCCACCCACAGCTGCGAGGGGAGACCTGCCCTCGCAGCCCCCCCCTTCCCACCCCCCTCTCTCTTTCTCTGTTACTCTGTTTCTCCCCTCTCTCTCTGAGGCCTCTTTCTTCCAAATTAATAAAAAAAAACAATTAAGACAACTGAGCAGAGGGAGCAAGGCCTCTCCCCAATTGTCAACGAGGGGAGAGGTGCCTCGTTAAGGGCTCCTCTGCTCAGTTAAATATACGAGGCCATTAAAGACCATTAAGGCCTGTGACTTTGGGGTGGGTGTAGCCCTTAAAGGGACCCCGTGATGGCGACCCCATCCACGCCGGTGGCAGGGCCAGCGAAGACGTATGCGCAGGTGGCAACCGCTTCCACGGCCCCTCCTGCGCCACCCGCTGCCCTGCCACCATTCAGACTCATTACGAAGAAACACGGGGTCAAGAGCTACACTCACCCCACAATGAGCATCGAAGAGTGCGTGCGGGCGATGGCTGGGGTAGTCGGCCCCTCGGCCATTGTCGCGGCCTCCAAGATGTCTGGGAAGGCTGTTTTCTTCCTGGGGTCGGAGCGGGCGGTGTCCCTGGCCCTCGAAAGGGGGCTCACGGTGGGCGGGACGTTCCTGCCGGTGGATCCTCTCGAGGCCACCGCGCAGAGGGTCATCGTGTCGAACGTCCCGCCCTTTGTTCCCGCTGAGCTCCTCCTCCCTCACCTACAACAACTGGGGGAGGTAAGGTCAGGGATCAACCCCATACCGCTCGGCCTCAGGGAGAACAGCCTGCGCCACGTGTTCTCCTTCCGCCGCCAGCTCTTTGTCCGGCTGGCGCGGGAGGACACGACGGAGGGGAATTTTAATGTGGTGCACGAGGGGACTGCCTACCGCGTCTTCTGGACGTCGGACGGCGTGCGGTGCCATGCCTGCAAGGAGGTGGGGCACGTTCGCAAGAACTGCCCCGCCTCCAAGGCCGCCAAACCACCGAAGGCGGCCAAGGCTGGCGCCGCCGCGACCCCTCCCCCTAGCTGCGTCCGCGTGCCGGGAGCCATGGGTGCGCGGGCATCGTCGGAGGCCTTTGTTTTCAGGGCCTCCGGCGGGGGGTAGGGAGAGCGTCCGACCGGAAGGAAGGCGCGGAAGAAGACAAAACATCCAGAGGCGGGTCCCCTCGGTGCGCCAGACAATTTGACCACCGCGCTCAGCCCAACCCAGTCACCGGCGAGCGCGGGGTGCCCCGAGCCCGTGCCCGGGCCCTTGAATAACACCACAGAGGGGCCCAGGCGCGGGCAAGAAAAGGAAAAGGGGGGGGCGGAGCGGGAGGCCTCGGCAGACATGGGGGTCTCCCTGCCTCCGCGCGCCCCCAGGAACAAAAGGAGGCGCGGCTCCGATGAGGCGGAGGGGGAACAACATCCCTCCGCGGAGGAGTCGGTGCCCGCCGCGTGTCCCGCGTCCCCCACCAGCGCTCCCAAATTGCGTTGCAGGCGCGAAGAGTCTGTCCCCGGGGAGGGTGAGGCAGTCGAGGCTGCCCAGCCGCTGCCTCCTGGGGATGGCATGGAAGATCTGCCTGTCGTGGGGGGCGTGGGGACCGCGGAGGAATGCGTAGCCGCCAGGCCGGGCGTCCCGGGGACTGAGGCGGGCGAGGCCGAAAAGGCCGAACTTGAGCCCGCCCAGCCAATACCCAATTTCCCCCGGGAGTCGCTCGACCCGGCAGAAACACAATTTAGTGATTTTAATGACACTGTAGATGCTGGGCCAGGGGGTGGCAGCGGGGAGGGGGAGGAACACCCACCCTCGCCTCTTACTTTGGAGCTGGAGCACTTGGGGAGCCTGGGGATCTCCTATGGCCGGGTCTCTCCTTGTTCTCCGGTTCCTGGGGCGGAGGGGGAACCCCTTCCGCTGTCATTTCCCGACCCAGCACCATTTTTAAAAGAGCCCAGTGGGGACTCCTCTGCCGACGATCCTGGGGGTGGGGTCGGGGCAGAGCCAGGGCCGGTTGGAGCGGCCGGTTCATTTGCCGTACCTTGTGCGGTCGATGGGCCGGCTGCTGGCGGCCACCTCCCGGAGGAGGACGGGGACTCGGTGGGGGACGCGGGAGAAGAACTAGAGACCACCGCCAGGGAGGCGGTGGATCTGCTCGCGGCCGCCGCTGAGGCCCTCCTCATTCCTGCAAAGGAACTCCGGGACTTTTTGGCCCAGAGCCGGGGTCGCCGCGACCAAGCCCGACTGGCCCTGGAAAAATGGTCCGAGCCGGAGCTGATCAAGGGGTCCGTCCGCGCCGCCGTTAAAACCTTGGCCGCGGGCGGGTCCTTGACAAAGGAGCAGCACCTTGAGCTGCGCGAGCTCGAGGGACTCCTCGCTGGGCTGCGGAGGGAGCGGAGTTCAACAAAAGACTCCGCTCCCTCCCCCACAATAGGTTAAGGTAGAGGTTGCACTATGCTTTTGCCATGAAGATAACCATAGCCAGCCTCAACATCAACGGCGGCAGAGGGGCACGCCGTAGATTTGACAATTTTTCGCTCCTGCGGGAGGGGAAATATGCGGTGTGCTTCCTGCAAGAAACCCACACCGTTCCGGGAGACGAAGCCACGTGGCTCCTGGAATGGCAAGGAGAGGTCCGCATGAGCCACCTCACCGCCATTTCTAGTGGGGTGGCCATCTTGCTGGGCCCGCATTTTCAGCCGGAGATCTTGGGGGTCGAGGAGCCCGTGCCAGGCCGCTTGCTGCACGTAACGGTTCGCCTGGGGGACGTGCCGCTCCATCTCGTGAACGTGTACGCCCCTCATCCCGGCCCACAGCAGACGCGCTTCTTTGAAGAGGTGTCCGCTCTTCTTGGCTCCGTCGACGTCGGCGACTGCATTGTCCTCGGGGGGGATTTTAACTGCACCCTCGAGGCGAGGGACCGCTCCGGTGCCCCGCAGTGCATGACGGCGATGGAGAAGTTGAGGGACCTGGTCGGGTCCTTCGACTTGGTGGACGTCTGGCGAAATCTCCACCCCGACTCCAGCGCCTTTACTTGGGTGAGGCCTGGAGTTGGATGGTCTAGAGTCGACCGCCTTTACGTGTCTCGGGCGTACGTTTCCTGCGTCCCGGCGGCCTCCATGCGGCCGGTGCCGTGTTCGGACCACCACCTGGTGTGGGCGGAGCTCGCTTCGCTCCGCGCGAGGACGGGGTCCGCGTACTGGCACTTTAACAACCGGCTGCTGGAGGACGTGCGGTTCCAGGACTCGTTCCGTCGATTCTGGTCCGACTGGAGAAGGAAGCAGGGGGGCTTCCCCTCCTTGAGGCTATGGTGGGACGTGGGCAAGGCTCACGTCCGCGTCTTCTGTCAAGAGTACGCGAGGGGGTCGACCAAGAGGCGGGCGGCCAGAGTCGGGCGCCTAGAAAAAGAGGTGCTCGACCTGGAAGCCCGTCTCGGTCAAGTCGTCCAGGACCCGGCCCTGCGGACGGTGTACGAAGCGAAGAAGGCCGCGCTGAAGGACCTGCAGCTCGTCGGGTCCCGAGGCGCGTTCGTGAGGTCGCGGATCCGGTTCCTGCGGGATCTGGACCGCGGCTCCCCCTTCTTCTACTCGCTGGAAAAAAGGCAGAGTGTCCGTAAGCAGCTCTTGACGCTGCTGGCCGACGACGGCTCTCTCGTCTCGGATCCGGAGGGCGTCAACAACAGGGTCCGTGAATATTACGGGGCTCTGTTCTCTCCGGATCCGTCCAGCGAGGAAGCGCGTAGAGTTTTGTGGGAGGACCTGCTGAAGGTCGGCCCGGAGGGCGCCGAAAATCTGGAAGCTCCGCTAAGCCTGGCGGAGCTGACCGGTGCCCTCGCCCGGCTCTCGAGGGGAAAATCCCCGGGGCTGGACGGGCTGACCGTGGAGTTCCACAGGGCGTTCTGGGACGTCCTGGGGGGCGACTACGCGCGGGTCCTGGGGGAAAGTCTGGCGACCGGGGAGATGCCCCTCTCTTGGCGCAGGGCAGTCATCGTCCTGCTGCCTAAGAAGGGCGATCTCCGCCTCCTTAAGAACTGGCGCCCGGTCTCCCTCCTCAGCACGGACTACAAAATCTTCGCCAGGGCGATGTCTGCTCGCCTTGGTGCCGTGCTGGACCACATGATCCACCCCGACCAGTCATACACGGTCCCGGGCCGGACAATCCACGATAACATCCATCTGGTCCGGGACCTCATCCATTGTTCCCAGGAGGCTGGTCTGTCGGTCGCCTTCCTATCCCTCGACCAAGAGAAGGCGTTCGACAGGGTGGATCACGACTATCTGCTCGGAACTCTGCGCGCTTTCGGGTTCGGGACGCATTTCGTCGCCCGGATCCGACTTTTGTACGCCGCCGCGGAGTGTCTGATTAAGGTTAACGGGTCCTTGACGGCGCCCCTTCGCTTTAGGAGAGGGGTGCGCCAGGGATGCCCCATGTCCGGCCAGTTATACGCCGTTTGCGTGGAGCCTTTCCTGCGCCTCTTGCGGACGAGGTTGACGGGACTGGCTCTGCAAGGGCCGGGCGTGGAGGTCGTCTTCTCGGCTTACGCCGATGACGTGCTCCTCGCGGTAGAGGATCCCGCTGACCTGCGGAGGATGCGTGAGTGCCAGGAGATTTACTCGGCCGCGTCCTCCGCCAGGATCAACTGGGAGAAATGTTCCGGACTCCTGGTGGGTCAGTGGCGGGTGGACTCCCTGCCGGAGGAGCTCAGGCCTTTTGCCTGGAGCACGACCCATCTCCTCTATCTGGGAGTCTACCTTAGCCCCGACGAGGGAGCCTGGCCGGCGAACTGGCAGGAGCTGGAGGCCAAGGTCGCCGCTCGCCTAGGGCGCTGGACAGGACTGCTCCGAGTGCTGTCCTACAGGGGTCGAGCGCTAGTCATAAACCAGCTGGTGGCCGCAATGCTGTGGTACCGGCTGGTCACTTTGACCCCTCCCCTTGCGTTTGTCGCCAAGATACAGAAGAAGCTGGTGGACTTCTTCTGGAACAACAGGAAGCACTGGGTCTCTGCCGCGGTCTTGAGTCTCCCGCTTGAGGAGGGCGGTCAGTCGTTGGTGTGCGTCAGCGCCCAGCTCGCGACTTTCCGTCTTCAGACCCTGCAGAGATACCTTTACGTCGAGCCCCCTCCTAGGTGGTGTGCTCTGGCGAGGTATTTCTTCCGCCAGCAGCTCGACCTCAATTATGACACGCAGCTCCTGTTTGTGAACTTGGGGGGTGCCAGGACCGCCCTCCGGGAGCTGCCTGTCTTTTACAGGGAACTCATCAGGGTCTGGAACAAAGTCTCCACCAAGCGCAGCTCTCCGCCGGCTGGAGTGGCGGCCGTCCTGCAGGAACCGCTGCTCGGGAATCCGTACCTCCACGGCCGAGGCTTTATGTGGCGGTCGGAAGAGAGGGCTGTGGCTGGTGAGGTGACCAGGGTCAGGGACCTGCTCGATGGCGGAGGAGTGGGCTGGATGGCGCCAGACACGCTGGCGCGGCGCCTAAATTCTGCCAACGTCCGCCACGCGGCCGATGCCATCGAGTCGCTAAAAACAGCTCTGGGCCCTGACTCCGTTAGGTGCATCGAGGAGGCTCAAGCACGTGGGGAGATCCCGTCCGAACTGACCCCCGTCCGGACGGAATTCCTCATCGGCGCCAAACCCCGGAACCTCCCTCGGGGGCCGGCGCCTCACAACTTGAGCCGCCTCGGGGAAATCCCCTCCGTGCCTTTCAGTTCCGCGCGGAGTGGTTTCCTGTACGGGCTGCTCCTGCACACCCTCAACTTTGCCATCCTCGCCGGCCGTCCGGACACGCCATGGCGTACCATCTTGCCGTCCGGAGGAGGCGGGGGTCCCCGATGGAGGGCACTCTACGCAGGGGTCCTCCCACTATTCATCGGGGACTTGGCCTGGAGGGTGGTGCATGGAGCAGTGCCGTGCAATAAATTTTTAAGCCGGTTCACGGACTCCCGGGCCGCCTGCAATTTCTGCGGTCTGGAGGAGTCCGTGTTCCATGTTTTTATGGAATGCACAAGGTTGCAGCCCCTGTTCCACTATTTGAAGGGGCTGCTCCTGAAATTCTGGCTGCACTTCAGTCCCACTCTCCTGATCTTTGGGCACCCTGTGCGGAGGGGAGCGGGTAGGTCCGAAGGCCTCCTCGTAGGACTGCTCCTGGGCACGGCCAAGGGTGCCATCAGCCGGTCCAGGCAGCGGGCGGTCGAGGGGGTCGTTCAACCTGACTGCCTGCCTCTCTTCCGCTCTTACATCCGGTCCAGGGTGTCCTTGGAGATGGAGCACGCGGTGTCCACCGGTACGCTCGCGGCCTTCCGCGAGAGGTGGGCACCGGAGGGACTGGAGTGCATCATCACGCCCGGCAACCAAATTTTAATTTGATTTTACGTTTTAAAGTTAATTTGTTTTAATTGCCGGTGCTTTTAGTGTCCCCTTCCCTTTTATAGGGGGCACTGGGGAAAAATTGTGATTTTAGTGCCCAAAAAAAAAAAAAAAAGAAAAACACAACAAAAAAAACAAAAAAAAGGGGGGGGAAAAAAAAAAAAGGGCCTTGTAAATGTCTGGAGTGTCACCCAGGTCGGGTGGCACCGTTTAATGTCTTTATGTTTTGCAGGTAAACTCAAAAGAGTTTCATGCACAAGGACCAATGGTAGAGCAGTGGAGGCGTGTCCTGCTCAGTTGGAGCTGTGAGCAGTGAGAGAAGGAGCTATCAACTTGAGCTCCTGCCTGGAGAGCCCTGAGACCAGCCCAGGAAGAGAAGGAAGGAAGGGGCTTCACCACCAACTTTCACCCAGAGGGAGAGGAGGAGAAAAGAAAACTTTTTAACAACTTTACCATTTCTGCAAGGAGTTGGAGAGAGGGGGAAAAACCAACAACATACAGTGTGGAAGGAGGGAGACTCTACAATTCTACAGCTGGGTGTGGGTGCATTTCCCAAACAGACTTTGTTGTATCGGTGGGGGGAGGAAAGAAGACCACTGAGGGCCGGAACATCGCGGGGGGTGTGTGTGTGTGTGGAAGTGTGCGTGGGGGCCGTGCTTACAACTAGGCCCCCCCCACAATTGGAACCCCCCCCACCCCCCACATTTGCCTAGCCTGGGATAGCTGGAGCTACCAGGCTGAAGATTTTTCTCATTTACCCAATTAACATCGTTAGGAGTGTGTGCCTGGTGGCTCCATCCAGCTACCCCAGGTGAAGACATCTTCTCCCCCCACCTGAAGACCACCCCAAAGACTTTTGTGTTTTGCCATCTGGGGAGTGCACCCACCCACAGCTGCGAGGGGAGACCTGCCCTCGCAGTCCCCCCCCCCCTTCCCACCCCCCTCTCTCTTTCTCTGCTGCTCTGTTTCTCCCCTCTCTCTCTGAGGCCTCTTCCTTCCAAATTTACAAAAAAAAAACAAAACCAATTAAGACAACTGAGCAGAGGGAGCAAGGCCTCTCCCCAATTGTCAACGAGGGGAGAGGTGCCTCGTTAAGGGCTCCTCTGCTCAGTTAATATACGAGGCCATTAAAGACCATTAAGGCCTGTGACTTTGGGGTGGGTGTAGCCCTTAAAGGGGCCCCCGTGATGGCGACCCCATCCACGCCGGTGGCAGGGCCAGCAAGGACGTATGCGCAGGTGGCAACCGCTTCCACGGCCCCTCCTGCACCACCCGCTGCCCTGCCACCTTTCAGACTCATTACTAAAAAACACGGGGTCAAGAGCTACACTCACCCCACAATGACCATCGAGGAGTGCGTGCGGGCGATGGCTGGGGTAGTCGGCCCCTCGGCCATTGTCGCAGCCTCCAAGATGTCTGGGAAGGCCGTGTTCTTCCTGGGGTCGGAGCGGGCGGTGTCCCTGGCCCTTGAAAAGGGGCTCACGGTGGGCGGGACGTTCCTGCCGGTGGACCCTCTCGAGGCCACCGCGCAGAGGGTCATCATTTCAAACGTCCCGCCCTTTGTTCCCGCTGAGCTCCTCCTCCCTCACCTACACCAACTGGGGGAGGTAAGGTCGGGGATCAACCCCATACCGCTCGGCCTCAGGGAGAACAGCCTGCCCCACGTGTTCTCCTTCCGCCGCCAGCTCTTTGTCCGGCTGGCGCGGGAGGACACGACGGAGGGGAATTTTAATGTGGTGCACGAGGGGACTGCCTACCGCGTCTTCTGGACGTCGGACGGCGTGCGGTGCCATGCCTGCAGGGAGGTGGGGCATGTTCGTAAGAACTGCCCCGCCTCCAAGGCCGCCAAACCACCGAAGGCGGCCAAGGCTGGCGCCGCCGCCACCCCTCCCCCTAGTTGCGTCCGCGTGCCGGGAGCCATGGGTGCGCGGGCATCGTCGGAGGCCTTTGTTTTCAGGGCCTCCGGCGGGGGGGAGGGAGAGCGTCCGACCGGAAAGAAGGCGCGGAAGAAGGCAAAACATCTAGAGGCGGGTCCCCTCGGTGCGCCAGATAATTTGACCACCGCGCTCAGCCCAACCCAGTCACCGGCGAGCGCGTGGTGCCCCGAGCCCGTGCCCGAGCCCTTGAATAACACCGCAGAGGGGCCCGGGCGCGGGAAAGGAAAGGAAAAGGGGGGGGCGGAGCGGGAGGCCTCGGCAGACATGGGGGTCTCCCTGCCTCCGCGCACCCCCAGGAACAAAAGGAGGCGCGGCTCCGATGAGGCGGAGGGGGAACAACATCCCTCCGCGGAGGAGTCGGTGCCCGCCGCGTGTCCCGCGTCCCCAACCAGCGCCCCCAAGCAGCGCCGTAGGCGGGAGGAGTCTGTCCCCGGGGAGGGTGAAACAGTTGAGGCTGCCCAGCCTCTGCCTCCCGGGGATGGAGTGGAAGATCTGCCTGTCGTGGGGGGCGTGGGGACCGCGGAGGAATGCGTAGCCGCCGGGCCGGGCGTCCCGGGGACTGAGGCGGGCGAGGCCGAAAAGGCCGAACCTGAGCCCGCCCAGCCAATACCCAACTTCCCCCGGGATTTGCTCGACCCGGCAGAGAATGAAACAATTGATTTTAATGATACTGTACATGCTGGGCCGGGGGGTGGCAGCGGGGAGGGGGAGGAACACCCACCCTCGCCTCTTACTTTGGAGCTGGAGCACTTGGGGAGCCTGGGGATCTCCTATGGCCAGGTCTCTCCTTGTTCTCCGGTTCCTGGGGCGGAGGGGGAACCCCTTCCGCTGTCATTTCCCGACCCAGCACCATTTTTAAAAGAGCCCAGTGGGGACTCCTCTGCCGACGATCCTGGGGGTGGGATCGGGGCAGTGCCAGGGCCGGTTGGAGCGGCCGGTTCATTTGCCGTACCTTGTGCGGTCGATGGGCTGGCTGCTGGCGGCCACCTCCCGGAGGAGGACGGGGACTCGGTGGGGGACGCGGGTGAAGACCTAGAGACCACCGCCAGTGAGGCGGTGGATCTGCTCGCGGCCGCCGCTGAGGCCCTCCTCATTCCTGCAAAGGAACTCCGGGACTTTTTGGCCCAGAGCCGGGGTCGCCGCGACCAAGCCCGACTGGCCCTGGAAAAATGGTCCGAGCCGGAGCTGATCAAGGGGTCCGTCCGCGCCGCCGTTAAAACCTTGGCCGCGGGCGGGCCCTTGACAAAGGAGCAGCACCTTGAGCTGCGCGAGCTCGAGGGACTCCTCGCTGGGCTGCGGAGGGAGCGGAGTTCAACAAAAGACTCCGCTCCCTCCCCCACAATAGGTTAAGGTAGAGGTTGCACTATGCTTTTGCCATGAAGATAACCATAGCCAGCCTCAACATCAACGGCGGCAGAGGGGCACGCCGTAGATTTGACAATTTTTCGCTCCTGCGGGAGGGGAAATATGCGGTGTGCTTCCTGCAAGAAACCCACACCGTTCCGGGAGACGAAGCCACGTGGCTCCTGGAATGGCAAGGAGAGGTCCGCATGAGCCACCTCACCGCCATTTCTAGTGGGGTGGCCATCTTGCTGGGCCCGCATTTTCAGCCGGAGATCTTGGGGGTCGAGGAGCCCGTGCCAGGCCGCTTGCTGCACGTAACGGTTCGCCTGGGGGACGTGCCGCTCCATCTCGTGAACGTGTACGCCCCTCATCCCGGCCCGCAGCAGACGCGCTTCTTTGAAGAGGTGTCCGCTCTTCTTGGCTCCGTCGACGTCGGCGACTGCATTGTCCTCGGGGGGGATTTTAACTGCACCCTCGAGGCGAGGGACCGCTCCGGTGCCCCGCAGTGCATGACGGCGATGGAGAAGTTGAGGGACCTGGTCGGGTCCTTCGACTTGGTGGACGTCTGGCGAAATCTCCACCCCGACTCCAGCGCCTTTACTTGGGTGAGGCCTGGAGTTGGATGGTCTAGAGTCGACCGCCTTTACGTGTCTCGGGCGTACGTTTCCTGCGTCCCGGCGGCCTCCATGCGGCCGGTGCCGTGTTCGGACCACCACCTGGTGTGGGCGGAGCTCGCTTCGCTCCGCGCGAGGACGGGGTCCGCGTACTGGCACTTTAACAACCGGCTGCTGGAGGACGTGCGGTTCCAGGACTCGTTCCGTCGATTCTGGTCCGACTGGAGAAGGAAGCAGGGGAGCTTCCCCTCCTTGAGGCTATGGTGGGACGTGGGCAAGGCTCACGTCCGCGTCTTCTGTCAAGAGTACGCGAGGGGGTCGACCAAGAGGCGGGCGGCCAGAGTCGGGCGCCTAGAAAAAGAGGTGCTCGACCTGGAAGCCCGTCTCGGTCAAGTCGTCCAGGACCCGGCCCTGCGGACGGTGTACGAAGCGAAGAAGGCCGCGCTGAAGGACCTGCAGCTCGTCGGGTCCCGAGGCGCGTTCGTGAGGTCGCGGATCCGGTTCCTGCGGGATCTGGACCGCGGCTCCCCCTTCTTCTACTCGCTGGAAAAAAGGCAGAGTGTCCGTAAGCAGCTCTTGACGCTGCTGGCCGACGACGGCTCTCTCGTCTCGGATCCGGAGGGCGTCAACAACAGGGTCCGTGAATATTACGGGGCTCTGTTCTCTCCGGATCCGTCCAGCGAGGAAGCGCGTAGAGTTTTGTGGGAGGACCTGCCGAAGGTCAGCCCGGAGGGCGCCGAAAATCTGGAAGCTCCGCTAAGCCTGGCGGAGCTGACCGGTGCCCTCGCCCGGCTCTCGAGGGGAAAATCCCCGGGGCTGGACGGGCTGACCGTGGAGTTCCACAGGGCGTTCTGGGACGTCCTGGGGAGCAACTACGCGCGAGTCCTGGGGGAAAGTCTGGCGACCGGGGAGATGCCCCTCTCTTGGCGCAGGGCAGTCATCGTCCTGCTGCCTAAGAAGGGCGATCTCCGCCTCCTTAAGAACTGGCGCCCGGTCTCCCTCCTCAGCACGGACTACAAAATCTTCGCCAGGGCGATGTCTGCTCGCCTTGGTGCCGTGCTGGACCACATGATCCACCCCGACCAGTCATACACGGTCCCGGGCCGGACAATCCACGATAACATCCATCTGGTCCGGGACCTCATCCATTGTTCCCAGGAGGCTGGTCTGTCGGTCGCCTTCCTATCCCTCGACCAAGAGAAGGCGTTCGACAGGGTGGATCACGACTATCTGCTCGGAACTCTGCGCGCTTTCGGGTTCGGGACGCATTTCGTCGCCCGGATCCGACTTTTGTACGCCGCCGCGGAGTGTCTGATTAAGGTTAACGGGTCCTTGACGGCGCCCCTTCGCTTTAGGAGAGGGGTGCGCCAGGGATGCCCCATGTCCGGCCAGTTATACGCCGTTTGCGTGGAGCCTTTCCTGCGCCTCTTGCGGACGAGGTTGACGGGACTGGCTCTGCAAGGGCCGGGCGTGGAGGTCGTCCTCTCGGCTTACGCCGATGACGTGCTCCTCGCGGTAGAGGATCCCGCTGACCTGCGGAGGATGCGTGAGTGCCAGGAGATTTACTCGGCCGCGTCCTCCGCCAGGATCAACTGGGAGAAATGTTCCGGACTCCTGGTGGGTCAGTGGCGGGTGGACTCCCTGCCGGAGGAGCTCAGGCCTTTTGCCTGGAGCACGACCCATCTCCTCTATCTGGGAGTCTACCTTAGCCCCGACGAGGGAGCCTGGCCGGCGAACTGGCAGGAGCTGGAGGCCAAGGTCGCCGCTCGCCTAGGGCGCTGGACAGGACTGCTCCGAGTGCTGTCCTACAGGGGTCGAGCGCTAGTCATAAACCAGCTGGTGGCCGCAATGCTGTGGTACCGGCTGGTCACTTTGACCCCTCCCCCTGCGTTTGTCGCCAAGATACAGAAGAAGCTGGTGGACTTCTTCTGGAACAACAGGAAGCACTGGGTCTCTGCCGCGGTCTTGAGTCTCCCGCTTGAGGAGGGCGGTCAGTCGTTGGTGTGCATCAGCGCCCAGCTCGCGACTTTCCGTCTTCAGACCCTGCAGAGATACCTTTACGTCGAGCCCCCTCCTAGGTGGTGCGCTCTGGCGAGGTATTTCTTCCGCCAGCAGCTCGACCTCAATTATGACACGCAGCTCCTGTTTGTGAACTTGGGGGGTGCCAGGACCGCCCTCCGGGAGCTGCCTGTCTTTTACAGGGAACTCATCAGGGTCTGGAACAAAGTCTCCACCAAGCGCAGCTCTCCGCCGGCTGGAGTGGCGGCCGTCCTGCAGGAACCGCTGCTCGGGAATCCGTACCTCCACGGCCGAGGCTTTATGTGGCGGTCGGAAGAGAGGGCTGTGGCTGGTGAGGTGACCAGGGTCAGGGACCTGCTCGATGGCGGAGGAGCGGGCTGGATGGCGCCAGACACGCTGGCGCGGCGCCTAAATTCTGCCAACGTCCGCAACGCGGCCGATGCCATCGAGTCGCTAAAAACAGCTCTGGGCCCTGACTCCGTTAGGTGCATCGAGGAGGCTCAAGCACGTGGGGAGATCCCGTCCGAACTGACCCCCGTCCGGACGGAATTCCTCATCGGCGCCAAACCCCGGAACCTCCCTCGGGGGCCGGCGCCTCACAACTTGAGCCGCCTCCGGGAAATCCCCTCCGTGCCTTTCAGTTCCGCGCGGAGGGGTTTCCTGTACGGGCTGCTCCTGCACACCCTCAACTTTGCCATCCTCGCCGGCCGTCCGGACACGCCATGGCGTACCATCTTGCCGTCCGGAGGAGGCGGGGGTCCCCGATGGAGGGCACTCTACGCTGGGGTCCTCCCACTATTCATCGGGGACTTGGCCTGGAGGGTGGTGCACGGAGCAGTGCCGTGCAACAAATTTTTAAGCCGGTTCACGGACTCCCAGGCCGCCTGCAATTTCTGCGGTCTGGAGGAGTCCGTGTTCCATGTTTTTATTGAGTGCACGAGGTTGCAGCCCCTGTTCCATTATTTGAAGGGGCTGCTCCTGAAATTCTGGCTGCACTTCAGTCCCACCCTCCTGATCTTTGGGCACCCTGTGCGGAGGGGAGCGGGTAGGTCCGAAGGCCTCCTCGTAGGACTGCTCCTGGGCACGGCCAAGGGTGCCATCAGCCGGTCCAGGCAGCGGGCGGTCGAGGGGGTCGTTCAACCTGACTGCCTGCCTCTCTTCCGCTCTTACATCCGGTCCAGGGTGTCCTTGGAGATGGAGCACGCGGTGTCCACCGGTACGCTCGCGGCCTTCCGCGAGAGGTGGGCACCGGAGGGACTGGAGTGCATCATCACGCCCGGCAACCAAATTTTAATTTGATTTTACGTTTTTAAGTTTAATTTGTTTTAATTGCCGGTGCTTTTAGAGTCCCCCTCTCCTTTTATAGGGGGCACTGGAAAAAAAGGAAAAATTTGATTTTAGTGCCCCAAAAAAAAAACACCAAAAAAAAACAAAAACAAAAAAAAGGGCCTTGTAAATGTCTTGTGTGTGTCATCCAGGTCGGGTGGCACGGATACATGTTTTATGTTTTCACAGGTAAACTCAAAAGAGTTTCATGCACAAGGACCAATGGTAGAGCAGTGGAGGCGTGTCCTGCTCAGTTGGAGCTGTGAGCAGTGAGAGAAGGAGCTATCAACTTGAGCTCCTGCCTGGAGAGCCCTGAGACCAGCCCAGGAAGAGAAGGAAGGAAGGGGCTTCACCACCAACTTTCACCCAGAGGGAGAGGAGGAGAAAAGAAAACTTTTTAACAACTTTACCATTTCTGCAAGGAGTTGGAGAGAGGGGGTAAAACCAACAACATACAGTGTGGAAGGAGGGAGACTCTACAATTCTACAGGTGGGTGTGGGTGCATTTCCCAAACAGACTTTGTTGTATCGGTGGGGGGAGGAAAGAAGACCACTGAGGGCCGGAACATCGCGGGGGGTGTGTGTGTGTGTGGAAGTGTGCGTGGGGGCCGTGCTTACAACTAGGCCCCCCCCACAATTGGAACCCCCCCCACCCCCCACATTTGCCTAGCCTGGGATAGCTGGAGCTACCAGGCTGAAGATTTTTCTCATTTACCCAATTAACATCGTTAGGAGTGTGTGCCTGGTGGCTCCATCCAGCTACCCCAGGTGAAGACATCTTCTCCCCCCACCTGAAGACCACCCCAAAGACTTTTGTGTTTTGCCATCTGGGGAGTGCACCCACCCACAGCTGCGAGGGGAGACCTGCCCTCGCAGTCCCCCCCCCCCCTTCCCACCCCCCTCTCTCTTTCTCTGCTACTCTGTTTCTCCCCTCTCTCTCTGAGGCCTCTTCCTTCCAAATTTACAAAAAAAAAAACAAAACCAATTAAGACAACTGAGCAGAGGGAGCAAGGCCTCTCCCCAATTGTCAACGAGGGGAGAGGTGCCTCGTTAAGGGCTCCTCTGCTCAGTTAAATACACGAGGCCATTAAAGACCATTAAGGCCTGTGACTTTGGGGTGGGTGTAGCCCTTAAAGGGACCCCGTGATGGCGACCCCATCCACGCCGGTGGCAGGGCCAGCGAAGACATATGCGCAGGTGGCAACCGCTTCCACGGCCCCTCCTGCGCCACCCGCTGCCCTGCCACCTTTCAGACTCATTACTAAAAAACACGGGGTCAAGAGCTACACTCACCCCACAATGACCATCGAGGAGTGCGTGCGGGCGATGGCTGGGGTAGTCGGCCCCTCGGCCATTGTCGCAGCCTCCAAGATGTCTGGGAAGGCCGTGTTCTTCCTGGGGTCGGAGCGGGCGGTGTCCCTGGCCCTCGAAAAGGGGCTCACGGTGGGCGGGACGTTCCTGCCGGTGGACCCTCTCGAGGCCACCGCGCAGAGGGTCAGCATTTCAAACGTCCCGCCCTTTGTTCCCGCTGAGCTCCTCCTCCCTCACCTACACCAACTGGGGGAGGTAAGGTCAGGGATCAACCCCATACCGCTCGGCCTCAGGGAGAACAGCCTGCGCCACGTGTTCTCCTTCCGCCGCCAGCTCTTTGTCCGGCTGGCGCGGGAGGACACGACGGAGGGGAATTTTAATGTGGTGCACGAGGGGACTGCCTACCGCGTCTTCTGGACGTCGGACGGCGTGCGGTGCCATGCCTGCAGGGAGGTGGGGCATGTTTGTAAGAACTGCCCCGCCTCCAAGGCCGCCAAACCACCGAAGGCGGCCAAGGCTGGCGCCGCCGCCACCCCTCCCCCTAGTTGCGTCCGCGTGCCGGGAGCCATGGGTGCGCGGGCATCGTCGGAGGCCTTTGTTTTCAGGGCCTCCGGCGGGGGGGAGGGAGAGCGTCCGACCGGAAAGAAGGCGCGGAAGAAGGCAAAACATCTAGAGGCGGGTCCCCTCGGTGCGCCAGATAATTTGACCACCGCGCTCAGCCCAACCCAGTCACCGGCGAGCGCGTGGTGCCCCGGGCCCGTGCCCGAGCCCTTGAATAACACCACAGAGGGGCCCGGGCGCGGGAAAGGAAAGGAAAAGGGGGGGGCGGAGCGGGAGGCCTCGGCAGACATGGGGGTCTCCCTGCCTCCGCGCACCCCCAGGAACAAAAGGAGGCGCGGCTCCGATGAGGCGGAGGGGGAACAACATCCCTCCGCGGAGGAGTCGGTGCCCGCCGCGTGTCCCGCGTCCCCCACCAGCGCTCCCAAATTGCGCTGCAGGCGCGAAGAGTCTGTCCCCGGGGAGGGTGAGGCAGTCGAGGCTGCCCAGCCGCTGCCTCCTGGGGATGGAGTGGAAGATCTGCCTGTCGTGGGGGGCGTGGGGCCAACGGAAGAATGCATTGCCGCCGGGCCGGGCGTCCCGGGGACTGAGGCGGGCGGGGCCGAAAAGGCCGAACCTGAGCCCGCCCAGCTATTATCCAACTTCCCCCGGGATTTGCTCGACCCGGCAGAAACACAAACTGATTTTAATGAAACTGTAGATGCTGGGCCTGGGCCGGGGGGTGGCAGCGGGGAGGGGGAGGAACACCCACCCTCGCCTCTTACTTTGGAGCTGGAGCACTTGGGGAGCCTGGGGATCTCCTATGGCCGGGTCTCTCCTTGTTCTCCGGTTCCTGGGGCGGAGGGGGAACCCCTTCCGCTGTCATTTCCCGACCCAGCACCATTTTTAAAAGAGCCCAGTGGGGACTGCTCTGCCGACGATCCTGGGGGTGGGATCGGGGCAGTGCCAGGGCCGGTTGGAGCGGCCGGTTCATTTGCCGTACCTTGTGCGGTCGATGGGCTGGCTGCTGGCGGCCACCTCCCGGAGGAGGACGGGGACTCGGTGGGGGACGCGGGTGAAGACCTAGAGACCACCGCCAGTGAGGCGGTGGATCTGCTCGCGGCCGCCGCTGAGGCCCTCCTCATTCCTGCAAAGGAACTCCGGGACTTTTTGGCCCAGAGCCGGGGTCGCCGCGACCAAGCCCGACTGGCCCTGGAAAAATGGTCCGAGCCGGAGCTGATCAAGGGGTCCGTCCGCGCCGCCGTTAAAACCTTGGCCGCGGGCGGGCCCTTGACAAAGGAGCAGCACCTTGAGCTGCGCGAGCTCGAGGGACTCCTCGCTGGGCTGCGGAGGGAGCGGAGTTCAACAAAAGACTCCGCTCCCTCCCCCACAATAGGTTAAGGTAGAGGTTGCACTATGCTTTTGCCATGAAGATAACCATAGCCAGCCTCAACATCAACGGCGGCAGAGGGGCACGCCGTAGATTTGACAATTTTTCGCTCCTGCGGGAGGGGAAATATGCGGTGTGCTTCCTGCAAGAAACCCACACCGTTCCGGGAGACGAAGCCACGTGGCTCCTGGAATGGCAAGGAGAGGTCCGCATGAGCCACCTCACCGCCATTTCTAGTGGGGTGGCCATCTTGCTGGGCCCGCATTTTCAGCCGGAGATCTTGGGGGTCGAGGAGCCCGTGCCAGGCCGCTTGCTGCACGTAACGGTTCGCCTGGGGGACGTGCCGCTCCATCTCGTGAACGTGTACGCCCCTCATCCCGGCCCGCAGCAAACGCGCTTCTTTGAAGAGGTGTCCGCTCTTCTTGGCTCCGTCGACGTCGGCGACTGCATTGTCCTCGGGGGAGATTTTAACTGCACCCTCGAGGCGAGGGACCGCTCCGGTGCCCCGCAGTGCATGACGGCGATGGAGAAGTTGAGGGACCTGGTCGGGTCCTTCGACTTGGTGGACGTCTGGCGAAATCTCCACCCCGACTCCAGCGCCTTTACTTGGGTGAGGCCTGGAGTTGGATGGTCTAGAGTCGACCGCCTTTACGTGTCTCGGGCGTACGTTTCCTGCGTCCCGGCGGCCTCCATGAGGCCGGTGCCGTGTTCGGACCACCACCTGGTGTGGGCGGAGCTCGCTTCACTCCGCGCGGGGACGGGGTCCGCGTACTGGCACTTTAACAACCGGCTGCTGGAGGACGTGCGGTTCCAGGACTCGTTCCGTCGATTCTGGTCCGACTGGAGAAGGAAGCAGGGGGGCTTCCCCTCCTTGAGGCTATGGTGGGACGTGGGCAAGGCTCACGTCCGCGTCTTCTGTCAAGAGTACGCGAGGGGGTCGACCAAGAGGCGGGCGGCCAGAGTCGGGCGCCTAGAAAAAGAGGTGCTCGACCTGGAAGCCCGTCTCGGTCAAGTCGTCCGGGACCCGGCCCTGCGGACGGTGTACGAAGCGAAGAAGGCCGCGCTGAAGGACCTGCAGCTCGTCGGGTCCCGAGGCGCGTTCGTGAGGTCGCGGATCCGGTTCCTGCGGGATCTGGACCGCGGCTCCCCCTTCTTCTACTCGCTGGAAAAAAGGCAGAGTGTCCGTAAGCAGCTCTTGACGCTGCTGGCCGACGACGGCTCTCCCGTCTCGGATCCGGAGGGCGTCAACAACAGGGTCCGTGAATATTACGGGGCTCTGTTCTCTCCGGATCCGTCCAGCGAGGAAGCGCGTAGAGTTTTGTGGGAGGACCTGCCGAAGGTCGGCCCGGAGGGCGCCGAAAATCTGGAAGCTCCGCTAAGCCTGGCGGAGCTGACCGGTGCCCTCGCCCGGCTCTCGAGGGGAAAATCCCCGGGGCTGGACGGGCTGACCGTGGAGTTCCACAGGGCGTTCTGGGACGTCCTGGGGAGCGACTACGCGCGGGTCCTGGGGGAAAGTCTGGCGACCGGGGAGATGCCCCTCTCTTGGCGCAGGGCAGTCATCGTCCTGCTGCCTAAGAAGGGCGATCTCCGCCTCCTTAAGAACTGGCGCCCGGTCTCCCTCCTCAGCACGGACTACAAAATCTTCGCCAGGGCGATGTCTGCTCGCCTTGGTGCCGTGCTGGACCACATGATCCACCCCGACCAGTCGTACACGGTCCCGGGCCGGACAATCCACGATAACATCCATCTGGTCCGGGACCTCATCCATTGTTCCCAGGAGGCTGGTCTGTCGGTCGCCTTCCTATCCCTCGACCAAGAGAAGGCGTTCGACAGGGTGGATCACGACTATCTGCTCGGAACTCTGCGCGCTTTCGGGTTCGGGACGCATTTCGTCGCCCGGATCCGACTTTTGTACGCCGCCGCGGAGTGTCTGATTAAGGTTAACGGGTCCTTGACGGCGCCCCTTCGCTTTAGGAGAGGGGTGCGCCAGGGATGCCCCATGTCCGGCCAGTTATACGCCGTTTGCGTGGAGCCTTTCCTGCGCCTCTTGCGGACGAGGTTGACGGGACTGGCTCTGCAAGGGCCGGGCGTGGAGGTCGTCTTCTCGGCTTACGCCGATGACGTGCTCCTCGCGGTAGAGGATCCCGCTGACCTGCGGAGGATGCGTGAGTGCCAGGAGATTTACTCGGCCGCGTCCTCCGCCAGGATCAACTGGGAGAAATGTTCCGGACTCCTGGTGGGTCAGTGGCGGGTGGACTCCCTGCCGGAGGAGCTCAGGCCTTTTGCCTGGAGCACGACCCATCTCCTCTATCTGGGAGTCTACCTTAGCCCCGACGAGGGAGCCTGGCCGGCGAACTGGCAGGAGCTGGAGGCCAAGGTCGCCGCTCGCCTAGGGCGCTGGACAGGACTGCTCCGAGTGCTGTCCTACAGGGGTCGAGCGCTAGTCATAAACCAGCTGGTGGCCGCAATGCTGTGGTACCGGCTGGTCACTTTGACCCCTCCCCCTGCGTTTGTCGCCAAGATACAGAAGAAGCTGGTGGACTTCTTCTGGAACAACAGGAAGCACTGGGTCTCTGCCGCGGTCTTGAGTCTCCCGCTTGAGGAGGGCGGTCAGTCGTTGGTGTGCGTCAGCGCCCAGCTCGCGACTTTCCGTCTTCAGACCCTGCAGAGATACCTTTACGTCGAGCCCCCTCCTAGGTGGTGCGCTCTGGCGAGGTATTTCTTCCGCCAGCAGCTCGACCTCAATTATGACACGCAGCTCCTGTTTGTGAACTTGGGGGGTGCCAGGACCGCCCTCCGGGAGCTGCCTGTCTTTTACAGGGAACTCATCAGGGTCTGGAACAAAGTCTCCACCAAGCGCAGCTCTCCGCCGGCTGGAGTGGCGGCCGTCCTGCAGGAACCGCTGCTCGGGAATCCGTACCTCCACGGCCGAGGCTTTATGTGGCGGTCGGAAGAGAGGGCTGTGGCTGGTGAGGTGACCAGGGTCAGGGACCTGCTCGATGGCGGAGGAGCGGGCTGGATGGCGCCAGACACGCTGGCGCGGCGCCTAAACTCTGCCAACGTCCGCCACGCGGCCGATGCCATCGAGTCGCTAAAAACAGCTCTGGGCCCTGACTCCGTTAGGTGCATCGAGGAGGCTCAAGCACGTGGGGAGATCCCGTCCGAACTGACCCCCGTCCGGACGGAATTCCTCATCGGCGCTAAACCCCGGAACCTCCCTCGGGGGCCGGCGCCTCACAACTTGAGCCGCCTCGGGGAAATCCCCTCCGTGCCTTTCAGTTCCGCGCGGAGGGGTTTCCTGTACGGGCTGCTCCTGCACACCCTCAACTTTGCCATCCTCGCCGGCCGTCCGGACACGCCATGGCGTACCATCTTGCCGTCCGGAGGAGGTGGGGGTCCCCGATGGAGGGCACTCTACGCAGGGGTCCTCCCACTATTCATCGGGGACTTGGCCTGGAGGGTGGTGCACGGAGCAGTGCCGTGCAATAAATTTTTAAGCCGGTTCACGGACTCCCAGGCCGCCTGCAATTTCTGCGGTCTGGAGGAGTCCGTGTTCCATGTTTTTATTGAATGCACAAGGTTGCAGCCCCTGTTCCACTATTTGAAGGGGCTGCTCCTGAAATTCTGGCTGCACTTCAGTCCCACTCTCCTGATCTTTGGGCACCCTGTGCGGAGGGGAGCGGGTAGGTCCGAAGGCCTCCTCGTAGGACTGCTCCTGGGCACGGCCAAGGGTGCCATCAGCCGGTCCAGGCAGCGGGCGGTCGAGGGGGTCGTTCAACCTGACTGCCTGCCTCTCTTCCGCTCTTACATCCGGTCCAGGGTGTCCTTGGAGATGGAGCACGCGGTGTCCACCGGTACGCTCGCGGCCTTCCGCGAGAGGTGGGCACCGGAGGGACTGGAGTGCATCATCACGCCCGGCAACCAAATTTTAATTTGATTTTACGTTTTTTAAGTTTAATTTGTTTTAATTGCCGGTGCTTTTAGTGTCCCCCTTCCCTTTTATAGGGGGCACTGGGGAAAATTGTGAATTTAGTGCCCAAAAAAAAACCAAAAAAGAAAAACACAAAAAAAAAAAAAAAAAGGGGGGGGAAAAAAAAAAAGGGCCTTGTAAATGTCTGGAGTGTCACCCAGGTCGGGTGGCACCGTTTAATGTTTTTTATGTTTTGCAGGTAAACTCAAAAGAGTTTCATGCACAAGGACCAATGGTAGAGCAGTGGAGGCGTGTCCTGCTCAGTTGGAGCTGTGAGCAGTGAGAGAAGGAGCTATCAACTTGAGCTCCTGCCTGGAGAGCCCTGAGACCAGCCCAGGAAGAGAAGGAAGGAAGGGGCTTCACCACCAACTTTCACCCAGAGGGAGAGGAGGAGAAAAGAAAACTTTTTAACAACTTTACCATTTCTGCAAGGAGTTGGAGAGAGGGGGAAAAACCAACAACATACAGTGTGGAAGGAGGGAGACTCTACAATTCTACAGGTGGGTGTGGGTGCATTTCCCAAACAGACTTTGTTGTATCGGTGGGGGGAGGAAAGAAGACCACTGAGGGCCGGAACATCGCGGGGGGTGTGTGTGTGTGTGGAAGTGTGCGTGGGGGCCGTGCTTACAACTAGGCCCCCCCCACAATTGGAACCCCCCCCACCCCCCACATTTGCCTAGCCTGGGATAGCTGGAGCTACCAGGCTGAAGATTTTTCTCATTTACCCAATTAACATCGTTAGGAGTGTGTGCCTGGTGGCTCCAGCTACCCCAGGTGAAGACATCTTCTCCCCCCACCTGAAGACCACCCCAAAGACTTTTGTGTTTTGCCATCTGGGGAGTGCACCCACCCACAGCTGCGAGGGGAGACCTGCCCTCGCAGTCCCCCCCCCCTTCCCACCCCCCTCTCTCTTTCTCTGCTACTCTGTTTCTCCCCTCTCTCTCTGAGGCCTCTTCCTTCCAAATTTACAAAAAAAAAACAAAACCAATTAAGACAACTGAGCAGAGGGAGCAAGGCCTCTCCCCAATTGTCAACGAGGGGAGAGGTGCCTCGTTAAGGGCTCCTCTGCTCAGTTAATATACGAGGCCATTAAAGACCATTAGGGCCTGTGACTTTGGGGTGGGTGTAGCCCTTAAAGGGACCCCGTGATGGCGACCCCATCCACGCCGGTGGCAGGGCCAGCAAGGACGTATGCGCAGGTGGCAACCGCTTCCACGGCCCCTCCTGCGCCACCCGCTGCCCTGCCACCTTTCAGACTCATTACTAAAAAACACGGGGTCAAGAGCTACACTCACCCCACAATGACCATCGAGGAGTGCGTGCGGGCGATGGCTGGGGTAGTCGGCCCCTCGGCCATTGTCGCAGCCTCCAAGATGTCTGGGAAGGCCGTGTTCTTCCTGGGGTCGGAGCGGGCGGTGTCCCTGGCCCTCGAAAAGGGGCTCACGGTGGGCGGGACGTTCCTGCCGGTGGACCCTCTCGAGGCCACCGCGCAGAGGGTCATCATTTCAAACGTCCCGCCCTTTGTTCCCGCTGAGCTCCTCCGCCCTCACCTACACCAACTGGGGGAGGTAAGGTCGGGGATCAACCCCATACCGCTCGGCCTCAGGGAGAACAGCCTGCGCCACGTGTTCTCCTTCCGCCGCCAGCTCTTTGTCCGGCTGGCGCGGGAGGACACGACGGAGGGGAATTTTAATGTGGTGCACGAGGGGACTGCCTACCGCGTCTTCTGGACGTCGGACGGCGTGCGGTGCCATGCCTGCAGGGAGGTGGGGCATGTTCGTAAGAACTGCCCCGCCTCCAAGGCCGCCAAACCACCGAAGGCGGCCAAGGCTGGCGCCGCCGCCACCCCTCCCCCTAGTTGCGTCCGCGTGCCGGGAGCCATGGGTGCGCGGGCATCGTCGGAGGCCTTTGTTTTCAGGGCCTCCGGCGGGGGGGAGGGAGAGCGTCCGACCGGAAAGAAGGCGCGGAAGAAGGCAAAACATCTAGAGGCGGGTCCCCTCGGTGCGCCAGATAATTTGACCACCGCGCTCAGCCCAACCCAGTCACCGGCGAGCGCGTGGTGCCCCGGGCCCGTGCCCGAGCCCTTGAATAACACCACAGAGGGGCCCGGGCGCGGGAAAGGAAAGGAAAAGGGGGGGGCGGAGCGGGAGGCCTCGGCAGACATGGGGGTCTCCCTGCCTCCGCGCACCCCCAGGAACAAAAGGAGGCGCGGCTCCGATGAGGCGGAGGGGGAACAACATCCCTCCGCGGAGGAGTCGGTGCCCGCCGCGTGTCCCGCGTCCCCCACCAGCGCTCCCAAATTGCGCTGCAGGCGCGAAGAGTCTGTCCCCGGGGAGGGTGAGGCAGTCGAGGCTGCCCAGCCGCTGCCTCCTGGGGATGGAGTGGAAGATCTGCCTGTCATGGGGGGCGTGGGGCCAGCGGAAGAATGCATTGCCGCCGGGCCGGGTGTCCCGGGGACTGAGGCGGGCGGGGCCGAAAAGGCCGAACCTGAGCCCGCCCAGCCAATACCCAACTTCCCCCGGGAGTCGCTCGACTCGGCAGAAACACAAACTGATTTTAATGAAACTGTAGATGCTGGGCCGGGGGGTGGCAGCGGGGAGGGGGAGGAACACCCACCCTCGCCTCTTACTTTGGAGCTGGAGCACTTGGGGAGCCTGGGGATCTCCTATGGCCGGGTCTCTCCTTGTTCTCCGGTTCCTGGGGCGGAGGGGGAACCCCTTCCGCTGTCATTTCCCGACCCAGCACCATTTTTAAAAGAGCCCAGTGGGGACTCCTCTGCCGACGATCCTGGGGGTGGGATCGGGGCAGTGCCAGGGCCGGTTGGAGCGGCCGGTTCATTTGCCGTACCTTGTGCGGTCGATGGGCTGGCTGCTGGCGGCCACCTCCCGGAGGAGGACGGGGACTCGGTGGGGGACGCGGGTGAAGACCTAGAGACCACCGCCAGTGAGGCGGTGGATCTGCTCGCGGCCGCCGCTGAGGCCCTCCTCATTCCTGCAAAGGAACTCCGGGACTTTTTGGCCCAGAGCCGGGGTCGCCGCGACCAAGCCCGACTGGCCCTGGAAAAATGGTCCGAGCCGGAGCTGATCAAGGGGTCCGTCCGCGCCGCCGTTAAAACCTTGGCCGCGGGCGGGCCCTTGACAAAGGAGCAGCACCTTGAGCTGCGCGAGCTCGAGGGACTCCTCGCTGGGCTGCGGAGGGAGCGGAGTTCAACAAAAGACTCCGCTCCCTCCCCCACAATAGGTTAAGGTAGAGGTTGCACTATGCTTTTGCCATGAAGATAACCATAGCCAGTCTCAACATCAACGGCGGCAGAGGGGCACGCCGTAGATTTGACAATTTTTCGCTCCTGCGGGAGGGGAAATATGCGGTGTGCTTCCTGCAAGAAACCCACACCGTTCCGGGAGACGAAGCCACGTGGCTCCTGGAATGGCAAGGAGAGGTCCGCATGAGCCACCTCACCGCCATTTCTAGTGGGGTGGCCATCTTGCTGGGCCCGCATTTTCAGCCGGAGATCTTGGGGGTCGAGGAGCCCGTGCCAGGCCGCTTGCTGCACGTAACGGTTCGCCTGGGGGACGTGCCGCTCCATCTCGTGAACGTGTACGCCCCTCATCCCGGCCCGCAGCAAACGCGCTTCTTTGAAGAGGTGTCCGCTCTTCTTGGCTCCGTCGACGTCGGCGACTGCATTGTCCTCGGGGGGGATTTTAACTGCACCCTCGAGGCGAGGGACCGCTCCGGTGCCCCGCAGTGCATGACGGCGATGGAGAAGTTGAGGGACCTGGTCGGGTCCTTCGACTTGGTGGACGTCTGGCGAAATCTCCACCCCGACTCCAGCGACTTTACTTGGGTGAGGCCTGGAGTTGGATGGTCTAGAGTCGACCGCCTTTACGTGTCTCGGGCGTACGTTTCCTGCGTCCCGGCGGCCTCCATGCGGCCGGTGCCGTGTTCGGACCACCACCTGGTGTGGGCGGAGCTCGCTTCACTCCGCGCGGGGACGGGGTCCGCGTACTGGCACTTTAACAACCGGCTGCTGGAGGACGTGCGGTTCCAGGACTCGTTCCGTCGATTCTGGTCCGACTGGAGAAGGAAGCAGGGGGGCTTCCCCTCCTTGAGGCTATGGTGGGACGTGGGCAAGGCTCACGTCCGCGTCTTCTGTCAAGAGTATGCGAGGGGGTCGACCAAGAGGCGGGCGGCCAGAGTCGGGCGCCTAGAAAAAGAGGTGCTCGACCTGGAAGCCCGTCTCGGTCAAGTCGTCCAGGACCCGGCCCTGCGGACGGTGTACGAAGCGAAGAAGGCCGCGCTGAAGGACCTGCAGCTCGTCGGGTCCCGAGGCGCGTTCGTGAGGTCGCGGATCCGGTTCCTGCGGGATCTGGACCGCGGCTCCCCCTTCTTCTACTCGCTGGAAAAAAGGCAGAGTGTCCGTAAGCAGCTCTTGACGCTGCTGGCCGACGACGGCTCTCCCGTCTCGGATCCGGAGGGCGTCAACAACAGGGTCCGTGAATATTACGGGGCTCTGTTCTCTCCGGATCCGTCCAGCGAGGAAGCGCGTAGAGTTTTGTGGGAGGACCTGCCGAAGGTCGGCCCGGAGGGCGCCGAAAATCTGGAAGCTCCGCTAAGCCTGGCGGAGCTGACCGGTGCCCTCGCCCGGCTCTCGAGGGGAAAATCCCCGGGGCTGGACGGGCTGACCGTGGAGTTCCACAGGGCGTTCTGGGACGTCCTGGGGAGCGACTACGCGCGGGTCCTGGGGGAAAGTCTGGCGACCGGGGAGATGCCCCTCTCTTGGCGCAGGGCAGTCATCGTCCTGCTGCCTAAGAAGGGCGATCTCCGCCTCCTTAAGAACTGGCGCCCGGTCTCCCTCCTCAGCACGGACTACAAAATCTTCGCCAGGGCGATGTCTGCTCGCCTTGGTGCCGTGCTGGACCACATGATCCACCCCGACCAGTCGTACACGGTCCCGGGCCGGACAATCCACGATAACATCCATCTGGTCCGGGACCTCATCCATTGTTCCCAGGAGGCTGGTCTGTCGGTCGCCTTCCTATCCCTCGACCAAGAGAAGGCGTTCGACAGGGTGGATCACGACTATCTGCTCGGAACTCTGCGCGCTTTCGGGTTCGGGACGCATTTCGTCGCCCGGATCCGACTTTTGTACGCCGCCGCGGAGTGTCTGATTAAGGTTAACGGGTCCTTGACGGCGCCCCTTCGCTTTAGGAGAGGGGTGCGCCAGGGATGCCCCATGTCCGGCCAGTTATACGCCGTTTGCGTGGAGCCTTTCCTGCGCCTCTTGCGGACGAGGTTGACGGGACTGGCTCTGCAAGGGCCGGGCGTGGAGGTCGTCCTCTCGGCTTACGCCGATGACGTGCTCCTCGCGATAGAGGATCCCGCTGACCTGCAGAGGATGCGTGAGTGCCAGGAGATTTACTCGGCCGCGTCCTCCGCCAGGATCAACTGGGAGAAATGTTCCGGACTCCTGGTGGGTCAGTGGCGGATGGACTCCCTGCCGGAGGAGCTCAGGCCTTTTGCCTGGAGCACGACCCATCTCCTCTATCTGGGAGTCTACCTTAGCCCCGACGAGGGAGCCTGGCCGGCGAACTGGCAGGAGCTGGAGGCCAAGGTCGCCGCTCGCCTAGGGCGCTGGACAGGACTGCTCCGAGTGCTGTCCTACAGGGGTCGAGCGCTAGTCATAAACCAGCTGGTGGCCGCAATGCTGTGGTACCGGCTGGTCACTTTGACCCCTCCCCCTGCGTTTGTCGCCAAGATACAGAAGAAGCTGGTGGACTTCTTCTGGAACAACAGGAAGCACTGGGTCTCTGCCGCGGTCTTGAGTCTCCCGCTTGAGGAGGGCGGTCAGTCGTTGGTGTGCGTCAGCGCCCAGCTCGCGACTTTCCGTCTTCAGACCCTGCAGAGATACCTTTACGTCGAGCCCCCTCCTAGGTGGTGCGCTCTGGCGAGGTATTTCTTCCGCCAGCAGCTCGACCTCAATTATGACACGCAGCTCCTGTTTGTGAACTTGGGGGGTGCCAGGACCGCCCTCCGGGAGCTGCCTGTCTTTTACAGGGAACTCATCAGGGTCTGGAACAAAGTCTCCACCAAGCGCAGCTCTCCGCCGGCTGGAGTGGCGGCCGTCCTGCAGGAGCCGCTGCTCGGGAATCCGTACCTCCACGGCCGAGGCTTCATGTGGCGGTCGGAAGAGAGGGCTGTGGCTGGTGAGGTGACCAGGGTCAGGGACCTGCTCGATGGCGGAGGAGCGGGCTGGATGGCGCTAGACACGCTGGCGCGGCGCCTAAACTCTGCCAACGTCCGCCACGCGGCCGATGCCATCGAGTCGCTAAAAACAGCTCTGGGCCCTGACTCCGTTAGGTGCATCGAGGAGGCTCAAGCACGTGGGGAGATCCCGTCCGAACTGACCCCCGTCCGGACGGAATTCCTCATCGGCGCCAAACCCCGGAACCTCCCTCGGGGGCCGGCGCCTCACAACTTGAGCCGCCTCGGGGAAATCCCCTCCGTGCCTTTCAGTTCCGCGCGGAGGGGTTTCCTGTACGGGCTGCTCCTGCACACCCTCAACTTTGCCATCCTCGCCGGCCGTCCGGACACGCCATGGCGTACCATCTTGCCGTCCGGAGGAGGCGGGGGTCCCCGATGGAGGGCACTCTACGCAGGGGTCCTCCCACTATTCATCGGGGACTTGGCCTGGAGGGTGGTGCACGGAGCAGTGCCGTGCAATAAATTTTTAAGCCGGTTCACGGACTCCCAGGCCGCCTGCAATTTCTGCGGTCTGGAGGAGTCCGTGTTCCATGTTTTTATTGAATGCACAAGGTTGCAGCCCCTGTTCCACTATTTGAAGGGGCTGCTCCTGAAATTCTGGCTGCACTTCAGTCCCACTCTCCTGATCTTTGGGCACCCTGTGCGGAGGGGAGCGGGTAGGTCCGAAGGCCTCCTCGTAGGACTGCTCCTGGGCACGGCCAAGGGTGCCATCAGCCGGTCCAGGCAGCGGGCGGTCGAGGGGGTCGTTCAACCTGACTGCCTGCCTCTCTTCCGCTCTTACATCTGGTCCAGGGTGTCCTTGGAGATGGAGCACGCGGTGTCCACCGGTACGCTCGCGGCCTTCCGCGAGAGGTGGGCACCGGAGGGACTGGAGTGCATCATCACGCCCGGCAACCAAATTTTAATTTGATTTTACGTTTTTTAAGTTTAATTTGTTTTAATTGCCGGTGCTTTTAGTGTCCCCCTTCCCTTTTATAGGGGGCACTGGGGAAAATTGTGAATTTAGTGCCCAAAAAAAAACCAAAAAAGAAAAACACAAAAAAAAACAAAAAAAGGGGGGGAAAAAAAAGGGCCTTGTAAATGTCTGGAGTGTCACCCAAGTCGGGTGGCACCGTTTAATGTTTTTATGTTTTGCAGGTAAACTCAAAAGAGTTTCATGCACAAGGACCAATGGTAGAGCAGTGGAGGCGTGTCCTGCTCAGTTGGAGCTGTGAGCAGTGAGTGGAGCTGCTAGCAACTTGAGCTCCTGCCTGGAGAGCCCTGAGTACAGCCAGGAAGAGAAGGAAGGAAGGGGCTTCAACACCAACTTCTATCCAGAGGGAGAGGAGGAGAACAGAAAACTTTAACAACTTTTACCATTCTGCAAGGAGTTGGAGAGAGGGGGAAAAACCACAACAACATCCAGTGTGGAAGGAGGGAGACTCTACTTTCTACAGGTGGGTGTGGGTGCATTTCCCAAAAAGACTTTGTTGTTTCGGTGGGGGGAGGAAAGAAGACCACTGAGGGCCGGAACATCGCGGGGGGTGTGTGTGTGTGTGGTAGTGTGCGTGGGGGCCGTGCTTACAACTAGGCCCCCCCCACAATTGGAACCCCCCCCACCCCCCCACATTTGCCTAGCCTGGGATAGCTGGAGCTACCAGGCTGAAGATTGTCATTAATCATCCTATTAAAGATCGTTTAGGATTGTGTGCCTGGTGCTCTAGCTACCCCAGGTGAAGACGTCTTCTCCCCCCACCTGAAGACCACCCCAAAGACTTTTTGTTTTGCCATCTGGGGAGTGCACCCACCCACAGCTGCGAGGGGAGACCTGCCCTCGCAGCCCCCCCCTTCCCACCCCCCTCTCTCTTTCTCTGTTACTCTGTTTCTCCCCTCTCTCTCTGAGGCCTCTTTCTTCCAAATTAATAAAAAAAAACAATTAAGACAACTGAGCAGAGGGAGCAAGGCCTCTCCCCAATTGTCAACGAGGGGAGAGGTGCCTCGTTAAGGGCTCCTCTGCTCAGTTAAATATACGAGGCCATTAAAGACCATTAAGGCCTGTGACTTTGGGGTGGGTGTAGCCCTTAAAGGGACCCCGTGATGGCGACCCCATCCACGCCGGTGGCAGGGCCAGCGAAGACGTATGCGCAGGTGGCAACCGCTTCCACGGCCCCTCCTGCGCCACCCGCTGCCCTGCCACCATTCAGACTCATTACGAAGAAACACGGGGTCAAGAGCTACACTCACCCCACAATGAGCATCGAAGAGTGCGTGCGGGCGATGGCTGGGGTAGTCGGCCCCTCGGCCATTGTCGCGGCCTCCAAGATGTCTGGGAAGGCTGTTTTCTTCCTGGGGTCGGAGCGGGCGGTGTCCCTGGCCCTCGAAAGGGGGCTCACGGTGGGCGGGACGTTCCTGCCGGTGGATCCTCTCGAGGCCACCGCGCAGAGGGTCATCGTGTCGAACGTCCCGCCCTTTGTTCCCGCTGAGCTCCTCCTCCCTCACCTACAACAACTGGGGGAGGTAAGGTCAGGGATCAACCCCATACCGCTCGGCCTCAGGGAGAACAGCCTGCGCCACGTGTTCTCCTTCCGCCGCCAGCTCTTTGTCCGGCTGGCGCGGGAGGACACGACGGAGGGGAATTTTAATGTGGTGCACGAGGGGACTGCCTACCGCGTCTTCTGGACGTCGGACAGCGTGCGGTGCCATGCCTGCAAGGAGGTGGGGCACGTTCGCAAGAACTGCCCCGCCTCCAAGGCCGCCAAACCACCGAAGGCGGCCAAGGCTGGCGCCGCCGCCACCCCTCCCCCTAGTTGCGTCCGCGTGCCGGGAGCCATGGGTGCGCGGGCATCGTCGGAGGCCTTTGTTTTCAGGGCCTCCGGCGGGGGGGAGGGAGAGCGTCCGACCGGAAGGAAGGCGCGGAAGAAGACAAAACATCCAGAGGCGGGTCCCCTCGGTGCGCCAGACAATTTGACCACCGCGCTCAGCCCAACCCAGTCACCGGCGAGCGCGGGGTGCCCCGAGCCCGTGCCCGGGCCCTTGAATAACACCACAGAGGGGCCCAGGCGCGGGCAAGAAAAGGAAAAGGGGGGGGCGGAGCGGGAGGCCTCGGCAGACATGGGGGTCTCCCTGCCTCCGCGCGCCCCCAGGAACAAAAGGAGGCGCGGCTCCGATGAGGCGGAGGGGGAACAACATCCCTCCGCGGAGGAGTCGGTGCCCGCCGCGTGTCCCGCGTCCCCCACCAGCGCTCCCAAATTGCGTTGCAGGCGCGAAGAGTCTGTCCCCGGGGAGGGTGAGGCAGTCGAGGCTGCCCAGCCGCTGCCTCCTGGGGATGGCATGGAAGATCTGCCTGTCGTGGGGGGCGTGGGGACCGCGGAGGAATGCGTAGCCGCCGGGCCGGGCGTCCCGGGGACTGAGGCGGGCGAGGCCGAAAAGGCCGAACCTGAGCCCGCCCAGCCAATACCCAACTTCCCCCGGGAGTCGCTCGACCCGGCAGAAACACAATTTAGTGATTTTAATGACACTGTAGATGCTGGGCCAGGGGGTGGCAGCGGGGAGGGGGAGGAACACCCACCCTCGCCTCTTACTTTGGAGCTGGAGCACTTGGGGAGCCTGGGGATCTCCTATGGCCGGGTCTCTCCTTGTTCTCCGGTTCCTGGGGCGGAGGGGGAACCCCTTCCGCTGTCATTTCCCGACCCAGCACCATTTTTAAAAGAGCCCAGTGGGGACTCCTCTGCCGACGATCCTGGGGGTGGGGTCGGGGCAGAGCCAGGGCCGGTTGGAGCGGCCGGTTCATTTGCCGTACCTTGTGCGGTCGATGGGCCGGCTGCTGGCGGCCACCTCCCGGAGGAGGACGGGGACTCGGTGGGGGACGCGGGAGAAGAACTAGAGACCACCGCCAGGGAGGCGGTGGATCTGCTCGCGGCCGCCGCTGAGGCCCTCCTCATTCCTGCAAAGGAACTCCGGGACTTTTTGGCCCAGAGCCGGGGTCGCCGCGACCAAGCCCGACTGGCCCTGGAAAAATGGTCCGAGCCGGAGCTGATCAAGGGGTCCGTCCGCGCCGCCGTTAAAACCTTGGCCGCGGGCGGGTCCTTGACAAAGGAGCAGCACCTTGAGCTGCGCGAGCTCGAGGGACTCCTCGCTGGGCTGCGGAGGGAGCGGAGTTCAACAAAAGACTCCGCTCCCTCCCCCACAATAGGTTAAGGTAGAGGTTGCACTATGCTTTTGCCATGAAGATAACCATAGCCAGCCTCAACATCAACGGCGGCAGAGGGGCACGCCGTAGATTTGACAATTTTTCGCTCCTGCGGGAGGGGAAATATGCGGTGTGCTTCCTGCAAGAAACCCACACCGTTCCGGGAGACGAAGCCACGTGGCTCCTGGAATGGCAAGGAGAGGTCCGCATGAGCCACCTCACCGCCATTTCTAGTGGGGTGGCCATCTTGCTGGGCCCGCATTTTCAGCCGGAGATCTTGGGGGTCGAGGAGCCCGTGCCAGGCCGCTTGCTGCACGTAACGGTTCGCCTGGGGGACGTGCCGCTCCATCTCGTGAACGTGTACGCCCCTCATCCCGGCCCACAGCAGACGCGCTTCTTTGAAGAGGTGTCCGCTCTTCTTGGCTCCGTCGACGTCGGCGACTGCATTGTCCTCGGGGGGGATTTTAACTGCACCCTCGAGGCGAGGGACCGCTCCGGTGCCCCGCAGTGCATGACGGCGATGGAGAAGTTGAGGGACCTGGTCGGGTCCTTCGACTTGGTGGACGTCTGGCGAAATCTCCACCCCGACTCCAGCGCCTTTACTTGGGTGAGGCCTGGAGTTGGATGGTCTAGAGTCGACCGCCTTTACGTGTCTCGGGCGTACGTTTCCTGCGTCCCGGCGGCCTCCATGCGGCCGGTGCCGTGTTCGGACCACCACCTGGTGTGGGCGGAGCTCGCTTCGCTCCGCGCGAGGACGGGGTCCGCGTACTGGCACTTTAACAACCGGCTGCTGGAGGACGTGCGGTTCCAGGACTCGTTCCGTCGATTCTGGTCCGACTGGAGAAGGAAGCAGGGGGGCTTCCCCTCCTTGAGGCTATGGTGGGACGTGGGCAAGGCTCACGTCCGCGTCTTCTGTCAAGAGTACGCGAGGGGGTCGACCAAGAGGCGGGCGGCCAGAGTCGGGCGCCTAGAAAAAGAGGTGCTCGACCTGGAAGCCCGTCTCGGTCAAGTCGTCCAGGACCCGGCCCTGCGGACGGTGTACGAAGCGAAGAAGGCCGCGCTGAAGGACCTGCAGCTCGTCGGGTCCCGAGGCGCGTTCGTGAGGTCGCGGATCCGGTTCCTGCGGGATCTGGACCGCGGCTCCCCCTTCTTCTACTCGCTGGAAAAAAGGCAGAGTGTCCGTAAGCAGCTCTTGACGCTGCTGGCCGACGACGGCTCTCTCGTCTCGGATCCGGAGGGCGTCAACAACAGGGTCCGTGAATATTACGGGGCTCTGTTCTCTCCGGATCCGTCCAGCGAGGAAGCGCGTAGAGTTTTGTGGGAGGACCTGCCGAAGGTCGGCCCGGAGGGCGCCGAAAATCTGGAAGCTCCGTTAAGCCTGGCGGAGCTGACCGGTGCCCTCGCCCGGCTCTCGAGGGGAAAATCCCCGGGGCTGGACGGGCTGACCGTGGAGTTCCACAGGGCGTTCTGGGACGTCCTGGGGGGCGACTACGCGCGGGTCCTGGGGGAAAGTCTGGCGACCGGGGAGATGCCCCTCTCTTGGCGCAGGGCAGTCATCGTCCTGCTGCCTAAGAAGGGCGATCTCCGCCTCCTTAAGAACTGGCGCCCGGTCTCCCTCCTCAGCACGGACTACAAAATCTTCGCCAGGGCGATGTCTGCTCGCCTTGGTGCCGTGCTGGACCACATGATCCACCCCGACCAGTCATACACGGTCCCGGGCCGGACAATCCACGATAACATCCATCTGGTCCGGGACCTCATCCATTGTCCCAGGAGGCTGGTCTGTCGGTCGCCTTCCTATCCCTCGACCAAGAGAAGGCGTTCGACAGGGTGGATCACGACTATCTGCTCGGAACTCTGCGCGCTTTCGGGTTCGGGACGCATTTCGTCGCCCGGATCCGACTTTTGTACGCCGCCGCGGAGTGTCTGATTAAGGTTAACGGGTCCTTGACGGCGCCCCTTCGCTTTAGGAGAGGGGTGCGCCAGGGATGCCCCATGTCCGGCCAGTTATACGCCGTTTGCGTGGAGCCTTTCCTGCGCCTCTTGCGGACGAGGTTGACGGGACTGGCTCTGCAAGGGCCGGGCGTGGAGGTCGTCTTCTCGGCTTACGCCGATGACGTGCTCCTCGCGGTAGAGGATCCCGCTGACCTGCGGAGGATGCGTGAGTGCCAGGAGATTTACTCGGCCGCGTCCTCCGCCAGGATCAACTGGGAGAAATGTTCCGGACTCCTGGTGGGTCAGTGGCGGGTGGACTCCCTGCCGGAGGAGCTCAGGCCTTTTGCCTGGAGCACGACCCATCTCCTCTATCTGGGAGTCTACCTTAGCCCCGACGAGGGAGCCTGGCCGGCGAACTGGCAGGAGCTGGAGGCCAAGGTCGCCGCTCGCCTAGGGCGCTGGACAGGACTGCTCCGAGTGCTGTCCTACAGGGGTCGAGCGCTAGTCATAAACCAGCTGGTGGCCGCAATGCTGTGGTACCGGCTGGTCACTTTGACCCCTCCCCTTGCGTTTGTCGCCAAGATACAGAAGAAGCTGGTGGACTTCTTCTGGAACAACAGGAAGCACTGGGTCTCTGCCGCGGTCTTGAGTCTCCCGCTTGAGGAGGGCGGTCAGTCGTTGGTGTGCGTCAGCGCCCAGCTCGCGACTTTCCGTCTTCAGACCCTGCAGAGATACCTTTACGTCGAGCCCCCTCCTAGGTGGTGTGCTCTGGCGAGGTATTTCTTCCGCCAGCAGCTCGACCTCAATTATGACACGCAGCTCCTGTTTGTGAACTTGGGGGGTGCCAGGACCGCCCTCCGGGAGCTGCCTGTCTTTTACAGGGAACTCATCAGGGTCTGGAACAAAGTCTCCACCAAGCGCAGCTCTCCGCCGGCTGGAGTGGCGGCCGTCCTGCAGGAACCGCTGCTCGGGAATCCGTACCTCCACGGCCGAGGCTTTATGTGGCGGTCGGAAGAGAGGGCTGTGGCTGGTGAGGTGACCAGGGTCAGGGACCTGCTCGATGGCGGAGGAGCGGGCTGGATGGTGCCAGACACGCTGGCGCGGCGCCTAAATTCTGCCAACGTCCGCCACGCGGCCGATGCCATCGAGTCGCTAAAAACAGCTCTGGGCCCTGACTCCGTTAGGTGCATCGAGGAGGCTCAAGCACGGGGGGAGATCCCGTCTGAACTGACCCCCGTCCGGACGGAATTCCTCATCGGCGCCAAACCCCGGAACCTCCCTCGGGGGCCGGCGCCTCACAACTTGAGCCGCCTCCGGGAAATCCCCTCCGTGCCTTTCAGTTCCGCGCGGAGGGGTTTCCTGTACGGGCTGCTCCTGCACACCCTCAACTTTGCCATCCTCGCCGGCCGTCCGGACACGCCATGGCGTACCATCTTGCCGTCCGGAGGAGGCGGGGGTCCCCGATGGAGGGCACTCTACGCAGGGGTCCTCCCACTATTCATCGGGGACTTGGCCTGGAGGGTGGTGCACGGAGCAGTGCCGTGCAACAAATTTTTAAGCCGGTTCACGGACTCCCAGGCCGCCTGCAATTTCTGCGGTCTGGAGGAGTCCGTGTTCCATGTTTTTATTGAATGCACAAGGTTGCAGCCCCTGTTCCACTATTTGAAGGGGCTGCTTCTGAAATTCTGGCTGCACTTCAGTCCCACTCTCCTGATCTTTGGGCACCCTGTGCGGAGGGGAGCGGGTAGGTCCGAAGGCCTCCTCGTAGGACTGCTCCTGGGCACGGCCAAGGGTGCCATCAGCCGGTCCAGGCAGAGGGCGGTCGAGGGGGTCGTTCAACCTGACTGCCTGCCTCTCTTCCGCTCTTACATCCGGTCCAGGGTGTCCTTGGAGATGGAGCACGCGGTGTCCACCGGTACGCTCGCGGCCTTCCGCGAGAGGTGGGCACCGGAGGGACTGGAGTGCATCATCACGCCCGGCAACCAAATTTTAATTTGATTTTACGTTTTTTAAGTTTAATTTGTTTTAATTGCCGGTGCTTTTAGTGTCCCCCTCCCCTTTTATAGGGGGCACTGGGAAAATTTGATTTTAGCGCCCCAAAAAAAACCCAAAAAGATAATAAAAAAAAAAAAAAAGGGGCCTTGAAAATGTCTGCTGTGTCACCCAGGTCGGGTGGCATGGTCTTAATGTTTTATGTTTTGCAGGTAAACTCAAAAGAGTTTCATGCACAAGGACCCCCAGGTCCCTCTGCACCGCAGCATGTTGTACTTTCTCGCCATTCAAATAATATTCCCTTTTACTGTTTTTTTTTCCAAGGTGGATGACCTCACATTTTCTGACATTGTATTCCATCTGCCAAACCTTAGCCCATTCGCTTAACCTATCTAAATCTCTTTGCAGCCTCTTTGTGTCCTCTACACAACCCGCTTTCCCACTAATCTTTGTGTTATCTGCAAATTTTGTTACACTACATTCTGTCCCCTCTTCCAGGTCATCTATGTATATTGTAAACAGTTGTGGTTCCAGCACCGATCCCTGTGGCACACCACTAACCACGGATTTCCAACCCGAAAAGGACCCATTTATCACGACTCTCTGCTTTCTGTTAGCCAGCCAATTCTCGATACATGCTAATACATTTCCTCTGACTCCACGTACCTTTATCTTCTGCAGTAACCTTTTGTGTGGCACCTTATCGAATGCCTTTTGGAAATCTAAATACACCACATCCATCGGTACACCTTTATCCATCATGCTCGTTATATCCTCAAAGAATTCCAGTAAATTAGTTAAACATGATTTCCCCTTCATGAATCCATGTTGCGTCTGCTTGATTGCACTATTCCTATCTAGATGTCCCGCTATTTCTTCCTTAATGATAACTTCAAGCATTTTCCCCACTACAGATGTTAAACTAACCGGCCTATAGTTACCTGCCTTTTGTCTGCCCGCTTTTTTAAACGGAGGCGTCACATTAGCTGCTTTCCAATCCGCTGGTACCTCCCCAGAGTCAAGAGAATTTTGGTACATTATAACGAATGCATCTGCTATAACTTCTGCCATCTCTTTTAATACCCTGGGATGCATTTCATCAGGACCAGGGGACTTGTCGACCTTGAGTCCCATTAGCCTGTCCAGCACTACCCCCCTAGTGATAGTGATTATCTCAAGATCGTCCCATCCCACATTCCCGTGACCAGCAATTTTTGGCATGGTTTTTGTCTCTTCCACTGTGATAACCGAAGCAAAATAATTGTTTAAGGTCTCAGCCATTTCCACATTTCCCGTTATTAAATCCCCCTTCTCATCTTCTAAGGGACCAACATTTACTTTAGTCACTCTTTTCCGTTTTATATATCGGTAAAAGCTTTTACAATCTGTTTTTATGTTTTGCGCAAGTTTACTTTCGTAATCTATCTTTCCTTTCTTTATTGCTTTCTTAGTCATTCTTTGCTGTCGTTTAAAATTTTCCCAATCCTCTAGTTTCCCACTACCCTTGGCCACCTTATACACATTGGTTTTTAATTTGATACTCTCCTTTATTTCCTTGGTTATCCACAGCTGGTTATCCCTTCTCTTACCACCCTTCTTTTTCACTGGAATATATTTTTGTTGAGCACTATGAAAGAGCTCCTTAAAAGTCCTCCACTGTTCCTCAATTGTGCCACCATTTAGTCTGTGTTTCCAGTCTACTTTAGCTAACTCTGCCCTCATCCCACTGTAGTCCCCTTTGTTTAAGCATAGTACGCTCGTTTGAGACACTACTTCCTGACCCTCAATCTGTATTACAAATTCAACCATACTGTGATCACTCATTCCGAGAGGATCTTTTACGAGGAGATCGTTTATTATTCCTGTTTCATTACACAGGACCAGATCTAAGATAGCTTGCTCCCTTGTAGGTTCTGTAACATACTGTTCGAAGAAACAATCCCGTATGCATTCTATGAATTCCTCCTCAAGGCTACCCCGTGCGATTTGATTTGACCAATCGATATGTAGGTTAAAATCCCCCATGATTTCTGCCGTTCCTTTTTCACATGCCTCCATTATTCCCTTGATTATTGTCCGCCCCACCGTGAAGTTATTATTTGGGGGCCTATAAACTACGACCACCAGTGACTTTTTCCCCTTACTATCTCTAATCTCCACCCACAATGATTCAACATTTTGTTCATTCAAGCCAATATCATCTCTCACAACTGCCCTGATATCATCCTTTATTAACAGAGCTATCCCACCTCCTTTCCCTTCTTGTCTATCTTTCTAAATTGTCAGATACCCCTGTATGTTTAATTCCCAGACTTGGCCACCCTGCAACCACGTTTCTGTAATGGCCACCAAATCATACCCATTTGTAATGATTTGTGCCGTCAACTCATTTACTTTATTTCGAATGCTGCATGAGTTTAGGTAGAGTGTTTTAATACTAGTTTTTAAACCATGATTTTTAGTTTTGACCCCTCCTGCAGACCCTTTATATTCATACATATTGTCCCTTCCTGTCACCTTGTGGTTTACACTTACCCCAGTGCTACTCTGCTCTGTTGCCTCCTGCCTTTTGCATTCTTTCTTGGGGTCCTGTTCATCTGAGCTCTCACCCACTCTAACTAGCTCAGAGCCCTCTCCTGGGTTCCGAATAGTCTTTGCATTGAGGCACCGAGCTTTCATGCTTGCCTTTTTAATACACTTTGACCCTTTAGAATTTTGCTGGACAGTGGCCCTTTTTGTTTTTTACCTTGGGTTTCTCTGCCCTCCACTTTTACTCATCTCCTTTCTGTCTTTTGTTTTCGTCTCCATTTTGTTTCCCTCTGTCTCCCTGCATTGGTTCCCATCCCCCTGCCCTATTAGTTTAACTCCTCCCTAACAGCACAAGCAAACAATCCCCCTAGGACTTCCAAGCTACTCACCACCATCAACACACATCGAAGCCTTTTCATGTACAATCGATGCCCATTCGGCATCAGGTCGGCAGCTGCCATATTCCAGCGCAACATGGAGAGTCTGCTCAAGTCCATCCCGGGGATGGTTGTATTTCAAGACGACATATCTATCACGGGCAGGGACACCGACTCCCATCCCTGTAATTTGGAGGAAGTACTAAAGCGGTTGGATCGGGTAGGCCTACGAGTCAAGAAATCCAAGTGCCTGTTTCTCGCACCCGAAGTTGAATTTTTGGGCAGAAGGATTGCCGCTGATGGAATCCGCCCAACAGAGTCCAAAACAGAAGCAATTCGCCTGACACCCAGGCCCCGGAATGTCTCAGAACTGCGCGCCTTTCTCGGGCTACTCAATTACTTTGGGAACTTTATGCAGAACTTAAGCACGCTGCTGGAGCCTTTCCACGTGCTACTCAGAAAGGGGTGCGATTGGTTTTGGGGGGACGCCCAGGAACGCGCCTTCAATAAGGCACGCAACCTTCTGTGTTCCAACAATGTTTTGACTTTCTTTGACCCAGGTAAAAAGTTAGTTCTCACATGCGATGCGTCAGCGTATGGGGTCGGGTGCGTTTTGCAACATGTCAATAGTGCGGGCAAATTACAACCCATAGCTTATGCCTCCAGGTCACTTTCGCGGGCGGAGCGCGGGTACGGAATGGTAGAGAAGGAGGCGCTCGCATGCGTGTACGGTGTCAAAATGATGCACCAATACCTTTTCGGGGCCAAGTTCACATTAGAAACCGACCACAAGCCCCTCACGTCCCTCCTATCCGAGAGCAAGGCAATAAACGCCAACGCCTCGGTGCGAATTCAACGGTGGGCACTCATGCTGGCGTCCTACGACTATACCATAAGGCACAGACCAGGCACAGACAACTGTGCCGACGCGCTCGGCAGGCTACCCCTGGCGATCACGGAAGGGTCTGACGAACAGGACTGTGAGATAGTCATGGCAATCAATGCCTTTGAGTCCACAGGTTCGCCCATGACAGCTCGCCAAATCAGAGCCTGGACGGCCAGCGACCCCACGTTATCCTTCGTAAAAAGATGTGTCCTAACCGGTGACTGGGCAGAGGCTCGTGATGCCTGCCCCGAGGAATTAAAACCCTTTCACAGGTGCATGCATGAGTTATCACCACAAGCAGACTGCCTGATGTGGGGCAGCCGAGTAGTCATGCCTCTGCGAGGCAGAGAGGCATTTGTCCGGGAGCTCCACTACGAGCACCCGGGGATCGTTCTCATGAAGGCCATAGCCAGATCCCATGTCTGGTGGCCTGGTATTGACGCGGACCTGGAGCTCTGCGTCCGAAGGTGCACCATTTGTGCCCAACTCAGCAATGCTCCCAGGGAGGCTCCACTGAGCCCCTGATCCTGGCCTACCAAACAGTGGTCGCGGGTGCACGTAGACTATGCAGGCCCATTCATGGGCAAAATGTTCCTCGTAGTTGTAGATGCATTTTCAAAGTGGATCGAATGCACCATTTTAAACTCGAGCACAACCTCCACCACTGTGGAGAGCCTCGCAACCATGTTTGCAATGCACGGAATCCCTGACACATTGGTCAGTGACAATGGTCCGTGCTTCACCAGCGCAGAATTCCAAGACTTTATAATTGACCACGGCATAAATCACGTCAAGATGGCCAAGCCAGCTAGGCTAGGCGGAGAGAGCAGTGCAAATCATTAAACAAGGCATGCTTAAAATCCAAGGTCCCACGCTGCCTGTCGCGACTGCTGCTGGCATACAGATCTCGCCCGCACTCACTGACTGGGATCCCCCCCGCGCAACTGTTGCTGAAAAGGACTTTAAAAACAAGGCTCTCATTAATCCTCCCAGACATGCACGAAATCGTTGGGGCAAAGCGCCGTAAGCTGACTGAGTATCATGACAGAAATTCGAGGGGGAGATGGAATGAGATAGGGGACAAAGTGTTTGTACTAAACTATGGCAGGGGTCCCAAATTGCTTGCAGGGACAGTAACGGGCAAGGAAGGAAACAGGCTACTGGTAGTGCAAATGGACAATGGCAAAACCTGCCGGAGGCATGTCGACCAAGTCAAAAGCAGATTTACCAACAACACTGCGGAACCAGAGGCAGACTACAATGTGGAACTCGCACCACACCTGGTGGACAGACAGAGGGAACAACCTGAGGAAAGGGCAATCCCAACAGACAGCCCAGGCGAGTCAACAACAATCATACCAATCAAAACAGACAGCCCAGGTGAGATACCAGCAACCGCACCCAAAGAAAAACAGACACCAAGGCAAACAACTGAACCACAACTTAGACGCTCCACGCGAGAGCGTAGACCACCTGAGAGACTGAACCTATAAAGACAATAAGACCTTGGGGGAGGGTGATGTCATGTATTTTACATTATTATATAAAACTGTATCCTAACATGCTTTACATGACTGTAATAAGATATGACCTGTAACCACCAGCATACCTTACCACTAGGGGTGCACTTGCAAGAGACAGGTATATAAGGGCAGGTCTCAGGCAAATGCAGCATTCCAGAGCTGTGAAATAAAGGTGCAGGTCCAGAGTGACCTTGACTTCACTACATGCCTCGTGTGAATCTGTACTGAGGGGACAGGACTTTACACCAACGATACAAAGCTATGTGGAAACTAAGTTGTGAGGAGGGCGCGAATGGGCTCAAAGGGATATAGACAGGTTAAGTGAGTGGGTAAGAAGGTGGCAAATGGAGTACAATGTGGAGAAATGTGAAATTATCCACTGTGGTAAGAAGAATAGAAAAGCAAAATATATTTTTAAATGTGAGAGACTAGTATATGTTGGTTTACAGAGAGATTTGGGTGACCTTCTTCACGAATCACAGAAATGTACAGCAAGTAATTTGGAAAGCAAATGATATTTTAGCCTTTATTGCAGAGAGTTCGGAGCCAAAATTGGCCCTTCCCTTAAGGCCTGTTACCACCAGAAATCGATGGCCACGCTACAGATTTTTTGTAGAATGGCCGGCTTTTTGAAAATTGCCCTCCTGCGGAATCCTGGCAGTGACTCATTCCCCCCATTTCCACCCGCTGCTGCCGATCGTCCTAAGTGCATCATCAGAGCATGCACCTCCGATGATCCCCCCGAAACACGAAATTCCGCAGAGAAAATGTTGCTGCCATCGCTCGGTGCCACTGACAGGTTTTTCTGTCGGTGCACTGTGCTTGCAGTGTGTTCAAAATGGCAGTGCGGCCACCACTGAGGTCGTTGACTTTGTTACAGCACTGTGTCAGGGTTCTGTCTACCACACTGCTGGCTGACACCTCCTCAGCCAATTCTCGCCACATGGCCCTGAATACCTGTGGCGATGGCCTCCTTCCAGATGCAGCGAACCGCGACTCCCTCCTTTTCTCTACTGCCCCCACCAATGGTGCCAATGCCACATTAATGAAGTGCATGACCCTCTCCCTTGAAGCAGGATTTACACCAGCCATCGTACAAAGGTGTCTCAGTTGCTGAGAGGTCTGACTCAAGTGTAGCAATGCTGAAAATGAGCAGCAGCAGTTTGAAATTACCTCCCCTTTAAGAACTGGAATGAGCTAGAGGCACGGATTGAAAGCTGATTGCTGAAAGCAAGTCGCTGAAATTGGGTAACTCTCTGGCAATAGCACCCCTGCAGCGCCCCACTGAGGCCAATAGTGCTTCATTTACCACCCCCTTCACTTCTGGGGCTTAAACGCCCAATTTCACACAATTTTGCAAGACATTTCGCCGGACACTAACTTTTCAAAAAGTAAAATTAACGGCTCAAATGGAGCACTGCCGAATTTTGCCGACCATTGGGTCTCTCCTCAGTTTATTTGTGTCTGGCACCACTTCCCACCCCACAGCCTGGGCAGAAATTGACAAATATTTCAATCCATTTCAAGCCAATATAAAAGTTGGCCTCATATGTAGCCATTTAACCATTAAATGGGCACATCCATTTAAATCTGTACTGTTGTGGAAATTTACTTTCTAAAAAGTTACATTTTCTGTAAAATGTACCCTTTTGTAATAAAACAAAATGGAGTCTCAGTTCTCCCAGAAGCCCCTGCAGAAGACAGCCTTTTTCTGCATAAACATACTAACCTTGACTGACAGCCAACTAATTTAGTAAAGCAGGAGCCATCTGTGTGAGTGAGGGAATCTTAAATTTACCCTCCCTAACAGAAAGAATGTCAGGATATGCCCTGTAGAATTATACTCCCTGCTAATAACTGTCACTGTGCTAAACCTTATAAGTATTAGATAAAGGCTGTATAGCTATGTAGAGAATTAAAACAAGAATGTAATGTTAATTAAGTGATTGAAGAACTCCTTATCTGTATTTGCTGACCACAAGGACAGAACTGACACACATGATGGAACCATAATTTCTTTGTTTGTTCTTTTGTATAAAGATAATGTTTTTTGTATCACTGTAGAAGTCTTCGCAGAGCCTTTGACTCAGTGAGACTTTTCCTTACAGCAAGTAAATCTATTAAAGGAACATCTACTGAGCTGTTTATGTCAGAGTTTAATTTTTTTTAGTTAAATTGAGAGTCGAGATTTCGACACTGTTAAACAGATTTTCTACTTGTCCCATTAAGCTTGCTGTTAGTTCAAGGCTAAAGATATGCTGAGAATTTATGCTAATTATTCCAATAACCTGACATGGTAAAATCACACGCTGTTAGTTCACAGCGCACTTTTAGCTCATTCACACCACAGATTTTGCAGGGAGCATAATATTATGGGCATAGAGATTTTTAAAATTAACTATACTGAAAGCAGTCTAAATGCCTTTCCTGTCATTTATATTTAATTGCATTACTCCTGGCCACATTTAGTCCAATAACCATCGGATGGAAAATACTGGAAGTGGCAAGTGAACTGCTCCCTGGACAATTTCCCTTCGTTGCCCATCTAAACTACACCAGCAGGCAAAGGGAGTTGAGGTATAGATCAACCATAATCTAATTAAATGGTGGAACAGGTTTGAGGGACTTAATGGTCCTATCTACGTGCATTTGCACTTTCAATAATTATACATTTAAATCCCTGTTCATCTGCACCCTTCAGCATCTTTCCATTGTGTAGACTCCATTTCTTGTTCAACCCAAATATATTACTCATACTTTTCCCCATTAAATGTTATCTGCCACCTGTCTGCTCATTCCACTAACATGTCTTATGCCTTCCTGAAGACTAATACAGTCCTTCTATTTTTGTTTCATCAGCAAATTTTAAGCTTATGCTCCCTATAGCAAGGCCAAACCCACATCATCTGTATATGCCGACAACAAAAGTGGACCCAGCACAGAACCTTCTCCAATCGAAGCACGAATTCACCATGTGGGAAAATCCCGGGTGTGAAATCAGCCAAACCAACTTTTGTCTCATAAATCACTCCTGCCTGCCACCCTATCACAGACCTTCCCTTTTCTTCTTTCCTCTCCTCTCCCTTTCATTGCCCCTGCACTTCCTTAACAATCTGTTACATCTCGAACATTTCCAGTTCTGACGAAGGGTCACAGACCCAAAACGTTAACTCTGTTTCTCTCCACACATTCTGCCTGACCTGCTGAGATTTCCAGCATTTTTTGTTTTTATGTACATTCTATCCCCTGCTGACATCATTTGCAAGTACATGGTCAGCTTTCACGTGTACTCTGATGCTAACCATCATTCTACTACCACAGTCAGCTCCAAAGTTTTGCTGTTTGTCCAACATCAAGTCTTGGATGACTTGATTTATTTCAGCTCAATGTAGAAAAAGCTGATGTCATCTTGGTCAGTTCACATCAGTATCTGCATGGCTCCGACTCCAGCTCCATCAGCCTCCTGGGCTGCTTGCTCAGGCTGAACCAGTTGGTGCTCAACACTTGCATTGAGCTCAACCTTGAGCTGGACTGCTTACTGCAGATCCAATTAGTTGACAAGACTGTGTTTTCCCACCTCTAGAATATTGCCCATTTCAGTTGACTGCCTCTCTGCCTCTGCTGCTTACTTTATGCCCTTCATTACCGTGAAGATTGTTTTCTCAAATGTTCTCCTTAGTCTCCCCTCCTCTACCCTTCACAAACTTACATTAATACAGAACTCTCAGGCCTGAGCTCTTTCTCACATAAAGCCCTGAATTCCCTTCACACTTGTCCTTATTAAGCCCCACTGGCTCTCTGTCCTCCAGTGCATTAGCTTCAATGTCCCAGTCTTCAAATCCTGCTATTGTCTCACCCCATATTATCTGACTGATCTTCTCCCCTTACTGCTTTTCCTCTGTTTTCCTGACTCCACCATTGATAGCCAATGTTTCAGTGACTACTCCCCAGCTCTTTGGAATGCTCTCTCAAAACCACGCCATCTTGCTACCTTTCTCCTTTCCTTCAAAACTTTAAAAAGGAACCTTCCCCTTAGAGCCTGCTTTTGAGTGCCCCCATTAACTTTCCCACCATATCTTGCTTGCCACCTGCCTCTCCCCGTTATAAGGAGTCATTCTTCAATCATAGGAGGAGGCCATTCGGCCTGTCCGACCTCTTTGAAAGAGCTGTCCAATTTAGTTCCACAACCCAGCATTTTCCCCATAACCCTGCAAATTAGTCCTCTTCAAGTACATGTCCTACTGCCTTTTGAAAGTTCCTATGGAATCTGCTTTCATCATCCTTTCAGGTATTGCGTTCCAGATCATAACAACTCTCTGTGTGAAATAATTCCTCCTCATTTCCCCTCTAGTTCTTCTGCCAATTATTTTAAATCTACCGGCCCACTAGCCAGAGGGAACAGTTTCTCCCTCTTGCTCTATCAAAACCCTTCATAATTTTAAATACCTCTGTTAGGTCTCTCCTTAACCTTCTCTGCTCTAAGGAGAACAATTCCAGCTTCACCAATCTCGCCACATAACTGAAGTCTCTCATCCCTGGTATAATTCTTGGTAAACCTGCTCTGTGCCCTCTCCAAGACCCAGACATCCTTCCTGAAGTGTGGTGCCCAGATTTGTACACAATACTCCAGCTGAGGCCTAACTAGTGATTTGTAATGGTTTAGCATGATTTCCTTGTTTTTGTACTCAATGCCCTATTTACAAAGCCAAGCATCCTATATGGTTTCTTAACTGCCTTATCATTTTGCCCTGCCACCTTCAAGGATTTGTGAATAAGCACCCCCAGGTTCATCTGCTGTTGTACCCATCAAAATAGTACCATTTAGGTTATACTGCCTCTCCATGTTGTTTCTTCCACAGTGCATCACTTCACACTTATCACATTCAATTGCATCTTCCATGGGGTGGAAATTCGGTCGCGCCTCTGTTATGGGTTAACCCAGGCGGAGCGGTAAATTTTGCACCGGCAAATGGTTTGCGTCTGCCACCGCAAAATTCATCAGCTGGCCCTGAGTTTGGAGTGGAGCACTAAGGGAGGCATTGCGCATCTCTTTTAGGGCACTAGGCCGGCTGAGCAAGTGAAAATCCCGAGCTAAACAACCGGCCTTGGAGCGACCAATGAGAGGCCCCATGGAAAAAAAAATTTGAAAAAAACCCACCAGAAACATTCCCAATAAATACCTCATGCCACCACAACATAAATTGCAAAAAAAAATTAAGAACAATCACACTGACCTCAGGTCGACATTACTTACCTCACTGCAGCTGCTACAGCTTTGAACGGCAGCTTCCACAGGCGTTCCCACCACGGCGCTCTGTAGAGTGCTATGGGTCGGGGGCAATCCAAATATCGAGCCGGTGTCGCAACCAGTAGTGGTGCAGACCGACTTGCCACTTCTGGGCGGTAATGTTCTGCGCCCCCTCGAAACCGGCACCGAATGTCCCGGCAGGGCACTGGAAGCTGGCCGCCCACCCGCCCGGAAGTGCTTACCGTCGCCATTGCCACCCCTCCGGGGCGCTAACAGGGTCGGCAGAATAACCAAAAATCCAGCCCCATATGTCTACTCATTCCACCAGTCTGTCTACAACTTCCTCAAGTCTCCTACTATCATGCTCACTATTTGTTTCATCCGCAAACTTTGAAATTGTACTACCTATACCCAAATCCAGGGAATTTATATAAGAAGAAAAGTAATGGACCTAATACCAATCCCTGGGGGATCCCACTGCATACTTCTCCCTAGTCAGGAAAACATTTGTTCACCACTACTCTCCGTCTCCTATCCTTAGCCAATTACTTACCCAAGTTACCACCAGCCCTTTAATACCATCTGCTTCTATTTTCCGAATGTCAGTTATGAGGTACTTTATCAAATGCCTTTTGAAAGTAGATATATGCAATATTGCATTACCTTCATCAGCCCTCTCTGTTACTCCATCAAGGAATTCAATCAGGTTAGTCAGACACGCTTTACCTTTAACAAATCCATGCTAGCTGTCCTTTATTAACCCATGCTTTTCTAAATGAGAATTAATTTTGTCCTTGACAATGGTCTCTCGTAGTTTTCCCACCACTGATGTTAGCCTGACTGGTCTGTAGTTACCAGGTTTATCCCTCTCCCCTTTTTTGAACAGGGCTGTAACATTTGCAATCATCTAGTCCTCTGGCATCAATCCCAGACCTAAATACGATTGAAAGATTGTGGTCAAAACTTCTGCTATCTCAACCCCAGCTTCCCTCAACAACCTACAATGCATCCCAACTGGACCAAGTGATTTGTTAACTTTGAGTGGTCTCAACCTACTTAGCACCTCCTTTCTCTGTATTTTATTCTTATCCAATATCTCTACTTCCCTTCCTCTACTGCAACATTAAATTCACCCTCTTTTGTGAAGAGAGGTGCAAAGTACTCTTTCAGTACGTCAGCCCCACCATTCCTTTAACTATCCTTTTACTTTTTATATGTTCATAAAAAAGATTTTTGGGTTCCCTCTTATGATACCTGACAAGCTTTTCTCATACTCTCTCTCTGCCTTTTTATATCCGATTTCAATTCGCCCCCACATTCTCTGCATTCTGCTTGGTTTTCTATTGTATTCTGTATCTGACATTTGTCATAAACCTCCTTTGTCTGTTTTATTTAAACTTGATTTCCTTTGTTATCCAGGGAGCTCGAGTTTTGGATGCCCCCTCTTCCTTATAGGAATGTGATGATCTATGTAAATACAAGTTATTGTTGGTCCAACATGTTACATCACTATGCTGCCTGGTAATCACTCTATAAACAGCATTCAAAAATATCGAGACGATTTTTAAAAAACGTACTCATTAATCTTAGTTTAGACAGTAAAACTATTGTCCAAATACAATGTGAATACTTACAGTCAGTTGTATTGGTAACCAAATGCCTTTGCAATTGACAAATTAACTCAGTTACATTATCAAGTATACAGCAATTTGCCAAAAGAAAAGAAACGATTAATGCAGTAAATAGTTCAACTGTATCATATATAATGTACATGTAGCACTGAGACCCTCCGATACCAGTGTATTTTGTTTATAACGGTTTTTGTTTTTATCAATGTGTATGTAGTTACAGTTCATTTCATTTGACGAATTCAAGAGTTACCAGTATTTTTAATATCTTCCTCATTTCAGTCACTCTCTTAAACCCAGCAGAATAGTACTGCACTAGGCAACTGTTGCACGAGATTCCCTCTCCTGAAAGAAAAGGCAGAAAACTTTACTCACCATCTTCGTGATGTGAGAGAATCCTTAGACTTGTGACTGTCACTGCTCTCAGCTTTGGTCTTACCAAACTTCTGTGCATAATTCTGTAACAGCAGGAACATATAATACAGCCCATTGTGTGGATTTCCTGAAGAGTTGTTAATTAGGAACTCGTCCACTTCTGTTTCTTGCCTGAATGATCTCCTGTGCATAAGGCTTACTGGAACTGAATTTATACAAATAAATTCACAGCGTATGGAAGATTCAAAGAACTATTTCCATTTGTATGAATAGCTGACTGGCTTTATTTGAAGAACTCATCAAAAGCTGTGTCTTATCTTAAGTTGTTTTAAATAATCTTGGCCACAAAAAACAAGGGGAAGAGTGGGAGAACTATAGTGATAGGGGATTCTATTGTAAGGGGAATAGATAGGAGTTTCTGCGGCCGCAACTGAGACTCCAGGATGGTATGTTGCCTCCCTACTGCAAGGGTCAAGGATGTCTCAGAGAGGCTGCAGAGCATTCTGGAGAGGGAGGTTGAACAGCCAGTTGTCGTGGTACATGTAGGTACCAACGATATAGGTAAGAAGCGGGAAGAGGTCCTCCAAGCTGAATTTAGGGAGCTAGGAGTTAAATTAAAAAGTAGGACCTCAAAGGTAGTAATCTCTGGATTGCTACCAGTGCCACATGCTAATCAGAGTAGAGGGAGCAAGATAGTTAGAATAAATACGTGGCTTGAGCAGTGGTGCAAGAGGGAGGGATTCAAATTCCTGGGACATTGGAAACAATTCTGGGGGAAGTGGGACCTGTACAAAAGGGACAGTCTGCACTTGGGCAGGACTGGAACTGATGTCCTAGGGGTAACATTTGTAATGCAGTTCGGGAATGTTTAAACTAATATGGCAGGGGGATGGGAACCTATGCAGCGAGACAGGGCGAAGTAATATGGAGTCAGAAACAGATGGTAGAAAGGTAAAAAGCAATTGTGGAAGGCTGAGTAAACAAAGGCAAGAAACAAAAAGGGCCACACTACATCATAATTCTAAAAGGACAAAGGATGTTAAAAAAACAAGCCTGAAGGCTTTGTGTCTTAATGCAAGGAGTATCCATAATAAGGTGGATGAATTAACTGTGCAAATAGATGTTAACAGATATGATGTGATTGGGATTACAGAGACGTGGCTCCAGGATGATCAGGGCTGGGAACTCAACATCCAGGGGTATTCAACATTCAGGAAGGATAGAATAAAAGCAAAGGATGTGGGGTAGTATTGCTCGTTAAAGAGGAGATTAATGCAATAGTTATGAAGGACATTAGCTTGGATGATGTGGAATCTATATGGGTAGAGCTGCAGAACACCAAAGGGCATAAAACGTTAGTGGGAGTTGTGTACAGACCTCCAAACAGTAGTAGTGATGTTGGGGAGGGCATCAAACAGGAAATTAGGGGTGCATGCAATAAAGGTGCAGCAGTTATCATGGGTGACTTTAATATGCATATAGATTGGGCTAACCAAATTGGAAGCAATACAGTGGAGGAGGATTTCCTGGAGTGCATAAGGGATGGTTTTCTAGACCAATATGTCGAGGAATCAACTAGGGAGGAGGCCATCTTAGACTGGGTATTGTGTAATGAGAGAGGATTAATTAGCAATCTTGTTGTGCGAGGCCCCTTGGGGAAGAGTGAACATAATATGGTGGAATTCTACATTAGGATGGAGAAGGAAACAGTTAATTCAGAGACCATGGTCCAGAACTTAAAGAAGGGTAACTTTGAAGGTATGAGGCGTGACTTGGCTAGGAGAGATTGGCGAATGATACTTAAGGGGTTGACAGTGGATGGGCAATGGCAGACATTTAGAGACCGCATGGATGAACTACAACAATTGTACATCCCTGTGTGGCATAAAAATAAAAAATGGAAGGTGGCTCAACCGTGGCTATCAAGGGAAATCAGGGATAGTATTAAAGCCAAGGAAGTGGCATACAAATTGGCCAGAAATAGCAGCGAACCCGGGGACTGGGAGAAATTTAGAACTCAGCAGAGGAGGACAAAGGGTTTGATTAGGGCAGGGAAAATAGAGTACGAGAGGAAGCTTGCAGGGAACATTAAGATGGACTGCAAAAGCTTCTATAGATATGTAAAGAGAAAAAGGTTAGTAAAGACAAACGTAGGTCCTCTGCAGTCAGAATCAGGGGAAGTCATAACGGGGAACAAAGAAATGGCAGACCAATTGATTTGTCAAGTACATTGGTTCGGTATTCACTAAGGAGGACACAAACAACCTTCCGGATATAAAAGGGGTCAGAGTGTCTAGTAAGAAGGAGGAACTGAGGGAAATCCTTGTTAGTCGGGAAATTGTGTTGGGGAAATTGATGGGATTGAAGGCTGATGAATCCCCAGGGCCTGATGGACTGCATCCCAGAGTACTTAAGGAGGTGGCCTTGGAAATAGCGGATGCATTGACAGTCATTTTCCAACATTCCATAGACTCTGGATCAGTTCCTATGGAGTGGAGGGTAGCCAATGTATCTCAATTTTTAAAAAAGGAGGGAGAGAGAAAACAGGGAATTATAGACCGGTCAGCCTGACATCGGTAGTGGGTAAAATGATGGAATTAATTATTAAGGATGTAATAGCAGCACATTTGGTAGGAGGTGACATGATAGGTCCAAGTCAGCATTGATTTGTGAAAGGGAAATTATGCTTGACAAATCTTCTGGAATTTTTTGAGGATGTTTCCAGTAGAGTGGACAAGGGAGAATCAGTTGATGTGATGTATTTGGACTTTCAGAAGGCTTTCGACAAGGTCCCACACAAGAGATTAATGTGCAAAGTTAAAGCACATGGGATTGGGGATAGTGTGCTGACGTGGATTGAGAACTGGTTGGCAGACAGGAAGCAAAGAGTAGGAGCAAATGGGTACTTTTTAGAATGGCAGGCAGTGACTAGTGGGGTACTGCAAGGTTCTGTGCTGGGCCCCAGCTGTTTACATTATACATTAATGATTTAGACGAGGGGATTAAATGTAGTATCTCCAAATTTGCGGATGACATTAAGTTGGGTGGCAGTGTGAGCTGCGAGGAGGATGCTATGAGGCTGCAGAGTGACTTGGATAGGTTAGGTGAGTGGGCAAATGCATGGCAGATGAAGTATCATGTGGATTAATGTGAGGTTATCCACTTTGGTGGTAAAAACAGAGAGACAGACTATTATCTGAATGGTGACAGATTAGGAAAAGGGGAGGTGCAATGAGACCTGGGTGTCATGGTACATCAGTCATTGAAGGTTGGCATGCAGGTACAGCAGGCGTTTAAGAAAGCAAATGGCATGTTGGCCTTCATAGCGAGGGGATTTGAGTACAGGTGCAGGGAGGTGTTACTACAGTTGTACAGGGCCTTGGTGAGGCCACACCTGGAGTATTGTGTACAGTTTTGGTCTCCTAACTTGAGGAAGGACATTCTTGCTATTGAGGGAGTGCAGCGAAGGTTCACCAGACTGATTCCCGGCATATCAAGAAAGACTGGATCAACTGGGCTTGTATTCACTGGAGTTCAGAAGAATGAGAGGGGATCTCATAGAAACGTTTAAAATTCTGACAGGTTTAGACAGGTTAGATGCAGGAAGAATGTTCCCAATGTTGGGGAAGTCCAGAACCAGGGGTCACAGTCTAAGGATAAGGGGTAAGCCATTTAGGACCGAGATGAGGAGAAACTTCTTCACCCAGAGAGTGTGAACCTGTGGAATTCTCTACCACAGAAAGTTGTTGAGGCCAATTCACTAAATATATTCAAAAAGAAGTTAGGTGTAGTCCTTACTACTAGGGGGATCAAGGGGTATGTCGAGAAAGAAGGAATGGGGTACTGAAGTTGCATGTTCAGCCATGAACTCATTGAATGGCGGTGCAGGCTCGAAGGGCCAAATGGCCTATTCCTGCACCTATTTTCTATGTTTCTAAGTCTATGTTTGTAAGAGAGCAGCCAATTCACCAGGGTTTTGCAGTTAGCAACAAGAATAACTTGTATTTATATAGCGCCCTTAATGTAGTAAAACATCCCAAGGCACTTCACAGGAGCATTATCAAACAAAACTTGACACCAAGCCACATAAGGAGATATTAGGGTAGGAGAGCCAAAGTTTGGTCAAAGAGGTAGGTTTTAAGGAGCGCCTTAACGGAGGAAAGAGAGGTAGAGAGCCGGAGAGGTTTAGGGAGGGAATTGCAGAGTTTAGGGCCTTAGCAGCTGACGGCATGGCTGCCAATGGTGGAGCGATTAAAATCTGGTATGCTCAAGAGGCCATAGTTGGAGGAGCGCAGAAATATCGGAGGGTTGTATGGCTAGAGGAGATTACATAGATAGGGAGGTGGCGAGGCCATCGAGGGATTTGAAAACAAGAATGAGAATTTTAAATCAAGGCGTTGCTGAACTGGGAGACAATGTAGGTCAGCGAGCACAGGGGTGATGGTGAATGGAACTTGGTGTGAGTTAGCAGAGTTTTTGATGACCTCAAGTTTATGGAAGGTCGAACGTGTGAGGCCAACCTGGAGTGCATTGGAATAGTCAAGTCTAGAAAGGCATTTCTCCACTCATCATCTCAGGAGGCCATCGAATGGATAGCCAAACTAGACATCCCATGATAAGTTTTTCCTGTCATATGAAAGTAGTAAAGGCATGGATGAGGATTTCAGCAGCAGATGAGCTAAGGCAGGAGTGGAGTCGGGTAATGTTACAGAGGTGGCAATAGGCGGTCTTGTGATGGCGCAGATATATGATCAGAAGCTCATCTTGGGGTCAAATATGACATGAAGTTTGCGAACAGTCAGATGGAGTCAGTGGCTAGGGAATGGAGTTTGTGGCGGAGACTGAAGACAATGACTGAAGATGATGACTGGTGCCAGTTCTGGCAACTGTGTCTGCCGCAGACATCTCCTGGGCAATTTCACACCATATCCATTTGAAAATTGTTGGCAGCGGTCCCCCTCCCCCAACCAGATGGAGTGATGTCCGCCTCCTCTCCACTGCATGGACTAAGGCCTCAGCAGTCTACGTTGAGAAATGCCTGGCACGTTGCCTGGCCTCCTGGTGCTCCATCTCTGCACAAGTGCCAGAAGTCGGGCGGGTCATCTGCGCATGCGCAGAGGAAGCCACCCGAGGAAACAAAACCGCGACTGTACATGTACAAAATGGCCGCCTCTTTTACCGCCGTGATTTTCAGTTTGGGCGGACAAAGTCCGTGGTGTAACGCCTGATTTAGTGACCCGATCATGGATCCTCATTTTTTGACGAAATTTCCAGTCGAAGGCGCAAACCTTTTTCATGCGGTATCGGGATTGGCCCGCTGCGATTAGCGCCCCGAAATCGGTAAAGCTGAAAATCCAGTATAATATCCAACATAATAAAATAGAATATTGATGGATTATTCGGTAAATATACTGCCTAGTGTATCACTGAAGCATATAGACCAAGAACGTTCCAGGTTCAATCCCTGGTCTCTGCTCAGTTAGCTGACTTCTTCATCTGGCCAGCTGTTGGGTTGCTACAAATAGCACTGCTGGGCTTGAGAGGGAGACAAATAAAAATCAGCCAGAGTTCCCACTTAGCCAACAGGAGGACCAATTGGACCAATAGCCAATAATTCCCACTGGAAATGCATGTGCGTGTGTGTGTGTGGCAAGGGAGAACAGGATTGAGCTTAGCTATGATGGCCCCTGAGGCAAGGAATAAACTTGCCTCAGGGGCAATAAACTTGCCTGCAGATTGCTCAAGGTTCCTTCTTGCTTGTAGAGACCCTGGCTGTCACAAGTAGGTCCCAACATCGTTCCTGCTGAACCTGGGAGAGAGGGGAGGATACTTGGGCCCTGAGCAAATGACACAACCACCACCCCGCCCTCATGGTGCCCCAGTCATTTGCATACGGTGGGGTGAGAATGCGGAGAGCAAATAAGTACACCCTAGCAGGAGTGGAGGAGAATCTACGAGACAACATCTCCTAGAGCAAGAATTTGGTGGTAGGCCACCTGGCTTCATGAAAAATTCTAGAGATTCTTAGTTGCCATTAAGAACTGGCATTCCCTGAATTACGGGCCCTACCTCCACCAGGATCTAATCCCGACAGGCAAGCGCTACATCATTACGCCAACATACCATTGGAGGCAAGTGCAGCAAAACTGGTTGGATTTCTGACATGATATCATTCAACCGTTGTGACGCCTCTTCCTGCACGGGGGCAGGGGATGATGGAAGAGACATCTGCCCCTGCTTCTGTTGGAATTTGGACACATGAGAAGGGAAATGGACCAGGCAGAACCAATCCTACCCCAAATTCAAGCCCGATCGCCTGCCCCAGTTACAGTGACACTGCATCCCCCAGTAGGCCATGGAATTTCAGGGCCTGTGCTTCCATTACGTTGCTTTTGCTGCTGAGAGAGTTATCTGCTTGGCAAAGCACTTTAACATTGTGCCCAATGGTTTCTATCGTGGCCCTTGGTGGTGTAAAACGCAACTTCTCAACTTCCGTGCCTCAAGGTAAGCCCTGCAGGGATTGCTGAATTACCCTTCATTGTCCTGCTGTTTGCTGGTGTTAAGGAAAATAATAGTTTCAATATAAAATTAGTTTCTCTGCTTTCACATCAGCTTGTTTGCTAACATTACTCAAAAATGCTCAGAAATTTTTTAACAGATCTGTTTGTGTAAGAGTCTCCATCAATTCTATTTAATAGGATCTCCAAGAAAAGAGACTTACTTAACACTATTTTGCTGGCATGGAGAAGCTAACAGATATATCACACGAACAGGAGAGAACAAAGGCACCATACAAGCCAAGGTCATCCATCTGCTTTCAGTATTTTGTATTATTTACTTCACTGCCAAACTGCATCTGTTCCAATGTGTACTTAAACAACCTTTTTAAAGAGTTTCTTCAAAAAAAAATTCTTGCTGATTTTCACTTCTTTTCGCCTGAAGGTGTTCGACTTTTTGCTGGGCATGGCTAAATTTTGTGCGGCCATTTCAAATTCTTGAAAGCCAGAAGAAGGAACAGACTGAGCACACAGCTGGAGGCTGCATTATGTGGTATCCCATTAATCTATCCGTTTCATACTAATGATGGGGTATCTGAGTAATTCTGTGATGTCAGTACTATTATTCATGTGTGAGTCGTGACTTGAGTATCAACAGGATATTCAAACACTGGGCAATGGGGGGGCATTACAGCTGGGCCCCTACCCACTGTTCACATGCACGCACTTCCAGCAGTGGTCATTGAATAGCCATCAGATGTGGGAACCGCTGACAAATATCTCCTCCCTAACGTAGGGCTGCTGAGATCAACTGTAACACACCTACTCACACTGTGGCTTAGATCAGCTAATTCAGCACAGAGAAGGGATTGAACCCAAGATTTTCCTTTACTCACTAGACCAACTCACAGCCATTCAGGGAACCACAACTGTTTAACCTCTGGAGTAAGGGAAGGGAAAAACAACCAAAGTTTCTATTTCTGATCATTATCCACTTTTGCAAAATGCATATGTGTGGACATTAAGTGGGAATAGCATCAGGATCAGCTGTGATGCCTGCCAAGTGCCAACCCCCCCAATGTTAACTAGCATTCTGATACACACAGTCTACATTGCATACCACATGCATTGGTTACTTGGGTAACTGGTGCCTGTGGGGTCATGCCCAGCGTGAGTCAGCACCTTCAGGAGAAAAGGAGAGAATTGGCTGTAAATTTTCTATCTATGCCAATGTAAGGATTTGGAGCAATCATAGATCAAATGCGAACATATGAAAATGACAGACAGGAAAAGACCAGCTGGTCCATTAGTCTATTTTATGCAGTCATGTTGCATTACGACCATTGATGCATCCATCCACCAGCAGCCATGTCATTTCCCGAGGCCATTTCAGCAAAAAAATAATTCTCGGAAATACCTCTTTAATCCACAGCGACAATTGAAAGGATTCCCAGGAGACCACAGTGACACTTCATCCAATACTCCAGCCTCAGCCAGGAAATCCACGAGCAACCTATTAAATGTTTGCAGCAAATCTGCACTCACGGCCAAGCCGGCAAATTGTTCCAGAGATTGATGACCCGCTTCAAAAAGAAAAAGCTCCTGACCTCTAAACTAATTCTCTATTTATGCAACTTAGAATCATACAATCATAAGAACATAAGAAATAGGAGCAGGAGTAGGCCATACGGCCCCTCGAGCCTGCTCCGCCATTTAATACGATCATGGCTGATCCGATCATAGACTCAGGTTCACTTCCCTGCCCGCTCTCCATAACCCCTTATTCCCTTATCGTTTAAGAAACTGTCTATTTCTGTCTTAAATGTATTCAATGTCCCAGTTTCCACAGCTCTCTGAGGCAGCAAATTCCACAGATTTACAACCCTCTGAGAGAAGAAATTTCTCCTCATCTCAATATTAAATGGGCGAACCCTTATTCTAAGGTTATGCCCTCTAGTTCGAGACTCCCCTATCAGTGGAAACATCCTCTCCGCATCCACCTTGTCAAGCCTTCTCATAATCTTATACATTTTGATAAGATCACCTCTCATTCTTCTGAATTCCAATGAGTAGAGGCCCAACCTACTCAACCTTTCCTCATAAGTCAACCCCCTCTTCACCGGAATCAACCTAGTGAACCTTCTCTGAACTGCCTCCAAAGTAAGTATATCCTATCTTAAATATGGAAACCAAAACTGCATGCAGTATTCCAGATGTGGCCTCACCAATACCCTGTATAACTGTAACAAGATTTCCCTGCTTTTATACTCCATCCCCTTTGCAATAAAGGCCAAGATTCCATTGGCCTTCCTGATCACTTGCTGTACCTGCATACTATCCTTTTGTGTTTCATGCACAAGTACCCCCAGGTCCCGTTGTGCTCCAGCACTTTGCAATCTTTCTTAATTTAAATAATAACTTGCTCTTTGATTTTTTTCTGCCAAAGTGCATGACCTCACACTTTCCAAAATTATACTCCATCTGCCAAATTTTTGCCCATTCACTTAGCCTGTCGATGTCCTTTTGCAGATTTTTTGTGTCCACCTCACACATTGCTTATCCTCCCATCTTTATATCGTCAGCAAACTAGGCTATGTTACACTCGGTCCCTTCTTCCAAGTCGTTAATATAGATTGTAAATAGTTGGGGTCCCAGCACTGATCCCTGTGGCACCCCACTAGTTACTGGTTGCCAACCAGAGAATGAACCATTTATCCCGACTCTCTGTTTTCTGTTAGTTAGCCAATCCTCTATCCATGCTAGTATATTACCCCCAACCCCGTGAACTTTTATCTTGTGCAGTAACCTTTTATGTGGCACCTTGTCATAGAATAGTACAACACAGAAGCAGGCCATTTGGACCATCGAGTCTGCGCCGGCTCTTTCAAAGAGCAATCAAGTTAGTCCCACTTACTTGGTCTTTCCCCATATTCCTGCAATTGTTTCTTCTTCAAGTATTGAAGGCTACTACCGAATTTGTATACACCACCCTATCAGGTAGTGCATTTCAAATTATTGTGTAATATTTTTTTCCTCATGTCATAGAATGGTTACAGCACAGAAGGAGGACATTCGGCCCATCGAACCTGTGCCGACTCTCTGCAAGAACTCCACAGCTCGTCCCACTCCCCTGCCTTTTCCCGTAGCCCTGCAAATGTTTTTCCTTCAGGTACTTATCTAATTTGAAAGGCACGATTGAGTCTGCCTCCACCACACTTTCAGGCAGTGCATTCCAGATCCCAACCACTCGCTGCGCAAAAATGTTTTTCCTCATGTCGCCTTTGGTTCTTCTGCCAATCGCCTTAAATCTGTTTCCTCTGGTTCTCGAGCTTTCTGCCAATGGGAACAGTTTCTCTCTATATACTCTGTCTAGGCCCCTCATGATTTTGAATACCTCTATCAAATGTCCTCTCAACTTTCTGCAGTACAGAGGGACCTGGGGGCCCTTGTACTTAAAACACAAAAAGTTAGTGTGCAGGTACAGCAATTAATCAGGAAGGCAAATGGAATGTTGGCCTTTATTGCAAGGGGGATAGAGTATAAAAGCAGAGAAGTCCTGCTACAACTGTACATCATCATCATAGACAGTCGCTCGGGATTGAGGAAGACCTGCTTCCACTCTTTGCATGAGTTCTTAGGTGGCTGTACAGTCCAATACAAGAACCACAGTTTCTGTCACAGGTGGGACAGATAGTCGTTGAGGGAAAGGGTGGGCAGGGAGCCTGGTTTGCTGCACGCTCCTTCCGCTACCTGCGCTTGATTTCTGCATGCTCTCGGCGACGATACTCGAGGAGCTCAGCGCCCTCCCGAATGCACTTCCTCCACTTAGGGCGGTCTATGGCCAAGGACTCCCAGGTGTCAGTGGGGATGTCGCATTTTATCAGGGAGGCTTTGAGGGTGTCCTTGTAATGTTTCCTCTGCCCACCTTTGGCTTGTTGCCGTGGACGAGTTCCGAGTCGAGCACTTGCTTTGGGAGTCTCGTGTCTGGCATGCGAACTATGTGGCCTGCCCAGCGGAGCTGATCAAGTGTGGTCAGTGCTTCAATGCTGGGGATGTTGGCCTGGACAAGGACGCTAATGTTTGTGCGTCTGTCCTCCCAGGGGATTTGCAGGATCTTGCAGAGACTTCGCTGGTGGTATTTCTCCAGCGACTTGAGGTGTCTATTGTACATGGTCCACGTCTTTGATCCATACAGGAGGGCGGGTATTACTACGGCCCTGTAGACCATGAGCTACAACTGTACAGGGTATTGGCGAGGCCACACCTAGAGTACTGCGTACAGTTTTGGTCTCCGTATTTAAGGAAGGATATACTTGCATTGGAGGCTGTTCAGCGAAGGTTCACTAGGTTGATTCCGGAGATGAGGGGCTTGACTTATGAGGATAGGTTGAGTAGATTGGGCCTATACTCATTGGAATTCAGACGAATGAGAGGTGATCTTATTGAAACTTACAAGATAATGAGGGGGCTCAACAAGGTGGATGAAGAGAAGATACTTCCACTCATCGGGGAAATTAAAACTAGGGGACTATGGGCTAGAACCTCCACTTTTGTGCTTGTCGCCCAAAAATGGGCGTTATTTCTGGCATGGGCGGTAAAAAAGGGTTTTCATCCCGCCGGCTTCTCACCCATTCTCAAAACACCTAGTTTCCATTTTTGAAAATGGGCGTTACCACGAGCGATATCAAATGGGCGGTAGCGTTAAAGTTTTTTGACCTTCTGGCGTAAATTGTGGGCGTCCTTAGCAACGGCATGGCAACGCTAGGTTCCCGTGATTCAGAAGGTCAAGGGTCATCATGAGATCCGCAGAAGAGGAATCAGAGAGAGAGGGAGCTCAGAGGCACTGAAAGCATGTGTTGCTGTGGTGTGTGCTTGTCTCGCTGTTATGGGAGGAACGACGGATATTCACCAGTAGTAAAAAGCCTACTAAGCACCAAGAACATAGTTGGCACCAACTTTTTGTCCAACAAATAAGATATAACATGGAAGGGATGGAGGAGGCCCTAGAGCTAGTAGCCAGGAACACTGGTGGCAGAGGGCTCCCAGTGGTCTCGGAGTGCCGCACTGCACCCTAAGGTGCCGCAACCCCATTGCCAACCACACATGAGAGCCAGCAGCAACATCTTGCTTCTGGCTCAGAGCACGTTCCCACCTCAGGACCGTCCTCTCCTGTATCTATTCAAGCAGTGTTTCGGCCTTCACCCCCCTCCCCAGTGAAGCATCGCTCGAGGACCTCCTCGGCCAGGCGACTTGGAGTCAAGAGGGGAAGTGGAAGGGGTGGAGGTGGGGAGGAGAAGCGGGGGGAGGGAGGAAAGCGTTGGCTTGTACAGAAATACTGAGTATTTCAGACCAATGTTTGGTTCAAATGTTTTTTATTTAACAAAACCTTGTAGCACATTGGCTCAGATAACTGCACCATTACACGCTGGTGATTCTTTTACATCAAAGGGTATAATCACACTTAATTTCAATCAACTTAAACTTTAACTGTCACCAAGATGATGCCCACCATTGATGTATGACCTGCACACCCAGCAGTGTGTCAGCCTTGTAAATAACACCAACATTCTTTCAGGCAAAGCAATCATTGATGAGCTCCTGATTTAAGGCTGTTGCAGCTATCATGCCACCATGGGCCCTTTCATGTGGTCTACAGGGGTGTGGGGGCATGGCTTCAGCATCAGTCTGATTGTCTGGGCCGATGTCAGCATATGCCTCCTTGTCCTCCTCTATAATTTGCTGGTGGTCGACAACGAGTTGGACATTCAGGGGGTGGAATCCCTTTCGGTTCCTGAAAACCTTAGCATCCTGAAAAGGTGCCCGTATCACGATGTGCGTACAGTCTATTGCTCCCTGCACCTTGGGGAAGTTTGCAATTCTGGAGAATCCTAGAGCCCTCTCACTCTGTGCCTCCCTGGTCATAGGGAAGCTGATCAAGTCCCTCCTGCGTGCGTACAGGGCTTCGGTGACCTGTCTAATCCAGCGATGTGTAGCATGCTGAGACAGACTGCAAATGTCGCCAGCTGTGGCCTGAAAGGAAACCGAGGCGTAGAACAACAGTGCCGCGGTGATTTTGACCTCGACGGACAGTGCAGTAGTGATGGCGCTGGCAGGCTGCAGATCTGCCCTTATCAGCTGGCATACCTCAGTGATAACCTCTTTGTGGAAGCACTGTCTCCGAAGGCAGGTGGTGTCGGGCAAGTTGAGGTAAGAATGCTTCTCCTTGTACTTGCGGGGGGTGTAACGTCTGGTCCTCCTCATCTGTCTGTCACGTTTTACATTGCGCACATAATGCAGTGGAGCATTCCTTCGGCGATGTCAAGTCTGCTGCATGTAATTGGTCAGCAAGAGAGGATGAGTAAGGACAGGCCCCATTGCAGTAGCTCTCTGATTTCCACCGATTGGTCACAAACAAGGAAGGTCCCGACGAAGACACCTTTTCAATTCCAATCGGTCACAGTATGTGTCATGTACGGAGACCATGTATACTAACTGTATAGTCACATAAGATGTGCCACCAGAGGGCACTGCGGTGGGAGACCTGAGGGTCACCTGCATAGGTGTGCAGGGCCCAGTATAAAAGGCTGCCCACCATGCTTGTGCCTCACTCTGGAGTTACAATAAATGGGACTAAGATCACAACAGCTCAAGTACAACAGTAGACCTCGTGGAGTCATTCATAAGAGTATTAAAGACATAATAACTGGCGACAAGATTACGAACTTTCACGCAAAAATGACTAACGTTGGTGCATTAGAAACATTCTCAGAGGGTGAAGATTGGGAAGCCTTTACGGAGCAGCTCGACCAATATTTCGTAGCAAATGACCTGGTAGGCGATGATCCGGCCACGCTGGCAGATAAGAGCAGAGCTGTCCTGTTGACCAGTTGTGGGCCCACGGTCTACGGCCTCGTCAGGGTCTTGCTTGCTCCTGAGAAAACAATGGCCAAGCCATACGAGGAGCTGAACGTGCTAATTCGGGACCAACTCAAATCAAAGGAGAGCATCCCCACGGCCAGGCATCGATTTTATACACACCACCGCCCCAAGGGCCAGGAAATCGCGAAGTACGTTGCCGACCTCAGGAGGCTGGCAGGACCGTGTGAATTTAGCGCATCACTCGCCGATGTGTTGCGGGATGTCTTCATAATTGGCATCGGTCATGAGGCTCTTCTTCACGGGCTACTGTCTGCCGAAAGGCCATCAGCATGATGACCCACTCTCAGAACTCAACCCGGCAAGTACTGTAAACAGAATGGCGCCTTTCACAAGCAGAACTGTTAAACGTGAATCTGCCCAGAGCAGAGCGTACAGGCCCCCTAGTCCTTTAACTCAGAGTCTGCCGAGGGGTGCAAACGTAAGTCGAGTAGCACCATGCTGGCGTTGTGGAGGTAATCACAGGGCTCATCAATGTCGGTTCAGAGACTATGTGTGCAAAGGCTGCAGCACAAAGGGCCACCTCCAGTGAATGTGCAAAAGAGCTGTGACTCACCACGTGGAAGAGGAGTCAGCAGATGGCTGTGAATCCAGCGCGGATTATGAGGAGATGGCTAGAGAGGCAGCTCAGTCCCAGGACGAAGTGTATTGAGTATATACCTGCACCACAGATTGTCCTCCAGTGATAATGGAAGTCAAGATAAATGGCGTTCCAGTCTTCATGGAAGTGGACACGGGGACGAGTCAGTCAATAATGAGCCAGGAAGCCTTTGAGAGGCTATGGAATGATTAAGCTGAACGACCCAAGCTGGTCCCGGTTCAGGCAAAGCTGCGCACCTACACCAAGGAACTGATACCAGTTGTTGGTAGTGCGGATATAAGCGTATCCCATGATGGCGCGGTGCACAATTTACCATTGTGGATTGTTTCAGGTGATGGGCCACCGCTACTTAGAAGAAGATGGATGGGGAAGATTCATTGGAACTTGGAAGACTTCATCCCTCCAGCGATCGACGACCGATAGCACAGAGGTAGAGCAAGCCCCACCTTCGATTGGACCAGGCACTGGAGAGCAGATCCCCGCAGCCTCTGAGGCACAGACCGCTCATCACGGCTGCGTGGCGATGATCCGGTCGAGATGACCCGAACGCACCTTCCCTGTTTCAGTGGCAGACTCCTGAGGATAAAGATTGGATCCGAGGGCACCTTCCCAGCTTCAGTGGCAGAATCCCTGGGAAAGAAGATCGCGGCAGTCGACATCATGGACAGAGAAAAGATGGCGTCCAAACCGTGAGGTGCAGCGCTAATGGAGCAACGACACATGGTTCCACGCAAGGAAGACGATTGGGGTAAAAGTAGTAAGGCCATTTTAAAGGAGGCCAACAACCCATCATTTTTGAATGAGCTGCTTGAAATTGGTAACCAATGTAAAAGTCCAGCTGTAACGAGCAAAATGTTGTTGAGCGATGTCGGGTGCAAATTGCAATCAGCCAATGTAGCGGGCAACACCTAACGGTCGTATACAGGTCCAACAAGCTACCCAATGCTGTAGCCTGTGTCCCTAGGACCAGAACAATGTATCATAAAGTGTCCCCACAGCTGACAGAAGTAGACAAGGCGCAGAGTAAACGATCCCTGGAAAACAGAGGCACCAGTAGCAATACCCTGCCTCAGATCGGTTTAACATTGCAGGCACCCGATGGCATGAACTGCCACAGTAAACTGCGCCTATGCTCGCAGTCGGCTACCATCACTCATCACCCGGGTGGAAAAGGCGCAGCTCACAAACCCACTCGCCACCACAGCAATGCCCAAGAACGAAGAGTCACCCGCAACGGCTCCTCCGAATGGGACTTGGACCAGCCAGGATCCTAAACTAGAGAGTGCTCACAATGGTGTCCTCAAGGAAAGCGAGTCAGCAGTCCCCTGTGAACTGCTATACAAGCCGAGGCAGCCCCACCGTCGCTTAGACAAAACGTTCCGTCGCTTAGACCACTTCCCAGGGAGCAGCAGTGAAACTGTGCAAATGAAAAGGACAGGGAGGTCACAGACACATCAGCTGTCTTTGGGCCTGCCCAACACTAGGAGTAACGGCAAGAGCCCTGAGCTCCGGCAACTCGAGCAAAATGAGCTCACCTCGCCCACAGACCCACTAGCATGGGGCGCTGCGCTGCCACCAAATGATCCGGATCTCATCCAGCCATGCTGGAACTAGACTGTCCTGTGTACCTGTACTGATATACCTGTACTGATCATGTAAATAAACCACACAAAAAGAAACACAACTGTAATCCACCCAACAAATGTACCAAGATGTAAATGTAAAACCCATGTGATGAACTTGAATGCAACTTGCATGTAACGGGTCATTAGCATGATCTCTGTGTGGGGCGGAGAATGGAGTAGTCATGGACTCACAACCAGAAACCACTGGGACCTCTACTGGCAACAAATCTCACTACCAACCCACCCAAGCTAGAAGCGACCCTCCAATGCTCAACCAGGAAGAGCAAAGCCCAGGTCACCGTCAATGTACGAGTCAATTTGCATTAAAGACTCGGGGGTGGGGGGGTGGGGGAAGTGATGTCATGTATGTAGACCATGGATAGTCACATAAGGTGTGCCACCAGAAGGCACTGCGGTGGGAGACTTGAGGGTCACCTGCATAGGTGTGCAGTGCCCAGTATAAAAGGCTGCCCACTATGCTTGTGCCTCACTCTGGAGTTACAATAAATGGGACCAAGGTCACAATAGCTCAAGTACAATGCTAGACCTCGTGGAGTCATTCATAAAAGTATTAAAGACATAACAGTATGGTCAAGATGTTTTTACAGATGTTCACATCAACTCCAACGACCTGCAGATTACACTCGAACTTCTCCGAGGTTGAAGCACAGCAGCATTTTAAAGGATGCGACATGTGATCTAGAACATGGTGTCCATAATGCTGTGATTCGTTCCGGTTAGTTCCACTTTTTCTGGGCGTTTTTTTGGACGAGCGATATTGTGGGCGATGTGTGTGCGAGGTGGTGAAATTGATGCAGGACGATCTCATGGCTGCTAGTTTCGGTAAATATGCTCGTTACGACAAAAAAAAGTGGTCGGGCGTTAATATTGAATCTCAGCGTTAAATCCGTGCCGAATGTAATGCTGGGCGATATTATGGTCATTGAATTCACCCATTCTGCTGATTCCACTCAAAAAATGTGGTTGGGCGGTAATATATTTTCCCAGCATTAAGCCCATGGGGAAAGTAACACTCGGCGATAAGTTTACGAAAAATGCCTGCCAGTTTCCATTTTGTGCCAAAATTGGCGCTATATGGGCGTTATACATCATTTCAGCGGTAAAGTGGGCGTTAAGCATGCACAAAAGTGGAGGTTCTAGCCCATAGTCTTAAAATAAGGGGCTGTCCATTGAAAACTGAGATGAGGTGAAATTTATTCTCTCAAAGGGTTGTAAGTCTCTGGAATTATCTTCCCCAGAGAGCTGTGGAGGCTGGGTCATTGAATATATTTATGGCGGAGATAGACAGACTTTTGAGCGATAAAGGAGTAAAGGGTTATGGGGAACGGGCAGGGAAGTGGAGCTGAGTCCATGATCAGATCAACCATAATATTGAATGGCGGAGCAGGCTCGAGGGGCAAATGGCCAACTCCTGCTCCTATTTCTTATGTTCTTATGTTCTTAAACTGTTAGGTTTCAGGTAACCTCGTGTAGGGGTTGTTTATTGTCGGTTCTGTGTTATTCCGGCCGAATCTCAGGGAGGTTGGGTACTGGCGAATAGCGCAAGTTCAATAAACGTACAAGTTTAAGGTTGAGCAAAAACCCTGTGTCGTGTGCATTTTGTTCTCAGAAATCCTGAAGTCAAGAACTGTTGGTGAGGGGTTATGGAATCTCTTACAGCACTGAAGGACGCCATCATCCACAGCAAACAATAATTGAAACCAGACCCCTTCAAACATTCTCACCCACATCCACATGCAACTATTTACATTAGTTCATATTTGAGCAAGGTAACCATCTCTGCCACTATCACACAATTCTTTATTGGCTGATCCAAGTGCAACTATTTACATGAGTTTATATTCGAGCAAGATCACCATCTCTGGCCACTAGCACACACATATTTAGTGGGTCTTTCAGAATGCTTTCCCACCCCTTCCCTTTTCCCCATTTCCATGCCCACTGCTCCTCCTCAATGGGGTCTCAGTGCAGCGAGGCTGGTAGAATGTCGCTCTCTTGGCGCTGCTGTCACAGCTGATGGCCTAGCAGGACGTTCCCCACCAGCTCAGGACCTGGAAAGCCCGGCTGCGGACTGCATCACCTCAGCATGGGCGGCAGCACTCTGTGGTGGATGGATTGCAGAGAGTGTCAGGGGAAAGGGTGAAATTATGTCATCTTGAGAGAGGACATCATGTTCTAACAGGCCCGACATGCTGCTACTCCCCTGGGGCAGAGCATCTGGAGCAATCTGCATCAGCACAGTTTGCTGCCCTGCTTCGGCAACGTTAGGTCCCTGTTGAACTGATGGGACCCCAGACACAATGGCAGTGGTCAGTGCAAAGGAACTTAACATATCGTCATTGTCCTGAGGGGGCTCGGCCTGACCCACCCCACTTGTGCGCCCGTCAGGACTGAGACGCATTCCTCCATAGGACTTAGAGGTTGAACCTCAGAGTCCCCTCCTCCGGTCTGCATCTGGTCTTTTCTGATCTGTGCGAACTTGGTGTGCAAGATTAAAGAGAACGTCAGAGTTAATGCCCTTCTATCCGAAGTGACTTACATAATTCAGAACATGTTAGTCTTTGAGAGTCTTTGAAGGTCGATGTAATTTCCATTAGCTGTGAATACTTAGTGTGGCAATGCTTGAATGAGGGGGTGTGCGAGGACCTAATAGTTACTGGGAGGGCTTCAAGCAGTGCATCGATTGCGGTGTCCAAGAAGTAATGGGTGCGCTGGCGAGCTGCTGCTGCATCTGCCTTCTTCACCCATGAATGAGTGCATAGCAAGCGAATATACACACGAGGCAGTGCAGCACCCAATCACTGCCTCAGTTGAATGTTGGTGGCGGCAGTATGTCTGTGGCGCACTTACAAATGATGATTGCCGCCTGGATGTTGCCGCGCCACTTACCGCCGCTTACCATCTCCAGAGTAACATGCAACTCCCGATTTAACGCTGCAATCCCCTTATCAGGCAGCAAAACTGAATTTCGCGGTTGGTGGCGGCAACTGTCACCAGGCGGTAAAATCTCCATTCAGACGGTGACATCGCATCAAAAATGACGGGACCGAATTTCAACCACTACGTTTCCTCATTTGGATGTAAAAGATCTCATCGTATTATTCAAAGAATAGCATGAAGCTCTTTCATTGTGTGGTTCAACATTTCTTCCTCAACTTACACCACCAAAAATATATTATGTGGTTATGCACTCAGCTCCTCTTAGTGGGATCTTGCTGTGCACAAATTGGTTGTCACCTTTGTCTACATAACAATGACTGCACTTAAAAAGTTATGTATTGGTTATAAAGTGCTTTGGAATATCCTGAGGACATAAGAACGCGTTGCATAAATTCATGTCAAGTGTTTTTTTCCTTATGAGCTAACATATATTCTCTGAGCTGAAATCTGGTGCAAGTGACGCGGAATTAATACTAAGCTGTGTACATCTGAACCCTGTCTATTTCTATTTTTAATTTTTAATTTTAAAAAAAGTGTCATTTGGGAATCAGTTGATATTATTTAAATTTTAGCTACAGAGATTTTCAATATGATGCCCAAAGATATGCTTGCTATAGGCAGGGGGGAGTTCGCTGGTTTCTCCGTGGTCGATGAACTATGGCTGAGAGAAGTGGTGACCACCTCCTTGAGTTTAATGAATACCTCTTGGAAGTAGGAGATGTGTGACACTCACCTGGTGATGATCCTCCCTCTTATTTTCTCTTTCCTTTGTGGGAAGCACTTAACCTCTGTTCATGGTAGAGATTAAGAATTCAAGATAGTGAGGGAAGAGGAGATCTCAGGCTGTAAACCCACGTGTCACCATTCCATGGGTGCTCTAGGGTGCTATATCATCTTATGAGCTAGCATACATTCTCTGAGCTGAAATATGGTGCAAGTGACGTGGTATTAATACTAAGATGTGTACATCTAAACTTTGTCTATTTCTAATCATTTCTAACACAGCAATACTATTCCCTTTGGATCCTCCCCTCACAAAACTATCCACTCCCTTCCTTCCTGTCAACAATGATGTTCCAGTCACCATTAATACACACTCTATAGTTGCAATGTTTATATTATAACCTTTGCTGCACATTTATATCATCCTGGAATTTCTGGTTAAGTTACTGGATTGTTAATATTTGACACATTTATAGTTTTGTAAAAAGACAATGACATAAGCCAGAAACTAATCAGAACAGTCTAAGACACACATTGGAGTCACCATGTCTATTCTCATTCACAGGTTGAGCATATGGGGAAAGATGAGTCAAACATCGATTGATGTCCAGGCATAATAGAGGAGCTATATCACCATCTGGTCAACTCTGAGGAAGTGCTCCTTCCTGCTACACAACTGATCTATTTCAGGAATAGCCACAAATGTTGCTGTACAAATGGTATAGATGTGTATACCTAGGATAGAATGAAGAAATCCAACCACGGCTTTTCAAAACCTGTTACTCTGGGGCACATCCAGAAGAGGTGCAATGCAGGATTTTTACTGCACGCAGCCAATGCAGTGGGCAGACACCCATCAGGTGCACACAAGTCCAGCGAGCTACCCAATGCTGTAGCCTGTGTCCGGGGAACCAGAGTCATGCACCATGAAGTGTGGCTACAAACAGCAAACACACATGAGCTGCAGAGCAAGCAACCTCAGCAGGGCAATGGCACCGGTATCGATACCATGCCCCAGGTCGGCTCCACATCTCAGACACCCGATGGCACCAACTGCCACGAGCCTGAAGGAGCAGATCGCACCAAGGCCATACCCCTAGATGTAGGGTCACCCACCACTGTTCCCCTGAAGGAAACAGGCACCAGCCAGGATCCCAAACCAAATGACGCTCAGGCCAGCAAGTCAGCAGTTTCCTGTGCACTGTTAGATGGCAGCTCCTCAGGGAGAAGCTGTGACCCAGGGCACAAAGAAAGGACAGGGAGGTCTGTGAACCGGTCCGACACCAAGGACCTTGGCAACAGCCCCGAGAGCAGGCCACGCGAGCCAACCGGGTTCCCCCTGCCAGCACCGGGCACTGAGCCGCCACCAGACTGCAGGGACACAACCCAGCAGCTCCGGAACTAGCTTGTCCTCACGCATTGGTCACTGCATCGATAAAGCATCTAACGTACTTGTCACACTATGGACCCACACACAAAAAACCCCACAAAACCCACTTACCTGAACTTGAATGTACATGAATGTTAGGAGCCCCCGCTATAATCGATGTGGGAGGGGAGGATAATGGAGTGGTCAGGGACACACACACACAAACAGCAATCACCAGCACGCTACTGCACCAACTACTCACCCAAGGTTGAAGTGACCCGCCAAGGATCAACCAGACAGAGCCCACATAGAGCTAAGCCCAGAGCACGGTCAATGCAGAGGCGATTTGCACTGAGGGCTCAGGGGGGAGTGATGTCATGTACCCTACATGGCTACTGTTGGTACTATTACAAGGTGTGCCACCAGAGGGCACAGCAGTGGGAGACTTGTAGGTTACCTGTACAGGTGTGCCTGGCCTAGTATAAAAGGCAGACCACCATGCGTGATCCTCACTCTGGAGTTAACTAATAAAGGACTAAGGTTCAAGTACAACACACTGCCTCATGGAGTCATTACTAGAGCATTTAAGGACACTAGATGGTCTCCCTCTCTTTCTTTTCTTTCTCTTTCTCTCTTCTCTCTCTCTTTCTCTCTCCCTCCCCCTCCCTTTATCTTCTGCGCATGTGTGGATGACCTCTGACCTCATAAAATGCGGGAAAACCTGTTTAGCGAAAAGAAAAACGCATGCACAGAAGGCTAGGGAAGCTTTGCATCCACATCGCTGGACTATCGCTGGGCCCATTCCACATCGCTGGGCCCATTACACATCGCTGGGCTATTGCTGAGCCCATTTCACCTCGCTGGGCTATCACTGGGCCCATTTCACATCGCTGGGCCCATTTCATATAGCTGAGCCCATTTCACATCGCTGGGCTATCGCTGGGCCCATTACACATCGCTGGGCTATCGCTGGGCCCATTACACATCGTTGGGCTATCGCTGGGCCCATTACACATCGCTGGGCTATCGCTGGGCCCATTACACATCGCTGGGCTATCGCTGGGCCCATTTCACATCGCTGGGCTATCGCTGAGCCCATTACACATCGCTGGGCTATCGCTGGGCCCATTTCATATCGCTGAGCCCATTACACATCGCTGGGCTATCGCTGGGCCCATTTCACATCGCTGGGCTATCGCTGAGCCCATTACACATCGCTGGGCTATCGCTGGGCCCATTTCATATCGCTGAGCCCATTACACATCGCTGGGCTATCGCTGGGCCCATTACACATCGCTGGGCTATCGCTGGGCCCATTACACATCGCTGGGCTATCGCTGGGCCCATTTCACATCGCTGAGCCCATTACACATCGCTGGGCTATCGCTGGGCCCATTACACATCGCTGGGCTATCGCTGGGCCCATTACACATCGCTGGGCTATCGCTGGGCCCATTACACATCGCTGGGCTATCGCTGGGCCCATTACACATCGCTGGGCTATCGCTGGGCCCATTACACATCGCTGGGCTATCGCTGGGCCCATTACACATCGCTGGGCTATCGCTGAGCCCATTACACATCGCTGGGCTATCGCTGGGCCCATTTCATATCGCTGAGCCCATTACACATCGCTGGGCTATCGCTGAGCCCATTACACATCGCTGGGCTATCGCTGGGCCCATTTCATATCGCTGAGCCCATTACACATCGCTGGGCTATCGCTGGGCCCATTACACATCGCTGGGCTATCGCTGGGCCCATTACACATCGCTGGGCTATCGCTGGGCCCATTTCACATCGCTGAGCCCATTACACATCGCTGGGCTATCGCTGGGCCCATTACACATCGCTGGGCTATCGCTGGGCCCATTACACATCGCTGGGCTATCGCTGGGCCCATTACACATCGCTGGGCTATCGCTGGGCCCATTACACATCGCTGGGCTATCGCTGGGCCCATTACACATCGCTGGGCTATCGCTGGGCCCATTACACATCGCTGGGCTATCGCTGGGCCCATTACACATCGCTGGGCTATCGCTGGGCCCATTACACATCGCTGGGCTATCGCTGGGCCCATTACACATCGCTGGGCTATCGCTGAGCCCATTACACATCGCTGGGCTATCGCTGGGCCCATTTCATATCGCTGAGCCCATTACACATCGCTGGGCTATCGCTGGGCCCATTTCATATCGCTGAGCCCATTACACATCGCTGGGCTATCGCTGGGCCCATTACACATCGCTGGGCTATCGCTGGGCCCATTACACATCGCTGGGCTATCGCTGGGCCCATTTCACATCGCTGAGCCCATTACACATCGCTGGGCTATCGCTGGGCCCATTACACATCGCTGGGCTATCGCTGGGCCCATTACACATCGCTGGGCTATCGCTGGGCCCATTACACATCGCTGGGCTATCGCTGAGCCGAAAGTCGTTATCCTAAAAATGGGGGATGTTCCAGCGATCATGAAGGTTGACACATCGCCAAGGCTGGAACATTGCCCATTTTCTGGGCCCTAGCGATCTGAGTGGAAAGTCTAGCCCTATATAGAATAGTATAGCACAGAAGGAGGCCATTCAGTTCATCGAGTCTGTGTCGGCTCTTTCAAAGAACAATCAAGTTAGTCCCACTCTAACTGGATTCTAATTTTGCATGAATAGGTGGGAAAAACCATGCTGGCAAAATATATATTTCAGGCTAAACTACAGCACATTAGTGTTATACAGAAGCAAGGCAATACACTAGATTAAATATCCTTAAATCTCACTGATTCTTAAAATGGCCCTCTGAAAGAAAAAATTAAAAAAGCTTTTTGGTATCTTATTGCTGTTTCAGAGATCTTTAACTAAATCTTGAATTTATGTACAATGTCACTACAGCTCCATGGAGTTCTGCCTTGCCACCATGATGTAATTTGGGTTTTGGCAAAGTGAACTGAAGATTTGGCGAAAGACTTAAGTAAATATACCTGATTCAAGCAGCTTCTTATACCTTAGATCAAAGGCTGATCTTTCACATTAGGTAACTACCTTTAAAATAAAAGATTATTTTGCAATAGCCTCATAAGAATGTTAATTAATGTTATAACTCTGAGTAGATGGGAAGTAAAAAATAACTCCCTGGCCTGTCTGATGAGATGATTATGTTAGGCTTAGTGGGTAGCACTCTCACCTCGGAGTCAGGAGATTGTGAGCTCAAGTCCCACTCCAGAAACTTCAGCACAAATTCTAGGCTGACACTCCCATGCTGCACTGAGCGAGTGCTACACTGTCACAGGTGTCATCTTTCAGATGAGACATTAAACCAACAGACTCCGTCTGTCCTCTCAGGTTGAATTCTGCCTGGTATCCTGGCCAATATTTATCCCTCAACCAACATCACTAAAACAGATGATATGATCATTATCACATTGCTGTTTGTGGGATGTTGCTGGCGCATATTGGCTGCTGCGTTTCCTACATTACAACAGTGACTACACTTCAAAAACGACTTAATTGACTGTAACGCGCTTTGGGACGTCCTGAGGCTATGACAGGCGCTATATAAATGCAAGTCTTTCTTCATTTTATCTAGGTTCAAGACAAAGCCGATTGGAATTTACATTGGGGTTGATCACTGCAACAGCCCACCCCCTCCCTTTTTGTGAAACATTATGTATTAATATAAAATCGAATCACATAATTGTATATTTGCTCTATCTATAGTCTCTCAATCTAAAAGCACAAAGAAAAACTAAACAAATGCAGCAATCATAGCTTCCATTTAAAATTTCCCAGTGCTCTCCCCAACTACAATTTAAAGCTAAATGAAAAGATATGAGTACATTTTACAATGCTCCACTGATGATGCAGAAACTTGTAACAAGTGGGTGGGATGTGGAACATTGTCCCCAGTTCAGTGTGCACAACTTCCTGAAGTGACCCTCTTTGGTGTTAAAATGAAGCTGTGCGACAAACATATTCCACCAGCCAGCTGCCCGAAGTCCGCCCGAGGGAGAAGGTTCAACTCATTATTTCTCTTTTCTATTTTGTTCTGTTAGCAGACCTCGTTTAGGCCAAGGTTTAAACGTTATGGAGCACCCCTGATAGTTCAGCCCCATAAATCTACTGCGTGGTGTGCACGCTGTGACATAGAGGCCAGGAAGTTCTGACGTTGAGCATCTGGTCTGTGCTAAGTCGGATAATTTCAGCTGGAGCAGCAGTGGGGCACTGCAATTGGGCTAAGTCTCCCTGCGGTTGGGAAAACAGGGGTTGAGGAACCAGTGAGGTGCCTTCTCCTGGTTGTTATCCAGTGACCTCTGCTAGAAAAGGGACATTAGGCAATGGGAAGACTTAGCTGTGAGGCCTTCATGGTCAAATAGCTTGTCGACACACATTGTCCAGGCATACAAATAAAGGGGTAGAAGTTTACCTCCGCACAAAACGGGGTGCACTTTCTGTTTTTTGTAGTTTTTCTCTGCCGCATCGGTTGTGTTATGTTCATTAGATGCTCTGATAATGACTCCACGAGGCAATGTATTGTACTTGAACTGTAGTGACCTTAGTCCATTAAATGTAACTCCAGAGTGAGTATCACACATGGTGGCCTGCCTTTTATACTAGGCCTGGCACACCTGTACAGGTAACCTACAAGTCTCCCACTGCAGTGCCCTCTGGTGGCACACCTTAGTGACCATACTGCTGATGTACAAGTTTCCCATCGTAGTGCCCTCTAGTGGTACATCATATGTAATAGTACAAGTAGTAAACACATTTGGATACATGACATCACTCTCCCCCAAGTCCTTAGTGCAAATCGCCTTCACACTTTGACTGTGCTCTGGGCTTAGCTCCATCTGGTTGACCCTTGGAGAGTAGTTTCCATCTTGGGTGAGTAGGTGGTGTTTTGTTGGCAGTAGAGGTGCCGGTGGTTTCTGATTGTACGTCCATGACCACTCCATTCTCTTCCCCCCACATATAGATTATGCCGGTGGTTTATTACATTCATATACATTCAAGTCCAGAAAAAAAAAATTGCATTTACATTCTTACATTTGTGGTACAGTTGTGAGGCAAGTACATTTGACTGGTGAGGTACCTACTTGATACATACTTGGAATCAGTACTGGTGTCAGCACCGGTGTGTGAGGACAAACTAGTTCCAGAACTGCTGGATGGTGTCCAGGTAGTCTGGTGGCGGGGCAGTGACCAGTGCTGGCAGTGGGACCCGGTTGGCTCGAGTTGCCTGCTCTCGGGGCCTTTGTTGTTGCTCCTAGCGTTGGGCAGTTCACAGATGCCTGTGACCTCCCTGTCCTTTCCTTGCGCCCTGGGTCGCTGCTGCTCCCTGAGGAGCAGTTGTCCAGCAGTGCACAGGGAACTGCTGACTCACTTGCCTGGGCGTTATTTGGTTTCCGATCCTGGCTGGTCCCGGTCCCATTTGGGAGAACCGTTGCGGGTGACCCTTCATTCCCGGTTGTAGCCTTGGTGGCGATAGGATCTGGGGGCTGCGCCTTAGCGCGGTTTGCTCTTTCAGGCTCGTGGCGGTTGGTGCCATCGGGTGCCTGAGAGGTGGAACCGATCAGGGGCAGGGTATCGATATCGGTGCCGTTGCCCTCTTGAGATCGCTTGCTCTGCAGCTTGTCTATTTTAGCTGCTTGTGACCACACTCCGTGGTGCATCACTCTGGTCCCAGGGACGCAGGCTACAGCATTGGGTAGCTCGCTGGACCTGTGTGCTCCCGATGGGTGTTTACCCGCTACATTAACTGAATGCAGTTGAAATCCTACATCGCACAACGTTTCATTACTCATTGTGGATAAACTGTAGCTCGATCGCAATCGCACGACTTTTCTTTGCTTATTACATGTATAAAAACTCTGATCATCAATTACAAGCTTTACATTTAACTCACAGTTGCTATTACATTGCTTGAGTGTGTAGAACTGTCCCTTTAAGTGTGGTGGGTTGCTGGCCTCCTTTAAGAGAGCCTTGCTATCTTTACCCCAACCATCTTCTTCACTTGGTACCACGTGTTGCTTCATCAGCGCTGCACCTCGTGGTCTGGCTGCTGCCATCTTTTTCTTCAGCACTTCACCTCGTGATTTGGGCGCCATCTTTCTTCCATCCACGATGTCGACTGCGGTGATCCTCTTCTCCCCGGGTTCTGACACCGAGACTGGGAAGTCGCCTTTGGATCCGATTTTCTTCCTCCAGAGTCCTGCCACTGGAGCCTGGAAGGTGCATTCGGGTCGTCTCAGCTGGATCATGTCCACGCAGTCATGCTGAGTGGTCTGTGCCTTGGGTGCTGTGCTGGTCTGCTCTCTGGTGCCGGATCCAACCTCAGGTAAGGGCTTGCTTTGCCTCTGAGTGCGGGGGATGTCGATCGCTGGAGGGATGAAATCTTCCCAACTCCAATGGATCTTTTCCATCCACCTTCTTCCGAGTAGCATTGGTCCATCACCTGCAACAATCCACAGTGGTAACTTGTGCACTGCACCATAATTTTTTACATCCGCACTACCAACGACTGGGATAAGTTCATTGGTGTAGGTGCACAGCTTTGCCTGAACCGGGACCAACTTGGGTCGTTCAGCTTGATTGTCCCATTGCCTCTCAAAGGCTTCTTGATTCATTACTGACTGGCTCATCCCCGTCCACTTCCATGAAGACTGGAATGCTGTTTATCTCGACTTCCATCCTCAACGGGGAACATTCTGTGGTGCAGGTAAACATGCCATACACCTCATCGTGGGGCTGAGCTGCCTCTCTGACTATCACTTCATAATCCGTGCTGGATTCATGGCCATCTACAGACTCTTCATCAACACAGTGAATTATATTTCTTTTATACATTCACTGGAGGTGGCCCTTTGTGCTGCAGCCTTTACACACATAGTCCTTAAAACGGCACTGGTGATCCCTGTGATTCCCTCCGCAACACCAGCATCGTGCGACTCGATGAGCCCCCCTCGGCGGACTCTGAGTTAAGAGACTCAGGGGCCTGTTCTCTCTCCCCTGAGGAGATTCAGGTTCTACAGTCCAGCCTCTAAAAGGAACCACTATGTGTACAGTACTTGCCGGGTTTGAGTCCTGAGGATGAGTCATCCGCCTGGAGCTGCAGGTCGAGGCCATGAATGCCTGGCTCATGGTGATGGCCTTCTGCAGTGTGACTGTGGTATCCGCAGATAGCAGCATGTGAAGAATTCCCTCGTGGCCGATTCCGATGACAAAGATATCCCGCAGCGCTTTGGTGAGGTGGTCGCCGAAATCACACGGTGCCACCAGCCTCCTGAGGTCTGCAGCGTATTTTGCAATTTCCTGGCCTTCGGGTTGTCGGTGGGTATAAAACCAGTGTCAGGCTATGAGGGTGCTCTCTTTGGGCTTGAGTTGTTCTTGGATCAGCGTTACAAGCTCCTCGGTAAGGTTCGAAAATCCACGGCCGCATTTTCTTTTGGAACACCCTAAGGACAAGAAAACTAATATAGGATCATCCTATACATTTTAAATGAACATTTTTGGCCAAGTAAAATCCTCAGACCAGGTAGGCTGGGGAACGTGTGGGCGGATACAGACATTGTGGAGTCTGGCTCACAAGCGAGACAGAGGCACTGGCCAATGGGGGAAAAGTGCAATCTGGCAGGCCAATCAGGGGTCGAGTTGGGCCTGAAGTGGGGACATCCTCAACCAATGCGGATTACCCGGCCCAGTTTGAAAATATGACTCATCCCTAATCAAATTATGAATGTGGACCATCATCTACCTGATTAAAATGGACAGTGGACAATAGTCCTGAGATCACTGCGGTGATGGCCCATCAAAGGGGAGGCCCAAACCGATTGACTCCCAGGACTGTTATAATGCACCAGCAGACTTTGAGGCACCAATGTGCACTGAAACAATACCCCTGTACTCACACCTACCTGCACCTGTGACATCTTCTGATTAAATATTCAAAGCTATCTCCCCGCCCAAACTTACGCAATGGACCACTAACTGAGTTTGGGCGCAAAAAGGCCAGAACTAAATTGGATACAAATATAGGACCTACGGAACCACTGAGGGAGAGAAGCAGCTGGAGCAGTCGGAGAAGGAGTCGAGGAGCAGTAACAGTCACAGACAGACAGAAACCGAAAGAGAACGGAGACGGACTGTTACCGGCTGGGAAACCTACCATCGAACGGGCCCTGGACTCCACTTGTGTGCAGAATATACAACCCAACTACCGAGAGGCCCAACATCGTCTCAAGAAGCCGAGCCGTACACCGAACATCGCTCCGAGGCCAACCAGCTGAAGAACCGGAGACCTAAGTATCTGGGAGAGGCAACATTCACTCCAGCTACCCCGTAAACTAACCATCCTGAGGCTAAAAAAAAATAACTGTCTAAAGGGATCGTAAGTATTATCCTGGGGTTCCTTTTCCCAATTGTCAGCCTAGGTCAGTCAGGTAAAAATGGGGGTGGGAGTGGTGCTGGAAATGTCTTGGAAAGATAAAATTGTGTAAGGTTTTTGTTGTGTCCGTTTCTTCCCACAGATTTTCATAGTTTATAAGTGTGTGTCAGATACGTGTTTTGATGAAGTTTGACCTTGTTGGAAACTTACCGTGGTTAATAAATTGGACTTACCCGTTTTTTTCGTTCCAAGGACCACTTGTCTCTGAGTGTTTTGTTTTCCCTTGTGGAAACTCATAATCCACCAAAATTCTGAGGTTAGAACCAGATAGGGGTGCTCGGGCGCTTCGCAACCGCCAGTTTAGTGGTCAGCGAGCCATAAGCTGCTGGACCGTCCCCTGGAAGGGACAGAGAAGCCCAATACACCAACAGCCACCAAAGACCCCCGTAATTGGGCAGAGCAAAAACCCCTACACTCATGGCGAGCCAAGTAGGAGCTCAGTGGGAGAATGAGCTTACTACCTCAGAGAGGGTGGTACTGGAAAATTCTAAAATGGAGGAGAGAATCACGGAATATGTTTTCTCCAAGGTCAATTTTGCCAAAGCATGGGTTCAGAATCTGACCAGGGCGTCACGTCCAACGGACGCGGCAACCCAGTGGACAGAAGGGTCTACACATAACAAAAGGGTAGAAAAGGCAATTTGGCTGATATGTTTAACTAGGCAGGTTCAGGAGCTAGGCCTCCAGGTAGGAAAATTACAGGAGGAATTAAAGGATGCCGTTATCACCTCAGTGGCCAGGGGGGCCGCGGGTACTAAGGTCACAGAAAAGTTAATAGAGGAAAGGAATAGAAGGGCACGGTTAAAGGAAACGTTCCGCAACCATCAGGAGTACCTGCAGAGTCAGGTCATGGTGTCATGGGCTACCGAACAGAAGTACAGGGAGCAGAGTGCAGCTTATGCCCAGTAGGTCCAAGAGCTTCAGGTCCAATTAAGGGATTTGCACACAGCATATAAAGTTATCACCGAAATAAGCCATGAGAAGGCAGATCATACGCCCTGCCATAAGCGGATCCAATCCCTCCTCCAGGCTCTGTCGCCTCCTGAGGCACCGGTAGTGTGTCCGGCAGGCCTTACGGAGGATCAGAGAGTGCAGCCCAAGAAACCCACAGGGCATGGGATCGGCCAGGTAGAGCCGATCCAGCCAAAGGGGTATGGGACATCCGCAGAAAGGGTCAAGTCTGCAGATTTAAATTCAGAGGCAGTTGAGGCTGAGGAAAGGGGGGAGCCAGTGGTGGGGTCTGCCGCGGGACCGATGTGCCCGGCTGTGCAGAGGAAGTACGGTCCCCCACAAGGTGCACAACCCCAAGGACCGCTGGACAGTGAGTTTATCATTCCGCATTCAGTTGCTGCATTAAAGGCCATGGTGTCACATATCCCAAAGCTCACTAGACTGGGAGATCCGTACGCTCACTTCCTGGAGATAGCGCAGGCAGTGGACATGAACACATGCGATAACGCGGAGGCAGTTAAAGTACTCCTTTTTTCCATTGACGGGAAGATCTACCAGGCTCTTCCCCCAGATTGTCGCGGGGGACACCCTCGCAGCACTACAAAGGGCTATCCTAAAGGCCATGGGGTGGAACGAAGGGAGTCCCTTTGAAAGGATAGCGAAAACACGCCAGTTAGCAGGAGAGGCCCCACAGATATACGTGGAAAGGTTATGGCTGGTCTACAACACAGCATGTGGTGGCCTGCTTGTCAGAAACAACCTTACAGCGGAACAAAGGGAAGCATGGTTTCGCACCATAATTGCGAACAGCCTGCCCAGTGTCAAGGAAAGGGCAGATCTCTGGTTCATCCCGGGAGACCCCGATCTCACCAAAGCCATCGTGATAGGCAGACTAGCTGCCACACGGCGGCGGGATGGGGAGGAAGAGGGGAAGCCAGAGAAAGGCCAGCTGCATGCGGTGCAACCTAACCAAACCCTCAAGAGAGAATGGCATCAGGAGGTTGGACATCCTCCCGATAGAAGGGGGGTGTGTTACGGGTGCGGTAAGCCTGGCCACTACCGCAACAACTGCAGGGCCAACCCCTACTGCATGAAAGAAGTAAAAACACCCACGGAGGTGAAACCGGGTAATGAGAAAGCGGGTGCCACAACAGTGTTTGAAACCGCTGTAGAAACCCTCAGGCAGCTGCTGACAGGTCCCGGCCGTATCAATGTAGCGGTGGGTAGAGAGATCCCCACAGCTCCCATACGGCAGGAACCATGGCTAGCACCCACCAAGCCTGCCTACCTGTGTCCGCTGGACTATGACTCGTGGGGAAGACCGTGGGTAAAAATGGAGGTGGAGGGGAACCAGGGAACTTACTTGTTGGACAAGGGGCACCCTTGTCCACACAGAGGACCCGGCCTCCTCGCCTCTGTCCAGCGGTGTGCCCTATGAGCTAGTCGGCTTCACGGGGAACGAAAGAACAGGGTATTTTTTGATCTCACTGACCCTTAAATTGGGAGCACTGACCACCAAATGGAAGTGCGTCCTGATAAGATGGGAGCAGGCTAACAAAGGTATATTGGGGGCCGACTTCATTATAGCCCACCAGATCCTGGTGGATCTGCGAAATCATTGTTTATGGGGAACAGTGGACCCAGGTACAAACAACGAGATCATGCTTATAGAAAGGATACAAGATAAAGGGGCTCTGTGTACTGTGAAGCCAAAAGGGGGTTATGACTTAGAGCTTCTGGTCAGGGACACCCCGGCAGAGTACTATATGCGAGCCATTCTCGCAGAATTTGCCACCCACAAACACGACTGTGGGAGAGTCACCGGAGTAGAGGTCAGGATAGATGGGGATCCCATGTCCCGACCTCAGAGGCAGTATAACTTCCCGAGAGAGGCAGAAGCCGACTGAGCTCACTGGTGGAGCAGGTCAGAAAATCGGACAACTCGTGGAGGGTCACCGGGTGCTCAACAGAAACTTGTGCTCCTACAGTGGCAGCAGTGGCAGAGCTGATCAGGGAAATCCCTGCGTCTGCAACCACCTTCGCAGTCCTAGACATTTCAAATGGCTTCTGGTCGATCCCTGTGAGGAGAGAGGACCAGTACAAGTTTGCTTTCACCTTTAAGGAACAGCAATATACTTGGAGCTGCCTCCCTCAGGGATTTCACAACAGACCCAGCATCTTCTACCAGTGCTTGGCGAACTGTTTAAAGAGCTTCAGCCAGCTGCTACAGTTGGTGCAGTATGCGGACGACCTGCTCCTTTTCACTGACAACAGTAAACAGCATGGTCCCCTGCTGGCAGAAATGTTGACTGTGCTCAAGGAGGGGGGTTTTAAGGTCAACCCCAAGAGGGCCGAGATAGGGTTAAAGGAAGTAAAATTCCTGGGTCTAACACTCAGAGCAGGGGAACGAGGTATAGATGAGGCCCGAAGGCAAGCCGTGCAGGAACTCCTGGTACCGACCACCGTATCCGGAGTCAGATCTTTTTTAGGGATCACAGGCTACTGTAGAGATTTCATAGAAGATTATGCAGCAACCGCAGCCCCTCTACTCAGGCTCCTACACAAAGGGGTCGAGTGGGAGTGGGACCAAGGCTGCCAAGCTGCATTTCTTCAGTTGAAACAGAACCTGCAGAAGGCACCTGCACTGGGGGCTATTGATGGGGGAAAGGATTTCTATTTAGAAGTAGCAGCCAGCGGGGACAGTCTGAGTGCAGTGCTTTTACAGGAAAGGCACGGACAGCTGAGACCGGTGGTGTACTCCTCTAGAGTCCTTGCAGAGGTGGAGAAGGGGTACTCCAACTGTGAAAGGCATCTGTTAGCCACTCACTAGGCTGTGAAAAGAGCACAGGTTTTCACAGAAGTATCCCCTATCACACTCCTCACCCATCACACCCCGACCCAGATGTGATTAGATGGGAGAATAAAAGATGGAACAGTTAGCAGTGCCAGGATCACTCACTGGACCCTCCTCCTCTCCCAAATAGCCATCAGGATCAGGGGCCTCTGCAAGCCCAGGCTCGCAGCTAACCTCATTTATGCAGGGGAGCCACACAGATGCTCAGTAGAAGGGGTTTGGGAGACCGACTTTGGATTTCGGGCAGGGGTACATCCCACAGGCCGCGAGATGTACGTCGATGGATCCAGTTCGGTGTCCGCGGGTACAAAACTCACGGGCTGCGGAGTTTGGGACCCCGAGGCGGGCCTGGCCTTGGCGCTTAAACTCTCCAGCACCCTGAGCACCCAGCAGGCTGAACTGTCAGTGGTGATGTACGTGGTGACACACCCCGAGGAATTCCCCACCCTGTACACGATTTGTTCGGACAGTATGTTTACTAGCAATTCGTGTACAGAGTATCTGGCTATTTGGTCATGCAGGGGGTACATATCCGCAGATGGGAAGCACCTGGTAACCAAATTCCTGCTAATAAGGATAGTGGCAGCCCTAGGGAACAATAGGGACGTCTACATCCACAAGGTTAAGGCACATTCTAAGACAGAGCCCAGGACAGAGGGTAACCAGCGGGCGGAGCTCCTGGCCAGAGAAGGAGCCAAGACAGGTCGCTTCTGGGACCCGTATGAGAAAGGCAGGGTGATAGCAGCTAGAGGCAAGCCAGGGAAACAAGGGAGCGCAGGGGTAGCAGTGGCCCCAGACCTGAGAACGGTTCAGGTGCAGGACCCCGCCCTCAAGGCTGCCATAGCAACCATCCTAAATGGAGGAAAGGCAGAGAGCCCATACAGTGCCGCAGATAGAGCTGTCAAGGAAGGGATGCTGATTAAAGGGGATAAGTGGGTGGTTCCAACACAACACCAGCGGGAGTTCCTACAACTGGCCCATGAGGGTCCAGGTGCAGGACACCCCGGGCCAGAGTCCACCTGGCAGAAGGCGGAACAGGCAGCATGGTGGCCAGATCTCCGGAACGACGTCCGTGATTTCTGTGCAGCCTGTCTGGTGTGTGCAGCCAACAACCCAGACCCCCAGAAGAGAAAGGCATCCATGGGACACATCAGGCGGGTAGAGGGACTATCGCAGTCGATCCAAATCGACTACATAGGGCCCCTACCAACTGTCCAGGGGGTGGTACAAGTACTGTCTAGTGCTGGTGGATGTATTCTCCAAATGGGTGGAAGCCTTCCCTTGCCGAACAGCTACTGCATTGGGGACGGCCAAGATCCTGGTCAGGGAAGTGTTCTCAAGGCGGGGTCTGCCACAGTTTGTGGAGTCCGACCAGCGAAGCCACTTCACCGGCCAGGTGATGCAGGCCACCTTAAAGGTACTGGGGATTAAAGCACAGTGGCATGTGGCATACAACCTCCAGTCCTCATGCCCTGTAGAGCGTCTCAACCGCACCATCAAGGAAAGGCTCTGCAAGGAGACAGGGAATTCACCCAACAGATGGGTAGAAGTCTTGCCACTGGTCCTTATGGGGATCCGGGCCAGTCAGTTGAAAAGCACAGCATATTCACCCCACGAGCTGATGACTGGGAGACCAATGAGGACCCCAGTACACACATTGGTGCCGGGTCTCACCGAAGGACAGTTTCAGGAAGCTAACCGAGACCGCTTTGCTACGAATCTGCTGGACCAGCTGCAGCAGATTCACTGGCAGGCAGCCACCAACATGGGAAGACAGCACTTTAGTAACAAGCTGCTGCTGGAACCCCGTAGCGACCAGGTCATGGTATGCAGCTTCGCCAGAGTGGGGGTGTTCGAGCCACTGTACATGGGGCCCTACAGTATAGGGGACAAGGCAAGCCCTATGGTTTATGCGGTCCAATTACCCCGCTGGGTAAAGTGGTACCACATAAACCAATGCAAGCGGTTCGACCCCACTAGGGCAGGAAAAAGGAAGGCTCCCACAGGTAAAGAAACCTCACGGGAGGCAGAGGACATTCCGGTGGATGTGGAGGCTGTAACAAAGGTCAACCGCAGCCCCGAAGCCCCACAACCCGGAATAGTCCACTGCCACAGTAGGACCATCACACAGCAGAGTGAAGTGGCACAGCCTGATAGACAGGAAAGGATCTTAGCACAGGAGAAGGGAGTCCTGTGCAGTATAACGACAGGGCAGGTAGAGGAAGGGATAGACCAGTGGGAGGACCAAGGGGTGCAGCCCGTAACATGGGACTCCGCGCCCCTGGTTAGGTGTAGTTCCAGAGTGAGGCAGCCTAGGATGCCTTGGTTCCCCGTATACCTTCCCGCCCGTCCCAGAGTCAAACGAGAAAAGAAGCACAAGAGTGGTAGACTCTGTGCGGTAAAAGGGACACCACCGAAAGACCCGGGAAAGATCCCAGACACCGAAGGGCTCACAGAAATGGAAGCAGGACATTTAAAAGAAGTCCTCCTGCAAGCCCTACAAAAGGGGGCAGTCCGGCTCCTGGGGCAAGGTCAGCAAGATGGCCGACAAAGCCAAGTCAGTATCAAAGACCGACCTGGCCACCCGGAGACGGGTGGCATTGTATATATCCCGGTGTTCTGTATATAGTTTGGGGAGATTTTAAAGTGAGGGGATGGTGTTTTTTATTTTGTGATGTTACTCCAGTCGAGTCTGAAGAAGTCTCAGGCAAGACTGTGTTCAATCGTGTGTTCCAGAAGATGCTCCGGACCGTTGCAATGTTATTTACCTACCTGGGGACCTGCACCGGACAGAAACTCCACATCGAGATGTCTTTGACATACGGGTGCTCTGGGGGCAGGGTGCCAATCGTGACCACGGGAGAAGGGATCATGGAGGCAGAAGACCAGGCCACCTACTTCCACAAGGGGAGAAGGCCGGGGTGGTTGGGTTCGAATTCCACCCGGTATTCGAGCCACGAGAGTTTTACCTATGGAGAGGCCTCCATCCCTTGCCCCGAAATTGAGATGGCCACGTCCCAGGTTAGGGTGACAGAGGGAAGGAGAGTGTGTTTAACGTGTGTTGGCGACATACCTTTGGGACGCTGGTGGTGGCTCAGGAAACTGAGCACAGACATCGAGGACAGCAGCTCAGACTGGGAACGTCTGAGCAATGACACCTACCGGACGATCACTGGGTCACCGGTGGGGGGGCGGTCAGTGTGTGTTGGGAGAAATGGTGGGCCTATGATCAGGGGATCTATACATGCCTATGGGGGTCGGCCCAGGTGTGCCCAGCGGGTTTGTCCATTGCCTTTGCCAGATGGTGGAAGGACTCGGGGAAGGAGATGGAATGGGATTGCAGCAGGGAAGACTGTGTGCTCCCTCACTTCTGGGTACCAGTCAACGCCACCGAGCTGCTGGCTCAGGTGAAGGAACCCCTGCCCACGCCCAAGCCCATTGACAGTTATGCATGTCCGCCCACCACTAGGGGACCTGGGAATGGGTTAGTGTTAGTACCGACAGATAAGTTAGTATACCAGGGAATACATTATGCTGTTGCTTCAGTAATTCTAAACCTGACAGAAGTACGCCTACCTGTTTTCTGCCCCAGAGAAACCAAGTTGTTGTACCAAGCTCTACTGAAGGAAATGTTCAGGAACTTCTATGAGCTGGACTTTGGGGACGTCAATGTAGCGGACCTGTATAGACAAGAAGATACAACCGAGCGGGGCAGACAACGCTGGGGGGTCATGAATGACGTTTTCACCGGATTTAACACAGGGGCATCGGTCATGAACAGCCTGGATGATGTGCAGTTGGCCCTACAGATCAATGGGTTAAAGTCACAGCTGCGCAGCATCCTAGGGAAAGAGAATAATGTGTTGGGTTCCACGCTTCACGAGGGGGTGGCTATGACTGTGCATCTGAAAAAAATTAGTGCCCAGCTAGAGGCTCACGCCCGGACAATAGACACCTTGATCTAGGAGGACCGGCTGGCCTTGGATCAGGCTGCACAGAACGAGGTGTGTGTACTCTACGGGGCCTGGTTTCTAGGAGAGGGACGGAACAATTTGGAAGACCTTAGGCAAGGTCGGGTCCCCTCCTGGATCAGCAACCAGCACCTGGAGACACTACACCCATACAGCAGCTCCCTCAGTCCCTGCCAACTCCGCGTAGCGTCGGAAGCCTATCCTGTCCCTGTTGACTGTGGGAAATCCAACCACACTATTATGGGTGCAGTTGTGCGAATGCCAGTGATGGGGCCATCCACCAAGCCAGCACCCCTGTACCATGTGGAGAACATTGGAGTCATTCGCGGGGTGGTACACGTCCGTTTTTCAACAGTCCCACCCTATGTCATTGTGTGGGAGCGCGCAATGTGGGGTACAGACCGATCTGGCTGCCGTAGCCGGGAAGCACAGGTCATCCTGTGTCCCCAGCACTTGAACGCCTTTGGGAGGCCACAGTGCGGGTTTAGCACTGCTGGGGCCGAACCTATAAATTGCACGATGGAGGTGATGGCACCTGGCCACGTACCTCCACAGATAGCATATGTAGGTGGTGGGACGTATTGTGTCGCCACGACTGCCCACCGGTATAGACACGGCCCGAGTAAGTGGTGTGATATTCCGGACAGCAGTTTTTGCTTTAAACCTAGGGCAGAAGTTCAAGTGGCCCAGGAAGGAATCATCTCAATCCCAGAATCCTCCACGGTCCGCCTCATGGTACAGTATAACGCGAGTGATCTGCAGAACTATGTTGCCCATTTTGGGTACCCCATACCCTTACTACCTGAGAAACTCACTGCCCTGTTGAAGGCAGTGGATCTCAGCCAAAAACATTATTACACCCTACAGCAAAAGACCAAAGACATAGCCCTCGAAATTGCGGACATACAGTCACCAGCGTGGTGGTAATGGGGTACGAGAGTAGATATCCCGGTTTGGCTCAGCATGGCCTCCCACACACTGGTGAATGAACAACTGGTCATTGTCCTATGTCTCATCATCATTGCCTGCAGATCCAAAAGAGCCCGAATAGCACGGGGTTATCTTAAAATATTCCAGAAACAACAGAAGGACAGCCCAGTCTAACACACAAGAATGCCATTTTGTTTCCAGGTGGTTTTAAGCAAAAGCACCACAAAAGCCCGTACCTGGAAACTGACTGGCACTGTCAACTACGTAAGCTGTTAAAACTATCCATGACAGAACACAATACGGACTTAATTATCACAGATATACATTTGTACAGTGTAAATACATCTGTTTGATATGCTGTGATTGTGGAAAAATCTTTCAAGGAACGCAAGGAACACACGACATGATGTGCTATAATTATGTACTTAACGCTACATAACTAAAAGCAAAAATGGTACTTTGTTTGTAGTTTACCTGTAAAGGAGTGTGGGTAGTGCACAAATTATGGATAGTAATATTGTTTGTGCACATTGGTTTATGCGGGTCTATAGTTTAGAGTAATTATGGGGAAGGCTGACACTTGGGGAGTTCTAGGATTTTCTTGCAACCCTTTTGACACATTCCGTCTATATCCGGGTGTGGCAAGATGGGGGAGTGTAAGGTTCGAAAATCCACGGCCGCATTTTCTTTTGGAACAACCTAAGGACAAGAAAACTAATATAGGATCGTCCTATACATTTTAAATGAACATTTTTGGCCAAGTAAAATCCTCAGACCAGGTAGGCTGGGAAACGTGTGGGCGGATACAGACATTGTGGAGTCTGGCTCACAAGCGAGACAGAGGCACTGGCCAATGGGGGAAAAGTGCATTCTGGCAGGCCAATCAGGGGTCGAGTTGGGCCTGAAGTGGGGACATCCTCAACCAATGCGGATTACCCGGCCCAGTTCGAAAATATGACTCATCCCTAATCAAATTATGAATGTGGACCATCATCTACCTGATTAAAATGGACAGTGGACAATAGTCCTGAGATCACTGCGGTAATGGCCAATCAAAGGGGAGGCCCAAACCGATTGACTCCCAGGACTGTTACAATGGACCAGCAGACTTTGAGGCACCAATGTGCACTGAAACAATACCCCTGTACTCACACCTATCTGTACCTGTGACATCTTCTGATTAAATATTCAAAGCTATCTCCCCGCCCAAACTTACGCAATGGACCACGAACTGAGTTTGGGCGCAAAAAGGCCAGAACTAAATTGGATACAAATATAGGACCTACGGAACCACTGAGGGAGAGAAGCAGCTGGAGCAGTCGGAGAAGGAGTCGAGGAGCAGTAACAGTCACAGACAGACAGAAACCGAAAGAGAACGGAGACGGACTGTTACCGGCTGGGAAACCTACCATCGAACGGGCCCTGGACTCCACTTGTGTGCAGAATATACAACCCAACTACCGAGAGGTCCAACATCGTCTCAAGAAGCCGAGCCGTACACCGAACATCGCTCCGAGGCCAACCAGCTGAAGAACCGGAGACATAAGTATCTGGGAGAGGCAACATTCACTCTAGCTACCCCGTAAACTAACCATCCTGAGGCTAAAAAAAAATAACTGTCAAAAGGGATCATAAGTATTAACCTGGGGTTTCTTTTCCCAACTGTCAGCTTCGGACAGTCAGGTAAAAACAGAGGTAGGGGTGGTGTTGGAAATGTTTCGTAAAGATAAAATTGTGTAAGGTTTTCGTTGTGTCCGTTTCTTCCCATTATTTTCATAGTTTATAAGTGTGTGTCAGATATGTGTTTTGATGAAGTTTGACCTTGTTGGAAGCTCATAATCCACCAAAATTCTGAGGTTAGAACCAGATAGGGGTGCTCGGGCGCTTCGAAACTGCCAGTTTAGTGGTCAGCGAGCCATAAGCTGCTGCACCATCCACTAGAAGGGGCAGAGAGGCCCAATACACCAACAGCCACCAAAGACCCCCGTAATTGGGCAGAGCAAAAACCCCTACAATATGTCTTGGTCGTTGTCTTCGCTGGTGCCAGAAAGTCCCTGACGAGGCCATAGACAGTGGGCCCACAACTGGTTAGCAGGATAGCTCTGCGCTTATCAGCCAGTGTGGCCTGGTCGTCACCGGCCAGGTCATTTGCTGTGAAGAAATGGTCGAGCCTCTCCACAAAGGCGTCCCAATCATCACCATCGGCGAACTGCTGCAACGTACCAAGGGTAGCCATTTTCGTGTGAAAGTCCGTAATCTCGTCGCCAATTGTTATGACTTTAGATGCTCTGATAATGACTCCACGAGGCAATGTATTGTACTTGAACTGTAGTGACCTTAGTCCATTAAATGTAACTCCAGAGTGAGTATCACACATGGTGGCCTGTCTTTTATACTGGGCCTGGCACACCTGTACAGGTAACCTACAAGTCTCCCACTGCAATGCCCTCTGGTGGCACACCTTAGTGACCATACAGCTGATATACAAGTTTCCTATAGTAGTGCCCTCTGGTGGCACATCATATGTAATAATACAAGCAGTAAACACATTTGGATACATGACAGATTGCAGTGGAGATGCAGTCGATATTCGGCACTTGGATGTTTCCTTTGGCTCGGGGCGGATGTAGTCGCGGCTGAGGCGCGGAAGTGCCCTTGCACCGGCTCGGTTGCCCCGATCACTCATCAGCGCTACGCTGATGATGTCAGGCTGACGTGTCACAATGTCTCTCCCCTTCAATTAAAGGGGAAGGTCGCTGCGAGCTCTGCATATTTTTCAGTTAGGTTCACTGGGCCACCAGGCAGAGTTTCAGCTGGGCCAGCGGCCTGGCACCCAAGAGGGGATGCCAGATTGCCTGTTGGCGGCCCGGTTGAACCCGCGGTCTTAATTGTCGGCCTGACCTGGCAGTCGGCCGACAATAGAAAATAAGATGGTGTCGCCGGCAGCACCACCTCCCCTTTAAGGCAGGACGTGCCGTCAACCAACAAGGACCAACAAGAAGTGCACCGACACAAAAAGCTGTCGGGGGCACCGGCTGGCGGCGGCACCGCTCCCGCGGGGCAATTCCACAAAAGGGATATTTCTCGCAGGGCAATTTCGGGAAGCAGTTGCCACCAGTCGGTAAGGGGTTGGCGCGTGTATGCCGCAGCGTGAAAACGGGCAGAGCGATCCCCCACACCGCTCCACCCTGATGAAGGGCAATTTTCAAAATGGCGGCCCTCCGCGGAGAATCGACGGTCATTACGCACCGCCCCGTGGCCGTCGCTTTCAGGTGGCCAGAGGCCTTATCGGGAGGGGCAATTTTGGCCCCAAAGAATGGCCACTTGGGCGAGAAAGTGCCACTATCACCAATGTAACTATACCCCAGTATGAATCAATACCTTTGGGAGTGCACTCTGCTTGTCTTGACCCGAACCCACCTATATTTCTTTTTTCAGGCCATTGTAATAGGGCCAATCGTCCACCTGCCCTCCCTTGAGTAGTCTTGTGCCCGAAAGTGGAGGCTGAAAGTCAACCACTGCTGCAGGACAAGAGTCATGCAATGGCACGAATGGTGCTGGCTGAGGTCCATTGGCTGCTGACCAAAAACTGCAACCGGAAGGCTTCCAGCCCTGATTATACTTTGCTGTCGACTGTAGGGAAAATTAAACCTACTTGGTTTCAGCCTCCAGCTGTTTGCTGTCTGCTCTTGTTCAGATCCAGGAGTGGAGTGAACACAGGCCGGCAACGAACTGCAGTATTTTTGTGGAGCCAGAGAAGCACTCTTGCTCCTCCTGACTCCACAAAAAAAGACAAATTGGCGCCCTTTTGTGGATCTGCCACCAGCAGTCTGGTACAAATGAATTACACCAAAATAATCTCAGAAAAACTAAACACAAAAATAATAATGACATTTTATTAAAAGAATATTAATCTAGGTAGGAAGTCGATTAGTGCTTATCTGGTGATGCACATTGTGAAATATATTTGTTCCTTTTCTGTAGGGTTGAAAGAATTAGGGGGAGAAATTCAGGAGCCAGTCAGAAAGCATAAAAGGTATTTTGTTCTGCAGACACAAGTACATGGTGACACACTCTATACACAAGACTTTTAAAACATTACCTATATAACTAAAGATTTGGCATCTGAAAGTGTGGCCTCAGAAGTATCATAGAGTGAAAGTATTATCCTTCAAAGCATCACATCGCAAGAGATCACGTTATGCAGGCAGGGCAGAAATTAGTGATTGGTTGAAATAAGCATATCTGTTGACAATCAAATGTTTGGTTGACTAAATGGGCTATAAATGCAGTACTTACCAGCGCCGGCAACATCCAGAGAAATGATTAAAAAATGAACAAAGCATAAAGCAGCGAAATACATAATTGAGAAGCAGATCACTTGCAGCAACAATCATTAAATACCTATTTCCTCATACTTATCACAGAAGTCCATGGCCAAAACTTTAAATTCACAAGTATATTACAACAACAACAACAACAACTTGTATGTATATAGCGCCTTTAACATAGTGAAACATTCCAAGGTGCTACACAGCAGTATAATGAGATAAAAAAATTTGTCAACAAGTCGCATAAGTAGAAATTAGCGCAGATGACAAAAAGCTTGGTCAAAGAGGTATGTTTTAAGGAGCGTCTTGAAGGAGGAAAGACATGCAGAGAGGTGGAGACTCCTAACCCACCCTTTCTTTCAACCACTGTCTGTCCCACCTGTGACAGGGACTGTAACTCCCGTATTGGACTGTACAGTCACCTGAGAACTCACTTTTAGAGTGGACCAAAGATTTCGAGAGATTGCCTATGATGATGATGATGGTGGAATAGTCTTGAGGTAACAAAGGTATGGATGAGGGCTTCAGCAGCAGATGAGCTGAGGCAAGGGCGGAGACGGGTAATGTTACGGAGGTATAAATAGGCGGTCTTAGTTATGCTGTGGATGTGTGGTCAATAGTTCATTTCAGGGTCAAATATGACACCAAGGTTGAGAACAGTCTGGTTCAGCCTCAGATAGGAGTTGGGAAGAGGGATGGAGTCAGTGTCTAGGGAAAGGAGTTTATGGCAGGGTCCAAAAACAATGGCTTTGGTCTTCCCAATATTCAATTGGAGAAAATTTCTTCTCATCCAGAACTGGATGTCAGACAAGCAGTCTGACAATTTAGAGACCGAGGAGGGGTCGAGAGAGTGGTGGTGAGGTAGAGCTGGGTGTCGTCAGCGTACATGTGGAAACTGACGCTGTGTTTTCGGATGATGTTGCCAAGGGGCAATATGTTGATGAGAAATAGGAGGGGGCCAAGGATAGATCCTTGGGGGACATCAGAGGCAATGCTGCAGAGGTGGGAAGAGAAGCCGAAGCAGGTGATTCTCTGGTTACGATTAGATAGATAAGAATGGAACCAGGCAAGTGCAGTCCCACCCAGCTGGACGACGGTGGAGAGGCATTGGAGAAGGATGTTGTGGTCAACTGGGTCAAAGACTGCAGACAAGCCAAGAAGGACGAGGAGGGATAGTTTGCCTTTGTCACAGTCACAAAGGATGTCATTTGTGACTTTGATGAGAGACGTTTCAGTATAGTGACACGTGCAGAAACCGGATTGGAGGGATTCAATCATGGAATTGCGGGAAAGATGGGCATGGATTTGGGAGGCGACAACACATTCAATGATTTTCGATAGGAAAAGGAGGTTGGAAATGGGGCGGTAGTTTGCAAGGACAGAGGGATTGAGGGTTGTTTTTGAGGAGAGGGGTGATGACGGCAGATTTGAGGGAGAAGGGGACAGTACCTGAGGAGAGAGAACCGTTAACAGTGTCAGCTAACATGGGAGCCAGAAAAGGAGGTTGGGCATTCAGCAGTTTGGTGGGAAGAGGCTCAAGGGAGCAGGATGTGGGTCCCATGGACAGGATGAGCTCTGGAAAGATGATGAGGAGAGATCGGAGAGAAACTGGAGAAAGATGTGAAGACAGGGCTAGGGCACGGGGCTTCCTTAGAGGAATTTTGGCCCAGTGGGCTAGGGGAAGGAAGGGAAAAGGCAGAGGTGGCTGAACGGATGGTCTCAATCTGAGAGACAAAGAATTGCTCCTCACACTTATTGTTGGAGGTGACGGTGGAGACTGGGGAGAGAGGTGTAAAAAGATGGTTAGTAGCGGAGAATAGAAGCCGGGGTTTATCTTTGCATTCCAGAATTATTCTGGAATAGTGAGTGAATTTGGAGACAAGAGCAGGACCCGATAGTGCTTTATATGGTCCAGCCAGATCTGGCGGTGAATGTCTAAACCAGTTGTCCACCATATCCATTCAAGTCTGCGTCTCTTAGACTTAAGGGAGCAAAGATCAGGGCTGTACCAGGGGGAACGGCCAGGGTGAGAGAGAGTAATCGTTTTAACAGGTACTAGGGCATCAAAAGTGGTGGTGAGGGTGTGATTGAGCTGATAGGTAGCTGCAGAAATGTCATCGTGAGTGGAGGGCCAAAGGCTGGACAGTTGGGAGTTCATAAGTGCAGTTGATATGCGCATCGTTACCTCTGGTGTCCCCCAAGGATCTATCCTTGGCCCCCTCCTATTTCTCATCTACATGTTGCCCCTTGGCGACATCATCCGAAAACACAGCGTTGGTTTCCACATGTACGCTGTTGACACCCAGCTCTACCTCACTACCACTTCTCTCGACCCCTTCATGGTCTCTAAATTGTCCGACATCCAGTTCTGGATGAACAGAAATTTTCTCTAATTGAATATTGGGAAGACCGAAGCCATTGTTTTCGGTCCCCGCCACAAACTCCATTCCCTAGACACTGACGCCATCCCTCTCCCAAACTCCTGTCTGAGACTGAACCACACTGTTCGCAACCTTGGTGTCATATTTGACCGTGAAATGAGTTTTCGGCCACATATCCGCAGCATAACTAAAACCGCCTATTTCCACCTCCATAACATCGCCCATCTCCACCCTTGCCTCAGCTCATCCACTGCCGAAGCCCTCGTCCATGTCTTTTTATCTTTAGACTTGACCATTCAAACGCACTCCTGGCTGGTCTTCCACCTACGTAAACGAGAGGTGATCCAAAACTAGATGTGATTCAAAACTCAGCTGCCTGTGTCATAACTTGCACCAAGTCCCGCTCACCCATCACCCCTGTGCTCGCCGACCTACATTGGCTTCCAATTAAGCAACGCCTCGATTTCAAAATTCTCATTCTTATTTTCAAATTCCTCCATGGCCTCGTCCCTCCCCATCTCTGTAATCTCCTCCAGCCTCGCAACCCCCCGAGATGTATGCGCTCCTCTAATTCTGCCCTCCTGAGCATCCCTGATTGTAATCGCTCAACCATTGGTGGCCGTGCCTTCTGTTGCCTAGACCCTAAGCTCTGGACCTCCCTGTCTAAACCTCTCTGCCTCTCTTTCTTCCTTCAAGACATTCCTTAAAACCTAGCTCTTTGACCAAGCTGCGCTAATTTCTACTTATGCGGCTCAGTGTCAAATCTTTATCGCATAATATTCCTTTGAAGCGCCTTGGGACGTTTCACAACATTAAAGGTGCTATATTAATACAAGTTGTTGGTGTTGTTGTAAGTGAGTCGGGAGACAGTTTTTTCCCGGGGCAGACAAAGGACGAGGTAGGGTTCGGGATGGCGGTGGAAGGGGGTGTGGATGGAGCGCGATACGAGGATGTGGTCAGAGATGGCCTTATCTGGGATTGACACGATGGGAACTGCGAGGCCATGAGAGATGGCAAGGTCCAGGGGGTGGCCGTGAATATGGGTTGTGGAGTTCACATGGAGGGAGAGACTAAGGGAGGATAGGAGGCTAGTGAACTCAGAGGAGAGAGAGCATGATGAATTGAGATGGAGGTTGAAATATCCGAGGATGAGAAGTCATTCGTTGCAGAGGGAGGAAAGTAGTGAAGAAATATCGGTAATAAAATGTTTATGGTACTTGGGTGGGCGATAGAGAACGTTCTGATGCGCTTTACATTAGTAACATTCTGACGTGCTTCATTGTGTATATGTCAGATGTTCATCTTCCAAATGGGTCAATTTAAAAAATTGCAATCTTTGCTTTTTTTGAGAAAGTTACTTCCTGTTTTCTCGAAATTGTGCAAAACTTTCACTCGTGAAATTTCCTGTGTGACTCAACTAAAAATATTTAAATTACTAACAAGCATCTACCAAAAGCTCCATCCTGTCTGTCCTATTTCACACTTTACAGGTAACAACATTGAATGGTTGGGGCATTGTAAAACAAATGTGAATGCTGGAAATATGGAATAATAATTGAAAATGCTGGAAATTCACAGCAGGTCCATCATAAAAGAAAATCTTGCATTTATGTAGCGCCTTTCACAACCACCGGCTGTCTCAATGCGCTTTACAGCCAATGAAGAATTTTTGGAGTGTAGTCACTGTTGTAATGTGGGAAACGCGGCAGCCCTCATGAAGCCCTCACCATGCCTTTGTTACCTCTAGACTTGACTATTAGGACGCCAAGGTTCCAAGCAGGTCAAAGACAATGACTTTGGTCTTCTCAATGTGTAACTGCAGAAAATTGCAGCTCATCCAGGACTGGATGTCAGACAAGCAGTCTGACAACACAGAGGTGGCGGAAGGGTCAAGCGAGGTGGTGAAGAGGTAGAGCTGGATGTCGTCAGTGTACATGTGGCTATTTGGTGCATGAAGCTGGCTTCTTCCACACACCATGTGTAATCTACTCTACACTGCATGCTACCTTGTCCATTTAATCACCCATGAGGAAGCTCTGCAGCTACTTTTCCTTGGTCCACAAAGGCAATCAAGCAAAGGTTCAGACCCACATAGTCAACACTGCCTCCACTGGCAATATTTTCCTCCCCAACATCAGAAGCACAGGAAGGAATATGCTGGGTTATTAACACCAGTATTTGAGGATAGTCATGTTATAGGACTGATAAATGATTTATTTACTGGGATCTGGTGAACTCAGCCTACACTAGATAGAATAGCTGCCAGCACGTTACTACTGCCATTTTATTTAATGCAAATATATTTACAGCATTCAAATTTTTATATATTAGCTAAAATACAATTTAGAAACCATTAAGGTACCATTAGCATTACAAATGATACCCCGTTCCCTGATCCACATTTAAAAGAAAGTAGAAAATACACTGTCAGCGATTATTATTGAAGTATATATTTGTATTAAATCTGATTTCCTCGGCAACTGTTGTTGCCAATTCTCAGGATTTGAAGCCAATTATTGTACACTATGTTGGAGGAAACAACAGTGAGAGTGGCCACGCAAGTTTTCCATCTCAAGGGGTTGTGCAGACTTCCTATTTCATGGAAAAAGCAAGACGTGCCAAGTGAATGAACCATCGCAGCCTCCTCCTGAGGTCTCCACAATCACCGATGCCAGTGACATCAAGAAATGACTGAGTGCACTGTATACAGCAAAAGCTACGGGCCACGGCCATATCCCAGCTGTAGTGCTCAACACCTGTGCTGCAGACCTAGCCAAGCTGTACCAATACAGCTAAAGCACTGATATCTACCTGACAATGTGGAAAATTCCCCAGCTATGTCATGTCAACAAAAGCAGGACAAATCCAACCCGGCCAATTACCTCCACATCAGCCTGCTCTCAATCAGCAGCAAAGTGATGAACAGAGTCATCAAAAATACCATCAAGTGGCACTTACTCACCAATAACCTGCTCACTAATGCTCAGTTTGGGTTCCGCTAAGACCACTCGGTTCCAGACTTCATAACAGCCTTGGTCCATACATGGAGCTGAATTACATAGATAAGGGGGGCGAAATTGGGTGCCTTTGCGCCCCCTGTTATCAATCCCTGGGGGCCATGATGGGGTGCAAATGAATTTACAACCAGGCGTGGTGTGACATCGACTCCCGCCATATTCAGCGGGAGTTCTGCAGTGGCGTTATGGTGGTGTGCCCTGATCTCCTTCGGCCGAAGATCGTGATGTCATCGCTGTGCACATCGCTCCGGTAACACCCTGGACCTAAAATTGACTTCCGCCCCTACAGCAGCGCCGATCAAAAATACCGACAGCTGCAGGAGGCGAGCATCGAGCGGCCGGCCGCTTCGGGGCAATGATTAAAGGCAAGGTGACCGAGGTAAGTAAAAAAAAACATCCCTTTCCCGATCTAGTTTTTTCACGGGATCCTGCCTGAGCTTGATCAACCCGGCACTCTGCTTGAGTGGCAGGCTGATCACATGGAATCACAGCTGTCATGGTGGTCCCGCGAGGTACTTTTTATATTGCAGAGCCTGCAGCGATGGTGCTTCCCTTTAAGGGAAGGAAAAACCTTTGAATGCGGCAGTGCTCCACGGCCCAGTGTGCAGAGCTGTTGAAGTCTCCGCCTGCCTGCTGCCGATTGCACTGTAAGAAGGAAGTAGAGTGCTTGATTTATTGCTCCACTTCCTTCTTGGAGCGCAAATGGCGATTTTTTAAAAAGTTTAAAATCGTTAACGCCTGGTGATAACTTTTCAACCTTTTAAAAATTATCGCCCCAAATGGGACAATAGTAAATTTCTCCCCCAAGGTGGTTACTGTTGACATCAAGGCAGCACTTGATCAAGTGTGGCACCAAGGGGCCCAAGTAAAACTGAAGTCATTGGGGACCAGGGGGAAAACTCTCTTGTGGCTGGAGTCATAACTTGCACAATTGAAGATGGTTTGTTTGTTGAAGGCCAATCATCTCAGCACCTGGACATCATTGCAGGAGTTCCTCAGGGCAGCAGTATAGTCCCAACTATTTTCATCTTCAATGGCCTTCCACCCATCATAAGATCAGAAGTGGGACTGTTCATTGATGATTGCACAGTATTCAGCTCCATTTGCAACTCCTCAGATAGTCAAGCAGTCCATGCCCGGATTGCAGCAAGACTTGGACAACACCCAGGCTTGGGCTGATAAGTGACAAGTAAAACTCGGAACCATTGCCGAGTTCCCCACCATTAGCATCCTTGGGGTTACCATTGACCAGAAACTTTACTGGACCAGCCACATAAATATTGTGGCAACAAAAGCAAGTCAGAAGCTGGATATTCTGCAGTGAGTGTCTCACCTGTTCGCTCACCAAAGCATCTCTACCTCATACAAGGCACAAGTCAGATGGTATACTTTCCACTTGCCAGGATGAGTGCAGCTCCAACAACATTAAAGAAGCTCAACACCATCCAGGACAAAGCAGCCCGCTTGATTGGCACCCCATCTGTTGGCTTACACATCCACTCCCTCCAACATCAGCTTACCGTGGCTGCAGTGTATACCATCTACAGGATGCACTGCAGCAACTCGCTAAAGCTTCTTCAACAGCACCTCCCAAACCCATGACCTCTACCACCTAGAGGGACAAGGGCAGCAGGAACATGGGAACACCATCACCTGTAACTTCCTCTCCGAGTGACACACCATCCTGACTTGGGAGTATATCGCCATTCCTTTATCGTTGCTGGGTCAAAATCCTAGAACTCCCTCCCTAACAGCACTGTGGGAGTACCTTCACCACACGGACTGCGGTTGTTCAATAAGCGGCTCGTCACGACCTTCTTAAAAGCAATTAGGGATGGGCAATAAATTGTCAGCGATGCCCACATCACGGTGAATTAATTTTTAAAAACAAAGAAGCCCAAGCAACAGCACTTCTAATCTCAGTGTCCAAATAAACAGCTTGGAATACATTTTGGCAGCCCATTTTACATCTCTCCTAATTTTTATTTCTGTTGACTTCAATAGAAATAAAAATCGGGAGAGATATAAAAGGGACTGCCAACTCACCAACACCTGTTTTCCATTATCGCAAAAAGTAAAAATCTAACCTCTTCTCTCCCCAGAAACCTGGGGGTACATGTGTACAAATAGTTGACGGTGGCAGGGCAGGTTGAGAAAGCGGTTAAAAAAACAAACGGGATCCTTGGCTTCATAAATCATCATTATCATCATCAGCAGTCCCTTGAAATTGAGAAAGACTTGCTTCCACTCTAAAAGTGAGTGCTCAGGTGACTATACAGTCCAATACGGGAATTACAGTCTCTGTCACAGATGGGACAGATAGTGGTTGAAGGAAAGGGTGGGTGGCCAGTCTGGTTTTCCGCACGCTCCTTCCGCTGTCTGCGTTTGGTTTCTACATGTTCATGGTGACCAGACTCGAGATACTCAGCGCCCATCCGGATACGCTTCCTCCACTAAGGGTGGTCTTGGGCTAGGGATTCCCAGGTACCAGTGGGGATGTTGCACTTTATCAAGGAGGCTTTGAGAGTGTCCTTGAAGTGTTTCCTCTGCCCACTGTTAGTGTTAGTGTTTTATCAGAAGAATCACTCAACACTCAGAGTCGGTTCCAACGCCAATGCGGCCTTTATTAACGCCAGCGGGGAGGAAGCCTCAGGACTGGATCCAGGCACTTCACTCCGCAGAACAAAGGGTTTCATGGATCTTTATATGTTTTACAACAGTTTACTACAGTTACATCATATAGATTATAAATTCAATTCGACCAATAGATAGAGTTAGTTTCTAAACATAAAGTGGCTCATGTGTTGCTAAGAGATGTGTTGCTAAGAGATGTGTTGCTAAGGGGTGTGTTGCTAGGAACGAGTCATGTTCCAGGCCCCCCTTATCTTACTGTCCTTGGGTGCTGTCTTTGGTAGCCTCCTTATCTTAATCCTGTTACAGAGTCGTATTGTCCTTACTTCCACCAGAACATTTAGTCCTGAGGCCTGGCTCATTAAAGACACCTGCAGAATTTGCTTGTTATTCCTGTGTGTAAAACAACAATTATCAGTTTCCAGGAATGCAGTCTAATTCAGCTAATAGAAATCCCTTGAGGCTTCACTGGTAGCCATTTTATGATTCAAGTTACATGTAGTTCTAACCTTATACTACAGGTGCCGTTGCCCTAGGGTGCCTAATGCCTACAACAATTCCCTCCTTTCGGTAAGGGGACTAGTCCTAGTCCCCCTTTAACCGACCACCCTACTTATGTTGGATTTTGTGCACGGCCCGGTACTCCCTGCCTCAACGTGCTGGCCAGTCACGCGGTTTCAGGAGTCCCGGTTGCTTAGATCAAATTGACAAAGATCAAATCCACCTTCTCCTTTATTAGATAGGCTTGTTTAATATTTGGGGACCGGTCATGGGTCCCTCTTCGTTGTGTATGGTGCCTGCATGCCTGGCAGGCCATTATGCCCCATGTTAATGCTTAGATCAATTGTATCCTGACCAGTATGTGTGAAATTATTCGAATCCAAGGATGGATGTTCACATTTACTCCCCAGTCCCAGACCTTTCTCCACCAACTCTGACTTTGTAAGTCTATTTCGATATCTTCTTCCAGTACTTTGATTTTAGTTTGCAGTTGGTGGTAAAGCTTTACGGATTGACCCACCCTGAGCCTCAATTCTCGTAATACATCGGTTAGATGTGGGATAGGGACCTGATCTGGCTCGTCATAATCCTGCAAATGATCATGGAGCTGGTCGGTTACATCAATAGCTTCGGACTTCCGGCGCCTATCCTGGGTGATATGCGCTTGCCCGATCGTGACAGGTCGTAGTGGCGTAAAGCAAAAGTTTGGCTGTGGTATCGGGCACTGCAGGTCATTATACTGGTATGAACACTCTGTGGTAGAGACACAGTATCTTCCCTTCCCTCCGTAGCCTACCCTCGCGAAGTGCCTGTGTGCGGGCACTATTTCTAGTACACACCCGTCGGTTCGGTTTAACCCGCACTCGTCTAGCTCACCTCGGCCTACCGGGTGAGGGCATACTGTGATCTCCCCCCTTTGCTTGCAATCTGTTAGGGAAATCCCGGTAAGTATGTTGTTTCGACGAACGGCGGAGGTGGTGGTCAGATAGTAACGTATGGAGACATTTTCCCGTATTACTCCGATATTCTCTAGTTGGTACGGGGGAACGGTCCTGAGTCTGGCGTGACTATAGGGATCATCAGGACTATCCCTATCCCAGTATTCCTTCCCATCTGGCAGTCTGGAATTGCTGGGTATACTCGGGTCAGTCCCTTCAGAGTACAGTTATCCAGAGTCCCCTTCTGGTTTGCCAACTGAGCCAAATGTGAACTGTCTATCCAATCGGGTACTTCCCCACATTGGATCTGGTCGAGATTGTGGCCGATCTGTCTCACCATCCACAGACCATAAGCGTGACAGAGTTGCCCCTGTCTTTGCTTTCCTGTATCTTCTTTTTCTCTATCAATGAGGTGATTAATGGTTTTGGCGTGAGCTTCCAGGACTGAGATGCCATCCAACTGGATTTCGGCACCCTCCTTTCCTAGGTTGGCTTGGTCTTCCTGGTTTTTCTCCACCCTCTCTAATCACTCCTCTAAGCTGTTCCACCCTCTTATTTAACCCTTGTATATCTATCGAGTTTACTACGGAGGTCCCTGTATTGAAAAGGGTAGCAATATCATTAACTATTTCCCTCTTTATCCTGGGGGCTGACCCCTGTCCTCGGAATCTACTGGCACCCTGCTGCATTACAACTTTACTTAATACATTGTACATCTTCCTTGACTGTTCTGTACAGTATTCCGGCATCTGGATGCCTGAAATATTGATCAGGACAGGCACAATTTCATGTTTAACATTATCATACAATAATTCCCCTTCGTTGTACATTACAATCCCATTCTCTGGTCCCTTAGTAGTTATGAGACAAGGCAGTTCCTCGGGCAATGTAGTGGTTCTTATGGGGTGCGGTGTCGGAGGGGGTGAGAAGCATACATACAATGATATTGCAGCCGCCCCCACCTCCTCGTAGTACCCACAGCCCCATTCCCTTTTTGCGGATGACTGATTGCTGGGACTGTCCCGGAGGCACGCAAATTATGCCGAAAGTACATTCATCGGGCCCTTTGACATCCCTCCGTTTAATGCAGCTGCTCCTTATACCCGTGGAGCACTGTACACATACCCGGTTCTTATTAGGATCTACTTGTAACCATGCATTAAAATAAGTTCTGTCCTTGCTCCAATCCTTGGCTGCTGGGATGCACATTCCATCCGTTAAATTAAACAAGACTCCTTAGTTCATGTAGTTGTTTATTTCCTGAGTGTGCTGCAATCCGTTGGTATCATCCAGTGTTTGCATGGGTCTTGAGGTTCCCAGTAGCATGAGTCCCCAGAGTCGGAGTCACCACTGCGGTCCCATCTTGGTGAGTGTTTTATCTGAAAATTTTAAACAGATAGCCTGGTCATCACCAGGTGTTAGGTTCTGGTCTACTTGTGTCGCTGTCACTCTGTGGAATCGAAGGTAAGGATTAGGTTAACCATATTCTTTATAGTCGCACCATCTCTATCACTTCATGTCCCTGTCTGGGCTGCCGTCGGTTTTGCGTTTGAGCTTGCTGTGCTCGAGCTTGCACGATGACCCATCTAAATATTATCCAAACTCCAATCAACACCAATGCCACTATTATTCCTCCAAACATCGCTGTCTGCTTTACCGTTAGGTTGGGTTTGTGGACTACACCTACCCACCGTGGGGTACATTGGTTCTATTGCCATAGGTGATGGTGCTATGGCTGCGCACTGCACTATCCGTCTAGTCCCGTTTTTTTTTTAAAACATCTCTTCCAGCCTGTTTATCTTAGCTTTTAACTCTTGACCAGCTAGTTCCGTTTTATTTTTATTCTGAATATCCCACCATTTCCTCTGTCTGTCAGGTGAGTCTTCTTTATTTTATTAAGAAATCCAAATTAATAATGTCCAGTATAAAACAGCTGTCAATGGAAAGGGTTAACTCCTTTACAGGTTTGTAAGAAAGCCTGATGTCATTACGTGACTTCACATAATCATCCGAAAAATTCTCTTTTTTTAAAAAATTGATTTAAAACGAGACCACACATTTTTAATAGCAATTTTGTTTACTGAAATTCAATTTTCTATAAGAATTTAAGAATTCAGTAAGATTCTCTAATTCCCAGTTTTTTTTTCTGTGCTGAGTTCGCATAGCTTAGATCTTCAAAACCCTCCTGCTTGTTTAGACTGTTCGGGACTTTTCTTGATAAACACTGTCCATTTTGGAAATCTTTTCAAACTGCATTGAAACTTTCTCATAATTTAAAATTTGAATCCATGGAGAGTGTTTTTTACCTCTTCCAATTTTTTTTCTTCTAATTAAACCAATATCTTTTTCACAACAAACATCAACTAGTATTTAGTAAGTTATGTCTTTTTCCATCACAAACACATTTGTTAATTTAAAATCATTTATTTACTTTCAAAGTGGCGACTTTATCTTTTTCTTTTCTCCACAACTGGAATGGAGTCCAGCTTTGAGGGTTTGAGGGCTGCTTTTCGTTATCTCAAAATGCTCCAGTTTCAAAGTCGTTAAAATGTCTCTTCTAAACTGCTAAAGCTTGCTGTTTTTAACATTTTCCAAAAGTTCCTTTTACACCTTCACAGATAGCTCGCCACTCGCCCAGGAGTTTGACCTGATCAGATTTAATTTAATAATTTTTTTTTAATCCACCTCAATATCTTCTGTGCCTTCTCTGAATATCTCAAAATCCCAATTCAAACTTTGTAATTTCAATCTTTATCATTGCATGTTTTCTTTCGACAAGTAAATTCTTTTTTTTAACCACCGGGACCATGTATTTTTTATCTTTTGCTCAACAAACCTATCCTTTGTACATTTCCTAGCTCCGTAACTTATCATCCAAATAAATCCACACCTGCGTTTCTAACTTAAAATGTCTTAAAACTTCCCACATACAGGACAACACTACAAAGGGTGAGCTAAAATAAACAGACACTTGCATTCCTCTTCCAACCAGGCTTTCAGAAACATGACAATATAAAAATTCATTCCGCAGTCACAAAATCACACAGGGACTCTCACTCAACAACCAGACATTTACAACAGTCTCTCTTCTTTCCTATTAATTGTTTTGGCCAGCTCTATTGTACATCTTCGTAGTTTTATCTAAATAATTCCTCACATAACTTTTGTAGTGGACTACCGGTATTGGTTTTTCCGTTCCTTCACCCACCATTCCCGTTGGGCTGCTGGCAGGTCCTGAGGATCCCACCCTGCTCTAATCATTTTCTCGATTAGTTTCTTTTGCTTTTCTGCCAGATGGCGGGTAAGGGACCCTTCCGATTCCCACTCGAGTTTATCTGCTTTATCTGGCCATTCCTGGGTAGGACTAGAACTGTTAGGAATCTACTCTCAGAGGTTTTCCTTTTACCTCGCACAACTTGTAGTAGACCGTCTCTGGGCTGCTGTCAGGTCACAAGTCTGCTGTTACACAAACTTATACAATTCTTAAAACGCGTTTAAGCAATTCCCGCAGTGCTCTACGTATCCTTAACGACTACCTACCACCGCTCTGCCCGTTGGTCCAACCCTGTTCACAGGTTTGGATTCCGTTAGCCGCTGTACACCGCTTGGTTCTATCCCGGGGTATATTTCAAATTACTCTGCTGGGTGCGGAAGATGTCTTTCAGTATCACGATCCTACGGTCTAAGTGTGTTCCCTACAACTACTTGGTTCCTGGCCATCACGTGGGACAAAAGTCCTCTTAATTCAGGCTCAGGCTAGGCGTTTGAGATATTAGACCGTCTCCTCGTGTCGATCAACCAGCTTCCACCTTCCGCACCCTTTATAATTAAAAATCATTTTTTATACTCACCCGTGTTTTTCCAAGGGCATCCAGCGACTCCGGGAAATCCTGCCGACTACGCCACTGTTAGTGTTAGTGTTTTATCAGAAGAATCACTCAACACTCAGAGTCGGTTCCAATGCCAATGCGGCCTTTATTAACGCCAGCGGGGAGGAAGCTTCAGGACTGGATCGAGGCACTTCACTCCGCAGAACAAAGGGTTTCATGGATCTTTATATGTTTTACAACAGTTTACTACAGTTACATCATATAGATTATAAATTCAATTAGACCAATAGATAGAGTTAGTATCTAAACATAAAGTGGCTCATGTGTTGCTAAGAGATGTGTTGCTAAGGGATGTGTTGCAGGCCCCCCTTATCTTACTGTCCTTGGGTGCTGTCTTTGGTAGCCTCCTTATCTTAATCCTGTTACAGAGTCGTATTGTCCTTACTTCCACCAGAACATTTAGTCCTGAGGCCTGGCTGATAAAAGACACCTGCAGAATTTGCTTGTTATTCCTGTGTGTGGGAAACAACAATTATCAGTTTCCAGGAATGCGGTCTAATTCAGCTAACAGAAATCCCTTGAGGCTTCACTGGTAGCCATTTTATGATACAAGTTACATATAGTTCTAACCTTATACTACAGGTGCCGTTGCCCTAGGGTGCCTAATGCCTGCAACACCACCTAGGGCTTGCTTACCGTGTAGGAGTTCCATGTAGAGCGCTTGTTTTAATAAATAGAGGCATAGAGTACAAACACAAGGAAGTTATGATGAACCTTTAAAAAAACACTGGTTCGGCCTCAACTGAAGTATTGTGTCTAATTCTGGGCACCGCACTTTAGGAAGGATGTGAAGGCCTCAGAAAGGGTGCAGAAAAAATTTATGAGAATGGCTCCAGGGATGAGGGATTTCAGTTACGTGGATAGACTGGAGAAACTGGAGTTGCTCTCCTTAGAGCAGAGAAGGTAGAGAAGAGATTTGATCGAGGTGTTCAAAACCATGAAGAGTCGAGACAGAGTACGTAGAGAGAAACTGTTCCCGCTGGTGGAAGAGTCGAGAACCAGAGTACACAGATTTAAGGTGATTGGCAGAAAAAGCAAAGGTGACATGAGGAAAAACGTTTTTATGCAGCGAGTGGTTACGATCTGGAATGCACTGCCTGAAATGGTGGTGGAGGCAGACTCAACTGTGGCTTTCAAAAGGGAATGGGATAAGTTCCTGAAGGAAAAAAATTTGCAGGGCTACGGGGAAAGGGAAGGGGGAGTGGGACTAGCTGAAGTGCACTTGCAGAATGTCGGCATGGGCTCAAAGGGCTGAATGGCCTCCTTCTGTGGTGTAATCATTCTATGATTCTATGGGGGTGAAATTCGGTTTCGCCCCGTTTGGGTGCGGTAGCCGAGGCGAGGCGGGACTTCCCGTACCCAATGCGGAAGTCCCGCCCTGGCCGCGAAATTGGGGTTACTGTCCTGAGAAGAGGTGGAGCGCCATGTTAAAAGGGAAGGCACGCTACGAGTTCTGCAATGGGTTGAGGGGCCTCCACTACACCACCGGGGATGCGGGTGCCGTGGTTGCAGCCCGGCACAGAGGCGGAATGCTGGCCTGCGCCATCATGGCACGGACCCCGAAATAGATAACGGAAAGACCATCTGGAAAAAGAAATGGCACCGCGCACCTCCCCTTTACTTTTAGCCTCACAAGCAGAGTGCGTCCTGGTTCATGTCCTGCGAGGCTGGTGCTGACATTGCCCGTGGCAGCCTCACGGGGCACTACCTAATTTTCACAGCGGGGCGAAAACGGGTTGCTGCGCACGGCAATGACGTCATCATTGCTGGTGCAGCAGCCTGGGGTGTTACTGGTGGGAGCCGGGCGCTGCCGGTTCCTGCCTCCGCTAACTCCCATGTAATTTTGCGGGAGACGGTAGCAGCCCCAAGCCCTCGCCCCCCCCCCCCCCCCACCCCCCGGGCCAGAAATCTAACAGGAGGCACAAATGATGTGACTTTCTCCCCCTATGATTCTAAATGTAGTGAACACCATGGGGTAGATTTTAACTTGCAGTGTCCGGCAGAAAGCTGGTGGTAGTGAATGGGCTACCCATTATACATTCTGCCAGGCTTTTTCCTTCCATTGACTTTAATGTAGAAAAAAGGGAGACAAGGAAGCAGGAAGGGAGGTATCAGTTGCAGGTTGATGATACAATTTATTTTCTTGTGACTGCTGCTCCTGCAGCTCACATTGGGGGAAATTTTCCTTTTGCACATGTATCCATCCCAATGCCATCCGAAATGAAGTAGAACGTGTGTGTTCAGGAGACGAGGGATCAAAACTATTTTTTAAAATTAAACCTTCAGTCTTTCATATTGTTCTGTTTCGTGCCCCAATGCTCAGATATAAAATTCACAAAGTTCAAGGGAGGTTGTCCACCACTTCAAGATTGTAGGAACCTAGAGCAGTGTTTCTCCAACTGTGGTCCACGGATCCCTGGGGTCAGTAGAGACTTTCTAGGGGTTCGGGTAAAACCCCCAATGGCTGATGGAGATCGAGTTGGTGCGGAGCAGCCGGGCGCTGCTGAACAGGGCCGTGGCAACTGTACGGCCAGCCCACACTGCGATATGTGTGCGCACTAGGTCCGTGCAGCAGAGCAGGTCTCCAGTCGTCCTGGTTAACCCTTGCCACTGGATAAAGGCCTAGCTCTGTCAAGCCCGTGTGGTGGCTGATGTGCAATGGTCACCACACGTAAAAAAAATCCACGCACAGGCAATTTCCACCCCTTCAATTGGAGTTCAGGTCCTTCATTGAAACATCTGTGAACTCATGTGGAAGCAAGTCATCCTTGTTCGAGGGACCGCCTATGATGATGTTGCAAGATGAAGAGGAGAAGGAGGGAGGGGAAACGACTGCGGGCCAGCAGCAGCCACAATGCCACCGGCAACAACAGGAGTCGGAGGTGGAAAAGCGCAGGGCCCTTTGTCACGGCTAGTTCATCTCACTTTTGAATCCTTTCTTGATCATTTTGTACCTGCTCTCTCACATTATAATCTTCACTTGCAAGCCATAAACAGTGTACGTCTGCCCATAAATTCAACCATTTTTGAATGTCTTGACTCACTTGGAGAAAGTAACACAAGGATTTAAAATGTAAAGAAGCCCTTGGAATTTTGAATGATCACTGCTTTCCGATACTTTTACCACAGATATGCAGTGCTGCCAGCCAAGATCAAATTTATAACATGCAGTTTTTTTTAATATGAAAAGGTGAGGATCGGGACCAGGGCCACCTGTTCGGAGACCCTGGTCCGTCTGTAAACAAAGAACATTTTCTGTTCATATTATTGAAGCATGTGGTGTTTGGACTGTGCTCTACTATGTGCTTGAAGTCCTCTGTATAGAAAAAACATTATTGAACTCGACGCTTTCATACTTTTCAGGTATGGAGGCCGCTTTCGGTTATTTGATTATCTTCTTGATGAAATTAGCAGGCAAGTTCTCAGTGAACCAGCACACACAGGGAAACCACGCGTAGGTTATCATCAGCTCCCCACCGAAGAAATGGACACAGCGCTGGCAACCATCAAGTCTGGGAAGGCCACCGGGATGAATGGCATCTACCCAGAATTTCTTCAGAAACAAGGCCCAAATGGAAGAACGTGGCTTGCCAAACTTGCCTTCAACATCCTTGACCAGAAGTTTGGCACAATTCCAAAGTCGCTGCCATCCTAAAGCTAGGAAAACCAGCTAACAATCCCAAAAGCTACCACCCCCTTGACCTTCTGTCTATGGTCAACAAGGTGGTCAAATGGCTCATCCTTAATTGGATAAAACCGGCTTTAGAAGCCGCACTCCCATATGAGCGGGAAAGCTTCAAAAAGGGAAGAAGCTGCTCTGACCAGATCCTTGCACTCACTACCAACACTGAAGCAAAGTTCCAGAAGCAACTGAAGACTGAAGCTACCTTCATAGACTTGTCATCAGCATACAACACTGTAATGAAGGTCTCCAATTGAAGCTGTCAATAATCACCCAATACCGCAAGACTCTCAGGTTTATCAACAACCATAAGTTCCGCGTCTATCTTGGTGACAAGATCAGCTGAACACGGACGCTCAACAACTGTCTGCCAACGGGGTCGGTGCTCGTATTGGCCCTTTTCAACATCTACATGGTGGACATGCCCTGCACCAAGTCCCGGAAGTTTGCATATGCCGATGACCTAGCACTGCTGATGCAAGCAACAATGCTAGAAGAAGCAAGTAGGATGCTAACAAGTGATCTGGACCTACTGCAATGCTACTTCCAGACCTGGTGCCTTCATCCCAATCCAGAGATGGCAGTTTGTGTTGGTGTTCTTGTTATGTATGTAACACCTTGTAACCATCATTCTACCGCCACCAGAGGGCGCATCTATTGGCGTCCCAAGGGATCCCAGCATCCCTTGGGAGCACTGCATATAAGCGGGCCTCCCATGCTGTGCCAGCACTCTGCAGTCAGAATAAAGAGACTAAGGTCACACTTACTCAAGTCTACAGTACTCAGTCACGTTGCTTTATTTGAGACGTAACAACAGGTGACGAGTAATAGATAACAAACCATCACGCGAAAATGCAGTGAACCATTGGTATCCTGGAGAAATTCTCAGAAGGTGATGATTGGGAAGACTTCATGCAGCGACTCTACCAATACTTCATGGCCAACGAGCTGGAATCGAATGAGAACGCTGCCAAATGAAGGGCAAGCCTCCTCACCGTCTCTGGGGCAACAACCTATGGCCTCATGAAGAATCTTTTTGCTCCGGTGAAACCAACAACCAAATCGTATAAAGAACTGTGTACGCTGGTCCGGGAGCACCTAAATCCGAAGGAGAGTGTTCTGATGGCAAGATATCGTTTTTATACATGTCAACGGTCTGAAGGCCAGGAAGTGACGAGCTACGTCGCTGAACTAAGGCGCCTTGCAGGACATTGTGAATTTGGTGGATTCCTGGAGCAAATGCTAAGAGACTTTTTGTGCTTGACATTGGCCATGAGGTTATCCTTTGCAAACTATTGGCTGTTGAAACACCGAACTGAGCAAAGCCATAACGATAGCCCAGACATTTATGTCCACCAGCGATAACACCAAACAAATTTTGCAAAATAAGGATGCATAAGCAAGTACTGTACACAAAGTAACGTCGTTTTCAGGCAGGAATGCATATGGCAGAATGTACACGCCTGCAGCTGCACGACCTCAGATGACTCAGAGTCCGTCATCAAGTGTGAATGCGAGGCAGTTAACACTTAGTTGACACTGCAGAGGTGATCATCGAGCCCATCAATGCCGCTTCAAACAATATCCGTGCAAAGGCTGTGGAACAATGGGACACCTCCAGCGAATGTGCAGACGAGCTGCAAATCCTGCAAACCACCACATTGCAGAGGAAGACCGGTCTATGGCAGATCAAACTGAATTAGAGACTCAAACCGAGAAGGCAAAAGTGTACGGGGTACACACCTTCACCACGAAATGTCCACCGATCATATTAAAAGTTGAATTGAACGGAATTCCAGTCTTCATGGAATTAGACATGGGTGCGAGTCAGTCTATCATGAGCAATAAGGCCTTCGAGAGGCTGTGCTGCAACAAGGCACAAAGACCCAAGCTGAGCCCTATTGATACCAAGCTGAGAACTTACACTAAAGAGCTGATCCCTGTAATTGGCAGTGCTGCAGTAATAATCTCCTGTGATGGAGCAGTGCATGAACTACCATTATGGATTGTACAAGGAGATAGCCCCACACTGTTCGGCAGAAGCTGGCTGGGAAAAATCCGCTGGAACTGGGACGACATCTGAGCTCTTTCGTCCATTGACGACGCCTCATGTGCCCAGGTTTTGAGCAAGTTCCCATCGTTGTTTGAGCCAGGCATCGGAACTTTCTCTGGGGCGAAGGTGCAGATCCACTTGGTTCCTGGTACACGACCTGTCCACCACAAGGCACGTGCGGTGCCATATATGATGCGAGAGAAAGTGGAGATCGAGCTGGACAAGGCTGCAACGAGAGGGCATCATCGTGCCGGTTGAGTTCAACGAGTGGGCCAGTCCGATTGTTCCGGTTCTCAAGGGCTATAGCACGGTCAGAAGTTGTGAGGACGATAAAGTAACGATTAACCATTTTTCGCTGCAGGACCAGTACCCGTTACCCAAGGCAGATGACCTATTTGCGACGCTGGCAGGAGGGAAGAAGTTCACCAAGTTGGACCTGACCTCGGCCTACATGACGCAGGAGCTGGCGGAATCTTCGAAAGGCCTCACCTGCATCAACTCACACAAAGGTCTGTTCATCTACAATAGATGCCCATTTGGGACTCGATCGGCCGCGGCTATTTTTCAAAGGAACATGAAGAGTCTGCTAAAGTCGGTTCTGTGCACATGGTTTTCCAGGACGAGATATTGATCACAGGTCAGGACACCATCGAACACTTGCAGAACCTGGAAAAGGTTTTAAGTCGGCTAGATCGTGTGGGACTCAGGTTGAAATGCTCGAAGTGTGTTTTCCTGGTGCCAGAGGTCGAGTTCTAAGGGAGAAGAGAAGAATCGCGGCAGACGGCATCAGAGCCACCGATGCCAAAACGGAGGCCATCAAGAACGCACCGAGACCACAGAACGTGACGGAGCTGCGGTCGTTCCTGGGACGACTCAATTATTTTGGTAATTTCCTATCCGGATTAAGCACCTTGCTAGAACCTCTACATGTGTGGCTACACAAGGGAGATGACTGGGTGTGGGGGAAATCACAAGAGACTGCTTTTGAGAAAACCAGAAATCTGTTATGGTCCAACAAACTGCTTGTTCGGTATGACCCATGTAAAAGTTTAATGCTATCTTGCGATGTATCTTCGTATGGGGTCGGGTGTGTGTTACAACAAGCAAACGAATCGGGAACATTGCAACCGGTCGCTTATGCGTCCAGGAGTTTGTCCAAGGCCGAAAGGGCCTACAGCATGATTGAAAAAGCAGCTCTGGCATGCGTTTACGGGGTGAAAAAAATGCACCAGTACCTGTTTGGGTTTAAGTTTGAGTTAGAAACTGATCATAAGCCACTCATATCGCTATTCTTAGAGAGCAAAGGTATTAATACCAATGCCTCTGCTCGCATGCAAAGATGGGCGGTCACGCTGTCTGCACATAACTATGTAATTCGCCACAGGCCAGACACAGAGAACTGTGCTGATGCTCTCAATCGGCTACCATTGCCCGCCACCAAGGTGGAAATGGCACAGCCTGCAGACTGGCTCTTGGTGATGGATGCATTGGGAAACGAAAAGTCACCCGTTACAGTCCGCCAGATCAGGACCTGGACCAGCCAGGATCCTTTACTGTCCCTTGTAAAAAACTGTATCCTCCATGGGAGCTGATCCAGAGTCCCAGCGGAGATGCATGAAGAGATCAAGCCATTCCAGCGGCGCAAAGACGAAATGTCCATACAGACAGACTGTCTTTTGTGGGGTGATCGTGTGGTTTTGCCTAAGAAAGGCAGGGAAATGTTCATACACAACCTACACTGTACCCACCCAGGCATAGTAATGAGGAAAGTTATAGCCAGATCCCATGTGTGGTGGCCCGGCATCGACTCAGATTTGGAGTCTTGCGTGCGCCAATGCAACACTTGCTCTCAACTGAGCAATGCACCCAGGGAGGCAAGGCCTGCCTGATGTCCTTGTCGGCGACAATGGGCCGTGCTTCACTAGCACTTAATCCAAGCTGGTGAAACACGGTCCATGGTCACTGACAAGGACATCGGGCAAGCCATGGGTGGCGATCATGGCCCGGAGGCTTTCAATGATGGCTGTGGACGTGCTGGATGACATGATTACGCATTCAATCCATTTGGAGTAAGCGTCCACTACTACTAAAAATATCTTTCCGAGAAAGGGGCCAGCAAAATCTACGTGGATCCTGGACCACGGTTTGGAGGGCCATGACCACAGACTCAGTGGAGCCTCCCTTGGTGCATTGCCCAGTTGCGAGCAAGTGTTGCACTGATGCACGCATGACTCCAAGTCCGAGTCAATGCCGGGCCACCAAACATGCGACCTGGTAATTGCCTTCATCATGACAATGCTTGGGTGGGTACTGTGTAGGTCGCGTATAAACATTTCCCTGCCTTTTTTTGGCAAAACCACGCGATTATCCCATAAGAGACAATCTGACTGGATGGGCATTTCATCTTTGCGTCGGTGAAATGGCTTAATTTCATCATGCATTTCCCTGGGAACAGCCGACCAGTTCCCACTTATGACACAACTCTTTACTAATGATAGCAGAGGATCCTGGCTGGTCCAGGTCCTGATCTGGCGAGCCATGACGGGTGACCCATCGCTCTCAAAAGCATCCATGACCAGTAGCAGGTCTGTGGGCTGCGCCATTTCAACCCCTGTGGTGGGTAATGATAGCCAGCTGAGAGCATCAGCACAGTTTTCAGTGCCTGGTCTGTGGCGGATAACATAGACATAAGCGGATAATGTTAGTGCCCAGCTTTGGATGCGGGACGAAGCATTGGCGTTTATACCTTTGCTCTCTGAAAACAGCAAAATGAGAGACTTGTGGTCAGTTTCAAGCTCAAACCGAAGTCCAAATGAGTATTGGTACATTCAACCCCATATACACATGCTAACGCCTCTTTCTCAACCATACTATAGGCTCTCTGAGACAGACTTCTAGATGCATATGTAACCGGTTGGAGGTTGCCCGATACATTGGCTTGCTGTAACACACAGCCGACCCCGTACGATGAGGCGTCACAAGCTGGCACTAAATGTTTACATGGGTCTCAGTGTAAAAGTAACTTATTTAAACATAGCAGATTCCTGGCCTTCTCAAAGGCTATGTCTTGAGATTTGCCCCGAACCCAGTTGTCATCATAACGTAGCAATATGTGCAAAGGCTCGAACAAAGTGCTCAACCTGGGTAGAAAGTTACCAAAATAGTTGAGGAGTCCCAGGGACGAATGCAGCTCCGTCACATTCTGTGGTCTGGGTGCATTCCTGATGGCCTCTGTCTTTGAGTCCGTGGGCCTGATCCGTCTGCTGCAATCTTTCACCCCAAAAATTCGACTTCTGGCGCCAGGAAAACACAGTTGGAGCATTTCAGCCTGAGTCCCACTCTGTCTAGTTGACTTTGAACCTCTTCCAGGTTGTGTAGGTGTTTGATGGTGTCACGACCGGTGATCAGGATGTCGTCTTGAAATACAATGGTGCGCGGAACAGATTTCAGCAAACTCTCCATGTTTCTCTGAAAAATGACTGCAGCCGAGCGAATCCTGAAATGGCACCTGTGGTATATAAACAGTCCTTTGTATGTGTTGATGCACATCAGTCTTTTCGAAGATTCAGCCAGCTCCTGTGTCATGTAGGCAGAGGTTAGGTCCAACTTGGTGAATGACATTCCCCCGCAAACGTTGCGAACAGGTCATCCACCTTGGGCAGCGGGTACTGGTCCTGTAGTGAGACTAGGTTAATCGTTACCTTTTAGTCTCCGCAGATTCTGACTGTGCCATCGCTTTTCAACACCGGAACAATTGGACTGGCCCATTCGTTGAACTCGATTGGTGATATGATTCCATCGCATTGGAGTCTGTCCAGTTCGATCTCGACTTTCTCTCTCATCATGAACGGAACCACCCGAGTCTTGTGATGGACGGGCCGTGCATCGGGACCTCGATGGATCTGTACCTTGGCGCCTGTGAAGTTGCCGATGCCTGGTTCGAATAGCGAAGGAAACTTGCTCAGCACTTCAGCACACGAGGCGTCATCCACTGAAGATAGTGCTTTGATATCATTCCAATTCCAATCTTTTCTGGCCAGCTTCTGCCGAACAGCGTTGTGCCATTGCCTGGAACAATCCACAATGATAGGTCATGCACAGCTCCATCATACGATACCTTCACTGTTGCACTTCCAATGACTGGTATGAGCCCTTTGGTGTCGGTACGCAGCTTTGTCTTAATTGGGCTCAGTTTGGGCCTTTGTGCCTTATTGCCCCACAGTTTCTCGAAAGCCTTCTGGCTCATTATTGACTGACTTGTACCCGTGTCCAACTCCATGAATACTGGAACTCCATTTAATTTGATTTTCAGCATTATAGGAGGGCTCTTGGTGGTGAAGGTATGTACCCCATACACTTCTCCCTCGGGTTGAGTTGCCTGTGCTGCGTGATCTGCGCCGGATCGATCATCCTCTGCCACGTGGTGTGTCGCAGCACGTTTGCACATTTGCTGGAGGTGCTCCAACGTTGCGCAGCCTTTGCACACGTAGTGCTTGGATCGACATTGATGGGCCCGATGATTACCCCCGCAGCACCAACACGGTGCTAATGGATTCACATTCACCCCCGATGGCGGACTTTGAGTCTTCATAGTTCTTGCAGCCGCAGACGTATAGGCCCTGCCATATGCAGTTCAGCCTGTTAGCGATGTCATTTTATGCACAGTACTTGCCGGTGAGCTTCGATGTTGAGAAGATATCTGTTTGGTGTTATCGTCCGTGGCCATGCATGCCTGGGCGATCGCAATGGCCCTGCTCAGGTCGAAGGTTTCGTTAGCCAGCAGCTTTCAAAGAATGACCTCGTGGCTGATGCCAAGCATGAAAAAGTCCCGCAGCATTTCCCCCAATGCAGCTCCAAACTCGCAAGGTCCCGCAAGGCTCCTCAGGTCGGTGACATAATCCGCCATGTCCTGGCCCTGGAGCGATGGTGCGTGTAAAAACGATACCTAGCCATGAGGATACTCTCCTTCAGCTTGAGGTGGTCCCGAACCAGCGTGCACAACTCTGTATATTCCTTCTCCGTTGTTTTTTTTTGGTGCTAGCAGATTCTTGATGAGGACGTATATTTCAGGCCCACAGAAGCTGAGGAGAACCGCCCTGTGCTTGATTGCATTAGTGACTCCTTCCAGCTCGTTGGCCATGAAGTACTGGTCGAGACACTCGCCGAAGGCTTCCCCATCATCACCCTCTACGAATCTCTCTAATATTCCAACGGCGGCCATGGTTGCATGAAGGTTTGTATTCTGTTACTCGTCGCCAATTGTTGTTGTTGGAATATTAGCGGCAGTTGGCGAGAGGTGGGAGCAGCGTCGGAGCGGCCTATAAAGGCCCAGCGGGTGTTCCACAGGCAGCGGCAGTTGGCGAGAGGCGGGAGCAGCGTCGGAGCGGCCTATAAAGGCCCAGCGGGTGTTCCACAGGCAGCGGCAGTTGGCGAGAGGCGGGAGCAGCGTCGGAGCGGCCTATAAAGGCCCAGCGGGTGTTCCACAGGCAGCGGCAGTTGGCGAGAGGCGGGAGCAGTATCGAAGCGGCCTATAAAAGGCGTACCGGTGCAGCTACAGCGGGAGAGAAGGCAAAAAAGAAGTAGAAAGGAATCAAAAGGTGACGTCACGGCCAAGGGGGTAAGTGATTGGCTGGTGATTGGTGAGTAGTTTTTCTTTTAATTTTTTATATCAGTAAGTAAAGTGTAACATTGTTGTTACCAATTTAAGGGTATCTAAGGGTTAAGGCATGGCAGGAGAGCTTGGTCACGTGATATGCTCCTCCTGTACCATGTGGGAACTCAGGGACACTTCCGGTGTCCCTGACAACTACGCGTGTGAGAAGTGTATCCGCCTCCATCTCCTGACGGACCGCATTGCGGAATTGGAGCTGAGGGTGGATTCAGTCTGGAGCATCCACGATGCTGAGAATGACATAAGTGGCACGTGTAGTGAGTTGGTCTTACCGCATGAGAAAGATCCACAGCCAGTTAGGAATGGAAGACCAGCAGGAAGAGTAGTACAAAGAAGGTAGTGCAGGGGTCCCATCTGGTCAGCCCCCTGCAAAACAGATACACTGCTTTGAGTGCTGTTGAGGGAGATGACTCATCAGGGGAGAGCAGCAGCAGCCAAGTTCATGGCACTGTGGCTGGCTCTGTTGCACAGGAGGGCAGGAAAAAGAGTGGGAGAGCGATAGTGATAGGGGATTCAATCATAAGGGGAATAGATAGGTGTTTCTGCGGCCGCAACCGAGACTCCAGGATGGTATGTTGCCTCCCTGGTGCAAGGGTCAAGGATGTCTCCGAGCGAGTGCAGGACATTCTAAAAAGGGAGGGAGAACAGCCAGTTGTCGTGGTGCACATTGGTACCAACGACATAGGTAAAAAAAGAGATGAGGTCCTACGAGACGAATTTAAGGAGCTAGGAGCTAAATTAAAATGTAGGACCTTAAAAGTAGTAATCTCGGGATTGCTACCAGTGCCACGTGCTAGTCAGAGTAGGACTCGCAGGATAGCACCGATGAATACGTGGCTTGAGCAGTGGTGCAGCAGGGAGGGATTCAAATTCGTGGGGCATTGGAACAGGTTCTGGGGGAGGTGGGACCAGTACAAACTGGACAGTCTGCACTTGGGCAGGACCGGAACCAATGCCCTAGGGGGAGTGTTTGCTAGTGCTGTTGGGGAGGAGTTAAACTAATATGGCAGGGGATGGGAACCAATACAGGGAGACAGAGGGAAACAAAAAGGAGACAAAAACAAAAGACAGAAAAGAGATGAGTAAAAGTGGAGGGCAGAGAAACCAAAGACAAGAAACAAAAAGGGCCACTGAATATAAAGGTGCTGCAGGAGGGGTCAAAACTAAAAATCATGGTTTAAAAACTAGGATGAAAACACTCGACCTAAATGCACGCAGCATTCAAAATAAAGTAAATGAGTTGACGGCACAAATCTTTACAAATGGGTACGATTTGGTGGCCATTACAGAAACATGGTTGCAGGGTGGCCAAGACTGGGAATTAAACATACAGGGGTATCTGACAATTCAGAAAGATAGGCAAGAAGGGAAAGGAGGTGGGGTAGCTCTGTTAATAAAAGATGATATCAGGGCAGTTGTGAGGGATGATATTGGCTCCAATGAACAAAATGTTGAATCATTGTGGGTGGAGATTAGAGATAGTAAGGGGAAAAAGTCACTGGTAGGCGTAGTTTATAGGCCCCCAAATAATAACTTCATGGTGGGGCGGGCAATAATCAAGGGAATAATGGAGTCATGTGAAAAAGGAACGGCAGTAGTCATGGGAGATTTTAACCTACATATCGATTGGTCAAATCAAATCGCACGGGCTGGCCTGGAGGAGGAATTCATAGAATGCATACGGGATTGTTTCTTAGAACAGTATGTTACAGAACCTACAAGGGAGCAAGCCATCTTAGATCTGGTCCTGTGTAATGAGACAGGAAAAATAAACGATCTCCTCGTAAAAGATCCTCTCGGAATGAGTGATCACAATATGGTTGAATTTGTAATACAGATTGAGGATGAGGAAGTTGTGTCAGAAACGAGCGTACTATGCTTAAACAAAGGGGACTACAGTGGGATGAGGGCAGAGTTGGCTAAAGTAGACTGGAAACAAGGACTAAACGGTGGCACAATTGAGGAACAGTGGAGGACTTTTAAGGAGCTCTTTCATAGTGCGCAACAAAAATATATTCCAGTGAAAAAGAAGGGCGGCAAGAGAAGGGATAACCAGCCATGGATAACCAAGGAAATAAAGGAAAGTATCAAATCAAAGACCAATGCGTATAAGGTGGCCAAGGTTAGTGGGAAACTAGAGGATTGGGAAAATTTTAAGCAACAGCAAAGAATGACTAAAAAAGCAATAAAGAAAGGGAAGATAGATTACGAAGGTAAACTTGCGCAAAACATAAAAACAGATAGTAAAAGCTTTTACAGATATATAAAACGGAAAAGAGTGACTAAAGTAAATGTTGGTCCCTTAGAAGATGAAAAGGGGGATTTAATAATGGGAAATGTGGAAATGGCTGAGACCTTAAACAATTATTTTGCTTCCGTCTTCACAGTGGAAGACACAAAAACCATGCCAAAATTTGCAGGCCACAGGAATGTGGGAAGGGAGAACCTTGAGACAATCACTATCACTAGTGGGGTAGTGCTGGACAGGCTAATGGGACTGAAGGTAGACAAGTCCCCTGGTCCTGATGAAATGCATCCCAGAGTATTAAAAGAGATGGCGGAAGTTATAGCAGATGCATTCGTTATTATCTACCAAAATTCTCTGGACTCTGGGGAGGTACCAGCGGATTGGAAAGCAGCTAATGTAACGCCTCTGTTTAAAAAGGGGGGCAGGCAAAAGGCAGGTAACTATAGGCTGGTTAGTTTAACATCTGTAGTGGGGAAAATGCTTGAAACTATCATTAAGGAAGAAATAGTGGGACATCTAGATAGGAATAGTGCAATCAAGCAGATGCAGCATGGATTCATGAAGGGGAAATCATGTTTAACTAACTTACTGGAATTCTTTGAGGATATAACGAGCATGGTGGATAGAGGTGTACCGATGGATGTGGTGTATTTAGATTTCCAAAAGGCATTCGATAAGGTGCCACACAAAAGGTTACTGCAGAAGATAAAGGTACGCGGAGTCAGAGGAAATGTATTAGCATGGATAGAGAATTGGCTGGCGAACAGAAAGCAGAGAGTCGGGATAAATGGGTCCTTTTCCGGTTGGAAATCAGTGGTTAGTGGTGTGCCACAGGGATCAGTGCTGGGACCACAACTGTTTACAATATACATAGATGTCCTAGAAGAGGGGACAGAGTGTAGTGCAACAAAATTTGCAGATGACACTAAGATTAGTGGGAAAGCGGGTTGTGTAGAGGACTCAGAGAAACTGCAAGGAGATTTGGATAGGTTAAGCGAATGGGCTAAGGTTTGGCAGATGGAATACAATGTCGGAAAGTGTGAGGTCATCCACCTTGGGAAAAAAAACAGTAAAAGGGAATATTATTTGAATGGGGAGAAATTACAACATGCTGTGGTGCAGAGGGACCTGGGGGTCCTTGTGCATGAATCCCAAAAAGTTAGTTTGCAGGTGCAGCAGGTAATCAGGAAGGCGAATGGAATGTTGGCCTTCATTGCGAGAGGGATGGAGTACAAAAGCAGGGAGGTCTTGCTGCAAGTGTATAAGGTATTGGTAAGGCCGCACCTGGAGTACTGCATGCAGTTTTGGTCACCTTACTTAAGGAAGGATATACTAGCTTTGGAAGGGGTACAGAGATGATTCACTAGGCTGATTCCAGAAATGAGGGGGTTACCTTATGATGATAGATTGAGTAGACTGGGTCTTTACTCGTTGGAGTTCAGAAGGATGAGGGGTGATCTTATAGAAACATTTAAAATCATGAAAGGGATAGACAAGATAGAGGCAGAGAGGTTGTTTCCACTGGTAGGGGAGATTAGAACTAGGGGACACAGCCTCAAAATACGGAGAAGCCAATTTAAAACCGAGTTGAGAAAGAATTTCTTCTCCCAGAGGGTTGTGAATCTGTGGAATTCTCTGCCCAAGGAAGCAGTTGAGGCTAGCTCATTGAATGTTTTCAAGTCAAAGATAGATAGATTTTTAACCAATAAGGGAATTAAGGGTTATGGGGAGAGGGCAGGTAAGTGGAGCTGAGTCCACGACCAGATCAGCCATGATCTTATTGAATGGCGGAGAGGCTCGAGGGGCTAGATGGCCTACTCCTGTTCCTAATTCTTATGTTCTTATGTTCTTATGTTGTGTATAGAAGAACTCCACAAGGCTGAGTACTGTGAGCTAAACGTAGTGTGACCTTAATCTTCTTTATTACAGAGTGCCTAAACAACATGGCAGCCAACCTTTTATACTGGCCCTGCACATGTGTGCAGGTGACCATTAGGACTTCAACAGTCGTTTCCTCTGGTGGCAAGTATTACATAGTTACATACAGAACACCTATACTCATTGGAGTTTAGAAGAATGAGAGGTGACCTTATTGAAACATGTCGGATTCTGAGGAGGCTTGACAGGGTAGATGCTGAGATGATGTTTCCCCTCGTGGGAGAATCTAGAACTAGGGAGCATAGTTTCAGAATTAGGGGTCATCCATTTAAGACGAAGATGAGGGGGAATTTATTCTCTCAGAGGGTCATGAATCTTTGGAATTCTCTACCCCAGAGAGCTGTGGAGGCTGGGTCATTGAATATATTTAAGGCGGAGATAGTCAGACTTTTGAACTATCGGGGAGTCAAGGGTTATGGGGAGCGGACAGAAAAGTGGAGTTGAGGCCAAGATCAGATCAGCCATGATCTTATTGAACGGTGGAGCAGGCTCTAGGGCAGCATGGCCTACTCTTGCTCCTATTTCTTATGTTCTTATGTTCTGCAACAGCAGCCCTAGTCTACTCTGCTGCAGAATATTGTTCTGCCATACAAAGATCGTGGACATGCAGCTAAACGCTGCTATGAGGATGATGTCAGGGACACTCAAGTCCACTCCAACTGAATAGCTCCCAGTGCTATCCCACATTGCTCCGCTGCCATTTGCCATGATGACACTGTTCCATGAAAAAAATCCTCAGCAACATCAACCTTCCCATTCATGAAGACTTGAAAAACCCACCACGAAAGCACTTAAAATTGCATGGCCATTCTGGGAAACAGCAAAGAATATTCACGCAGCTGGTATCGGCCCACTATCCAGTTGGACGGAATCGTGGGACGCATGCAGCATAAAGAACCAGCACCTCATCACTGACCCAACAGCAGAGGTCCCTGGCTTTGATCGCTCTCAAGGACAGTGGACAGCACTCGACCGAATCCGCACAGGGCATGGACGATGCGGCCACCTGCCCCACAAGTAGAAGATGAAGAATGACCCGAAGTGCGACTGTGGCCATGAGTCCCAGACCATGGAACACATCACATCACATCACATCAGCAAAGCCTTTCAATCTGCCCACGAAGATCTGTTGCTGGAGGCATCTCCTTTCTCCACTCGACATCTCAGGAGTCCATCAAATGGATAGCAAAACTAAACATCCCATTATAAGCTTTTCCTGTCATACAAAACAACAATTGAACTCAATGTTAAGTCCAGAAGGTTGTAATGTGTCTAATCAAAAAATAAAGAGCTGTTCCTCGAACTTCCGTTGAGTTTCGTTGGAACAGTGTAGGAGGACGAGGAGAGAGAGGTCAGAGGGAGAGTGGGACAAAGAATTAAAATGGCAAGTGACTGGAAGCTCAGAGTCATACTTGTGGAAAGAATGGAGGTGTTCAGCAAAGCATTTCAATACTCGGAACTAGGAACCACTATTCCCATGGAATATATTGGGAGTTTTCTTAGAATTGGCCTGATGTAAATTTACAACTCCAGTTGGTTCCTTCTGATAAGGAAATGTTTATATCAGTCTAATTTTATTCAGTCTTGCACATTAACAGCAAATGTACATTACATGCCTCTTGATAATGCAGGAATAGTAACACCATGACAGTTTTCAGAGACCATGACCTCTATTGTTGCAGTGCTAATGGAAGTGCTTCCCTTTCTCGTCTGACATTACACATGAGTTTTAGGTGGGAACCATTAAACTGATAGATCAGAAAATGCAGTCAGTAGTCTATCACTATCACAGTCCATGGGCTAGAACCTCCACTTTTTTTGCCTGTTTAACGTCCACTTAACGCCCATTTTACCGCTGAAATGACGTCTAACGCCCACATGTCGCCCATTTTGGCACAAAATGGAAACTGTTGGGCATTTTTCAGAAACTTATCGCTGAGCGTTACTTTTCCCATGTGGTTAACACCGAGAAAAAATATTACCGCCCAACCACTTTTTTTGGGCGGAAGCAGCAGGATGGGCGAATTCAACACCCATAATATCGCCCAGCGTTACTTTCCGCACGGAATTAACGCCGAGATTCAATATTAACGCCCAGCGACTGTTTTTTGTCGTAAGGAGCATATTTATCCAAACTAGTGGCCATGGAGATCGGCCATCGTCAATTTCACCACCTCACACATATCGCCCACAATATCACTCGCTCAAAAAACCGCCCACAAAAAGTGGAACTAACCGGAACGAATCACAGCATTATGGACGCCATGTTGTAGATCACATGTCGCGTCCTTTAAAAGGCTGCTGTGCTTCAACCTTGGCGGAGTTCCGATGTACTCTGCAGGTCATTGGAGTTAATGTGAACATCTCTAAAAACATCTTGACCACACTGTGACCGATTGGAATTGAAGAGGTGTGCTCATCGGGACATTCCTTGTTTGTGTGCAATCAGTGGAAAACAGAGAGCTACTGCAATGGAGCTTGTCCTTTCTCACCCTCTCTTGCTGACCAATTACATGCAGCAGATTCGACATCGCCGAAGGAGCGCTGTCACTTTGATGTGCCTGCTATACATAGTCCATGTCTCAGAAGCATATATGAGGGCAGGTATCACTACTGCTCTGTAGACCATGAGCTTTGTGCCAGTTTTAAGGTTATGGTCGTCAAACACTCTATTCATTAAGCAACCAAAGGCTGTGCTGGCACACTGAAGGTGGTGTTGGACCCCGTCATCGATGTCTGCTCTTGTTGACAGTAGGCTCCCGAGGTATGGAAAATGGTCCACATTGTCCAAGGCCTGATCATGGATTTTGATAATTGGGTGGCAGTGCTGTGTTGTGGAGGCAGGTTGATACAGGACCTTTGTTTTACGGATGTTTAGTGTAAGGCCCATGGTCTCGTACGCTACGGTGAATGTGTTGATGATAGTTTGGAGTTCATCCTTCAAGTGAGCGCACACGCAAGCGTCATCTGCATATTGTAATTCAATGACAGAGGATGACACGACCTTAGATCTGGTCTGAAGCCAACAGAGGGTGAACAGTTTCCCGTTTGTTCTATAATTTTGTTCCACTCCAGCGAGAAGCTTGCTGAGGGTAAGATGTAGCATTGCACGAGGAAGATCGAGAAGAGCATTGGTGCAATGACACAGCCTTGCTTTACCCCGGTTTCTACATGAATTGGGTCTGTGGTGGATCCATTGTTCAGGATCATGGCTTGCATGTCATCATGAAGTAGAGGATGGTGACAAATTTTTGGGGGTAGCCGAGATGGAGGAGGACGCTCAACAATCCCTCGCGGTTAACAGTGTCACGGGCCTCTGTAAGGTCAAAGAAGGCCCTGTACAAGAGTTGGTGCTGTTCCTTGCAATTCTCTTGCAGTTGTCACGCCGGAAAGATCATGTCCGTTTTATCCCCGTAGTGGACGGAATCCACACTGTATCTCCGGGAGGAGCTCCTCAGCCACAGGGAGAAGACGGTTGAGGAGGATTCTAGCGATGATCTTCCCAGTGGCTGATAACAGGGAGATTCCTCTGTCGTTGCCGCAGTCGGACATGTCCCCTTTTTTAAAGATGGTCACGATTATTGCATCTCTGAAATATCCCAGTATGCTCTCCTCCATCCAGATGAGAGAGATGAGGTCATGCATTCATACCAATAGTGCCTCTCTGCCATACTTTAGTGCCTCAGCAGGAATTCCATCCGCTCTAGATGCCTTGTTGTTCTTGAGCTGACGGATGGCCTTTTCTACCTCATGCGGGGTTGGGGTGTTACTGAGACGATGGCGGGTAGCTTACTGTGGGATGGAGTCGGGGACACTCATGTCAAAGGCAGAGTATCAGATAAGGAGATCTTCCGATTTGCTCCTTCCAGCGGGTCCTGACTGCCTCGGTGTCCATGATGAGTGTCTCCCCGTTCTTGGCCAGCAGTGGGGTGGGGCCTTAGGTGCTTGGGCCGTAGGTGGACTTGACTGCAGTGAAGAATCCTTGCACAACGTGGCTGTCGGACAGCTGCTGACTCTCCTGTGCTTTCTCCACCCACCATCTATTCTTTAGGTCGCTGTTTTTTTGTTGGAACTCGGCCTTAAGCCGTCTGTAAAGCTGCTTTGCTGCTCCCGAGTTGGGTTGTTGTTTCGGGTTCAGAGATGCCCTGCGCTTGCGATCTATTAGCTCTTGGATCTCCTGGTCATTCTCATCAAAGCAGTCCTGGTGTTTCCTGGTTGAGTGACCGAGCGTCTCTTTGCAGGCACTGGTTATAGTGGCCTGGAGGGCGGACCAAGCGCTGTGGACATTCTACATCTAGGGGTCATCAAAGGTCGTCAGGTTAACAGTGAGGCGCTGGCTCCTTCCAGCGAGCACTGACTGCCTTTCTGTCCTTGATGAGAACTTCTCCGTTCTTCGACTACAGTGGGGTAGGACCTTGGGTGCTTGGTCCGAAGCTGTTCTTTACTGCACTGAAGAATCCTCGCACGTCGTGGTTGATGGCTAGTTGCTGGATCTCCTGCACTTTCTCAACCCGCCATCTGTTCTTTAGGTCGTGAGTCTTTTGTTGGACCTCGACCTTCAGACATCTGAAGATCTGCTTTCTTGCACTCGAGTTGTCTTGCTGTTTCCAAATAAAGCCTTCAGCTTATTAACTCCTGGATCTCCTGGTCGTTCTCGGCGAACCAGTCTTGGTGTTTCCTAGTCGAGTGACCGAGCATCTCCTCACAGGTCTTAATTATGGCGGCCTTGAGGGCAGACCAGGCGCCATGAGCACCCTGCCTCTCTGGATCATTTTGAGTCACCAGGTTGGTAGTGAGGCGCTGGCTGAGTGGTGCTTTCTTGGCATGATCTCTGAGTGTTCCAGCATTGATTTTCCTGTGGCACTGTTTCTGTTGCCGCTGCTGTTTTTGGGAAACATTGATGGACCTCACCGAACGGATTAGGCGGTGTTCTGTCCAGCAGTCATCAACTCCTGTCATGGGACGGGTGAGGCGCACGTCCTTGCGGTCTCTCGCTCAGACGATGATGTGGTCCAGCAGATGCCAGTGCTTTGATCAAGGACGGCAAACCTGTCGCACCCTCCCTTACCCTCAACGACTATCTGTCCCACCTGTGACAGGGACTGTGGTTCTCATATTGGACTATTCAGCCACCTAAGGATTCACTTTAAGAGTGGAAGCAAGTCGTCCTCGATTCCGAGGGACTGCCTACGATGATGATGATGATGATGCCATGAAAACTTGCATTTATCTTTCTGACGGAACAAGGTGTTAGTTATGATAAGGCCATGTTCTAAGGATTTCGTCAGCAGGAGGTTACCATTGGAGTTGGTTTTCCCTACCCCCTCTCTGCCGATCATATCGCCCCAGAGGCCAGTGTTTTTTCCAACTCTGGCATTAAAGTCGCCAAGGAGGATCAGCTTGTTGCCTGTTGGTATTCAGGACAGGGATTCTTCAAGGTTGGGTTAGAATTCCTCTTCGATTTCGTCTGTAGCTTCCAGCGTTGGGGCATATGCACTGATGACCGTAGCGCACTGCTTCTGGGCTAGGTTGAGCCGAAGGTTCATGAGTCGTTTGTTTATCCCGCAAGGGGAGTCTCTGAGACATCTAACTAGCTCATTTGTTATGGCGAAGCCCATCCCATGAAGGTGATGTTCTTCTTCTAGTTTACCTCTCCAGAAGAATGTGTAACCACCATCTTATTCCCTGAGTTGGCCTTCCCCTTCCCGCTGGGTCTCGCTTAGGGTGGCGATGTCTGCAGTGTGACCATCTACAAGAGGCACTGCAGCAACTTGCCAAGGCCTCTTCGGCAGCACATCTCAAACCCGTGACCTCTACACCTAGAAGGACAAGGGCAGCAAGCGCATGGGAACACCACCACCTCTAAGTTCCCCTCCAAGTCACACACCATCCTAACTTGGGAGTATATCTCTGTTCCTTCATCGTCGCTGGGTCAAAATCCTGGAACTCCCTCCCTAACAGCACTGTGGCAGTACCTTTACCACATGAACAGCAGCGGTTCAAGAAGGCGACTCATCACTTCTTCTCAAGGGTAATTACGGATGGGCAATAAATACTGGCCTTGCCAGCGACGCCAACATCCCATGAATGAATAAAAATAAATAATTGTTCAAATGCTCAGTCACTCTGCAACTGATGATAGATTCCAGTAACTTCCCGACAATTGACCTTAAACTGACAGGTCTATAATTTCCTGGTTTCTCACTCCCTCCTATCTGAAGCGAGATAATTAATTCATTATTATCCTTAGTCATTGTGTAAACACATATTCAATGCAAGGCACCATAACAGAAACTCCCTTTTGACTCAGCTGCTGCAGTAATTACTGTAAGCAGAATTTTAAACCTGTTTGAACTCACTTAAATGTAAACGCAACACTTAACTGTAACTAATTTCCAAATATTTTCTGTGAAAAAAAATAATAATGAATTTTATTTATATAGTGCCTTTAACGTAGTAAAACATCCCAAGGTGCTTCACAGCAGTGTTACAAGACAAAACAGATACATTTGACACCGAGCCACAAAAGAAGATATTAAGGCAGATGACCAAAAGCTTGTTTAAAGAGGTAGGTTTTGAGAATCATCTTAAAGGAGGAAAGAGAGGTAGAGAGGCAGAGAGATTTATGGAGGGAGTTCCAGAGCTTAGGACTCAAACAGCTGAAGGCACGGCCACTGATGGTTGAGCAGTTATAATGAGGGATGTTCAAGAGGCCAGATTTTGAGGACCGCAGACATCTTGTGGGATTGTGAGGCTGAAAAAGATGAGAGATAGCGAGGGGCAAGGCCATGGAGTGATTAATAAACAAGGATGAGAATTTTGAAATCCAGGTATTGTTTAACCGGGAGCCAATATAGGTCAGAAAGCACAGGGGTGATAGGTGATTGTGACTTGGTGCGAGTTAGTACACGGGCTGCTGAGTTTTGGATGACCTCAAGTTTACGTAGTGTAGAAAGTGGGAGGCCGGCCAGGGATCAGTTGGAGTAGTCAAGTCGAGAGGTAACAAAGACATGAATGAAGGTTTCGACAGAAGAAGAGCTGAGGCAGGGGCAGAGGTGGGCAATGTTACAGAGGTGGAAAAAGGCAGTTTTAGTTATGCCATGGACGTGTGGCTAGAAACTCATTACAGGGTCAAATATGACAACTAGGTTGCGAACAGTCTTGTTCACCCTCAGATTGATGCTAGGGAGAGGGATGGAGTCAGTGGTTAGGAAACGCAGTTTGTGGCGGGGACCAAAGATAATGGCTCAGGACTTCCCAATATTTAATTGGAGAAAATTTCTGCTCATCCAGTACTGGATGTCGACAAATAGACAACAAAAATACAAAACATGACAGCCTTGATTTAAAAGTTACTCCTGTTGGGTTAAAAAGAAGACTGCTCTTCTTAAAGGTAGACTCTCTGGTATAAGGAATCGACACCTGCCCGTATCCCCGCCCATATAGCGACCACGGAATCACTCAGACGAAACCTCAGTTTAACCAGTTTTTACTCAAGCATGCAGGGGAAGGTTTCATGGATGAACCTTCTAAGAACAGAGGTTTCACATCTACAGTTATACATTTTTCGAGGTGTGTGATCTCGGTTCAGGAGATCTTCGACGTGCTCCTTCCAGCGGCTCCTGATTGCCTCGGTGTCCATGATGCGAGTCTTCCCGTTCTTGGCCAGCAGTGGGGTGCTTGGGCCGTGGGTGGACTTGACTGCAGTGAAGAATCCTCGCACAACGTGGCTGTCGGCCAGCTGCTGTGATTTCTCCACCCACCAACTATTCTTTATGTCGCTGTTTTTTTGTTGGATCTCGGCCTTAAGCCGTCTGTAAAGCTGCTTTGCTGCTCCCGCATTGGGTTGTTGTTTAAGGCTCAGAAATGTCTTGTGCTCGCGATTTATTAACTCTTGGATCTCCTGGTCATTCTCATCAAAGCAGTCCTGGTGTTTCCTGGTTGAGTGAACGAGCGTCTCTTTGCAGGCACTGATTATGGGGGCCTGGAGGGCAGACCAAGCACTGTGGGCATTCTGCGTCTTGGTGTCGTCAAGGCACGCCAGGTTAGCTGTGAGATGCTGGCTGTATAGGGCTCTCTTAGCTGGGTCCTTAAGTACTCCAACATTGACTTTTTTGTGGCACTGCTTCCGCTGCCCCCTCCGCTTTGGGGCTATGTTGATGTCGATGATGGATCGGATTAGGCGGTGGTCCGTCCAGCAGTCGTCGGCTCCTGTCATGGCACGATGATATGCACATCCTTGAGATCCCTGGCTTGGACGATGACATAGTCGAGCAGGTGCCAGTGCTTGGAGCGAGGGTGTTGCCACGATGCCTTGTATTTGTCCCTCTGGCGGAACAAGGTGTTGGTGATGACAAGTTTGTGGTCTAGACATTTTGTCAGGTGTAGAGTACCACCGGAGTTGACTTTTCCTACCCCCTCTCTGCCAATCAGAGGTCTGTGTCCTTGCCAACCCTGGCGTTGAAGTCACTGAGGAGGATCAGTTTGTCGCCCATGGGGACGCAGGACAGGGATTTTGAGAGGTTAGTGTAAAAACCCTCTTTAGCCTCATCAGTTGCATTGAGTGTTGGGGCGTACGCACTGATGACTGTGGTGGACTGGTTCCGGGATAGGGTGAGTTGAAGAGCCATGAGGCATTCGTTAGTCCCGCAGGGGGAGTCCTTGGGGTGGTCAACCAGCTCGTTTTTGATGGCGAAGCCGACTCCGTGGAGGTGGCGTTCTTCCTCTGGTTTCCCTTTCCAGAAGAAGTTGTAACTTCCACGTTGTTCCTTGAGCTGGCCATCCCCTGCGTAGGGGGTCTCGCCTAGGGTGGCGATGTCGATATCAAAGCATCTAAGTTCCCGGGCAACTATGGTGGTGCGGCGTTCCGGCCTGTCGCTGTTGGGGTTGTCCATGAGGGTCCTGACGTTCCAGGTCCCGAACTTCATGTTAACGGTGTGGAAGATGCCTGTGTGTGAGTTGTTTTAACGTGGAGTGGTCGTTGCACACCGGCTACCACACGGGCTTAGCTGAGCAAGGTCTTGATCCAGTGGCAAATGGATCCAAGACGACTGGAGACCAGGCACTGCTATATGAGCCTAGTTGCCTATGGCGCGATGTTGGCCGCAGGCTCGGTGCTGGGTAGCACCCTTGGTGGTAGGTGGTCCGAGGCCTGGTTGGGGACAGGCATTGGGACGGTCAGTGGCCCACTGGGGTTCAAGGTGGGAGTGCAGGGGGGTCACAGCCATGGAACTCACCACGTGTTGGAGGTGGAGAAGAGGCCAGGTCACCAATGGGGAAGGAGAGCTCCAGTCGTCGCTGAAAGAGATGGGTAGGCCAGTCGCTGACGTGGGAGAGGGGTACCCAGTCGTCGTTGAGGAGGTTGTCTGTCGCCACGGAAGATCCAGCCATCGTCGAGGAGACCCATCTGCCGCCGCTGGAGGTGTTCCAATCACCACTGGAGGGGGCCGCGGCGGTTGAGGCCCGATAGCCAGGTCCAGGTCGAGGGCACCGCCTCCGGAGGTCGCTGGAAGTCGCCGGGGGATGTTGGAGGAAGCTGGAGATCATCAGAGGTCACCGGAGGTCATCGGAGGTCACCAGGGATCGTCGGAGGTCGTCGGATGTCGCCAATGGATGATGTGGTGGGAAGCCTGTGGTAGGCCCTGATGGCCCGAACTCATGGGACTCGCCGGAGGTTGTCGGAGGTCGCCGGGGGTCGCCGGAGGTCGCTGTTTATTGTTGTTTATTGATCCAATCATAAATTGGCAGCAGTAAGTATATTTTGAAAAGATTTGCATTGTTGTTTACAGGACATCCACACTCAGACCTTCATACTGATTTCCAGAACATTGACAGCCAGCTGTTACCCAATTAACTCAACACGCCTTGTAGGCAGCGCTGGGCTGATTGCATGATATTTCTCATCCTCCGATTGTGAGATCACTATGCCAGTTTCAATACAGGCTAAAAGCTCATCCACAGTGTCAGCCTGTAGCTCAGTGGTAGCACTCTCACCTCTGTCAAAATATTGAGGGTTCAAATCCCACTCTAGAGACTTAAATACAAAATCTAGGCTGACACTCTAGTGTGGTACTGGGGGAATGCTGTACTGTCAGAGGTTTTTGGATGACACGTCAAACCAAGACCCTGTCTGCCCTCTCAGGTGGATGTAAAAGATCTCATGACACTATTTTGAAGAAGAACAGGGGAGCTATTCCCGGTGTACTGGCTAATATTTATCCCTGAACCAACATCACTAAAACAGATTATCTGGTTATCATCTCATTGTGAGTCTTTGCTGTGAGCAAAATGGCTGCTGCGTTTCCTACATTACATCGTTAAGTACACGTCAAAAAAAAGTACTTTATTGGTTGTAAAGCACTTTGGGACATCACAGGGTTGTGAAAGGCATTATATAAATGCAAGTCTGACCTTGTAAAATCTGGCATGACCTGCACACAAATGGTCGGCCAGGTGCTAATAACACACTGCCTGACTAATATATTATTAGAGAACCAATCAGTAAAACTGACCAATGCACTTTCTAGCAGGGAACATTAGATAGCAATCCAGTTAGGAACAGATGCGCAAGCTGATTTTTCCATCTCTAGCCCAATGGCACTATTGTAGTGTTCCAACTATTATCCTGGATAGCTCAACAGCAGCTTCTAATTATATCGTGCCCTTAACATAATAACTGTCCCAGGGTAATTGCAGAATTTCTATGGTAGAAATGAATGGTTAGCAGTAGCAGAAAATGAAATTGGATGAGGTCTTCAAAGACATGGTTGAAGGGATAATTCTTAGGCATTTTGAAGGTGGAGAGATAGAAGGGCAGAAGGTTTTAGGTAGAGAGTGTCAAAATATATGCCCAGACAGATGAACGCCATGCCATAAATCTTGGAACAGAGGGATTGGGAGTTGCACAGGAGTTCAGAATTGAAAGAGCAGAGTGCACACACAAGCTCAGCAGACCCCAGGCATTGAAGCTGGTATCTTTTGATGTACACGACTTAGTACCACACAAGATAGTGCCTTCATTCATTAAGCCATTGGGGAGCCAATTTTAAAGGATAAAGCACAGTCTCAAAGTTGTACCCAAAAGGTCCAGATAAGTGTGCATTATTTGGCAACCCGGTTAAATATATTTCTTTTATATAGCAGTTGCTCTGGTCATGTGCACATCAACCCAGTCTACACTCAGGTTCATAGACAATTTAGTAACACAGCCCAACTATCCATGATTATTTCTGTCATCCAGCACTTTATCAGTGCAGCAGTGGAGGCCCACTATCTCAGAAGGGTGACTTTAATTAAATCTGAGGAAGCAGTCACTCCCCTTCTCAAAGGTAAAATGTTTAGAAAAACACAAAGCTGGGTATTTAGTTAATCCAAAATCACTCTTGGCATCTTACCAGTTCAGGGAGGAGAGTCGAAGATGCCTATGAAAAATGCACAGACTCGAAGTATAAATAGCAAAGACATCTTTAATTTGCACAGAGGGTAAGCTTTCAACCAGTGGATCTGTAAGCACAATGGAAAAGAATTCCAGGACTTTATCACGTTCCTCAAAGAATTCACAAAAAAACCACAAAGCTTTTTCCACCGGGGAAACAGGCGTACAAAACAATAAAATGAAAAGCAGCAGTAGGTGCTCCAGTATGAACAAGGGCAAAACTACCCAAATGAGAAACACAGCGAGACAGGACTCAAAGAGGGAAACAGAGAGAAATGAGAAGATACAGCTAAAAAACTCCCTCAGTGCTGATGGCAAGATGACGAGCTCCACTGTAGTGGACGTGGACAATGTAGTGAGCTCAGGCGAGGATGAGAACGAGGAGCACATTGAAATGGAAACACTAGAGGAAGGTAAGGGGGCAGGGGGGGAGCAATGGACTGCACTTTAAAATAACAAAAAAACTGTTGGGTTGGAGTCAGATTTTGGGCCCAATATTGCCCCGCGCTAGATTTGGGGCGCATAATTTGAATTAAGTGAAAACTTAGTGCCAGCTGAGATGGATGAGAGGCAGTTTGTAAATTCGACACTTTGTTTCCCAAGTCGGAGAGCTGCGTTGTTGGAGCGCTAAATGGCCTCCGCGTGGTGGTAACGGGGTGAGAGGGGGCGGAAGCGCAGCGATGTCACTCAGCACTGTGCTGACCACCTCAGTGCGGCACTGATGACATTACAATGTCCCTCCTCTTCTCTTAAAGGGGACCTTGCAGCTGCTTCCATGGCGCCCACTGGGCCACCAGGGAGGATTTCGGCTGGGCCAGTGGCCCAGGGGGTGCCAGGCTCCCTATTGGAGGCCCAGCTGAACCAATGGAAAGTCGTCAGATAAAAAAAGATGCCGGCCGCGGCGCAAGGCACTCCCCTTTAAGGGCGGACGTGGCGCCCCAGCCACCACAGCTTTGCGTGGGGCAATTTCTCTCAGTGGTGCACATCAGCGGTTTGCTCCTGGCGGTCGTTTTGAGTTGTGGGCGGTTCCATTTAAAAAGTAAGGGGGAATCTTTCGCCGGGCGGTTTCTCTCACAAAATCAGCTGAGAAAACAACCGAAAATGAAGGCGAAAGTCTCCCCCATAGTATGATACAGCACACAAGAAGGCCATTTTCACCATTGTGCCTGTGCTGGCTCTTTGAAAGAGCTATCTAATTAGTGCTATTCCCCTGCCTTTTCCCCATTGCCCTGAAAATGTTTTCCCTTCAAGTATTTATCTAATTTCTTTAAGGACTCCGCTGTAGATTCTCACTAGTTCGCCAGTTGCTCAGTGGAGCAATGAAATGGATGTACTCCCAATCTGTCAGTCCATGGAATGCATTATTATCCTATTAAGTGTTAGTTAAGATTACAGGCCAACTGAGGAGCCCTTAGAAGCTAAGGATATTATACTTCCTGCATGTGCCTCTGTGCACTTAACAAAATATCAGATCACCATGGTGGTCACGATGAAACGTTAGTAATATTTCACGTTATGTTTAGGAAGTTTTTTTAAATAGATGAAAATGCTTCAAATTGTAATGGCTTCCCTGTCAAATATCATTTCCATTAAATTATAATTACTTTCAGATAAACCTTTAAGTTATATATTTTTAAATTTGACTTTATCTAAGGCTCTACTTATAATAAAGAGCGTGTATTTTGTCACTGGAGCTATAAATCCTATTTTGCACTTCTGGACAGGATATAGGCAGTTTGCAGGCTGATAGGTGATCTTTCTCCTACTTTCAGTCTTACAACTTTTCTTGCCCTTCTCTATTTATGTAACACCATATCATGTCGCATAAGAACATAATAATAGGAGCAGGAGTCGGCCATGCGGCCCATCAAACCTGCTCCACCATTCAATAAGATCATGATTGAACTATTAAAACAACTCCATTTTCCTGCCCTATTCCTATATCTCTTGATACCCTGAGTGCTCAAAAATCGATCAATCTCTGTCTTGAATATACTCAATGACTGAGCATCCATAGCTCTCTGGGTTAGAGAAGTCCTAAGATTTATCACCCTCTGAGCAAAGACGTTTCTCCTTATCTCAGTCCCAAATGGCCGACCTATTATCCTGAGACTATGACCCCCTAGTTCTTGAGTCTCCAGCCTTTCTGCTGGCTATACTCCCATGTTAACATTCTGTGATGCATGTAAAAGGACCCCCAAATCTCTCTGAATACCAACATTAATTAATCTCTTGCCTACATGGGCATACAAAGTGGCCAAAACTAGTGAGAGGACAGAAGATTGGGAAGCATTTAAAAGCCAGCAAAGAATGACTAAAAAAATGATTAAGAAAGGAAAGATAGACTATGAAAGTAAACTAGTACAAAATATAAAAACAGATAGCAAGAGTTTCTATAGGTATATAAAAAGGAAAAGAGTGGCTAGAGTAAATGTTGGTCCCGTAGAGGACGAGGCCGGAGAATTAGTAATGGGGAACATGGAGATGGCAGAAACTCTGAACAAATATTTTGTATCAGTCTTTACGGTAGAGGACATTAATAATATTCCAACAGTGGATAGTCAAAGGGCTATCGGGGGGGGGGGAACTTAACACAATCACAATCACTAAGGAGGTGATACTTAGTAAGATAATTGGATTAAGGCGGATAAATCCCCTGGACCTGATGGCTTGCATCCTAGGGTCTTAAGAGAAGTAGCGGCAAAGATAGTGGATGCATTGGTTGTAATTTACCAAAATTCCCTGGATTCTGGGGAGGTTCCAGCAGATTGGAAAACTGCAAATGTAACGCCCCTATTTAAAAAAGGCAGACAAAAAGCAGGAAGCTATAGACCAGTGAGCCTAACATCTGTGGTTGGGAAGATGTTGGAGTCCATTATTAAAGAAGCACTAGCAGGAGATTTGGAAAAGCAACATTCGGTCAGGCAGAGTCAGCATGGATTTATGAAGGGGAAGTCATGTTTGACAAATTTGCTAGAGTTCTTTGAGGATGTAACGAACAGGATGGATAAAGGGGAACCAGTAGATGTGATGTATTTGGACTTCCAGAAGACATTTGACAAGGTGCCACATAAAAGGTTACTGCAGAAGATAAAAGTTCAGAGGGTTGAAGGTAATACATTAGCATGGATAGAGGATTGCTGAATGAACAGAAAACAGAGAGTAGAGATAAATGGTTCATTCTCGGGGGGTTGGCAATCAGTAACCAGTGGGGTGCCACAGGGATCAGTGCTGGGACCCCAACTATTTACAATCTATATTAATGACTTGGAGGAAGGGACTGAGTGTAACATAGCCAAATTTTGCTGATGATACAAAGATGGGAGACAAAGCAATGTGTGAGGAGAACACAAAAAATCTGCAAAAGGACATAGACAGGCTAAGTGAATGGGCAAAAATTTGGCAGATGGAGTATAATGTTGAAACGTGTGAGCTCATGCACTTTGGCAGAAAAAATCAAAGAGCAAGTTATTATTTAAATGGAGAAAGATTGCAAAGTGCTTCAGTACAGCGGGACCTGGGGTACTTGTGCATGAAACACAAAAGGATAGTATGCAGGTACAGCAAGTGATCAGGAAGGCCAATGGAATCTTGGCCTTTATTGCAAAGGGGATGGAATATAAAAGCAGGGAAGTCTTGCTACAGTTGTATAGGGTATTGGTGAGGCCACATCTGGAATACTGCGTGCAGTTTTGGTTTCCATATTTATGAAAGAATATACTTGCTTTGGAGGCAGTTCAGAGAAGGTTCACAAGGTTGATTTCAGAGATGAGGGGGTTGACTTATGAGGAAAGATTGAGTAGGTTGGACCGCTATTCATTGGAGTTCAGAAGAATGAGAGGTGATCTTATCAAAACATAAGATTATGAGGGGGCTTGACAAGGTGGATGCAGAGAGGATGTTTCCATTGATAGGGGAGACTAGAATTAGAGGGCATAATCTTAGAATAAGGGGCCATCCATTTAAAACCGAGATGAGGAGAAATTTCTTCTCTCAGAGGGTTGTGGATCTGTGGAATTTGCTACCTCAGAGAGCTGTGAAAGCTGAGACATTGAATAAATTTAAGACAGAAATAGACAGTTTCTTAAACGATAAGGGAATAAGGGGTTATGGAGAGCGGGCAGGGAAGTGGACCTGCGTCCATGATCGGATCAGCAATGATCGCATTAAAAGGCGGAGCAGGCTCGAGGGGCCGTATGGCCTACTCTTTGCTCCTATTTCTTATGTTCTTAGTTGTTATGTTATTAAAAAATATTCTGCTTTTCCATTCTTCCTACCAAAGTGGATAATTTCACACTTCGCCACATTATGCTCGATCTGCCATCTTCGTAACCGGTCTATATCCCTTTGTAGCCTCTTTCCGTTCCCCTCACAACTTCCCACCCAGCTTTGTATCGTCAGCAAACTTGGTACACTTGGTCCCCTCAACTAAGTCATTGATATAGATTTGAAATAGCTGAGGCTCAAGGATTAAACCTTGTGGCACTCCACTAGTTACACTAGTTACTCTCCTGGCTGGGAAGTCCAGAGCCAGGGTGTCACGGTCTCAGAATAAGGGGTCGGCCATTTAGGACTGAGATGAGGCGAAACTTCATCACTCTGAGGGCATTGAATCTTTGGAATTCTCTACCCCAGAGGGCTGTGGATGCTCAGTCATTGAGTATATTCAAGGCAGAGCGATAGATTTTTGAATATTAAGGGAATCAAGGGATATGGGGATAGTGCAGGAAAGTAGAGTTGAGGTAGAAGATCAGCGATGATCTTATTGAATGGCAGAGCAGGCTTGAGGGGACGAGTGGCCTACTCCTGCTCCTAACTCTTATGTTCCTATGTTCTTATGTTAAACCCTAAAATGCCCTGTTTATTCCTTTTCTCCGTTTCTGTTCAATAACAAATCCTCAATCCATGCTAGTATATTACCCCCAATCACTTTGAACCCCAACCTTGTGTAACAACATCTTATCAAATGCCTTCTGAAAATCTCGCTTACTCTGCTAGTTACACCCTCAAAAACGCTAATAGATTTGTCAAACATGATTTCCCTTTCATAAAACTGTGTTGGCTCTGCCTAATCATATTGGCCTTGAAATGCCGGTCGGTTGCTTCCTGCGGGCAATCAGGTAAAAAAGTTAAAAAAGATGTGCACTTACCTGAAGCTGCTGTGCCCACGAGGGATCCCGGTCCTGAGGCCTCCACTGACTGTGCATTGGAGCGTGTGCACGTCAGGACGTCCCCAGGGCTGGAGCTGCAGTTACATGGCTCTGGGCAGCCAATTCAGGTAAAGTATATACTCATTCACAATAATAGGAACTCCATAAGTTGGAGTTCCCATTATTATAATTGAGAAACCCCATCCAAAACACCCAAAACACTAATAAAAAATAGAAAAAAATACACATATTTTTATTAATTTAAATTAGTTATTTATGTATTATTAAAAATATATATTTTTCCGATTTAAAAAACAAGTTTTTAAAATTATGGTTAAAATAAACTTACCGTAGTGGGGAAGGTTTTTAACAATAAAATGTGTTTTTTAAATGTTATTTTATTATGTTTTTGTGTATTTTAAAACTCTTACACCATAAAAGTAGGCTATGCGCCTGCTTTTATCAGGCACAAGAGTTTTCAGGACATCGGCTGGGCAAGATATGGGTAAATACCGCAATCTCGCTCACGCGTATGTGCTAGATGTGGAAATGTTTTGGAGCTGTCAAGATCGGTAAAGCCGGTTTTCAGCACATGCGCATGGTGCGCTGAAAACCAGCTTTTGCGATGCCTTCCCTGTCTGTACACATTCCGTACGGACCCGGGAGACCAGAATTTCTGGGCCATTGTGATTTTCCAAGTACCCTGTTACCACATGTTTAATAATAGATTCTAGCATTTTCCTTAACTACTGATGTCAGGCTATAGTTCTCAGTTTTGTCTCTCCCTCCTTTCTTGAACAGCAGGGTTACACTTGTTACCTTCCAATCCACAGGGACCATTCTAGAATCAAGGGAATTCTGGAAGAGTAAAACCAATGCATTCACTATCTCTGCAGTCACGTTTTTTTAAATCCATGAGTGTAGACCAGCAGGTCCAAGGGATTTGTCAGTTTTTAGTCCTATTAATTTCCCTAGTATTTTTTCTTTACTAAAATTAATTACTTTAAGTTCCTCACTCTCATTAGACCCTTGGTTTCCCCATAATTTCTGGTATGTCTCTCAACACGTTGTATACAATTAATTATTTTGGAGTGCCACAACTGTTGTTATAGGAACAGGAGTTGGTTATATATCGCCTCGAGCCTGTTCTGCCATTCAATAAAATCATAGCTGATCTGCGACCTAACTCCATTTGTCCCTTATCCGTTAAAATATTTGATAGATTTCTGTTAACCAATCTCAAATATAAAATTAACAATTGACCCAGCATCAACTGCTATTTGCAGTAGAGAGAGTTCCCAACTTCTACCGCCCTAACTTCATTCCTGAAAGGCTTGGCTTTAATTTTTAAGCTATGTCCCCTAATCCGAGACTCCCCAACCAGTGGAAATAGTTTCTTTACCTACCCTATTAGATCGCCTTAATATCTTGAAAACTTCGATCAAATCACCTCTAAATCTAGGGATTTTTAAAAAAAAGTTCCTGGGATGTGGGTGTCGCTGGCAAGGCCAGCATTTATTGCCCATCCCTAATTGCCCTCGAGAAGGTGGTGGTGAGCCACCTTCTTGAACTGTTGCAGTCCTTGTGGTGAAGGTACTCCCACGGTGCTGTTCGAGAGGGAGTTCCAGGACTTTGACCCAGCGACGATGAAGAAATGGCGATATATTTCCAAGTTATGAAGGTGTGTAACTAGGAGAGGGACTGTTGCCATGCACCTACTGCCCTTGTCCTTATAGGTGGTAGAGGTCGCGGGTTTGGGAGGTGCTGCCAAAGAAGCCTTGGCAAGTTGCTGTAGTGAATCTTGTAGATGGTACACACTGCAGCCACGGTATGTCGGTGGTGGAGGGAGTAAATGTTTAAGGTGATGGATGGGGTGCCAATTGTTATGTATGCAATAAAGGTTCAAACTGAGTACTGTTTAACTAAGCAAGGTACAACCTTGCTCTGCTTTATTTAGGCCCAAAGTGCCTGACTCTCAAAATGGCTGGTCTTTTATACCTGAGCAGCTCAGTGACCTCCAACAATGATGCCATCTGGTGGCTACAAACAGAATGTACATACATGACAATACCCCCCTCTGAGATCTTATCACAGTCTTTCACAGGTTGAGATGGTCCGGTGCTTTGTGCTCCCGGGTTGACCGTCTCAGTCCGATTCCAGCCTTGGGGTGAGTGTGCGGGGTCTGTTGTGGCTGATGGCTGGATGACTGACTTGTTGGGGGTGGCAGTGGCCATGTCAGAAATTGCAAGTCCATTATGTGTTTCCTGCATGTTTTCCCATTCTTGAGCTTAATTATGAATACTCTGTTGCCCTCCTTGGCCATGACTGTACCAGCGATCTATTTGGGACCTGAACCATAGTTCAACACATATTACAGGAACAGAAATCACACATGACACAGTTGCGCGATCGTGGTACCCTTGTTGACTTTGTCTTCTGTATTCAACATGATTATCTAAATCCGGGTGTACCAGAGATAGCTTGGTCTTAAGACCTCTTTTCATCATGAGTTCAGCAGGCGAGACCCCTGAGTGTGTGTGGGGCCTTGTCCTGTAACTCAGCAGTGTGCAGGACAAGTGGGTCTGCAGTGATCCTTGGGTTACTCTCCTCATGCTTTGCTTGATAATTTGTACTGCACGTTCTGCTTGCCCATTGGACGCAGACTTGAACGGTGCTGACCTTACATGTTTTATGCGATTAAGTTTTACAAGCTCTTGAAACTTCTGACTGGTGAAGCACGGCCCATTGTCGCTCACCACTATGTCAGGCAGGCCATGTGTCACGAACATGACATTGAGATTCTCTATGGTTGCCGTGGATGTACTGGATGACATGATTATGCATTCTATCCACTTCGAATAAACATCCACCACCACTAAAAACATCTTGCCCAGGAAGGGAACTGCAAAATCTACATGGATCCTGGACCAAGGTTTGGATGGCCATGACCACAGACTCAGCGGCGATTCCGCTGGTGCTTTGCTGAGCTGCAAGTGTTGCACTGATACACGCATGCTTCCAGCTCAGAATCAATTCCTGGCCACCATACATGGGATCTGGCGATGGCCTTCATCATCACTATACCCGGATGTGTGCTGTGTAACTCGCGCATGAACTTCTCTCTCCGTTTCTTGGGCATTACAACGCGATTGCCCCACAATATGCAATCTGCTTGAATAGACAGTTCGTCCTTGTGACAAATGTACGGTTTGGCCTCCTCGCACATTTGTTAAGGTATGGCAGACCAATCCCCTTTGAGGATGCAACCCTTTACCACTGATAAAATCGGGTCCTGGCTGGTTCCTTCACTCCCAAAAGCATCCATGATTAACATTAGATCTGCTGGTTGTGGCATTTCCACCTCCGGCAACCGGTTCAAAGCATCGGCACAATTCTGTGGCGAATGACATAATCATAGGCAGATAATGTCAGGACCCACCTTTGGATGCGGGATGAAGCATTGGTATTGATATCTTTGCTCTTGGAAAACAATGAAATGAGCGGCTTGTGATCAGTCTCTAATTCGAACCTCAGACCGAACAGGTATTGATGCATCTTTTTAACACCATACACACACGCTAAAGCTTCTTTTTCTACCATGCTGTAGGCTCTTTCCGCTTTAGACAAACTTTTGGATGCATACGCGACAGATTGAAGTTTCCCCGACTCATGGAATTAGTTGCGTACTCCAACAAGCCAATATGATGATGCGTCACAGGCCAAAACTAAACGTTTACATGGGTCATAATGTACCAGCAGCTTGGTGGCTTTCTCGAAAGCTCTGTCTTGTGATGTGCCCCACATCTAGTTTTCGCCTTTTCTCAATAGCATGTGTAGTGGTTCTACTAAGGTGCTCAATTTAGGTAGGAAGTTACCAAAGTAGTTGAGTAGACCCAGGAACGAACGCAGCTCCATCACATTCTGCGGCTTGAGTGCATTCTTGATGGCCTTGGTTTTCACGTCAGCGATCAGCGGCGATTTTCCTCCTGAGGAATTCGACCTCCAGTGCCATGAAGATGCACTTCGAGCATTTCAGTCTTGAGTCCCACTCTATCCAAACGCAGTAGAACCTCTTCCAGGTTGTTCAGATGTTCTTTGGAGTCACGACCGGTGATCAGGATGTCATCTTGGAACACGACGGTTCTTGGAACGGACTTCAGTAGACTTTCCCTATTCCTCTGGAATATTGCTGCAGCCGAGGGAATTCCGAAAGGGCACCTGTGATAAATAAACAGTCCTTTGTGCGTGTTAATGCACGTAAGTCTCTTCGATGTCGCGACCAACTCCTGTGTCACATAGGCCGATGTCAAGTCCAGTTTGGTGAACGACTTCCCTCCGGCCAGCGTTGCAAACAAGTCATCAGCCTTCGGTAAAGGGTACTGATCTTGTTTCAAAACCCTGTTGATCGTAGCCTTGTAGTCTCCACAGATTCTGACTGTGCCATCACTTTTCAGCACAGGAACAATGAGGTTGACCTATTCATTAAATTCGACCAGTGATATGATCCCTTCACGCTGGAATCTGTCCAATTCAATTTCGACCTTCTCCCTCATCATATACGGCACTGCCCGAGCTTTATGATGGACGGGTCTTTCATCGGAGTCCACGTGGATCTGCACCTTGGCTCCCGTGAAGTTGCTGATACCCGGTTCGAACAGCTAGGGGAACTTGCTCAATACTTGGGCACATGTATATTCCTCCAAGGACAACGCCTTTACATCGTTCCAGTCGCATCTGATTTTCTCCAACCAGCTCCTGCCGAGCAGTGTTGGGCCATTGCCTGGAACAATCTACAGCGGTAACTCGTGAACCGTATCGTTATATGACACATTAATTTGTGCACTGCCACTCACCTTTATTAGTTCTTTGGTGTACATTCGCAGCTTGGCGTTAACAGAGCTCAGCCTGGGCCTTAATATCCCACAGCTTATAAAATGCCCTCTCGTTCATGATCGATTGACTCGCCCCTGTGTCCAGTTCCATCGATACCGGTATCCCATTAATCTTCACATTAATCAAAATTGGTTTACTCTTGGTTATGAAGGAGTACAGTAAATACACTTCCTCCTCTGGCATCTCGGATTGCATATCCGGATCCGGGCTAGTCTGACTCTTATCCTCCACGTGGTGTGTCGCAGCTCGCTTGCTCATCTGCGGACACTTGTGCTGGAGATGCCCCACTCTCAGACAGCCTTTGCAACTATATTGCTTAAATCGGCACTGCTGGTGCCGATGATTTCCCCCACAACGCCAACATGGAGAAGTCGGATACATTCCCATTGGCAGACTTTGGGCAGCCATAGGTTTTGTGAACGCAGCCGGATAGGCCCTGCCATTGCCGCTCTGCCGAACGCCGAATCAATCACATTTACAGTACTTGCCTCGGTTTGGTTCTTCACCGCTGTTTGCTTTAGACTCCTGTCCGTTGTCATACACGATTGAGTGATCTGGATGGCCCTTTTTAAATCCAACTCTTCCACCGCCAGAATTGTGCACAGGATCACCTCGTGGTTGATACCGATAACAAAGTCCCGCAGCATGTCTGCCAACACCCCCCGAACTTGCACGGTCCCGCTAGACGCCTCAGGTCGGCAACGAATTCCACCACGCTCTGGCCCTCCGATCGAACGTGTGTATAAAACTTGTATCTCGAGATGATGATGCCATCGTCTGGCTTGAGGTGCTCCTGTACCAATGTACACAACGCCTCATAAGTTTTTTCTGTTGGATCACTAGGCATGAGTAGATTCTTTATCAGACCATAGATCTTTGAACCGCACACAGTGAGGAACACGGCCAGATGCCGATCTGCATCGTCGACCCCCTTCATTTTGTTGGCCACAAAATACTGGTTCAAACGGTTCTCAAAGTCTGCCCAATCTTCTCCCTCCACAAATCGCTCTAAAAATCCAATCATGCTCATTTTGCAAACAAAGGTTCTTATATTCTCGTCGCCAAACGTTATGTATGCAATAAAGGTTCAAACTGAGTACTGTTTAACTAAGCAAGGTACAACCTTGCTCTGCTTTATTTAGGCCCAAAGTGCCTGAACTCTCAAAATGGCTGGCCTTTTATACCTGAGCAGCACCATGTGGTGGCTACAAACAGAATGTACATACATGACACCAATCAAGCAGGCTGCTTTGTTCTAGATTGTGTCAAGCTCCTTGAGTGTTGTTGGCGCTGGTGTTGGTGTTGTCATCCAGGTAAGTGGAGAGAATTTCATCACATTCCTGACTTGTGCTTTGTAGATGGTGGAAAGGCTTTTTGGAGTCAGAAGGTGAGACACTCGCCTCAGAATACCCAGCATCTGACCTGCTCTTGTAGGCGCAGTATTTATGTGGCTGGTCCAGTTAAGCTTCTGGCCAATGGTGACCCCCAGGAAGTTGATGGTGGGGGATTCAGCAATGGTAATGCTGTTGAATGTCAAGTGATGGTGGTTAGACTCTCGCTTGTTGGAGATAGTCATTGCCAAGCACTTTTGTGGTGCAAATGTTACTTGCCAGTTATCAGCCCAAGCCTGAATGTCATCCAAGTCTTGTTGCATGCGGGAATGGACTGCTCCATTATCTGAGGAGTTGCGAATGGCACTGACACTATGCAGTCATCAGCGAACATCCCTTATGTTCTTCTGACCTTATGATGGAGGGAAGGTTATTGATGAAGTAGCTGAAGGTGGTTGGGCCTAGGACACTGTCCTGAGGAACTCCTGCAGTGATATCCTGGGGCTGTGATGTTTTCCCTCCAAGCATCACAACCATCTTCCTTTGTGCTAGGTATGACTCTAGCCGGTGGAAAGTTTTCCCCATGATTACCATTGACTTCAGATTTACTCGGGCTCCTTGATGCCACACTCAGTCAAATGCTGCCTTGATGTCAAGGGCAGTCACGTTCATGTCACCTCATCTCAAAACTCAGAACAGCTCATAGTATTCCAGGTGTAGTCTAACCAGAGCTTTGTATAGCTCTGGCATTACCTCTACTCCTTTGAATTCTAGTCCTCTAGATATAAAGGCCAGCATTCCATTAGCATTTTTCATTATTTTTTGAACCCATCCATGACATTTTAATGATCTATGTACATGGACCCCAAGTCTCTTTTGACCTCCACTGTTTCTAGCTTTTCACCATTTAGAAAATACTCTGATCTATCCTTATTAGCTCCAAAGTGAATGTCCTCACACTGGCCTATACTGAAATTCATTTGCCACAGTTTTGCCCATTCACTTAATCTATTAATAGCTCTTTATAATGTTATGCTTCCATCTAGATTGCTTACAATGCCGCTTATCTTTGAGTCATCGGCAAACTTGGATCAGTGGCTCTCTAGACTGCCATCTAAGTCATTAATAAATACAGTGAATAGTTGAGACCCCAAGATCCCTGTGAGATGCCACTAGTCACATCCTGCCAATTAGAGTACATGCCCATTATCCTTATTTTCTGTCTCCTGCCGCTAAGCCAATCTTCTAACCAGGTGAATAATTTGCTCTCAATTCCATGAACTTCAACTTTAACTAACAATCGCTTATGAGGGACTTTGTTAAATGCCTTTTGGAAGTCCATATAAATAACGTCCGTAGTCATTCCCCTGTCCGCAACTTTCATCACTGCTTCAAATAATTCAATCAGGTACATCAAACATGACCTACCTTTTACCAATCCATGTTGGCTCTCGCTGAGCAGCTGAAAATATTCAAGATGTTTAGTCACTCTATCCTTAACTATAGACTACAGTAATTTCCCGACAACAAATGTTAGGATAACTGTCATTCCCTCGTTACCCTCTCTCACCTTTCTTAAATAGTGGAGTGATGTGCAATTTTCAAATCTAAATGAATGGTTCCTGAATCGAGAGAACTGGAAGATTATAGTTAGTGCAACTTCAATGTTCTCATCTACTTCTTTTAAAATCCTAGGAGGCAAATCATCTGGTTCTGGGGTTTTGTCCCTTTATTTTCTTCATTGCTGTTAATTTGCTCATTTTAATTTTGGTGAGTCCCATCCCTGAATCAATATTAGTTTCCTTGGGATATCCGGCATGCTATCCTCTTCCTCTACTGTAAATACTAACACAGAGTAATTATTTAACATGTTCGTCATTTCCTTATTTTCATTTATAATATCATCGTTATCAGTTTTTAAGGGACTCATATTGCGCTTAACCACCCTCTTTTTCCTCATATAATTGTAAAAGTTGTTTTGTGTTGATTTTGATATTCCTTGCAAATTTCTTGTCATACTCCCTTTTTGTAGCTAAAACTATCTGTTTTGTCACCCTTTGCTGTTCTTTGGATGTCACCCAGTCACCAGGATCTGTGCTATTTTTGCATTCCTGTATGCTTTTTCCTTTAGTTTTATGCTGTCTCTTACCTCTTTAGTGTTTTTTTGGCAATTAGAGTTCTTGCCCCTTAGGGGTATTATCTGGTTCTGTATTCTGTTTTGAACAGCTCCCACTGATTTTCTGTCATTTTACCCATTAACAGATTTGCCCAGTTTACTGTGGATAGTCTCTGGAGGGAAAAATTCAGTTCCTTAGCACCTCCCATTAGTGCCAGCAGCTGGTGCTAACACCGGAGTTGCAGTAGCGCCGGGACGAGGCGAATCCAGCGACGCACGGCAAATCTGGTCCCCCCTGTTGCGCCGCCGATACGAGATACCGCCGGGTACTTTAATGCCAGGCAGATCGTGACATCAATGAGCATGCAACGGTCACTGGCTGCCCGATCTGTGAAATTGATTGTCGCCACCTACTTTAGCAGCTCGACCAAACAGCGACAGGGAGTGCTGGGGCAAAGCAGTCAGAAGCCAGCTCCAGGGACGTTATTTAAAGGGATCATGAGCAATGAATTGCAATTGTTTAAGTTAAGGGAGTTTCATTGCTTATCAGTTGACATTGTGCAACAGTTTAATTCAGTAATTTAAAGGTTATTTTGTATCAGGAGTGTTGTGGATACCAAAAAGTAGTTACATTTATACTTTTAAAAAATCAAACCGCTACACTTGGCTACATTACTGGGGGCTGTACTGGCAGTCGATCTGGTCCTCCGGGACCTACGGCGGAGGGAGCAGAGGCAGCGGGAAAGGCAGGAACATGTGGCCAGAGTGAGGAGGAGGGCCATCAGGGCTCTCAACAGGACGCCTTACCCTCCGAGGGTCTTCCGAGAGCACTTCTCCTACCTCCATGTAAGCGAGGAGCAGTGTATTCGAAGGCTCCACTTCACCAAGGACATGGTCACAGAACTCTGCCATCTCCTGCAGCCAGACCTGTAGCCTCAGATCAGGGCGACCACGGCTCTCTCAGTAGCAGTTAAGGTCACCGTTGCCCTCAATTTATTCGCCAGCAGATTCTTCCAGTCTGCAACAGGAGACGTAGCTAACATCTCGCAGTTCGCTGTCCATTGCTGCAACTGGGAGGTCACAGAGGCTCTCTACAGTAGGAGAAGAAATAAAGAAAGACTTGCATTTATATAGCGCCTTTCACGACCACTGGAAGTCTCAAAGCGCATTACAGCCAATGAATGTACAATGCAGACACTGTTGTAATGTGGGAACTACATTTCCTTCCCCATCACCAGAGAGAAGCAGGACGAGCGTGGATGTGGCTTTGCCAGGATAGCGGGATTCCCCATGTGGCTTTGCGGGCACCACATAACAATCCTAATATCTTCTGTAACAGCAAAGGCTACCATTCAGTTACTGTGCAGTTGGTATGCAACCACATGCAGTGAATCCTTTATGCGAATGCCCGTTATCCTGGCAGCAGCCACGATGCCTTCATCCTGTACCAGCACTCTTCCAGCCACCACGTCAAGCTCACAGCTGGCTGCTCGGAGACAAGGTGTCATGTATTTAACCATCTTGCAATGACATAGTTATGTAACTGTAACTCATGTACACTGTACCTGTACCCTAGAAATGCACACACTGACCACAGTCTCTAAGTTCTCCGATGCCTGTAGGGGGGAGATGTTAAGGGACTTTTTCATCGAGGGCATTAATCATGCCGGCATTTTTAGGAAGCTCATAAAGACTAAGGGCTTGACTTTAGAAGGGGCGGCATTGATAGCTCAGACCTTTATGGCAGGGGAAGAGAAGACCAAGCTAATTTACGCGCGCAGCCCTGGTCCAAACGTGGTGGCGGACCAGGGAGTTAACATGGTGAACGCGGCTTAGGACCCCACAGGCAGGCAAGGGCATTTTGAAACCGCCCAGGCAGCAACAGGCTCTAGGGTGGGCCTGCAACAAGGACAATGGAAAGTGGATCAGCAATTCACGCCATCTCAAGGAACAATGCGTCCCGCGATGGGATCATTAACACCCACCATCAGAGTGCTTAGAAACAGCCAAATGGGCAATCAGAGAGGAATGCCTGGTAATAGTCCTTTTGTTAACAGCAATCTCAATCTCAGCTCATGCTGGAGGTGCGGGGGTAGACACACTGTGAAAAGCTGCAGGTTCCATCAATATACCTGTAGGATTTGTAATGTCAGTGGACATTTGGCCAGGATGTGCAAAAAGGCAGTAGCGAGGCTTATCTGCGAGACAGAGGAACCAGACAAGGGGTCTGCAATGCAGGATGAGGCCTGGGGTAAAGCCATAGATGCTGAAGTTCAGCGGGTTCATGTGGTGGACGTCCACAGCTCATACACTAAAACCCCACCCATGATGATGAAAGTCTTACTGAATGGCATCCCGGTGCACTTGGAGCTGGATACGGGAGCTAGCCAGTCACTCATGAGCGCCCAACAATTTGAGAGACTATGGCCACATAGAGCTAGCAGGCCCAAACTGAAACACATTGAGACACAGCTACGGACGTAGACCAAAGAGATCATCCCAGTGCTGGGCAGTGCAAACTTGGTGGTAACACATAATGGATCACAGAACCGGGTGCCACTCTGGATTGTTCCAGGAAATGGCCCCGCGCTCTTGTGGAGGAGTTGGCTAGCTGAGATGAATTGGAAATGGGGGATGTGCACGTCATTTCATCCATGCTCACAGGTCCTGCAAAAATTTGCGTCACTATTTCAACCTGGTGTTGGAACGTTCAAGGGCACTAAAGTAGTGATACACATCACTCCGGACGCCAGACCAGTGCACCACAAAGCCAGATCGGTGCCGTATGTGATGCGTGAGAAAATTGAATGTGAACTGGACAGGCTGCTCACAGAGGGCATAATTTCGGTCATTGAATTCAGCGACTGGGCAAGTCCCATCGTTCCCGTCCTCAAAGCAGATAGCTCGGTTAGGATTTGTGGCGACTACAAAGTCACCATCAACCGAGTGTCGCTGCAAGACCAATACCCACTCCCGAGAGCGGAGGACCTTTTTGCCACGCTGGCAGGTGGCAAGCTGTTCACGAAGCTGGACCTCACTTCGGCCTACATGACTCAGGAACTGGCTGAAAAATCCAAGCTTCTGACCACCATCACGACGCACAAGAGATTATTTGTCTACAACAGGTGTCCGTTTGGCATTCGTTCGGCAGCAGCCATCTTTCAGAGAAACATGGAAAGCTTGCTCAAATCCATTCCTGGAATGATTGTATTCCAAGACGACATTCTCATGATGGGTCAAGACACCGAAGAACACCTCCGCAACCTGGGGAAGGTGCTACGCCGATTGGATCAGGTAGGCTTGCGGCTGAAAAAGGCCAAGTGTGTGTTTTTGGCCCCAGAGGTCAAAGTTTTGGGCAGGAGGGTTGCCGCAGACGGGATCCGGCCCACTGAATCAAAAACAGAGGAGATCCGCCAGGCGCCCAGGCCCGGCAACACATCGGAGTTGCGATCATTCCTGGGACTTTTGAACTATTTTGGGAACTTTCTGCCGAACTTAAGCACATTGCTGGAGCCATTACACATGCTCCTGCGTAAAGGTTGTGAATGGTTTTGGGGGGACTGTCAAGAACGGGCTTTCAATAAGGCGAGGAACCTGCTGTGTTCCAACAAACTGTTGACTTTGTATGACCCTTATAAAAAAACTGGTCTTAACATGCGATGCGTCATCCTACGGGATTGGGTGTCTGTTGCAGCAGGTTAATGATGATGGCCGACTCCAATTGGTGTCTTACGCCTCCAGGTCGCTCTCCCAGGCAGAGCGTGGATACGGCATGGTCAAAAAGGAAACACTTGTTTGTGTTTACAGTATGAAAAAGATGCACCAGTACCTTTTTGGTAGACAGTTCGAGCCAGAGACGGACCACAAGCCATTAACATCTTTGTTGTCCGACAGCAAGGCTGTCAACGCCAATGCGTCAGCTCGCATACAGCACTGGGCCCTCACGCTGGCTGCGTATGACTACACCATACGGCACCAGCCAGGCACCGAAAATTGCACTGACGCGCTCAGCAGGCTCCCACTGGCCACCACCGAGGGAGCAGAGCGCCGAGATGGTCATGCCCATCACAGCCCGCCAGATCAAACTCTGGACCAACAGGGACCCCCTCCTATCCATGATAAAGAAATGTGTCCTGACTGGGGATTGGGCGCCCGCACACAGGGCGTGGCCCGAGGAAGTCAGACCGTTTCAGAGATGGATAGATGAGCTCACCATCCAAGCCGACTGCCTGCTATGGGGCAGCCGGGAAGTCATGCCCCAGAAAGGAAGGGAAGCGTTCATCAGGGAACTCCACAGTGAGCACCTTGGCATCGTGTTAATGAAGGCCATTGCCCGGTCACGTGTGGTGGCCAGGGATTGACTCAGACCTGGAACACTGGGTTCGCAGGTGCACGACGTGTGCCCAGCTGGGCAATGCCCCCAGGGAGGCCCCACTCAGCCCGTGGCCCTGGCCCACCAGGCCATGGTCATGTATTCACAGGGACTATGCGGGCCCGTTCATGGGGGAATTGTTCCTGATCGTTGTTGATGCATACTCGAAGTGGATCGAGTGCATCATATTGAACTCGTGCACGACATCCATCACCGTGGAGTCTGCGTACGTTTTTCGCGACCCACGGATTGCCGGACATCCTGGTCAGTGACAATGGCCCATGTTTCACCAGCCATGAATTCCAGGAGTTTATGTCGGGCAATGGTATCAAGCACGTCCGGACAGCGCCGTTCAAGCCGGCCTCCAATGACCAGGCGGAACGGGCGGTCCAAGTCATAAAACAAGGCATGCTATGCATCCAAGGACCCTCCCTTCAGTACCGCCTATCGCGCCTCCTGCTGGCCTACAGGTCCCGCCCGCACTCGCTCACAGGAGTCCCGCCAGTGGAACTCCTCATGAAATGCACGCTCAAGACATGGCTGTCCCTCATTCATCCAGCCCTGGCAGACATTGTTGAGGGCAAGCGCCAGTCCCAAACCGAACTCCATGACCAAAACTCAAGGGGGAGGTATAGAAATAGATGACCCGGTATTTGTTCTTAACCATGCTTTGGGACCCAAATGGCTTGAGGGCACCATAATTGGCAAAGAAGGGAATAGAGTCATGGTGGTCCGACTAAACAATGGGCAGATATGCCGCAAACACTTGGACCAAGTAAAGAAAAGGTTCAGCATAGACACAGAGGAACCTGAAGAAGAGCATGCTATGGCACCCACATCACTGCCAGTGGACGAGCAACAAAGACAGCCCTCAGCATGCACAGTCCCTGCGGCCAGATCGGACAGGCCAGAATCACCTCAAGTGACAGAGACGCGTGCCGAGGCTCAGCCACCAGAGCCACAACTGTGGCGCTCCACGAGAGAGCGTCGACCACCTGACAGACTTAACCTCTGAAACAAAAAGACTTAAGGGGGGAGGAGATGTCATGTATTTAACCATCTTGCAATGACATCTTGTAACTCATGTACACTGTACCTGTACCCTAGAAATGCACACCCTGACCACAGGGGTGAACATGCAGGAGACACTCCTCACCTGGGTTTCTAGGTATAAAAGGTGAGGTCCCACCCAGGGTCAACACTCCTTGGTCCTGGCAATAAAGGTGAAGATCACAGAGTGACCGTGTCTGATATATCCATGCCTCGTGTGAGTTTGTAGTAAGGTGCAGGGACACTACACAAGGGGTATCCACTCTCCACCTGACTCATGACTCCCCTCCCCAACCCCAACACTCCTGCCCAGCACTCATATAATGACAGCCATGTTGCGGCCAGGAACATCATCGAGCAGACCATCGGGGTGCTCAAGCAATGGTTCTGCTACCCTGATTGGCGAGCGGGTGTCCCATTTCATGGTGGTCTGCTGCATGCTCCACAACTAGGCCATCATGAGGGCCCAGCCCTTGCCACCAGGGATTGTAGGACCACCTCAGGAGGAGGAAGAGGAAGAGAAGGAGGACAAGGAGGAAGAGGAAGACGAGGTGGCTGCCTCCACCCTCAAAGGACTGAGGGTGGAGGCAGCCACTCAATCGGCCTTCCAGAAGGGAGTTCTGTGATTGCCTTATCAGACTGTGATTCCAATAAATTAAACCCCAGATCCCCATTGCTCACCTCATCCACATCACTCCATCCCTGTCGCAGGTCATATCACAATGCAAAGCTGAAATGAGGCATACCACAAAAGATTCCAAACTGAATTAATTAACACCAAAAATATTAACTATTGATCCTTCTGCAATCCCTTAGTGCCTCTCATTAGTGTGCCTTTGCCTATTCTAGTGCTCTTACGAAGTGTTGGCCCAGTGACTGTAACAGGGCCACTGAGTGTCTGTGCAGGAGACATCAGATTGCCTTGCAGGATGCCCTTGACCAGCTCTGGGCCTAGAAGGCCCAGCTGTAGACTGAACCACCTCAGCAAGGGCAGCAGCAGTCTCGGCTGGCTGGATGACAGGCAGCGACAAGAGCAGTGGTGGGAGCACGAATGCCTTCATCCTGAGAGAGGGCAGCAGTTTCCTGTTCCACTGATGCACTGCCACTCCCGTGGGGCAGCACCTCAGCATCCCTCGCAATCTGTTGGAGCACAGATTGCTGGTCTGCTGCAACACCGTGAAAGCCTCAATCGATGATGGTAGACCCAGCCATGCTGGCAACAGTCAGAGCTTGTGTAACATCAAGCTGAGACTGCATGAGAGCAGTCTGAGATTGGATGCCACCAAGCATAGACTGCATTAAGCCACTAAGATGTCACACCCACCTGTGTTGCAATGCAAGCTGCCAGATCGCCCATCACAAGTGACATCAGATCTGGGTCACCACGGTCTCTCTGGGAGTCTGCCATCCTTTGCAGACTGGAAATGATGGGCTCCATGGTGCACAGAGCCTTGTGCAATATTGGAGGTGGACTCCTCCACGCTCCTTTTTATTGCCGAGAGGCTCCGGGGTCCCCATTGCATCTATCATCTCCACGTGCATGCCCATCACCCTTCTTCTCAACACCTCCCCATCGAGGCCCTCATCTGAGTACTGTGTAGCAGAACTCGTGCGCGAACTCGCCCTTAGAGGAGCTGGCCCCTGGGCTACCCTTTCCCCCTGGCCTTGCTGCAGCCCACTCATCCCTGGTGCCTCACACTGTGCAGATCCCTCTACTATACTTGCCTCTAAAGAATGCCTAGTGCCAGTATCTGAGCTGCTGCCTGTGGGTGAGACATGCAGTGACACGGTGTGTTCTTCCTCCTCCTCTTCTCCCACTCCCCCTCTCTGCAATGCCCTCAGGGACAGGCTGCTCAGGTGCCTGCTCATTATCTGAAAGCATAAAGGCATAAGAGTTAAGGTGAGGGGAGGGGACAGGAAGGGACAAATGCATGCATACAGCATGATTAGCTGGAAAGTGTGAAATGCTTGTGGGCTGAGGGGGAAGTGGGATGTGAGAAGAAGGAGTAGGGATGAACATACCGTTGTTGTCCCCAAGGGGGTCAACATCACTGGTGGCTATGCGCCCACCACCTGCCGCCCAATGATCTGCAGCATTCGATTCTCCAACGCAGACAGTGGTTGGGTGTTGGCTTGTCCCCCGTCTGCACGCTCCTGCTCCCTCTTGTGATCCACTTTGGCCTGCAAGAGAAAGGAAACTGTGTGAGTGAGTGTGGTGCAATGTATTTGGGTGATGTGCCTGCCATAGTTGAATAGCTGTCATTGTGTACAAGGTGTGAGATGTGAGTGTTGGTGTTGGTAGGTAAGTGCTGGGGGTGTGGTGCTTTGGGCAGTGTGTGAAGACGGTGGTTGAGATGGTGGTATGCAGTATTTGTTGAAGCATTCACTCACCCTGACCACACGAGTGAGGCTGTTAAATTTCTTCCTGCACTGTGTGTGGGTCCTGGGGACCACAGTGCTGCCTGAGACGTGCTGTGCTACCTCCCTCCACATGGTGCGGAGGGCCAACTGCCACTTGCCAGGTAGAGCACTGCTTCCCATCTCTCCACAGCGAACACCAATGCCTCCAATGCTTGATTGCAGAATCTGCGGGCTCTCCCTGGGGCATGGATCTGCCATTAGTACAGCTGCTCCTTCTCTTGACCCGCTGCTGTTTGCTGAGGCAGCTGCACAGCCAGCAATGCTGAAAATTAGGATCTGCAGCATCAATGAACCTCCCCTTTAAGAACTGGAAAAGGCCTGCGGCAATGATGACTTGCGATTAGACTGCACCTGATATTGGTCCACCCTCTGAATGTAATGCCAATGAGTTTGGGCTTTAAGGCTTGAATTAGCGCTCCAATCATTTCTTTGAGCAGTGAGAATGAATTTTGTGCGCAAACTAAAGCATTAGCACCTGGCACTAATTCTAAGGATACCACCCATTCTTTGGCTATATTGAATTTTTAGGCCTCTGTCTCATCCTGTTGAAGTCGGCCTTCTGAGAGAACAAAATTGCAGGGTGGTGGGGGGGTAGGACAAGTAGAGCATAATACAGGAAACCTGGTCGAAAGCTCGTGGATGATGTTTAAGCTGGGTATAGTTTCACTTTAATAGAAACAAACTGTAGCGAAATTAATCTAATATGCCTGTCTGCTCTTTTTAATTAGGTATCAAGCACCAAAGTCCAGGGATCTGCGAGTGTATTCTCACATTCCTCTCTTTGCTGCTGGTTCTCCTCTCATTCCCAGTATCGGTCTGGTTCTGTGTTAAGGCAAGTACATTGCTATCAAAGGGCTATAAACTGCATTTTGGGGAGAATTGGTTCAGTGTGTATACGGTATCTCTAGGGCTTTAGTACTTGACTCTCAACTAGCAGGCCGTGTGTTTAAGTATAGGTGGTATCCTTCATTGGGTTGGGTGCATTCACCTATAATGGCTGCACATAAAAGAAACATCACCATCCCAGAGAGAAGTAACATAAAAGTAGAAAACATTAGCAAAGTAGTCAGTATCTAAAAATATTGTGGAAATCTTGTAACTTGCTCAGCAGGAAATAGCTGGATTGTATGCCAGTAACTAATAATCACTAGTGTGATAATCATCTTTTCTTTTGTCATGCAGATAGTCCAAGAGTACGAGCGTGCGGTGATATTCAGACTGGGACGACTGCTACCCGGGAGAGCTAGGGGGCCAGGTAGGTGACTGTACTCTCAGTGACACATTAGGTTGGTGGCATGTTGCTGTCAATCATATTACAGCACCTTTTATTTCTAAACCAGATGAAGTATAGGCATTTTGCCTTGATGATACTGGTTTTTAAAAGAGAAAAAATCACTCAATGAATTATCAGCCAGAACCTCAGTTTCGGTGTATAGGAATTTTGCCTTGTGTATCATTATTGTGGGAGTATCATCACCACAAGGGTTGCAGTGTTGCAAGAAAAAGGCCCACTACCACTTTCTCAGGGCAACCAGGGATAGGCAATAACTCCCAATGGCGCCCACATCCAAAAGCAAGTATTAAGAAACCCATGGATTAGATTGAACTAGTTTAAAATTGGTTAGGTGCGCATAATTCAGTAGGTCCTTAGGATGTAGCATTCCTACACAGTGCATTGCAACTTGCCAATTTTTGGTGTCCACCAGGATGCATTTTGATAGTATCAATTTATCTCTGGACTTTGAGTGGACATTTAGATTTTGGATAGGCATAGATAAGTGGGAGTGATATTATTTTAAATGGATTCAGTTTTAGTAGGATTTAGCAAAGACTAATACCATGAGACAATCAACAAGGCCCTCTTATTTTAGGGAAGAGCCCTCCAGAATTCAGCGAACTGAGGGAGGGCCAATGTAAAGGAAGCTGTAATGTTTCTCAATGACTGACAATCCATTAGATAAAAGGGTAAATTCACTGATTCCATGCACCCAGCAGGTGATTGCACTTGAAGGGAGTGCAGGTTGGACACTTGTTGCTACAATGTTATAGCTGAATTTTCGATCCACCGCTCCTTTGAAGGTGATGCTCTACTATGAGAGTGGGATCAGTAAATTTATTCTAAGATGTCTTAGCAATATTACTTGGGTTTCTCTTAAAGCAATCAAAGTGCTGCATTAATACAAAAGATCAGTGAAAGAGGGTAAGATTTTTATTATATAAGTGGTCCTTCATTGGTTCTCATTATAGGTCTCTTCTTCTTCCTGCCGTGTCTGGACACTTACCACAAAGTGGATCTACGTGTCAAAACCTTAGAGATCCCGTTTCATGAAGTAAGTCTACAAAAGACAATGAGATGTTAAAAATGCGATGAATAAAGCACAAGCCCCAGGCAATGCACGTAGCCAAACGACCTATTTCTTTAGCTGAAAAGCTATCAATATCTGGAACAAATTGTCAGTGCAGGAGGTGGATCATGGAACTTCAAGGGGTTTCAAAAAGGAAACCGACAATTTCCTGATATCTGAAGGGATTCATGGTTATTACATGAAAATGTGAGAGAGATTTTTTTACAGCGACGTGAGCGAATAGTTGGTTGGACAGGTTAAATGAAGCAGTAGTTCTGTTTTTATCTAACATATTAATGGAATAGAAATTCCGACGTACCGGGCCCGTAAGAATTTTCTATGGACCCGGGAAGGCATCGGAAAAGCCGGTTTTCAGCGTGCAATGTGCATGCGCTGAAAACCGATCTGTCAAGTTGGAGCTTGACAAATCATAGACATATCGGGAGCGAGGACATTTCTTGGGCAAGATTGTGGGATTTACGCATATCTTGCCCAACAAATGTCCTCAAAAATCTTGCGCCTGAAAAAGCAGGCACATAGCCTACTTTTACAGGCGCAAGTGGTTTAAAACATACAAAAACACGATAAAATTAAATTATAAATGCATATTGTTAAAAACCCTCCCCACTGCAGTAAGTTTATTTTTAACCATAATTAAAAAAACTTTTTTTTTTCAAATCGTGAAAATATTTTATTTTTATAAGACATAATAACTTTAATTTCAATTAATTTTAAATATGTGGTTTGTTTGTTATTTTTTTATTATTTTGTGTGTTTGATTTTGTTCCCATTAATAGCACTGAGAACTCGTAGCTATGCGAGTCTCGGTGTTATTAATGGGAACCTGTGAAATACTTACCTGATTGCATCTTCTGCGTGGGACGGGAGCACACTTCGCAGCACAGGAAGAGAAGGCCTTCCCACCGGAATCCAGGTGCCTCCTAGACCACCAGGTACTTTCGTAAAAAGTCTCCAGAGAGGAGGCAATTGCCCGCTGGAAGACCCCCAGAGGAATTTCTGGACCAATTATGTTCATGTAGTTCTCCAAGCAAACTGGAACACTGGTGCAATTAAACAAATTGCATTTTATCAGATTCTCCTGATAAAGTGAACAAAAGTTTACTCTTACACAAGAATATGGATTTTTCATTTGCATTCACCATTTCATTTTGCATTAGGTGTCATCAGTAGCGCCCCGTTAGCGCCCCCCGCAGGCGTTAATGGGAGGTGGCAAGCAGCCAAATTTATCCCCCATGATCTTCCCTTTTCTATTTTATTCCATCAAAAACTATTTATCCTTTCTTCCCTTCAACCCATTTTAAAATTCTGATGTTTTCTACTGAATCCCATTCTGTACTGATTTAAAATTTCAAGCTCAAAGCTTGTGTCCTTGCCCAAACTTGTAACCTCCTGCACAATTCTTAATACTTTTCTCTGGTATATCTTCTTCTTAGGCAGTCCCTCGTAGTCGAGGATGACTTGCTTCCACACTAAAAATGAGTTCTCAGGTGACTGATGAGTCCAATGTGGGAACTACAGTCTCAGGTGGGACAGACGATGATTGAAGGAACGGGAGGTTCGGGTGCCTGGGTTGCCATGCATTCCGTCCACTGTTTACGCTTGGCTTCAGCTTACTCTCGGCGAAGACACTCAGTCTTCAGCTCCTTCCTGGATGCTTTTCCTCCACATTGGGCGGTCTTGGGCCAGGGATTCCCACATGTCAGTGGGGATGCTTCACCTTTTCAAGGAGGCTTTGAGGGTGTCCATGAAGCGTTTCCTCTGTCCACCTGGGGCTCACTTGACATGTCAAAGCTCCGAGTAGAGCGCTTGTTTTGGGAGTCTCGTGTCGGGCATGCGGACAATGTGGACCATCCAATGAAGCTGATCGAGCATGGTCAATGCTTCGATGCTGGGGCTGTTGGCCTGAGTAAGAACACTGACATTGGTGCACCTATCTTGCCAATGGATTTGCAGGATCTTGCGGAGGCAGCATTGATGGTACTTCTCCAGTGTTTTGAAGAGCCTGCGGTACATAGTCCATGTTTTTGAACCATATAGGAGGGCAAGTATCATGACTGCTCTGTCGACCATGAGCTTGGTGCCAGGTTTGAGGTCCTGGTCTTCAAACACTCTCTTCCTCAGGCGACCGAAGGCTGTACTGGCACACTGAAGGCGGTGTTGGACCTCATCATCGATGTCTGCCCCTGTTGACAGTAGGCTCCTGAGATATGGAAAATGGTCCACGTTGTCCAAGGCCTCGTCATGGATTTTCATCATTGGAGAGCAGTGCTGTGTGGCGGGGTCAGGTTGATAGAGGACCTTTGTCTTATGGATGTTTAGTGTAAGGCCCATGCTCTCGTACACTTTGGTGAAAGTGTTGCCGATGGCTTGGAGTTTGGCCTCCGAGTGTGTGCAGACGCAAGCATTGTATGCATATTGTAATTCAATGACAGAGGATGGGACGACCTTGGATCTGGCCTGGAGGTGTCGAAGGTTGAACAATTTCCCATTTGTTCTGTAAATTAGCACTACTCTAGTGGGGAGCTTACTGAGGGTGAGATGGAGCAAGGAAGATCGAGACGAGCGTTGGTGCGATGACACAGCCTTGCTTGACCCCGGTCCGAACGTGAATTGGGTCTGTGGTGGTCAGGATCACGGCTTGCGTGTCATCATGAAGCAGGCGAAGGATGATGTCTGCCGAATTTGAGGAGGACACTCCATAATCCCTCACGGTTGAGTGTCAAAGGCCTTTGTGAGGTCAAAGAAGGCCATGTACAGGGGTTGGTGCTGTTCCTGCATTTCTCTTGGATTTGCTGCACAGTGAAGATCATGTCCATTGTGCCCCTTAGTGGGCGGAATTTGCATTGTGACTCTGGGAGGAGCTCTTCAGCCACAAGGAGAAGGCGATTGAGGAGAATTCTTGCGATGACTTTTCCTGTGGTAGACACAGGGAAACTCGTCTGTAATTACCACAATCGGACTAGTTGCCTTTCTTGCCGCATCTGAGATCCCCTGACATGCTCTCCTCCTTCGTTAAGAAAAATGAGATCATGAATTCACACCAATAGTGCTTCTCCACCATGGTTTAGTGCTTCGGCGGGGATTTCATCTGCTCCCGAGGCCTTGTTATTTCTTCAGTTGTCAGATGACCTTTTCTACCTCATGCCAGGCTGAGATGGTGGTGGGTGGCATGCTGCGGGATGGAGTCGAGGACACTCATGTCGAAGACAGAGTCTCGGTTAAGGAGATCTTCGAAGTGCTCCTTCCAGCTGGCACTGACTGCGCCTCTGTCCTTGATATGTACCTCTCCGTTCTTGACCAGCAGTGAGATAGGGCCTTGGGTGCTTGGGCCGTAGGTGGTCTTGATTGCGCTAAAGAATCCTCGCATCTCGTGGCTGTCGGCAAGTTGCTGGATCTCCTGCATTTTCTCCACCCACCATCTGTTCTTTAGGTCGTGGGTTTTTTGTTGGACCTCTGCCTTCAAACGTCTGTAGAGCTGCTTTCTTGCTCAAGTTGTGATGCGGTTTCCAGTTAGGAGGGGTTTAACAACACAGAGTAAAAGGTGAAGGAAATGCTATATATTTAGTCGAGAGTCCCAGTCCTTTTCTCAGTTCACCCTTTGGAATTGCTGTAACTGTTTCTCAATATTTTCAATATTCCAAATTCCATTCTGTATCCCTTTAAACCATGCTTACACCTCCCACTTTTTAGCTTTTTATTGAACATCTCATCAGTTCTGAGACAGCCCAATCCTACAGAAACATCAAGTGCTTCTGAGCAAGCTTCTCCCATTCCTTTCATCTCTAACTGTTTCTGAATCAGTTTCTCATCCATGGCTTCCTTCACCGAGTTAATGAGCAACACCTCAGACTGTTCTTACATTAGCCCAAGGCCAATTACTTTTTGTTTCTGTTTCTGCTCCAGGTTCTATATTTGTTCCTTAGGGCACACTTTTCCAGTGCATTTTCTAACTTTAGTCTGCTCAGCTCAACTTCTAAACGACGCACTTTATCTTGCAATTCCACTCTCTTTTATCACGCATTTGCACCACAGCATCGTGACTAGCAAGAAAGGAATTAGTCGCTTGAACAGCATGGACCCTGACTGCATCAAACTCATCTTTAAGCTGCTCTATTTTCAGCCTATGTCTGAGCATGCTTTCACCACACTATGCCTATACCCAGACAAAGCCCTTGCAATAGGTATGTTCTCTGTCTCCTTTCATTTAGTTTCTGCTGAAACAGGAACTCTTTCTGTCTATGCAGACACACATTCTCTAGTGCCTGCTCAATCTCCTCCCAGCTCCCGTTTAAAATTTACTTGTAAAAACTGTCAGGGCCCGCCCCCCTCCCCCGCTTACTTTTAATCCAGTCATAAATTTTCAAAGTGCCCAAATTGGTCGAGATACCATCTATTTTGTCTGATTCCATTCTATTCCCTAGATTGTGATTCTTAGGAGCTAGTTATATCCACTATCGATATTAATTCATACTCATGGCCCACATATTCATTGGACAAGTTCATGGCACCAAATGTTAAGCAGTCAACCTCCCTTTCTCCTCTGGTTCACAACACCACGTTTCGAGTAAGCACTAGACTTCACAGTGGAGTATACAGAAGTCTTTACGTGGGATTGCATAGGATTTACAGCACAGAAACAGGTCATTCAGCCCAACCAGTCCATGCCAGTGTTTATGCTCCACCCAATCCTGCTCCTGTCTTTCCTCATCTAACTCTATCAGTGTAACCCTCTATTCCCTTCTCCCTCAGATGCTATCTAACCGCCCCTTAAATGCATCTATACTATTCACTTCAACTACTCCCTGTAGCAGCAAGTTTCACATTCTCACCACTCTTGGGGAATTCAGACAAAACTTCTTTACCCAATTTGATTTCTTGATGACTATCTTATAATGATGGCCTCTAGTTTTGCTCTTTTCCACAAGTGGAATCTATCTCTATCTCTATCTCTATCTCTATCTCTCTCTCTCTCAAAACCTTCCAGAATTTTAAAGATCTCTATTAGGTCACTCCTCGGCCTTCTCTTTTCAAGAGAAAAGAGACCTAGCCTGTGCATCCTTTCCTTGCATTTCTGGTATCATCCTTGTAAATCCTTTCTGCAACCTCTTCAGTACCTCTATCTTTTTTATAATGTGGTGACCAGAATTGTATGCAATACTCCAAGTGTGGTCTAACCAAGGTTCAATACAAGTTTAGCATAACTTCACTACTTTTCAATTCTATCCCTCTAGAAATAAACCTTAGTGCTTGGTTTGCTTTTTTTTAAATGGCCTTGTTAACCTGTGCCACTACTTTTAGTGATTTGTGTATTTGTACTCCGAGATCCCTTTGCTCCTCTACCCCACCTAGACTCTCACCCTCCAAGTAATATGTGACCTCCCTATTCTTCCTCCCAAAATGTAATACCTCATATTTATCTGTGTTGAACTTCATTTGCCAATTATATGCCCATTCTGCAAGTTTATTAATGTCCTCCTGTAATTTGTTGCAGTCCTCCTCAGTATTGACTATCCCCCCAATTTGGTGTCATCCACAAATTTAGAAATTGTATTTTTGATTCCAAAGTTTAAATCATTAATATAAATTGTGAACAGCAGTGTTCCCAGCACTGATCCTTGTGGGACACCGTCTCCCACTCTGAGTAGCTGCCCTTTACTCCTACTCTCTGCATTCTGTCTTGAAGCCAGCTAGCTATCGATTCTGCTACTTGTCCCCTGATTCTACATTCTCTGACCTATTTCATTAGTTTATTATGTGGTACCTTATCAAAGGCCTTTTGAAAATCTAGATGAATTATATCTACTGCATTACCCTGGTCTACTCTTTTTTACCTCTTCAAAAATTCAATGAGGTTGGTCGAAAGACATTCCCTTTTGAAATCCAAGCTGACTATTCATTATTATATTTTTGGTTTCTAGATGTTCTTCTATTTTCTCCTTTAATAAGGATTCCATTATTTTCCCAATCACTGATGTTAAGCTGACTGGTCTATAGTTCTCTGGAAATGTTCTATCTCCATTCTTAAATATAGGTATTACGTTAGCTATCCACCAGTCCTCAAGCAACACTCCTTTTTCTAACAAATTATTAAATATGTATTGTAATGCCTGTAATGTATTTCCTTCGTGGGTTCTTTGTTTAACAATTCAAAGCAACACATTGCTATTAAGAACTAGTTGGTTTATTATCAAAGGGTTTAACAAACCCACTAAACATTACCAGTTTATCCACTAGGCTAGCAACTGCATAGCTCATCGTGGATGACCTAGCTCTAAATGACTGCGGTTTTATTGAGACTTGTGAACATCACGTGACTGACTAAGCCACTCACAATGCAACAGCTCTACAACTATTTTTGTTGTATCTGTAAACAAGTGCCCCCTGGTTAAAGGGGGGGTCACACTCCAAAAACTTTCAATCAAGTGCCCCCTTGGTTTTTTTGTGTATTTTTTTTCCTGAGGGCACCAAAAACACATTATACAAGTGCCCCCAAGCTAAAAGGGGAAGGGAACACTAAAACCGACAAACTTAGACAAATTAAACTTTAGATATCGTGGTTCAAATTAAAATTTGGTTGCCGGGGGTGATGCACTCCAGTCCCTCTGGCGCACATCTCTCGCGGAAGGCCGCGAGCATACCGGTGGACACCGCGTGCTCCATCTTGAGAGACACCCTGGCTCGGATGTAACCACGGAAGAGAGCAGGCAGTCAGGCTGAACGACCCCCTCAACCGCCCGCTGCCTGGACCGGCTGATGGCCCCTTTGGCCATGCCCAGGAGCAGTCCTACGAGGAGGCCTTCCGACCTGCCCGCTCCCCTCCGCACAGGGTGCCCAAAGATCAGGAGCGTGGGACTGAAGTGCAACCAGAATTTGAGGCGCAGCCCCTTCAAATATTGGAAGAGGGACTGCAACCTCGCACATTCAACATTTACATAGAACACGGACTCTTCTGGACCGCAGAAATTACAGCGGCCTGGAGCCCGTGAACCAACTTTAAAAACTTATTGCACAGGACTGCTCCGTGCACCACCCTCCAGGCCTAGTCCCCAATAAATAGAGGGAGGACTCCCGTGTAGAGAGCACTCCATTGGGGACACCTGCCTCCTCTGGACGGTAAGATGGTACGCCATGGCGTGTCCGGACGGCAGACGAGGATGGCAACATGGAGAGTGTATAAGAGCAGCCCGTACAGGAATCCCCTCCGCGCAGAACTGAAAGGCACGGAGGGGATTTCCCGGAGGAGGCTCAAGTTGTGAGGCGCCGGCTCCCGAGGGAGGTTTTGGGGCTTGGGCAACAACAGCTCTACAACTATTTTAGTTGTGAAACAAAATTAAACAGTTAAATCAAGTGCCCCCTAATCTGGGGGACACGCCAACACTTTTCAAGGCCCTTTTTTGTTTTTTTGTTTTTTTTGGGGGGGGGGGTTTTTGTGCACTAAAACACAAATATATACAAGTGCCCCCTATAAAAGGGTTGGGGGGGGTGGGTGGAAACACTAGAACCCGACAATAAAAAACAAATTAAACTTTAAAACATATAAAATCAAATTAAAATTTGGTTGCCGGGGGTGATGGTGCACTCCAGTACCTCCGGCGCCCACCTCTCGCAGAAGGCCGCGAGCGTACCAGTGAACACCGCGTGCTCCATCTCTAAGGACACCCTGGCTCAGATGTAAGCACGGAAGAGAGGCAGGCAGTCGGGCTGAACAACCCCCTCGATCGCCCGCTGCCTGGACCGGCTGATGGCCCCCTTGGCCGTGCCCAGGAGCAGTCCTACGAGGAGGCCTTTGGACCTACCCGCTCCCCTCCGCACAGGGTGCCCAAAGATCAGGAGCATGGGACTGAAGTGCAGCCAGAATTTCAGGAGCAGCCCCTTTAAATAGTGGAACAGGGGCTGCAACCTCGTACATTCTGTAAAAACATGGAACACGGACTTTTCCAGACCGCAGAAATTGCAGGTGGCCTGGGAGCCCATGAACCCACTTAAAAACTTATTGTATGGGACTGCCCGTGCACCACCCTCCAGGCCAAGTCCCCAATAAGTAGAGGGAGGACTCCCGTGTAGAGAGCACTCCATCGGGGACCCCGCCTCCTCCAGATGGCAAGATGGTGCGCCAAGGCGTGTCCAGACGGCAGACGAGGATGGCAAAGTTGAGAGTGTGCAGGAGCAGCCCGTACAGGAATCCTCTCCACGCAGAACTGAAGGGCACGGAGGGGATTTCCCCGAAGCGGCTCAAGTTGTGAGGCACCGGCTCCCGAGGGAGGTTTCAGGGTTTGGCGCCAATGAGGAATTCTGTCCGGACGGGGGTCAGTTCGGACGGGATCTCCCCACGTGCTTGAGCCTCCTCGACGCACCTAACGGAGTCAGGGCCCAATGCTGTTTTTAGCGACTCGATGGCATCGGCCGCGCAGCAGACGTCAGCCCAGTTTAGGCGCCGTGCGAGCACGTCTGGCGCCATCCAGCCCGCTCCTCCGCCATCGAGCAGGTCTCTGACCCTGGTCACCTCGCCAGCCACAGCCCTCTCGTCCGGCTGCCACCTAAAACCGCGGTCGTGGAGGTACGGATTCCTGAGCAGCGGCTCCTGCAGGACAGCCGCCACTCCAGATGGTGGAGAGCTGCGGTTGATGGTGACTTTTTGCTCCAGACCCTGATGAGTTCCTGGTAAAAGACAGGCAGCCCCTGCACGGTGGTCCTGACTCTCCCCAGGCTCACAAACAGGAGCTGCGTGTCGTAATTGAGGCTGTACTGCTGGCGGAAGAAATACGTCGCCAGCGCACGCCACCTAGGAGGGGGCTCAAGGTAAAGGTATCTCTGCAGGGTCTGTAGACGGAAAGTCGCCAGCTGGATGCTGACATACACCAACGCCTGACCGCCCTCCCTAAGCGGGAGACTCAAGACCGCGGCAGAGACCCAGTGCTTCCTGTTGTTCCAGAAGAAGTCCACCAGCTTCTTCTGTATCTTGGTGACAAACGCAGGGGGAGGGGTCAAAATGACCAGCCGGTACCACAGCATAGCGGCCACCAGCTGGTTTATGACTAGCGCTCGACACCTGTAGGACAGCACTCGGAGCAGTCCTGTCCAGCGCCCTAGGCGAGCGGCGACCTTGGCCTCCAGCTCTTGCCAGTTCGCCGGTCAGGCTTCCTCGTCGGGGCTAAGGTAGACTCCCAGATAGAGGAGATGGGTCGTGCTCCAGGCAAAAGGCCTGAGCTCCTCCGGCAGGGAGTCCACCCGCCACTGACCCACCAGGAGTCCGGAAAATTTCTCCCAGTTAATCCTGGCGGAGGATGCGGCCGAGTAAATCTCCTGGCACTCACACATCCTCCGCAGGTCAACGGGATCCTCTACTGTGAGGAGCACGTCATCGGAGTAAGTCGAGAGGACGACCTCCACGCCCGGCCCTTGCAGAGCCAGTCCCATCAATCTCGTCCGCAGGAAGCGCAGGAAAGGCTCCACGCAAACGGCGTATAACTGGCCAGACATGGGGCATCTCTGGCGCACCCGTCTCCCAAAGCGAAGGGGCGCCGTCAAAGACCCGTTAACCTTAATCAGACACTCTGCGGCGGCGTACAAAAGTCGGATCCGGGCGACGAAATGCGTCCCGAACCCGAAAGCGCACAGAGTTCCGAACAGATAATCGTGATCCACCCTGTCGAACGCCTTCTCTTGGTCTAGAGATAGGAAAGCGACCGACAGACCAGCCTCCTGGGAATGATGGATCAGGTCCCGGACCAGATGGATGTTATCGTGGATTATCCGGCCCGGGACCGTGTAGGACTGGTCGGAGTGGATCATGTGGTCCAGCACGCGCCAAGGTGAGCAGACATCACCCTGGCGAAGATTTTACAACAGCTCTCCACTCTTTTTGTTGGAGACAAAAATAAAACAGTTAAATGAAGTGCCCCCTGATCTGGGGGACACACCAAACACTTATCACGGTCCTTTTTATTTTTTTTGTGGGTTTTTTTGTGGGTTTTTTTGGGCCCTAAAAACTGTAAATTTACAAGTGTCCCCCAACAACAGCTCTCCAACTCTTTGGGGGGAACAAAATACACATTAGATCAAGTGCCCCCCGATCTGGGGGACACTCCAGACACTTAACTGCCCCTTCTTTTTTAAATGTTTTTTGTTTCATTTTTTTGTTTTTTTGGGGATTTTTTGTGATTTTTTGGGGGCATTAAAACCATACATTTTACAAGTGCCCCCTATAAAAGGGGAGGGGGACACTAAAAATCCGGCAATTAAAGCAAATTAAACTTTAAAACATATAAATTCAAATAAAAATTTGATTGCCGGGGTAACGATGCACTCCAGTCCCTCCAGCGCCCACCTCTCGCGGAAGGCCGCGAGCGTACCGGTGGACACCGCGTGCTCCATCTCCAAGGACACCCTGGCGCGGATGTACGCGCGGAAGAGAGGCAGGAAGTCGGGCTGAACAACCCCCTCGACCGCCCGCTGCCTGGACCGGCTGATGGCACCCTTGGCCATGCCCAGGAGCAGTGTTACGAGGAGGCCCTCGGACCTACCCGCTCCCCTCCGCACAGTGTGCCCAAAGATCAGGAGTGTGGGACTGAAGTGCAACCAGAAATTGAGGAGCAGCCCCTTTTAAATAATGAAACAGGGGCTGCAACCTTGCACACTCCATAAAAACATGGAACACGGACTCCTCCAGACCGCAGAAATTGCAGGCGGCCTGGGAGCCTGTGAACCTGCTTAAAAATTTGTTGCACGGCACTGCTCCGTGCACCACCCTCCAGGCCAAGTCCCCGATAAATAGTAGGAGGACTCCAACGTAGAGTGCACTCCATCGGGGGCCCCCGCCTCCTCCGGACGGCAAGATGGTACGCCATGGCGTATCTGGATGGCAGACGAGGATGGCAAGGTTGAGAGTGTACAGGAGCAGCCCGTACAGGAAACACCTCCACGCAGAACTGAAAGGCACGGAGGGGATTTCCTCGAGGCGGCTCAAGTTGTGAGGCGCCGGCCCCCGAGGGAGGTTCCGGGGTTTGGCGCCGATGAGGAATTCCGTCCGGACGGGGGTCAGTTCGGACGGGGTCTCCCCACGTGCTTGAGCCTCCTCGACACACCTAACGGAGTCAGAGCCGAGAACTGTTTTTAGCGACTCGATGGCATCGGCCGCGCGGCGGACGTCGGCCGAATTTAGGCGCCGTGCCAGCATGTCTGGCACCATCCAGCCCGCTCCTCCGCCATCGAGCAGGTCCCTGACCCTGGTCACCTCGCCAGCCACAGCCCTCTCGTCCGACCGCCACCTAAAACCTCGGTCGTGGAGGTACGGATTCCTGAGCAGCGGCTCCTGCAGGACAGCCGCCACTCCAGCCGGTGGAGAGCTGCGCTTGGTGGTGACTTTTTGCTCCAGACCCTGATGAGTTCCTTGTAAAAGACAGGCAGCTCCTGGAAGGCAGTGTGCTGGCGGAAGAAATACGTCGCCAGAGCACACCACCTAGGAGGGGGCTCAACGTAAATGTACCTCTGCAGGGTCTGAAGATGGAAAGTCGCCAGCTGGGTGCCGACACACAGCAACGCCTGACCGCCCTCCCTCAGCGGGAGACTCAAGACCGCGGCAGAGACCCAGTGCTTCCTGTTGTTCCAGAAGTTCACCAGCTTCTTCCGTATCTTGGCGACAAACGCAGGGGCAGGGGTCAAAGTGACCAGCCGGTACCACAGCATAGCGGCCACCAGCTGGTTTAGAACTAGCGCTCGACCCCTGTAGGACAGCACTCGGAGCAGTCCTGTCCAGCGCCCTAGGCGAGCGGTGACCTTGGCCTCCAGCTCCTGCCAGTTCGCCGGCCAGGCTCCCTCGTCGGGGCTAAGGTAGACTCCCAGATAGAGGAGATGGGTCGTGCTCCAGGCAAAAGGCCTGAGCTTCTCCGGCAGGAAGTTCACCTGCCACTGACCCACCAGGAGTCCGGAACATTTCTCCCAGTTGATCCTGGCAGAGGATACGGCCGAGTAAATCTCCTGGCACTCACGCATTCTCCTCGGGTCAACGGGATCCTCTACCGTGAGGAGCAGGTCATCGGCGTAAGCCGAGAGGACGACCTCTACGCCCGGCCCTTGCAGAGCCAGTCCCGTCAACCTTGTCCGCAGGAGGCGCAGGAAAGGCTCCACGCAGATGGCATATAACTGGCCGGATATGGGGCATTCCTCGCGCACCCCTCTCCTAAAGCGAAGGGGCGCCGTCAAGGACCCGTTAACCTTAATCAGACACTCCGCGGCGGCGTACAAAAGTTGGATCCGGGCGACGAAATGCGTCCCGAACCCGAAAGCGCGCAGAGTTCCGAACAGATAATCGTGATCCACCCTGTCGAACGCCTTCTCTTGGTCGAGGGATAGGAAGGTGACCGACAGACCAGCCTCCTGGGAGTAATGGATGAGGTCCCGGACCAGATGGATGTTAGCGTGGATTGTCCGGCCCGGGACCCTGTAGGACTGGTCGGGGTGGATCATGTGGTCCAGCATGGCGCCAAGGTGAGCAGACATCACCCTGGCGAAGATTTTACAACAGCTCTCCACTCTTTTTGTTGGAAACAAAAATAAAACAGTTAAATCAAGTGCCCCCCGATCTGGGGGACACTCCAAACACTTATCACTGCCCGTTTTATATTTTTTTGTGGCTTTTTTTATGTGTTTGTTTTGGACCTGAAAACTGTAAATTTACAAGTGCCCCCTAACAACAGCTCTCCAAACCTGTGAGCACTCTAACAGGTGCATACATTAGAATGCCTCTGCTATCTCTTGCCTAGATTCTTTTAAAATGCATGGATGTAATCCATCTGGATTATGGGTTTTATCGTCTTTGAATTTGATGAGTTTATTTAATATAGTTCCTCTTTATTTTAAATACCGATATCTATCTCATTACTAATCTTATCATTCAATGTCATGACCTGTTCTGTCTTGCTGGTAAATACTGAGGCAAAGTAATTATTTAATAATTTCTCTATAGCTGCCTGTTGTATTATCCTGTCTATCACTGAGTGGCCCGATTCCCATCCTGACCTTTTTTTACTTATATGACTGAAAGTTTTTTACTATTTTGTTTTATGTTCCTTGATAATTTAATAGAAACATTGGGCCCAAGTTTCCATACGATAAAAAACGGGCGCCCCTCCGAGCTGGGCGCCCGTTTTTCGCGCCACAAAGTGCGCCTAAAAAAAACCTCCGTATTCTCCACCTCCCTGCAGGTCCTCTGGCCCGCTGCGCGGCGCAGCAGGAGCTGTAGGACCCTGCGCCGAAAACAGTGCCGATAGCTCTGCACATGCGCCCGAAACTGTGTGGGAGGGGCCCGAAGCACGCAGCCCCTAGCCCTGGCCGAATGGCCTCACTGGGGCTGCGTGAATAAGGCTCCTCCCACGGCCAGCTCCTGCTTCCTGCCGACTCCCGCTCCTGCTTTCCTCCCCATTCCCCCCCCCCGCCGACCGGAGCCGACTCGACCCGTCTGCATCTGCCGCTGCCGCTCCCACTCCCACCCGACTCGACCCGACTCTACTCTCGCCCCCGGACTTGATCCGACCTGACCTCCCCCTCCCCGACCTGACCTCCCTCTCCCCGACCTGACCTCCCTCTCCCCGACCGACCTCCCTCTTCCCGACCTGACCTCCCTCCCCGACCTGACCTCCCTCTCTCCCTCCCCCTCCCTCTCTCCCTCCCTCCCCCGTCGACCCGAACCGAACCTCTCTCCCCGACCCGACCCAACGCCACCTACCTCTGGTGCTGGGGACGGGCCCTGCCCGAAATCTCGGGCACGGCCCGTTCAGCCTTCGGTCCCGACGGCAAACCGCTTCCTACAGGCCTGCCTGGAGAACTTTCACACAGGTAGGAAGATGGTTTATTTAATCTTTTCTTTGCTTATAAATGTTTATTCAGGTTGGGTTTATTTGTATAATATTTGTATAAGTATAATTAAGGATTTATTATAGAATTTAATGACTTCCCTTCCCCCCGCCCCCCCTCCCCACTCGTTCCCTATGCCTAATTTGTAACCTGCGCCTGAATTTTTAATGTGTAGAACAGGTTTTTTCAGTTCTACAAAAATCTTCACTTGCTCCATTCTAAGTTAGTTTGGAGTACGTTTTCATTGTGGAAACTTTTAAATCAGGCGTCAGTGGCCGGACACGCCCCCTTTTGAAGAAAAAATTCTGTTCCAAAGTAGAACTGTTCTACCTGACTAGAACTGCAGAAAAAAAAATGTGGAGAATTGCGATTTCTAAGATAGTCCGTTCTCCACCAGTTGCTCCTAAAAATCAGGCGCAAATCATGTGGAAACTTGGGCCCATAGAAACATAGAAAATAGGTACAGGAGTAGGCCATTCGGCCCTTTGAGCCTGCACCGCCATTCAATGAGTTCATGGCTGAACATGCAACTTCAGTACCCCATTCCTGCTTTCTCGCCATACCCCTTGATCCACTTAGTAGTAAGGACTACATCTAACTCCTTTTTGAATATATTTAGTGAATTGGCCTCAACAACTTTCTGTGGTAGAGAATTCCACAGGTTCACCACTCTCTGGGTAAAGAAGCTTCTCCTCAACTCGGTCCTAAATGGCTTACCCCTTATCCTTAGACTGTGACCCCTGGTTCTGGACTTCCCCAACATTGTGAACATTCTTCCTACATCGAACCTGTCTAAACCCATCAGAATTTTAAACGTTTCTATGAGATCCCCTCTCATTCTGAACTCCAGTGAATACAAGCTCAGTTGATCCAGTCTTTCTTGATATGTCAGTCCCGCCATCCTGGGAATCAGTCTGGTGAACCTTCGCTGCACTCCCTCAATAGCAAGAATGTCCTTCTTCAGGTTAGGAGACCAAAACTTTACACAATACTCCAGGTATGGCCCCACCAAGGCCCTGTACAATTGTAGCAACACCTCCCTGCCCCTGTACTCAAATCCCTGCGCTATGAAGGCCAACATGGCATTTGCTTTCTTAACCGCCTGCTGTACCTGCATGCCAACCTTCAATGACTGATGTACCATGACACCCAGGTCTCATTGCACCTCCCCTTTTCCTAATCTGTCACCATTCAGATAATAGTCTGTCTCTCTGTTTTTACCACCAAAGTGGATAACCTCACATTTATCCACATTATACTTCATCTGCCATGCATTTGCCCACTCACCTAACCTATCCAAGTTACTCTGCAGCCTCATAGCATCCTCCTCGCAGCTCACACTGCCACCCAACTTAGTGTCATCCGCAAATTTGGAGATACTACATTTAATCCCCTCGTCTAAATCATTAATGTACAATATAAACAGCTGGGCCCCCAGCAAAGAACCTTGCCGTACCCCACTAGTCACTGCCTGCCATTCTGAAAAGTACCCATTTACTCCTACTCTTTGCTTCCTGTCTGCCAACCAGTTCTCAAACCACATCAGCACACTACCCCCAATCCCATGTGCTTTAACTTTGCACATTAATCTCTTGTGTGGGACCTTGTCGAAAGCCTTCTGAAAGTCCAAATACACCACATCAACTGGTTCTCCCTTGTCCACGCTACTGGAAACATCTTCAAAAAATTCCAGATTTGTCAAGCATGATTTCCCTTTCACAAATCCATGCTGACTTGGACCTATCATGTCACCTCTTTCCAAATGCGCTGCTATGACATCCTTAATAATTGATTCCATCATTTTACCCACTACCGATGTCAGGCTGACCGGTCGATAATTCCCTGTTTTCTCTCTCCCCCCTTTTTTAAAAAGTGGGGTTACATTGGCTACCCTCCATTCCATAGGAACTGATCCAGAGTCTATGGAATGTTAGAAAATGACTGTCAATGCATCCGCTATTTCCAAGGCCACCTCCTTAAGTACTCTGGGATGCAGTCCATCAGGCCCTGGGGATTCATTGGCCTTCAATCCCATCAATTTCCCCAACACAATTTCCCGACTAATAAGGATTTCCCTCAGTTCCTCCTTCTTACCAGACCCTCTGGCCCCTTTTATATCCGGAAGGTTGTTTGTGTCCTCCTTAGTGAATACCGAACCAAAGTACTTGTTCAATTGGTCTGCCATTTCTTTGTTCCCCGTTATGACTTCCCCTGATTCTGACTGCAGAGGACCTACGTTTGTCTTTACTAACCTTTTTCCCTTTACATATCTATAGAAACTTTAGCAGTCCATCTTAATGTTCCCTGCAAGCTTCCTCTCGTACTCTATTTTCCCTGCCCTAATCAAACCCTTTGTCCTCCTCTGCTGAGTTCTAAATTTCTCCCAGTCCCCGGGTTCACTGCTATTTCTGGCCAATTTGTATGCCACTTCCTTGGCTTTAATACTAGCCTGATTTCCCTTGATAGCTACAGTTGAGCCACCTTTCTTTTTTTATTTTTACGCCAGACACGGATGTACAATTGTTGTAGTTCATCCATGCGGTCTCTAAATGTCTGCCATTGCCCATCCACAGTCAACCCCTTAAGTATCATTCGCCAATCTATCCTAGCCAATTCACGCCTCATACCTTCAAAGTTACCCTTCTTTAAGTTCTGGACCATGGTCTCTGAATTAACTGTTTCATTCTCCATCCTAATGTAGAATTCCACCATATTATGGTCACACTTTCCCAAGGGGCCTCGTACAACGAGATTGCTAATTAATCCTCTCTCATTACACAACACCCAGTCTAAGATGGCCTCCCCCCTAGTTGGTTCCTCGACATATTGGTCTAGAAAACCATCCCTTATGCACTCCAAGAAATCCTCCTCCACCATATTGCTTCCAGTTTGGTTAGCCCAATCTATATGCATATTAAAGTCACCCATGATAACTGCTGCACCTTTATTGCATGCACCCCTAATTTCCTGTTTGATGCCCTCCCCAACATCACTACTACTGTTTGGAGGTCTGTGCACAACTTCCACTAACGTTTTTTGCCCTTTGGTGTTCTGCAGCTCTACCCATATAGATTCCACATCATCCAAGCTAATGTCCTTCCTAACTATTGCATTAATCTCCTCTTTAACCAGCAATGCTGCCCCATCTCCTTTTGCTTTTATTCTATCCTTCCTGAATGTTGAATACCCATGGATGTTGAGTCCCCAGCCCTGATCATCCTGGAGCCACGTCTCTGTAATCCCAATCACATCATATCTGTTAACATCTATTCATCCACCTTATTACGGATACTCCTTGCATTAAGACACAAAGCCTTCAGGCTTGTTTTTTTAACACCCTTTGTCCTTTTAGAATTATGATGCAGTTTGGCCCTTTTTGTTTCTTGCCTTTGTTTACTCGGCCTTCCACTATTGCTTTTTACCTTTCTACCATCTGTTTCTGACTAATGTCATGGTTCCTCTTTGCCTTCCTAATTGTTTTCTTGACTTTTCTCCCAATCTCTTTGTATTCTCCCATATTTTGTTCTCCTTTGCTGTCCACGTACTTAATAATGTATACCTCTTTGTTTATGCTCAATTTTTACCTCATGGCTTTATTCATCCATGGCATCTCATTAGTGTTTAGCTTGTTCTTGTTTTTAGCGGAATATATTTTTCCTGGACTCTGCTGAACACCATTTTAAGTGTTTCCCATTGGTGTTCTATGTCATTTTTTTACCGATATTGTCGTCCATTTTATTTTCCCAAGTTTTATTCTCAGCCCATCAAAATCAGTTTTTCTCCAATCTATTAACCCGGTCTTTGTCATACTTATGCATTTTTCGATTATTATGTTAGAGCGTATTATATTATGGTTACTATTGCCTAGATGTTCCCCTACTTTTATTTCTTTTATCTGCTCTGGTTTATTCCCCATTACTAGGTCTAATAGTGAATCCTCACTTATTGGGCTTTTTACATATTGGGTTAGAACAGAGTCCTGTATACATTGTAGGAACTGCATTCCCTTATCCCCTTTACCCTACTACCTCTTCTATCGAATTAATATTAGGGTCATTTAAAATCCCCCTAATTTGTTTGCATATTTTGTCATACACCTTCCTTCCAATATTAGGTATTTATATAACGCATTTAAAGTAGTAAAACATCCCAAGGCACTTCACAGGAGTGTTATAAGACAAAAATTTGAAACCAAGCCACATAAGAAGAAATTACTGCAGATGACCAAAAGCTTGGTCAAAGAGGTAGGTTTTAAGGAATCTTAAAGGAGGAAAGAGAGGTAGAGAGGCGGTGAGGTTTAGGGAGGGAGTTCCAGACCTTAGGGTCTAGCCAGATGAAGGCACGATTATAATCAGGGATGCTCAAGAGGAAAGAATTCAAGGAGCACCGATATCTCGGGGGATTGTGAGGCCGAAGGAGACCAGAGAGATAGGAAGGGGCGAGGCCATGGAGAGATTTGAAAACAAGGATTCAAATTTTGAAATTGAGGTGTTGCTTAACCGGAAGCCAATGTAGGTCAGCGAGCACAGGGTGATGGTTAATGGGACTTGGCAGCCCGTGTCGTAACTCGCACCAAGTTTTGGATGACCTTAAGTTTACATCGGGTAGAATGTGGGAGGCCAGCCAAGAGTGTGTTGGAGCAGTCAAGTCTAGAGGTAACAAAGGCACGGATGAGGATTTCAGCAGCAGATGAGCTGAAGCAGGGGCTGAGACGAGCAATGGTACGGAGGTGGAAATAGGCGGTTTTAGTTATGCCGCAATATGGGGTTGGCAGCTCATTTCAGGGTCATCTATGACACCTAGGTTGCGAAAAGTCTGGTTCAGTCTCAGACAGATGCTAGAGAGAGGGATGGAGTCGGTGGCTCGGGAATGCAGTTTGTGGCGGGGACCAAAGAAAATAGCTTTGGTCTTCCCAATATTTAATTGGAGAAAAATTCTACTCATCCAGTACTGGATGTCAGACAAGCTCTCTGACAACTTAGAGGCCATGGAGGGGTCGAGAGAAGTAGTGGTGAGGTCGTCTACTTACATGTGGAAATTGATGCCGTGTTTTCGGATGATGTTGCCAAGGGGCAGCATATAGATGAGAAATAGGAGGGGGTCAAGGATAGATCTTTGAGGGGCACCAGAGGTAATAATGCAGGATTGGGAAGAGAAGCCATTGCAGGCAATTATCTGGCTATGATTAGATAAATAAGAATGGAACCAGGCGAGGCAGTCCCACCTCGCTAGACGACAGTGGAGAGAGTTGGAGGAGGATGGAGTGCTCAACCGTGTCAAAGGCTGCAGACAGGTCGAGAAGGACGAGGAGGGATAGTATACATTTGTCACGGTCACAAAAGATGCCATTTGTAACTTTTATAGCCGTTTCAGTACTGTGGCAGGGGTGGAAACCGGATTGAAGGGATTCAAATATGGAGTTTCGGGAAAGATGGGCACAGATTTAGAAACATAGAAACATTCAGTAAGATCATGGCTGATCATTCCCTCAGTACCCCTTTCCTGCTTTCTCTCCATACCCCTTGATCCCCTTAGCCGTAAGGGCCATATCTAACTCCCTCTTGAATATATCCAATGAACTGGCATCAACAACTCTCTGCGGTTGGGAATTCCACAGGTTAACAACTCTGAGTGAAGAAGTTTCTCCTCATCTCAGTCCTAAATGGCCTACCCCTTATCCTAAGACTGTGTCCCCTGGTTCTGGACTTCCCCATCATCGGGAACATTCTTCCCGCATCTAACCTGTCCAGTCCCGTCAGAATCTTATAAGTTTCTATGAGATCCCCTCTCATCCTTCTAAACTCTAGTGCATAAAGGCCCAGTTGATCCAGTCTCTCCTCATATATGTCAGTCCCGCCATCCCGGGAATCAGTCTGGTGAACCTTCGCTGCACTCCCTCAATGGCAAGAACGTCCTTCCTCAGATTAGGAGACCAAAACTGAACACAATATTCCAGGTGAGGCCTCACCAAGGCTCTGTACAACTGCAGTAAGACCTCCCTGCTCCTATACTCAAATCCCGTAGCTATGAAGGCCAACATACCATTTGCCTTCATCACTGCCTGCTGTACCTGCATGCCCACTTTCAATGACTGATGAACCATGACACAGAGATCTCGTTGCACCTCCCCTTTTCCTAATCTACCGCCATTCAGATAATATTCTGCCTTCGTGTTTTTGCCCCCAAAGTGGATAACCTCACATTTATCCACATTATACTGCATCTGCCATGCATTTGCCCACTCACCTAACCTGTCCAATTCATCCTGCAGCCTTTTAGAGTCCTCCTCACAGCTCACACCGCCACCCAGTTTAGTGTCATCTGCAAACTTGGAGCTTTAAACTCAATTCCTTCATCTAAATCATTAATGTATATTGTAAAGAGCTGGGGTCCTAGCACTGAGCCCTGCGGCACTCCACTAGTCACTGCCTGCCATTCTGAAAAGGACCCATTTATCCCAACACTCTGCTTCTTGTCTGCTAACCAGTTCTCTATCCACGTCAGTACATTACCCCCAATACAATGTGCTTTGATTTTGCACACCAATCTCTTGTGTGGAACCTTGTCAAAAGCCTTTTGAAAGTCGAAATACACCACATCCACTGGTTCTCCCTTGTCCACTCTACTAGTTACATCCTCAAAATTCCAGAAGATTTGTCAAGCATGATTTCCCTTTCAGAAATCCATGCTGACTTGGACCGATCCGGTCACTGCTTTCCAAATTAGCTGCTATTTCATCTTTAATAACTGATTCCAACAGTTTCCCACTGCTGATGTCAGGCTAACCGGTCTATAATTACATATTTTCTCTCTCCATCATTTTTTAAACAGTGGTGTTACATTAGCTACCCTCCAGTCCATAGGAATTGATCCAGAGTCGATAGACTGTTGGAAAATAATCACCAATGCATCCATTATTTCTATGGCCACTTCCTTAAGTACTCTGGGATGCAGACTATCGGGCCCTGGGGATTTATCGTCCTTCAATCCCATCAATTTCCCTTATACAATTTTCCACTTTATAAGGATATCCTTCGGTTCCTCCTTCTCACTAGACCCTCGATCCCCTAGTATTTCCGGAAGGTTGTGTCTTCCTTCGTGAAAACAGAACCAAAGTATTTGTTTAACTGGTCCGCCATTTCTTTGTTCTCCATTTATAAATTCACCTGAATCTGACTGCAAGGGACCTACGTTTGTTTTCACTAATCTTTTTCTCTTCACATATCTATAGAAGCTTTTGCAGTCAGTTTTTATGTTCCATGCAAGCTTCCTCTCATAATCTATTTTCCCCCTCCTAATTAAACTCTTTGTCCTCCTCTGTTGTATTACAAAATTCTCCCAGTCCTAAGGTTTGCTGTTTTATCTGGCCAATTAATATGCCTCTTCCTTGGATTTAACACTATCCTTAATGTTCCTTGTTCGCCACAGTTGAGCCACATTCCCCGTTTTATTTTTACTCCAGATAGGGATGTACAATTGTTGAAGTTCATCCATGTGATCTTTAAATGTTTGCCATTGCCTATCCACCTTCAACCCTTTAAGTATCACTCACCAGTCTATTCTAGCCAATTGAGGTCTCATACTATTGAAGTTACCTTTCCCCAAGTTCAGGACCCTAGTCTTTGAATTACCTGTGTCACTCTCCATCTTACTAAAGAATTCTACCATATTATGGTCACTCTTCCCCAAGGGACCTCGCACAACAAGATTGTTAATTAGTCCTTTCTCATTGCACATCATCCAGTCTAGGATGGCTAGCCCTCTAGTTGGTTCCTCGACATATTGGTCTAGAAAACCACCCTAATACACTCCAGGAAATCCTCCTCCACTGCATTGCTACCAGTTTGGTTAGCCCAGTCAATATGTAGATTATAGTTGCCCATGATAACTGTTGTACCTTTTATTGCACGCATCCCTAATTTCTTGTTTGATGCTGTCCCCATCCTTATTACTACTGTTTGGTGGTCTGTACACAACTCCCACTAGCGTTTTCCACCCTTTGGTATTCTGTAGCTCCACCCATACCGATTCCACATCATCCAAGCTAATGTCCTTCCTGACTATTGCATTAATTTCCTCTATAACCAGCAATGCCACCCAACCTCCTTTTCCTTTCTGTCTATCCTTCCTAAATGTTGAATACCCCTGGATGTTGAGTTCCCAGCCTTAGTCACCCTGGAGCCATGTCTCCGTGATGCCAATTACATCATATCCATTAACTGCTATCTGTGCAGTTAATTCGTCCACCTGCTTGAGAATACTCCTCGCATTGAGGCACAGAGCCTTCAGGCTTGTCTTTTTAACACGCTTTGCCCCTTTAGGATTTTACTGCAATGTGGCCCTTTTTGCTTTTTGCCTTGGGTTTCTCTGCCCTCCACTTTTACTTTTCTTCTTTCTATCTTTTGCTTCTACCCCCATTCTACTTCCCTCTGTCTCCCTGCATAGGTTCCCATCCCCCTGTCATATTAGTTTAAACCCTCCCCAACAGCACTAACAAACACTCCCCCTAGGATATTGGTTCCGGTCCTGCCCAGGTGCAGACCGTCCAGTTTGTACTGGTCCCACCTCCCCCAGAACCGGTTCCAACGTCCCAGGAATTTGAATCCCACCCTTTTGCACCACTCCTCAAGCCACGTATTCATCTGAGCTATCCTGTGATTCCTGCTCTGACTAGCACGTGTCACTGATAGCAATCCTGAGATTACTATTTTTGAGGTCCTACTTTTTAATTTAGCTCCTAGCTCCCTAAATTCGTCTTGTAGGACCTCATCCCATTTTTTACCTACATTGTTGGTACTTATATGGACCACGACAACTGGCTGTTTACCCTCCTCCTTCAAAATGTCCTGCACTCGCTCCGAGACATCCTTGACCCTTGCACCAGGGAGGCAACATACCATCCTGGAGTCTTGGTTGCGGCCGCAGAAACATCTATCTATTCCCCTTACAATTGAATCCCCTTTCACTATAGCTCTCCCACTCTTTTTCCTGCCCTCCAGTGCAGCAGAGCCACCCATGGTGCCATGGACTTGGCTGCTGCTGCCCTCCCGTGATGAGTCCTCCCCCTCAACAGTACCCAAAGCAGTGTATCTGTTTTGCACGGGGATGACTGCAGGGGACCCCTGCACTACCTTCCTTCCACTGCTCTTCCTGTTGATCACCTATCCTTTATCTGCAGTAAGACCAACTCACTAAATGTGCTATTCACGTCATTGTCAGCATCGTAGATGCTCCAGTGTAAATCCACCCGCAGCTCCAGTGCCGCAATGCGACAACACATTGAAGGACTTTGGAGAGGAAAGGGAGGTCGGAGATGGGGCGGTAGCTTGCAAGCACAATGGGGTCAAGGCTTGTTTTTTTTGAGGAGAGGGCTAAGAGCAGCAGATTTGAAGGAGGTACAGTACCTGCGGAGAGAGAACCCTTAACAATGTCAGCTAACATGGGAGCCAGAAAAGGAAGTTAGGTGGTCAGCCGTTTTACTGGGAATGGGGTCAAGGGAGCAGGAAGTGGGTCTCATGGACAAGATGAGCATGGAGAGGTCAAGAGGGGAGATCAGAGTGAAAATGGAGAAATATGCAAGATTAGGGATACACTCTAAGATACTGCTGAAAACCATGATCCTTTATACACCATATTTTGACTACATCAAAGGAAAAATATCAAAATAACATCTCTTTCCCAAATCCTTTGGAAACAGAATATCTATGTAAACAAGTTGCAACTGTTTACCTCAGAACCACTTCCCTTAAACAAGACTCCCTGCCATAACATTTTCTAGCATCTTTGACCAATTGCTACCTGTATCTAATGGATATCTACTTCCCATGTTTATTACCCTAAAACCAAACATTAACCATTTGTGGGTGATATCATTACTAGCACTTATTTCCTTACACAAGCACTTTACTTTTCAGAAAACAAGCAAGGCCTTTTCCTCACGACACTTCAAAATCATCCTGTTTATATCGGAAAGCCTGACAATGCATTCCTTTTACGACACTTCAATGTCATCCTGTTTATATCTTGGAAAGCCAAGAAAACCTGTTGCTTTAAATTACAAAGAAGTGCAACTGTTAACCCTTAGCTCCCCAAGAAGTACAATATACATTTCTCCAGGATGTTTACCAAGTGTCATTGATCAATACTGTAAAAAGATCTCGTGTCTTCTACAATTCAGAATACACTTTCACTTACCAATATCTGATAGAACGTCCTTCCTCAGATTAGGAGACCAAAACTGAACACAATATTCCAGGCGAGGCCTCACTAAGGCCCTATACAACTGCAGTAAGACCTCCCTGCTATACTCAAATCCCCTAGCTATGAAGGCCAACATACTGTTTGCCTTCTTCACCGCCTGTTGTACCTGCATGCCAACCTTCAATGACTGATGAACCATGACACCCAGGTCTCGTTGTACTTCCCTTTTTCCTAATCTGCTGCCATTCAGATAATATTCTGAATGGCAGCAGATTAGGGGGGATCATGACATAGACACCTTGGCACGTGTACGGTAATTTTGCACATGCTGTCAGGTGAACTCTCTTTTTTTAAATGTTCTCTAGATTGAGTTCTATACTCCCACCACCATAATACTTGGCGCACAATTGTTTTCTGAATTGTGCACACTTGATTCACCATTGCCAATTTCCCATCTCAACAAACTCGGTTTCCCATTCCCTGTTGCTCCCCTTTCAGTGATGCTTCTTTGCACTTCTTGCTATCACTCCATAATGCAATGCACAGTTGCTGTGAGCCCAATCGACATCAGCGTCACTTCAGCCAACAACACAGGGAGAACTGCACTGCAGAAAGAGCTAGATCTCAGGAACAGAAGAGCAGTGTGCAGTCCGAGACGTGGGTTGGCCACCCCTGTGATACAACAAGAGTTAGCTGCACAGCAGACATTTCAGAACAGCTTATTGCTGGTTGTTCCAGGAAATATCCTTGATGAAAATTTCCCTTCATAAATCAATTTTTTTTTGAAAATGTGTAATTTGGTAGATCATTATTTCACCAGAAATAAGAGAGACCTCAAGAATGGGCCTGCTTTTATGTTGAGATAAAAAGAAAAACTGTAAATCTACAATAAAAACAGAAAATGTTGGAAATGCACAGCAGGTCAATCAGTTAGCATCTCAAGAGCGGTCAGCAGGCTATTCAACTGCATGGACCATCATTATCATCATCATAGGCAGTCCCTCGAAACGAGGATGACTTGCTTCCATGCCAAAAAAGGATGAGTTCACAGGTGTTTCAATGAAGGACCGAATATTCCAGGTCCTGAACTACATCCTGAAGGGTGGAAGATGCTTGTGCGTGGATTTTTTTAACGTGTGGTGGTCATTGCACACCAGCCACCAACGGGCTTGACAGATTTAGGTCTTGGTCCAGTGGCAAGGGTTATCCAAAACAACTGGAGACCTGCTTTGCTGCACGGACTTGGTGCACACACACATCGCAGTGTGGGCTGGCCTGTGCTGCCCCTGGGCCCATGCCTCTCCTGGGCCCCAATCACGTCCCTCTACAGTCTCTCGCCGCTCCTTCGCCCTAATCTCGCCGCTCCTGCTGTATCTGCCCACGCTCCAATCACTGACCTGGATCTTGATGACGTCACTCTTCGCTGCCGTCACCCTCCTGCACCAACTCGCGCTGCTCCCTGAAGTAGTAGGCCTCCACGGTGCTCCCGACGCTGCTCACCGCTCCTTTTATGGCCCCGATCTGCCGCTGGTCTCCCCTGGCTTTAACAATTAAAATCAGAATTTCAAATACATCCATTTGCAAACTAAACAGTTGCTCATTAATTTCACGGTCAGCTTCAATTCCAGCTCTGCTTTATTTCCAACAGAGGGAGCTACAAAAATGGCCTTCCTCAAAAACACTCAACACCATCCTACACCTTTTTCTTGCACAGTCCCCCGGAGTCCACGATCTGCCCCGACCTGCGTGAAATGAACCATCATGACCATATTCAATCCCGGATATACATACATGGATATGTCCAGCAGGGGCCAGTGGATATCATCAAGGAGTGGGAACCCTAATTTCCCGTGCCCACCCACCCCAACCAATCCAATGAGAATGCCTCCAACTAAGATGTTGACTAGGGATCAAACTGGAACCTTCTGGAATCAAACTGGGGATCAAACCTGGACTTTCCTGGTCTATATTGATCAGCTACTATGAATAAACTTGCTGATCCTTTTAGAGCAGTTTCTAAATGTTGAGTTGTTGGTATTGAGAAGGACTTGTTTGATTCCAGTTAGTGTTTAGTTGATGCAATCGCAGAATTTGTAACACTCAAGATGCTGGCATTTATTTTACAGGTTATATCCAAGGACATGGTGACCGCTGAGGTGAATGCAATCTTCTATTATCGGGTGGAGAATGCCTCCCTCTCATTAACAAGTGTCACCAACTGTTCTGTCTCAGTATCAATGCTGGTGCAGACTATTATAAAACGAAGCTTAGCACATCGGAAATTCGTTGAAATTCTCCTGGAAAGAAAAAGCATTGGTGATGAAATCAAGGTATATAAAATTGAAGGTGCTGCATTTCCAGGTGTAGGAATTAGCTCAACTTATGCTCCACTCTCCTTCAAAACTGCCATTTTCACCCTTCCTCAAAAACCACACCTTGACCTTTTCCAGCTACTGCCCCATATCTAACCTCCCTTTCCTCTCTCGAATATTTTGTTACTACCCATCTGGATTTTCACCTTTCCTAAAATATTTTGTTTGAATGCCTTCAATTCAGCTTTCATTCTGTCCACAGCACTGATGACTGCTAACGGGGCGAAAGTTGCAGTCAGGAGCCAACCTGGAGCAGCGCTATTTAAAGGCGCCATGTTGAAAAAATATTCTGTCGGCCATTACATTTTTCTGCTTTCCAACAGATAGGCAGAGTGGCTGGCGGACCGATAGCAACGATTTTTACTTCAAGGAGTTTTCTGCCTCCTAACTATTCCCCTGTATAACTCATGGCAGATTTGAAGTTACAACATTTCTCTTCTTGTGGACTGTGCTGGCATTCGACCTCCTGCTCTGACGTCACCATCAGAGGATGCTTAGGCAAAAACAAAGGCAGCGACAATTACAGGGAGAAAGGCATAGAGAGAGGGAGAGAGAAAGGCACAAAGACATGGAGCAGCATAGGGAGAGGCCCATGGAGCAAGGCACAGACAAAGACAGGCAGCAGGTCAGAAAGAAGGACAGGTAGCAGGACAGGGAGAAGCACAGCAAAATGTGGTCAGAGGAATGCGCCTCAGGACTGGCAACAGGAGGCTTTACTCTCCCTGGGTATTCAGGCAGCAATTCCCCTACATCAATTTCACTGAGGAGCAGTGTGTGCGAAGGCAGCATTTGAGCAAGGACGTTATCGCAGAGTTCTGCTATCTTCTGAAACCAGACCTCAAGCCTCAGACTAGGGTGAGGACAGCACTCTGTGGCGTTCAATGTCACAATCGCGCTTAATTTCTACACTAATGGATCTTTCTAGGGATCAACAGGAGTCATTGCCAACATCTCCCAGTTTGCCATCCACTGCTCTATCCCCATGGTCAGAGATGCTCTGTACAGAAGGAGGAGGGACTACATTCATATCTGGACCAATGACATGGGTAGAAGGAGGGATGAGGTCCTGCAGGCAGAATTTAGGGAGCTTGGAGGAAAATTAAAGGGTAGGACCTCCAAGGTAGTAATCTCTGGGTTACTACCAGTGCCATGTGCTAATGAGTACAAAAATGGAAGGATAGAGATGATGAACATGTGGCTGGAGAGTTGGTGTAGGAGGGAGGGCTTTAAATTCCTGAGGCATTGGGACCGCTTCTGGGGGAGATGGGAACTGTACAAACCGGATGGCTTGCATCTCAATCGCGCTGGGTCCAATATCCTCGCAGGGAGTTTTGCTAGTGCTGTTGGGGAGAGTTTAAACGAGCTTGGCAGGTGAATGGAAACCTGAGAACAAATTCAATAGGGAAGGAAGTAAAGCTGAAATTGGATAGCAAGAATGTAGAAAGTGAATTTGTAAGATAAAGGAAACAAGGGTTAGTAAGTGGTAATCAATGTCTTCCTATGCTAAATGGTATATACTGTAATGCAAGGAGTATAGCAAATAAGATGGATGAGCTAAGATCACAGGTAGACACTTGGGAGTATGACATTATAGCCATTACAGAGACATGGCTGAAAGAAGGGCAGGTTTGACAGCTCAATATTCCTGGTTACACGATTTTTAGGCAAAACAGAGAGGGGGTAAAAAGGGGGCAGGGATCACGGTATTGATTAACGAAACTATTACAGTGGTGAGGAGGGATGATATGTTAGAGCAATTATCAAATGAGGCCATATGGGTCAAACTGAAAAATAAAAAAAGGGGCGATCACACTGCTGGGTGTGTATTATAGACCCCAAAACAGTGGGAGGGAGATAGAGCAGCAAATATGTAGGCAAATTTCTGTGAAGTCCAAAACTATAGGGCAGTAACAGTAGGGGATTTTAACTATGCTAATATTGATGGGACAAATATAGTGTGAAGGGTATCGAGGGTGCGGAATTCTTAAAACGCATTCAAGAGAACTCTTTTAGTCAGTATGTAACAAGCCCAACATGAGAGGGGATGGTTTTGGATTTAGTTTTGGGGAATGAAGTTATGCAGGTGGAAGGGGTATTAGTGGAAGAGCACTTGGATGTCAGTGACCATAATTCTGTCAGATTCAAGGTAGTTATGGATAAGGACAGGGATAGGCCAGGAATAAAAGTCCCAAATTGAGGAAAAGCTAACTTTGCTAAGTTGAGAAGTGATTTGGCTACAGTGGACACAGCTATTTGTTGGTAAATCATTGTCGGAACAGTGAGAGGCATTCAAGGAGGAGATCCAGAGGCTCAGGCCAAACATGTGCCCTTAAAGTAAAAGGGTGGGAATAACAATTCTAGAGCCCCCAGGATGTCTTGGGACTTACATGGGGAGGATAAAGAAAAAAGAGAAGCCGATGTCATATGCCGACGGTTAAATACTGTAGAATCTTTGGAGGAACATAGAAAGTTCACAGGCAAAATTAATAAGGATATTAGGAATGCTAAGAGAGAGCATGAAAAATTCTTGCTAAGTAAAATTAAGGAAACCCAAAGAACATAAGAACATAAGAAATAGGAGCAGGAGAAGGCCATTTGGCCACTCGAGCCTGCTCCACCATTTAATAAGATCATGGCTGATCTGATCATGGACTCAAATCCACTTCCCTGAACGCTCCCGATAACCCATTATTCCCTTATTGCTCAAAAATCTGTCTATCTCCGCCTTAAATATATTCAATGTCACAGTCTCTTAAGCTCTCTAGGACAGAGAATTCCATAGATTTACAACCGTCTGAGAGAAGACATTCCTCCTCATCTCAGTTTTAAATGGGCGGCTCCTTAGTCTGAGACTATGTCCCCTAGTTTTAGTTTCCCCTATGAGTGGAAATATCTTCTCTGCATCCAGTTTGTCGAACCCCTCATTATCTTATATGTTTCGATAAGATCACCTCTCATTCTTCTGAATTCCAATGAGTAGAGGCCCAACCTACTCAACCTATCTTCATAAGTTAACCCTCTCATCACCGAAATCAACCTAGTGAACCTTCTCTGAACTGCCTCCAAAGCAAGTATATCATTCCTTAAATACAGAGACCAAAACTGTACACAGTATTCCAGGTGTGGCCTCACCAATACCCTGTACAGTTGTAGCAGGACTTCTCTGCTTTTATACTCCATCCCCCCTTGCAATAAAGGCCAACATTCCATTTGCCTTCCTGATTACTTGCTGTACCTGCATACTCATCTTTTGTGTTTCATGCACAAGGACCCCCAGGTCTTTCTGTACTGCAGCACTTAGCAATTTTTCTCCATTTAAATGATTTATTTTTCTATTTTTTCTGCCAAAGTGGATAACCTCACATTATCCCACATTATACTCCATCTGCCAAATTTTTGCCCACTCACTTAGCCTGTCTATATCCCTTTGCAGATGTTTTGTGTCTTCCTCACCATTTGCTTTCCCACCCATTTTTGTATCATCAGCAAACTTGGCAACATTACTGTTGTGTATGGAGAAAGAGTCAGACTGAACACTGGGACTCCGGGGAATGAGCCCTCTTGTGGCTGTACACAGTAAATACAAGTCCACATATATAACAACATTTCCCCGCAAAGTCAATAGTGTAACTATTTACAATGTGAGTCAATCTGGGGCCCTTCTTGCCCTGGTTGATCGTCTCGGTGTGAAAGCTGGTAGTGTTGAATCATTTGTTGGGCTCTCGCTGGGCTGCTGTACAGCTGGCCTTGCTGGGCTGCCTGGTGTGTTGGGCCCTGCAGGGCTGCTGTGGATGATGGGTTCTGCTTCGTGGTCAACCGTGGTGCTGGTTGCCACTGGTGTGTATGTTGGGGGATTAAAAAAGGTAGGGTCCAAGGTGAGTTGCTCAGGGTAGTCCATGAATCTGAGTTTGATTTGGTCCAAGTGTTTCCGGTGAATGAGTCCATTTGAAAGTTTGACCCGAAACACCCTGCTCCCCTCTTTGGCCACGACAGTGCCGGGAAGCCACTTGGGACCTTGTCCATAATTTAATACAAATACAGGATCATTGACTTCAATCCCGCGTGACACATTTGTGCTATCATGGTATGCACTTTGTTGAAGCCGCCTGCTCTCTACCTGTTCATGTAGATCAGGGTGAACTAACGAGAGCCTTGTCTTAAGTGCTCTTTTCATGAGCAGTTCAGCAGGTGGGATCCCAGTGAGTGAGTGTGGTCTCGTGCGGTAGCTAAGCAGGACTCTGGATAGGCGAGTCTGCAGTGAGCCTTCAGTTACCCTCTTCAAGCCTTGTTTGATGGTTTGCACTGCTCTCTCTGCCTGACCATTGGACGCTGGTTTAAACGGGGCAGATGTGACATGTTTGATACCGTTACGGGTCAGGAATTCTTTGAACTCAGCACTGGTAAAACATGGCCCGTTGTCGCTCACTAGGACATTGGGTAAGCTGTGTATGGCATACATGGCCCGCAGGCTTTCAGTGGTGGCCGACATTATCTCACAATCAATCCACTTGGAGTACACGTCTACAACCACAAGGAACATTTTACCCAAGAACTGGCCTGTCTAGTCGACGTATACCCTAGACCACGGTTTGGAGAGCCAAGACCATAGACTTAGCGGCGCCTCCCTGCGTACATTGCTTAACTGCAAGCATGTACTACATCTGTGAACGCAGGGCTCTAACTCCTTGGGACTCTAGGGAATGAGCCCTCTGCTGGCTGTACAGAGTAAATACAAGTCCATATATATAACAATTGCACTCAGACCCTTCATCGAAGTCATTCATATAGTTGAGACCCCAGCACCAAACCTTGCGGCACCCCACTAGTCACTGTTTGCCAACTGAAAATGACACATTTATCCCGACTCTGTTTTCTGTTAGTTAGCCAATCCTCTATGCATGCTAATATATTACCCCCAACCCCGTGAACCTTTATCTTGTGCAGTAACCTTTTATGTGGCACCTTATCGAATGTCTTCTGGAAATCCAAATACACCAAATAAGGTTCCCCCTTATCCATTGTGCTCATTTCATACTGAAAGAACTCCTGCAAATTCGTGTTGACTATGCTTAATTGAATTATGATTTTCCAAATGTCCCGCTACTGCTTCCTTAATAATGGATTCCAGCATTTTCCCAATGACCTATGTTAGGCTAACTGGTCTATAGTTTCCTGCTTTTTGTCTGCCTCCTTTTTTAAATAGGGGCATTACATTTGCAGTTTTCCAATCCGCTGGGACCGCCCCAGAATCCAGAAAATCACAACCAATGCATCCACTATCTCCGCAGCCACTTCTTTTAAGACCCTAGGATGTAAGCCTACATGTCCAGGGGACTTGTCCGCCTTTAGTCCCATTATTTTACTGAGTACTACTTCTTTAGTGACAGTGATTGTATTAAATTCCTCCCTCCCTCTAGTCCCTTGATTATCCACTATTGAGATGTTTTTGTGTCTTCTACTATGAAGACCGATACAAAGATGTCCTATAAATATATTAAGAGCAAGAGGATAACTAAAGAAAGGGTAGGGCCTATTGGAGACCATGAGGGTAATCTCTGTGTGGAGGCAGAAGAAACATAGAAACATAGATGTTGGTATGGTTCTTAATGAATACTTTGCAACTGTTTTCACAAAGAAAAGGGGCAATGCAGATACTGCTATCGAGGAGTGGTGTGAAATTCTGGATGAAATAAACATAGTGAGAGAGGAGGTATTAAGGGGTTCAGCAGCTTTGGAAGTAGATAAATCCCCAGGCCAGGATGAAATGCATCCCAGACTGTTGAGCGAAGTAAAAGAGAAAATAGCAGAGGCCTTGACCATCATTTTCCAGTCCTCTTTATATTTGGGCATGGTGCCAGAGGACTGGAGGACTGCGAATGTGGTACCCTTGTTTAAGAAGGGAGAAAGGGATAGATCAAGTAATTACAGGCCTGTCAACCTAACCTTAGTGGTGGGAAAATTACTGGAAAAAATCCTGAAAGACAGGATAAATCTACATTTAGAAAGGTAAGGCTTAATTAGAGACAGTCAACACAGATTTGTTAAGAGAAGATCAAGTTTGACTAACCTGATTGAATTTTTTGAGGTAACCAGGAGAGTCGATGAGGGTAGTGCGTACGATGTAGTGTATATGGACTTTAGCAAAGCTTTTGATAAGGTCCCACATGGTAGACTGGTCACAAAGGTTATAGCCCATGGGATCCAGGGCAAAGTGGCAAGTCGGATCCAAAATTGGCTTAGAGGTAGAAAACAAAGTGTAATGGTTGATGGATGTTTTTATGACTGGAAGGATGTTTCCAGTGGGGTTCCGCAGGGCTCAGTACTGGGTCCCTTGCTTTTTGTGGTATACATCAATGATCTAGATTTGAATATAGGGAGTATGATTAAGAAGTTTGCAGATGACACTAAAATTGGCTGTGTGGTTGATAACGAGCAGGAAAGTCATGGACTGCAGAAGGATATCAATCTACTGATCAGGTGGGCAGAACAGCGGCAAATGGAATTTAATTTGGAGAAGTGTGAGGTAATGTACTTGGGTAGGGCTAATAAGGAAAGGGTATACACATTAAACGGTAGGCCACTTAGAATTGTAGATGAACAAAGGGTTCTTGGCATGTTTGTCCACAGAACTCTTTTGGGATGCTTGTCCACAGATCCCTGAAAGTAGCAAGCCAGGTGGATAACGTGGTTAACATAGAAAATAGGTGCAAGAGATGGCCATTCAGCCCTTCGAGCCTGTACCACCATTCAATATGATCATGGCTGATCTTGCAACTTCAGTACCCCACTCCTGTCTTCTCTCCATGCCCTGATCCCTTTAGCTGTAAGGGCCACATCTAACTCCCTTTTGAATATATCCAACGAACTGGCCTCAACAATTCTCTGTGGTAGAGAGTTCCACAGGTTCACAATTTTCTCAGTGAAAAAGTTTCTCCTCATCTCGGTCCTAGATGGCTTACCCCTTATCCTTAGACTGTGTCCCCTGGTTCGGGATGTCCCCAACATCAGGAACATTCTTCCTGCATCTAACCTGTCCAATCCCTTCAGAATTTTATATGCTTCTATGAGATCCCCTCATTCTTCTAAATTCCAGTGAATATAAGCCTAGTCGATCCAGTCTTTCTTCATATGTCAGTCCAGCCATCCCGGGAATCAGTTTGGTGAATCTTCACTGCACTCCCTTAATAGCAAAAATGTCCTTCCTCAGATTAGGAGACCAAAACTGCACACAATACTCAAGGTGTGGTCTCACCAAGGCCCTGTACAACTGCAGTAAGACATCCCTGCTCCTATACTCAAATCCCCTCGATATGAAGGCCAACATGCCACTTGCTTTCTTTACTGCCTGCTGTACCTGCATGCCAACCTTCAATGACTGATGTACCATGACACCTAGATCTCGTTGCACCTCCTCTTTTACTGATCTGTCATCATTCAGATAATATTCTGCCTTCATGTTTTTGCCACCAAAGTGGATAACCTCACATTTATCCACATTATACTGCATCTGCCATGCATTTGCCCACTCACCTAACCTGTCCAAGTCACCCTGCAGCCTCTTAGCATCCTCCTCGCAGCTCACACTGCCACCCAGCTTAGTGTTATCTGCAAACTTGGAGATATTACATTCAATTTCTTCATCTAAATCATTAATATATATTGTAAATAGCTTGGGTTCCAGCACTGAACTTTGCGGTACCCCACTAGTCACAATGTGCCTTAATTTTGCACACTAATCTCTTGTGTGGGACCTTGTCAAAAGCCTTTTGAAAGTCCAAATACACCACATCCACTGGTTTTCCCTTATCCACTCTACTAGTTACATCCTCAAAAAATTCTAGAAGATATGTCAAGCATGATTTCCCTTTCATAAATTCATGCTGACTTGGACCGATCCTGTCACTGCTTTCCAATTGCTTTAATAATTGATTCCAGCATTTTCCCCACTACTGATGTCAGGCTAACCGGTCTACAATTTCCTGTTTTCTCTCTCTCTCCTTTTTTAAAAAGGCATACGGAATACTTGTCTTTATTGGCTGAGGCATAGAATACAAGAGCCGGGAGGTTATACTTAAATTGTATAATACTCTGGTTAGGCCACAGCTGGAAAACTGCGTACAGTTCTGGTCGCGGTTTATAGGAAGGAGGTGATTACACTAGAGAGGGTGCAGAGGAGATTTACTAGAATGCTGCGTGTAGTAGAGAATCTTAGCTATGAGGACAGATTAGATAGACTGGGTTTGTTCTCATTGGAACAAAGAAGGCTGAGAGGAGACCTCATTGAGGTGTACAAAATTTTGAGGGGCCTGGATATAGTGGATAGCAAGGTCCTATTTCCCTTGGTGGAGGGGTCTATTACGAGGGGGCATAGTTTTAAGGTGGTTGGTGGAAGGTCCAGAGGGGATTTGAGGTGAAGCTTCTTCATGCTGAGGATTGTGGGGGTCTGGAACTCACTGCCTAGAAGGCTGGTGAATGCAGAAACCCTCACCACATTAAAAGGTGCTTGGATGGGCACTTAAAGTGTCGTACGTAACCTGCAGGGTTACGGACATAGAGCTGGTAAGTGGGATTAGACTGGATAACCTCTTGTTGGCTGGTGCAGATACGATGGTAATTACTGCAGGGAATCGAATACGGCCAGGGTGATCTCCTAGACTAATTTTGATCGCCTGGATGGGTCGGTTAGGAATTTTCCCAGATTTTTGCTCCAATTGGCCTGGGCTTTTTTGCCTCTCCCAGGAGATTGCATGGTTCCAGTTGGGGTGGAGTGTAGAATGTTGCGGTGCAAGGGGTATCGCAGTTGTGTGGTGCGGATTGGTTGAGCCGGATGCTCTTTACCTTTCCTGCCATTGTTCATTGTTCATAGGTTTATATGTAACCTTCAGGGCTGCTGACCGTGCGGCTCTTTGTCGGCCGGCGTGGACACGATGGGCCGAAATAGCCTCCTTCTGTGCTGTAGATTTCTATATTTCTATTGTATGTTTCTATCTCCTTCCCTATGAGCAGGGAGAAGCAGCACGAGCAAGCATGTGGCTTTGGCAGGATAGCGAGCTTCCCCATGAGGCAGTGTACCATTTACTGCATTCACTTCGCTTTGCAGGTATCGCATCACAGGAGACCTTCTGTAACCGCAAAGGCTACTGCTCACTGAATGTCCAGTTGGTGTGCAAACACACATGCAGAATCCTCACCGTCAATGCCCACTATCCTGGCGGCAGCAGCCATGATGCCTTCATCCTGCGCCAGACTGATGTGCCAGCTCTGTTCCAGCCCCCAAATGAAGTTTGTGGCTGGCTGCTCAGAGACAAGGGCTATCTGCTATCCACCTGGCTCATGACTCCCCTCCCCCACCCCACCACTTCTGCTCATCACTCATACATTGAGAGCCATGCCGCCACCAGGAACATCATTGAGCAGACCATCAGAGTGCTGAAGCAATGGTTCCGCTGCCTGAGCGGGTGTTCCTATTCGTCGTCGTCTGCTGCATGCTGCACAACCTCGCCATCATGAGGACACAGCCATTGCCACCAGGCAAAGCAGTACCACCTGAGGAGAAGCAGGAGGAGGATGAGGGGGAAGAGGAGCAGGAGCAGCAACGAGTGATGAAACCGTGAGGCCCTCATACTGCTCAAGGGAGGCCGCGACCGTTTCATAAGATTTTGGTTCCAGTGAATTCCAACCCAGTTTCTCTGGATGTCTCCAAAACCACATCCATTTTCCCTTCAATTGCAAAGCCCCAAAACTGAAGTGAGAGATAACAGCAATGGTTAAACATTCCAATCAAAATTTATATCATAATAACAACAAAGACTTACACATTGTATTAACTAATCACCCTTGTGCATTTCCTTATATCTCCTCTTTGTTCTAACTAATCTAGTGCTCCTGGGCAAATGCATGGCAGATGCAGTATAATGTGGATAAATGTGAGGTTATCCATTTTGGGGGCAAAAACACGAAGGCAGAATATTATCTGAATGGTGGCAGATTAGGAAAAGGGGAGGTGCAAAGAGACCTGGGTGTCATGGTTCATCAGTCACTGAAAGTGGGCACGCAGGTACAGCAGGCAGTAAAGAAGGCAAATGGTATGTTGGCCTTCATAGCTAGGGGATTTGAGTATAGGGGCAGGGATATCTTACTGCAGTTGCACAGGGTCTTCGTGAGGCCTCACCTGGAATATTGTGTTCAGTTTTAGTCTCCTAATCTGAGGAAGGACGTTCTTGCTATTAAGGGAGTGCAGCGAAGGTTCACCAGACTGATTCCAGGGATGTCTGGACTGACATATGAGGAGAGACTTGATCAACTGGACCTTTATTCACTGGAGTTTTGAAGGATGAGAGGGGATCTCATAGAAACGTATAGGATTCTGACAGGACTGGACAGGTTAGATGCGGGAAGAATGTTCCCGATGTTGGGGAAGTCCAGACCAGGGGACATAGTCTTAGGATAAGGGGTAGGCCATTTAGGACTGAGATGAGGAGAAACTTCTTCACTCAGAGAGTTGTTGACCTGTGGAATTCCCTGCCGCAGAGAGTTGTTGATGCCAGTTCATTGGATATGTTCAGAGGGAGTTAGATATGGCCCTTATGGCTAAAGAAATCAAGTGGTAGGGAGAGAAAGCAGGAAAGGGGTACTGAGGGAATGATCAGCCATGATCTTATTGAATGGCGGTGCAGGCTCGAGGAGCCGAATGGCCTGCTCCTGCACCTATTTTCTATGTTTCTATGTTTCTATGTTTCCTCCACAGTGTGTCCCCTGTGGCTGCAGCACGGCTGGTGGAAGGCTGCTACGTGTCAGAGCCAGAGACTACAGATGTCCTTTCAGGGCAACCTCAACCAGCTCTGGGCCTAGAAGGCCCGGCGGCAGGCTGCACCACATTAGGCTGGGCGGCGGCCAGCGACAAGTGGAGTGGCAGTGTTGGGGTCAGGAATGCTGTCATCCTGACAGAGGACAGCAGGTTCCTGCTTCACTGACACTTCCCTGGGGTAGCATCTGAGCATCCCCACCAGTCTGCTGGAGAACAGTTTGGTGGGCTGCTACGACACTGTGAGATCCCCGGTGGACTGTGATGGACCCGGTGAGGCCAGCAGTCAGAGCACGCATGGTAACCTGTTGAGACGGCATGAGAGCAGACTGAGACTCAATGCCAGCAGTCATTGACTGCATGAAACCAATCAGAGCACGTGTGGCATCCAGCTGAGACTGCATGAAAGCCGGCTGAACTTCCATGCCGCCAACCATTGTCTGATTTACAGCACTGGGATGTTGAGTTGCTTCCGCCTGTGAGGCAATGGAAGCTGCCACATCGCGCCATGACACGCATCAGGTGGTCTGGATCCACACAGTCTCTCTGGGAGTCCATCATCGTCTGCAGACTGGTAATGATGGGCTCCATGGTGTTCGCAGAGCTCTGTGCAATGCTGGAGGCATACTTCTCCATGCTCCGTACCACTGCCGAGAGTATCTCGGGCACCCTTGTCATTGTACCTATGATGTCAGTGTGCATGACCATCACCTGTTGTATAAACGCCTCCCCATCGAGCTCCTCATCTGAGCAGAACTCGCGCACGAACTCGCCCTCCTGCGAGGTGGCTCCTGAGGTTCCCTTTCCCCTTGGCCTTACTGCAGCCCGCTAGGCCCCAGTGCATCACCCAGTGCAGACCCCTCTACTAAGCTAACCTCTTAGGAATGCGTAGTGCCAATCTCTGCAGGTGAGGGATGCAATGACGCAGTGCTTGGCTCCTCCTCTTCTTTCTCTCCCTCCAGAGTCTGTTTGGAGGTGCTCTGGTGCAGGCTGCACAGCTTTTGCCTGGTTATCTGAAAGCATAAATGGCACAAGACTTGCATTAAGGTAAGGGCAGTGAGTCAGGAATGGAGCAAGGAATGCAGACAGAATCAGGAGCTGGAAAAGTGATAAAGCATTCTGGTATGGGGGGGTGAGGTGATATGAGAAAAGGAGAGGGGTTAAAGATACCATCTTGCAATGACTATAAGTATGTAACTGTAACTCATGCAGCTTGGTCTCCTCTTCCCCTTCCATAAAGATCTGAGCTATCAACGCACCCCTTCTAAAGTCAAATCCTTAGTCTTTATGAGCTTCCTGAAAATGCCAGCATGATTAATGCTCTTGATGAAAAAGTCCCTTAACATCTCCCCCCTGCAGGCATCGGAGAACTTAGAGACTGGCCAAAATCCGCAGTTCTGCCACAAAGTCCGAGATGTTTTGATCCTCCCAACGCCGGTGAGAGTAGAACCGGTGCCGGGCCATGTGTATGCTGCTTGCCGGCTTGAGATGCTCACTGATCAGCTGGCTGAGCTCTTCGAAGGACTTGTCCACTGGCTTTTGGGGTGCGAGCAGGTCTTTCATTAGTGCATACGTCTGTGGACCACAGCTGGTCAGTAGATGCGCCCTCCGCTTGTCAACCGCTGTCTCTTCCAGCCAATCCTTTGTGACAAAGCTCTGCTGGAGTCTTTCCACAAAGTCGTCCCAGTCTGTACCTGTACCCTTGTAATGCACACCTTGACCACAGGGAGTGAGCTCCTCACCTGGGCTTCCAGGTATAAAAGGGGAGGTCCCACCCAGGATCAGCAGTCTTTCGTCCTGGGAATAAAGTGAAGGTCACAGAGTGACTGTGTCTGATATATCCATGCCTCGTGTGAGTTTGTAACAAGGTGCAGAGACATTACATCTGGCGACGAGAACCGGGAATCACCGAACCACGAGGCAGCACAGAGGAACGGTACTGTGTGGGTGAGGACTGGGACGACTTTGTGGAAAGACTCCAGCAGAGCTTTGTCACAAAGGACTGGCTGGAAGAGACAGCGGCTGACAAGCGGAGGGCGAATCTACTGACCAGCTGTGGTCCACAGACGTATGCAGTAATGAAAGACCTGCTCGCACCCCAAAAGCCAGTGGACAAGTCCTTCGAAGAGCTCAGCCAGCTGATCAATGAGCATCTCAAGCCGGCAAGTAGCGTACACATGGCCCAGCACCGGTTCTACTCTCACCGGCGTTGGGAGGATCAAAACATCTCGGACTTTGTGGCAGAACTGCGGATTTTGGCCAGTCTCTAAGTTCTCCGATGCCTGCAGGGGGGAGATGTTAAGGGACTTTTTCATCAAGGGCATTAATCATGCTGGCATTTTCAGGAAGCTCATAAAGACTAAGGATTTGACTTTAGAAGGGGTGCGTTGATAGCTCAGATCTTTATGGAAGGGGAAGAGGAGACCAAGCTAATCTACGCACACAGCCCTGGTTTTAAAGTTGCGTTGAACCAGGGAATCAATGTTATAAAATTGACACAACCCCACAGGCAATCAAGGGCAATTCGACACCGTCCAGGCAGGCGGGCAAGGACAATTCGACACCGTCCAGGCAGGCAGGCAAGGGCAATTCGACACCACCCAGGTAGCAACAAGCTCCTGGCAACAGGGACAATGGAAAGGGGATCGGCAATTCACGCCATCAAGAGGAACAATACATCCTGTGATGGGATAATTAACATCCCCCATCAGAGTGCTTAGAAACAGCCAAAAATGCCATCAGAGAGGAATGCCTGGGAATAGTCCTTTTGTTAACAGCAATCTCAGCTCATGTTGGAGATGTGGGAGCAGACACACTGCAAAAATCTGCAGGTTCCAACTTTACACCTGCAGGATTTGTAATGTCAAGGGACACCTGGCCAGGATGTGCAAAAAGGCAGCAGCGAGGCTAGTCTGCGAGACAGAGGAACCAGACGAGGGGTCTGCAATGCAGGATGAGGCCTGGGGAACAACCATGGATGCTGAAGTTCAGAGAGTTCATGTGGCTGACATCCACAGCTCATACACCAAAACGCCATCCATGATGATGAAAGTCTTACTGAATGGCATCCCGGTGCACATGGAGCTGGATACCGGGGCTAGCCAGTCACTCATGAGCGGCCAACAATTTGAGAGACTATGGCCACACAGAGCTAGCAGGCTCAAATTGGAACGCATTGAGATGCAGCTACATACATACACCAAAGAGATCATCCCAGTGCTGGGCAGTGCAAACTTGTTGGTAACGCATAATGGATCACAGAACCGGCTGCCACTCTGCATTGTTCCGGGAAATGGCCCCGCGCTCTTGGGGAGGAGTTGGCTAGCTGAGATGAATTGGAAATGGGGGGATGTGCACGCCATTTCATCCGTGGAGCAAAGTTCATGCTCGCAGGTATTGCAAAAATTCGAGTCACTCTTTCAACCCGGTGTCAGAACGTTCAAGGGCACCAAAGTAGTGATACACATCACTCCGGACGCCAGACCAGTGCACCACAAAGCCAGAGCACTGCTGTACGTGATGCGTGAAAAAATTGAAAGTGAACTGGACAGGCTGCTCAGAGAGGGCATAATTTCGCCCGTTGAATTCAGTGACTGGGCAAGTCCCATTGTTCCCGTTCTCAAAGCAGATGGCTCGGTTAGGATTTGTGGCGCTACAAAGCCACCATCAACCGAGTGTCGCTGCAAGACCAATACCTGCTCCAGAGAGCGGAGGACCTTTTTGCCACGCTGGCAGGTGGTAAGCTGTTCACGAAGCTGGACCTCACTTCGGCCTACATGACTCAAGAACTGGCTGAAGAATCCAAGTTTCTAACCACCATCACGACACACAAAGGATTATTTGGGGTACTGAAGTTTCATGTTCAGCCATGAACTCATTGAATGGCGGTGCAGGCTAGAAGGGCTGAATGGCCTGCTCCTGCACCTATTTTCTATGTTTCTATGTTTCTATAGGTGCCCGTTTGGCATTTGTTCGGCAGCGGCTATCTTTCAGCGAATCATGGAAAGCTTGCTCAAGTCCATCCCTGGAACGATCGTGTTACAAGACAACATCTTTATAATGGGTCGAGACACTGAGGAACACCTCCGCAATCTGGAGGAGGTGCTACGCCGATTGGAACGGGTAGGCCTGCGGCTGAAAAAGGCCAAGTGTGTGTTTTTAGCCCCAGAGGTAGAGTTCCTGGGCAGGAGGGTTGCTGGATCCGGCCCATTGAATCAAAAACTGAGGCGATTCGCCGGGCGCCCAGGCCCGGCAACACGTCGGAGTTGCGATCATTCCTGGGACTCTTGAACTATTTTCGGAACTTCCTGCCGAACTTAAGCACATTGTTGGAGCCGTTACACATGCTCCTCTGTAAAGGTTGTGAATGGTCTTGGGGGAATTGTGAAGAACTGGCTTTCAATAAGGTGAGGAATCTGCTGTTGACAAACTGTTGACTTTGTATGACCCCTGTAAAAAATGTGTCATCCTACGGGGTTGGGTGTGTTTTACAGCAGGGTAATGATGACGGCCGACTCCAACCAGTGTCTTACGCCTCCAGGTCGCTCTCCCAGGCAGAGCATGGATACGGCATGGTCGAGAAGGAGGCACTCGCGTGTGTGTATGGTGTGAAAAAGATGCAGCAGTACCTTTTCAGTAGACGGTTCGAGCTAGAGACGGACCACAAGCCATTAACATCCCTGTTGTCCGACAGCAAGACTGTCAACGCTAATGCGTCAGCTCTCATACAGCGATGGGCCCTCACGCTGGCTACGTATGACTACACCATACAGCACCGGCCAGGCACCGAAAATTGCGCTTACGCGCTCAGCAGGCTCCCTCTGGCCACCACCGAGGGGGCGTCGGAGCAGAACACTGAGATGGTCATGGCCGTTGAGGCTTTTGACACTGTAGGCTCCCTCATAGCCCGCCAGATCAAACTCTGGACCAACAGGGACCCCCAGCTATCAATGATAAAGAAATGTGTCCTGACTGGGGACTGGGTGCCCACACACAGGGCGTGCCCCGAAAAAGTCAGGCCGTTTCAGAGATGGATAGATGAGCTCACCATCCAAGCCGACTGCCTGTTATGGGGCAGCCGGGTAGTCATGCCCCAGAAAGGAAGGGAAGCAGTCATCAGGGAACTCCACAGCGAGCACCCTGGCATCGTGTTAATGAAGGCCATTGCCCGGTCACACGTGTGGTGGCCGGGGATTGACTCAGACCTGGAACACTGGGTTCGTAGGTGCACGACGTGTGCCCAGCTGGGCAATGCCCCCAGGGAGGCCCCACTCAGCCCGTGGCCCTGGCCCACTAGGCCATGGTCATGTATTCACATGGACTATGCGGGCCCGTTCATGGGAAAAATGTTCCTGATCGTTGTCGATGTATACTCGAAGTGGATCGAGTGCATCATATTGAACTCGTGCACGACATCCATCACTGTGGAGAGTCTGCGTATGGTTTTTGTGACCCACGGCTTGCCGGACATCCTGGTCAGCGACAATGTTCGTGTTTCACCAGCCATGAATTCCAGGAGTTTATGTCGGGCAATGGGATCAAGCACGTCCGGACAGCGCCGTTCAAGCCGGTCTCCAATGGCCAGGTGGAACTGGCGGTCCAGATCATAAAGCAGGGCATGCTATGCATCCAAGGACCCTCCCTTCAGTACCGCCTATTGCGCCTCCTGCTGACCTACAGATCCCGGCCACACTCGCTCACGGGAGTCCCACCAGCGGAACTCCTCATGAAATGCATGCTCAAGACGCGGCTGTCCCTTATTCGCCCAGCCCTGGCAGACATTGTTGAGGGCAAGCACCAGTCCCAAACCGAGCTCCATGAGCGAGGCTCAAGGGGGAGGTGTATAGAAATAGATGACCCGGTATTTGTTCTTAACCATGCTTTGGGACCCAAATGGCTTGAGAGCACTGTAATTGGCAAAGAAGGAAACAGTATCATGGTGGTCAGACTAAACAATGGGCAGATATGCCGCAAACACTTAGACCAAGTAAAGACAAGGTTCAGTGCAGACACGGACGAACCGGAAGAAGAGCATGATGAGATAGCACCCACACCACTGCCAGCGCACGAGCAACAAAGACAGCCCTCAGCATGCACAGTCCCTGTGGTCAGCCCGGACAGGCCGGAATCACCAAATAACAGAGACGCGTGCTGAGGCTCAGCCACCAGAGCCACAATTGCGGCGCTCCACGAGAGAGCGCCGACCACCCGATAGACTTAACCTCTGAAACTAAAAGACCTAAGGGGGGGTGGTGATGTCATGTATTTCACCATCTTGCAATGACTATAAGTATGTAACTGTAACTCATGCATACTGAACCTATACCCTTGTAATGCACACCCTGACCACAGGGAGTGAGCTCCTCACCTGGGCTTCCAGGTATAAAAGGGGAGGTCCCACCCAGGATCAGCACTCTATAGTTCTGGGAATAAAGTGAAGGTCACAGAGTGACCGTGTCTGATATATCCATGCCTCGTGTGAGTTTGTAACAAGGTGCAGAGACACTACAGATACCATTATTTCCCCCAATGGGGTTGACATCTATGCCAGCCATGGCATCCACCACCAACAGTCGCATGAGCCCCAGCACTCGCTCCTCAATGTTGGAGAGGGTTCGCAGGTCAAGTGCCCCTCCTCCACTCCTTTGCTGCTCCCATCTGCTATGTGCCATCTTGGTCTGCAAAAGAAAGAAAATGGTGTAAGAATCTATCAATATATGTGGAAGATATGCCTGCCATGAATGAATAGCTGTGAATGTAGGCAAAGCGTGAGATGAGGATGCGAGTGTGAGTATCTGCAGATGCTTGGTGGTTGAGTAGTTTTTCGTTTTCTTTTCTATATCCCCAGGGAGGCCCTTTAGCATTGTTGTTGCCAATTTAAGTTAATCTAATAGTTAAGTCATGGCAGGAGAGTTCGGACACGTGTTATGCTCCTCCTGTACTATGTGGGAAGTCAGGGACGCTTCCGGTGTCCCTGATGACTATGTGTGCCCGAAGTGTGTCTGCCTCTAGCTCCTCACAGACCGCATTGCGGAACTGGAGCTGTGGGTGGATTCACCTCTGGAGCATCCACGATGCTGAGAATGACGTGAGTAGCACGTATATCGAGTTGGTCTTACCGCAGGTAAAGGATCCACAGCCAGATAGGGAATGGAAGACCAACAGAAAGAGCAGTGCAAGGAAGGTAGTGCAGGGGTCCCCTGTGGTCATCCCCCTGCAATACAGATACACCGCTTTGAGTACTGTTGAGAGGGATGACTCATCAGGGGAGGGCAGCAGCAGCCAAGTTCATGGTACCGTGGGTGGCTCTGCTGCACAGGAGGGCAGGAAAATGGGTGGGAGAGCGATAGTAATAGGGGATTCAATTGTAAGAGGAATAGATAGGAGTTTCTGCGGCCACAACCAAGACTCCAGGGTGGTATGTTGCCTCCCTAGTGCAAGGGTCAAGGATGTCTCGAGCGGATGCAGGACATTCTGAAAAGGGAGGGTGAACAGCCAATTGTCATGGTACATATAGGTACCAACGATATAGGTAAAAAACGGGGTGAGGTCCTATGAGGTGAATTTAAGGAGCTAGGAGTTAAATTTAAAAGTAGGACCTCAAAGGTAGTAATTTCAGGATTGCTACCGGTGCCACGTGCTAGTCAGAGTAGGAATCGCAGGATAGCTCAGATGAATACGTGGCTTGAGCAGTGGTGCAGAAGGGAGGGATTCAAATTCCTGGGGCATTGGGGGAGGTGGGACCAGTACAAACCGGACGGTCTGCACCTGGGCAGGACTGGAACCAATGTCCTAGGGGGAGTGTTTGCTAGTGCTGTTGGGGAGGAGTTAAACTAATATGGCAGGGGGATGGAAACCTATGCAGGAAGACAGAGGGGAATAAAATGGAGTCAGAAGCAAAAGATAGAAAGGAGAATTGTAAAAGTGGAGGGCAGAGAAACCCAAGGCAAAAAACAAAAAGGGCCACATTACACCAAATTTCTAAAGGGGCAAAGTGTGTTAGAAAGAGAAGCCCGAAGGCTCTGTGACGCAATGCAAGGAGTATTCAGAATAAGGTGGACGAATTAACTGCGCAGATAGCAGTTAACGGTTATGATGTCATTGGCATCACGGAGACATGGCTCCAGGGTGACCAAGGCTTGGGAACTCAACATCCAGGGGTATTCAGCATTTAGGAAGGATAGACAGAAAGGAAAAGGAGGCGGGGTGGCATTGCTGGTTAAAGAGGAAATTAATGCAATAGTAAGGAGGGACATTAGCTTGGATGATGTGGAATCAGTATGGGTGGAGCTGCGGAATTCCAAAGGGCAGAAAACGCTAGTGAGAGTTGTGTACAGACCATCAAACAGTAGTAGTGAGGTTTGGGGATAGCATCAAACAAGAAATAAGGGATGTGTGCAATAAAGGTACAGCAGTTATCATGGGCGACTTTAATCTACATATTGATTGGGCTAGCCAAACTGGTAGCACTGTAGTGGAGGAGGATTTCCTGGAGTGTATTAGGGATGGTTTTCTAGACCAATATGTCGAGGAACCAACTAGAGAGCTGGCCATCCTAGACTGGGTGGTGTGTAATGAGAAGGGACTAATTAGAATCTTGTTGTGCGAGGCCCCTTGGGAAAGAGTGACCATAATATGGTAGAATTCTTCATTAAGATGGAGAGTGACACAATTAATTCGGAAACTAGGGTCCTGAACTTAAGGAAAGGTAACTTCGACGGTATGAGGCGTGAATTGGCTAAAATAGACTGGCAAAGGATACTTAAAGAGTTGACGGTGGATAAGCAATGGCAAACATTTAAAGATCACATGGATGAACTTCAGCAATTGTACATCCCTGTCTAGAGTAAAAATAAAATGGGGAAGGTGGCTCAACCGTGGTTAACAAGGGAAATTAAGGATAGTGTTAAAGCCGAGGAATAGGCATAAAATTTGGCGAGAAAAAGTAACAAACCTGAGGACTGGGAGAAATTTAGAATTCAACAGAGGAAGGCTAAGGATTTAATTAAGAGGGGGAAAATAGATTACGAGAGGAAGCTTGCCGGGAACATAAAAACTGACTGCAAAAGCTTCTATAAATATGTGAAGAGAAAAAGATTAGTGAAGACAAACGTAGGTCCCTTAGTCGGATTCAGGTGAATTTATAATGGGGAATAAAGAAATGGCAGTCCAATTGAACAAATACTTTGTTTCTATGATTGAACTAGGGGACAGTAGGTCTAGTGAGAAGGAGGTACTGAAGGAGATCCTTATTAGGCAGGAAATTGTGTTAGGAAAATCGATGGGATTGAAGGCTGATAGATCCCTGGGGCCTGATAGTCTGCATCCCAGAGTACTTAAGGAAATGGCCCTAGAAATAGTGGATGCATTGGTGATCATTTTCCAACAGTCTATTGACTCTGGATCAGTTCCTATGGACTGGAGGGTAGCTAATGTAACACCACTTTTTTAAAAAGGAGGGAGAGAGAAAACGGGTAATTATAGACCGGTTAGCCTGACATCAGTAGTGGGGAAAACATTGGAATCAATCATTAAGGATGAAATAGCAGCGCATTTGGAAAGCAGTGACAGGATCGGACCAAGTCAGCATGGATTTATGAAAGGGAAATCATGCTTGACGAATCTTCTGGAATTTTTTGAGGATGTAACTAGCAGAGTGGACAAGAGAGAACTAGTGGATGTGGTGTATTTGGACTTTCAAAAGGCTTTTGACAAGGTCCCGCACAAGAGATTGGTGTGCAAAATCAAAGCACATGGTATTGGGGGTAATGTACTGACGTGGATAGAGAACTGGTTGGCAGACAGGAAGCAGAGAGTCGGGATAAACGGGTCCTTTTCAGAATGGCAGGCAGTGACTAGTGGAGTGCCGCAGGGCTCAGTGCTGGGACCCGAGCTCTTTACAATATGCATTAACGATTTAGATGAAGGAATTGAGTGTAATATCTCCAAGTTTGCGGATGACACTAAACTGGGTGGTGGTGTGAGCAGCGAGGAGGACGCTAAGAGGCTGCAGGGTGACTTGGACAGATTAGGTGAGTGGGCAAATGCATGGCATATGCAGTATAATGTGGATAAATGTGAGGTTATCCATTTTGGCGACAAAAACACAAAGGCAGAATATTATCTGGATGGCACATTAGGAAAAGGGGAGGTGCAACGAGACATGGGTGTCACTGAAAGTGGGCATGCAGGTACAGCAGGCGGTGAAGAAGGCAAATGGTATGTAGGCGATTTGAATATAGGAGCAGGGAGGTCTTACTGCAGTTGTACAGGGCCTTAGTGGGGCCTCACCTGGAATATTGTGTACAGTTTTGGTCTCCTAATCTGAGGAAGGACTTTCTTGCTATTGAGGGAGTGCAGCGAAGGTTCACCAAACTGATTCCAGGGATGGCTGGACTGACAAATGAGGAGAGACTGGATCAACTGGGCCTTTATTCACTGGAGTTTAGAAGGATGAGAGGGGATCTCATAGAAACGTATAGGATTCTGACGGGATTGGACAGGTTAGATGCGGGAAGAATGTTCCTGATGTTGGGGAAGTCCAGAACCAGGTGACACAGTCTTAGGATAAGGGGTAGGTCATTTAAGACTGAGATGAGAAGAAACTTCTTCAGTCAGAGAGTTGTTAACCTGTGGAATTCCCTGCCGCAGAGAGTTGTTGATGCCAGTTCATTGGATATATTCAAGAGGGAGTTAGATATGGCCCTTACGGCTAAGGGGATCAAGGGGGATGGAGAGAAAGCAGGAAAGGGGTACTGAGGGAATGATCAGCCATGATCTTATTGAATGGTGGTGCAGGCTCGAAGGGCCGAATGGCCTACTCCTGCACCTATTTTCTATGTTTCTATGTTTCTAAGTGTTGGTTTTCACAGTGTGCGCAGACAGAGGTTGAGAGGCTCGTATGGAGGAGGTGTGGAAGCTTGTACTCACTATTGACCACCTGACATAGATTGTTGAATTTTTTGCAGCACTGTGTGAGTCTTCTCTGCACCACAGTGCTTGCCGACAACTCCCGGGCCACCTCTTGCCACATGGCACGGAACACCTGTGGTGATGGCCGCCTTTCCAAGGCAGGGAAGAGGGAAGCCCTCCTGGTTTCTCATGCCCCCCCACCAATGCCTCCAATGCCACATCACTGAATCTGGTGGCCCTCTCCCTTGAAGGGAGATTTACAGCAGCCATTTCACCCCCTTCCTGGACTCCATAGATCAGTGAATGAGTTGAGCGATGCTGAAAATAAACATCAGCACATTCAAATGACCATCCCTTTAAGAGCCTGTTGGAGCTGCAGTTAAGGATTGAAAGCTGATTGTTGAATGGAACTCAGCTGAAATTGGGAAAGTGGCTGTGAATAGTGCCCCTGCAACACCCAGCTAATGCCGTTAGTGCCTCATTTACCGGCCGCCTTCACTCCTGTGGCGAAAACGTCCAATTTGCCACAATTTGGCAACCCACCTCACCAGGTGCTAAATTTTCTCTGAGAAAAAAAATTACCACCCCAAACGGGGTGCTGCCCAATTTCGTTTGTGACTCCAACTGTTGCACATTATGCACCCTTGTCCTGCTCAACCTCTCTTTTATGTTTGACACAGTTGACCACTTCATCCAAATCCACTGCTGCTTTTGCATGGTCCATCTTCAAGGAATTACCCATGCTTGCTTCTCCTTCTGCCCCTATATAGTCACCTCAGGAATGCCCTAAAATTCTTTCCCTGGATCCCTCCTTTTTTCCATTTACATGTAACAATATTATCTGCAGACCTGGAGTAAGCTCCTACATATATGCCAACAACCAGCTCTGCATTTCCACCACCCTCAACTTCACAACTTTCAATGTTGCCAGATTGCTTGATCAAAATCAAGCCATGGATGAGACAGAACTTTTTCAAATTCAGCATCACCAAGATCAAAGCATCCTATTTTCCTCCTGCCAACAACTCTGTACCCCTTTTTCCACTTCATTTCTGAAGCATACAGTGTGCAATTTTGATATCCTATTTGACCCTGCGCTGTGTTTCAAACTCCATATTTTATCCATCACCAAGATCATCTATTCTACCTCGAACATCATGCGGCTGTATACCTACCTACCCCGTCTCCCACCCTCCGTCACTGCTAAAAATCTGATCCACATTGTTGTTACCTCCCCACACTTGGCTTCTGCAATGACCTCTTCACAAGGCTCCAAACTCTATTACAAACTTCAACTTCTCCAAATCATTGCTGCCTGTCCAGCTGTAAATTAGTTTTTTTATACAGTGATTAATTCAAAGTATATTTTTAGCTATGTCAGAATGGAAAGAATTGTAGTTGATCACATCCTTCATCTCTCGACAGGAATGAATCCATGAGAAAGTGAAAAAAGCCAAACTTCATCAATCGAACTGCCACATGACTTGGGAGAGGCCACTTCTCCATTCTCATTATGTCAAGTGTATCTCTGTAATTGTCTATTCATGAAATGTGCAGAAATTACATATTCAGAACTCTGAGCAGATGGTACTCTGGATTGGCACAAGGAAATGCCCAGCACATTGTGGTTTTACAGTGGCATGCTTCTCCAGCTCAAATCCCAGTCCAAAGTGTGAAACCATGTTGAAATGAAAAGAGCTGCCACAGCTCGCAAGTTGTTATGATGTGGAATGCATGGCCTGAAAGAGTGGTGGAAGCAGATACAATAGTAACTTTCAAGAGTGAATTTGATAGGTGTATGAAAGGGAAAAAAATAGCAGGAGTATGAGGAAAGAGCTAACCAGACTGATTCCCGGGATGGCGGGACTGACCTATCAAGAAAGACTGGATCAACTGGGCTTGTATTCACTGGAGTTCAGAAGAATGAGAGGGGACCTCATAGAAACGTTTAAAATACTGACGGGGTTAGACAGGTTAGATGCAGGAAGAATGTTCCCAATGTTGGGGAAGTCCAGAACCAGGGGTCACAGTCTAAGGATAAGGGGTAAGCCATTTAGGACCGAGATGAGGAGGAATTTCTTCACCCAGAGAGTGGTGAACCTGTGGAATTCTCTACCACAGAAAGTTGTTGAGGCCAATTCACTAAATATATTCAAAAAGGAGTTAGATGAAGTCCTTACTACTAGAGGAATCAAGGGGTATGGTGAGAAAGCAGGAATGGGGTACTGAAGTTGCATGTTCAGCCATGAACTCATTGAATGGCGGTGCAGGCTAGAAGGGCCGAATGGCCTACTCCTGCACCTATTTTCTATGTTTCTCTATGTTTCTATGAATAGCTGGTACAGGCATGATGGGTCGAATGGCCTGTAAGATTCTTTGATTCTATGGAAAATTAACACTGATTATATACAGTACATCCAGGTAAATATATTATGCTTGTAGCATTTCAATAATGAAAATTAAAAAGGGAGTCTAAATGCACACCCTATCAGAACTCTAGATTTGACAGTCCATGGTAGTGTACTAGATTATAAAATGACCTTGCCTAGTCAGCTGGCCCCATACACTGACATATTAAACTGGTAATTTTATACATTGTAATTTTGAATCTAATCATTGCACCATTTTGTTTTGCAGGTAGCACTGGATGCAGCAACCTGCAATTGGGGAATCAAGGTGGAACATGCTGAAATGTAGGTTTAAAGAAGAAAATTCATATGCAGTCATGTTCAGAAATCAATCATAAATTATCATTAATTTCAAGTTCCAGCCTTCGCTCAGTGGAAGCTCCCCATTCCAGGATTAAAGCACATAATCTAAACTGACCAGTAATGAGGGAGAGCTGCATTATCAGTGGTACCATGTTTAGAAGCCCTCCAGCAACGACATATGGGACGGAGTCTGGGCCTCCTCCACGATGGCTGGAGCTCTCCTTCCCCACTGGCCTCTTCTCCACTTCCAACACATGCTGAGTTCCATGGCTACGACTCCTCTGCCCTCCCACCCTGAACCCCGGTGGGCCACTGACCGTCCCAATGCCTGCCCCTAACCAGGCCTTGGACCACCTACCACCACGGGCGCTTACCCAGCACCGAGCCTGCGGCCAACAACTAGGCCCATATAGCAGTGCCTGGTCTCCAGTCGTCTTGGACCCCCTTGCTACTGGATCAAGACCTCGCTCAGCTAAGCCCGTGTGGTAGCCGGTGTGCAACGGCCACTCCACGTTAAAACAACTCACACACAGGCATCTTCCACGCCGTTAACATGAAGTTCGGGACCTGGAACGTCAGGACCCTCATGGACAACCCCAACAGCGACAGGCCGGAACGCCACACCACCATAGTTGCCCGGGAACTTAAACGCTTTGATAGACATTGCCGTCCTAAGCGAGACCCGGCGGGCAGGGGAAGGCCAGCTCAAGGAACAAAGTGGAGGTTACACCACCTTCTGGAAAGGGAAACCAGAGGAAGAAAGCCGTCTCCACGGAGTCGGCTTTGCCATCAAAAACGAGTTGGTTGACCACCTCAAAGTCTCCCCCTGCAGGGTTAACGAACGGCACATGACTCTTCAACTCATCCTATTCTGGAACCAATGCGCCACAGTCATCAGAGTGTATGCACCAACACTCAATGCAACTGATGAAGCCAAAGAGAGTTTTTACTTCAACCTTGAAAAATCCCTGTTCTGTGTCCCCGCGGGTGACAAACTGATCCTCCTCGGTGACTTCAATGCCAGGGTTGGCAAGGACAGAACTCTGGGCAGGCGTGATTGGCAGAGAGGGGTAGGGAAAGCCAACTCCAGTGGTACCCTACTCCTGAGAACATGTCTAGAACATGAACTTGTCATCACCAACACCTTGTTCCACCAGAGGGACAAATACAAGGCTTCGTGGCAACACTCTCACTACAAGCACTGGCATCTGCTCGACTATGTCATCGTCCGAGCCAGGGATCGCAAGGATGTGCGCATCACCCGCACCATGACAGGAGCTGACGACTGCTGGACAGACCACGCCCTAATCCAATCCATCATCGACATCAACGTAGCCCCAAAGCGGAGAGGGTAATAGAAGCAGTGCAGCAAAAAAGTCAATGCCGGAGCACTTAAGGACTCAGCTCAGAGAGCCCTATACAGCCAGCGCTTCACAGCTAACCTGGCGTGCCTTGATGACCCCGAGATGCAGAAGGCCCACAGCGTTTGGTCTGCCCTCCAGACCTCCATAACCAGTGCCTGCAAAGAGACGCTCGGTCACTCAACCAGGAAACACCAGGACTGGTTTGATGAGACTGATCAGGAGATCCAAGAGCTAATAGATCGCAAACCCAGGGCATTTCTGAGCCTTAAACAACAACCCAACGCAGGAGCAGCAAAGCAGCATTACAGACGGCTCAAGGCTGAGGTCCAACAAAAAACCTGGGACCAAAAAAACAGGTGGTAGATGGAGAAAGGAGTTACAGCAGCTGGCCGACAGCCATGATGTGCGAGGATTCATCATCGCAGTCAAGGCCACCTACGGGCCAAACACCCAAGGCCCCACCCCGCTGCTGGCCAAGAACAGGGAAACACTCATCAAGGACACCAAGGCAGTCAGGGCCCGCTGGAAGGAGCACTTCGAAGATCTCCTCAATAGAGACTCTGCCTTTGACTCGAGTGTTCTCGACTCCATCCCACAGCATGCTACCCACCACCACCCCAGTGAGACCCCAACACTGCACGAGGTAGAAAAAGCCATAAGACAGCTTAAAAACAACAAGGCTACGGGAGTGGATGGAATCCCTGCTGAGGCACTGAAGTATGGTGGAGAGGCACTGCTAGCGTGAATACACAACCTCATCTCTCTCATCTGGAGGGAAGAGAGCATGCCGTGGGATTTCAGAAATGCAGTAATCGTGACCATCTTTAAAAAGGGGACAAGTCTGACTGTGGCAACTACAGAAGAATCCTTCATCTATCAGCCACTGGGAAGGTTGTCGCTAGAGTCCTCCTCAACAGTTTTCCTCCCGTGGCCGAGGAACTCCTCCCGTGGCCGAGGAACTCCTCCCGAAGTCACAGTGTGGATTTCGTCCCCTACGGGGCACAATGGACATGATTTTTGCAGCGGGACAGTTACAGTAAAAATGCAGGGAATAGCACCAGCCCTTATACATGGCCTTCTTCGACCTTACAAAGGTCTTTGACACTGTCAACCGCGAGGGTCTATGGAGCGTCCTCCTCCGTTACAGATGTCCCCAAAAGTTCGTCATCATCCTCCGCCTGCTCCACGACGACATGCAGGCCGTGATCCTTACCAACAGATGCATCACAGACCCAATACATGTTCGAACTGGGGTTAAACAGGGCTGCGTCATCACTCCAACCCTCTTCTCAATCTTTCTCGCTGCCATGCTCCACCTCAGTCAACAAGCTCCCCGCTGGAGTGGAACTAAATTACAGAACCAGTGGGAACGTGTTCAACCTGCGCCGTCTCCAGGCCAGGTCCAAGACCACCCTAACCTCTGTCGTAGAGCTACAGTACATGGACGATGCCTGCGTCTGCGCACATACAGAGGCTGAACTCTGGGACATAGTCAACGTATTTACTGAGGCGTACGAAAGCATAGGCCTCACGCTAAACATTTGTAAGACAAAGGTCCTCCACCAGCCAGTCCTCACCGCACAGCACTGCCCACCAGTCAGCAAGATCCACGGCACGGCCCTGGACATCGTGGACCACTTCCCATATCTCGGGAGCCTCCTGTCAACAAGAGCAGACATCAACAACGAGATCCAACACCGCCTCCAGTGTGCTGATGCAGCCTTCGGCCGCCTTCGGAAAAGAGTGTTTGAAGACCAGGCCCTCAAAACTGCCACCAAGCTCATGGTCTACAGGGCTGTAGTAATACCCACCCTCCTGTCTGGCTCAGAGACATGGACCATGTACAGTAGCCACCTCAAGTCGCTGGAGAAATATCACCAACGATGTTTCCGCACGATCCTACAAATCCCCTGGGAGGACAGGCGCACCAACATCAGCGTCCTCGTCCAGGCTAACATCCCCAGCATTGAAGCACTGACCACACTCGATCAGCTCCGCTGGGCAGGCCACATAGCTTGCATGCCAGACACGAGACTCCCAAAGCAAGTGCTCTACGCGGAGCTCCTTCATGGCAAATGAGCCAAAGGTGGGCAGCGGAAACGTTACTAGGACACCCTCAAAGCCTCCCTGATAAAGTGCGACATCCCCACCTACACCTGGGAGTCTTTGGCCAAAGACCGCCCTAAGTGGAGGAAGTGCATCCGAGAGGGCGCTGAGCACCTCGAGTCTCAACGCCGAGAGCGTGTAGAAATCAAGCGCAGGCAGCGGAAAGAGCGTGCGGCAAACCAGTCTCACCCACCCCTTCCCTCAACGACTATCTGTCCCACCTGTGACAGAGTCTGTGGCTCTCGTATTGGACTGTTCAGCCACCAAAGAACTCCCTTCAAGAGTGGAAGCAAGTCTTCCTCAATTCTGAGGGACTACCTATGATGAGATGATGATTTTAGAGAATGCAGCTCTCCCCCATCTGCCTGTTCAGACGTGCCTAAAAGAATCCATGGCACTTTTGCAAAGAAGAGCAGGGATTTGTCCTGGCCAACATTCACTGTCATCTAGTCATCTATTGTTGTTTGTGGAAACTTACAATGTGCAAATTAATTTTTGAATTTGCCTATGTAACAACTACATTTTAAAAAGTAGTTAATTGGCTGTGAAGGGCAATGGGATGTCCTTAGAACATGAAAGACTATATAAATGCCTTTCTTTTTGCAAAGTAAATATTTTTGCATCGAGACGACGCTTTCAATTTCTGTTGATTTTTGTAATTTGAAAGAATACAATATCTTCAAATATTCTTTCTAAAAATTAAATCCGTAAATATGTTTTAAATGCCAGCATTTTTGTTTAAGTTGAAAATCTGAATACACCATAGCTCAGCTGAGACATGGGCTATAGAACCTTCACTTTTGTGCTTGGGCAATATTTCCGGCATGGGCATTAAAGGGTTTTCAGATCGCCGGCTTCTCGCCCATTCTCAAAACACCTAGTTCACATTTTTGAAAATGGGCATTACCACGAGCGATATCAAATGGGCGGTCGTGTAAATGTTTTTGACCTTCTGCTGTAAAGTGTGGCCGTCCTTAGCAATGACATGGCAATGCTCAACTCCCGTGATTCTGAAGGTCAAGGGTCACCATGACATGAGAGAGAGAGAGATCGAGATCGAGATCGATTTGGGAGGAAGGAGGGAGACTTTAGAGCTTCGCAACAAGTAGGCAATAAAAATTAGCTGTTACCAGCCACATATTTGACCAAATCTCCCCTATAATGGAGAGAGGAGGAAGCATCAGAGCACGCTGTGGAGACTGACACTGGAGAGAGCAGTGAGGTGGTAGAGGAGCACATTGGAGGCCGCAATAGAGCAGGAGGTTCTCGGACGAGGCAAATGCCTCCCTCCTGCAGGAGGTCAAGTTACGCTGGGGTGATTTGACACAGGTGGGGCGTGGGAAGCCTACCAGAGGATATGGACTGAGATAGCAGAGGTGGTCTCGTCGGCGACCAACGAGGTGCGTGAGGGCAACCAATGCCTCAAACGATGGAACGACCTTGTGGGGTCCGCAAGAGTAAGTATTACATTGATTTACATGTACTTATGTATTTGTATAATTTGATTTGTAACAGTCATGAGTGACTATCAGCCAATGTGAGGTCTTGCACTTTTACAGGGAATATTTTACTCAAAGCCTGTGGTCACGGTGTACGTCTTTAGGTAAAGAATGATAATAATCATAATAACCATAATTACATCTGTCGGTTATGTGTTGCATCAGTCTCTGTGACAGTACCTAGCAAAGATATCACGCAATGATCTCATGCCATATCATCCTGTCCCCTTTTACAGAAGAAGCTATCAACGATAAGGTCCGTGCAGAGGCCACCAGTCCCCAGCGACATCATAGAGATGGAGGAATAAGTGCTCACACTCGTGGGGAAGCACCCCAGAAAGCCACGGATGCATCTGCAGACACTGAAGTGATGCCACATGAGTAAAGCTTACATCATTGCGTCATGTAAAGTCTATAGATGCCATACCCACTTATATCCGAACAATCATATATGATAGATGATTTCTAAAAGTGTCATAGAAATAATGCTGGCCTAATGAAAATCATTGCAATGCACAATGTGTTAATGGTCATGAAATGTGATGTCTGTGATGATTTTGATAGTCGTGCATATGCTGTGTGTAGCGCTGAACTCACCTCGTCACCCTAGCACCCCTTCTCTAATAACCTCATTTGTGTTTTGCAGCTCAGCCAGCAGCACGGCCCCAGGCAAGAACACAGAGGCCAGAAGGTGGAGGCATGGGGCAGGAGTCAGTGGATGATCCTATTACATCTGGTGCTGGGGAGCTCCAATTCTCGTCCATCAATCCGCTGGGTCTGTTCTCGACGGATGAGAGCGCAGACTTCGAAGAACCTACATCGCCACGCTCCAGAAGCCATTCCATCCCAAGGCCATCTAATGGTCCTCCGGTCATTCCTGCCTCCACTCTGGAGATACCGGCTCCAAGCACCTCTCTACAGGGCACCCCATTTGTCCCCAGGACGGCGCCGACCCCGCGGAGGCCTCGTAGACGTGGCAGGTCTGTTCCACGAGCGCGACATAACAGCGGAGAGATGGTACAGTTGTCCAGGAGGCCTGTAGACACTGGTGACCAGCTCATCGAAGCATTGGGGGACATATCCCGACAGCTGGCCACCATGACCGAGTACATTCCGCGCATGGCGGAGTCCCTGGATGCGATAGCCAGGAACACTGCTGCCACAGGCCTCCCAGTGGTCCCCGAGCGCGGCACTCCACCGCTAGGTTCCGCACCACCACTGCGAACGACAGATGAGAGCAAGGATCAAGATCCTGCCTCTGCATCAGAGAATGTTGCCCCCTCGGCACCTCCCCCCCCACTCCCGTACCCGTGCAACCACCGCATCTGCCTTCATCCCCCCCAATGAGGCACCACCTGAGGAGCTCTTCGGTAAGGTGCCGTGGAGCAAAGAGGGGAAGGGGGAGAGGTGGGGAGAAGGCAAGGGGGGGAAGGAAAGTGAGGTGCATGTGAGCAGGTGATGGCTGTGTTATATCTCCATCTGGGTGTATGCAATTTGTTGCAATGTATGGGGTCTGGGGACCTCGCTCCTGCTTTGCCTTTGTATTCTGTGTTGGTGGACATGTTGAACATGTGATTTATGTCGATGGTGGAAAAAGTGGGGTGTGGGTGGGGGTTGGGTGTTATTGGCTGTGATACTTATGATTTCAGACGAATGTTGATATTAAACTTTTGTTATTGAACATAACCTTGTTGCGCATTGTCTCAGATAGCTGGACCGTTACACACTGGTGATTCCTTACCATGAAAGGGGTAAATACAATCAACATAAACTTTAACTGGCACCAAGGTGATGGGCACCGTTGATGTCTGAGCTGCACACAGTGTGTCAGCGTTGTCACTCACATCAGCTCTCTTTCAGGCAAAGCTTTCAGCTCCTCACGTAAGAGTGGGATTTAACAAATGCCAGCCACAACGCTGGCATTCGTTCTGGTTAGTTCCACTTTTTGTGGGCGGGTTTTTGAGCGAGTGATATTCTGGGCGATATGTGTGCGAGGTGGTGAAATTGACGATGGCCGATCTCCATAGTTTGGGTAAATATGCTCTTTACATCAAAAAACAGTGGGCGGGCGTTCATATTCAATCTCGGCGTTAATTCCGTGTGGAAAGTAACACTGGCCGATATTATGGGCGTTGATTTCGCCCATTCTGCTGATTCCGCCCCAAAAAAGTGGGAGGGCGGTAATATTTTTTCCCGGCGTTAAGCACATGGGAAAAGTAACGCTCGACGATAAGTCTTCTTAAAAAAAAAGCCCATCAGTTTCTATTTTGTGCCAAAATGGGTGATATATGGGCGTTATACGTCATTTCAGGTAAAATGGTCATTAAGTGGACATTAAGCATGCAAAAAAAGTAAAGGTTCTAGCCCATGAAGGTAACTTGACCTTAAGCCACTTCATGTCATGCCGAAGCAAACCTCTAGGAGGTTCAGAAGGGCAGCCTGAGCGGTGTCTGATTTTTCCCCCATCTTTTGCTTTGGACTAGTGGTTAAGTGCCTGGACTCCACCTAACATACCCTACATCAAGAAATAAAACTGGTCCAATCCATTGTAAATCAATTTAGGTTACCACACCAGAGGTTAGTTTGAAGAATGAGCACTTTGTAAACATTATGGTGCTGATCTGACTCATGCTTTCATATGAATCCCAGAGTTGGAATTTGTGATGATAAGCAAGGGGGAATGGGATACATCTATACTGTTTGTAAAGTTAGCTTCTGTTGTGACAATTTCAATATAATGACTGACCCTGAGAAGCATGGGCACTTGAGCTTATTTGGTTGAGTTGGGCAACTGTCTTCAGCCAGGTTGCTAGATGACACAATGTGAAAAGCATTCCATTATGGCAGGGAGAGCAGCCAGGAAAAAATGACATCAACTGAACATTCAAACTTTGGTTGCGCTCCATCTGAAGGTAGGATAGATTTAGTGCGTGATTGTAATTACCGGTATTCACTGTGCCAATTGTTACAACTGATGTTGATATTAGAGTGAAATTGCAGGTCTGGATGTAGTGAAGGTTAACATCCCGTTTATGGTTATCTACCTCTGGTCATAGTAAAGATGTCCGCCTGCCAGCAGAACTTCAGCACTCATTGGCGGTGGAAGCAGAGGCACATCGGCAAGCCAAAGCCAAGGTAAGGAAATGCTGAATTATCCACAAGAAATTATAAACCATGAAAGTCAATTTATCAGTTATTTCTAATTCATAAACAGAGAGAAACCATTTAAAACTAGGAGTAATTACTTAAAAAGAGAGCGAGAGAGAGAGAGAGAGGGGATAAAGAATAGTCATGGAACTCCATCTCCATTGCAGATAAATGTCTACTGGTTGAGGTTACTCATCCCTGTTTCTATTTCCAAACAGCATAGAGCAACCAAAGACAGATTCTATGACAGCATGCAAGCACTTACTTTACATAATTCAAAAGAATGATAGGATAAGTGAGCCATGATAGATTTAAACCCAGGATCTACTGGTGCTCTACTGGCTGGGATACCCAGCTCTACTGAATTGTCACATTTGAAATATAACACCAGCTTGTTATGTAAAACATTCAATGACTGCTCTGCTGCTGCTGAAACCCTCATTCATGCCTTTGTTACCTCTAGACTTGACTACTCCAACTCACTCCTGGCCAGCCTCCCACATTCTACACTACGTAAATTTGAGGTCATCCAAAACTCAGCAGCCCGTGTCCCAACTCGCATCAAGTCACGATCACCCATTACCCCTGTGCTTTCTGACCTACATTGGCTCCTGGTTAAACAACACGTCAATTTCAAAATTCTCATCCTTGTTTACAAATCACTCCATGGCCTTGCCCCTCGCAATCTCTGTAATCTTTTTCAGCCTCACAACCCCACAAGATGTCTGCGGTCCTCAAAATCTGGCCTCTTGAACATCCCTCATTATAACTGCTCAACCATCGGTGGCCGTGCCTTCAGCTGTTTGGGCCCTAAGCTCTGGAACTCCCTCCCTAAACCACTCCGCCTCTCTACCCCTCTTTTCTCCTTTGAAATGCTCCTTAAAACCTACCTCTTTAAACAAGCTTTTGGTCAACTGCCTTAATTTCTTCTTTTGTGGTGTCAAATTTATCTGTTTTGTCTTGTAACACTGCTGTGAAGGGCCTTGGGATGTTTTAGTAAAACTTATTATTATTATTAATAGAAACACACAGCACAAAAGGAGGCCATTCGGCCCATCATGCCAGTGCCAGCACTGTGGCAGAGCTACCCAATTAATCACACTCCTGCTCTTTCCCATTAGCCCTGTAACTTTTTCCCTTCAAGTATTTATCCAATTCTCTTTTGAATGTTACTATTGAATCTGTTTCCATCACCCTTTCAGGCAGTGTATTCCATTCATGATATTGAACACTTCTATCAAATATCCTCTTAACCTTCTCTGCTCTAAGGGGAATAGCCTCAGCTTCTCCAGTCTCTCCACATAACTGAAGTCCCTCATCCCTGGTACCATTCTTGTACATCTTTTCTGTACCCTCTCCAAGGCCGTGACATCCTTCCTAAAGTGTGGTGCCCAGAATTAAACACAATTAGCTGAGGCCTAAGCAATGTTTTATAAAGGTTTTGCATAAGTTCCTTGCTTTTGTACTCTATGGTTCTATTAATAAAGCCGAGGATCCCAAATGCATTATAACAGCCTTCTCAACTTGTCCTGCCACCTTCAAATTTTATGTACATACACTCCCAGGTCTCTCTGCTCCTGCACCCCCTTTCAAATTGTACCATTACTTCATATTGCCTCTGCCCAATCTTCCTAGCAAAGTGTATCACTTCACATTTCTCTGTGTTAAATTTCATCTGCCATGCATTTGCCAATTTTACCAGTCGGTCTATGTCCTCCTGAAGACTGTTACTACCCTCTTCATTGTTTACTACATTTCCGAGTTTTGTATCATCTGCAAACTTTGAAATCATGCCCTGTATACCTAAATCCAGGTCATTAATATATTTCAAAAACAGCAGTGTCCTCATGCTGAACCCTGGGGATCCCCACTGTATACCTCCCTCCAGTCTGGAAAAACAGTCATGCAGCACTACTCGCTGCTTTCTATCCCTTTGCCAATTTTGTATCTATGCTGCCAGTGTCCTTTTAATCAAATGGGCTTTAATTTTGCAAACAGGTCTATTATGTGGTACTTTGTCAAACGCCTTTTGAAAGTCTGTGTACCCAACATCAATGTTCTCCGTTACTTCATCAAAGAACTCCATCAAGTTAGCCAAACATGATTTGCCTTTAACAAATCCATGCTGAATTCCATTTATTAGCTCATACTTTTCCAAATGAAAATTAATTTTGTCCTGGATTATTGGCCCCAAGTTTCCACATGATTTGCTCCTGATTTTTAGGAGCAACTGGTGTAGAACGGAGTATTTTAGAAATCGGAATTCTCCACATTTAGTTTGCTCCAGTTCTAGTCAGTTAGAACAGTTTCACTTTGGAACAGAATTTTTTTTTCAAAAGGGGGCGTGTCCGGCCACTTACACCTGATTTCAAAGTTTCGTGAGTGAAAACTTACTCCAAACTAACTTAGAATGGAGTAAGTGAAGATTTTTGTACGCCTGAAAAAACCTTGTCTGCACTTTAGAAAATCAGGCGTAGGTTACAAATTAGGCGTAGGGAACGAGGTGGGGGGGGGGGGGAGGGGGGGAAGGGAAGTCATTAAATTCTACAATCAATTCTTAGTTATACTTATACAAATATTATACAAATAAATCCAACCTGAATAAAAATTTATAAGCAAAGAAAAGATTAAATAAACCATCTTCCTACCTGTGTGAAAGTGCTTCAGGCAGGCCTTTCATGTTGGAGACAGGCAGCGGTGTGGCGTCAGTGTCTCGACGGCAGCGGCAGCAAGCTTCGAGCTGAGCTGCAGTGCTTGAGGCAGGCCTTCATTCTCTTCATGGCTGGCTGCGAAGAAGCAGCACCGGACGGACCCGAGGCCATTCGGCCATGAGATATCAGCGGCGTCAGTGGCTGGCCGGCAGCCGAAGAATCAGCAGCGGACCGACGTGAGGCCATTCGGCCATAGGATATCAGCGGCGTCAGTGGCTGGCCGGCAGCCGAAGAATCAGCAGCGGACCGACGTGAGGCCATTCGGCCATAGGATATCAGCGGCGTCAGTGGCTGGCCGGCAGCCGAAGAATCAGCAGCGGACCGACATGAGGCCATTCGGCCATAGGATATCAGCGGCGTCAGTGGCTGGCCGGCAGCCGAAGAATCAACACCTGACACACGCAGCTCTTTATGGTGCTTGAGGCCATTGGGCCACGCTTTAGGGGCGGCGTCAGTGGCTCGACGGCAGCCGAAGATACAGCAGCAGCCTTCGAGCTGTGAGGGGGACTGAGGCCATTTGGACAGGGAGAGGCAGCCACATCGACAGTTTTATATTTAAATTTGCAGAATGGGTGCTGCATTGTCAACACCACGTATTATGCAATGGTTTGCCATCTTTGTTCTTGGTGGACGTTGATCCATTGCAAAGTTGAATTGGCACTCTTATTTCTCCAAACACACAGTCCTTAATTTGCATGCACCAATGCAGCACCGGTTCTGCAAGTTTAGCAGTGAAAAGCTGAACTCACTGATTTCAGCAGGTGATTTATTCAGCAGTGCTGCTAAAAGCACTCCCTCACACACAGAAATATCAAAAAAAATTAAATTACAAGCCTTTGCAGGGGTCCAAGAAACAAATCTTCACTTTTTCTGCAGTATTTTTAAAAATGGCCGAGTGCCAATGTTTGTGTGAGACTGCACGTGCGCGCACGCTCCAACGCGCTCGCGCAGGGTTGCCGGCACCACGAAGGCTAATTTAAACTGTACCTGCCCCCTGCTACTTAGAAAATCGGTGCGAGTGTTAGGCTCCGCCCCCTGCTGCGAAGAATGCGCCGCGCCAAGCAGACATCGAGCTCCAAGGAGCTCGAGAATATCGGACTTTTTTTTAGGCGGCGATGGATCAGGGAGTCAACATCATCGATGCGACTCAGAGCCCCGCAGGCAGGCAGGGGCAGTCCGACGCTCCCCAGGCAGCAATAGACCCCAGAGTAGGACTTCAACAGAGACAATGGCAGGCTGAACGGACATTCACGCCATCACAGTGGACAATGCGGCCTGGGATGGGGCCATTGACACCCAGTAATAGGGTACTTAAAAGCAGTCAAAGGGACAGTTAGAGCCGAATTCCTGCCCATAGTCCCTTTGTTCCCAACAATGGAAACTTTAACTCATGCTGGAGGTGTGGGGGAAAACACTCAGCTAGATCTTGCAGATTTCAACAGTTTCTCTGCAGGAACTGCAATCTCAGTGGCCACTTAGCTCGAATGTGCAGGAAGCCTGAAACCAGACTAATATGAGGCGGATGGACCAGAAGAGGGTTCTTTGAGGCAGGATGACTTTTGGGGCAAATCGATGGACGCCAAGGTTCAGCGGGTCCATGTGGCGAATACTCAGTTCATACACCAAAACGCCATCAATGACGATGAGGGTTTTATTAAACGGTATCCCAGTACGCATCGAGCTGGACACTGGGGCCAGCCAGTCACTCATGGCTGTTCAGCAATTTGAGAAGCTATGGTCACTTAAAGCCAGTAGACCCAAATTAACATGTATTGAGACACAATTACGGACTTACACTAAAGAAATCATTCCGGTGCTAGGCAGTGCAATGTTGGCTGTCACACACAATGGATTAGTGAATCGACTGCTGCTCTGGATTGTCCCAGGCAATGGTCCCATACTGTTGGGGAGGAGCTGGTTAGCCGAGATGAACTGGAAATGGGGGGACGTTGACGCAATGTCATCTGTGGAGCGAAGTTCGTGCTCACAAGTCCTACAACAATTCGATTCACTATTCCAACCTGGCATCAGGACTTTCAAAGGCACTAAAGTAGTGATACACATCACCCCGGACGCCAGGCCAGTGCATCACAAAGCCAGAGCGGTGCCGTATGTGATGCGGGAAAAGATCAAGAGCGAATTGGACCGGCTGTTGAGAGAGGGCATCATCTCGCCCGTTGAATTCAGCGACTGGGCGAACCCCATCATTCCCATCCTAAAAGCGGATGGCTCTGTCAGGATCTGTGGCGACTATAAGGCCACCATCAATCAGGTGTCCCTACAAGATCAATACCCGCCCCCGAGAGCGGAGGATCTCTTCGCCACGCTGGCAAGCGGCAAGCTGTTCACCAAGTTGGACCTCACTTCTGCCTATATGACCCAGGAACCGGCCAATGAATCTAAACTACTGACCACCATCACCACGCACAAGGGACTGTTCGTTTATAACAGGTGCCCGCTTGGCATTCGATCAGCGGCCACGATTTTTCAAAGAAACATGGAAAGCCTGCTTAAATCCATTCCTGGAACGATCGTATTCCAGGACGACATCCTCATCATGGGTCGAGACACCGAGGAACACCTCCACAACCTGGAGGAGGTGCTACGCCTACTGGACCGGGTAGGCCAGCGACTCGAAGTCTAAATGTGTGTTCTTAGCTCCTGAGGCTGAGTTTCTGGGCAGGAGAGTTGCTGCAGATGGGATTCGGCCCACCGAATCCGAAACAGGCGATTCGACGAGCACCCAGACCCTGCAACACATCGGAGTTGCGTTCATCCCTGGGACTGTTGAACTATTTCGGGAACTTTCTGCCGAACTTGAGCACGTTGTTGGAGCCGCTACACGTGCTCCTGCATAAGGGTTGCGATTGGTTTTGGGGGGACTGTCAGGAACGGGCCTTTGATCGGGCGCGAAATCTATTTTGTTCAAACAAGTTGTTGACCCTGTACGACCCCCGTAAAAACTTGGTTCTGACATGTGATGCATCATCCTATGGGGTTGGGTGGATGTTGCAGCAGGGCAATGCTGAGGGTCAACTACAACCTGTGGCGTATGCCTCCAGGTCGCGCTCTCAAGCAGAACGGGGATATGGGATGGTCGAGAAGGAAGCACTTGCATGTGTCTATGGTGTAAAAAAAAATGCATCAGTACCTCTTTGGTAGGAAGTTTGAATTAGAGACCGACCACAAGCCATTAACACCCCTGTTGTCAGACAGCAAGGCTATCAATGCCAGCACATCAACTCGCATACAGCGATGGGCTCTCACCCCTGGCTGCTTATGACTACTCCATCCGGCACCAGTCCGGCACTGAAAATTGCGCTTACGCGCTCAGCAGGCTTCTACTGGCCACCACTGAGGGGGCAGCGGAGCAAAGCACCGAGATGGTCATGGCTGTCGATGCCTTTGACAGTGCAGGCTCCCCCATCACAGCCCGCCAGATCAAAATCTGGACAAACAGAGATCCCCTCCTATCCCTGATTAAGAAATGTGTCCTGGCTGGGGATTGGGCGCCCGCACATGGAGCATGCCCGGAGGAGGTCAGACCGTTCCACAGACGGATGGATGAGCTCTCCATCCAAGCCGACTGCCTACTATGGGACAGCCGGGTAGTTATGCCCCAGAAGGGCAGGGAGGCATTCATCAGGGAACTCCACAGCGAGCACCCAGACATTGTGCTGATGAAGGCCATTGCCCGGTCACACGTTTGGTGGCCTGGAATTGATTCAGACCTGGAACACTGTTTGCAGGTGCACAATGTGTGCCCAGCTGGGTAATGCCCCCAGGGAGGCCCCGCTCAGCCCGTGGCCCTGGCCCACCAGGCCATGGTCACGCATTCATGTTGAGTACGCGGCCCGTTCATGGGAAAAATGTTCCTTATTGTGGTAGATGCGTACTCGAAATGGATCGAGTGCATCATTCTGAATTCATACACGTCATCCACCACCGTGGGAAGCCTACGTGCGATCTTTGCAACCCACGGCTTGCCGGACATCCTGGTTAGTGATAATGGCCCATGTTTCACAAGCTATGAATTCCGAGAGTTTATGTCGGGCAATGGCATCAACCACGTCAGTACTGCGCCGGTCAAGCCGGCCTCCAATGGCCAGGTGGAACGTGCAGTCCAAATCATTAAGCAAGGTACGCTCAGGATTCAGGGACCCTCCCTACAATGCCACCTATCGCGTCTCCTGCGGGCCTATAGATCCCGACCGCACTCACTCACGGGGGTCCCGCCCGCAGAGCTACTAATGAAACGGACACTCAAAACTCGGTTGTCCCTCATTCACCCAATCCTGACCGACATAGTTGAGGGCAAGCGCAATTCACAAAACGAGTACCATGACCGTAATTCGAGGGGGAAATGTATAGAAATAAATGATCCTGTATTCGTCCTCAATCACGCCATGGGGCCCTAATGGCTTGAAGGCACTGTAATTGACAAAGAGGGGAATAGAGTCATCGTGGTAAAACTCAACAATGGTCAGATATGCCATAAGCATCTGGACCAAGTTAAAAAAAAAGGTTCAGCATCGACACAGAGGAACCTGAAGAAGAGCATGAGATGGAGCTCACAACACTGCCAGTGAACGAGCAACAAAAGCAATCAGCAAAATGCACAGTCCCTCAGTCAGCCCGGACAGGCCAGAATCACCACAGGTGACAGTCACTCACGTCAGTGTCCAACAACCAGAGCCCCAACTGCGGCGCTCCACGAGGGAGCGTAGACCACCTGAAAGACTAAACCTATGATCCCAATAAGACTTTGCGGGGGTGGGGGGGGGGGGGGGAGGTGAGGTGATGTCATTAATGTAACCACAATGTAACACCACTGTATTACTGTATACACTCAACCTAGATGCTTTGACCACTAGGGGTGAACTTGTGGGAGACACTCCTTACCTAATCACACAGGTATAAAAAGGGAGGTCCCACGCAGGGTCATCGTCTTTGGAGTCCTGTGAATAAAGAGTTAAGGTCACAGAGTGACCTTGTCCCCAGAATGTGCTTCGTGTGGTTTCATACTGTAGAGTAAGGACTTTACACACTCATCTTAGTCAAATCATGCCAACTAACAACACACAAGGGTAGACACTTGGATGTTTTAGTTAATGTTCATGTAAAATTTCTGTTAATCTTCTGTCAAACATTGAAATAATTATTTTCAACACTTTGCGTTCTTGGACAGATTTATTTGCACCTTTTTAAGTGGCGTACTGAGTTGCAGTGAATGGTGAGACATAACGGTACCCCCTGCAATGCTGATGAGTGTGAAAGGAATGGCTTGGGCATTGTAGGGATACTTTATGGTGTTGGTGTGTGGTGGGGCCAACCTCGTGCATCATATGGCCGTCAGGTTGTACAGCGTCAAGTAAAGTAAATCTGGCCATGGTGAGGCCATCCCAGGCAGCAATGTGGTCAGGTGCTGATGCCCTTAGTCCTGTGTAGCATCAGTTGATTGCGGCGAAGGTTGGTGGTGTTGTTGGTGCTGCTGGTGTGCCTGGTGCTGGAGTTGATTGTGGTGGGATTCTGAGGACCAAGGTGAGAGAGTTTCAAGGGCACCGATACTTATAGGCAGGTGAACTTGAGATGACAGAAGCGATTTGTCAATGGTGAGAGAAGTTGTTCCAATGAGGTGACACTGGATAGGGAGATTGTTCCAAACACTTACAACCTGCAAAAAGCTCAATCTGCCTTCCCAATGTGGTAAGCAACAGCTTTTGATCGTGGAAAGTGATCAACTGTGAGATGGGAGCTTTAATAGCACAATTGCAGGTGTTAAGTAAATAAATGAATTCATGGTCACACAACTCCCGACATCCTGACCTGACGTGATCTCCAAACTATGTAAACCGTGGACACCTGGTAAAATGATAAGTTCAGCTCAAAATTATTTTTAATAGGCTCTTAACAAGGTAATAATGATCTAAATTCTGCCCCCCCCCCCCCCCGCTGCATGTTGAGTCTGTTCAGCATTGACAGACCCGATATCTGGGAAAGTAGTGTGGCGGCAGGTTGACAGCAGGGTCCCTACCCATTGTCAATCATTTTAAATTTAACAGCTGACCCACCACCCATCTCGTTGTCTGAACATTGGCAAAATTCCAACCAAAGTGTTTATAAAAGACTTCTGGGCTCGATTTTATGTTAGCCGCTAATCTGCTCTCCTTTTCTCTCTTTGCACCTCTTATTCCCTTTTTTAGATCTTCCCTGTACTTTCTATATTTCAGTTTGGTTCTCTACTGTCTTTATGAACCTTACAATTGCCAAAGGCCTCCTTTTTCTTGTCTTATTTTAACCTCTATAGGGCTAGAAATTCATGTGGTTTGCACCACAAGATGTTGCTAAAATGTCATTGACAGCTGTAACGACAGCTGAACCTGGTTCCAATGTCGCACGCCATATCGGTGTTGCAGGTACTGCTGCCGGTAAACTTGGAGATCGTGACATCAGTGAGTGTGTAATGCTGGCTGGATGTCCAATCTCCAACATTAGATTTAGCCACTTACATTAACGGCAGCGCAGAACAGAGTTGGCATCTACCAGCAGGAAGTAGGCTGTAGTAGTGATTATTTAAAGGCGCCATCCCCAATCAGCTGTACCTGACAGGATTCTGCTGTTTCAGTTTGCTACTTCCTGCAACAGTTCTCTTTAGTTATTTCAAGTTTTTTTGGTGACAGGAAATGTTGATTTAAGTGCAGAAGTCACTCATTATTTGCTAAAGGCTTCTGCTCACAAGACTTCCTCACAGTCATGGGGGCTGCAGGATTGTAGGATTACCTCAGGAGGATGACGAGGCAGAGAAGGATTAGGAAGAAGAGGAGAAGGAACAGAAGGGAGGGCTGAGGCAGCAAGACAATTGGCCTTCTGGATGGGCTGTCTGTGACCAGTTCATCAGACTCCTATTCACATGAAAGCAACCCCAGATCCCCGTAGCTCACCACATCCCCATCATATAATCCCTGTCGCATGGCATATCACACCGTCCTCCTGGGCAAAAAGGTGAAATGATAGAGACCACAAAATATTCCAAACACACTTAATAAATTTATTTATAAACACATCACACACATGACATGAATTCTAATAACCAATGACCCTTGTGCCTGCCATAGTTGAATAGCTGTCATTGTGTGCGAGATGTGAATGCGAGTGTTGCCAGGTAGAGATTGTGGTGGGTGAGTGTGGTGTGTGTGGTGCATTGAGCAGTGTGTGACGCTTGTGATACAGATGTGGTATGCAGCATTTGTTGAAGACTTCACTCACCCTGACAACCCGTGTGAGGTCGTTAAACTTTTTCTTGCATTGGCTGTGGGTTCTGGGGACTACAGTGCTGCCCGTGATGTGGTGTGCCACCTCCTTCCACATAGTCCGGCAGATTTGTGGCGAGGGCTTTCTGCCAGTTGGCGGGTACAGGACTACCCGCTTTCTCTCCACCGCTAAAACCAATGCCTCCAAAGCTTCCTCGGAAAACCTGCGGGCTCTCTCCCTAGGGTGGTGATCTGCCATCAGGATTTGTAAATAAGTGCTCCTTCTCCTTGTCCTCCTTTTTATGGTTGTTGAGACAGCTGCACACCCAACAATGCTGAGAATGAGGTGCTGCAGCATCAATGAACCTCCCCTTTAAGTAGTGAAAAAAGCGGTGGCAATCAGTACTTAAGTTTAGACTACACCTGATATTCGTCCATCTTTTCAGTGTAACGCCAATGAGCTAGAGTTTTTCGATGAGAATCATGACAGCAAACATTTTAATGAGGAGGATGAATTTTACATGCAGTCTAGACAATTTTCACCTGGCGTTACTTAACCATTTTTAGTCTAAACACTGCCCATTTCTTGGCTATAATGAATTTCTAGCCCATATCTTTAGTTATCCAGGGAGCTCGAGCTTTGTATGCCCTTCCTCTCCCTCCTCAGAGGATTGAGTCTCCCCTGTGCCCAAACCATCTCATCTTTTAAGGCCTCCCATTGTTCTGTTTTACCTACCTGTTTTTGATTCCAATCCACCTGCGCCACTGTGGTCCCCAGAACCCACAGCCAATGCAAGAAAAAGTTTAACGACTCACTGAAGTTAGCCCTCCTCCAGTTAAGTATTTTTATGCCTGATTGCACTGTGTCCTTTTCCATAACTATTCTAAACCTGATGATATTATGATAACTGTTCCCAAAATGTTCTCCCACTGAAACATGCTCCACTTGCCACAGTTCATTTCCTAGAACTTGATCCAGTGTTGCTTTCTTCCTTTGTTGGGCTAAAAACACACTGATCAGGAAAGGTCTATTGCACACATTCAATAAAAAAATTGTACAATGCCTCAAAAGTGCTCCTTCTATACTCTTTTGTACCTTACTCTGAATAGAATAGTATCAGCTTAATTCTGCTCAAATATAAAACATCAGTTATCTCACCATAAATTGAATTTTTATTGCAATGCCTAGCTCAGAGAAAGAGAAGATATACAAGTTCATCGGACATGGGGAGAGCAGTTGTCAGAAAGTGGAAGTGCAGCATCGGGGAAGCTGAAGCCATGATGATGGGAGAAACCAGTCATATATGGGGAATAAAAGGGAAACTCACCCATTATCGCTGCCTATCAAAAAATTCCAGGTGCACTGCCAGTAATTTCCATCCAGTGAAATCAGGTGCATGGTACCCAGGAACAGGATAGAATTAACAGCACAGAAACAAGCCATTCAGCTGGTGTTTATGCTTCACACAAGCCTCCTCCCACTCTATTTACTTCATCTCATCCTATCGACATATTTTATATTCCTTACCCCCTCATGTACTTATCTAGCTTTCCCTTAAATATATCTGTGCTATTCACCTCGGCCACTCAATGTGGTAGCAAGTTCCATATTCTCACCACTACAAGGGTTCCCATTGCCAATGCATACTTCAAAACTTATCCTCCAATGTAAGTGAGTCATTTGTTTGTTATGGGAGAACAGTAATATTACAGAGCTACACTGGATTCAAATTAGAACATTTCAAACCATTTATTATAGATGGGGCTTGGGGAAAACTGGATAGTTAATCAGTGAGGACAATTATAATGGCTTAAAAGGTCTCTCTCTGACATCCTTTGTCACCTTTTTTGATGCATTGAAACTTATTAGTAAGGTGCAGTTGCTGTCTCTCTACATTACAAGCTTTCTTAATTTTGTAAATGCTCATCATCATCATCAGAGGCGGTCCCTCGTATTGAGGATGACTTGCTTCCATGCCAAAAAGGGATGAGTTCACAGGTGTTTCACTGAAGGACCTAATATACCAGGTCCCAAACTATGCTGAAGGGTGGAAGATGCGTGAATTTTTTTAACGTGTGATGGCCGTTGCACACCAGCCACCACATGGGCTTAACAGAGCTAGGTCTTGATCCAGTGGCAAGGAATAACCAAGACAACTGGAGATCAACTCTGCTGCACGAACCAACAACACATATTGCAGTGTGGGCTGGCCCATGCTACCATGGTCATTACCCCTGTGAAGTTTCCTGTTTTGTTCCTTGTAAGATACAAATATTTCATCCGGCATGCTTTTCCTCTTCCCTGCATCCTCACCATCTTGAACTCAGGATCAATCATACCATCTCCTAATCTAACTCACTCCTTCCCTGGATCTCAAAACTGAAATCTCTGAAAGTTCTTAGCTCCCCTCAATGATCCCTGTCTCCTACAATCTACACACTTTAAAATGCAAGATTGGCATCACATGACCAATGTTGGTTTATCTCAGCATGTGACATGATGAAGTTTTACACCATTGATATGAATGGAAGCAGTGGAATGTGGACAGCACTCTTTGTATGTGTTGTCACCAGTGGACTGGGGGTTGTACAAACATTCTCTGTTCCCAAACCACCTTAAGATAGTATAAAACATGGTTACTGAGAAATGGCATAAAGTACCCCATTGCTCTTTATAACACTTAAAGGGTTGCAGGCAAATTTTACCTTAAGGCCCTTTGCAGCTGTACTAAAAGAAAAAATAATTAAATAGGCGTTTTTTGTCTCTCTAAAAACAAAATATATCTGTTGTATGAATCAGAGTTGGACTGAATTCTTTGTACCTTACAGATGGACCAATTTAATGAAGTATCCTTCATCCTAAGAACTAAGGAAAGTATGAGTTTCTGCAAACGGAATGATTTGTAGCAAGCCTAACTCTCAAACCCTTGTAAATGAATTGCAGGTGATCGCTGCTGAAGCTGAGAAGGAGGCCTCAGAAGCCCTGAAAACTGCAGCGGACGTTCTGTCTGGATCTTCTGCTGCTGTCCAGCTGCGCTACCTCCACACACTGCATGCACTCTCTGCTGAGAAAACCTCTACCGTTATCTTACCTCTGCCTTTTGACCTGCTTAACGTCATGTCCACTGTTACCCAGAAATCATTAGTGGCCACTGCTGCAGCTGAACTACGGAAAACGGCAGAGCCTCAGCAGCAACAAACCAAGATTGACTCTCCAATGTTATAGTGGTGGGAATGACTCAATTTCAGTTGAAAAGAATTGTATACCATTTCATTCTGTCAGATATGTAGATACTTTTGTCACCATATAGAGGTCCACAGCTAGCCATCAGTATTATGGAAGAATCATCTGCAAATACATTGAGTCTTGACTACAAAATGGATGTATCAACATTTTATTGCAAATACTTGTTTATAGAGTTTATAGAGTTAAAAAATAATCGGGGCTAGTACTTAATGAAATCAGGCAACAGAAAGCAATCTGTTTGAACCCAAAAGGATGGAACATTAAAATGCAGATTCTTCACATCAGAATATTATCAAATCTCATCAATGAGAACACCTGGGACATTTGTATAAGTGCAAATTGTTCTTGTTACCATGATAAATGCTATGTCTGCTACAATATATAAATGGCTACAGGGAGACTGGGGTAAGATTAAACATTATTTTAAGAGCTGTGTTCCAAAATCAATAGTAACTAAAAATAAATCATAGTTCCTCGACAGACCAATAAATGCAAGAGGTCACAAGGTCCTGTGTAGTCATATTACAATTAGTCTTCTATTTATCTATTTGAATTCTTCCTGCATCTTTCTTCAATGCTCTCCTTTTCACATGCTTAATGGCAACAATTCTTATCCATAACTCTTAGGGCTCAATTTTTCCCATTCATTTGCGCTGTTTTTTTGGCAAATTTATTTTTTTCAAACTTTCCCCCTGCGATCAGCGCCAGTGTAAGTGACTTAGTTATGATTTTTCTAGGCCAGTTTTTTTTAACGTCATAGGCCCTCACAGCTCTTAAAATAATGTCTGCGCCAATTTTTTTTCAATTATTCGCAGTTTGGCAAACATTTTTTTCTCTTAGGTCGGTGTATTTGGCCACTCCCGAAAAACCAGCGCACATTGACAAATCGGCGCTGAAAGACACCATTGTTTTTAAATCGAAGATTTTGGAGGGAGTCAAGAACACTGTCAAAATCAATAATAAAATTCAACTTTATTTTACCTGTCAATGTAGAAGTGTAAATTTGTTGGATTTCATAAGTTCTCTCATTTTTTAACTCACTCACACACCATCAGCGAACGTCTTGAAGCGGGGCTGGAGGGTCGTAGGTTTGGCCGGCAGAATCGGCTTCACGCCCGGACACAGCGTGGAGGGGGAACCTGTGCTGCCTGTGTTCCTGCCGTTTTGAGCTTCTTTCAAAGGTTAAATTTAAGAATGGGGACAATACTTGATAATGTCATAACTTGTGCTTCGTAGGAGGCAATTGATTCGACTTCATCGCATCGGGAACATCAGAGCCCGTAGGGTGCTGGACAGGAGGCCTTACCCTCCTCGGGTATATCGAGACAGGCATTCGTACCTCCACTTGAGTGATGCAGACTGTGTCAGAAGGCTGCGTTTCCGCAAAGAAGTTGTAAGTGAGATCTGTGAGTTAGTCAAAGCAGACCTGCAACCTAGAAGCATCAAGAGGATTGCTTTGTCAGCTGAAGTGAAGGTTACAGCTGCACTTTCATTCTATGCCTCCAGATCATTTCAAGCTTCAACTTGGGATGTGTGCGCTATCTCTCAACATGCAACACGTCTCCATTTGCCAGGTCACAGTTGCACTGTACGCACGTAGGAATTACTTCATAAAGTTCCTCATGACCGCCCAAGCAATCCATAACAGAGCTGTGGGCTTCTCCAGTACTGCTGGCTTCCCAAAGGTACAGGGCTGCATTGATTGTACCCACTGTTATGTATGTAAACATTGTAACTGTGTAAGACTTGCCACCAGAGGGCGCAATTGTTGGAGGCCCAAGGGTCACCTGCACACCTCATGCAAGGGAGTATAAAAGGTTGTCTGCCATGCTGCTTGGGCACGCTGGAGTTGTATTAAAGAGACTAAGGTCACTTCAGTTTTAGATCACAATACTCAGTCTTGTGGAGTTCTTCCATACTTACCAATTGGCAATGAGTAACAGATTATGAATTTTCACGCGGTCATGGCTGCCGTTGGTATTTTAGAGAGATTTGTAGAGGGTGATGATTGGGAAGCCTTCGTTGAGCGTCTCGACCAATACTTCGTGGTCAATGAGCTGGATGTGGATGATAAAGCGATCAAGCGAAGGGCGATTCTCCTCACCGTGTGTGGGTCCACAATATACGGACTCATCAAAAATCTGCTAGCACTGGAGAAACCAGCGGAGAAGACATATACAGAGTTATGTAAGCTGGTTCGGAACCACCTCAAGCCGAAGGAGAGTGCCTTAATGGCCAGGTATTGCTTCTACATGCACCACCGCTCCGAGGGCCAGGATGTGGCGAATTATGTCGCTGACCTGAGATGCCTTGTGGGAACTTGCGAATTTGCTGGATTTTTGGGGGAAATGCTGCGGGACTTTTTTGTGCTTGGCATTTGCCACGAGGTCATTCTTCGCAAGCTGCTGTCCGCCGAATCCCTAGACCTGAGCAAGGCCATCATGATAGCCCAGGCATTCATATACACAAGCAATAATACCAGACAGATATCTTCCCAGCAACGAAGCTCACCGGCAAGTACTGTGCATAAAATAACGTCGTTAGCAGACAGAACTGCATATGGCAAGGCCTACACATCTGCAGCTGCAAGACCTAGGATGACTCAGAGTCCGCCATCGGGCATGAATGCAAATCCATTAGCACCATGTTGGCGCTTCGGGGGTAATCATCGAGCCCATCAATGTCGATTCCAGCACTACGTGTGCAAAGGCTGCGAAACAATGGGGCACCTCCAGCGAATGTGCAAGAGTGCTGCGACTCACCACGTGGCAGAGTCGGCAGAGGATGATCGAGCCGGCGCGGATCACGCAGAACAAACAAGAGAGGCAACTCAACCCGAGGAAGAAGTGTACGGGGTACACACCTTCACCACCAAGAGCCCCCCTATCATGCTGAAAGTCAAATTGAATGGTATTCCAGTATCAATGGAGTTGGACACGGGGGCAAGTCAGTCAATTATGAGCCAGAAGGCTTTTGAGGAACTATGCGGCAACAAGGCACAAAGGCCCAAACTGAGCCCGATTCAGACAAAGCTGCGCACCTACACTAAAGAGCTTATACCAGTCATTGGCAGTGCGGCAGTTAAGGTATCGAACGATGGAGCTGTGCATGATTTATCATTGTGGATTGTACCAGGCGATGGCCCAACGCTATTTGGCAGAAGCTGGCTGGGAAAGATTTAATTGAACTGGGACGACATCAAAGCACGATCTTCAGTGGATGATGCCTCGTGCGCCCAAGTGCTGAGCAAGTTTCCGTCACTGTTTGAACCAGGAATCGGCAATTTCACAGGCGCCAAGGTGCAGATCCATCTAGTCCCCGATGCAAGGCCTGTTCATCACAAGGCTCGAGCGGTTCCATATATGATGAGGGAGAAAGTCGAGATCGAACTGGACAGACTTCAACGAGAGGGAATCATATCACCCGTCAAGTTCAATGAGTCCGATTGTTCCAGTGTTGAAAAGCAATGGCGCGGTCAGAATCTGTGGAGACTACAAGGTAACGATCAACTGAGTCTCGCTACAAGACTAGTACCCGCTACCCAAGGTGGATCACCAGATCATAACGTTAGCGGGGGGGGGAGTCGTTCACCATGTTGGACCTAACCGCCGCCTACATGACACAGGAGCTGGCTGAATCTTCGAAAAGATTGAGGTGCATCAACACGCACAAAGGACTGTTTATATACCACAGGTGCCCTTTTAGGATTCGCTCGGCTGCTGCCATCTTCCAAAGGAAAATAGAGAGTCTGCTGAAATCCAGCTGCTGCCGCCGCCTGACACTAACAGCTCCTCTGCGGGGCCTGCCCAACGGCAACTTCCTCGGCAGGGCCCACCCGACGGCTACTTCCTCGCCGAGGCTCTTCCGATCCACCGGCCATCCTAGATCCCTCGCACACCGCCTGCAGCGCCCCGCCGGCTCACCCCTCCCCCATTAGGCCCCTCTGTGCAGGGCTGCTTGCCTGTGGGGGCTGGGACTGCAGGATCTCTGTGTGAGGTCCAGGCCTGGGGCTTGCCTGTGGGGGCTAAGGCTGCAGGGTCTCTGTGTGAGGTCCGGGCCTGGGGCTTGCCTGTGGGTGGATTGAGGCTGCAGCTCCAGTTCGGTCGGCGCTGCTCTCTGGGAACCCGGGGCACGGCAGCACCCCGGTGACCAGCAGCCTGTGGAGTGATGAAGTCTTCCCGGCTCCCACGGACCATCCCCATCCACCTCCGGCCGAGGAGTGTCGGCCCATCGCCTGCAACGACCCACAAAGGTAAACCGTGCGTCTCGTCCCGGTGGGATACCTGCACCATCGCTCTGCCGAGAACAGGTATCAGTTCCCTGGTGTAGGTACACAGCTTCGCCGTGACCGGGACCAGCTTGGGTCGTGCAGCTGGGTTAATCCACAGTTTATCAAAAGTTCTCCGACTCATCAACGACGGACCCGAGCCCATGTCCACTTCCATACTCACAGGGACTCCATTGATTTTTACTTCCCTTATCACTGGGGGCGAATCGTCGGTACACGTGTACAGTCCAAACACCTCATCTTCTTCTGTCTGCTCCTCGCTGGATGATGGATCATCCCCCATCTCCTCAGCCACATGGTGAGTCTGATTTCTTTTACACATACGCTGAAGGTGGCCTTTAACGTGGCAGGTATTGCACGTGTACTCCGCAAACCTGCACTGGTGAGCCCCATGGCTTCCTTCACAGCGCCAGCATGGTGCTGCTTGATTGGCCCCCCTCGGCGGACTCTGAGTTCCAGGATCCCGAGGTCCGTGCTCTCTGCCCTGGGTAGAGCCACGTTCTGCAGTTTTGTCCGTGGTGGGCGCTATCCTGTGGACAGTGCCTGCCGGGTTCGAGACTGTGTGGATCATTTGCTTGGTGCTGCAAGTCAAGGTCATATATGCCCAGCTTATGGCGATGGCCTTTGTCAGAGTTACTTTGGGTTCCATGGCTGACAGCTTGTGAAGGAGACCCTCGTGGCCAATCCCCATAACGAAAACGTCCCACAAAGCCTCGTCAAGGTGTGCGCCAAAATCACACGGCGCCGCGAGTCTCCTGAGGTCCGCAGCATATTTGGTGATGTCCTGGCCCTCAGGTCTGCAGTGATGGTAAAATTTGTATCTGGCTCAACTGGTCACGAATGAGTTCAGTCAGCTCCTCGTATGACTTGTCCCTGGCGCTCCCAGGTGCCAGCAAATCCCTGACAAGACAATAAACCTCATCTCCACAACTGGAGAGCAATATCGCCTTACGCTTATCTCTCATTGCGTCCGTGTCCTCCGTCAGGTCGTTTGCTGTGAAGTAGTACTCGAGCCTTTCCTTAAAGGCCTCCCAATCATTGCCCACGGTAAAATCCTTTAGCGAGCCCAGAGTAGCCATGGTTGCGTGGAGTTCGTCCGCTTCCTCGTCGCCAATGTGGTGTATGTAGCACACAAATCACTGACTCCACACGGTCTGGTGTAAATCTAACTGCTGTGACCTTCGTCCTTTATTGTTCAGCTCCAGAGTGCCTCTCAGATGTGGTGGTCAGCCCTTTATAGCGCCTATTGCAGGCACTTCCAGGTTTCCCACCACAGCGCCCTCTGTGGTGTAGCATTGTGCTTACATTACATTTAAGGTACCGGGACGATACACACATCAATACATAACAGGTTTCACGCACTATTGTGTTTCAAGACGATGTCCTGATCACTGGTCATGACACCACCGAACACCTGCACAACCTGGAAGAGGTTCTAAGTCGACTAGACAGAGTAGGACTCAGGCTGAAACGCTCCAAGTATGTTTTCCTGGCGCCAGAGGTCGAATTTTTGGGGTGAAAGATTGCGGCAGATGGCATCAGACCCATGGACTCAAAGACAGAGGCCATCAAGAATGCACCCAGACCACAGAATGTGACGGAGCTGCGTTCATTCCTGGTACTCCTCAACTATTTTCTACCCGGGTTAAGCATTTTGCTGGAACCGTTGCACATGTTGCTATGTAAGGGTGGCGAATGGGTTTGGGGTAAATCTCAAGAGACAGCCTTTGAGAAGGCCAGAAACCTACTTTGTTTTAATAAGTTACTTGTACTGTATGACCCGTGTAAATGATTAGTGCTAGCTTGTGATGCATCTTCGTACGGGGTTGGCTGTGTGTTACAGCAAACGAATGTATCGGGCAAACTTCAACCGGTTGCATACGCGTCTAGAAATCTGTCTAAGGCTGAAAGAGCCTACAGTATGGTCGAGAAAGAGGCATTAGCATGTGTATATGGGGTTAAGAAAATGCACCAATACCTATTTGGACTTCGGTTTGAGCTTGAAACTGACCACAAACCGCTCATTTTGCTGTTTTCAGAGAGCAAAGGTATAAACACCAATGCTTCGTCCTTCATCCAAAGATGGGCACTAACATTGTCCGCCTATGACAATGTTATCCACCACAGACCAGGCATGGAGAACTGTGCTGGTGCCCTCAGTCGGCTGCCATTGCCCACTACCGGGGTGGAAATGGCGCAGCCCAGAGACTTGCTTCTGGTCATGGATGCTTTTGAGAGTGAGGGGTCACTGCTTGCCAGATCAGGACCTGGACCAGCCAGGTTCTTGCGCAATCACTTGTAAAAAGGTGCGTCCTCAATGGGAACTGTTCGGCCATTCCCGGGAATATGCGAGATGAAATTAAGCCGTTTCACCGACGCAAAGAGAAATGCCCTTCCAGTCGGATTGTCTCTTATGGGATAATCACGTGGTTTTGCCAAAAAAAGGCAGGGAAACGTTTATACGCGACTTACACAATACCCACCCAGGCATAGTCATGATGAAGGCTATAGCCAGGTCCCATGTTTGGTGACCCGGCATTGACTCGGACTTAGAGTCATGCGTACACCAGTGCAACATAAAAAACACAGAAACATAGAAAATAGGTGCAGGAGTATGCCGTTCGGTCCTGTGAGCCTGCATCACCATTCAATAAGATCATGGCTGATTATTCACCTCAGTGCCCCTTTCTTTCTTTCTATCTCTCCATATCCCTTGATCCCTTTAGCCATAAAGGCCATATCTAACTCCCTCTTGAATATATCCAATGAACTGACATCAACAACTCTCTACGGTAGAGAATTCCACGGGTTAACAACTCTGAGTGAAAAATTTCTCCTCATCTCAGTCCTAAATGGCTTACCCCTTATCCTTAGACTGGGTCCCCTGGTTCTGGACTTCCCCAACATTCTACCTGCATTTAACCTATCCAGTCCCGTCAGAATTTTATATGTTTCTATGAGATCCCCTCTCATCCTTCTAAACTCCAGTGAATACAGGCCCAATTGATCCAGTCTCTCCTCATAGATCAGTCCTGCTTTCCCGGGAATCAGTCTGGTGAACCTTCGCTGCACTCCCTCAATAGCAAGAACATCCTTCCTCATATTAGGAGACCAAAACTGAACACAATATTCCAGGTGAGGCCTCACCACGGCCCTGTACAACTGCAGTAAGACTTCCCTGCTCCTTTACTCAAATCCCCTAGCTATGAAGGCCAACGAACCATTTGCCGCCTTCACCGCCTGCTGTACCTGCATGCTGACTTTCAATGACTGATGTACCATGACACCCAGGTCTCGTTGCACCTCCTCTTTTCCTAATCTGCCGCCACTCAGATAATATTCTGCCTTCCTGTTTTTGCCACCAAAGTGGATAACCTCACATTTATCCACATTATACTGCATCTGCCATGCATTTGCCCACTCACCTAACCTGTCCAAGTCACCCTTCAGCCTCTTTGCATCCTCCTCACAGCTCACACTGCCACCCAGCTTAGTGTCATCTGCAAATTTAGAGATATTACACTCAATTCCTTCATCTAAATCATTGATGTATATTGTAAATAGCTGGGGTCCCAGCACTGAGTCCTGCGGCACCCCACTAGTCACTGCCTGCCAAGAAACAAAACTGAAAACATTTCTCTCAGTTATTCGTTCGACAATTTTTGACCCGTTTATCCCGACTCTCTGCTTCCTGTCTGCCAACCAGTTCTCTATCCACGTCAGTACATTACCCCCAATAACACGTGCTCACAATTGAGCATTGCACCGAGGGAGGCTCCATTGAGTCTGTGGTCATGGCCCTCCAAACCGTAGTCCAGGATCCACGTAGATTTTGCTGGCCCCTTTCTCGGAAAGATGTTTTTAGTTGTAGTGGACGCTTACTCTAAATGGATTGAATGCGTAATCATGTCATCCAGCACACCCACTGCCATCATTGAAAGCCTCCGGGCTATGTTCACCACACATGGCTTGCCCGACATCCTTGTCAGTGACAATGGACCGTGTTTCACCAGCTCGGAATTCAACGAGTTTATGACCCACAATGGCATCAAGCATGTCAGGTCTGCCCCGTTTAAGCTCGCATCCAACAGTCAAGCGGAACAGGCAGTCAAACTATCAAGCAGAGCTTGAAACGCGTAATGGAAGGCTCTTTGCAGACCAGCTTATCTCGGGTTCTGCTCAGGTACCGGACGCGACCCCATTCACTCACTGGGGATCCTCCTACAGAATTTTTAATGAAGCGAGCACTCAAAACCAGGCTCTCCCTAGTCCACCCGGATCTAAATGATCATGTGGAAACCTGGCGTCACCAGCAAACCATGTACCACGATCGCGTGGCTGTATCGCGTGACATTGATGTTAACGACCCTGTGTTTGTCCTTAATAATGGTCATGGTCCTAAATGGGTTGCTGGCACTGTCTTGGCCAAGGAGGGGAATAGAGTGTTTATAGTCAAACTATTGAATGGAAATTGTATGGAAGAACTCCACAAGACTGAGTACTGTGAGCTAAAACTGATGTGACCTTAGTCTCTTTAATACAACTCCAGAGTGCCTAAGCAACATGGCAGACAACCTTTTATACTCCCTTGCATGAGGTGTGGTGACCCTTGGGCCTCCAACAGTTGCGCCCTCTGGTGGCAAGTCTTACAGTTACAATGTTTACATACATAACACCCACATCGCCTTGCGAATACATTTGAAGGATTCTGAGATGTACAGGAACAGAAAAGGGTTGCGCTCCATTAATGTGCTGCTCGTGTGTGACAACATGCATCATATCATGTCAGTCGATGCAAGATACCCTGGCAGCACCCATGATGCATTCATCCTACGCGACAGGGTTATATCTGTCATGTTTCAGCAGCCAGTAGGGCACAGCTGGCTACTGGGAGACAAAGGGTACGGCCTCGCCACCTGGCTCATGACGCCCCTACACGTAACCCGTATGGAAGCTGACCGTCAATACAACATGGCGCTCATTGCGACGCACAGCATCATTGAGAGGACCATTGGCATATTGAAACAGCGCTTCCAATGCCTGGACCATTCGGGAGGCTACTTGCTGTACTCCTCTGAGATTGTCGGCCAGTTCACTGTTAGCCATCATGAGGCAACAGCACCTGGTAGTGGAAGGCCCACCTGTGGTGAGAGTGGCTGATGACAATGATGTGGAAAATGCAGGTGACGAGCAGGAGGAGGAGGAGAATGACAAGGATGAGGAAGCCATGCAAGTGCCTGAGGCCGGAGCACGACAGCAGAGGAGGTCGGGCCATTGTGCCCCTTTAACAATTGCTCGAGTCTTGCGCCAGCAGCTCATCTGTGAACGCTTTACTGATGCCTGAGGGCTCAGCGACAAATATTCCACATGGACATGTTTACTGTTTGGAGCTGTTCCGTAATGTTGTGTTGTGTTAATGGAACATGATTCAGTTTTAATGTAAAATATGTTTTACTCTAAAGTTTTCAATGTACTTAACTTAACTTTAATAAAATTATTCTTGTTTCAAACTTTACTTTAATATCACTCTTTAAGATCATTTATAAACTTGAAAATGTACATAACTTACAAAAAACCTAATTTGAGAACAGTTACAACAGTAACAATAATAATAACAACGACAACAGCAGCAAAGAAAGGCTGCACCCATCTCTCCTCCCCCTTATTCTAAGACCGCCCGCTGCGCTTGGTCTTGGACACTCCATCACCCCTGCCCACAGGCGGTGGCACAGTGTTTCTGGGCTTAGTACCAAGCTTATTCCTTCTAACATCTCGGGTACTGCGCACCTCTTGAGGGTGGGGGGCATCAGCGTCAGGTGGCAAGTTGGAGGGCCCAGGCGGCAAGTTGGAGGGCCCAGGCGGTAAGTTGGAGGACCCAGCTTTGGGCTCTTCAGAGGCTGGTGTGGGGATTTCAGTGGGAGTGACAGTTGATTCTGTCAATGGACGCGGGGTCTGTGTTCCCTTATTGCAGCAGCTAACTCCAACATGCCGTCCCTCATGCACCCTGACAGTGTCTCAACTACCTGCAACATTCCCTCCCTCATGGTCAGTGACGTGGTTTGCACTACCTCTGACATTCTCTACCTCATGGCCACTATTCCCTCACTGATGGTCCTGGATATCGTTCCCATTTCTCGTGTCATTGCTGTTACTTCTCCCGATAGTCCCGTTACCTCATCACTCATCCCACTGATGCCGTCCAGGAGAGATTGGATAAGGTCAATGCTCTCCGCGCTCAATGCCATCATCTTAACCACATCTGTTAGATCCTGCATCTCATGAGAGCGCGGTCAAGCTCTCCTTCCCCTCCTCCCAACGAGTGTGGCTCGCACCCCAACACTGGGACCTGCAATCTGGGACGGTGGGGCCCTGGGTGTGCCTCGCTGCACCACATTACTGGGACCCGCAACCTCGGAAGGTGTAAAACCATGGAATGTCCCACCAACACTCAAACCACTAGTCACGGAAGGGGCTGTCACCCCCATGAGCGGCACCTCCTCCAAATTCAGTATAAAAGTGGGAGCTTCATCCAGCTCCATCCCCTTCCCCTCCACCTCGCCCCCATGTTTTTGGTCTGGAGAGTTGGATTGGAAGACGTTCTCCTCTTCAGGCTCGTCCGCGTCTGAATCTTCTTCTGCATTGTCAGGGTTGGCCTCAAGTTCTGCGAAATATAACAGAGCAATTAAATGATTTGCAGCAGAGGAGGGGGCAGAATGGGTGGCATGAGTAGGCTCACACATCCCAGGCTTGGCAGCAGGCTGATTTGAAGGTCCATGATGAATTTGCAGGACTTACCCTCTCCCTCGAGTGTGGGCCCAGCTTGTGCAGTACTGATTGTTTTTCTCCAGGCCGGACCCATCAAAGCAGCAACCCTCCTTCCAAGGGTGTCAGTGGGTGCAGATTTGCCGGGTCTCCTCCTGTTCAAGTTCTTTCCCTTTTATTATGTGCCACCTTCCTCTGCAAAGATGAAAATGCAACTTTTTAGAGAGGGTGTCTTTCTGCTGGGTGGGACATATACAGCTAGTCACATTTAGTTTTGCAATTGCAATTCCATTGAATAAATGAAAATATTACTTATATTAGCTACTTGACCAAGGTCCTGCCATTTCTTTTTACACTGGCCTCCAGATCTCGTGGTGGTCACCACTGAGCAGTAATCTTCTGCAACTTGGTTCCAGCGTTTCTTCACTTCTTTGGGTGGAACTTTTATGTGACCTCTGCTGGTGTCCAGCTCCTGCACTCAATCACAGTAACTAGTGCCTCCACTTCTTCCTGTAAGAAATTCTTGGTCCTTGCACTGCGTTGCATCCTATATTGCTGCAGCTGCGATTTTCCCAATGCTCTCACACAGCAACCCTTCTCACACACACAACAGGCTCTTTAAAAATGGCCAATTGGAAAATCCGAGCTGTACTGAGCGTGCACGTCCATTGGAACGATGTGAAAAACATAACTTTTTTTTCCCGCACTTGCACAGAAGGTTTGGCTTCGTTTTTTGGCGCAGACAACAGGCTTCACCGCCCGAGGTGACTGGACAGGCTGCGCAACGCCAAATTCGAATTATACATCGGGGAAACTTTGGCAAAATATTTCTGCCGCATTTCTGGCCTAGAAAAATGGGCGCAACTCTGGCAATACATCAGAAAACGAGCTTGGGGAAAATTGAGCCCTTAATATTTTAAAGAGTGGTTATATCTCTGCTATCAATGCATAACAACTAATACCATTGCAGTCGAGTCTATAGTACCCCATCAAATTATATAAAATGTACTGGTCTATGAAAGTTAAAGGTGAAAAAACTGATTTGTTTTCCCCATTTACATTTTTAGTCTTAGATCTCAGACTACTGGAATATTTTGGGGAGACATTCGGGAGTGCCCTGTTTGGGGTGCTAACTTTTAAAAGTTGAAAAAATTAGCGGCAGACGCAAATATATTTTAACTTTAAAAAAATTCGGCGTTTGCACTCCAGGAAGGAAGTGGAGTCCTAAGCACTCCATTTCCTTCCTGGAGTGCAACAGGCAGCAGGCAGGGCGGTAGGTGTGCAGCGCTGCACAATTGACCGTGTAACGCTGCTGCGTTGGCAGGCTTCTTCCTCCCTTAAAGTGAAGGACCATTGCTGCAGGCTCTGCAAGGGAAAAACTTATCTGGTCCCCAAAAGCAACCGCGATCCGGCCTGATCAGCCCGATGCACTACAGCAGAGTGCCAGGCTGATCAATCGGGAGTGAAGACCATCGAAAAAAAACAGAAAGAGCATTTCAGCATTCTTTTTACTTACCTTGGCCACCTCGCCTTTAAGCATCAGCCACGAAGTGCAGGCCTCCCGATGAATGCCTCCTACAGCTGCCAGAGTTTTTGCCCGGTGATGCTGCAGGGGGCGGAACTCAAGTCTGGGTCCTGGGCACTACGAACAGTGATGATGTCACGATCTCCAGGCAAAAGAAATCGGGGCGCAATACCATACCGCTGCCGCAAACCTCCCACCGAATATAGCGGGAGTCGATCATCTCGCCACACCCAGTCGGTAAGTGCTTAGTGCCCCGTTATCGCCCCTGGAGGCGATAACGGGAGGTGCTAAAGAGGCCAATTTCTAGGCCTTAGTCTCTGAGGAGACCACAAATTCATGCTTCGGATTGTTTAATCAACTTCCATAGGGTGGAATTCCTTGTGTATTTACACAACAAATACCCAGCATGAAAGATGGAGTAAACTCATGTGCAAGTGTATTACACTACACCCGAACTTCCGATGACCAGCTATGCCCATCCATCAATCCCTGCTCATTTATAATGCCTCTATACTAAACAAAAACAACTTGCATTTATGTTGTGGCTTTAGCGTAGTAAAACATCCCAAGGTATTTCACAGGAGCATAAGCAGACAAAGAAGGAGACATTAGGACAGGTGACCAAATGCTTGGTCAAAGAGGTAGGTTTTAAGTAGCATCTTAAAGGAGGAGAGGTGAAGAGGTTTAGGGAGGGAATTCCAAAGCTTTGGGGATAGATAGCTGAAGGCACGGCTGCAAATGGTGGGCAAATAGACATACTTGCGAGTTTCCTGAAACTATGCTGGTTCAAAAGGGCTGTAAATTATGCCCAGAATTTTAGTAAGAGCTGGAAACAAATTTTTCTGGTCTTTTAATGCAATTTAAAAAAAATTATCCACACTTGAGACCTGCACTGTATTTTCTGTTTCTTTGAATGCATTTTTATGGCATCAGTATGAGTCACATTAAAAATTGATAAGCTTCCACGATTACACATTCTTAAACATACTGGACTTGGGTTTCCACATTATCTCTACCAAGATAACAGCTTAATCTGGACGGAATCAAATCAAATAGTGTAAAAGATCATCGAAGTGAGTTGTGCCCATAATTATTTTATGCTCACGCATCCGTGATCTTTTACATTGGTTCAAGTCCATTCATCCCAAAAAATTCCCCGCACACAAAATTGGCCACGGCCCTAGATTGGGAAAGTGAGTTTACACAAATTGCGCTCGATCGGAGTGGGGGCGGTTCATCACATTAAACCCAGATTATCAGGCACATAGGCACCCATTAATTCAGCGTTAATCACCTAACCAGCAGTCAATTGACATGACCGGTCTGTCTTGCTGCTGCATAAATATCACTTGATTTAAACAGAGAGAAAAGTGCTACTTACCTTGTCAGGAAATTTAGGCGTAAATTGACATAGGCAAAATGGGTACCCAAATGGGCATAAATTTGGCGTAACCTCGCGATTATGCCCTCACAGGAAATTACAATCCCATATTTATAACTTCATAAGTCAAATATGAATCACACATTGTGCAATAAAAATGATCATGCCCACCCATTAAATAGAGGCTACCTGTAGTTACTGCTACATGAAACATTAGTAGCTGATTAAAACTGTACTTGCGAGGGGAGATAGGGCATGCTTCTGTTAACTGTATCCTGAATAATTTATATATTCTAACCTGGAAGATTCTAAGTGATTAATTTAATTGCTGTGCATAATTAAACTTTATATTTTAATGAACAGGGTCCCGAAATTGGTCAAAACATAAGATCAGCCCATTTCTCGGCAGTATGCCGGTGGTGCGTCGTTTCAAACAGCCGGCACACGGCCAAGACCAATGAGCACAATTTTGGAGGATTTTTTCTCAGCGGTATGCCGGCGGTACGCGAGCGGTGTGCAGCGGGCGGTAGGTAACATTGTAGTCGATCCAGATCGACTTTCTTGTCGATGGACGGAGCGGCACTACACATGCGGAAAAAAAATATTTTTTTGTTTTTTCAGAGAAGCTTTTTAACCCGTGATTTTGGGGTTCAGGGGTCACCCGCATATGTGCAATGAGTTGAAGTTAAGGGAGAGAGAGATTAAGAAGGAGCAGGCAGCAAGCTATTAGAGGGTCAGTTGGTTTAATCACAGATTGCAGAGCTAAAAAATAACAAATAATAATTATACAGTATCAACAATAAGACATAGTTTAGAAATCAAAAATCATAACAATATAAATGTAAAGGAAATGCTCAAAAAAAAGCAGAAACATCGAGAAGGACGAGAGGTTGAGGGTGCCCGCCTTCAACGAGGCAGAGCTACCTGTCCTGCTGGGGAATATTACGGAGAGATACTACAACTTAACGAAGGGTGGTCGTGGAAAGCCCCCCCCAAAGGAGCACCACAGAATATGGGACGAGATCGAGGAGGCTGTGTCCTCCACAAGTACCGTGGTACTGTAAGTGGTCAGTCTACGGTTATTTCTGAGGTTTTCGAGGCCTCGTCGTAGGGTCCAAATACATAAGGGTTTTTACTTGGCAGTGACCGGTGCCAAATCGGCCCTGACTTGCTTGCTGTGTTACAGGTTGGTTTTCCTCAGAGACCGGTGCCAATAGATCTCTCACACTTATCCAATCTGCTTTTTATGATTTAACACCCGCCTATAGCAAGCACACTAACCCTGTCCTTATGTTCTAGCGAAAAGAGTTACAACGGATTGTCTTATAGTGAGATATGGACCAACGTTTCGAGTTCAAAATCACACAAGGTTTATTACAACAGATCAACACCTCCACTCCACTCGCCAGATGCTTGTGAAGTAGAATCACACAGTGCAGTAATACCCAGTTGTCATGTTTGTAACCTCACATAACTGTAACCTTTATGTAACAACACTGTACACTGTATACACCTGAGAAATGCACACCTTGACCACAGTGGGTGAACTTGTGGGAGACACTCCCCACCTGGTCATCCAGGTATATAAAGGGAGGTCCCACGCAGGGTCATCACTTCTTGGTCCTGTGAATAAAGGTACAGGTCACAGAGTGACCTTGCCTCCAGTATGTGCCTTGTGTTGATGTGCTGTAGTGTGTAAGGACACAACATTTGGCGACGAAAAACGGGAATCAATGACTCAAGAGAATGGCTACCGGAAGCACGGAGGAACAGTACTCTGTTGGTGAGGACTGGGATGATTTCGTTGAGAGGCTCCAGCAGAGTTTTGTCACGAAGGACTGTCTGGGAGTGGCAGCAGCTGGCAAGCGAAGGGTGCATCTACTGACTAGCTGTGGATCTAAGACGTACGCGCTGATGAAAGACCTGCTCGCACCCGAGAAGCCGGCGGACAAGATCTTCGAGGAGCTCAGCAAACTGATCGGTGAGCACCTCAAACCGGCGAGCAGTATACACATGGCCCGACACCGATTCTATACGCATCGACGTCGGGAAGGGCAGAGCATACCGGACTTCGTTGCGGACCTTCGGCGCTTGGCCAGCCTCTGTAAGTTCACAGATGCCTGCAGGGGGGAGATGTTGCGGGATTTCTTCATTGAGGGCATTGGTCATGTCGGGATTTTTAGGAAGCTAATTGAGATCAAGGACTTGACCTTGGAAGCAGCGGCGTTGATGGCTCAAACCTTCATGGCAGGGGAGGAGGAAACCAAGATCATATACGCGCGCAACTCTGCTCACAAAGTGGCGATGGAGCAGGGAGTTAACATGGTAAATGTGACTCAGAACCCCGCAGGCAGGAAAGGACAATTCAACACCAACCAGGCAGTAACAGACTCTAGGGTGGGTCCGCAACAGAGACAATGGCAGGTTGAACAGACATCTACACCATCACAAGGGACAATACGTCCCGGGATAGGACCATTGACACCCACAAACAGAGTGCTCAAGAGTAATCAAAGAGACAGAGAGGAATGCCTGGTAACAGCTCTTTTGTTCACAACAATCTCAGCTCATGCTGGAGGTGCGGGGGCAAACATGCTGCGAAGACCTGCCGGTTTCAACAATTCATCTGCAGAAATTGTAACTTGAGTGGACATTTAGCCAGGATGTTCAGGAAGCCCGCAGCGAGGCTGGGTTTACGAAGTGGATGAACCACAAGGGGGGTCTGCAATGCAGGGGTATGCCTGGGACACAGCAATGGACACTGAAGTTCAGCGGGTCCAGGTGGCAAACATCCACAGCTCATACACAAAAACGCCACCTATGATGATGAGAGTACTGTTAAACGGCATCCCGGTACACATGGAGCTGGACACAGGAGCCAGCCAGTCACTTATGAGTGTCCAACAATTCGAGAAACTGTGGCCACTCAGAGATAGCAGACCCAAACTAGAATGCATTGACACGCAATTACGGACACACACCAAAGAGATCATCCCAGTGCTAGGCAGTGCAATGTTGGTGGTCACACATAATGGATCTCAGAACCGGCTGCCACTCTGGATTGTCCCGGGAAATGGTCCCGCGCTCTTGGGGAGAAGCTGGCTAGCCGAGATGAACTGGAAATGGGGGATGTGCACACTATTTCATCTGTGGAGCGAAGTCCATGCTCACAGGTCCTACTAAAGTTCAAGTCATTATTTCAACCTGGTGTCGGGACTTTCAAAGGCACCAAAGTAAGGATACGCATCAACCCGGACGCCACACCAGTGCACCACAAAGCCAGAGCTGTGCTCTATGTGATGCAGGAAAAAATTGAGAGTGAGTTGGACAGGTTGCTAAGAGAGGGCATAATTTTGCCCATTGAATTCAGCGACTGGGCAAGCCCCATCGTCCATGTTCTAAAAATGGATGGCTGGGTCAGGATCTGTGGCGACTACAAGGCCACCATCAACCGAGTGTCCCTTCAGGACCAATACCCGCTTCCGAGAGCGGAGGATCTTTTTGCCACGCTGGCAGGCGGCAAGCTGTTCACCAAGTTGGACCTCACTTCAGCCTACATGACCCAGGAACTGGCCGAAGAATCCAAGCTACTGACCACCATCACCACGCACAAGGGGCTGTTTGTCTACAACAGGTGTCCATTTGGCATTCGTTCAGCAGCCGCTATCTTTCAGAGGAACATGGAAAGCCTGCTAAAACCCATCCCCGGAGCAATCGTATTTCAGGACGCCATCCTTATCACGGGTCGAGACACCGAGGAACACCTCCACAACCTGGAGGAGGTGCTACGCCAACTGGACCGGGTAGGCCTCTGACTAAAGAAGTCCAAGTGTGTGTTTTTGGCCCCAGAGGTCAAGTTTTTGGGCAGGAGGGTTGCCGCAAACGGGATCTGGCCCGCCAAATCCAAAACGGAGGCGATCCGTCGTGCGCCTCGGCCCGGCAACACATCAGAGTTGCGATCGTTTCTGGGACTATTGAACTATATCGGGAACTTTCTACCGAACTTAAGCACATTGTTGGAGCCGCTACACGTGCTCCTGCATAAGGGTTGCGAGTGGTTTTGGGGGGACTGTCAGGAACGGGCTTTCAATCGGGTGTGGAACCTGCTTTGTTCTAATAAGTTATTGACCCTGTACAACCCCTGTAAGAAATTGGTTTTGACATGCGATGCATCATCCTATGGGATTGGGTGCATGTTGCAGCAGAGTAATGATGAGGGCCCACTCCAACCTGTAGCTTACGCCTCCAGGTCACTCTCCCAAGCAGAAAGGGGGTATGCGATGGTTGAAAAGGAAGCACTCGCATGTGCCTACGGGGTGAAAAAGATGCGTCAGTACCTTTTTGGCAGAAGGTTCAAATTAGAAACGGACCACAAGCCGTTAACATCTCTGATGTCCAACAGCAAAGCTGTCAATGCCAATGCATCAGCTCGCATACAGCGATGGGCTCTCACGCTGGCTGCGTATGACTACACCATACGGCACCGGCCCAACACCGAAAATTGCACTGATGCGCTCAGCAGGCTTCCACTGGCCACCACTGAGGGGGCAGCAGAGCAAAGCGCGGTGATGGTCATGGCTGTCGATGCCTTTGATAGCGCAGGCTCCCCCATCACAGCCCGCCAGATCAAAACCTGGACAAACAGAGATCGCCTCCTATCTCTGATTAAGAAATGTGTCCTGATTGGGGATTGGGCGCCCGCACACGGAGCATGCCTTGAAGAGGTCAGACTGTTTCACAGACGGATGGATGAACTCTCCATCCAAGCCGACTGCCTACTATGGGGCAGCCGGGTAATCATGCCCCAGAGGGGTAGGGAAGCATTCATCAGGGAACTCCACAGCGAGCAACCAGGCATCGTGCTTATGAAGGCCATTGCCCGGTCATATGTATGGTGGCCGGGAATTGATGCAGACCTGGAACACTGTGTTTGCAGGTGCACGACATGTGCCCAGCTGGGCAATGCCCCCAGGGAAGCCCCACTCAGCCCGTGGCCCTGGCCCACCAAGCCATGGTCACATATTCACGTAGTCTACGCAGGCCAGTTCATGGGAAAAATGTTCCTCATTGTTGTTGATGTGTACTCGGAATGGATTGAATGCATCATATTGAATTCGTGCACGACATCCACCACAGTGGAGAGTCTGCGTGCGGTCTTTGCGACCCACGGCTTGCCGGACATCCTAGTTAGCGACAACGGCCCGTGTTTCACTAGCTATGAATTCCAGGAGTACATGTCGGGTAATGGCATCAAACATGTCAGGACAGCGCCGTTCAAGCCTACTTCCAATGGCCAGGCGAAACGTGCGGTCCAAATCATAAAGCAAGGCATGCTCCGGATTCAAGGATCCTCCCTTCAATACCGTCTATCATGCCTCCTGCTGGCCTACAGGTCCCAACCGCACTCGCTCACGGGAGTCCTGCCAGCGGAACTACTCATGAAACTTACACTAAAAACTCGGCTGTCCCCCATTCACCCAGTCTTGTCAGACATTGTTGAGGGCAAGCGCCAGTCCCAAAATGAGTGCCACGACCGTACTCAAAGGGGAGATGGATAGAAATCGATAACCCTGTATTTGTTCTGAATCACGCTGTGGGGCCCAAGTGGCTCGAGGGTAGTGTAATTGGTAAAGAGGGGAATAGGGTCATAGTGGTCAGACTCAGCAATGGGCAGATATGCCGCAAGCATTTGGACCAAGTAAAAAAAAGGTTTAGCATGGACACTGAGGAACCTGAGGAAAATCATGAGATGCTGCCCACACCACTGCCAGTGAATGAGCAACAAGAACCCTCAGCAGCATGCACAGTCCCTGCGGTCAGCCTGGACGAGCCGGAATCACCACAGGTGAAGATGATGTCATGTTTGTAACCTCACATAACTGTAACCATTATGCAACAACACTGTACACTGTATACACCTGAGAAATTCACACCTTGACCACAGGGGGTGAACTTGTGAGAGACATTCCTCACCTGGTCATCCAGGTATATAAAGGGAGGTCCCTCGCAGGGTCATCACTTCTTGGTCCTGTGAATAAAGTTACAGGTCACAGTGTGACCTTGTCTCCAGTATGTGCCTCGTGTTGATTTGCTGTAGTGTGTAAGGACACAACACCAGTAAAACAGTGCACTTCCCTTATTAGCCTTACAACAGACCAACCCCCCACCTAACTCTAAACCCCCCTCTGGTTTGGTTAGAGCACACTGACATCCCCTCACGCACTTTCATGGATCGGTTGGTGAGCATGCAACTATTGAGTTCTCATCCAATCCGCCCTTCCTTGCGCGCTGGTCCTTCCTCAGCGGTTCGACTCCACAGCCCCGTGCTTGACTGAAGCATGCGAGATCCAGATTGAAATTGAAGTCCGTCAGGTTGGAGAAGGGAGGCTTTGCTCTCGTCCTTATCCTCAAGGGGTGGGCAAATGTGCATTCACGTAGGATGCGATAGAACGAAGATCGAGCTTCCAAAATGCTCGACAGTTATACTCCAGTTAATCCACAATTCTGGTTGGGTTTGGATGGTTCTGTTGCCTCTGGGAAACCTTTCCTGGCTCCTTCAGGTCTTATCTCGCACTGTCTGAGATATCCTGGGGTCCAAGGTGTAAAGTCCTTACACAATACCACAAATCCACACGAGGCACATTCTATGGACAAGGTCACTCCATGACCTAAACCTTTATTCACAGCACCAATAAGTGATGACCCTGCGTGGGACCTCCCTTTATATACCTGGGTGACCAGGTGAGGAGTGTCTCCCACAAGTTCACCCCCTGTGGTCAAGGTGTGCATTTCTTACACATATACAGTATTGTAGTGTTGTTACATAAAGGTTACATACATGACATCACCTCCCCCTCAACATCTTATTGGGATCATAGGTTAAGTCTCTCGGGTGGTCTGTGCTCTCTGGTGGAGCGCTGCATTTGGGGCTCTGGTTGTTGAGCCTTGGTATGCGTGTCTGTCACCTGTGGTGATTCCGGCCTGTCGGGGCTGACCGCAGGGACTGTGCATGCTGCTGAATGTTCTTGTTGCTCGTTCACTGGCAGTGGTGTGAATACCATCTCATGATCTTCCTCAGATTCCTCAGTGTCCATGCTGAACCTTTTTCTTACTTGGTCCAGATGCTTGCGGCATATCTGCCCATTGTTAAGTTTAACAACCATGACCCTATTCCCCTCTTTGTCTATTACAGTACCTTCAAGCCATTTGGGCCCCAAAGCGTAATTGAGAACAAATATGGGGTCATCAATTTCTATACATCTCCCCCTTGAATTTCGGTCATGGTACTCATTTTGGGACTGGCGCTTGCCCTCAACAATGTCGGACAGGACAGGATGAATGAGGGACAGCCGAGTTTTGAGTGTTCGTTTCATGAGTAGCTCCGCGGGCGGGACCCCCGTGAGCGACTGCGGTCGGGACCTATAGGCCAGCAGGAGGCGCGATAGGCAGCATTGAAGAGAGGGTCCTTGAATCCGGAGCCTGCCTTGTTTTATGATGTGGACCACACGTTCTGCCTGGCCATTGGAGGCCGGCTTGAACGATGCTGTCCTGACATGGTTAATGCCATTGTCCGACATGAACTCCCGGAATTCGTAGCTTGTGAAACATGGGCCATTATCGCTAACAAGGATGTCCGGCAAGCCGTGGGTCGCAAAGACCACGTGCAGACTCTCCACGGTGGTGGATGTCGTGCACGAATTCAATATGATGCACTCGATCCATTTCGAGTACGCATCAACCACAATGAGAAACATTTTTCCCATGAACGGGCCCGCGTAGTCTACGTGAATGCGTGACCATGGCCTGGTGGGCCAGGGCCACGGTCTGAGCGGGGCCTCCCTGAGGGGCATTACCTAGCTGGGCACATGTTGTGCACCTGCGAACACAGTGTTCCAGGTCTGAATCAATTCCCGGCCACCACACATGTGACCGGGCAATGGCCTTCATCAGCACGATGCCTGGGTGTTCGCTGTGGAGTTCCCTCATGAAAGCTTCACTGCCCTTCTGGGGCATGACTATCCAGCTGCCACATAGTAGGCAGTCGGCTTGGATGGAGAGTTTATCCATCCGTCTGTGAAAAGGTCTGACCTCCTCAGGGCATGCTCCGTGTGCGGGCGCCCAATCCCCAGTCAGGACACATTTCTTAATCAAGGATAGGAGGGGATCCCTGTTGGTCCAGATTTTGATTTGGCGGGCTGTGATGGGGGAGCCTGCGCTGTCAAAGGCATTGACAGCCATGACCATCTCAGCGCTTTGCTCCGCTGCCCCCTCAGTGGTGGCCAGTGGAAGCCTGCTGAGCGCGTCAGCGCAGTTTTCGGTGCCGGGCCGGTGCCGGTGTAGTCATACGCAGCGAGCATGAGAGCCCATCGCTGTATGCGAGCTGACGCATTGGCATTGACAGCCTTGCTGTCTGACAACAGGGATGTTAATGGCTTGTGGTCCGTTTCTAATTCGAACCTCCTGCAAAAAGGTACTGATGCATCATTTTCACCCCATAGATACATGCGAGTGCTTCCTTCTCAACCATCCCATATCCCCGTTCAGCTTGAGAGAGCGACCTGGAGGCATAAGCCACAGGTTGTAGTTGGCCCTCAGCATTACCCTGCTGCAACACGCACCCAACCCCATAGGACGATGCATCACATGCCAGAACCAATTTCTTACGGGGGTCGTACAGGTTCAACAACTTATTTGAACAAAGTAGGTTCCGCGCCCGATTGAAAGCCCATTCCTGACAATCCCCCCAAAACCAATCGCAACCCTTAAACAAGAGCACGTGCAGCGGCTCCAACAATGTGCTTAAGTTCGGCAGAAAGTTCCCGAAATAGTTCAAGAGTCCCAGAAATGAACGCAACTCCAATGTGTTGCAGGGCCTGGGCGCTTGTTGAATCGCCTCTGTTTTGGATTCGGTAGGCCGAATCCCGTCTTCAGCAACCCTCCTGCCCAGAAACGCGACCTCGGGAGCCAAAAACACACACTCAGACTTCTTGAGTCGCAGTCCAGTCGGCGTAGCACCTCCTCCAGGTTGCGGAGGTGTTCCTCGGAGTCACGACCGGTGATGTGGATGTCGTCCTGAAATACGATCATTCCGGGAATGGATTTGAGCAGGCTTTCCAAGTTTCTTTGAAAAATCGCGGCCGCTGATCGAATGCCAAACGGACACCTGTTGTAAACAAACAGTCCCTTGTGCGTGGTGATGGTGGTCAGTAGTTTAGATTCGTCGGCCAGTTCTTGGGTCATGTAGGCTGAAGTGAGGTCCAACTTGGTGAACAACTTGCCGCCTGCCAGCGTGGCGACGAGGTCCTCCGCTCTCGGGAGCGGGTATTGGTCTTGTAGGGACACCCGGTTGAAAGTGGCCTTATAGTCGCCACAGATCCTGACTGAGCCATCCGCTTTTAGGACGGGAATGATGGGGCTCGCCCAGTCGCTGAATTCAACGGGCGAGATGATGCCCTCTCTCAGCAACCGGTCCAACTCGCTCTCAATTTTCTCCCGCATCACATACGGCCCAGCTCTGGCTTTGTGGTGCACTGATCTGGCGTCCGGGGTGATGCGTATCACTACTTTGGTACCTTTGAACGTCCCGACGCCAGGTTGAGATAGTGACTCAAATTGCTGTAGGACCTGTGAGCTTGAACTTCGCTCCACAGATGACATGCGTGCACATCCCCCCATTTCCAGTTCATCTCAGCTAACCAGCTCCTCCCCAACAGTACGGGACCATTGCCCGGGACAATCCAGAGCGGCAGCCGGTTCACCGATCCATTGTGTGTGACCGCCAACATTGCACTGCCTAGCACTGGAATGATTTCTTTGGTGTACATCTGTAATTGCATCTCAATGCGTTCTAGTTTGAGTCTGCTGGCTTTGAGTGGCCACAGCTTTTCGAATTGTTGAACACTCATGAGTGACTGGCTGGCCCCCGTGTCCAGCTCCATGCATACCAGGATGTCGTTTAATATGACTTTCATCATCATAGGTGGCGTTTTGGTGTATGAGCTGTGAATGTTTGCCACATGAACCCACTGAACTTCAGCATCCATTGATTTGCCCCAAGCGTCATCCTGCATCTGGTCTATCCGCCTCGTATATTAGCCTGGTTACCGGCTTTCTGCACATTCTGGCTAAATGGCCACTGAGATTACAATTTCTGCAGACGAACTGTTGAAACCTGCAAGTCCTGGCAGCATGTTTGCCCTCACACCTCCAGCATGAACTGAGATTCCCATTGTTGTGAACAAAAGAGCTGTTACAAGGCATTCCTCACTGATTGTCCCTTTGACTGCTCTTGAGCACCCTGTTAGTGGGTGTCAATGGCCCCATCCCAGCTGCATTGTCCACTGGGGAGGCGTAAATGTCCGTTCAGCCTGCCATTGTCTCTGTTGGAGACTTACTCTTAGGTCTATAGCTGCCTGGGGTGTGTCGAACTAGTCTTGCCTGCCTGGGGGGCTCTGTGTCAGGTTTATGATTTTGACTCCCTGATCCTGGAGGCAGAATTGCGCGCGTATATTATCTTGGTTTCCTCCTCCCCCGCCATAAAAGTCTGAGCCATCAATGCCACCACTTCCAAGGTCAAGTCCTTGGTCTCAATTAGCTTTCTGAAAATCCCAGCATGATCGATGCCCTCAATAAAGAAATCCCTTAGCATCTCCCCCCTGCAGGCGTCTGTGAACTTACAGAGGCTGGCCAAGTGCCGGAGGTCCGCAACGAAATCCTGTATGCTCTGTCCTTCCCGACATCGGTGGGTATAGAATCTGTGTCGGGCCATGTGTATGCTGCTCGCCGGTTTGAGGTGCTCACCGATTAGTTTGCTGAGCTCTTCAAAGGTTTTGTCCGCCGGCTTCTCGGGTGCTAGCAGGTCTTTCATGAGCGCGTAAGTCTTAGGTCCACAGCGGGTCAGTAGATGCGTCCTTCGCTTGTCGGCTGCTGCGTGTCCCAGCCAGTCCTTCATGACAAAACTCTGCTGGAGCCTCTCAATGCATTCGTCCCAGTCTTCACCAACACAGTACCGTTCATCTGTGCTGCCGGTGGCCATTCTTGTGGGTCGTTGATTCCCGTTTCTCATCGTCAATGTAAAGTCCTTACACAATACCACAAATCCACACGAAGCACATTCTATGAACAAGGTCACTCCATGACCTGAACCTTTATTCACAAGAAGTGATGACCCTGCGTGGGACCTCCCTTTATATACCTGGGTGACCAGGATCCACAAGTTCACCCCCTGTGGTCAAGGTGTGCATTTCTTACATATATATAGTATTGCAGTGTTGTTACATAAAGGTCACATACATGACACAAGGGATCAAGGGGTATGGAGAGAAATCAGGACTAGGGTACTAAAGTTGCATGATCAGCCATGATCATATTGAATGGTGGTGCAGGCTCGAAGGGTCGAATGGTCTGCTCCTGCACCTATTTTCTATGTTTTTATGTCTGAACAAAACCAGCTGATCGATGTCCGAAGGCTTTCTGAGTGAGTGTTAAATGGCCTTTTAGTCTCCTGATTGCTGGACCATTGTGGAGACAATGCAGATGTGTGTCTTTTCTGTGACAGAGACTGTGGTTCTCGTATTGGACTGTACAGCCACCTAAGAACTCATGTTAAAAGTGGAAGCAAGTCTTCCTCGATTCCGAGGGACTGCCTATGATGATGATGTGACTTTACCTAGCACCTTGCTCTCTTCCCGAGACAACTTGGCTCCACACACAAAAGAGTCCCTTGGCCTTCACAAATCACCCAGCTCTGACATCACTGGCCACTGGCAGGCTAGTGTTCAAATGAACATTTGAACAGACCTAGAGTTCCGTCCCCCCCACGTGTTTTGCCCGGCAACAGGTTTCTTCCTAATCCAGACCATCATCATCATAGGCAGTCCCTCGGAAACGAGGAAGACTTGCTTCCACTCTTAACATGAGTTCTTACATGGCTGAACAGTCCAATGTGAGAACCACAGTCCCTGTCACAGGTGGGACAGATAGTTGTTGAGGGAAGGGATGGGTGGGACTGGTTTGCTGCACGCTCCTTCTGCTGCCTGCGCTTGATTTCTGCATGCTCTCGGTGATGAGACTCGAGGTGCTCAGCGCCCTCCCAGATGCACTTCCTCCACTTAGGGCGGTCTTTGGCCAGGGACTCCCAGGTGTCAGTGGGGATGTTGCACTTTATCAGGGAGGCTTTGAGGGTGTCCTTGTAATGTTTCCGCTGCCCACCTTTGGCTCGTTTGCCGTGAAGGAGTTCCGAGTAGAGCACTTGCTTTGGGAGTCTCGTGTCTGGCATGCGAACTATGTGGCCTGCCCAGCGGAGCTGATCAAGTGTGGTCAGTGCTTCAATGCTGGGGATGTTGGCCTGGTCAAGGACGCCAACGTTGGTGCGTCTGTCCTCCCAGCCATCTTGTGTCACAATATTTCAAAAGTCCTTTTCAGGGTGTACAGCCAACAGGGATATAAACACAACAGTCCAGAGTTGACTTTGTCGACTTACAGTACGCACCGGGGAAAGGTGCTATAAGAGGTGGAACAACCTGGTGAGAGTAGCGAGAGTAAGTAATGATTTTATTTATGCAGCCTCAATGTGCCATGTACCATGTAAATATAGGTTCAGTGTCACATGGATGATGTTATTTATCCCAAGGTTACGGTGATGTATTTGTGCTTTCAGGCAATGATAAGAGGATCAACGCAATGCTTTGATGTGTGTGTGCGTGCATGGGTGTGTGTCTGTGTGAACCTGTGTATCTGCGATGTTAAATGGATTGAAGATTTTTACTTTCATTTACTTCACTTTCTGCAGAAGACATCTACAATAGCAGCGGATCAGTGGTGTACGGGGGGAGGACCCTATTTTGTCTGTAATGTACCTATGAATGACTCCACGAGACAATGTGTTGTACTCAAACTGTAGTGACCTTGGTCCTTTATTCGTAACTCCAGAGTGAGGCAGCCACATGGTGGCTCCCCATTTATACTGGGCCCTGCCACCAGGGCAGGAAACCCCGGTCTCCAACAGTTGCACCCTCTAGTGGTGCCAGCATGTATATACACAATGTAAACCTTATTGATAGTAAATCAAGTAAATCTTATGCAACTATACAGTGACTACACAGAGAGTATATCTATAGTCTGCATATATAACAGACCCACTACCCAAGAACCATTGACGGAGATAGAGATCCGTCCCCTGTCGCTGATCGGGGATAGCAACCATGCCACCACTGGCTTTGGAGCTGACCCACCCACACAGGATGGTCAGTTGAATACAATCCCTGGTTTGTGTTGCGGTCCTGTAATGTCATGTAATGTAACTGTAACTGTAATGTTGGCCTCATGTAATATAATGTAAGTTTATTGCACTGTAATGTTGGCCTCATGTGATGTACTGCAATGTTGGGGGCATGTAACGCAATGCATATATGTATTGTCTATCTGCGATATGTAATGCAGTACTGCAGCAGTGGTGGACATTTAAGTAAGACTGCGCTAAGTCACTGTACTCATGTACTCATATAACCCTGATCCCTCCCCTGGTGTCAAGCATTTTTAAATGTTGTTTTATAGTTCCAGACTCGGACGATTCAGACGAGACCTCTGCATAGAGACCAGATGACAGACCCACTGCCTCCACCTCTGGCGTCACTCAGGCCTCGCCAGAGATGATGAAGACAAAGAGGAAGAGGAAGAGCCTCTGATCCTGGAGCCAGTGGAGGTGGAGGTGGAGGTGGAGACAGAGGAGGATACACCAGTTCCATGTGGGCCAGCTGGAACATCCTCCACCACCAAGTCTATATTCAGGCGATTTCCCCATGGCTCCTCTGATTCTGCGGGACCAAGTGGTATGCAGCAACGCACCCCCAACGTTGCAGCGCTTTTGCCGCAGCGACGGAGTTGGTACAAAAAAGGTCGGTTGCTGCACGACAGATAGGTGCGTCCCAGGACTTAGTGCGTCTGTCACAGGCCAGCGTCAACATAGGTCGAGAGCTGCTCAAGGCCATGGCTACGATAGCCGCAAACATCGCGGCTCTATCAGAATGACAGTTGGAGGATATGTTGCATCTGATCACCGCGATGAAGCGAACCGCCAACTCCATCAATGCCATGTGGCAATCGACGGGATTGGGACATAGCACGGAATTCCCCCGTGCCATAGTAGTCAGGTCGACAGCACTTGAGGGTGGGGAGCTGCCAGCAGCTTCCAGCCCTGAAGCCGTGCCTTCCACATCACAAGCTTCTCCTGAGGTCCCATTTATTGCGCCTGCAATGTCTGACCCCCAACGACAGCAACAGCACTCGGGGTGCAGTGCTGCACGCCAGCGTGGTGCAACCATGGGGAGGTCCAGGCTCAGGGGCATTTGGAAAGGGAAGGGCGGGAGTAAGAAAGGGGGGAATAGTTCCAAGGGTGGTGGAGCACGCGGTTGAGGTCGAGGAGAATAAAGGGTCTTTTGTTGTAGCTGTTCATTTAATAATTGAAGTTTGATTTTTAAACGTTTATTCAAGTTGTTAAAGTTTTGTTAAAGTTGTTACTTAAGTTGTTACAGTTGTTTTATAGTTATAAGTTTTACAAAGTTTTTAAATTGTTGTATATTTTTTACATTGTTAAAAACATTTGAATTGATTTTAAGCACTCTTGTATACTGCCAATCTTTTGGGGTAACAGTCATCAGGGTCCCAAAATGCAGCTCTCCACATTCAAGCAAAGCGTTCATTTATGAGTTGCTGACGTAACAATTTTGCAGTGGCATATGCTCCGTGTGCACTCCGCTGTGGTGTTAGGGGAGATGGTGCCATAGGCTCATCTGGAAGCTCCTCCTCGTCATCCTCCTCCTCTCATCATCTCCCCCCTCATTTTCCTCTTCTTCCTCCTCCATCTCCTGCACTCTCTCCTCAGGTGGTCCCGCAGTCCCCTGTGGAAATTTTTGTCCCCCCCCATGATTGCTAAATGATGCAACATGCAGCACACCACTGTGAACTGAGCAACCTGCTCAGGATGGTATTGCAGCCTGCCTCACGAGTGGTCCAAGCATCAAAAGCGCAGCTTCAGCACTCCAATTTTTTGAACGATAATATTACGTGTGGCTATATGGCTTTTATTATATCATTGCTCGGCTTCTGTCTGAGGGTTCAGCAGGGGGCTTCAAGAGCCAGGTGGTGAGGCCACATTCTTTGACCCCAGCATCCCGCATTTACCTTGTGGCTCAGACTTCAACAGGTCAGACACAGTGCTCTCATATGCAAGATGTGCGCATCATGGATGCTCCCTGGAAAGTTGGCATTCACTGCCATTATGCGCTGTGTATGGTCGCAGACGAGCTGCACGTTGAGGGAGTGGAATCCCTTATAGTTTCAGTGCACCTCCTCCTCCTCTAATGGACCTCGCAGGGGAATATGGGTACAGTCAACAGCACCCTGCACCTTGGGGAAGCCGGCAATGTGTACAAATCCCAAAGCCCATTCACTCTGTGCCTCCCTGGTCATTGGGAAGTTTATAAATTCCATCCGGCATGCATACAGTGCTTCGGTTACCTGTTGAATTCAGCGATGAGTAGCGTACTGAGAAATACAGCAGATGTCCCCAGCTGATGCCTGAAAAGAGCTGCATGCATAAAAGGAAAGTGCCGCAGTCACCTTCATCTCGACAGAGAGTGCAGTAATGTTGGTAGTATTGGGCTGCAGGTCTGTCTCAATGAGCTGGCAAATCTCATTGATCACCTCTTTTTGGAAGCGCATCCTTCGAACGCACTGTCAATCGGTCAGGTCCAAGTATGAGCACTTCTCCCTGAAAATCCTTTGGGGGTAAGGCCTCCTCCTCATCATCAGTCTGCGACCTCCTCCATTACCCTGATAACTCTGCTCAATAAACCTTCTCCCATCTGGGTCCTGCATTAGACAGGTAGTCAGCAATACAGGCTGAGATAGTACAGGCCCCATTGTTTTTAAATCTCCAGAAGATTTTTCAATTAAAAAATAACTAAAATGCCTTCAATCTTAATGTACTCAGTACCAATAAAAATATCTTTTCCACTGTAAATCGCACTGTAAAGTCACTGTTCACCTCAGAAATATGAGGTGCTGCTTTAGCTGACTGTTCCCGATTTCAAAATAGCGGCTCCGAGAACTCCGCCCATTCCCGCCCACTTAACATCGTGTAAAACCATCGTTTCCAGGACGGTATGCAACTCCGGTGGTATGTCGGCGGTATGTCATGAAAATTGGACTTTTTCGGCAGTATGCGGGCGGTTCTGCATGGCGGACAGTGTGCACACCACTCGGCAGTATGTCAATGATGAATATTCCGCCAAGCGGTATGTCGGCCGTATGTAGGTGTTTTTTCACCAAAATTAAATTTTTGGGCAGTAAGCGGGCGGTAGTGGGCGGTATATCGATGAATTTCGGGCCCCAGATCATTTGCTGAGGATACAACATTTACTCTTGTAGGTTTGATGTCAAAACGCAGGATTATCTTAACACTAAAAAAATTGTTGCATTCTTCAACTGCATTATGAATAAGGTGAAATATGTTGTAATTGCCTACAACTGGCCATGATTTGATTCGTATTTTATCATCATGGAGAGAACAGGAGTGGTACATTGAAATGTACAAATCAGATTCCACTGTATTGCTTTGATTTTTTATTGATGTAGCCGAAATAACAATATTCAATTCTATCAATATCGCTGTCATGTAAATGCAAGTATTATAATAGTGAGAGTTATTGCTTCATGAGTCAGCAATGTTGTTTGCTCCCCAAAGAATAATGGACAGAAATTAAACTTTGATTAAAATCATTGGCATCACTGGCTCCAAAAATACACACAGGATAGATAAATAGTGATAATGAAATCATGAGTTTACCATACAAATTTATATTGTCCTATACATTGTGACATAACTCAGTGGAATTGGTCTGTGATATTCAATAATTAATTATTAAATGGCCCATGGGCAACAGTAACTGCATGGCACCAACTTCCTTGGATACCTTTGGAACCTACCAAGCATGTGCTTTATCATAATTTTATTCTAACTCTTACCTCATGTATGACATTGTACTGATAGTGACTAGTCAGCTGCATTTGTTAATGTGTCCTGATATACTGCACTATTTAACACTGCTAATTTAACATCCTGCTTTTTTATTATATACAAAGGGCTAGAACCTCCACTTTTTTTGCATGCTTAACACCCACTTAACACGCATTTTACCGCTGAAATGACGTATAACATAGAAACATAGAAAATAGGTGCAGGAGTAGGTCATTCGGCCCTTCGAGCCTGCACCACCATTCAATAAGATCATGGCTGATCATTCCTTCAGTACCCCTTTCCTGCTTTCTCTCCATACCCCTTGATTCCTTTAGCCGTAAAGGCCACATCTAACTCCCTCTTGAATATATCCAATGAACTGCCATCAACAACTCTCTGCAGCAGGGAATTCCACAGGTTAACAACTCTCTGAGTGAAGAAGTTTCTTCTCATCTCAGTCCTAAATGACCTACCCCTTATCCTAAGACTGTGTCACCTAGTTCTGGACTTCCCCAACATCGGGAACATTCTTCCCGTATCTAACCTGTCCAGTCCCATCAGAATCTTATATGTTTTTATGAGATCCCCTCTCATCCTTCTAAATTCCAGTGTATAAAGGCCCAGTTGATTCAGTCTCTCCTCATATGTCAGTCCAGCCATCCCTGGAATCAGTCTGGTGAACCTTCGCTGCACTCCCTCAATAGCAAGAACGTCCTTCCTCAGGTTAAGAGACCAAAACTGAACACAATATTTCAGGTGGGGCCTCACCAAGGCCCTGTACACTGCAGTAAGACTTCCCTGCTCCTATACTCAAATCCCCTTGCTATGAAGGCCAACATACCATTTGCTTTCTTCATCGCCTGCTGTACCTGCATGCCAACTTTCAAGGACTGATGAACCATGACACCCAGGTCCCGCTGCACCTCCCCTTTTCCTAATCTGCCGCCATTCAGATAATATTCTGCCTCCGTGTTTTTGCTACCAAAGTGGATAACTCCACATTTATCCACATTATACTGCATCTGCCATGTATTTGCCCATTATTGCCCATTTAGCCATTAACGCCCAGATATTGCCCATTTAGCCATTTTTCGGAAACTTAGCGCCGAGCAATACTTTCCCCATATGCTTAACGCTGGGAAAAAAAATACCGCCTGCCCACTTTTTTGGGCGGAATCATCAGAATGGAAGAAATCAACGGCCATAATATCGGCCAGCGTTAATTTCCACACAGAATTAATGCCAAGATTCAATAATACTGCCCGCCCACTTTTTTTGTCGTAAAGAGCATATTTACCAAAACTAGTGGCTATGAGATCGCCCAGCGTCACTTTCACCACCTCGCGCACATTTCGCCCACAATATCGCTCACCCAAAAAAAGCCCAGAAAAAGTGGAACTAACCGGAACTAATCACAGCATTCTGGACGCCATGTTCTACATCACGTCACATCCTTTAAAAGGCTGCTGTGCTTCAACCTCGGGGGAGTTCGGATGTACTCTGGAGGTTGTTGGAGTTGATGTGAACATCTCTACAAACATCTTGACCATACTGGGACTGATTGGAATTTAATAAGTGTCTTCGGGACAATCATTGTTTGTGACCAATCGGTGGAAATCAGAGAACTATTACAATGGGGCCTGTCCTTTCTCACCCTCTCTTGATGACCAATTACATGCAGCAAACTCGAGATCGCTGAAGGTACGCTCCACAGCATTATGTGTCCAATGTAAAACATGCCAGATTGATGAGGAGGATCAGACGTTACATCCCCCGCAAGTACAAGGAGAAGCAGTCTTACCTCGACTTGCCTGACACCAACTGCCTTCGGAGACTGCACTTCCACAAAGAGGTTATCGCTGAGGTATGCCAGCTGATAAGGGGAGATCTGCAGCCTGCCAACACCATCAGTCCTGCACTGTCCGTCGAGGTCAAAGTCACCGCGACACTGTCATTCTACGCCTCGGGTTCTTTTCAGGCCACAGCTGGCGACATTTGCGGACTTTCTCAAGCATGCCACACATTGCTGCATTAGACAGGTCACTGAAGCCCTTTACGCACGCAGGAAGAACTTGATCAGCTTCCCTATGACCAGTGAGGCACAGAGTGAGAGGGCTCTAGGATTCTCCAGAATTGCAAACCTCTCCAAGGTGCAGGGAGCAACAGACAGTACGCACATCGCGATGCGGGCAACCTTTAAGGATGCAGAGGTTTTCAGAAACCGCAAGGGATTCCGCTCCCTGAATGTCCAACTGGTTGTCGACCACCAGCAAATTATAATGGCAGTGAATGCTCAATTTCCGGGCAGCATCCATGATGCTCACATAGAAACATAGAAACATAGAAAATAGGTGCAGGAGTAGGCCATTCGGCCCTTCGAGCCTGCACCGCCATTCAATGAGTTCATGGCTGAACATGCAACTTCAGTACCCCATTCCTGCTTTCTCACCATATCCCTTGATTCCCCTAGTAGTAAGGACTTCATCTAACTCCTTTTTGAATATATTTAGTGAATTGGCCTCAACAACTTTCTGTGGTAGAGAATTCCACAGGTTCATCACTCTCTGGGTGAAGAAATTCCTCCTCATCTCGGTCCTAAATGGCTTCCCCCTTATCCTTAGACTGTGTCCCCTGGTTCTGGACTTCCCCAACAATGGGAACATTCTTCCTGCATCTAACCTGTCTAACCCCGTCAGAATTTTAAACGTTTCTATGAGGTCCCCTCTCATTCTTCTGAACTCCAGTGAATACAAGCCCAGTTGATCCAGTCTTTCTTGATAGGTCAGTCCCGCCATCCCGGGAATCAGTCTGGTGAACCTTCGCTGCACCCCCTCAATAGCAAGAATGTCCTTCCTCAGGTTAGGAGACCAAAACTGTACACAATACTCCAGGTCTGGCCTCACCAAGGCCCTGTACAATTGTAGCAACACCTCCCTGCCCCTGTACTCAAATCCCCTCGCTATGAAGGCCAACATGCCATTTGCTTTCTTAACCGCCTGCTGTACCTGCATGCCAACCTTCAATGACTGATGTACCATGACACCCAGGTCTCTTTGCACCTCCCCTTTTCCTAATCTGTCACCATTCAGATAATAGTCTGTCTCTCTGTTTTTACCACCAAAGTGGATAACGTCACATTTATCCACATTATACTTCATCTGCCATGCATGTGCCCACTAACCTAACCTATCCAAGTCGCTCTGCAGCCTCATAGCATCCTCCTTGCAGCTCACACTGCCACCCAACTTAGTGTCATCTGCAAATTTGGAGATACTACATTTAATCCCCTCATCTAAATCATTAATGTACAGTGTAAACAGCTAGGGCCCCAGCACAGAACCTTGCGGTACCCCACTAGTCACTGCCTGCCATTCTGAAAAGTCCCCATTTACTCCTACTCTTTGCTTCCTGTCTGACAACCAGTTCTCAATCCATGTCAGCACACTACCCCCAATCCCATGTGTTTTAACTTTGCACATTAATCTCTTGTGTGGGACCTTGTCGAAAGCCTTCTGAAAGTCCAAATATACCACATCAACTGGTTCTCCCTTGTCCACTCTACTGGAAACATCCTCAAAAATTCCAGAAGATTTGTCAAGCATGATTTCCCTTTCACAAATCCATGCTGACTTGGACCTATCATATTACCTCTTTCCAAATGCACTGCTATGACATCCTTAATAATTGATTCCATCATTTTACCCACTACCGATGTCAGGCTGACCGGTCTGTAATTCCCTGTTTTCTCTCTCCCTCCTTTTTTAAAAAGTGGGGTTACATTGGCTACCCTCCACTCCATAGGAACTGATCCAGAGTCAATGGAATGTTGGAAAATGACTGTCAATGCATCCACTATTTCCAAGGCCACCTCCTTAAGTACTCTGGGATGCAGTCCATCAGGCCCTGGGGATTTATCGGCCTTCAATCCCATCAATTTCCCCAACACAATTTCCTGACTAATAAGGATTTCCCTCAGTTCCTCCTCCTTACTAGACCCTCCGACCCCTTTTATATCCGGAAGGTTGTTTGTGTCCTCCTCAGTGAATACCGAACCAAAGTACTTGTTCAATTGGTCCGCCATTTCTTTGTTCCCCGTTATGACTTCCCCTGATTCTGACTGCAGGGGACCTACATTTGTCTTTACTAACCTTTTTCTCTTTACATATCTATAGAAACTTTTGCAATCCGTCTTAATGTTCCCTGCAAGCTTCTTCTCGTACTCCATTTTCCCTGCCCTAATCAAACCCTTTGTCCTCCTCTGCTGAGTTCTAAATTTCTCCCAGTCCCCGGGTTCGCTGCTATTTCTGGCCAATTTGTAGGCCACTTCCTTGGCCTTAATGCTATCCCTGATTTCCCTTGATAGCCACGGTTGAGCCACCTTCCCTTTTTTATTTTTACGCCAGACAGGAATGTACAATTGTTGTAGTTCATCCATGCGGTCTCTAAATGTCTGCCATTGCCCATCCACAGTCAACCCCTTTAGTAGCATTCGCCAATCTATCCTAGCCAATTCACGCCTCATACCTTCAAAGTTACCCTTCTTTAAGTTCTGGACCATGGTTTCTGAATTAACTGTTTCATTCTCCATCCTAATGCAAAATTCCACCATATTATGGTCACTCTTCCCCAAGGGGCCTCGCACAACGAGATTGCTAATTAATCCTCTCTCATTACACAACACCCAGTCTAAGATGGCCTCCCCCCTAGTTGGTTCCTCGACATATTGGTCTAAAAAACCATCCCTTATGCACTCCAGGAAATCCTCCTCTACCGTATTGCTTCCAGTTTGGTTAACCCAATCTATGTGCATATTAAAGTCACCCATTATAACTGCTGCACCTTTATTGCACGCACCCCTAATTTCATGTTTGATGCCCTCCCCAACATCACTACTACTGTTTGGAGGTCTGTACACAACTCCCACTAACGTTTTTTGCCCTTTGGTATTCTGCAGCTCTACCCATATAGATTCCACATCATCCAAGCTAATGTCCTTCCGAACTATTGCCTTAATTTGCTCCTTAACCAGCAATGCTACCCCACCTCCTTTTCCTTTTATTCTATCTTTTCTGAATGTTGAATAACCCTGGATGTTGAGTTCCCAGCCCTGATCAACCTGGAGCCACGTCTCCGTAATCCCAATCACATCATATTTGTTAACATCTATTTGCACAGTTAATTCATCCACCTTATTGTGGATACTCCTTGCATTAAGACACAAAGCCTTCAGGCTTGTTTTTTTAACACGCTTTGTCCTTTTAGAATTTTGCTGTACAGTGGCCCTTTTTGTTCTTTGCCTTGGGTTTCTCTGCCCTCCACTTTTCCTCATCTCCTTTCTGTCTTTTGCTTTTGCCTCCTTTTTGTTTCCCTCTGTCTCCCTGCATTGGTTCCCATCCCCCTGCCATATTAGTTTAAATCCTCCCCAACAGCACTAGCAAACACTCCCCCTAGGACATTGGTTCCGGTCCTGCCCAGGTGCAGACCATTCGGTTTGTACTGGTCCCACCTCCCCCAGAACCGGTTCCAATGCCCCAGGAATTTGAATCCCTCCCTGCTGCACCACTGCTCAAGCCATGTATTCATCTGTGCTATCCTGCGATTCCTACTCTGACTATCACGTGGCACTGGTAGCAATCCCGAGATTACTACTTTTGAGGTCCTACTTTTTAATTTAGCTCCTAGCTCCTTAAATTCGTTTCGTAGGACCTCATCCCTTTTTTTACCTATGTCGTTGGTACCAATATGCACCACGACAACTGGCTGTTCTCCCTCCATTTTTAGAATGTCCTGCACCCGCTCCGAGACATCCTTGACCCTTGCACCAGGGAGGCAACATACCATCCTGGAGTCTCGGTTGCGGCCGCAGAAACGCCTATCTATTCCCCTCACCATTGAATCCCCAATCACTATTGCTCTCCCACTCTTTTTCCTGCCCTCCTGTGCAGCAGAGCCAGCCATGGTGCCATGAACTTGGCTGCTGCTGCCCTCCCCTGATGAGTCATCCCCCTCAACAGTACCCAAAGCAGTGTTTCTGTTTTGCAGGGGAATGACCACATGGGACTCCTGCACTACCTTCCTTGCACTGCTCTTCCTGTTGGTCTTCCATTCCCTATCTGGCTGTGGACCCTTTCCCTGCGGTACGACCAACTCACTACACGTGATACTCACGTCATTCTCAGCATCGTGGATGCTCCAGAGTGAATCCACCCTCAGCTCCAACTCCGCAACGCGGACCGTCAGGAGCTTGAGGTGGATACACTTCCTGCAGATATCGTCGTCAGGGACACTGGTATCGTCCCTGAGTTCCCACATGGTACAGGAGGAGCATAACACCCGACCGAGCTTTCTTGCCATGACTTAACCCTTAGATACACTTAAATTGGCAACAACAATGTTAAAAGTTACTGACTGATATAGAAGAGAAAAAAGAAAAACTACTCACCAATCACCAGCCAATCACTTACCCTCTTGGCTGTGACATCACCTTTGTGTTTCTTTCTACTTCTTTTTTGCCTTCTCCCTGTAGTTGCACAAGTACGCCTTTTATAGGCCTGTCCACGCACCTTCTCGACGCTGCTCCCGACTGCCGCCGACGCTGGGCCCCGGACTCCCTGCTGTGCCTTTTATAGGCCTCTCCACGCACCTTCTCGACGCTGCTCCCGACTGCCGCCGACGCTGGGCCCCGGACTGCCTGCTGTGCCTTTTATAGGCCTCTCCACGCACCTTCTCGACACTGCTCTCGACTGCTGCTGACGCTGGGCCCCGGACTCCCTGCTGTGCCTTTTATAGGCCTCTCCACGCACCTTCTTGACGCTGCTCCCGACTGCCGTCGCCGACATCCTACGTGAGAGCACTGTATCTGACTTGTTTAACAATCAGCCACAAGGTCAATGCTGGATGCTTGGTGACAAAGGATATGGCCTCGCCACCTGACTGATGACCCCGCTGCATGACACCCACACCGAAGCCGAGAGGCAATACAACAAGAGCCACAGAGCCAATCGCAATATCGTGGAGAAAACCATTGGAGTGCTCAAGCAGCGCTTTAGATGCCTGGACCACTCAGGAGGTGAGCTCCAATACCACCCTGAGCAGGTAGCTCAATTTGTGGTAGTGTGCTCCATGCTGCACAACTTGGCTATCAGGTCAGGACAAGAATTGCCTGATGAGTCTGACAGTCCACCTCACCAGAGAGAAAAAGAGGAGGATGAGGAGGCGGACGCTGACATCGGCCCAGTCAATTAGGCTAACACTGAAGCCATGCCCCCGCCCCCCTGTAGACCACATGAAAGGGCCTGTGGTGGCATGATAGCTGCAACAGCCTTACGTCAGGAGCTCATCAATGATCGCTTTGCCTGAAAGAACGTTGGTGTAATTTACAAGGCTGACACACATCAATGGTGGGCATCACCTTGGTGACAGTTAAAGTTTAAGTTGATTAAAGTTAAGTGTCATTGTACCCTTTGATGTTAAAGAATCACCAGCGTGTAATGATGCAGCTACCTGAGCCAATGCACAATGAGGTTTTGTTAAATAAAAAACATTTAAACCAAACATTTGTCTGAAATCATCAGTATTTCTGTAAAAACCAACCCTTCCCCCCACCGCTCCACCCCCTCCCCCGCTTCTCCTCCCCACCTCTACCCCTTCCCCTCCTGACTCCAAGCCGCCTGGCCGAGGAGCTCCTCAGGCGATGCTTCATTGGGGGGAGGGGGGGTGGAATGACGGCCGAAACGTTGCTTGGACGGATACGGAAGAGGAGGGTCCCCAAAGTGGGACCGTGCTCCGAGCCAGAAGCAAGATGTTGCTGCTGGCTCTCATGTGTGGTTGGCAATTGGGGTACGGCCTCCTCCATGCCTTCCATGTTATATCTTATTTGTTGGACAAAAACTCGGTGCCAACTATGTTCCTGGTGCTTAATAGGCTTTTTGCTGCTGGTGAATTTCCCTCGTGCCTCCCACAACAGCTAAACAAGCACACACCACAGTCACACATGCCTTCAGTCCCTCTGAGCTCCCTCTCTCTCTGTCTCCTCTTCTGCGCATGTCATGATGACCCTTGACCTCCTGAATCGCCGGAATCGAGCGTTGCCATGCCGTTGCTAAGGACGGCGACTTTACGGCAGAAGGTCAACAAGATTTAAGGCTACCGCCCATTTCATATCGCTCGCGGTAACGCCCATTTTCAAAAATGGAGACTAGGTGCTTTGAGAATGGGTGAGAAGCCGGCAATCTGAAAACCCTTTTTTACCGCCCACATCGGAAATAATGTCCATTTTTGGGCGATAAGCACAAAAGTGGAAAATCTAGCCCATACTCTCATGTTTCCTTGACATTTATCTATGTTCATCTGAAAAAAATCCCAAAGTAACTTATGTGCACAATTACAAAAATTAACCTATCAAAATATTGATAATCTACAACAGAAAATTAAGTTTTGAAATACCTGGGGCCTGGGAGCAAAAAACTACACTGAGCCTCCACCCCTTTTTCTACCCATTCAAATTTCGACTCGAAGTGGGGACAGGCAGGTTGAAAATTTTCTGGCTGAATTTCCCCTGGCCCATGAGCCTACTCACGCTATGACAAAATACCACAATGAATTTCCTCTCTCTCTGTCATGTATTCTACTGTCATTGTAATCCATGTATAAACTGACCTAAGTTGTACACCGTGAGAACACTGACCACTAGCTGGTGAACTTGTGGGAGACACTCCTAACCTGGAATTTCAGGTATAAAAGGGGAAGCTCCATCCATCTTCTCCACTTCAGTGCTGGAATAAAGGTTACTGGTCACAGAATGACCTTCTCTCTAATATGGGCCTCGTGTGCATTTATACTGTATAGTAAGGACATATTATTGGCGACGAGAAACTGGGATTTAAACCACACGAGCACGACCACTAGCAGCACAGACGAGAGGTACTGTGTTGGTGATGATAGGGACGATTTTATTGAGAGACTACAGCAAAGATTCATCACGAAGGAATGGCTGGGACAGGATTCGGTCGACAAACGCAGGGCTCATCTCCTGACGGGTTTGTGGAAGGACCTTCAAGCACCAGAGAAGCCGGCGGACAAGACTTTTGAAGAGCTCAGTAAGTTGATCGGGGAACACTTTAAACCGGCGAGCAACATGCACATGGCGAGACACCAGTTTTACACGCACCGGTGGCGAGAAGGGCAAAGCATTCCAGACTTCGTGGCAGACCTCCGGCGACTGGCGAGCTTATGTAAGTTCCCAGATGCATGCAGAGCGGAGATGCTGCAAGACTTTTTTATTGAGGGCATCGGGCATGCTGGAGTTGTCAGGAAACTGATTGAGACCAAAGACTTGACCCTGGGAACGGCGGCTTTGATGGCCCAGACATTTATCTCAGGGGAGGAAGAGACCAGAATGATATTTGAAAAAAATCTTGGTTTAAATGCAGCAAATGGACAGGAAGTCGACATTGTTAACGCGACACACAGTTCTCCAGGCAGACAGGGGCAATCGGACATGCCCGAGCATGTAGTCGAACCCAAAGGGGGAATTCAACAGAGACAATGCTAGCTGAACGGTGATTCATGCCATTGCAAGGGACAATGCGGCCAGTAATGGGGCCATCAACACCTGTCAATGGTGCGTTTAAGGACAGTTACAGAAACAGTCAGAGACAATCGACTGGTCATTGACCTTTTGTTTCCAACAACGGCTCATGTTGGAGGTGTGGAGGCAAACACACAGCCAGAGCTTGCAGGTATCAGCAATATATCTGTAGAAATTGCAACGTCAGCGGTCACTTGGCGCATATGTGCAGGAAGCCTGCAGCAAGGTTGATGTACAAGGAGGATGGGCCCAATGTAAGCCCTCTGAGACCAAATGGACACTGGGGAAAATCGCTGGAAGCTGAAGTTCAGCGAGTTCATGTGGAGCACATATACAGTTCATACACCAGGACGCCACCGATAATGATGAAAGTGCACCTCAGTGGCATCCCAGTATCAATGGAGCTAGACACGGAGGCCAGACAGTCCCTGATGAGTATCAAACAGTTCGACAAGTTGTGGCCGTCCAAGGCCAGGCGGCCAAAATTATTGCCGATTGACGCACAGCTACAGACATATACAAAAGGGATCATTCCGGTGCTAGGCAGCGCCACGGTAGTTGTGACCCACAAAGATTCGGAGAACAGTTTGCCACTCTGGATTGTCCCGGGGGACGGTTCCGCACTGCTGGAGAGGAGTTGGCTTGCTGTCATGAACTGGAAATGGGGCGATGTCAATGCAATTTCTTCTGTGGAGCGAATATCATGCTCACAGGTCCTGGACAAATTTGACTCACTATTTCAACCCAGCATTAGCACTTTCATGGGGATCAAGGTAGTGATTCACATAAACCCGGACGCCAGGCCAGTACACCACAAGGCCAGAGCGGTGCCATACGTGATGTGGGAAAAGATAGAAGGTGAATTGGACCGCCTGTTGAGGGAAGGCATCATCTCGCCAGTTGAATTCAGTGACTGAGCGAGCCCGATTGTGCCGGTGCTCAAGGCGGATAGGTCGGTCAGGATATGTGGTGATTATAAGGCCACCATCAATCGGGTGTCACTCCAAGACCAGTACACGCTACCGAGAGCGGAGGACCTCTTTGCGACGCAATCTGGTGGCAAACTTTTTTCAAAATTGGACCTGACCTCAGCTTACATGACCCAGGAGCTGGCGAGTGAGTCGAAGAAGCTGACCACCATCACGACACACAAGGGGTTGTTTGAGTACAACAGATGTCCATTCGGGTTTCGCTTGGCCGCCGCAATCTTTCAACGAAATATGGAAAGTCTCCTCAAGTCGATTCCAAGGACGGTGGTTTTTCAAGATGACAGCCTCATCACGGGTTGCGATACTGAAGAACACCTCCACAACCTGGAGGAGGTGCTATGCAGACTGGACCGGGTAGGTCTGCGACTGAAAAAGGCGAAGTCCGTCTTCCTAGCTCGAGGTAGAATTCCTGGGGATGAGGGTAGCAGCAGACGGGATCAGCCCTACTGCGTCCAAAGCGGAAGTGATCCAGAGAGCACCTAGACCCATAACACGACGGAGCTGCGTTCGTTCCTGGGGCTCCTGAACTATTTTGGTAACTTTCTTCCCAAATTGAGCACGCTGTTAGAGCTGCTACACGTGCTCCTACGCAAAGATCGCGAATGGATCTGGGGGGATAGCCAGGAAAGGGCTTTTGACAGAGCATGCAATTTGTTATGCTCCAACAATCTGTTAACGCTATATGACCCATATAAGAAACATGTTTTAACGTGCGATGCGTTGTCCTATGTGGTCGGGTGTGTGTTGCAGCATGTTAATGCCAAGGGTCAGTTACAGCCGGTAGCTTATGCCTCCAGAAGTCTGTCCCAGGCAGAAAGGGGCTACGGGATGGTAGAAAAGGAAGCGCTTGCATGTGTATATGCAGAAAAAAAAATGCACCAGTACCTGTTTGGCAGGAAATTTGAGCTGGAGACAGGTCACAACACCCTAACGTCCCTTTTGGCTGACAACAAGGCCATAAATGCAAATGCGTCGGCCCGCATACAGAGGTGGGCACCCATGTTAGCCGCCTATGACTATACAATTCGACACAGACCAGGCACTGAAAACTGTGCCTATGCACTCAGCAGGCTCCAACTAGCCACCACCGAGGGGGCAACCGAGCATGCTGCTGAGATGGTCGTGGCTGTTAAAGCTTTCGAAAGTGAAGGCTCACCGTGACAGCCCGTCTGATCAAAGTCTGGACAAATAGAGACCCACTACTGTCTTTAGTCAAGAAATGTTTCCTGAATTGGGACTGGGCAGCCACATATGGGGCATGTCCTGAGGAAGTTAAACCATTTCACAGGCGCAAGGATGAACTCTCGATTCAGGCCTATTGCCTACTATGGGGAAACTGAGTAATCATGCCCCAGATGGGCAGAGAGGCGTTCATCCGAGAACACCACAAGGAGCACCCGTGCATTGTAATGATGAAGGCAATTGCCAGGTCACACGTTTGGTGGCCAAGATAGATGCAGACCTGGAACTTTGTGTTCGCAGGTGCAACACATGTGCCCAGCTGGGCAATGCGCCCAGGGAAGCCCCCTTTAGTCCCTGGTCCTGGCCCGCCAAGCCATGGTCACGCATCCATGTGGACTACGCAGGTCCTTTCATGGGAAAAATGTTTTTGGTTGTAGTAGACGCCTACTCCAAATGGATCGAGTGTGACATTCTCAATTCAAGCACATCCTCTGCCACGGTAGAAAGTCTACGGGCAATGTTCGCCGCCCATGGTCTACCGGACATCTTGGTCAGCGACAATGGCCCGTGCTTTACAAGCATTGAATTCCAGGACTTCATGGCAGGAAATGGTATCAACCATGTCAGAACGGCACCGTTCAAGCCAGCCTCAAATGGCCAGGCGGAACGAGCAGTGCAGATAATCAAACAGGGGATGCTCAGAATCCAAGGGGGTTCCCTACAAAGCCGCTTATCAAGCCTCCTGTTGGCTAATAGATCCCGACCACATTCACTCACAGGGGTTCCACCCGCTGCTAATGAAAAGGACGCTCAAAACCAGGTTATCCCTTATACACCATGAAAGAAATTGTTGAGAGCAGGCGCCGGTCACAATGTGACTACCATGACGGGAATGCGAGGGCGCGATGTATTGATGTCAATGACCCTGTCTTTGTCCTCAACTACGCTGCCGGGCCCAAATGGCTCGCAGGCACTGTGGTTGCCAAAGAGGGGAATAGGATTCTGGTACTTAAACTTACCAATGGACAAATCTGCCGCAAACACCTGGATCAAACAAAAGGGAGGTTCAGCAACCCCATAGAAGAAGCAGAGGAAGAACACGATATAGAGTTCACTCCACCACAGGTGACCGAGGAGAGCCCAGTCACTGTGAGCAGTCCGGACAGGCCTGAGGCACCGCAAACAGCAGACACTCAGGCCAGCGCCCAACAACCGGAGCCCCAACTCAGGTGCTCTACAAGGGAGCATAAACAACCAGAGAGACTTAACCTGTGATCCCAATAAGACTTTGAGGGGGGGAGGTGATGTTATGTATTCTACTGCCATTGTAATCCATGTATAAACTGACCTCAGTTGTACACCGTGAGAACACTGACCACTAGCTGGTGAACTTGTGGGAGACACTCCGAACCTGGACTTTCAGGTATAAAAGGGGAAGCTCCACTCATCTTCTCCACTTCAGTGCTGGAATAAAGGTTACTGGTCACAGAGTGACCTTTTCTCTAGTATGGGCCTCATGTGCATTTATACTGTATAGTAAGGACATATTACTCTCTCAACTTTGTAAATGGTGCAGGCATCCATCAGAAATATGTAAATATCCTCGGATATAGGACAGGGTCATAGGCACATCCACACCCATGGGACGGAGATAATTCTGCCCTACCAGAGATTTGTTCTCAATAGGTCTCCTCTGAAATTTGTGGCCCTTAATCTTTAAAACACAGTTAAACAAAGATACTGCTTTATTTTAAATTAAGTGTGTTTAATATTGGTTTGAACAGTTTTGTGAAACATTTGCTTGTGATGACTTCATGACAATAATGCCAAAAGGTTGGAACAGATGTTCACTTATGGCACACTTTCAACTTTACTTCAAAACAATGCTGCCAATTGCCATTTGAAGTATGTTCTGCATCATTGGAAAAAAAACACAACTTAACACAGAATTTTGAAAAAAATGGTTTGTTTTTATGTTGTAAAGGTGTAACACGATGTCATAATAATAAGGCAATGACCATTACTTTTTGGTCTTAGACTTGGTGGTTTTGCTGCTTTTTGTTTTGGTAGGCTTTGCGACCTCCACAATAGACTTAGCAGATGCAGTCCTGGATGGCAGCTGACCTAGAAGAAAGATTAAATATTTGTTGTCAAACACATCAACAATGAGAGATTTTTTTTAAAAGGACACTGTTCCCGCAAATTATTTTTTGGGTGCGTGGTTCCTTTAACGGGCTGTGCGGCCCATTCAAATTTTCGCTCATGTGTGGTATTCCGTTATAAAGCCGGCAAGCAGCCTGCACGGGACCTCCAGCTTCCATGGGACCTCCTAATTGTCGAGCACCTGCTCAGCTTAACGGGAACATTGCATGGGGGTAAAAGTCGTCTTGGGTGGTAGAGCAAAACAGGTGATAGCAAATTGGCAGTCTGGTTTACACTCCGGTCAATTTTCTTTTCAGAGGTGAGCACGGAAATTTTCTTTCAGTGTCTAGTGAGGAGAGGGCTCTCTAACCATATGTGCAACAATTTAATTTAATATTTTGGGTCCCCCTTTGTATTGTGCAATGCTTAAACTTCTGATTTGGAAAAATATAAATACATCAATAAAATTGTCTAATCAATCTTAAGCATCTAAATCTTTATTATCTCATAAATGGTTCAGCACAGTCTTCAAGAACATTCATAGTTTTGCTATTCCTGATACATTTTTAATCGTTGCTCTTCCTTTCCTGTGTCATTCTGGGTATTTTTCCTCCTGTTCATATCTTCCAACATTAGCCAATATTTTATGAACTTTTCAAAAAAGTCTCTTGTGTCAATTGAGTTTTACTGCCTGTGTTTGTATTTTACAACTAAAGCCTGTATTTTAAGGAACTTTGTAAATTGTGAAACCTAGGTGAAAGGCCAATGGCCGTAATACAGGACACTAAGAAGGATTAAGAAAGTAGGATGAGGGAAATCAAAAGCAGCAATTAGGTGACACTTCCGTGCTGTAAATTTCTATGATTCTATGACATCTTGCTTTCTGCCACTTGCAACCTTTCACTATTGTGTTAAAGAAAATCTATACAATTAAAAATGACCTGTGGCGAATGCACGTCTGCAGTAACATATTTCTTCGGCATTGTACCTGAAAACTGTCCCTCGGGGAAAGACAGTGATTGGGTCAAATAACTACTATCTTTTAAATTAATCATGCCAATTGATTAAAATAGTCTTAAATGCTAACCAGCCAAAATTCAGTTCCATTCCCTTGATGTGTAGGAAAAGCTACTCATCAACAATCACAAACACCACAGAAACAATTATATTATTCATTTTTTTCCCAAAGCTACCATCTACCAAGTTCCATAAAACTGATTAAGGTGTTCAATGTTCTTTGTACTTTGAACAAGCATGTTACTTCCTCACATTCACAATACATTTTCCTAAAAAATAAATTTACATCACAATAAATCATACCATTTTAGAAAAAACTCTAAACTTACTCATAAGATTATCCATTGTATTTTAGAAATGCTTCCAAGAAGCTTCTTCCACACGGGCCTACCCTTCTCTGTGTGGCCTGGGACTTGAGTTCTGGTCTGTTCCCAGAGCTTGAGTTCTTCAATTAGGACTGCCGATAAATTCTGTGAGCATGATAGGAGTTGTAGTTTTCAGCTCTCCTGTGGAAGGATAATATCCAGTGTGCACTATGACAGCCCACATGACACGATAACCAGGTGGTAAATTTACAAATTACAGTGAGTGGTGGGGGAAAAAACAAAAATAAAGATTGCAATGTTTTCAACACTTTATACAGTTGTGTCACTGAACAGGACTGATGTTTGCACTGAAACCAGAGGGGAAATGTTTTTGAGATGGTTTGGTGCTGCATTTAGACTTTGCAACCAAAATCAATTGATGAAGCCCGACCTATTGTGCAAGTAACTGGTCACTGGAGACTTGATGGTCGGAATAAAAACCTCCTACTGCAATACTACATCAAGGACAGTTTTAGCAAGAACTGCAATCCACTGTGAAAAGTAAACTGAGAAATAAGATTTGGAGAAGGCAGCAAATACTGAAAATGCACTGTAGGAGGTAGTGCAAACATATATTTTTGTTGTGTTCCGAATAACTCCACGAGGCTGTGTTGTAAGCTCAAACCATTGTGACCTTTATCTCTTTACTATAACTCCAAAGTGAGACAGCAGCATGGTGGGCTGCTTTTTATACCTGCTTGCTCCAGGGTACACAGGTGACCCACAAGTCTCCCACAGGTGTGCCCCCTAGTGGCAAGTCTGACACCTAGGTTAGGTTCACATACATAACATATTTTCAAATATAAATAACTGAGAATATAAGGTTTTATGGTTGAAGAACAAACACAATTACTTGCATCTTAAACATGTATTCTAAAGTGGTAAGGAAATAGTATTGCAAATATATTTATGATATCAGTGTCTTTCAGTATCAGCAATATGTAATCTTCTTACTTCATGTCCATCTTGCGATACATTGCATCAGCAAATTTGTTTGGCATCACAGCATTGGGCAAAGCTCTGTTGTATTTAAGCTGCTGCTGACCATGTTAAGCAAGCAGAAACCACGCTCCAGATCCTTGCTACCCAAGAATTGTGATATGGGAGGTGCTGATGGCTTTTAAAGCTAAAACATGACATCACCTAATCCCGACTTCGTGATTTCTTCTATCCCATCTATTCCTTTCAACCAAGGTAGTATCTTACACTATAGACCTTAGCTTTTCACTAAAATGTAAGTCCGGAATTTTCTGTACCATGGCGGGTCGGGTGCAGGTGGTCGCCGTGGCAGGTCACGACCCTGTTCTTCATACTCTGCTGCTCCTGAGAGCGACTTTCCGTTAACGTGGCCTATTAAGGCCACCTTACGCATTACCCAGCCCTATTAAATGGTGCGGGTCTGATGACATCAGCGATGATGCGTTTTCAGCTGACTATTTAAAGGAGCCATGGCCACATTGCATTTGAAGGTTGATCTAGGAGTGTGCAGGCAGCACACTGCACAATTGGACTGCTGCAAAGAGTGCCAAACATGACTGCACTGAGACAGAGGGCTGCACCCAAAAAGGCCTCTTACCACCAGAAAGCGGTGGCCAGCAGCGGAGTCAAGCGACCGCCGACTTGTGGTCCAATGGCCGCCGCCAGTGAAATTTAGCTCGGGGATTTTTCTGGCAGTCGCCACTTATGCCCCGCTGGTGCCGACCATCCTAAGTGCATCATCAAAGGGCGCACCACCGATCTCCTGCACCTCCCGTGAAATTTAGCTCCAAAAATCCTTAATCTGCCGCGCGGTGCCCCCGACAGCTTTTTCTGTCTGTGCACCTTGCTTTCAGCCCGTGAGCCATGGCAGCGCGGAGGCCCTTCAAGGGGAGGGCACACTGCTGCGGCCACCATGTTTCTTTTTGTCGGCCAGCTGCCAGGTCGGGCCGACAATTATGTCTCCTGGTTCGGTCAGGCCGCCAACAGGCAGCCTGGCATCCCCTCTTGGGTGCCAGACCGCTGGCCCAGCCGAAACCCTCCCTAGTGGTCCAGTAAGTTTCAAAATGCCGAAGTCTCTCTCATTTAAGTGAAGGGGAGAACGTGGTGACACACACACATCATGACGTCATCTCCGCTCCGCTGCTGACTGACAGTGGCAGAGACTCTGTCCCGCCTCCACTTCTGTTCCTCTAGAGTACTTACTGCCCCACTTCCATCCCCATTATGACCGACTTCCTGTCCACTTCAAAAAAAACGACAAAGAGCTGAATTTACCAAAAGAGGCAATCTCATCGACGCAGCGGAAAAAACACTTCAGGAGCGGAAGGTGCAACCCGTTTCAGGCAGAGGGAAATTTCGGTCCCCTTATTGCCAAGCAGCCAGCCAGAAAGTCTGTTTGGAAGAGCGAAAAGCTGAGGGAGGGTGGACTGGCACAGAATGAAAGAGTCATGACAGTTGGCAGGGAATTTTGCACACACATGTATGATGATCTTGCTTTGGTTGCAGACGAGCTGCACATTGAGCGAGTGGAAGCCCTTGTGTTGACAAAGACCCCTGGGTGATGATGAGGTGCCCTGATGGTCACATGTGTGCAGTCGGTGATGCCCTGCACCCTTAGGATGCTAGCCAGAGTGGCAAAGCCGAGCGCTCACTCATTAACACTGGCTTCATGGGTGGCAAAGTTGATATAATTGGCTGACTTGTCAAAGAGGGCATTGGTGACCTGTGTGATGCATCTGTGGGCGGCCGACTGCGATATGCCGCAAATGTCTGCTGCAGAACCCTGGAAGGAGCCTGAGGCTATGAAGTTGAGGGCTCTGGTGAGTTTGACAGCCACTGGTAAGGCGAGTCCACCTGCTCTTCTGGGTTGCAGGTCTTCCTCCAGCAATGTGTAAATGTCTGCGATGACCTGGTGCGATAGCCTGAGCCTTCTTTGGCACTGCTGCTCAGTCATGTTGAGGAACCTCATCCTCTGCCTGTATATGCTGTACTGAGGTATCACCTCTGGCATGATGCAGCCCTCTGCCCTATGCAGCATCAGGTGGTTAAGGAGCAGGTTGGTGGTGTTATTGTTGGTGCTACTGGTGTGCCTGGTGCTGCTAGTGTTGGTGCTCATCCTGGTTCAATTCTGAGGACCAAGGTGAGACAGTATAAACAGCACCCATGCTGATGGAATAGATGGCAGATCACTAGCAAACCCTAGAAAGCTAAATGTGTGCTGACAATGCAGTCCGCAACAGCATCTACCTTGTGAAAGTGATCAGCTGTGAGGTGGGAGTTTTTATTGTACTTTTCATGCTATACACTAATAAGCTGGATCAATGGCCATTCAACCTCCACCTCAAGTTCACAGGTATGGTTCCCAAGCTCATCCACGGAAATTTGAAAGGTAGGGTGAAAAAGGCGATTAAGAGTCTGACAAGTACCTCAATGATTTAAATTAGCTCGTCTGCATGTACCGTTAGTGTCATGCATGCAAACTCTTTGTATTCACTATGTAACTATGTATGATGTACCACCTGACGGCGCTGCTGTTGGAGGCCCAGGGGTTTCCTGTCCTGGTGTGCAGGGGCATTTAAAAGGCAGCCAGCCATGCTGCCGCTCACTTTGCAGTTGTATTAAATGGACTGAAGTCACACAGCTCTTACTCACAGTACAAGGCCTCGTAGAGTTATTCGATGGTAATTGCAGACATAATAGGGTCGCTGCCGCGCCGGCAAACACACCCAAGTGAAAGAGGCATGCGGTTCCTGACCCGCTGCAAGATATTTCAAATTTACACTTGATCCACCTCCAATCACGCCCGCACAGATCCCAGAATGTTCTGGCCTAAGAATTGTTCTATGCATCCAGAACTATGCCATAGAGACCAGAAGACAGCAGTTTCAAATTCTGGTTTCTGTTGAATTAGTACATTTCAGCACAGGCCGGAATTGAAGTCCTACAGTTGGCGTCTGACCCAGGATTGGAAAGGGGAAATCAGCCATGGTTCCCATTCCAACCAATTGGTCTCTACTGGATTGTGAGGACATGGGGTCATTAGGTAGGGGTAGATTTGGGTTTAGCTGCAATGCCTCTCACAGTGGAATACCCCATCAACACCCACTGTCTAAGCATTCATGTGAATAATGGACACTTAGAAAAGGTAAAAAGGGCAGTTAGCAAATGTGGAACTATACACTGATCAGTTACTGTATTCAGGAGAAGAGGGCAATAAAGGGGAGAAACTGCAACAAAAAATATCCAAAGGTAAATCAAACTACCCCAAGAATTTCATTGTGCAGATTATAAAAAGTAGTTGATATTGACTGCAGCTGAGCATACTGCATTGCAGCACCAAAGTCAGTGTCATGAAGTCATGTAATGTAGTTTCAAAGCATGTACCTTCCAGAGTGATGAAATCCCATTCCCAGCCCTTTTGCCTTAGATGTGCCAAGTGGAAGACAGGTATCTTCCCTTTCAAGGAAAAGAAAACCAGAAGGATTATCAGAAACATACTACTCCAATTCTAGGTGCTGACTCACAGCAGCATCAACAGAGCTCACGCCCTTTCTCCCTCCAGCAGCCCCTTTGGCCGCAATTGGTGTACAGCCAAGGGAAATCAGGAAAGGTAAGAGTGAAAAAATAACTAGAAATAGAAGGGTTCCATACCCTTATTATGGAAATAAAAATAGAAATAGTGAAATAGTAACGACCTCTGTGGAAATAACTTGTGTAACCTCAACTTGGGTGTCACAATATTGTTAGCAGCCTGTGTTTTATGATGTTATATGAACTCTGACTAGATTGCAGCCAATTTAGATATCCAGCTTCCTTTAATTTTCAGGTTTGGGTTTCTGATTATATACCAGCCGGAAAAACTATTTCAATTGTGAGCAAATTCTGCACTGTTGCAGCAGAAAGATTAGGGGGGATAGGCATGCTTCAAGTTTTCAGAAACCCTACAAGGCGTAGAGGGTGTAGATGCTTGCATAGTATTTGATTTGGACTGTGAGCACAGATCTAAAGAACATAAGTACAAATTTAAGAAACGAGAAGAGATTAGAAAATAAAATCCCTTCGCGACATGGGGATATGGATCGGCTCCCTGAAAAGCAATTGATGCAGTGCTGATGAACTCTTTCAAGAAATGGCTGAATAAAAATATGATTGCCAATGAGATTGAATATTATAAAACAGACACAAATTGAAATTATGAAATACTCCAGGAGGCCGATGGATGCTGCGCCAATTGGGGTCAGATGAGATGGGAGGAGAAGCCAGTGGATGGCAGGCTGTCAAGATTGAATAATGAAGATAATGGCACTGGAGAGATATATTGGAGCATTGCTTGATTATTTTTGAGTATTAGGTAGTGTTTATGCAGAACTTTCTGTCAGGAAATTAAATAATTGAGATAGAACCCAGGAAAGGATGGATTCGCATACAGCTGTGGAAGGAGTGAGATTGATAGGAAGAATAGCCTTTTCACATTCACAGCTTCTTATGTTCATGCTGAAAGACTGTAGGAAGAGTGAAATCAAAAATCTCATAATATGCCCACAATTATAAAAGAATAATTAGATCAAGATTGACCATTTATGTGTGATGCAATTTAGCTCAGTAGTTGACCTACATAAACCTATGAAAGAAACTCTCTCAGCCAGCAGTTAAAGTGAATGCAACTTGTCACTGTGGAAATTACATTTAGCGCACTTGGAAGTCTTTAGGGACTTGAAACATCACTCAATATATTACTAATAACTGCTTTATTTAACAACTATAAAACTAGAGACAGCAACATTATAATAGTTCAGTAGTAATAATCATCATTAGCAGGGTTCAGCCCAAACATATTAATAATCATTTTTTAAGATAACAGCATGTACTTGGCAGAATTCAGAGTTCAAAAGAGGTTTAGTATGCTTTCAGGTCATCTGTAACTTCGTTTTACGAAAGATACAACCTCTTTCATATCGAAGAACATTGGGTGGAACAGAACAGTTTAGTAAGTTTTAATGATATGCTCATTTCGGTTTCATCAACTCTTTTGTTGTCTTCTTGCTTGAGAGTCATCTTCCATTCTTCCCAAAATTTTTAACATTCCAAAGCCTTCTGATTTATGTGAACATTAGTCAACCTTAAATAACTGAAGCTATTACAAGTGAACATCACTTCAGACAATCAGACTAAACATTGTTAATTATTTCAAGAGTTCAATTGGCTAGAAATGACATATCAGCAAAATTGTAGATGCCAAAACAATTAACATATTAATGCTGAAAGACTGTGTTATAGGCTTCAATACTTATGGGGAATTAATCCCTCTTTTATTTGTCTTTCCTCAGCTGGAGAAATGTACCAGAAATTATTAACTTGTAGCTATATAAACTTCAATGTTATTGCCCACATTACCAGAGACAATCAGTACCTTTATCTTTCATTGAGATTGGCAGATATTTCCTAGAAAGAAAAAAGCCTTTACCTATGTATTTACCCATACTATCTGAAACTATTTTGTGTGTTCATTATTCTTGACAATACAATTTCAGTTTCGACTGCACTATAGGATCAATATTAATTTAATTAATTTGAAAGAATTAACCTTCCTAATTAAACCTGTCATTTGAAGTTCTCCAACAGCTAAGCACCTGTATGGCACTACCAACAAATTCCATGGGCAATACATAAAGCTAATGCTGGCTATGAAACCCTTTCCTGTTGAATGAAAACTCACTTTGTGTTAGAAGCAGAACCGGTTCCTTTAATTCTTTTGTTTGCAACTCTAGTGTCAAGTCCTTAATCTTATCCAAAGCCACCTGCAGGCGATCATCCAGAGAAGTTGCCAGTTCCTCTGCTTGCAGGGCACGCAGCTCTGCTTGTCTGCCAAAGATCAAGATGTAGAGGTAATTGTCAAAAAAGAACCAAAAATGACAAGTGTTCATGGGTGATTAACAACTCAGATAAAATGGGTCTGTGGGAGCATGGATTAGACCTGACCAGATTGTTACCAAAAGACTAGATTTAAAAGGAAGTGCACTAAGCTATAAAATAACTTACAAGAAATATGTCTGAATTAAGTATTGCATTATATAGTTCATATAGAATGGTTCAAAAGTATAATTCTTGAGACTTTTCTGCAATATTCCTTTAACTGTCCACCAGTTCCCCAATGGTTCAATTGATTAAGGAAGTGAGCAGCTGACCCATACAAACCAGAATGGTCCCAGGTGTTTGGTTTGTACTAAAATTGGCCTCAGCACCCCTATCAATGAGAGGCGATCTTATTGAGACATATAAGATAATGAGGGGACTCGACAAGGTAGATGCAGAGGTGATGTTTCCACTCATGGGGGAATCTAGAACTAGGGGACATAGTTTTAGAATAAGGGGCTGCCCATTTAAAACTGAGATGAGGAGGAATTTCTTCTCTCAGAGGGTTGTAAATCTATGGAATTCTCTGCCCCAGAGAGCTGTGGAGACTGGGTCATTGAATATATTTAAGGCGGAGATAGACAGATTTTTGAGGGAAAAGGGAATAAAGGGTTATGGGGAGCGGGCAGGGAAGTGTAGTTGAGCCGATGATCAGGTCAGCCATGATCTTATTAAATGGCGGAGCAGGCTCGAGGGGCCAAATGGCCTACTCCTGCTCCTATTTCTTATGTTCTTATGTTAGGAGCATAAACACCGACCAGTTTCCGCTCCTGATCACGATAAAGCAATCACTGCTAGAAATGCAAGTGTCGACATTGTGTGATGCAATGGCTTGGACTGTGCAATAGAAATAATGGTGAGGCTATCAGCGCTCACTGTTGTTTTAATGTAAATCGTACAGCAACTTCCGGCAACCGCACATGCGCAGTTAAATGTAGAAATCAAGAAGTTGTTGTCCGAGTTGCCCTGCTCCTCCAGAGGCTTCACTATACCTCTATCACGCCAAGAGACTCAGCATTGAACTACCTGGAAGGGTGTGAAGTTGGGATACTTACATGATAGATACCCAATAAATTTGGCAGAGGTTAGGGCTTTTCCATTTCTGTGTAAATTAATTTTTAATTGCATTATAAGTCTTAATTACTGCCAGACAAACACTCTGGTACCGAAAATTAACTTTTACAAGTGTGGAGTCCCATTCCTTCAGATTTTAATTATTGTTGAAGATTAAACATTTTTAAAGCTTTTTCTTTCTGTCTCTTTGATCTCTATTTCTTAATCCCATCTTTCTGTCCCTCTCTTTATTTTGCTTTCTGTACCTGATTTGGCATTGAATTAAATATTCTAACTTACACTTCCCTGGTTCAGACTCTGCACTGCTCAGTAATAATTCTTCAATTTGATTGGTTAAGGAGATACAGCGTTGCTTATCCTGTTCAAACAGGTCTCTGACACTCTTTCGAGGGCGCTGCACCAAAGTGGCTTTCTAATTATAGCGATTACCAGTGCTAAAGCTAATCGAAAGTCTATGGGTAAGTGTAAGTGCAATGAACTCAAAAGCCTTGCTAAAATCCATATACACTACATCAAATGCACTACCCACATCGACCCTCCCTGTACCTCCTCAAAAAATTCAATCAAGTTAGTCAGACACGACTTTCCCTTAACAAATCCATGCTGACTGTCCTTGATTAATCTGTGTCTTTCTAAATTAAGATTTATCCTATCCCTCAGAATTTTTTCCAATAATTTTCCTGCCACCAAGGTCTGTAATTGACTGGCCTGTAATTACTCAGTCGATCCCTTTCTCCCTTTTTAAACAAAGGTACAACATTAGCAATCCTCCAGTCCTCCGGCACCACACCTGTAGCCAGAGAGGATTGGTATTTCCTCTTTTGCTTCTCTTAATAGCCTGAAATACATTTCATCCAGGCCTGGTGATTTATCCACTTTCAAAGCTGCTAAGCCCCTCACTATTTTATTTCACCTACTATTTCACACTCCTCCTCCTTGATTGTGATGTCTGCATCGACCCTCTCCTTTGTGAAAACAGACACAGTATTCATTAAGAATCATACCCACATCTTGCACCTCCACACACAGATTACCTTTATGGTCCCCAATAGGCCCTACCCTTTCTTTAGTTATCCTCTTGTTCTTAATATATTTATAAAACATCTTTGAGATTTCATTGATTTTACTTGCCAAAATGTTTTCATGCCCTCTCTTTGCTTTCCTAATTTCCTTTTTAATTTCACCCCTGCACTTTCTATACGCCTCTAGAGTTTCTGCAGTATTAAGTCCTCGGTATCTGTCATAAGCCTCCCTTTTTTTCTTTATCCTACTCTATGCCCCTTAACATCGAGGGGGGACTCTAGATTTGTTAGTCCCACCCTTTCTCTTTAAGAGAACATACTTGCTCTGAGCCCTCGGGACCTCCTCCTTGAATGCTTCCCATTGCTCTGACACTATTTTCCTTCAAGTAGCTGTTTCCAGTCCATTATGGCTAAATCACATCTCAGCTTAGTAAAAATGGCATTTCCCCAATTGAGAACTTTTAGTCCTGGTCTATTTTTGTCCTTTTCCATAACTACCTATTCCCACTCTGCCTGCACACTCTTAAACTGCGGGATGGCCACCTCCAGAAATGTGCTATCCACGAAGTTCTCAGCCACACAGATGCACTACAGTGACTTCAGCTGCCGTCCAAGCTCCAAAATACAAGATCTCAAGCTGCCGTAGATGGCGACACTTCCTGCACATGTGGTCGTCCAGGACTTCCCACATGGGACTGGGCTCCCCTGCCATGCCTCTATTTAATAAACTAAGAACTTACTTAGCAGAAATAAATTTAAAATTCAAAAAAGAAACTCTCACCAGATACTCACCAATCAGCTCCTTCCCTTGTGCCAGCATCACCTTTTTTACTCTGACGTCACTCTTTCGAATTCTGCCTCTATTGAGTTGCTCCCACTCAGCCTGCGCTCCATTCCCATTCAGGTCTGCCTCTGGTCTCAGACCTGCACTCCGCATTATTTATTTGCTTTGCTCCCTCTGGATTAGTCCCACTCCTCTGCTCTTTCCCCATAGCCCTGCAGATATTTCCTTTTCAAGTATATATCCAATTCACTTTTGAAAGTTATTATTGAATCTGCTTCCACCACTTTTTCAGGCACTGCATTTCGGATCATAACAACTCGCTGCGTAAAAAAAATACTCCTCATCTCCCATCCGGTTCTTTTGCCAATGATCTTAAATCTGTGCACTCTGCTTACCCACCCACATGCCAGTGGAAACAATTTCTACATACTTACTCTATCAAAACCCTTCATAAATTTGAAAATCTCTTAAATCTCCCCGTAACCTTTTCTGCTCAAAGGCAAACAATCCCAGCTTCTCTAGTCTCTCAACATAACTGAAGTCTCTCATCCCTGGTATCATTGTAGTAAATCACCCTCTTCAAGGCCTTGACATCCTTGAGAATTGGACACAATACCGCTGCTGATGCCTAATCAGTGATTTATAAAAGGTTTAGCAGAACCTCTTTGTTTTTGTATTCTATGGGCTAGAAATTCGGGTTTTAGTGATTTTGCCCATTTTTGGGTGATAATCGTGGTGGAATTTATTTTTACCGCTAGGGTACCGTTATCACCGGACGCAGCAAAATTCCCCAAACAGTGACTGGTCATAGCGATAGCGATAAGTCCGGCTTTGCACAACTGAATTTGTGTGTCGGAGCTGAAATTTGCGATCAAAAAAACTGGACCTTCTGCGCATAAGGGAATTTATCTTTTCTGATTTTCTTTTTTCCCTTTTTTTTCTTCCGGCATTCCTGGTCAGCTGTGATCGCCCGTGCATGCGCAGTAAACCTAGGGCTGAATCAGCCATTTACAGATAGCAGGCGCAATGGAAGGAGGCAGAGAACGAGAAAGTTCAGAAATGAGGCGAAGGAGGCCCTTATCGCAGCTGAGGAGAGGAGATGGGGCGAATTAAATAGGAGGGGTGCAAGTAAAACCTTCCCAGTGGTTTATAGGCGTCTTTGGACCAGCATATCTGAAGAGGTGTCTTTTATGGACAACATCAGGAGGACGCACATTCAGTGTCACAAGAGGTTCAATGAGTTGTGTATCTGTAAAGCATGCAGTCCCATGTTCTGCCACCAGGGAGTGCATCCCCTGAAGTCCTTGGGATCCCAGCATCCCTTGGGAGCACTGTATATAAGCCGGCCCCTAAGGCCTGTTCCTCACTCTGGAGTGTCTTAATAAAGACTGAGGTCATTGTTACTTTAACATCCCTGTGTGCAATCTCATCTGTGTTAGGAACATAATAACTGGCGACGAGTATACGAATCCAACGCAAAGATGCAGCAAACTGTGGGCATCCTGGAAAAGTTCTCAGAGGGTGAGGATTGGGAAGCCTATGTCGAACAGCTAGAACAGTACTTTGTAGCCAACGAGCTGGACAGAGAAGGAAGCGCTGCAAAAAGGAGAGCGGTCCTCCTCACGGTCTGCGGGGCACCGACCTATAGCCTCATGAAGAATCTTCTGACTCCGGTGAAACCCACAGATAAGTCATATGAGGAGCTGTGTACACTGGTTCTGGAGTATCTTAACCCGAGGGAGAGCGTGCTAATGGCGAGGTATCGGTTCTACACGTATCAGCGATCTGAAGGTCAGGAAGTGGCGAGCGACGTCGCCGAGCTAAGGTGACTTGCAGGACAATGTGAGTTTGATGGCTACCTGGAACAGATGCTCAGAGACTTTTTTGTACTGGGCATTGGCCACGTGACCATCCTACGAAAACTTTTGACTGTAGAGACACCGACCCTCAGTAAGGCCATTGCGATAGCACAGGCGTTTATGTCCACTAGCGATAACACCAAACAAATCTCTCAGCGCACAAGTGCTAGAAATGTTCATAAATTAACTGGAACTGTGTTTGCGAGCAGAAATGTACAGGGCAGAAACCATGAGTCTGCAACTGCCAGATGACTCAGAGTCTGCAACAAAAGATGAATGCAAGGCAATTCACACCTTGTTGGCATTGTGGAGGCTTCTATTCAGCTTATTCATGCCGCTTCAAAGGGTATGTTTGCAAGAGTTGTGGAAGAATGGGGCACCTCCAACGAGCTTGCAGACGAGCTGCAAGCTCTGCAAAACCTGCTAACTACCACGTGGCAGAGGAAGATCGGTCCATGGTGGATCAAAGCAATTTCGAGCCTCAGAGAGAGGAGGCAGATGCTAAAGTACACGGGGTGCACACTTTTTCAACAAAATGTCCACCTATAATGCTAAATGTAAAATTGAATGGCTTACCCATAGCCATGGAACTGGACACTGGCGCTAGCCAATCCATCATGAGTAAAAAGATGTTTGAGAGACTGTGGTGCAAAAAGGCAGTCAGACCAGCCCTGAGCCCCATCCACACGAAACTGAGAACGTACACCAAAGAGATCATCACTGTCCTGGGCAGCGCTTGGTCAAGGTCACCTACGAGGACACGGTGCACGAACTGCCACTCTGGATTGTCCTGGGCGATGGCCCCACACTGCTTGGAAGGAGCTGGCTGGGCAAAATCCGCTGGAACTGGGATGACATCCGAGCGCTGTCACATGTCGATGAGGCCTCATGTACCCAGATTCTTAACAAATTTCCTTCCCTTTTTGAGCCAGGCATTGGAAACTTTTCCGGGATGAAGGTGAGTATCCACTTGGTCCCAGAGGCATGACCCATTCATCACAAGGCATGAGCGGTACCTCACATGATGAGAGAGAGAGTGGAAATCGAGCTGGACAGGCTGCAATGCGAGGGCATTATCTCATCAGCGAGTGGGCCAGCTCGATTGATACAGTACTCAAAAGTGATGGCACGGTCAAGATTTGCGGCGATTATAAAGTAACTATTAATCGTTTCTCGCTACAGGGCCAATACCCGCTATCTAAGGCAAACGACCTATATGCGACGCTGGCAGGAGGCAAGACGTTCACCAAGCTCGACCTGACTTCGGCCTACATGTCACAGGAGCTGACGGAGTCTTCTAAGGGCCTCACCTGCATCAACAAGCACAAGGGACTGTTCATCTACAACCGATGCCCATTTGGAATTTGGTCGGCTGCAGCGATCTTCCAGAGAAACATGGAGAGCCTATTCAAGTCAGTACCACACATGGTGGTTTTTCAGGACAACATATTGGTCACGGGTCGGGACACTGTCGCGCACCTCCAAAACCTGGAGGAGGTCCTCCAGCGACTGGATCGCGTAGGACTGTGGCTGAAGAGGTCGAAATGCATCTTCATGGCAACAGAAGTGGAGTTTTGGGTGAGAAAGATCACGGTGGATGGCATTCGGCCCACAGACGCCAAGACAGATGCTATCAGGAACGCGCCCAAGCCACAGAACGTCACAGAGCTGCGGTCGTTCCTGGGACTCCTCAACTATTTTGGTAACTTCCTCCCGGGGTTAAGCACCCTCTTAGAGCCCCTACATGTGTTATTGCGTAAAGGTGAGAACTGGGTATGGGGATAAAACCAAGTAATTGCATTTGAAAAAGCCAGAAACATTTTATGCTCCAACAACCTGCTTGTATTGTATAATCAGTGTAAAAGGCTTGTGCTAGCATGTGATGCGTCGTGGTACGGAGTCGGGTGTGTATTACAACAAGCTAACGTTGCGGGGAAGTTGCAACCTGTCCTCCAGGAGCTTGTCTAAGGCTGAGAGGGCCTACAGAATGATTGAGAAAGAAGCATTGGCATGTGTGTTCGGGGTAAAGAAAATGCATCAGTAGCTGTCTGGCCTCAAATTTGAGCTGGAAACCAATCACAAGCCCCTCATATCCCTGTTCGCTGAAAACAAGGGGATAAATACTAATGCCTCAGCCCGCATACAAAGGTGGGCACTCGCACTATCAGCGTATAACTATACCATCCGCCACAAGCCAGGCACCGAGAACTGTGCGGATGCTCTCAGTCGGCTACCATTGCGCACCACGGGGGTGGAAATGGCGCAGCTTGCAAACTTGCTGATGGTAGCACAGCCCGCAGACTTGTTGATGGTCATAGAAGCATTTGAAAATGCTAAATCACCTGTCATGGCCCGCCAGATGAGGACTTGGACCAGCCAAGGTCCTCTGCTGTCCCTAGTAAAAAACTGTGTACTGCATGGGAGCTGGGCCAGCATCCCCGTTGAAATGCAAGAGCTAATCAAGCCATTCCAGTGGCAAAAGGACGAGCTGTCCATTCAGGCATACTGCCTGTTGTGGGGTAACCACGAAGTGCTACCCAAAAAGGGCAGGGAGACATTCATCTCGGATCTTCATTACACACACCCGGGTATAGTAATGATGAAAGCGATAGCCAGATCCCACGTGTGGTGGTCCTGTGTACGGCAATGCCGCGTGTGTGCTCAGTTGAGCAACGTGCCCAAAGAGGCACCACTAAGTTTGTGGTCCTGGCCCTCCAGACCAAGGTCGAGGATCTATGTCGACTAGGCGGGCCCGTTTCTCGGTAAAATGTTCCTGGTGGTGGTGGATGCTTTTTCAAAATGGATTGAATGAGAAATAATGTCGGGAAGCACCGCCACCGCCACCAGTGAAAGCCTGAGGGCCATGTTTGCCACCCACGGCCTGCCTGACATACTGGTCAGTGACAACGAGCCATATTTCACCAGTGCAGAATTTAAAGAATTCATGACCCGCAATGGGATCAAACATGTCACCTCGGCCTCGTTTAAACCAGTCTCCAATGGGCAGGCAGAGTGGGCAGTACAAACAATCAAACAGAGCCTTAAACGAGTCACAGAACCCGCCTGTCCCGAGTACTGCTCAGCTACCGCACGAGACCCCACTCTCTCACAGGCTGCCCCCGGCTGAGCTGCTCATGAAAAGTACACTTAAAACCAGACTCTCGCTGGTTCACCCCAACCTACATGATCACGTAGAGAGCAGGCGGCAGCAACAAAATGTAAACGATGGTCGCGCCACTGTGTCATGGGAAATTGATCTGAATGAATCTGTGTATGTGCTAAACTATGCACATGGTCCCAAGTGGATCGCGGACACGGTGATAGCTAAAGAAGGGAGTAGGGTGTTTGTAGTCAAACTAGACAATGGACAATTTGCAGAAAGCACCTGGCCCAAACGAGGCTGCGGTTCACAGACTGCCCTGAACAACCCACAGCAGACACCACCTTTTTCGAGGCCACAACACGCACCCAAAGGATCAATGACACCACGCCGGATCAGGAAATCGAACCCATCATGCCCAACAGCCCAGCAAGGCCAGGCTCACCCAGCAGCCCTGCAGGGCCAACAACACGCCAGCCCAGCGAAGGCACAGCCAACACACCAGAACAGACATTTGTACTGAGGCGGTCCACCAGGGAAAGAAAGGCTCTCGACCGCCTCACCTTGTAAATAGTTTTCACTTTGACTTTGGGGGGGAGTGATGTTGTGTATCTGCAAAGCATGCACTCCCATGTTCCGCCACCAGGGAGCTCATCCCCTTAAGTCCCAAGGGATCCCAGCATCCCTTGGGAGCACTGTATACAAGCCGGCCTCTAAGGCATGTTCCTTCCTCTGGAGTGTCTTAATAAAGACTGAGGTCACTGTTACTTTAATCTCCCTGTGTGCAGTCTCATCTGTGTTAGGAACATAATACAATGACCATTGCAGAATCGTCAGAGTAATATTTCTATTGATGCACTCCTTCATTACTTAAATTATAAATCTGACATATGTTGGTATAGGTAGGCTTAGTGTTGCACCGTATTTGCTATGAATAATCGTTAAACATTATTAAGACTGCTTTGTGAGAACTTAAAAGATGTTTCTGCGCTTCGGAGGAGAGGCGGGAGTTCCGGGGTCGAGTCGAGAGACCTATAAAGGCCTACCGGTGCAGCTGCAGCGGGGTGAGAAGGCAAAAAAGTAGAAAAAAATGGAAAGGTGACGTCACAGCCAAATGGATTAAGTGATTGACTGGTGATTGGTAAGTAGCTTTTCTTTTTCTTTTCTATTTCAGTAAGTAACCTTTGGCATTGTTGTTGCCAAATTAAGTTAATCTCGGGGTTAAGTCATGGCAGGAGAGCTCGGACACGTGTTATGCTCCTCCTGTACCAGGTGGGAAGTTAGGGACGCCTCCGGTGTCCCTGACGACTACGTGTGTGGGAAGTGTATTCGCCTCCAGCTCCTGACGAACCGTGTTGTGGTACTGGAGCTGCGGGTGGATTCACTCTGGAGCATGCACGATGTTGAGAATGACGTGAATAGCACATTTAACGAGTTGGTCATACCGCAGGTTAAGGGTCCACAGCCAGATAGGGAATGGAAGACCAACAGGAAGAGCAGTGCAAGGAAGGTAGTGCAGGGGTCCCCTGCGGTCATCCCCCTGCAAAACAGATACACAGCTTTGGGTACTTTTGAGGGGGGAGACTCATGGAGGGAGGGCAGCAGCAGCCAAGTTCACGGCATTGTGGCTGCCTCTGCTGCACAGGAGGGCAGAAAAAAGAGTGGGAGAACAATAGTGATAGGGGATTCGATTGTAACGGGAATAGATAGGCGTTTCTGCGGCTGCAACTGAGACTCCAGGATGGTATGTTACCTCCCTGGTGCAAGGGTCAAGGATGTCTCGGAGCAGGTGCAGGACATTCTGAAAAAGGAGGGTGAACAGCCAGTTGTCGTAGTGCACATTGGTACCAACGATATAGGTAAAAAACGGGATGAGGTCCTACGAGACGAATGTAGGGAGCTAGGAGTTAAATTAAAAAGTAGGACCTCAAAAGTAGTAATCTCAGGATTGCTGCCAGTGCCACGTGCTAGTCAGAGTGGGAATCGCAGGATAGCTCAGATGAATATGTGGCTTGAGCAGTGGTGCAGAAGGGAGAGATTCAAATTCCTGGGACATTGGAGCCGGTTCTGGGGGAGGTGGGACCAGTACAAACCGGACGGTCTGCACCTGGGCAGGATCGGAACCAATGTCCTAGGGGGAGTGTTTGCTAGTGCTGTTTGGGAGGAGTTAAACTAATATGGCAGGGGGATGGGAACCTATGCAGGGAGACAGAGGGGAATAAAATGGAGACAGAAGCAAAAGATAGAAAGGAGAATAGTAAAAGTGGAGGGCAGAGAAACCCAAGGCAAAAAACAAAAAGGGCCACTTTACAGCAGAATGCTAAAGGATCAAAGTGTGTTAAAAAGACAAGCCCTGAAGGCTCTGTGCCTCAAGGCGAGGAATATTCGGAATAAGGTGGACGAATTAACTGCGCAGATAGCAGTTAACGGGTATGATGTGATTGGCATCACGGAGACATGGCTCCAGGGTGACCAAGGTTGGGAACTCAACATCCAGGGGTACTCAGTATTTAGGATGGATAGACAGAAAGGAAAAGGAGGCGGGGTGGCGTTGCTGGTTAAAGAGGAAATTAATGCAATTGTAAGGAAGGACATTAGCTTGGATGATGAGGAATCGGTATGGGTGGAGCTGCAGAATACCAAAGGGCAAAAAACACTAGTGGGATTTGTGTACAGGCCACCAAATAGTAGTAGCGAGGTTGGGGACAGCATCAAACAAGAAATAAGGGATGTGTGCAATAAAGGTACAGCAGTAATCATGGGCGACTTTAATCTACATATAGATTGGGCTAACCTAATTGGTAGCAATGCGGTGGAGGAGGATTTCCTGGAATGTATTAGGGATGGTTTTCTAGACCAATATGTCGAGGAACCAACCAGAGAGCTGGCCATCCTAGACTGGGTGGTGTGTAATGAGAAGGGACTAATTAGCAATCTTGTTGTGCGAGGCCCCTTGGGGAAGAGTGACCATAATATGGTAGAATTCTTTATTAAGATGGAGAGTGACAAAGTTAATTCAGAAACTAGGGTCCTGAACTTAAGGAAAGGTAACTTTGATGGTATGAGGCGCGAATTGGCTAGATTAGACTGAAAAATGATGCTTAAAGGGTTGACGGTGGATAGGCAATGGCAAACCTTTAAAGATCACATGGATGAACTTCAACATTTGTACATCCCTGTCTGGAGTAAAAATAAAACGGGGAAGGTGGCTCAACCGTGGCTAACAAGGGAAATTAAGGATAGTGTTAAATCCAAGGAAGAGGCACACAAATTAGCCAGAAAAAGTAGCAAGCCGGAGGACTGGAAGAAATTTAGAATACAGCAGAGGAGGACCAAGGGTTTAATTAAGAAGGGAAATAGAATAAGAGAGGAAGCTTGCCAGAAACATAAAAATGACTGCAAAAGCTTCTTTAGATATGTGAAGAGAAAAAGGTTAGTGAAGACAAACGTTGGTTCCTTGTAGTCAGATTCGGGTGAATTTATAATGGGGAATAAAGAAATGGCAGACCAATTGAACAAGTACTTTGGTTCTGTCTTCACAAAGGAAGACACAAATGTACTAGGGGTCCGAAGGTCTAGTGAGAAGGAGGAACTGAAGGATATAAGGATATCCTTATTAGGCGGGAAATTGTGTTTGGGAAATTGACGGGATTGAAGGCCGATAAATCCGCAGGGCCTGATAGTCTACATCGCAGGGTACTTAAGGAAGTGGCCCTAGAAATAGTGGATGCATTGGTGATCATTTTCCAACAGTCTATCGACTCTGGATCAGTTCCTATGGACTGGAGGGTTGCTAATGTAACACCACTTTTTAAAAAAAGAGGGAGAGAGAAAACGAGTAATTATAGACCAGTTAGCCTGACATCAGTCGTGGGGAAAATGTTGGAATCAAACATTAAGGATGAAATAGCAGCACATTTGGAAAGCAGTGATAGGATTGGTCCATGTCAGCATGGATTTATGAAGGGGAAATCATGCTTGACAAATCTTCTGGAATTTTTTGAGGATGTAACCAGTACAGTGGACAGGGAAGAACCAGTGGATGTGGTATATTTGCACCTGCAAAAGGCTTTTGACAAGGTCCCACACAAAAGATTGGTGTGCAAAATCAAAGCACATGGTATTGGGGGTAATGTACTGACGTGGATAGAGAACTGGTTGGCAGACAGGAAGCAGAGAGTCGGGATTAACGGGTCCTTTTCAGAATGGCAGGCAGTGACTAGTGGAGTGCCGCAGGGCTCAGTGCTGGGGCCCGAGCACTTTACAATATATATTAATGATTTGGATGATGGAATTGAGTGTAATATCTCCAAGTTTGCAGATGACACTAAACTGGGTGGCGGTGTGAGCTGTGAGGAGGACGCTAAGAGGCTGCAGGGTGTTTTGGACAGGTTAGGCGAGTGGGCAAATACATGGCAGATGCAGTATAATGTGGATAAATGTGAGGTTATCCACTTTGGGGGCAAAAACACGAAGGCAGAATATTATCTGAATGGCGGCAGATTAGGAAAAGGGGAGGTGCAGCGAGACCTGGGTGTCATGATTCATCAGTCATTGAAGGTTGGCGTGCAGGTACAGCAGGCGGTGAAGAAGGCAAATGGTATGTTGGCCTTCATAGCTCGGGGATTTGAGTATAGGAGCAGGGAAGTCTTACTGCAGTTGTACAGGGCCTTGATGAGGCCCCACCTGGAATATTGTGTTCAGTTTTGGTCTCCTAATCTGAGGAAGGACGTTCTTACTATTGAGGGAGTGCAGCGGAGGTTCACCAGACTGATTCCTGGATGGCAGGACTGTCATATGAGGAGAGACTGGATCGACTGGGCCTGTATTCACTGGAGTTTAGAAGGATGAGAGGGGATCTCATAGAAACATATAAAATTCTGACGGGACTGGACAGGTTAGATGCAGGAAGAATGCTCCCGATGTTGGTGAAGTCCAGAACCAGGGGACATAGTCTTAGGATAAGGGGTAAGCCACTTAGGACTGAGATGAGGAGGAACTTCTTCACTCAGAGAGTTGTTAACCTATGGAATTCCCTACCGCAGAGAGTTGTTGATGCCAGTTCGTTAGCTATATTCAAGAGGGAGTTAGATATGGCCCTTGCGGCTAAAGGGATCAAGGGGTATGGAGAGAAAGCAGGAACGGGGTACTGAAGAAATGATCAGCCATGATCTTATTGAATGGTGATGCAGGCTCGAAGGGCCAGGTGGCCTACTCCTGCACCTGTTTTCTATGTTTCCTCATGAGCCAACGTGCAACTTCCAGGGCCATTAAACAGAGGACTGTATTAAATGCACACAGTATAGTATAAGTGCTTTGATGGCTATGTGTGTGTGCCAAAAGAGCAGAAGGGCCCTCTGGTAACCATTCCCATTGTCATCTTTGCAGAGAAAGTTGTCCCACAACCACCGAGAGTAGCGACGGACAGGCGGTGGTCCACCCAGAACAATGCCTCTGACAGACCTGGAGGAGCATGTGGTAGATCTGATCGGTGCCTCAGGGAGGTCAACTACCCATGGGGGTGCTGAGCCCTGGTTCAAAACTTCAAAATCCCTAGGCTGGGTTCAGGCAATGTGATGTCGTGTCTGTGGACTGGGGTTCGCCAATGTGATGCAGTTTCTGTGGCCTAGGGTTCGGGCAATGTGATGCAGTGTCTCTCAACTACATATAATGCAGTAGCGGCGGTCCTTCAAATGAGCCAGTGTTATGTGACCTTACCCATGCCACCCTGTCCCCTCCCCTGCTGCTAACCACTCGTCTGTTGTTTTCTATTTCCAGATGAGGAGTCGCATGCGCCACATCCTCGAATGGAAGCCTCCACCTCAGTCTTTCATGTGGGGGTAGAGGAGGGGAATGAGGGCGACATTGACAACGAGGAACCTCCACGGAAGGACCAAACTGAGCAACCTATTCCGGTGGGGGGGGGTGGAGGGGCCGATGCAATTGACATCGTTCTTTGCTGCGGCCACTAGCTCGTCCGAAGAAGAAACATTCTCAGGCTTTGAGCCATCCGAGGCCCCGGGTGCAGGTGGCATGCAGCAACGCACCCCGTATGCAGTTTCTCCAGAGGGTGAGTCGGCAAAGCTGGTCTGCTGACAGACTGGCAGACGCACACTTGGACATGGTGGGACTGTCGAGGGAGAACGTCCAGCTCACCCGACAGCTCCTGGAGGTCTTGGGTAGTAGTCTTGGGTAGTATTCACGCAAGCATTGCGGCATTTTCCGCGGACATTAGGGAGGGCATGTCGCAGATTGTCGGTGCGAGCCCCGAAACCACCAAGGCTGTCACTGCCCACGCGCAATTGATGGTCTCGATCTTTGACACTACAGTATCCAGTGTCACCCCCAGACTGACATCACCTGTGAGTGATGAGGCCGAGTTACAGCCTTGCCACTCAGAAACTGGACCTTTCATACCCCGAGGTTCTCCAGTGGATCGTCTCCATTGTCTATCCCCCTTTTACAGCAGGACTCTGGCCGCCTTGCTGCACGACATCTTGGTACCACCTTGGGTAGGGTCATGACGCATGGGAGGAGGGTTAGGGTGAGTGGTGGGGGAGAGAGAAACGGAGGAGGGGCCACAGGTAAAAGGCGTTCAGTGTAGGAGTTGTTCTTTTGCTGTTATTTTGTTGCTGTTTTGTTGTTGTTGTTATTTTATAAAAGTTTCCCAATTCACAATAATGTTTAATAAATTTTGTTCCACTTTTGAGATGTTTAAATTTTATTCAAGTTAAATCTTATTCAAGTTACAATGTTTAATAAATCTTATTCAAGTTGCTGTATGTTTAATAAATTCTTTTGTTCACTTTAACCATTCCTGTGTAGTGTTTCATTTGTAGAATAAGACGGTGAATAGTCAACATGGTGGTGTTAGCGCCGGGTGCTCCCTGGGTCCGACCTGGATCCGACTTTTTTTTCCGGGCGGGCGATAAAATGGGTGATATTGCCGAATTTACCGCCCAGGGCGATAGCGCAGCATTGCACGCCAATTGATGTCATAAAAACGCTTTAAAAAAAATTGGGCGGACGATAACTTTTAGCGCGCCACAAAACAACTGCCGAATTTTCCGCCAGGGCGCAAAATGTTGTGCGACTCGTTTATTGCCAAAACATATATATATCGCTTCGCCCTGGCATAAAGATGGGCGCAAACTAGTTGAATTTCTAGCCCTATGCCTCTAATTTTAAAGCCGAGGATCCCATATGCATTTTAACAGCCTTATCAACTAGTCCTGCCACCTTCAAAGATTTGTGTACGTACACCCCCAGGTCTCTCTGTTTCTGCATTCTCTTTAAAGTTGTACCATTTAGTTTATATTGCCTCCCATTGTTCTTCCTTCCAAAATGCATCACTTCACGCTTCTCTGCATTAAATTTCATCTAGCATGTGTCTGTCCATTTCATCCGTCTGTCTATGTCCTTCTGAAGTCTGCTACTATCCTCCTCACTGTTTACTATATTTCCAAGTTTTATCTCATCTGCAAACTGAAATTATGCTCCCTATAGGTCCACATCATTCATATATATCAAAAATAGCAGTGGTCCTAATATCCCAACACCTGGGGGACATCACAGTATACTTTCCTCCACTCTGGGAAAGAAACCTTCATCACTACTCTCTGCTTTCTGTCTCTTAGCCAATTTTGTGTTCACACTGCCACTGCCTCTTTAATCCCATGGGTTTCAATTTTGCTAAAAGCCTATTATGTGGCACTTTATCAAAAACCTTTTGAAACTCCATGTACACAACATCAAACACATTACCCTCATTAACTCTCTATGTTACTTCAGCGAAGAACTCAAGAAAGTTTGTCAGCCCCAAATTGCCTTTAACAAATGCAAGTTGGCTGTCATTTATTAACCTATGTTTTTCCAAATGACAATTAATTTTGTCCTGGATCATAGTCTCTAGAAGTTTCCTCACCACTGATTGGCCTGTAGTTAGAGTTTAAAATTTTCCCCATTTTTGAGCAAGGGTGCAACATTAGCAATTCTCTCGTCCTCTGGCACCACTCCCATATCCAAGGATGACTGAAAGACTGTGGCCAAAGGCTGTTTCTACCCTTACTTCCCTCAGCAAACTAGGATGCACACCAGTGAACTTTCTACTTTGAGCACTGCCAACCATTTAAGTACCTCCTCTATTTATTTTCATACTATCTAATATCTCTACCTACCTCCTTCCTTACTGTGACATTGGCAGCATCCTCTTCTTTTGAAAGGGTAGATGCAAAGTACTCATTTAGTAGCTAAGCCAAGCTTGGCTGAGCTACTAAATGAGTACTTTGCATCTATCCTCTCAGGTAGTATTTATTCTGATTCTTAATTGGCCCCACCATTCCTTTGACTATCCCTTCACACATTATGTTTATAAAATACTTTAGTGTTCCTTTTTATGTTACCCGTTAATCTTTTCTCAAACACTCTTTGTCTCTTATTTCCTTTTCAAGTTCTCCTCTGCATTTTATATTCGGTTTGATTCTCTACTGTATTTTGAATCTTAAATTTAACATAAGCCTCCATTTTCTGTTTCATTTTAATATCTTCAGTCATCCAAGGAGCTCTAGCTTTGGATTCCCTTCCTTTCCCTCATCATAGGAATGTGTCTAGTCTGTACCCAAACTCTTTCTCTCTCTTAGGCAGTCCCTCAAATTCGAGGATGACTTGCTTCCGCATTAAAAATGAGTTATGTGGCTGATGAGTCCCATGCAGGATCTTCAGTCTCTGTCACAGGTAGGACAGATGGTGGCTGAAGGAATGATTGGGTGGGATGCTCCTTCCACTGTTTACACTTGGCTTCAGCTTGCTCATGACGTAGAGACTCGAGGTGTTCGGCGCCTTCCCGGATGCTTTTCCTCCACTTTGTGTGGTCTTGGGCTAGGGATTCCGAGGAGTCGGTGGGAATATACTTTTTCAAGGAGGCTTTGAGGGTGTCCTTGAAGCATTTCCTCTTCCCACTTGGGGCTTGCTTGCCATGTCAGAGCTCCGAGTAGAGTGCTTGTTTTGGGAGTCTCGTATAGGGCATGCGGTCGACATGGCCCGCCCAATGGAGTTAATCGAGTGTGGTCAGTGCTTCAATGCTGGGGATGTAGGCCGCCTGAGGAAAAGAGTGTTTGAAGACTAGGCCCTCAAGACCAGGCCCTCAAGACTGCCACCAAGCTAATGGTCTATTGGGCTGTAGTAATACCCGCCCTTCTGTATGGCTCAGAGACAGTAGACTCCTCAAGTCGCTGGAGAGATACCACCAACGATGCCTCCGCAAGATCCCACAAATCCCCTGGGAGGTCAGACGCATCAACATTACCGTCTTCGACCAGGGTCTGTGGTGGATCCGTTGGTCAGGATCATGGCTTGCATGTTGTCATGGAGCAAGCGAAGGATGGTCACAAATTTTTGGGGGCAGCCGAATTTGAGGAGGATGCTCCATAATCCCTCAGTTGACAGTGTCGCAGGCCTTTTGTGAGGTCAAAGGCGGCCACGTACAGAGGTTGCTGCTGTTCCCTGCATTTCTCTTGGATTTGCTGCACGGTGAAGATCATGTCCATTGTGCCCCTTGGTGGGCGGAATCTGCATTGCGACTCTGGGAGGAGTTCTTCAGCCACAGACAGAAGGCGATTGAGAAGGGTTCTTGCAATGACATTCCCTGTGGTAGACAGCAGGGAAATTCCTCTGTAGTTACCGCAATCGGACTGGGCACCTTTCTTGAAGATGGTCAAGATTACCACGTCTCTGAGATCTCCTGGCATACTCTCCTCCTTCCAGATGAGAGAAATGAGATTGTATATTTGCGCCAAAAGTGCTTCTCCACCGTGTTCTAGTGCTTCGGCGGGGATTCCATTTTCTCCTGCGGCCTTGTTGTTTTTCAGTTGACAGATGGCCTTTTCTATCTCATGCTGGGCTGGGGTTGTGCTGAGATGGTGGCGGGCAGCATGCTGTGGGATGGAGTTGGGGACACTCACGTCAAAGACAGAGTCTCAGTTAATGAAATCTTAGAAGTGCTCCTTCCAGTGAGCACTGACTGCCTCTCTGCCCTTGATGAGTACCTCTCCGTTCTTGACCAGCAGTGGGGTAGGGTGCTTGGGCCGTAGGTGGTCTTGACTGCGCTGAAGAATCCACACACATCGTGGTTGTCGGCTAGTTGCTGGATCTCCTGCGCGTTCTCTACCCACTTTCTGTTCTTTAAGTCGCAAGTTTTTTGTTGGATCTCGGCCTTCAGATGTCTGTAGAGTTGCTTTCTTGCTCTCAAGTTCTGTTGCTGTTTCCAGTCCAAGAATGCCTTGCGCTTGCGGCTTATTAGCTCCTGGATCTCTTGATTGTTCTCGTCAAACCAGCCTTGATGTTTCCTGGTCGAGTGACCGAGCGTCTCTTCGCAGGTGCTAATTATGGAGGCTTTGAGGGCAGACCAGGCACTATACCCAAACTATCTCCGTCTTGAAGGCTTCCCATTGCTCATTTATTGTTTTATGTACCAATATTTGTTTCCAATCCTTTATAACTCACTGCAATGAGCCCTCTTCCAGTTGAGTAACTTCATCTTTGATTGTTCCTTGTTCCGATTCATAACTAGTCTAAACTACTCTAAATTGTGATCATTACTTGATAATACAACTTTGAATTAACAGGCGAACTATATAGTAAAGCTATGGCAATTAAAAAGTGATTTTCACCATCAGTGTCCTTCAACAAAAATCAAATAATTGAATGAATTACAGTAGAGATCCAGCCACTTGAGGACACCAGAAAGCTGCATTAAGGATGGAATTCATACACTGTACATCTATGCTGCATGCTTTGACCCTCTGTTGCTTCTTATACGGTGGGCAAACAGCAAACAGCAAAACAACTGAGGTGAATAAAATATTGCAGAAGCAAAACCTCGTCCATTGGACATATAAATTGTATGCAGAGTGATGCATTTTCTGTTTAAACCATGGTTCACAGTGGGAAATCCATGTTAAGTTTTTTTTTTAGTTATGCGCTCAACAAGGTAGCATTTATTGACTGGCTTGATCACATGATCAGCAGAGCACCTAATGGCATATTCATCACCAATCTGCATTCAAGAGGCCTTTTACTGGTATCTTGAAAGGAAAACGTGGTGTGAGATCTGGCTGTGTGAAATAGTTAATTGGAATAGTCTCAAGGAGGAAGATGCGCCCTCAAAAGATCCAGACATCATCTGGCCTCATACTAGGTGTCACACAAGGAAATGATTGCACTGTGGTAATGTTACTGGACTAGTAATCCAGAGGCCTAGATTATGGTCCACAGACTTGAGTTCAAATTCCACCATGGCAGCAGGAGAAATTAAATTCAGTTAATTAAATACACTTGGAATGAAAGGCTAGTATTGGTAATGGTGACCATGAAACAATTGGACGGTTGTAAAAACCCACCTGGTTCACTAATGTTCCTTAGGGAAGGAAATCTGCCGCCCTTGCCTGGTCTGGTCTATATGTGACTCCAGATCCACACCAATGTGGTTGACTCTTAACTGCACCCTGAAATGCCACTCGAGGGCAATTAGAGATGGGCAATAAATGCTGGCCTTGCTTGTGACACCGATATCCCATGAACAAATTTTTTAAAATCCACACTAGCAGTTGAACACTGGCGTCACGCACAGCCCGAGCTTGATGAAAGAAGTGTGCAAAGTCAATCATCATTTGCTTATCTAGGATTGTTTAAGTATGGATTGGCTACAAGAAATCTATTGCCTTTTGGTACTCTCGTGCAATCTTTCCAAGTCTTCCTGTACTCTTAGCAACAACAGGGAGCAACTTCGTAAAAGCATTTGCTCTTGTCAAAGATTGTGTGTGGTTGCGCTCTGATGTTATACCACCTGAAATAATGGATTAACAATGCAATACATGAAAACAAGCTTTGCTAGTAATGAAGTTGAATCCAGGAGAAGTATAAACAGCTACTCACATAAGCTGCTGCTGTAACATTCCCATAGCAGCCAGTTCCTCATATGCCTTCATTGATTTGGCATTTACAGGAATAACAGCAGAGATATCAACCTGCAATCAAAGTTCTGTATTAAGTGAACAGAGAAACAGGTTCAATACATTGAGGGTAGAATATGAAGCATAAGATCAATTTTAGCTCGGTACATCTTTCTATAAAGTGAAGCAAAAATAACACACTTCGAATCCTTCTTTGATCTATTTATTTTGAGCATATCTCCTTTATATAATCGGAGTGACTGCTGCCAATGACCGGAAGCTGCGCAGAAACGTATTGCACATAAATCTGGAACCGGAAGCATGGTGTTTCTGTTTTTTTTTGCACAAGCCCACTCCCTCCCCAGCAGTTTTTCAAGGAGCCTGCTCCCTCCCTGGCAGTTTTTCCCCAGAGCAAGTTCCCTCTGTGGAATACAATGTCGGAAAATGTGAGGTCATCCACCTTAAAAACAGTACAAGGGAATATTATTTGAATGGGGAGAAATTACAACATGCTGCGGTGCAGAGGGATCTGGGGGTCCTTGTGCATGATTCCCAAAAAGTTCGTTTGCAGGTGCAGCAGGTAATCAGGAAGGCGAATGGAATGTTGGCCTTCATTGCGAGAGGGATGGAGTACAAAAGCAGGGAGGTCCTGCTGCAACTGTATAAGGTATTGGTGAGGCCGCACATGGAGTATTGCGTGCAGTTTTGGTCACCTTACTTAAGGAAGGGTATACTAGCCTTGGAGGGGGTACAGAGACGATTCACTAGGCTGATTCCGGAGATGAGGGGGTTACCTTATGATGATAGATTGAGTAGACTGGGTCTTTACTCGTTGGAGTTCAGAAGAATGAGGGGTGATCTTATAGAAATATTTAAAGTAATGAAAGGGGTAGACAAGATAGAGGCAGAGAGGTTGTTTCCACTGGTCGGGGAAACTAGAACTAGGGGGCACAGCCTCAAAATACAGGGGAGCCAATTTAAAACCGAGTTGAGAAGGAATTTCTTCTCCCAGAGGGTTGTGAATCTGTGGAATTCTCTGCCCAAGGAAGCAGTTGAGGCTAGCTCATTGAATGTATTCAAATCACAGATAGATAGATTTTTAACCAATAAGGGAATTTAGGGTTATGGGGAGCGGGCGGGTAAGTGGAGCTGAGTCCACTGCCAGATCAGCCATGATTTTTTTGAATGGCGGAGCAGGCTCGAGGGGCTAGATGGCCTACTCCTGTTCCTAATTCTTATGTTCTTATGTTCTCCCCGGCATTTAAAAAAAAAATATTTAACCAGCCCGTTCCCGTGGCGAACCTGAAGCGCTTAGGTATATAGTTGTGTTTTTGTTAATTTTCTAATATTTCTAAATCGTAAAGTGTGGGCCTGTGACATACAGCTTTTAAAAAAAAACTAGAGTACCAGAACTAGCCTCGAGCTTCTTCTTTGACCTACCTTCAGCAACCCTCATCAAGTTATGTTGCACCCCTCCCCCCGCCACCCCGCCTCCCTTTCCACCCCAGGACAGCCAGCTTATGATTCATCTGCCACCTCAGGTTCTTGCAATGGCTGCTTTTTATTTCTGAGCCTGTGTTTCTCCTAAATCACCAGACTCTTCTATGTAGTATCTGAAGCTTTTGAAATATATACTCAAAATACTTGAAATATATATAGGGAAGCTGCATAACAATCTTATTACAATCAATCAATACTTCAATAATAAACTTTCTCACAGACATTTGTGTTCCATTCTTGAGAGTTATATTCCTGTTTATAGTCTCCTCATACATACCAACCACAAGACTGTGGGCCCAGGAATATTGTGCATTTGTTCTCGGGTTGCCAAACCTGCAGGAATGTCCTGGGGTCTCCAAGAATTAAATAATTAATTTCCTGAACACTGCTACGAGCAATCCGAAAGAAAATTCATAGGAGCATTAAAAAAAAGCTTACATTTTAAATGTTCTTTGAACACTTTCATGTATTAGTTATAAAGATACTGGTGATGGAAATAAAACTATTTAACTGGGCAGGGCAGCTGGAGGTGGGAGTTCATGTGATGAAACCTCCAGGAATACATCCTATCAGATTTAGCAACCCCAACAAGCACACCATATAGTAGTGTGCCAGAAGAATGCACTTCTCATGTTTTGTGGGGTGATATTTGTCATGTATGTAAGCTCTATGTAACACCACTGCAATACTGTATATACTTAAGCAATGCACACCTTGACCACAGGGGGTGAACTTGTGGGAGACACTCCTCACCTGGTCACCCAGGTATATAAAGGGAGGTGCCACGCAGGGTCATCACTTCTTGGTCCTGTGAATAAAGGTTCAGGTCATAGAGTGACCTTGTCCACAGAATGTGCCTCGTGTGTGTTTTGTGCCACGAGAAACGGGAATCAACGACCCACGAGAATGGCCATCGGTAGCACAGAGGAACAGTAATTGTGTTGGTGAGGACTGGGACGATTTCATTGAGAGGCTCCAGCAAAGCTCTGTCATGAAAGAATGGCTGGGAGATGCAGCGGCCGACAAGTGAAGGGCCCATCTGCTGACCAGCTGCAGACCTAAGACTTACGCACTCATGAAGGACCTACTAGCACCCGAAAAGCCGGCGGGCAAAACCTTTGAAGAGCTCAGCAAACTAATCGGTGAGCAGCATATACATGGCCCGACACAGATTCTATACCCACCGACGTTGTGAAGGACAGAGCATACCGGACTTCGTTTCGGACCTCCGGCGTTTGGCCAGCCTCTGTATGTTCACAGATGCCTGCAGGGGGGAGGTGTTAAGGGACTTCTTTATTGAGTGCATCGGTCATGCAGGGATTTTCCAAAAGTTAATTGAGACCAAGGACTTGACTTTGGAAGCGGCGGCGTTGATGGCTCAGACCTTTATGGCGGAGGAGGTGGAAACCAAAATAATATACGCATGCAATTCTGCCTCCAACACGGCGGGGGATCAGGGAATCAATATCATAAACGCGACACAGAGCCCCGCAGGCAGGCAAGGGCAGTTCGACACACCCTAGGCAGCAATAGACCCCAGAGTAGGTTTTCAGCAGAGACAATGGCAGGCTGAACGGACATTTACGCCATCACAGTGAACAATGCGATCCGGGATGGGGCCATTGTCACCCACACTAACAGGGTACTCAAGGATAGTCAAAGAGGCAATCAGCGAGGAATGCCGGGTCATAGCTCCTTTGTTCACAACAATGGGAATCTCAGCTCATGCTGGAGGTGTGGGGGCAAACACTCTGCCAGGACTTGCAGGTTTCAACAATATTTCTGCAGAAATTGCAACCTCAGTGGCCATTTAGCTCGAATGTGCAGGAAGCCTGTAACCAGGCTAATTTAGGAGGCGGATGGACAAGAAGAGGGGTCTGTGAGGCAGGATGACTCTTGGGGCAAATCAATGGACGCTGAAGTTCAGCGGGTTCATGTGGCAAACATTCACAGCTCATATACCAAAACGTCACCAATGATGATGAAGGTTTTATTAAACGGCATCCCTGTACGCATGGAGCTGGACACGGGGGCCAGCCAGTCACTCATGAGCGTTCAACAATTCGAAAGCTATGGCCACTCAAAGCCAGTAGACCCAAACTAGAACGCATTGTGACACAACTACGGACATATAGCAAAGAAATCATTCCAGTACAAGGCAGTGCAATGTTGGCGGTCACACACAATGGATCAATGAACCGGCTGCCGCTCTGGATTGTCCCGGGCAATGTTCCCACACTGTTGGGAAGGAGCTGGTTAGCTGAGATGAACTGGAAATGGGGAGTTGTGCATGCAATATCATCTGTGGAGCGAAGTTCGTGCTCACAAGTCCTACAACAATTTGAGTCACGATCCCAACCTGGCGTCGGGATGTTCAAAGGTACCAAAGTAGTGATACACATCACCCCGGATGCCAGATCAGTGCACCACAAAGCCAGAGCGATGCCGTATGTGATGCGGGAGAAAATTGAGAGCGAATTGGGACGTTTGCTGAGAGAGGGCATCATCTCGCTTGTTGAATTCAGCAACTGGACGAGCCCGATCATTCCCGTCCTAAAAGCAGATGGTTCTGTCAGGATCTGTGGCGACTACAAGGCCACTAACAATCGGGTGTCCCTACAAGACAATACCCACTCCCGAGAGCGGAGGATCTTTTTGCCACGCTGGCAGGTGGCAAGCTGTTTACCAAGTTTGATCTCACTTCAGCCTACATGACCCAAGAACTGGCCGACGAATCTAAACTACTGACCACCATCACGATGCACAAGGGACTGTTCGTTTACAACAGGTGTCCGTTTGGCATTCGATCAGCGGCTGCGATTTTTCAAAAACATGGAAAGCCTGCTCAAATCCATTCCTGGAACAATCGTATTTCAGGACGACATCCTCATCACGGGTCGTGACATCGAGGAACACCTCCACAAGCTGGAGGAGGTGCTACGCCGACTGGACCGGGTAGGCCTGCGACTCAAGAAGTCTAAATGTGTGTTTTTGGCTCCTGAGGTGGAGTTCCTGGGTAGGAGGGTTGCTGCAGATGGGATTCGGCCCACCGAATCCAAAACAGAGGTGATTCGACGAGTGCCCAGGCCCGGCAACACATCGGAGTTGCGTTCATTTCTGGGACTCTTGAACTATTTCAGGAACTTTCTGCCGAACTTAAGCACGTGCTCCTGCGTAAGGGTTGTGATTGGTTTTGGGGGGGACTATCAAGAACGTGCTTTCAATCGGGCGCGGAACCTACTTTGTTCAAATAAGTTATTGACCCTGTACGGCCCCTGTAAGAAATTGGTTCTGACATGTGATGCATCGTCCTTTGGGATTGGGTGCGTGTTGCAGCAGAGTAATGCTGAGGGCCAACTACAACCTGTGGCTTATGCTTCCAGGTCGCTCTCTCAAGCTGAACGGGGATATAGGATGGTTGAGAAGGAGGCACTCGCATGTGTCTATAACATCCCTGTTGTCAGACAGCAAGGCTGTCAATGCCAACGCGTCAGCCTGCATACAGCGATGGGCTCTCACGCAGGCTGCTTATGACTATTCCATCCGGCACCAGCCTGGCACCGAAAATTGCACTGACGCGCTCAGCAGGCTTCCACTGGCCACTACCGAGGGGGCAGTGAAACAAAGCGCTGAGATGGTCATGGCCGTTGATGGCTTTGACAGCGCAGGCTCCCCCATCACAGCCCACCAGATCAAAATCTGGACCAACAGAGATCCCCTCTTATCTCTGATTAAGAAATGTGTCCTATTTGGGATTGGGCGCCCGCACACGGAGCATGCCCTGAGGAGTTCAGACCGTTTCACAGGCGGATGGATGAGCTTTCCATACAAGCTGACTGCCTACTATGGGGCAGCCGGGTAGTCATGCCCCAGAGGGAAAGGGAGGCATTCATCAGGGAACTCTACAGCGAGCATCCAGGCATCGTGCTGATGAAGGCCATTGCCCGGTCACATGTTTGGTGGCCGGGAATTGATTCAGACCTGGAACATTGTGTTCGCAGATGCACGACGTGTGCCCAGCTGAGTAATGCCCCCAGGGAGGCCCCGCTCATCCCGTGGCCCTGTCCCACCAGGCCATGGTCACGTATTCATGTAGACTACGCGGGCCCGTTCATGGGAAAAATGTTTCTCATTGTGGTAGATGCGTACTCGAAATGGATCGAGTGCATCATTTTGAATTCATGCACGACATCCACCACTGTGGAGAGTCTACTTGCGGTCTTTGCAAGCCACGGCTTGCCGGACATTTTTGTTAGCGATAATGGCCCATGTTTCACGAGCTACAAATTCCGGGAGTTCATGTCATGTAATGGCATCAACCACGTCAGGATAGCACCGTTCAAGCCTGCCTCCAATGGCCAGGCAGAACGTGTGGTCCAAATCATTAAACAAGGTATACTCAGGATTCAAGGACCCTCCCTTCAATGCCGCCTATTGCGCCTCCTGCTGGCCTATAGATCACGACCGCACTCGCTCACGGGGGTCCCGCCCGCTGAGCTACTTATGAAATGAACACTCAAAACTCGGTTGTCCCTCATTCACCCAGTCCTGACTGACATAGTTGAGGGCAAGTGCCAGTCCCAAAATGAGTACCATGACCGAAATTCAAGGGGGAGATGTATAGAAATAAATGACCCTGTATTTGTCCTCAATCACGCCATGGGGCCCAAATGGCTTGAGGGTACTGTAATAGACAAAGAGGGGAACAGGGTTATCGTGGTTAAACTTAACAATGGGCAGGTATGCCGTAAGCATCTGGACCAAGTAAAAAAATGGTTCAGCATGGACACTGAGGAACCCGAGGAAGATCATGAGATAGTGCTCACACCACCGCCAGTGAACGGGCAACAAGAACATTCAGCCGCCTGCACAGTCCCGGCGGTCAACCCAGACAGGCCAGAATCACCACAGGTGACAGACACTCACGCCAAGGCTTAACAACCAGAGCCCCAACTGCAGCGCTCCATGAAGGAGCGTAGACCACCTGAAAGACTTAACCTATGATCCCAATAAGATCTTGGGGGAGGGGGGAGAGGTGATTTTATGTATGTAACCTCTATGTAACACCACTGCAATACTGTATATACTTAAGCAATGCACACCTTGACCACAGAGGGTGAACTTGTGGGAGACACTCCTTACCTGGTCATCCAGGTATATAAAGGGAGGTCCCACGCAGGTCCTGTGAATAAAGGTTCAGTTCATAGAGTGACCTGGCCACAGAATGTGCCTTGTGTGGGTTTTGTGCCATTGAGTAAGGACATTACAATATTCTGCCAATTTCAATCAGCAACACCATTTGTGCAAAATTGTCTGTTCCATTTGATCTCATATGTTTGAGTGCAGTTCATATAGCCTGTGTCTGCAGTAAAGTCTCGCAATAAATGTGCATATGAATTTGTAGCTTTACCCAATATTGTAACAATTTAAACTGCTTTTTGTTAACTGCTTTCTGGAAGGGGTTTATTTTGTCATATTAGCAATTATATTAATTGTTTGAGGACATTGCAGGGACAATAATAGTGGTGCACAAATGAGCAGACCTAGCGAGGTAAGCTCATTTACATAATATTCTGGTGCTCCACACATGATGCGCCAGGAGAAACTGGGATGGAATTTAGGGCACCAAGTGCTAGTGAAAGGTCTCAGGTGCCTGCTGTAGCAGGGTGGATCTAGCTACTTGTGGAACAGTTGAAATGGAGTCTGAATTTTAAAATCTTGTTTACATTTTACAGGGTCCTGAGTACAATTAATTACACTCCACAAGGGGATCTTTTAGAAATGTAACTGCCTTCATGCCCACCACAGCATCAACGATAGGAAATATACACATCATCTCACTATTACTGCCCACTTTGAATGTGCCCATGCTTATTTGGGCAGACATATTCAATGGCTGCAACACTTCCAGTAGAAAATCCTGAAGATTCACTTGAAATTGGGCAGATTGGGAGCAGAATATCTTGCCTCTGAACTCCATAAAATATTTATTGTGTGAACTCATAAAACAGATGAATGTTAAGTACAGGTTGAACCTCCCTTATCCAGCACTCTCGGGACCTGCCCTGTTCCGAACGAGGGATTTTTCTGGATGAGGGGAGGTCACGTGTTTGGGTGGACTGCGCCTGTTGCTGGGGTAAGTATGTGTGTGCACTGATTGGCTGGACCAACTGTCAGTCAGTCAGTCAGCCAATCATTGTACAGGGGGCCTCGAAGAGCCGGCAGGCCCCAAAGAGCCAATGGGCCCAGAAGAGTCAGTGGGCCCCAGCAGGCCCAGAACAGTCGACGGGCCTCAAAGAGTTAGCGGGTCCCGGCAGGCCTCAAGGAGTTAGCGGGCCTCGGCGGGCCCAGAAGAGTCAATGGGCCGAGAAGAATTGGCCCAACCCCCCGGAGGGAGCACTGTCAGCCAGCCCGAGGACTGTGGCTGCAGGAGTTCCAGCAGGGCGATGAGGAGAAGGCGGCCAATTGAGGGGAAAGATTGTATTGGAGTAGGATTTTGATGGTTGCGTTCTGCGCATGTGCCACCCGACAGCCGGGAATGGTCTCGGACGAGGGGTGGTGCCGGATAAGGGAGTCCTGGATAAAAGAGGTTCAACCTGTATTGTATTGACATTTTTTATCTGCTGATTTAACTTGCTTCTGTGCATCTTTCTTTTTCAGGCTATACTTCAATTAATAGTTTTAGCCTGAGCTAGACAGCCTGGCAGCATAATGTTTTCCTGGCATAATGTCAGCCCTGCACGGGGTAGCAAAGGCCATCCATCAGCTCAAGAACAACAAGGCATCGGGAGCGGATGGAATCCCCGCTGAGGCACTAAAGTATTGGCACGAATGCATGACCTCATCTCTCTCATCTGGAAGGAGGAGAGCATACCGGGAGATCTCAGAGATGCAGTAATCGTGATCATCTTTAAAAAAAGGGACAAGTCCGATTGCGGCAACTACAGAGGAATCTTCATGTTATCATCAGCCACTGGGAAGGTCATCGCTAGAATCCTCCTCAACAATCTTCTCCTTGTGGCTGAGGAGCTCCTCCTGGAGTCACAGTGCAGATTCCGTCCACTACGGGGTACACCGGACCTGATCTTTACAGCGTGGCAACTGCAAGAGAAATGCAGGGAACAGCATCAACCCTTGTACATGGCCTTGTTTGACCTCACAAAGGGCTCTGACACGGTTAACCGCGAGGGACTGTGGAGCGTCCTCCTCCGTTTTGGCTGCCCCCAAAAGTTTGTCGCTATCCTCCGCCTGCTCCACGACAACATGCAAGCCGTGATCCTGACCAACGGATCCACATCCGGACTGGGGTCAAGCAGGGCTGCATCATCACACCAACCCTCTTCTCGATCTTCCTTGCTGCAATGCTCCATCTCACACTCAACAAGCTCCCCGCTGGAGTGGAACAAAACTACAGAACCAGTGGGAACCTGTTCAACCTTCGTTGTCTCCAGGCCAGATCCAAGGCCATCCCATCCTCTGTCCTCGAGCTACAGTACGCGGACGACGCTTGCGTCTGCTCACATTCAGAGACTGAACTCCAAGTCATAGTCAACATCTTCACTGAGGCGTACAAATGCATGGGCCTTACACTAAACATCTGTAAGACAAAGATACTCCAACAACCTGACCCCGCCACACAGTACTGTCCCAGTCATCAAGATCCACAGCGCAGCCTTGGACAACGTGGACCACTTTCCATACCTCGCGAACTTATCAGCAAGGGCAGACATCGACAACGAGGTTCAACACCGCCTCCAGTGCACCAGCGCAGCCTTCGGCCGCCTGAGGAAGAGAGTGTTCGAAGATCAGGCCCTCAAATCTGGGCTATCTATCAAATCTACAGGGCTATCGTGATACCCGCCATCATGTATGGCTCTGAGTCGTGGACCATATGCAGTAGACACCTCAAATCGTTGGAGAAATACAACCAACGATGTCTCCGCAAGATCCTGCAAATCCCCTGGGAGGACAGATGCACCAACATTAGTGTCCTCGATCAGGCCAACAGCCCCAGCATCGAAGCACTGACCACACTCAACCAGCTCTGTTGGGTGGGCCACATTGTCCGCATGCCCGACACAAGACTCCCAAAGCAAGCGCTCTACTCGGAACTCCTACACGGCAAGCGAGCCCCAGGTGGGCAGAGGAAATGTTTCAAGGACACTCTCAAAGCCTCCTTGATAAAATTCAAAATTCGCAACAACACCTGGGAGTCCCTGGCCAAAGACCGCCCTAAGTGGAGGAAGAGCATCCGGGAAAACGCTGAGCACCTCGAGTCTCATCTCCAAGAGCATGCAGAAAGCAAGCGCAGGCAGCGGAAGGAGCGTGCGGCAAACCAGACTCCCCAATCACCCTTTCAAACAACGACTGTCTGTCCCACGTGTGACAGAGACTGTAATTCCTGTTCAGTCGCCTAAGAACTCACTTTTAGAGTGGAAGCAAGTCTTCCTTGATTTCGAGGGGCTGCCTATGATGATAATGTTTTCCTGCCCATCAGAGAAAAAATATTGTGGTAGCCCATATTATTTCCAATGTAGAACCCAGTGGGATAAGGATAAGTAGTTTGCCCTGCAGTACATATACATCACACATAAGGTAAAGTTCGAATTTATAGGAAGTGTGGACTTGCTGATGGAAGTTGACTTTTGTTGTGTTGCTGCCATATTTTGCATGATGATGATATTAACAGCTTCATACTGTATATTGAGTATCAATTCAGGACTCAAGACTGCAGCAAATATGCAGCATAATGCAACATTCAATACTCAGTGTTTGGAACAACAACAACAATAATCCTTCAGGTAAGCATACTGGCTCTCCTGCATTTGGTGGGAGTCTCACTCAGGAGACTATGATCTGCCTTCTGAGGATAGTGATCTTCTGCCTGTTACTGTTACAGTAACTCCTGACATTTTTCTTGGTTCTCATGCTGATAAGTGAGAGAAAAGATGAGATTACCAGTGAGGCACTGCTGCTCCACTACAAACAACAATAGGGAATATCCTCCATTAAATTGAGACAAACCGAGACAAATCAAGAATGGGTAACTAATATGTACGTCCCAATATTAACTTCGATGGGGGGTGGTTCAATATCTCATGTGAAACCTGGAAGAACTTTCAGCAAGTCTGTCTGTGGCATTTTAACATAACCACCTCATTAAAAATTTACTTCCGGGTTTGGCGTTGAATGCACGGCAGCGGGCATGACGCAGACCCGTGACACGATATCAACACGAATATTTAAAGGGCCAATCCAAAGATGGAATTTGAAGCAGTTGGGAGGTTTTGTACAGAGACGACAATCGTAGAAGATGGACTCAGGACATTCAAAGGCTAAGACCCACTTTAACGGCGACTCTCTTTGAAGTGCTGAGGGATCAGAGAGATATACTCTTCTGCAGCAATGGGAGGAAGAAACCTGCTGCTGTCACAAGGAAGTCGTAGCTGGATGTGGCCAAAGTGGCCAGCAGCAAGAGCATTGTGCAACGCTCCCGGATTCAGTGCAGGAAACAATTTAATGACCTAACCAGGGTAGAAAAGGTGATTACAGTTGCACATCATGATTTGTACATTATTCCACTCCCTCACTCTGCCTTCTCAAGCCTACTCCATTACATCATTCCTCACACACACTTATCTTGCAAGTGCACCCCTCCTTCTCTTTCTATGCACTTCGTCACATCCACATCTATTCATCCACCAGTGCTACTCACCCTGAACCTTATGCAATTTCATGCATCTCCCTGATAGTCACCCTCACCAAATGCACTGTATCCATCAGGTGAACACATGCCATTACAGTCACTAATAGGTCTGTTCTTCCCCCATTGCATGAGAAGAGATAGGGAGAGGGAGATGTTGTACCCCAGGGGCCGTCGATGAAAAGGATAATCACTAAAGGGCAGCAGAAAATCTGCAACATACTGACAGACCTCCACATGCACTGTTCATGATTGCAGAGAGAATGGATGAGTCCATCTCAAGCATGAGTTGTTTGATGTCGCAGGGCATTGCAACGATCTCTTCTTCCGTGGATAGCACAGCCAACTCTGTGAAACATCAATCGCGGCGAACAAATGAGTCCATGCAGGCCTTGACCCCAACCATGCAGAATCTGGATGTCAACATGTCTGGCACCTTAAATAGGATGATAGACACCTTAACCGTGGCTTTACAGCATGTCACTGATCTGCACCAGGCTGCTCTCCAGTAGAGTGGTAGGAGTAAAATGCGGCTGGCCCTTAAAAGGGATGATCGCAAAAGGGGACATGGAAATGGGGACTCCACTCAAAGTGCTCCCACTTCTCACCCGTTATCCGCGCCCCCCTCAGTCACTACCCAACATCCTGCTTCATCTCGCGATCACTGAGTCTGCCCCTGCACATGTGCAGGTGGAGCAGTCTTTGGTGGGGTCCTTATGGGCTCCAAGAGATTATTGGCCAAGAGCATCTCAGCAGTCAGAGCAGGGATCTGAACAGCCTGCCTCTACCTCTGCTGAAGCCACAGGGATTGCATCATGTAGGAGTGGTATTAAAAGAATGAAGATTTTTAGTTGCACAAGGGTATGCACATGGGTGTATAAGAACATTTTCTGTTGTTAATTTTCTGTTCTATAGTGGAATCACAAAAAATATATTACTTTGCACTACTTTCCCATCTTGCCCATTCTTGGTTGCTGGGTGGCAACTTGCCTTTTCAGTGAATGGGAACACATGAATTGACAGAGATCAATGAGGGGTTGTCCAATGGATGGTTGATTGGTTGCAGGAATGCTCTGTGTCAGCGTGATTGGGGGGAGGGGATGAGAGTGGCCATTGCATGGCATCATTATATGGGTCCAGTGGTGGTAACTAACTGAACCTTATTCCCTGGCATCCATGTGCATGGCTGGTGCTGTGATGGGGTCACCATCTTCCTCCTGCTCCTCACATTCAGGCAATGTGTGCTCAGCGCCTTGTTCCTCCTGAAGCTCCAATCATCACTGTTGTGCAGAGTGCAGCACACCAAGATCATTTGTGGTTGCACACCAGCTACACATTGATGGAATGGAACCCCTTGCGGTTTATGACTACTCATGGTTGATCTGGGGGAACACAGATTGCCACATGTGTGCAGCCATAGACGCCCTGCACCTATAGGAAGCCAGCCAGAGATGCAAACCCCAGTGCCCGCTCATTCTGACTCGCGTCATCACAGGTGAAGTTGACAAAATTGCCAGCCTGGCAAACAATTCATCAGTGACCTGCATTTATGTGCAAGTGACTGGGAGATCCTGGATCTGTTTCTGGTAGCACCCTGGAAGGATTGGAGGCAAAAACGTTGAGGACGATGGTCACTTTCACAGCCATCAGTAATGGGTGGCCACCAGATCCAGCAGGAAGCAGGTCTTCTTCTAGGAGACTTTTTAAAAATTCATTCACGGGATGTGGGTGCTGCTGGCAAGGCCAGCATTCATTGCCCATCTCTAATTGCCCTCGAGAAGGTGGTGGTGTGCTGCCTTCTTAAACTGCTACAGTACATGTGATGAAGGTACTCTCACAGTGCTGTTAGCTAGAGAGTTCCAGGATTTTGACCCAGTGACGATGAAGGAACAGCAATAATTTCCAAGTCATGATGGTGTGTGACTTGAAGGGGAACTTGGAAGTGGTGGTATTGCCATGAGCCTACTGCCCTTGACCTTCTAGGTGATAGAAGTCACGGATTTGTGAGGTGCTGTCGAAGAAGCCTTGGTGAGTTGCTGCAGTGCATCTAGATGGTACACACACCAACCATGGTGTGCCGGTAGTGGAAGGAGTGAATGTTTCAGGTAGTGGATGGTGTGCCAATCAAGCGGGCTGCTTTGTCCTGGATGATGCCAAGCTTCTTGAGTGGTGTTGAAGCTGCACTCATCCAGACAAGTGGAGAGTATTCCATCACACTCCTGACTTGTGCCTTGTAGATGGCGGAAAGGCTCTGGGGAGTCAGGATGTGTCGCTTGCTGCAGAATACCCAGCCACTGACTTTCTGGTCAATAGTAACACCCAGGATGTTGATGGTGAGGGATTTGATGCCATTGAATGTCAAGGGGAGGTGGTTATTGGAGATGGTCATTGTCTGGTATTTGTGTGGCACCAATGATACTTGCCACTTATCAACCCAAGTGTTGTCCCAGGTCCTGCAGTATGTGGACATGGTCTGCTTCATTATCTGAGGAGTTGCAAGTGGAACTGAACACTGTGCAATCATTAGTGGACATTCCTATTTCTGACCTTATGATGGAGGGAAAGTCATTGATGAAACAGTTGAAGATGGTTGGGCCTAGGACACTGCCCTGAGGAACTCCTGCAGCAATGTCCTGGAGCTGAGATGATCGGACTCCAACAGTCACAGCCATCTTCCTTTGTGCTAGGTATGACTCCTGGCAGTGGAGAGTTACCTCTGAACCCCATTGACTTCAATTTTACTAGGACTCCTTGATGCTATACTCGGTCAAATGCTGCCTTGATGTCAAAGGCAGTCGCTCTCATGTCACCTCTTCAGTTCTTTTGTCCATGTTTGGATCAAGGCTGTAATGGGGTCTGGAGCCGAATGGTCCTGGTGGAACCCAAACTGAACATTGGTGAGCAGGTTATTGTTAATTAATTGCGACTGCCGAGAACGCACAGCCTGAAGCAGTACCTTGTCATTTGGCTGTGCGCTGAAATAATTCAAATTAGCAGGCCGCACCAAAATAACGTGCTGTGATTTTTTTTTACAGGCACGACTAAATCTTGCCCCACGTTGCCAAAGCCCATTTTCTAGGCCATAGTGTGGAATGGTCGAATACAATAAAGTGGAGAACGTTGCAAACCTACATTTAGGTGTCAGAAATCGAATGGTAAGATGAAAAGCAGAGTACACGACTGTTTTTTGATCATTGTGTGTGTTTTGCTTCCTTGGTTACTGTTTATTGGTTATCTACTAAAATGATGTGCATCATGGGTGAAAATGCTGGACTTCAATACTGTGGAAACGCTGGCAACATTCTATGAAGAGAAGAGCTGTTATTGGAACAACTGCTCCAGGCCAGCAGAAGAAAGCAAGCCCAGCTAATAAGGGGCAGCTCCAACAAGGCACGTCATGGCAAATGGCAAGCAGCATCCAACTGCATTCTGGATGAGAGCCGGATGAATCTGGCACAACTCGTTGTGCGAGTCAACATCCTCTCAACAGTAATCACTATGATGGTCAAAGTACTGCTCGCAACTGCTGGACAAAAATCTAGAAGCTGCTCTAAGATGTGCTGTGTTTGCTAAATTAGTGGCAGCATTCTGAACTTTGTTGAAAGAGAAAGACTGCAAAGTTTCACACTGAATGGTGGTAGATGTTTGTTAAGTGTATATATATACACATGAAGTACATTTACCTGCATTGTGCGCAAGGCATTTTCTACTAAAATTAGTTCATATGGCTAAAATGTAGTTGCCATAGCCACCCCTGTGACCAGTCAGCGATTTCTATTGGACAACACTGTCCTATATTGGAAAATTCAAAGAAAATCCTAGTGATGCATGCTGGGATATTCTACAAACTGCACCTTCTCAGATTGCATAGGGTGTCATTGGTAACTCCCTTCAACTGTATTGGGAGAAACATCTGGTCAAAATCTGGGCTGCAGCCTTGAAGTAAAAACTCTAATGAAGGTATTAGAAGACACAAAAGTCAATTCTTACTGGTAAATGTAATAATGTTATTGTAAAATTTGCAGAGGAGAAAACTTTAGATAACTTTACCATATCATCTAATTGACTCCATTTCTCCCAAATAACTGACATAACAACTTTCAGCCTAAAAGATACTGTTCTATGGTTGGAGATCTATGGTAGAAAATGAAAACCACCATAAACAGAGTATTACTAATGAGAATTCAAATTAGCACAGCAGTAAATTGGCATAAATATCATTGCCAAGTGAAAGATTACGTTTTCATTCAATAAACCTAAATCCTGACTGTACTCTATCCCAAGGTGCTCCATAGCAATGTTACAAGACAAAACAGATAAATTTGACATTTAATAATTTAGTAATAGCCATAAAAGCATTTATTTTCTTTTCTTCTTCACCTGAAAGTTTGGTCAAATAGGTCACAATGTCTGCATTTTTTTGTAATCATCATTAGTGATAGTTATGTTCTTACATTTCCAATCGGCACCGCAGGTTCTTTCAGGTCTTTCTCATGGATATTGGTATCATTACCAATGTAGTGCATGATGGATTTCTTGCTCTGAATTGCTTGAACTTTCTCCGTTACAAGACTTTGATCCTATTCAAAGTGATACAATTATTAGAACTCAATAGTTTTTTTGTTCTAAAATTTCCTTTGGACTGAAAATATGTGCTAACCAAGGTGGCAGATGTCATTGATGAGACATATGCGATAAGTGAAACATTACAATGTTCCATTTTTTAATGGTTATATATTTTGTAATGTACTATAAAAAGTTAGGCCAGGTGCATTTGCTGTATATTTGTACATTTGAAAAGAACTCAAAAGCAAACAGCAAAAAAATACAAGAAGTTATGGAAGAACTGTACCATTATTCAAGCTAGGAGGGAAGTGCTGAATAAATGTCCATTATATGTTGTCTAAATTAGACCCTGTTATGAGTGCTAAGTCTTGTTGCAGAGACATTTGGCAAAAAGGAATTTATGAAAATTAGTCGAATTTTCACTGAAGTTTAATTTTTCTGGAGTGAGCAACAGAAACTCAGATCGTCAAATAATGGAGAAGGCTGCTCAACTGCCAAGCTAGGTAAAGAGACAAAAAATGTATTAAAGTAAATATAATTTGTGTTATATATAAAAACGGAAAATGCTGGAAATCTCAGCGGGTAGGCAGCATCTGCGAGAGAAACAGAGTTAATGTTTCGGGTCAATGACCTGTCGTCAGAACTCTCAGAATGCAGAGGTTCCCGTGCTGGAGATTACACAGATAGGGAGGGGCAAAGCTATGGAGGGATTTGAAAACAGTTCTGAGGAAGGATCATTGACCCAAAAATGTTAACTCTGTTTCTCTCCACAGATGTTGCCTTACCCGCTGAGATTTTTAGCATTTCCTGTTTTTATTTCAGATTCCAGGATCCACAGTATTTTGCTTTTGTATAATTTGTATTAGTTTTGCTGAAAACATTGAATTGGTCCTGTTTGGTTCCTCAGGGGAGTGAACCAATACGATATGGGTCATCATCAATGAGTTACTTTAGAATGAAGTTTTATAGGTTAGTATAAATAACAACAACTGTTAAATACAAAGTGCATTTAACGTAGTAAAACATTCCAAGGCGCTTCACAGGAGTGTTATAAAACAAACTTTGACACCGAGCCACATAAGAAGAAATTACGGCAAAAGCTTGGACAAAAGAGGTAAGTTTTAAGAAGCGTCTTAAAGGAGGAAAGAGAGATAGAGTGGCAGAGAGGTTTAGGCGAGGAATTCCAAAGCTTAGGGCCGAGGCAGCTGAAGACACGGCCACCAATGGTTGAGCGATTAAAATCAACAACCCTCAAGAGGTCAGTATTAGAGGTTCTCGTGCTAGAGGAAATAACAAAGATAGGGAGGGGAAAGCTTTGGAGGGATGTGAAAACAAGGATGAGAATTTTGAAATTGAGGCGTTGCTTAACCGGGAGCCAATGTAGGTCAGCAAGCACAGGAGAGATGGGTGAATGGGTCTTGGTGCGAGTTAGGACACGGGCAGTGAATTTTGGATGACCTCAAGTTTACGTCGGGTAGAACATGGGAGGCCAGCCAGGAGTGCTTTGGAATAGTCAAGTCTAGAGGTAACAATGGCATGGATGAGGGATGAGCTGAGGCAGGGGCAGAGACGGGCGATGTTACGGTGGTGGAAATAGGCGTTCTTAGTTATGCTGCAGATATGTGGTCCGTAGCTCATTGCCGGGTCAAATATCATCATCATAGGCAGTCCCTCGGAGTCGAGGATGACTTGCTTCCACACTAGAAATTAGTTCTCAGGCGAGTCCAATAGGGGACCCTACAGTCTCTGTCACAGCTGGGGCAAACGGTGGTTGAAGGAACAAGTGGGTGGGGTGCCTGGGTTGTCACACGTTCCTTCCGCTGTCAATGCTTGCCATCAGCTTGCTCTCGGTGAAGACACTCGATGTGTTCAGCGCCTTCCTGGATGCTTTTCCTCCATGTTGGGCGGTCTTGGGCCAGGGGTTCCCAGGTGTCAGCAGGGATGTTACATTTTGTCGAGGACGCTTTGAGGGTGTTCTTGAAGCGTTTCCTCTGTCCCTCTCGGGCTCGCTTGCCATGTCAGAGCTCCGAGTAGAGCGCTTGTTTTGGGAGCCTCGTGTCAGACATGCGGGCGATGTGGCCCGTTCAGCGGAGCTGATCGAGTGTGGTCAGTGCTTCGATGCTGGGGATATTGGCCTGAGCGAGGACACTGACATTGGTGCGCCTATCCTGCCAATGGATTTGCAGGATCTTGTGGAGGTAGCGTTGGTGGTACTTCTCCAGTGTTTTGAGGTGCCTGCTGTACATAGTCCATGTCTCTGCGCCATATAGGAGGGCAGGTATCACCATTGCTCTGTAGACCATGAGCTTGGTGCCGGGTTTGAGGTCCTGGTCTTCAAATACTCTCTTCCTCAGTCGACCGAAGGCTGCACTGGCACATTGGAGGTGGTGTTGGACCTCGTTGTCGATGTCTGCCGTTGTTGACAGTAGGCTCTCGAAGTATGGAAAATGGTCCACATTATCCAAGGCCTCATCATGGATTTTGATAACCGGGGGGGGGGCAGTGCTGTATGGTGGGAGCAGGTTGATAGAGGACCTTTGTCTCACGGATGTTTAGTGCAAGGCCCATGCTCTCATATGCCTCGGTGATGGTGTTGACGATGGCTTGGAGTTCGGCCTCCGAGTGAGCGCAGACGCAGGCGTCGTCTGCATACTGTAGTTCAATGACGGAAGATGAGACGACCTTGGATCTGGCCTGGAGGCGGTGGAGGTTGAACAGATTCCCATTTGTCCTGTAATTTGAATTACACCAAATATGACACCAAGGTTGCGAACAGTCTGGTTCAGCCTCAGACAGATGCTTGCGAGAGGGATGGAGTCAGTGGCTAGGGAATGGCATATGTGGCGGGGAACCAGACAATGGCTTCAGTCTTCCCAATATTTAATTTTAAATTTCTGCTCATCCAGTACTGGATATCGGACAAGCAGTCTGACAATTTAGAGAGAATGGAGGGGTTGAGAGAAGTGATTGTGAGGTACAGCTGGATGCCGTCAATGTACATGTGGAAACAGACGCTGTGTTTTTGGATGATGTCCTCGAGGGGCAGCATGTGGATGAGAAATAGGAGGCGGCCAAGGATAGATTCTTGGGGGACACCAGAGGTAACAATGCGCGGGTGGGAAGAGAAGACATTGCATGTGATTCTCTGGCTACGTTTAGGTAGATAAGAATGGAACCAGGTGATTGCAGTCTGACCCAGCAGGTTGATGGTGAAGAGGCATTGGAGGAGGATGAAGTGGTCAACCATGTCAAAGGCTGCAGACAGGTCGAGAAGGAAGAGGAGGGATCATTTACCTCTGTCACAGTCACATAGGATGTGATTTGAACTTTGATAAAAGCCATTATGGTTCAGTGACAGGGGTGGAAATCTGATTGGAGGGATTCAAACATGGAGTTGCGGGAAAGATGGGCATGGAATTGGGAGGACTTTGGAGAGGAAAGGGAGGCTGGAGATCGGGCGGTGGTTTGCAAGGATGGAGGGGTCAAGGGTTGTTTTTTTGAGCAGAGATGTGATGACGGCAGATTTGAAGGAGAGGGGGACAGTACCTAAGGAGAGAGAACCATTAACAATATCAGCTAACATGGGAGCCAGAAATGGAAGTTGGGTGGTCAACAGTTCAATGGAAATAGGTTCGTGGGAGCAGGAAGTGGGTCTCATGGTCAAGATGAGCATGGGGAGGTCATGAGGGGAGATTGGAGAGGAACTGGAGAAAGGTGCAAATTCAGGGCTAGGGCAGGGGGGAACCTTAGAGGAAGTTTAGCCCAGTGGGCTAGGGGAAGAAAGGAAAGTGGCAGAGGCAGCTCAATCTGAAAGACAAAGAAGTCAATGAGCTCCTCACACTTGTTGGAGTTGAGGGTGGAGGAGACAGGGGAGAGGGGTTTAAGAAAATGTTTTTTTTACATAAGAACATAAGAAATAGGAGCAGGAGTAGGCCATTCGGCCTCTCGAGCCTGCTCTGCCATTTAATAAGATCGTGGCTGATCCAATCATGGACTCATCTCCACTTCCTTGCCCGCTCCCCATAATTCCTTATTCCCTTATCGGTTAAGAAACTGTCTATCTCTGTCTTAAGTTTATTCAATGACCCAGCTTCCACAGCTCTCTGAGGTAGCAAATTCCACAGATTTACAACCCTCTGAGGGAAAAAATTCCTCCTCATCTCAGTTTTAAATGGGTGGCCCCTTATTCTAAGATTTTGCCCCCAAGTTCTAGTCTCCCCCATCAGTGGAAACATCCTCTCTGCATCCACCATGTCAAGCCCCCTCATAATCTTATACATTTCGATAAGATCACCTCTCATTCTTCTGAATTCCAATGAGTAGAGACCCAACCTACTCAACCCCCTCATCTCCGGAATCAACCTAGTGAACCTTCTCTGAACTACCTCCAAAGCAAGTATATCCTATCTTAAATATGGAAACCAAAACTGTACTCAATATTCCAGGTGTGGCCTCACCAATACCCTGTATGGCTGTAGCAATAATTCCGTGTTTTTATACTCCATCTTCTTTGAAATAAAGGCCAAGATTCGATTGGCCTTCCTGATCACTTGCTGTACCTGCATACTAACCTTTTGCTTCATGCACCAGGACCCCCAGGTCCAGCTGTATTGCAGCACTTTGCAATTTTTCTCCATTTAAATAATAACTTGCTCTTCAATTTTTTCCACCAAAGTGCATGACCTCACACTTTCTAGCATTATACTCCATCTGCCAAATCTTTGCCCACTCACTTAGACTGTCTATGTCCTTTTGCAGGTTTTTTGTGTCCTCCTCACACATTGCTTTTCCTCCCATCTATGTATCGTCAGCAAACTTGGCTACGTTACATTCGGTCCCTTCATCCAAGTCGTTAATATAGATTGTAAATAGTTGGGGTCCCAGCACTGATCCCTGAGGCACCCCATTAGTTACTGATTGCCAACCCAAGAATGAACCATTTATCCCAACTCTCTGTTCTCTGTTAGTTAGCCAATCCTCTATCCATGCTAATATATTACCCCCAACCCCGTGAACTTTTGTCTTGTGCAGTAACCTTTTATGTGGCACCTTATCAAATGCCTTCTGGAAGTCCAAATACACCACATCCACTGGCTCCCCTTTATCCACCCTGTTCGTTACATCCTCAAAGAATTCCAGCAAATTTGTCAAACATGACTTCCCCTTCATAAATCTATGCTGACTCTGCCTGACTGCATTATGCTTTTTCAAATGTCCTGTTAGTAGGAAGCAGCAGCCGGGGGCTATCTTTGCATTCCATAATGCTCCTGGAATAGTGAGCAGTTTTGATAGACGAGAGCAGGACCCAATAATGTTTTATGTGGTCCAGCCAGATCTGGCGGTGAATGTCTAAACCAGTTGTGCACCATATCCGTTCAAGTCTGCAACCCTTGGACTTAAGGGAGCAAAGATGGGCGCCGTACTGGGGGAATGGCCAGGGTGAGAGAGTAATGGTTTTAATAGGAACTAGGGCATCACAGATTGTGGTGAGGGTGAGGTTGCACAGATCGGCAGCTGCAGAAATATCATGGCGAATGGAGGGCCAAAGGCTGGACAGTTGGGATTTCATAAATGCAATTGTGAGTGAGTTGGGAGAAAGTTTTTTCCAGGGCAGACAGAGAAAGACGTAGGGTTGAGGGGTGGGGTGGTGGGTGAAGGGGGATGTGGCTGGAGGGTGATGCAAGGAAGTGGTCAGAGATGGCCTTATCTGCAATTGACACAAGATAAATGTTACATTCCAATGAATAGGAGGCTTAACTTATCCACCTGAACTGATCTCTTCCCCTGCAGATGCAGAAAGATAATAGCTGGAATGCAGAAAGGTAATAGCTGGAAGTCTTCATATAGATTTAACTATATCAGTTGGTGTTTTTTTTTTGATTCTAATATATACTGTTTCAAAAATCTTAAACAATAAGTATCAAAAAGATTTATATAGTGCTTTTCACGACCACCGGATATCTCAAAATGCTTTACAGCCAATGAAGCACTTTTGGAGTGTAGTCACTGTTGTAATGTGGGAAACACGGCAGCCAATTTGCACAGAAGCAAACTCCTACAAACAGCAATGTGATAATGACCAGATAATCTGCTTTTTTGTTATGTTGATTGAGGAATAAATATTGGCCAGGATACCGGGGATTAATGCAATATTTAGGAAGGACATTAGCTTGGATGATGTGGAATCTATATGGGTAGAGCTGCAGAACACCAAAGGGCAAAAAACGTTAGTGGGAGTTGTGTACAGACCTCCAAACAGTAGTAGTGATGTTGGGGAGGGCATCAAACAGGAAATTAGGGGTGCATGCAATAAAGGTGCAGCAGTTATAATGGGTAACTTTAATATGCACATAGATTGGGCTAACCAAACTGGAAGCAATACGGTGGAGGAGGATTTCCTGGAGTGCATAAGGGATGGTTTTCCAGAACAATATGTCGAGGAACCAACTAGGGGGGAGGCCATCTTAGACTGGGTGTTGTGTAATGAGAGAGGATTAATTAGCAATCTAGTTGTGCGAGGCCCCTTGGGGAAGAGTGACTATAATATGGTGGAATTCTACATTAGGATGGAGAATGAAACAGTAAATTCAGAGACCATGGTCCAGAACTTAAAGAAGGGTAACTTTGAAGGTATGAGACGTGAATTGGCTGGGATAGATTGGCGAATGATACTTAAGGGGTTCACTGTGGATGGGCAATGGCAGACATTTAGAGACCGCATGAATGAACTACAACAATTGTACATTCCTGTCTGGCGTAAAAATAAAAAAGGGAAGGTGGCTCAACCGTGGCTATCAAGGGAAATCAGGGATAATATTAAAGCCAAGGAAGTGGCATACAAATTGGCCAGAAATAGCAGCAAACCCGGGGACTGGGAGAAATTTAGAACTCAGCAGAGGAGGACAAAGGGTTTGATTAGGGCAGGGAAAATGGAGTATGACAAGAAGCTTGCAGGGAACATTAAGACGGATTGCAAGAGTTTCTATAGATATGTAAAGAGAAAAAGGTTAGTAAAGACAAATGTAGGTCCCCTGCAGTCAGAATCAGGGGAAGTCATAACGGGGAACAAAGAAATGGCAGATCAATTTGAACAAGTACTTTGGTTCGGTATTCACTAAGGAGGACACAGGCAACCTTCCGGATATAAAAGGGGTCAGAGGGTCTAGTAAGGAGGAGGAACTGAGGGAAATCCTCATTAGTCGGAAAATTGTATTGGGGAAATTGATGGGATTGAAGACCGATAAATCCCCAGGGCCTGATGGACAGCATCCCAGAGTACTTAAGGAGATGGTCTTGGAAATAGCGGATGCATTGACAGTCATTTTCTAACATTCCATTGACTCTGGATCAGTTCCTATCGAGTGGAGGGTAGCCAATGTAACCCCACTTTTTAAAAAAGGAGGGAGAGAGAAAACAGGGAATTATAGACCGGTCAGCCTGACATCAGTAGTGGGAATCAATTATTAAGGATGTCATAGCAGCGCATTTGGAAAGAGGTGACATGATAGGTCCAAGTCAGCATGGATTTGTGAAAGGGAAATCATGCTCGACAAATCTTCTGGAATTTTTTGAGGATGTTTCCAGTAGAGTGGACAAGGGAGAACCAGTTGATGCGGTATATTTGGACTTTCAGAAGGCTTTCGACAAGGTCCCACACAAGAGATTAATGTGCAAAGTTAAAGCACATGGGATTGGGGGTAGTGTGCTGACATGGATTGAGAACTGGTTGTCAGACAGGAAGCAAAGAGTAGGAGTAAATGGGTACTTTTCAGAATGGCAGGCAGTGACTAGTGGGGTACCGCAAGGTTCTGTGCTGGGGCCCCAGCTGTTTACACTGTACATTAATGATTTAGACAAGGGGATTAAATGTAGTATCTCCAAATTTGCGGATGACACTAAGTTGTGTGGCAGTGTGAGCTGCGAGGAGGATGCTATGAGGTTGCAGAGTGACTTGGATAGGTTAGGTGAGTGGGCAAATGCATAGCAGATGAAGTATAATGTGGATAATTGTGAGGTTATCCACTTTGGTGGTAAAAACAGAGAGACAGACTATTATCTGAATGGTGACAGATTAGGAAAAGGGGAGGTGCAACGAGACCTGGGTGTCATGGTACATCAGTCATTGAAGGTTGGCATGCAGGTACAGCAGGCGGTTAAGAAAACAAATGGCATGTTGGCCTTCATAGCGAGGGGATTTGAGTACAGGGGCAGGGAGATGTTGCTACAGTTGTACAGGGCCTTAGTGAGGCCACACCTGGAGTATTGTGTACAGTTTTGGTCTCCTAACTTGAGGAAGGACATTCTTGCTATTGAGGGAGTGCAGCGAAGGTTCACCAGACTGATTCCTGGGATGGCAGGACTGACCTATCAAGAAAGACTGGATCAACTGGGCTTGTATTCACTGGAGTTCAGAAGAATGAGAGGGGACCTCATAGAAACGTTTAAAATTCTGATGGGTTCAGACAGGTTAGATGCAGGAAGAATGTTCCCAATGTTGGGGAAGTCCAGAACTAGGGGTTACAGTCTAAGGATAAGGGGTAAGCCATTTAGGACCGAGATGAGGAGAAACTTCTTCACCCAGAGAGTGGTGAACCTGTGGAATGCTCTACCATAGAAAGTTGTTGAGGCCAATTCACTAAATATATTCAAAAAGGAGTTAGATGAAGTCCTTACTACTAGGGGGATCAAGGGGTATGGCGAGAAAGCAGGAATGGGGTACTGAAGTTGCATGTTCAGCCATGAACTCATTGAATGGCGGTGCAAGCTAGAAGGGCCGAATGGCCTACTCCTGCACCTATTTTCTATGTTTCTATGTTTCTATGGATAACTCCCCTGCTCTTCTTTAAAATAGTGCCATGGAATCTTTTACATAGAAACATAGAAAATAGGTGCAGGAGTAGGCCATTCGGCTCTTTGAACGTGCACCGCCATTCAATAAGATCATGGCTGATCCTTCACCTCAGTACCTCTTTCCAGCTTTCTCTCCATACCCCTTGATCCCTTTAGCCATAAGGGCCACATCTAACTCCCTCTTGAATATATCCAACGAACTGGCATCAACAACTCTCTGCATTAGGGAATTCCACAGGTTAACAACTCTCTGGGTGAAGAAGTTTCTCCTCATCTCAGTCCTAAATGGCCTACCTCTTACCCTAAGACTATGTCCCCTGGTTCTGGACTTCCCCAACATCGGGAACATTCTTCCTGCGTCTAACCTGTCCAGTCCCGTCAGAATTTTATATATTTCTATGAGATCCCCTCTCATCCTTCTAAACTCCAGTGAATAAAGGCCCAGTCGATCATATGTCAGACCAGCCATCCCAGGAATCAGTCTGGTTAACATTCGCTGCACTCCTTCAATAGCAAGAACGTCCTTCCTCAGATTAGGAGACCAAAACTGAACACAATATTCCAGGTGAGTCCTCACTAAGGCCCTGTACAACTGCAGTAAGACCTCCCTGCTCCTATACTCAAAACCTCTAGCTACGAGGGGCAACATACCATTTGCCTTCTTCACTGCCTGCTGTACCTGCATGCCAACTTTCAATGACTGACGTACCATGACACCCAGGTCTCGTTGCACCTCCCCTTTTCCTAATCTACCGCCATTCAGATAATATTCTGCCTTCGTGTTTTTGCCCCCAAAGTGGATAACCTCACATTTATCCACATTATACTGCATCTGCCATGCATTTGCCCACTCACCTAACCTGTCCAAGTCACCCTGCAGCCTCTTAGCGCCCTCCTCGCAGCTCACAACGCTCTCCAGTTTAGTGTCATCTGCAAACTTGGAGATATTACACTCAATTCCTTCATCTAAATCATTAATGTATATTGTAAATAGCTGGAGTCCCAGCACTGAGTCCTGCGGCACCCCATTAGTCACTGCCTGCCATTCTGAAAAGGACCCACTTATCCCGACTTTCTGCTTCCTGTCTACCAACCAGTTCTCTATCCACATCAGTACATTACCCCCAATAGCATGTGCTTTAATTTTGCACACCACTTGAGAAAGCAGACAGGGCCTCAGTTTAGTGTCTCATCCGAAAGACGGCACCTCGGACAGTGCTGTGCTCCCTCAGCACTGCACTGGAGTGTCAGCTTAGATTTTTTGTACTCAAGTCGAAGGAATCGGACTTGAACTCACAACCTTCTGACTCAGAGGCGAGAGTGCTACCCACTGAGCCGCAGCTGACAGTGTACATCTTTAGCAGTGTGGTGTTTTCAGTGAGCAAACAATGGCTGTAAAAGCCACCATTTGGTGAGTCTACCGCAGAACACTTGGCTTGTTAGTCATATTCTGGACTTTTTGTCCAAGACATAAAGGGCTAAATCTCAGGGGCTTAACGCCACCCATTACTGGGAAAAGGTTGCGTTAAGAGGGCGGCCGCCATTCTTTCGCCAGCTGATGATGGGTCCCGCAGTGTGCTCCATTTTCGAAGGCCCAGCTGCGCCGCCAGTAACATTCATTACCCTGCAAAATGAAACGTGGGAGAGGTGTTGTCAGTCGGCGTGCAACGCGGACTTAACGACACCATGGCGAACTTGGACCTTTGCGATGAGTCCTAAGTTCGCCATGTAAAGCTAGTGTGCAGCAGGTTAAGGGACACACACATCTTTCAGATAAGTTTGCATTTAAGATTTTGGACTGGTTTTTTTTGATTTTATTGAAGTAGTGGCTTGCTGCAATACAGGCTAAAAAATGTAAGTATGTAGGGAGTGCTGCTAGCCACTTGCAAGGTCTCCGTTGGTAAAGGAACGCCTTTGAGAAGACAGAAAATGCTCCAAATATTCAGTAGGTCAGGCTACATCCATGGAGAGAGAAACAGAGTTCACGTCTCAGGTCAAGATGCTGCCTGATCTGCTGAGTATTTCCAGCATTTTATGCTATCATTTCAGATTTACAGCATCCGCTCGCAGAGAAAAGAGGCAGAAAAGTAAGGTGCAAAAGAGGAAGAAGCCGAAGAGAAGGAAACAGAAGAGGAGGAAGCCGAAGGCATAATGCAGCCTCAGAAATGGCAAGGACATCCGCGATGGAATCACCTTCCTGCAGTACCAGTGACCACAACCCCAATTCCCTCTTCAACATTTGCCCCACATCTTCCCTCTGTTACTGACCACCACAGCATTCTTTTGGCCATGGTGCTGAAATAAAAGCCACCACAATGCAAACTTTTCAATCCAACATTATACATTTATCCATCCAACATGACATCAAGAAATCAATTTGTCAGCTTTATGCATTCTCTTAGTGACTGTACGTGCCTTTGCCTATCCTACTGATGTTATGCAGTAATAACCCAGTGGCTGCAATATGGTGGATGGAAGGCTTGCTGGTCGACCTTGAGGAGCTGGTGGCTGGCGGTGTCAAATTGAGTGATAGTGCTTCTTCTTGTTCTTGTACTTCATTCACCTCCCCCTCTGGTTGGCAACCAATAACTAGTGGGGTGCCGCAGGGATCAGTGCTGTGACCCCAACTATTTACAATCTATATTAACGACTTGGAAGAAGGGACTGAGTGTAACCGTAGCCAAGTTTGCTGATGATACAAAGATGGGAGGAAAAGCAATGTGTGAGGAGGACACAAAAAATCTACAAAAGGACATAGACAATCTAAGTGAGTGGGCAAAAATTTGGCAGATGGAGTATCATGTTGGAAAGTGTGAGGTCATGCACTTTGGCAGAAAAAAAATCAAAGAGCAAGTTATTATTTAAATGGCGAAAGATTGCAAAGTGCTGCAGTACAGTGGAACGTGGGGTTACTTGTGCATGAAACACAAAAGGTTAGTATGCAGGTACAGCAAGTAATCAGGAAGGTCAATGGAATCGTGGCCTTTATTGCAAAGGGGATGGAGTATAAAAGCAGGGAAGTCTTGCTACAGCTATAACAAGATATTGGTGAGGCCACACCTGGAATACTGCGTACAGTTTTGGTTTCATACATATAAGAACATAAGAATTAGGAACAGGAGTAGGCCATCTAGCCCCTCGAGCCTGCTCCGCCATTCAATAAGATCATGGCTGATCTGGCCGTGGACTCAGCTCCACTTACCCGCCCGCACCCTGTAACCCTTAATTCCCTTATTGGTTAAAAATCTATCTATCTGTGATTTGAATACATTCAATGAGCTAGCCTCAACTGCTTCCTTGGGCAGAGAATTACACAGATTCACAACCCTCTGGGAGAAGAAATTCCTTCTCAACTCGGTTTTAAATTGGCTCCCCAGTATTTTGAGGTTGTGCCCCCTAGTTCTAGTCTCCCCGACCAGTGGAAACAACCTCTCTGCCTCTATCTTGTCTATCCCTTTCATTATTTTAAATGTTTCTATAAGATCACCCCTCATCCTTCTGAACTCCAACGAGTAAAGACCCAGTCTACTCAATCTATCATCATAAGGTAACCCCCCTCATCTCCGGAATCAGCCTCGTGAATCGTCTCTGTACTCCCTCCAAAGCTAGTATATCCTTCCTTAAGCAAGGTGACCAAAACTGCACGCAGTACTCCAGGTGCGGCCTCACCAATACCCTGTACAGTTGCAGCAGGACGTCCCTGCTTTTGTACTCCATCCCTCTCGCAATGAAGGCCAACATTCCATTCGCCTTCCTGATTACCTGCTGCACCTGCAAACTAACTTTTTGGGATTCATGCACAAGGACCCCCAGGTCCCTCTGCATCGCAGCATGTTGTAATTTCTCCCCATTCAAATAATATTCCCTTTTACTGTTTTTTTTTCCAAGGTGGATGACCTCACACTTTCCGACATTGTATTCCATCTGCCAAACCTTAGCTCATTCGCTTAACCTATCTAAATCTCTTTGCAGCCTCTCTGTGTCCTCTACACAACCCGCTTTCCCACTAATCTTTGTGTCATCTGCAAATTTTGTTACACTACACTCTGTCCCCTCTTCCAGGTCATCTCTGTATATTGTAAACAGTTGTGGTCCCAGCACCGATTCCTGTGGCACACCAATAACCACCGATTTCCAACCCGAAAAGGACCCATTTATCCCGACTCTCTGCTTTCTGTTAGCCAGCCAATTCTCTATCCATGCTGATACATTTCCACTGACTCCACGTGCCTTTATCTTCTGCAGTAACCTTTTGTGTGGCACCTTATCGAATGCCTTTTGGAAATCTAAATACACCACATCCATCGGTACACCTCTATCCACCATGCTCGTTATATCCTCAAAGAATTCCAGTAAATTAGTTAAACATGATTTCCCCTTCATGAATCCATGTTGCGTCTGCTTGACATCCTATCTAGATGTCCCGCTATTTCTTCCTTAATGATAACTTCAAGCATTTTCCCCACTACAGATGTTAAACTAACTGGCCTATAGTTACCTGCCTTTTGTCTGCCCCCTTTTTTTAAACAGAGGCGTTACATTAGCTGCTTTCCAATCCGATGGTACCTCCCCAGAGTTCAGAGAATTTTGGTAGATTATAACGAATGCATCTGCTATAACTTCTGCCATCTCTTTTAATACCCTAGGATGCATTTCATCAGGACCAGGGGTCTTGTCTACCTTGAGTCCCATTAGCCTGTCCAGCACTACCTCCCTAGTGATAGCGATTGTCTCCAGGTCCTCCCTTCCCACATTCCTGTGACCAGCAATTTTTGGCATGGTTTTTGTGTCTTCCACTGTGAAAACCGAAGCAAAATAATTGTTTCAGGTCGCAGCCATTTCCACATTTCCCATTATTAAATCCCCCTTCTCATCTTCTAAGGGGCCAACATTTACTTTAGTCACTCTTTTCCGTTTTATATATCTGTAAAAGCTTTTACTATCTGTTTTTATGTTTTGCACAAGTTTACTTTCGTAATCTATCTTTCCTTTCTTTATTGCTTTCTTAGTCATTCTTTGCTGTCGTTTAAAATTTTCCCAATCTTCTTGTTTCCCACTAACCTTGGCCACCTTATACGCATTAGTTTTTAATTTGATACTCTCCTTTATTTCCTTGGTTATCCACAGCTGGTTATCCCTTCTCTTACCGCCCTTATTTTTCACTGGAATATATTTTTGTTGAGCACTATGAAAGAGCTCCTTAAAAGTCCTCCACTGTTCCTCAATTGTGCCACCGTTTAGTCTGTGTTCCCAGTCTACTTTAGCCAACTCTGCCCTCATCCCACTGTAGTCCCCTTTGTTTAAGCATAGTACGCTCGTTTGAGACACTACTTCCTCATCCTCAATCTGTATTACAAATTTAACCATATTGTGATCACTCATTCCGAGAGGATCTTTTACTAGGAGATCGTTTATTATTCCTGTCTCATTACACAGGACCAGATCTAAGATCGCTTGCTTCCTTGTAGGTTCTGTAACATACTGTTCTAAGAAACAATCCCGTATGCATTCTACGAATTCCTCCTCAAGGCTACCCCGTGCGATTTGATTTGACCAATCGATATGTAGGTTAAAATCCCCCATGATTACTGCCGTTCCTTTTTCACATGCCTCCATTATTCCCTTGATTATTGCCCGCCCCACCGTGAAGTTATTATTTGGGGGCCTATAAACTACGCCCACCAGTGACTTTTTCCCCTTACTATCTCTAATCTCCACCCACAATGATTCAACATTTTGTTCATTAGAGCCAATATCGTCTCTCACAACTGCCCTGATATCTTTCTTTATTCACAGAGCTACCCCACCTCCTTTCCCTTCTTGTCTATCTTTCCGAATTGTCAGATACCCCTGTATGTTTAATTCCCAGTCTGGGCCACCCTGCAACCACGTTTCTGTAATGGCCACCAAATCATACCCATTTGTAATGATTTGTGCCGTCAACTCATTTACTTTATTTCGAATGCTGCGTGCGGTTAGGTAGTGTTTTAATATTAGTTTTTAAACCATTATTTTTAGTTTTGACCCCTCCTGCAGCCCCTTTATATTCATACATATTGTCCCTTCCTATCACCTTGTGGTTTACACTTACCCCAGTGCTACTCTGCTCTGTTGCCTCCTGCCTTTTGCATTCTTTCTTGGGATCCTGTTCATCTGAGCTCTCACCCATTCTAACTAGCTCAGAGCCCTCTCCTGTGTTCTGAATACTCCTTGCATTGAGGCACCAAGCTTTCATGCTTGCCTTTTTATTACACTTTGACCCTTTAGAATTTTGCTGTACAGTGGCCCTTTTTGTTTTTTGCCTTGGGTTTCTCTGCCCTCCACTTTTACTCATCTTCTTTTTGTCTTTTGCTTTTGTCTCCTTTTGGTTTCCCTCTGTCTCCCTGGATTGGTTCCCATCCCCCTGCCATATTAGTTTAACTCCTCCCCAACAGCACTAGCAAACACTTCCCCTAGGACATTGGTTCTGGTCCTGCTTAGGTGCAGACCGTCCGGTTTGTACTGGTCCCATCTCCCCCAGAACCGGTTCCAATGCCATGGGAATTTGAATCCCTCCCTGCTGCACCACTGCTCAAGCCACGTATTCATCTGAGCTATCCTGCGATTCATACTCTGACTAGCACGTGGCACTGGTAGCAATCCCGAGATTACTACTTTTGAGGTCCTACGTTTTAATTTAGCTCCTAGCTCCTTAAATTCGTCTTGTTTCCATATTTACGAAAGGATATACTTGCTTTGGAGGCAGTTCAGAGAAGGTTCACTCGGTTGATTCCGGGGATGAGGGGTTGACTTATGAGAAAAGGTTGAGTAGGTTGGGCCTCTACTGATTGGAATTCAGAAGACTGAGACGTGATCTTATTGAAATATATAAGATCATGAGGGGGCTTGACAAGGTGGATGCAGAGAGGACATTGGTAGTGGGGAAAATGCTGGAATCAATTATTAAAGACGTAATAGCAGCGCATTTGGAAAGCAGTGACAGGATCAGTCCAAGTGAACATGGATTTATGAAAGGGAAATCAGGCTTGACAAATCTTCTAGAGTTTTTTGAGGATGTAACTAGTGGAGTAGATAAGGGAGAACCAGTAGATGTGGTGTATTTGGACTTTCAAAAGGCTTTTGACAAGGTTCCACACAAGAGATTAGTATGCAAAATTAAGGCACATGGTATTGGGGGTAATGTATTGACGTGGATAGAGAACTGGATGGCAGACAGGAAACAAAGAGTGGGAATAAACGGGTCCTTTTCAGAATGGCAGGAAGTGACTTGTGGGGTCTGCAGGATTCTGTGTTGGGACCCAAGCTATTTACAATATACATTAATGATTTAGACGAAGGAATTGAATGTACTATCTCCATGTTTGCAGATGACACTAAGCTGGGTGGCAGTGCGAGCTGCGAGGAGGGTGCTAGGAGGCTGCAGGAGGACTTGGACAGGTTAGGTGAGTGGGCAAATGCATCGCAGATGCAGTATAATGTGGATAAGTGTGAGATTATCCACTTTGGTGGCAAAAACAGAAAGGCAGAGTATTATCTGAATGGTAACGGATTAGTAAAAGGGGAGGTGCAACGAGACCTGGGTGTCATGGTACATCAATCATTGAAGGTAGGCATACAGGCACAGCAGGCGTTAAAAAAAGCAAATGGCATGCTTGACTTCAGAGCGAGAGGATTTAAGGATAGGAGCAGGGAGGTCTTACTGCAGTTATTCAGAGCCTTGGTGAGACCACACCTTGAGTATTGTGTGCAGTTTTGGTCTCCTAATCTGAGGAAGGACATTCTTGCTATTGAGGGATTGCAACGAAGGTTCACCAGACTGATTCCCGGGCTGGCAGGACTGACATATGAAGAAAGACTGGATCAACTAGGCTTACATTCATTGGAATTTGGAAGAATGAGAGGGGATCTCATAGAAACATATAAAATTCTGACGGGATTGGACAGGTTAGATGCAGGAAGAATGTTCCCGATGTTGGGGAAGTCCAGAACCAGAGGTCACAGTCTAAGGATAAGGGGTAAGTCATTTAGGACCGAGATGAGGAGAAACTTCTTCACTCAGAGAATTGTGAACCTGTGAAATTCTCTACCACAGAAAGTTGTTGAGGCCAGTTCGTTAGATATATTCAAAAGGGAGTTAGATGTGGCCCTTACAGCTAAAGGAATCAAGGGGTATGGCGAGAAAGCAGGAATCGGGTACTGAAGTTGCATGATCAGCCATGATCATATTGAATGGTGGTGCAGGCTCGAAGGGCTGAATGGCCTACTCCTGCACCTACTTTCTATGTTTCTATGATGTCTCCACTGATGGGGGAGCCTAGAACTAGAGGGCACAATGTTAGAATAAGGGGTTGTCCATTTAAAACAGAGATGAGGAGAAATTCCTTCTCTGAGGGGTGTAAATCTGTGGAATTCGCTGCCTCAGAAAGCTGTGGAAGCTGGGACATTGAATAAATTTAAGACAGAAATAGACAGTTGCTTAAACGATAAGGGGATAAGGGGTTATGGGAGGTGGGCGGGGAAATGGAGCTGTGTCCATGATCAGATCGGAGCAGGCTCGAGGGGCCGTATGGCCTACTCCTGTTCCTATTTCTTATGTTCTTATGTTCATATGTTCTTATTCTTGGCCAACCACTCGCTGGGCAGGCTGCATTTCTTGGATGTGTGAAATGAGGAAGGCACAAGGGTAGAGTTGTGGTGAGGGGAGAGCGGGAAAGCAAGAGGCGCATGTGAGAAAGAGGATAACATATGAGCATATGAGGATATTTGCATCTTGCATCCTTTATTCCCCGCTGCTAGTCAAGGGCCCAGCCATGTCCCTGTCAAGAATGGCCTGCACCGTCTCGTTAAAACATGTTTGACAAATCTCTCTAGCAGAATAGATAAGGGGGAACCAGTTGATGTGGTGTATTTTAATTTTCAGAAGTGATGCAATAAAATGTCACACAAGAGGTTATTAAACAAAATTAGGGCTCATGGGATTGTGGGTAATATACTAGCATGGAATGAGGATTGGTTAACGGACAGAAAACAGAAAGAAGGCATAAACGGGTCATTTTCGGGTTGGCAGACTGTAACTAGTGGGAGACCACAAGCATCAGTGCTTGGGCCTCAGCTATTCACAATCTATATCAATGATTTGGCTGACGGGGCCAAATATAATATATCCAAGTTTGCTGATGATACAAAGCTAGGTGGGAATGTAAGTTGTACGGAGGGTGCAAAGAGGCTTCAAGGGGATATAAACAATCTAAGTGAGTGGGCAAGAACATGGCAAATGGAATATACTTTGGAGAAATGTGAAGTTATACACTTTGGTAGGAAAAATAGAAAAGCTGAGTATTTTTTAAATGGTGAGAGATTGGGAAATGTTAGTGTTCAGAGGGACCCGAGTGTCCTTGTACACTAATCCCTGAAAGTTAACATGCAGATACAGCAAGCAATTAAGAAAGCAAATGGAATGTTGGCCTTTATTACAAGAAGATTTGAGTATAAGAGTAAAGATGTTGTCCTGCAATTATATAAGGCCTGTTGAGACCACATCTGGAGTATTGTGTACAGTTTTGGTGTCCTTACCCAAGGAAGGATATACTTGCCATAGAGGGAGTGCAATGGAAGTTTCACCAGACTGATTCCTGGGATGGGGGGGATTGTCCTATGAGGAGAGATTGAGTAGACTAGGCCTATATTCTCTAGAGTTTAGAAGAATCAGAGGTGATCTCATTGAAATATACAAAATTCTTACAGGCCTTGATAGGGTAGATGGAGGGAGGATGTGTTCCCTAGCTGGAGAGTCTGGGACCAGGGGTCACAGTCTCAGAATAAGGGGTTGGCCATTTAGGACTGAGATGAGGAGAAATTTCTTCACTCAGGGTGGTGAATCTTTGGAATTCTCTATCCCAGAGGGTTGTGGAGGCTCAGTCTTTGAGTATATTCAAGACCGAGATCGATAGATTTTTGGACATTAAGGAAATCAAGGGATATGGGGATAGCGCAGGAAAGTAGAGTTGAGAGGTAGAAGATCAGCCATGATCTTATTGGATGGAGGAGCAAGTTCGAGGGGCCAAATGACCTACTCCTGTTCCTAATTCTTATGTTCTTATGTTTCCTCCAAAGGGCTGAGGTGAAGCTAGGACTGGGAGGTGTGGCCTTGTGATTGGTAGATTGTTGGTCGGTGAGTGATTGGTGGGGGTGGGGGGAGGGAGGGGGGAAAAGGGGAGTTGTGCATTGAGCATTGTATGAAGCTAGTGGCGCAGTTGGTATGAGATGGCTTTTGAAGATGCATTCACTGACCTTGATCACTGGTCTGAGGTCATGAAGCTTCTTTAGGCACTGAAGCCAGGTGGTGTGGGCGACACTGGTGGCAGTGATGGCCTTGGTGATGTGGTCCCATATCGTTCTTTCTGGAGAGCCTCCTGGCCCCTGGGGATGGAGGACTTCTCTTGCAGTGTTAACCCCCTGCACAAAGCTGGAGTCCTGCATGCGAAACCCTGCGTGGTTCTTCCCTAGCTTGCTGAACCATTTGTGTTAGCGTGAAGCACTTTTCTCATTTTTTAAGGTTTGGAAGGGAATTCAACGTTAAGAGCTGAAGACAATTTGGGACTTTTTAAAAAATTTAATTTTTTTTTTTAAAGGCAGTAAGGGCTGAAAACTGCATTTTTTTCACTTCCGTTTTATTTTTATTAGTTTACAAGACATTGCCCTTTTAATTTCCCACAATGCCTAGCGAACTATATTGTCTTGCTTCCAGGGGCTGCTGGAAGCTGGAACTGCAACTTCAACTCCCATGCCAGAACTAACGCCACCAGAAAAGCGTTACAAGGCAAATTAACACTGAGCTAAAAATCTTTAGCACCCAGCACAGATCTTTCTCTTGTAGCGCTTTGTCTATTTTCAGCGGCCGTTAACTCGAGGCCGCGGTGACACTGGTAACTCTCGTGGCAGCCACAAATTTTTAGCCCTTTAAAGTCTGCTGAAAAGAAAGTGCTCATGGTTTGATATTACCTCAACTCCACCTGTACTTGCAGTTGATTTTAAAACTGGTGAACTTCGTCCAGTCTCAGTGGTAGCCCTAACAGTTTGCATGGTAGATGACTTCTGCAATGTAAAGTGAGGAAGAAAGAGTAAGATTAACACAGCATTCTCATTAACCGACAGTCAAATAAATTTCGCCGAGAGACACAGCACAACAGAAAGACATATTGTAGCAGCAATCCTCCAGGGAATACATGGTGTATGAATTCAAATCGAACATAAAGGAATTTACTTTGTGCAGCAAATTTCCTGGCAGCTAATTTGCCTATGTAATTCAAAGTCTTGCCAATATTAAACTTTCAGAAAACATGACACAGAGCCATCAAATATTTATAGATCAAAAGATCTTGATTGTCTCAAATAGCCACTTTCTTTTAAATTAATCATGATGATTGACTTAAATATCCCATTGCTTAAAAGTATACCAAAGAACCCTTCAATTAGAAATAAATCACAAATAAGTGCGATTGAACCACTTTTTCAAGCACACAATTTGCAGCCAGTGTTTCACTGGACAGTTAGAAATCAACCACAAACTAATCCAATCACTCACTCAATGTTTTCAAACTGCTTTTGGCTGTCATATATAACATAATAAACATACAGAAATGACATAAGCAAAAAAACCTGAAAATCTGAAACAAAAACAGAACACACTTAACATGTTGGTCAGCATCTGTTGAGAGAACAGACAAATGGCATTCAAGAGTAAATCCTTCAACGGAACTGGGAAAAATTAAAGTTGAACAGCACTTAAAAAAGGAACAGAACAAAGGGAAGTGGGGAGGGCGGGAAAAAGAAAACACACACATCTTCGAGAGAGGAAATGACATGTCGTGTAAAGTACTTACATGAGAAACAGCCGATAGTTAAGTGATATTAACACGAGACAATAGGAAGAAGCAGAATAAAATTAATTAAAGGCATTTAAGAAACACAGACAACAGTGGGGGTAAGGCAAGTTTGAAAAAATTTGCAATATGGAACAGAATCCAGCAGCCTGCAGAATGCAGACTGCCCCACCAGCACGGTGCTTCAACTGAGGTCACCATCCCAGTGCCAACCCATCTTTTTCCACCCCAACGTGCTGACTAACACATGCCACATCACCAGTATCCGTTGCTGAAAATAAAGTTTGCATCTGAAATCATTCAAGTCAATATTAGGGGCAAAATGCTTCATAAAATTATACGGTTCTCTTCCTTGAACTTGCATTCAGCTTCATTGGAAAAATGCAAAAAGCTAGGAGTGGGACTGGGAACTTAGTGACAAGGAACTTGGGGTTGCACTTGCAGACAGAATGGAGATGTTTGGCAAAGTAGTCACCTAATCTGCATTTGATCTTCTCAGTGTGGAGGAGGCCACATTTGAGCAATTGATACAGTATACTCGGTCTGCCTCAGACAGAAAGCGTGCCTGTGGTGTGGTAGGAGGTGAATGGAAAGGTGTTGCATCTCCTGCACTTGTATGGGAAGGTGCCAGAGGAAGAACAATCAGAATGGTGGAAGAGTGAACCAGGGTGTTACGGAAGGAATGGTTCCTTTGGTAGGGGAAGATATGTTTGGTGGTGGGATCGTGCTAGAGATGATCTAGTGAAGGTGCAGGTTGGTGTGGCAGAAGGTAGGCAAAAGATCAGAAGGATGAGAGCAGAAGCACGGGAAATGAGACAGATCCAGTTGAAGGTCCTGTTTACCATGGTGGAGCTGAATCCTCAGGACTGTGTGCCCTAATAATGTATTGCTATACATGAGATGCAATGAAAAAGTTGTACAGTTGTATGAAAGCTTGGCATGGACAAGCAGTAAATGTGGAATTGGTTGATAAGTAGTACATTGTGGGATATACCATCTACCTGGTGCAGATACATGATACTGATGGATAGTTTTACCGTGCCAGATTCTTTAAAATGTACCTTCTTCTGATGCATTATTTGTGCAGGTACTGTAGACACCATTCAGTCAGGTAACATCTTCTGCCAGGCATGCTGCACTGCTGTGCTTTGGGGAGGGTACCCTGGAGTGCCAAACAGGGCACCCTGCCTCTCATTTACCTCATACAGTAGAAGGCCCACCTTGCCAGTCATCAAACAGGAGGATAAAGGCAATGCCAGTTTTGTTCATTATTTCGTTACCTGACCCCACACACCTCCCTTACAACCTTTCTGAGGCTGAAAACTTGAAACTTGTGTGAACCATTTTGTGTGTTTAAAAAAATATTTTTATCCTCATATATGCAGCCACTAACTTTTAATTTTAAACAGAAATCCTTCAAGGAACTCCTTCATAATTCTCCCTGCACAAGGCTTAAACTGCGTGGGGAATGTTTGATAATGAGACCTATACAAGTGTTGCAGCCTTTGACTGCAACAAGATTTGAGCCTCAGGCATCTCCAGCACTTGCATGGGAAGGTGCCATTGGAAGGACAATTAATAATCAGAATGGCGGAAGAGTGAACCAGGGTGTTACAGAGGGAACGGTTTCTTTGGGAGGGGAAGATACATGTTCGGTGGTTAGATTTAGTCAGGCCTGTTTAATCAGCCCTATAGATTAATTAACATGTTTCAGGGTTGTGAAAAAAAGTTATTTGCATCTCAAGCACATTTTGTAAAGTTAGGTAAATACTATGGCAAATGTTTTATTTGTGAGGCCCTGTCTCTTTCAGTACAGGTATTGGTAAGATGCTTACTGTTATCAATGGAAAAAGAAGCTTTAAAATTCTGAATTAGAACAATGGCATGCTGTACAATTTTATTTATTAAAAAACTTCCCTACAACAGTCACTACACTTCAAAAATCCTTCCTTCCTTGCTCAGCAAAATCAGCGCAGCCTGGGAAATAAAGCTGGAGTATTCTGCAACATGGCAACCCATAAAGCCATCAAAGAAGCTAGCAGATGAGGTTACACAATTTCAGTTTTCTCACTGGACTGATGAATATTTTCATTTTAGTTTTATTTTGATTTGTAGGGAAAGTGAATGATGCACATTCTCAGTTCAACTAAGTGTTAGAATGCATAAATGGTTGATGATTTCCTCAACTTTTCAACTAAAGCATATCATCCTAAAGAAAGCACTTGTGTGACATTATAGCACCAGACAGAAATATCACAGCAATAACAATTATTGTATATCCGCTTGAGAGCTCCAAACTTACTTTACTTTCAATTTTCTCTGTGCCCTCAGTGGTCTCAGTGGCGTTCAATCTCTAATATATAAAGGGAGGAAAGAGGAGTAAGAATAACAGCAATTTCATTAGTTGATACAGTATAAAAACCAACACTGAGACACACAGCATTACAGAAAAAACAAATAATAATCAGCAACTTTCCTCATAGTGCATCAATTCAAGCCAGCAACAGGATGAGAATGAAGGTATTTTCTCTGTGCAGCAGTTTCCTGCAATATGCTTCAAAGATAATTGTACTTGTACAGCAAATGGGAAAAAAAGACTGCAGAGCACCTAGGTACATTACAACTGCAATGGCTGTCTCTTTTGCAGTATCTAGATGAGATCCCTGAAAGGATCTCCACAGCCCTGTATACATGATGAATTTGCCACCCACAGTGCCTTTTCAGTTTCAGTCTGACTTATGAACATAAGAACATAAGAAATAGGAGCAGGAGAAGTCCATGCAGTTCCTTGAGCCTGTTCCACCATTCAATAAGATCATGGTTGAACTTCGACATCACTACACTTTGGCACTCTATCCTCATATCCCTTGATTCCCTATCAATCTCAGTCTTGAATATACTCAGCAATATTGATTGAGCATCCAAAACCCTCGCGTAGAGAATTCCAAAGAAGAAGACATTTCTCCACATCTCAGTCCTAAATGGCCAACTCCTTATCCTGAGACTGCGACCCCTAGTTCTAGACTCACCAGCCAGGGACAACAGCATCTCAGCATCTACCCTGTCAAGCCCTCTAAGAAATGTATACGTTTTGATGAGATCATCTCTCATTCTTCTAAACTTCAGAGAATATAGACTCATTCTGCTCAATCTCTTCTCAGCCCACTCATCCCAGGAATCAACCTAGCGAACCTTCGTTGCACCCCCTCTCTAAGGCAAGTATATCCTTCCTTAGGTAATGAAACCAAAATTGTACACAGTACTCCAGATGTGATCTCACCAAAGCCCTATATAATTTCAGCAAAACTTCCTTACTCTTGTACTCCACCCCCATTGCAATAAAGGCCAACATACCATTTGCCTTCCTAATTGCTTGCTGTACCTGCACGTTAACTTTGCGATTTGTGTACAGGGACACCCAAATTCCTGAGTACCAACATTTACTAATACTAAAGCAAAATACTGCGGATGCTGGAATCTGAAATAAAAACAGAAAATGCTTCCCTTTTGTTCTTTCCTCCCCTCCCCCTTTCAGTGCTCCTTAAAAATCTGTTCATTTAGAACATTCGCCAATTCTGACAAAGGGTCAGCGACCTGAAACGTTAATTTTGTTTCTCTCTCCACAGATGCTGCCTGACCCGCTGAGATTTCCAGCATTTTCTTTTTTTAACCATTTACTAGTCTCTCACCTTTTAAAAAATATTTTGCTTTTCCATTCTTTCTACCAAAGTGGATAATTTCATGCTTCTCCTCATTATACTCCATCTGCCACCGTCTTGCCCAATCACTTAACCAGTCTATAGCCCTTTGCAGCCTCTTTGCATCCACCTCACAGATTACTTTCCCATCTCGCTTTGTATCGTCAGCAAAACCTGGATATATTAAACTCAGTCCCCTCATCGAAGTCATTCATATACATTATAAATAGCTGAGGCCCAAGCATTGATCCTTGTGAAACTCCACTAGCTACACCCTATTATCCCAAAAATGACCTGTTTAGTCCTACTCTATTTTCTGTCTGTTAACCAATCCTGCTAATATATTACCCCCCGATCTCATGAGCCCTAATCTTGTCCAACAATCTTCTATGTGGTATCTTATCTAATGCTTTTTGGAAATACAAATATACTACATCCACTGGCGTCCCCTTATCTTCCTTTCCAATAGATTTGTCAAAAACAATTTCCCTTTCATAAAACTGTGCTGACTCTGCCTAATCATAGTGATTTCCCAAATGTCCTATTACCACGTCCTTAGTAACAAATTCTAGCATTTTCCTTATAATTGATTTCTCGCTAACTGGCCTACTGTTCCTTGTTTTCTCTCTCCCTCCATTCTTGAACAGCAGGATTATATTTGCTACCTCCACAGGACCTTTTTAGGATCTAGGGAATACTGGAAGTTCATAGTGAAAGAGGAGGTTGTGGAGATACTCGATATAATAAAAATTGATAAAGAGGAGGTACTAGATAGGCTGACTGTATTTAAAGTAGATAAGTCACCAAGTCCAGATGGGATGCATCTTAGGATGCTGAGGGAAGTTAAGGTGGAAATCGCAGAGGTACTGACCATAATTTTCCAATCCTCCTTAGATACTAGATACAGGAGTATTGCCAGAGGACTGGAGAATTGCAAATGTTACACTCTTGTTCAAAAAAGAGTGCAAGGACAAATTCAGCAGCTACAGGCCATGCAGTTTAACCTCGGTAGTGGGAAAGCTTTTGGAAACGATAATCAGGGACAAAATTAACAGTCACTTGGACAAGTATGGATTAATTAAGGAAAGCCAGCACGGATCTGTTAAAGGCAAAGTGTGTTTAGCTAACTTGATTGAGTTTTTTCATGAGGTAACAGAGGGATGATGATAGCAATGCAGTTGAGGTGGTGTACATGGACTTCCAAAAGGCATTTCATAAAGTGCCACATAATAGCCTTGTAGCCACAATAGTTGAAGCTCATGGAATAAAAGGGACAGTGACAGCATGGATAGGAAATTGGCTAAGTGACAGGAAACAGAGTAGAAACATGGAAATCGACAGCGCAGAAGGAGGCCAGTTCGGCCCATTGTGTTTGCGCCGGCCGACAAAGAGCCACACAGCCCTCGGTCAGTAGCCCTGAAGGTTACATATAAACCTATGAACAATGGCAGAAAGGTAAAGAGCATCCGGCCCAACCAGTCTTTCCCCACACAGCTGCGACACCTTGCACCGCAACATTCTACACTCTACCCACCCCCCCGCCGCCCGCCCCCCCAACTGGAGCCATGTGATCTCCTGGGAGAGGCAAAAAAAGATTAAAAACCCAGGCCAATTGGGGAAAAAAAATCTGGGAAAATTCATCTCCGACCCATCCAGGAGATCAAAGCTAGTCCAGGAGATCACATTGGCCATATTCGATTCGCTGCAGTACGTACCACCGTATCTGCGCCAACCAACAGGAGGCTATCCAGTCTAATCCCACTTACCAGCTCTAGGTCCATAACCCTGCAGGATACGGCACTTCAAGTGCCCATCCAGCATCTTTTAAATGTGGTGAGGGTTTCTGCATCCACCAGCCTTCCAGGCAGTGAGTTCCACAACCCTCTGCGTGAAGAAGTCTCCCCTCAAATCCCCTCTGAACCTTCCACCAACCACCTTAAAATGATGCTCCCTCGTAATTGACCCCATCACCAAGGGAAATAGGCCCTTGCTATCCACGATACCCAGGCCCCTCAAAATTTTATACATCTCAATGAGGTCTCCTCTCAGCCTTCTCCGTTTCAATGAGAACAAATCCAGCCTATCCAATCTATCCTCATAGCTAAGATTCTCCATTCCAGGCAGCATCCTTATCAATCTCCTCTGCGCCCTCTCCAGTGCAATCACGTCCTTCCTATAATACGGCAACCAGAGCTGCATGCAGTACTCCAGCTGTGGCCTAACCAGAGTATTATACAATTTAAGCATAATCTTCCTGCTCTTGTATTCTATGCCTCGGCCAATAAAGGCAAGCATTCCATATGCCTTCTTAACCACCTTATCCAGCTGGCCTGCTACTTTCAGGGATCTGTGGACAAGCACTTCAAGGTCCCTTTGTTCATTTACACTTTTAAGTGGCCGACCGTTTAATGTGTATACCCTTTCCTTATTAGTCCTCCACAAGTGCATTACCTCACACTTCTCCGAATTAAATTCCATTTGTCACTGTTCTGCCCACCTGACCAGTAAATTGATATCCCCCTGCAGTCCATGACTTTCCTGTTCATTATCAACCACACAGCCAATTTTAGTATCATCTGCAAACTTCTTAATCATACTCCCTATATTCAAATCTAGATCATTGATGTATACCACAAAAAGCAAGGGACCCAGTACTGAACCCTACGGAACCCCACTGGAAACATACTTCCAGTCACAAAAACATTCATCAACCATTACACTTTGCTTCCTACCTCTAAGACAATTTTAGATCCAACTTATCACTTTGTCCTGGATCCCATGGGCTTTAACTTTTGTGACCAGTCTACCATGTGGGACCTTATCAAAAGCTTTGCTAAAGTCCATATACACTACATCGTACACACTACCCTCATCGATCCTCCTGATTTAATTTTTTGAGGAGGTAATCAGGTTAGTCGAACACAATCTTCCTTTAAAAAATCCGTGCTGACTGTCCCTAATTAACCCTTGCTTTTCGAAATGTAGATTCAGGATTTTTTCCAATAATTTTCCAACCACTGAGGTTAGACTGACAGGCCTGTAATTACTCGGCCTATCCCTTTCTCCCTTCTTAAACAAGGGTACCACATTAGTAGTCCTCCAGTCCTTCAGCACCATGCCCAAATCCAAAGAGGATGGAAAATTATGGTCAAGGCCTCTGCTATTTCCTCTTTTACTTCGCTCTACAGCCTGGGATGCATTTCATCCGGGCCTGGGGGCTTATCTACTTGCAAAGCTGTTAAATCCCTTAATACCTCCTCTCTCACTATGTTTATTTCATCCAGAATTTCACACTCTTTCTCTACAGCAGTATCTGCACTGCCCCTTTCCTTTGTGAAAACAGATGCAAAGTATTCATTAAGAACCATACCAACATCTTCCACCTCCACACAAAGATTATGGTCTCTAATAGGCCCTACCCTTTCTTTAGTTATCCTCTTGCTCTTAATATATTTATACAACATCTTTGGGTTTTCTTTAATTTTACTTGCCAAGAATTTTTGATGCTCTCTCTTAGCATTCCTAATATCCTTTTTAATTTTACCTCTGAACTTTCTATATTCCTCCAAAGATTCTACAGTATTTAGCTGTCGGTATGTGACATACCCTTCCCTTTTTTTCTTTATCCTCCCCTGCAAGTCCCAAAACATCCAGGGGGCTCTAGAATTGTTATTCCCATTTTTTTTCTTTAAGGGCACATGTTTGGCCTTAGCCCTCCGGATCTCCTTCTTGAATGCCTCCCACTGTTCCGACACTGATTTACCTTGAAGTAGCTGTTTCCAGTCCACTGTAGCCAAATCACTCCTCAACTGAGCAAAGTTAGCTTTTCCCCAATTTGGGACTTTTATTCCTGGTCTATCCTTGTCCTTATCCATAATTAACTTGAAACTGACTGAATTATGCTCACTGACACCCAAGTGCTCTCCCACTAATACCCATTCCACCTGCACGGCTTCATTCCCCAAAACTAAATCCAAAACTGCCCCCTCTCGTGTTGGGCTTGTTATATACTGACTAAGAAAGTTCTCTTGAATGCGTTTTAAGAATTCCACACCCTCTATACCCTTCACACTATATTTGTCCCAATCAATATTAGAATAGTTAAAATCTCCTCCTATTAGTGCCCTATGGTTTTAGGACTTCACAGAAATTTGCCTACATATTTGCTCCTCTATCTCCCTCCCACTGTTTGGGTGTCTATAATACACACCCAGCAATGTGATTGCCCCTTTTTAATTTTTCAATTCGACCCACATGGCCTCATTTGATGAACCCTCTAACATATCATCCCTCCTCACCGCTGTAATTAATCAATACCACAATCCCCCTCCCTTTTTACGCCCCTCTCTATCCCGTCTGAAGATCCTGTAACTAGGAATGTTGAGCTGCCATACCTGCCCCTCTTTTAGCCATGTCTGAGTAATAGCTATAATAGCATACTCCGAAGTGTCTACCTGTGCTCTTAGCTCATCCGCCTTATTCGCTATACTCCTTGCATTAAAGAATATACCATTTAGCACAGAAAGATCTCCTTGATTACTACTTACTAACCCTTGTTTCCTCTGTCTTACAGATTCACTTTCTAAATTCTTGCTATCCAATTTCAGCTTTACTTCCTTCCCTATTGAATTTGTTCTCAGGTTCCCATGCCCCTGCTAAGCTAGTTTAAACTCTCCCCAACAGCACTAGCAAAACTCCCTGCGAGGATATTGGTCCCGGTGCTGTTGAGGTGCAACCCGTCTGGTTTGTATAGGTTCCATCTCCCCCAGAAGTGGTCCCAATGCCTCAGGAATTTACAGCCCTCCTTCCTACACCAACTCTCCAGCCACACGTTTATCCTCTATATCCTTCTCATCATCATCATCATAGGCAGTCCCTCGAAATCGAGAAAGACTTGTTTCCACTCTAAAAGTGAGTTCTTAGGTGACTGAACAGTCCAATTCGGGAATTACAGTCTGCCATGTATGTAACCACAATGTAACACCACTATATTACTGTATACACTCAACCTAGATGCACACCTTGACAACAAGGGGTGAACTTGTGGGACCCAATAAGGGAATTAAGGGTTACGGGGAGCGGGCGGGTAAGTGGAGCTGAGTCCACGGCCAGATCAGCCATGATCTTGTTGAATGGCGGAGCAGGCTCGAGGGACTAGATGGCCTACTCCTGTTCCTAATTCTTATGTTCTTATGAGACATTCCTTACCTGATCACACAGGTATAAAAAGGGAGGTCCCACGCAGGGTCATCGTCATTGGAGTCCTGTGAATAAAGAGTTAAGGTCACAGAGTGACCTTGTTCCCAGAATGTACCTCGTGTGGTTTCATACTGTAGAGTAAGGACTTTACATTAGCGACGAGAAACGGGAATTCACGACCCACGAGAATGGCCACCGGTAGCACAGAGGAATGGTACTATGTTGGGGAAGACTGGGACGATTTTGTCGAGAGGCTTCTGCAAAGCTTCGTTACGAAAGAATGGCTGGGGGATGCAGCGGCCGACAAGCGAAGGGCTCATCTTTTGACCAGCTGCGGACCAAAGACTTAAGCACTAATGAAGGACTTACTAGCAGCCAAAAAGCCGGCGGACAAAACCTTTGAAGAACTAAGCAAATTGATCAGGGAGCACCTCAAACCGGCGAGTAGCATACATATGGCCCAACACAGATTCTACACCCACCGGTGTCATGAAGGACAGAGCATACCGGACTTCGTAGCGGACCTCTGGCGTTTGGCCAGCCTCTGTAAGTTCACAGACGCCTGCAGGGGAGATGCTGAGGGACTTCTTTATCGAGGGCATCGGTCATGCGGGAATTTTCCGCAAATTAATTGAGACCAAGGATTTGACCTTGGAAGCGGTGGCGTTGATAGCTCAAACTTTCATGGCTGGGGGAGAAGAGACGAAAATAATATATGCGCGCAATTCTGCCTCTAACACGGCGATGGATCAGGGAGTCAACATCATCAATGCGATTCAGAGCCCCGCAGGCAGGCAGGGGCAGTCCGACACTACCCAGGCAGCAAAAGATCCCAGAGTAGGACTTCAACAGAGACAATGGCAGGCTGAACGGACATTCACCCCATCACAGTGGACAATGCGACCCGGGATGGGGCCATTGACACCTACTGATAGGGTACTTAAGAGCAGTCAAAGGGACAGTCAGCGCGGAATGCCTGACCATAGTCCCTTTGTTCCCAACAATGGAAACTTTAACTCATGCTGGAGGTGTGGGGGAAAACACTCAGCTAGATCTTGCAGATTTCAACAGTTTGTCTGAAGGAACTGAAATCTCAGTGGCCACTTAGCTCGAATGTGCAGGAGGTCTACAACCAGACTAAAATATGAGGCAGATGGACCAGAAGAGGGTTCTTTGAGGCAGGATGACTTTTGGGGCAAATCGATGGACGCCGAGATTCAGCAGGTCCATGAGGCGAATATTCACAGTTCATACACCAAAACGCCACCAATGATGATGAGGGTTTTATTAAACGGTATCCTAGTACGCATAGAGCTGGACACTGAGGCCAGCCAGTCATGGGCGTTCAGCAATTTGAGAAGCTATGGCCACTTAAAGCCAGTAGACCCAAATTAGCACGTATTGAGACACAATTACAGACTTACACTAAAGAAATCATTCCGGTGCTAGGCAGTGCAATGTTGGCTGTCACACACAATGGGTTAGTGAATCGGCTGCCACTCTGGATTGTCCCGGGCAATGGTCCCGCACTGTTGGGGAGGAGCTGGTTAGCCGAGATGAACTGGAAATGGGGGGATGTTCACGCAATGTCATCTGTGGAGCGAAGTTTGTGCTCACAAGTCCTACAACAATTCGATTCACTATTCCAATCTGGCGTTGGGATTTTCAAAGGCACTAAAGTATTAATATACATCACCCGGACACCAGGCTAGTGCACCACAAAGCCAGAACGGTGCCGTATGTGATGCGGGAAAAGATCGAGAGCGAATTGGACTGGCTGTTGAGAGAGGGCATCATCCCGCCTGTGGAATTCAGCAACTAGGCGAGCCCCATCGTTCCCGTCCTAAAAGCGGATGGCTCTGTCAGGATCTGTGGCGACTACAAGGCCACCATCAATCGGGTGTCCCTACAAGATCAATACCCACTCCCGAGAGTGGAGGACCTCTTCGCCACGATGGCAAGCGGCAAGATGTTCACCAAGTTGGACCTCACTTCAGCCTATATGACCCAGGAACTGGCCGACGAATCTAAACTATTGACCACCATCACCACGCACAAGGACTGTTCGTTTATAACAGGTGCCCATTTGGCATTCGATCAGCGGCCACGATTTTTCAAAGAAACATGGAAAGCCTGCTTAAATCCATTCCTGGAACGATCGTATTCCAGGGCGACATCCTCATCATGGGTCGAGACACCGAGGAACACCTCCCCAACCTGGAGGAGGTGCTACGCCAACTGGACCGGGTAGGCCTGCGACTCAAGAAGTCTAAATATGTGTTCTTAGCTCCTGAGGTTGAGTTTCTGGGCAGGGAGGGTTGCTGCAGATGTGATTCGGCCCACTGAATCCAAAACAGAGGCGATTCGACGAGTACCCAGGCCCTGCAACACATTGGAGTTGCGTTCATTCCTGGGACTGTTGAACTATTTCGGGAACTTTCTGCCGAACTTGAGCACGTTGTTGGAGCCGCTACACGTGCTCCTGCATAAGGGTTGAGATTGGTTTTGGGGGGACTGTCAGGAACGAGCTTTTGATCGGGCGCGAAACCTACTTTGTTCAAACAAGTTGTTGACCCTGTATGACCCCTGTAAAAAATTGGTTCTGACATGTGATGCATCGTCCTATGGGGTTGGGTGCATGTTGCAGCAGGGCAACCTCAAGGGTCAACTACAACCTGTGGCTTATGCCTCCAGGTCGCGCTCTCAAGCAGAACGGGGATATGGGATGGTCGAGAAGGAAGCGCTTGCATGTGTCTATGGTGTAAAAAAAATGCATCAGTACCTCTTTGGTAGGTTTGAATGACAGACGGACCACAAGCCATTAACATCCCTGTTGTCAGACAGCAAGGCTATCAATGCCAATGCATCAGCTCGCATACAGCGATGGGCTCTCACGCTGGCTGCTTATGACTACTCCATCTGGCACCGGACCGGCACTGAAAATTGCGCTGACGCGCTCAGCAGATTTCCACTGGCCACTACTGAGGGGGCAGCGGAGCAAAGCGCCGAGATGGTTATGGCTGTCAATGCCTTTGACAGCGCAGGCTCCCCCATCACAGCCCGCCAGATCAAAATCTGGACAAACATAGATCCCCTCCTATCCCTGATTAAGAAATGTGTCCTGACTGGGGATTGGGCGCCCGCACATGGAGCATGCCCTGAGAAGGTCAGACTGTTCCCAGATGGATGGATGAGCTCTCCATCCAAGCCAACTGCCTACTATGGGGCAGCCGGGTGGTTATGCCCCAGAAGGGCAGGGAGGCATTCATCAGGGAACTCCACAGCGAGCATCCAGGCATTGTGCTGATGAAGGCCATTGCCCGGTCACACATTTGGTGGCCTGGAATTGATTCAGACCTGGAACACTGTGTTCGCTGGTGCACGATGTGTGCCCAGCTGGGTAATGCCCCCAGGGAGGCCCCGCTCAGCCCGTGGCCCTGGCCCACCAGCCATGGTCACGCATTCATGTTGACTACGCGGGCCCGTTCATGGGTCGGATGTTCCTTATTGTGGTAGATGCGTACTCGAAATGGATCGAGCGCATCATTCTGAATTCACGCACGTCATCCACCACCATGGAAAGCCTACGTGCGATCTTTGCAACCTATGGCTTGCCGGACATCCTGGTTAGTGATAATGGCCCATGTTTCACAAGCTACGAATTCCGAGAGTCAGTACTGCGCCATTCAAGCCGGCCTCCAATGGCCAGGCGGAACGTGCAGTCCAAATCATTAAGCAAGGTATGCTCAGGATTCAAGGACCCTCCCGACAATGCAGCCGATCGTGTCTTCTGCTGGCCTATAGATCCCGACCGCACTCGCTCACGGGGATCCCACCCGCAGAGCTACTATTGAAACAGACACTCAAAACTCGGTTGTCCCTCATTCACCCAATCCTGACCAACATAATTGAGGGCAAGCGCAAGTCACAAAACGAGTACCATGACCGTAATTTGAGGGGGAGATGTATAGAAATAAATGATCCTGTATTCGTCCTCAATCACGCCATGGGGCCCAAATGGCTTGAGGGCACTGTAATTGACAAAGAGGGGAATAGGGTCATCGTGGTAAAACTCAACAATGGTCAGATATGCCGTAAACATCTGGACCAAGTAAAAAAAAGTTTTAGCATCGACATGGAGGAACCTGAAGAAGACCATGAGATGGAGCTCACAACACCGCCAGTGAACGAGCAACAAGAGCAATCAGAAGAATGCACAGTCCCTGCGGACAGCTCGGACAGGCCGGAATCACCACAGGTGGCAGACACTCATGTCAGTATCCAACAACCAGAACCCCAACTGCGGCGCTCCACGAGGGAGCGTAGACCCCCTGAAAGACTAAACCTATGATCCCAATAAGACTTGGGGGGGGGGGGGGGGGGAGAGGGGGCGGGGGAGGTGATGTCATGTATGTAACCACAATGTAACACCACTGTATTACTGGATACACAATCTAGATGCACACCTTGACCACAAGGGGTAAACTTGTGGGAGACACTCCTTACCTGATCACACGGGTATAAAAAGGGAGGTCCCACGCAGGGTTATCGTCTTTGGAGTCCTGTGAATAAAGAGTTAAGGTCACAGAGTGACCTTGACCCCAGAATGTGCCTCGTGTGGTTTCATACTGTAGAATAAGGACTTTACACAGTCTCTGTCACAGGTGGGACCGGCAGTCGTTAAAGGAAAGGTGGGTGGGTGGTTTGCCCACGCTCATTTCGCTGCCTGAGCTTGGTTTCTGCATGCTCTATCCTTCTATTCTTATACTCATTAGCACGTGGCACCGGTAGTAACCTAGAGATTACTACCATTGAGGTCCTACCCTTTAATTTTTCTCCTAGCTCCCTAAATTCCGCCTGCAGGACCTCGTCCCTCTTTCTACCTATGTCGTTGGTCCCGATATGGACCACAACCTCTAGCTGTTTACCCTCTCCCCCCAGAATGCCCTGCGTCCATTCTATGACATCCTTGATCCTGGCACCAGGGAGGCACCACACCATCCTGGAGTCATGGCCACAGCCGCAGAAACGCCTCTCTATTCCCCTAACTATTGAATCCCCTACCACTACAGCTTTTTAATTCTTTGTCCCTCCTCCCTGTGCAGCTGAGCCACCCATGGTGCCTTGGACTAGGCTTTGGCTGCACACCCCAGAGGCACTATCGCCCTCACCGGTGCTCAGAAGGGAATATCGGTTGGAAAGTGAGATGGACATACGGGGGGGACTCCTGCACTACCTGCCTAGCATTCTTCCTCCATCTGGTGGTCACCCATTGACCCTCTACCACCTGTAGTGATGACCGGTTGTTTTTCAGACTGGAGGAAGTTATGCAGTTGTGTTCTGCAGGGGTTGCTACTAGGACCACAGCTTATCTTGATATATATTAATGACTTGGACTTGGGTGTACAGAGCACAATTTCAAGATTTCCAGATGACACAAAACTTGGAAGTATAATGAACAGTGAGAAGGATGTGATAGACTTCAAGAAGATATAGACAGGCTGGTGAAATGGGTGGACATATGGCAGATAAAATTTAACACAGAAAATGCGAAGTGATACATTTTGGTAGGAAGAACGAAGAGAAGCAATATAAACTGAAGGGTACAATTCTAAAGGAGGTGCATCAACAGATAGATCTGGGGGTATATGTGCACAAATGATTGCAGGTGGCAGGGCAGGTTGAGAAAGTGTTTTTAAAAAAGCATACAGGATCTTAGACTTCATAAACAGAGGCATATGGGCTAGACTTTCCACTCGGTGGCCAAGGTCCCAAAAAATGGGCCTTGTTCCAGCGATGTGGGACTTCTCAGCCTTGCTGATCGCTGGTACAAGGCCATTTTTTTTTGTGCAATTTTCCACCTGTCCTTATCCCGGCAAAGTGAAATGGACAATGTGGTCTCACGATCGGCGAACTAAAATGGAAGTTAAAAAAAAAGCTTCCCTAGCAACGACCTTGTGCGCATGTGTGATTTTTTTTTTCGGTCATCACACATGCTCAGAGGCCGAAGGCAGAGGGAGGGGCCGGAGAGAGAGAGAGAGAGAGTAGTGGCGAGACAGAAGTGCAGGAGTTTAAAAATAAATAGAGTTTACAGTTCTCTAGTTTTTTGATATAAGTACAAAATCAAGGAGGTTATGATAAACCTTGATAAAACGTTGGTTCGGCCTCAATTGGAGTATTGTGTCCTATTCTGGGCACTGCACTTTAGGAAAGTTGTGAAGGCCTTAGAGAGGGTGCAGAAAAGATTTATGAAAATGGTTAAAGGGATGAGGGACTTCAGTTATGTGGATAGACTAGAGAAGCTGGGGTTGTTCTCCTTGGAGCGGAGAAAGTCAAGAGGAGATTTGATAGAGGTGTTCAAAATCATGACAGAATAGAGAGAAACTGTTCCCATTGGCAGAAGCTTTGAGAACCAAAGGACACAGATTTAAGGTGATTGGCAAAAGAACCAAAGGCAACATGAGGAAAAACTTTTTTACCAGCGAGTGATTAGAATCTGGAATACACTGCCTAAATGGGTGATAGAGGCAGACTCAATCATGGCTTTCAAAAGGGAATTGTATAAGTACACGAAGGAAATAAATTTGCAGTGCTACGAGGAAAGGGCAGGGGAGTGGGACTTACTGAAGTGCCCATGCAGAGAGCTGGCACGGTCTTGATGGGCTGAATGGCTTCCTTCTGTGCTGTAACCATTCTATCAAAACCAATGCATCAACTATCTCTGCAGCCACTTATTTTAAAACCCTAGGAGGTAAGCCATTAGGTCCCATGGATTTGTCCGCTTTTAGTTCCATTAATTTCTCTAGTACTTTTTGTTTATGAATATTAATTATTTAAGTTCCTCACTCTCATTAGACCCTTGATTCCCTACAATTTGCAGTGTGTCCTTTGTGAAGACAGATACAAAATATTTGTTGAACGTCTCGGCCATTTCCTTAATCCCCATTATAAATTCTCCTGTCGCTGACTCGAAGGCACCCACTTTTACTTCCGCTAATCTCTTCCTGTTTACATACTTTGGCAACATTTTAAGCCTTTTTTTTAATCTAATACTATTGTTAACTTCTCTAGCTAACCATGGTAATACCACTTTTCCAGTGACGTTTTTATTCTTCAAGTGAATATATATTTGTTGAGAATTATGAATTCTTTGTTCAAATATTTGCCATTACTTAAATACGGTCATATCTCAATCTAATATCCCAATCTACCTTAGCTACATACCTCCATAATTAGCTTTATTTAAATTTGGTAAGATCCTAATTTTGAACTTAACCACATCACTCTCAAACTTAATATAAAATTCGATCATATAATGGTCACTCTTCTCCAGAGGATCCTTTACTATAAAATTACTAAATTAATCCGGTCTCATTACATAATACTCGATCTAAAATAGCCTGTTCCCTAGTTAGTTCCTTGACATATTATTCTCGAAAACTGTCTCGAATGCATTCTATGAACACGTCCTCCAAGCTACTTTTGCCAATTTGGTTTGCCCAGTCTATATGAAGATTAACGTGTCCCATGATTGTTGCATTACCCTTGTTACCTGCTCCTATAATTTATTCAACACTATGATTACTGTTCGGGGGCCTATAAAATACTCCCACCAATTTTTTCTGCCCTTTGTTATTTCTTAGCTCCACCCAAATTAATTCTACATCCTGATTTTCTGGACTAAGATCCTTTTTCACGACTGCATTTCTCTCATCCTTTATTATCAGGGCTACTCCATCTCCTTTTCCATTTTGCCTATTTTTTCTGAAAGTCAAGTACCCGAGAATATTTAGTTCCCAATCTTGGTCACCCTACAACCACATCTCAGTAATGGCTACTAGATCAAACCCATTTATGTCTATTTGTACCATTAATTCATTGATCTTGTTGCAAATGCTTTGTGCATTCAGATATAGCGCCTTTAATTTTTACTTTTTACTTTCCCTGATGTGGCCTTAATCGCTAATTTCCTATTACCGTTCTTAAACTTTCTTGGGGGAGAAATGTGTATGTTTAGCGCCACACATTAGCACCAAGAGATGGTACAGCTTGTGGTACAGATGGTGGTATGTAACATTTGTTGAAGCCTTCACCACCTTGACCACTCGTGTGAAGTCATTAAACTTCTTCATGTACTGGGTGTGGAATCTGGGGTCCACAGTGCTGCCTGTGATGTGGTATGCTACCTCCCTCCACATAGTGCGGGACAATTGTGGCAAGAGCCTCCTGACTGTTGGTGGGTTCTCTTGACTGTGAAAACTAACGCCTCCAAAGCTTCATCAAAGCACCTCTGGGTTCTCTCTCGGGGGCGACAATCTGTCATAAGAACTTCTCCTCCAACAGATTGTTGGGGCAGCTGCATACCCAACAATGATGAGAATGAGATGCTGCAGTATCAATGAACCTCGCCTTTAAGTAATGAAAAATGCCTGTGGCAATCATGATTTGCAATTAGAAAACTCCTGAGATTGGTCCAGCTTTTCAGTTTAATGCCAATGAGCTTGGGTTTTTACACTAGGTTTATGACTGCAATCATTTTAATGAGGAGTGAGCATGAATTTTGTGTTCATGCTAGATGATTTTCAGGTGGCGCTACTTAACTATTTTAACCAGTCTAAACACTGCCCATTTCTTGGCTATAACAAATTTGTCCCTTCCCGACATAATCCGACTCGACCTAGGAGGGAACACCCGAGCAGCAGTGGGCAGTTAAAAGAGCCACCGCAGGGAGCAGCGCGAGCAGGTAAGAGAGGGCGACAAAGGCAAACAGGGCAACTACATTCAACATCACAGGAAGTCAGGGAAGTGATTGGTTGGTGAGTTTTTCGCTCTCTTTTCTTACTTTAAATTAAGGGCCTTAAATTAGGAGCTGGGATCAATAACTAAAAACAAAATCTAATTAATTAAATACATTATAGATGGCAGGGCAGGCAATGTGTCACTACTGCAACATGTGGAAGCTGATGGACACCACTGAGGTCCACGGCGACCACTTCTGCAGCAAGTGTCTGCAGCTCGAGGAACTTCAGCTCCGTGTTGCTGAGCTGGAATCTGAGCTGCAGACACTATCACACGTCAGGGAGGGGGAGAGTTACCTCGACACTGCGATCCAGGAGCTAGTCACACCAATTAGATTAATTAATTCAAATTCGATCTGTGGTCAGGAACAGGACGGTGTGAGGACTCAGGATGGAGTGCTGGAGGATTCTTAGCCCTTGCTCTTGTCCAACAGATTCGAGGCTCTTACTCCCTGTGTGGATGAGAGCAGGGACTGCAGGGAGGATAAGCAAACTGACCACAGCACCATGGTACAGGGGGCCATTCAAGTGAGGGGAGTAAAAAGAAACATTGCAGTGGTAGGGAACAGTATCATTAGAGGGATAGATACAGTTCTCTGCAGCCGAGAGCGCGAGTCCCGAAGGCTTTATTGCCCACCCAGTGCCAGGGTTAAGGACATCTCCTCTGGGCTGGAGAGGAACTTGGACAGGGAAGATCCAGTTGTCATGGCCCACATGGGTACCAACGTTGTAGGTCGCACAAATAATGAGGTTCTGCTGAGGGATTATGAGCAGCTAGGGGCCAAATTAAAAAGCAGAACCACAAAGATAATAATCTCTGGAGTACTACCTGAACCATGAGCAAATTTGCATACGGTAAATAAGATCAGACAGTTAAACACGTGGCTCAAAGACTGGTGTGGGAGAAATGGGTTTTGGTTCATGGGACACTGGCACCAGTACCATCCCTTATTCCACCAGTAACACGGAGTTCGGACAGGCTCCACTTAAGACTGTGCTGGGACTAGGGTCCGAGCGAATCAAATAACTAGGGCTGTAGAGAGGGCTTTAAACTAATTAGGTGGGGTGGGGGGGGGAGGATTTAGGTGAGCGAAAATTTAAAAAGGTAAAGACTAAGAAGGCAATAGAGTAGGGTAGCACTGGGGGAAATGAAAACCAGAGCATGCTAGGAAGGGACAAAATGTATAAACATAAAGGTGAATCAGAACGTGGGGTCAAAGCAGGAAAAAATACAAATTTAAAAGCTCTTTATCTGAATGCACGCAGCATTCCTAACAAAATAGATGAGTTGACGGCACAAATAGATACAAATGGGTATGATCTGATAGCCATTACAGAGACTTGGTTGCAAGGTGACTATGACTGGGAACTAAATATTTTGGGGTATTTGACAATTCGGAAGGACAGACAGAAAGGAAAAGGAAGTGGGATAGCACTGTTAATAAAGGATGAGATCAGTGTGTTTGTGAGAAAAGATATTGGCTCAGAAGATCAAGATGATGAATCAGTTTGGGTGGAGATAAGGAATAATAAAGGGAAAAGGTCACTGGTGGGCGTAGTCTATAGGCATAGCTACTTTGGACAGAGTATAAATCAAGAAATAATGGAGGCTTGTAAAAATGGAATGGCAATAATCAAGGGCGATTTCAACCTTCATATTGATTGGGCAAAGCAAATTGGCGAAGGTAGCCTTGAGGAAGATTTCATAGGGGTGTATCAGGGATAGTTTCCTTGAACAGTACGTTGTGAAACCAACCAGGAAGCAGGCTATCTTAGATCTGGTACTCTATAATGAGATAGGATTAATAAATGATCTCCAAGTAAAGGATCCTCTAGGAATGAGTGACCATAACATGGTTGAATTTCATGGTTGGAGGGTGAGAAAGTTGGATCTCAAACCAGTGTCCTCAGCTTAAATAAAGGAGACTACAAAGATATGAAGGTAGAGTTGGCTGAAGTGGACTGGGAAAATACATTAACGTGTGGGACGGTTGATGAGCAGTGGCGGACATTCAAGGAGATATTTCATAACTCAACAAAACTATATCCCAATGAGAAGGACCGACTGTAAGACAAGAGATAACCATCCGTGGCTAACTAAGGAAATAAGGAATGGTATCAAATTAAAAACAAGGGCATACAATGTGGCCAAGACTAGTGGGAGGCCAGAGGATTGGGAAACTTTTAAATGCCAGCAAAGAACAACTAAAAAAATTATAAAGAGAGGGAAGATAGATTATGAAAGTAAACTAGCACAAAATATAAAAACAGATAGTAAGAATTTCGACAGGTACATAAAAAGGAAAAGAGTGGCGAAAGTAAATGTTGGTCCCCTGGAGGATGAGACTGGGGAATTAATAATGGGGAACAGGGAAATGGCAGAGACGTTGAACAAATATTTTGTATCGGTCTTCATGGTAGAAGACACACAAAACATCCCAATAGTGGATAATCAAAGGGCGATAGGGAGGGACGAACTTAATATAATCACTAATCACTAAAGAAGTAGTACTTGGTAAAATAATGGAACTGAAGGCAGACAAGTCCCCTGGACCTGATGGCTTACATCCAAAGGTCTTAAAAGAAATGGTTTCAGAAGTAGTGGATGCATTGGTTGTAAATTTACCAAAATTCCCTGGATTCTGGGGAGGTCCCAGCGGATTGGAAAACCGGAAAAAGGAGACAGAAAAAAGCAGAGACCAATTAGCCTAACATCTGTCGTTGGAAAAATGGTGGAGACCATTATTAAGGAAGCTGTAGCAGGACATTTGGAAAAGCATAATTCAATCAAGCAGAGTCAGCATGGTTTTATGAAAGGGAAATCATGTTTGACAAATTTGCTGCAGTTCTTTAAGGATGTAACGGGCAGGGTGAACAAGGGGGAACCAGTGGTGTATTTGGATTTCCAGTAGACATTCGATAAGATGCCACAGAAAAGGTTACTGCACAAGATAAAAGTTCATGGGGATGGGGGTAATATAATAGCAGATTGTGACAGAGATTGTAATTCCCATATTGGACTGTTCAGTCACCTAAGAACTCACTTTTAGGCCTCAATTTTGGCCGAGCCCGTTTTTCAGCGCACTTACCCGAGTTGCACCGCTTATCTATGTTCCGAGGTGCGCTGAAAAATTTTGTTGCCACTTTGGCCGCTGTCCGGCCTCTTCACTGCTATCGTGCAGCTTGGCCAGTCGAATCGGGGGTGGAGCCAGCGGTCTGCGCTGGAAAATGTGCCGGGATGTCTGCACGTGCGCAGTGGAGTCCGCTGGTGATGTCCGCACATGAGCAGAAGTGCTGCAAGTCTGCAACAACAGTAGGTCTCTCTCAGTTTCAGAGCGTGGTGATGTTCTTCCTCCCTGTGTTGCTGGGCTCCTTCAGGTAAAGTTCTCTGCATTTATTTTGTCTCCTTTGTTGGGCTAGGGGCGGGCAAGAGAACTGATAGAAATCACCGGCAGGCAGGAGCGCTATCAGTTCTCCTGTCCACCCCTAGTCCTGGCCGAGTGGCCTCCAGGCTGCACTCAAAGAAAACCCAAAGGAAACCCTTTGAGCATGGCTCCTCACTGAGAGTGTGAGACTGCTGAGTTTACCCTATAGTTTTATGACAGAGCATCTTGGTGAATTTGTTTGTGCATTAAGATAAAGGCTGAGGAATGGAATATCTTTTTTCTTTATGGAACCGGCTGCACTTACTACCGTCAGGTTGAGCAAATGTTTTTTGCAGTGTCGACTTTCTATTTTTACGTAGACTATCATTCGAGGCTGGCCGAATGAGATTGCAGAACTTATGTTAATTAGAGGCAAAGTACAGGGGCTAGGGGCGGGCAGGAGAATGGATAGAAATCACTGGCAGCCAGGAGCACTATCAGTTCTCCTGCTTGCCTCTAGCCCTGGGCGAGTGGTCTCCCGGTGCGTTGTCCCGCCCCGAGCCCAGGCCGAGTGGCCTCCCGGTACGTTGTCCTGCCCCTAGCCCAGGCCGAGTGGCCTCCCGGTACGTTGTCCCGCCCCTAGCCCAGGCCGAGTGGCCTCCCGGTATGTTGTCCCGCTCCTAGCTCAGGCCGAGTGGCCTCCCGCACCGGCCGGCCCGCTGCCTTGCCTGGCTGTGTTTGAAGATGAAGGTAGGACTTACTTCAATTTTTTTATTTCTTATTGAATTCTTAGTACTTGTTGTTTGCAAGATTTGGTGGTTTTTAAGGCTTGGGTGATTTAGGTGCAGGTCCTCTCCACTTCCCGTCCCTGTCCCAGGCCAAATGGCCTCCGATGTACCTACCTGCGCCTATTTCTTTAATTCTCCGCAAGGGTTTTCTGAAGTGGCCACATATGCTGGCCTATGTATAAATGGAGTAACTACTAGCTGGCCAAAGTTGCCTAAATGGGCAGAACTGGTGAAAATGGCTCGTAACGTTCCCTTTTGAGAAAAAAAATGAACATACAAAAATCGTAATTAACTCAGATACTCCAAAAAAACGGAGCAACTCCTGGCCAAAATTGAGCCCTTAGAGTGGAAGCAAGTCTTCCTCGATTTCAAGGGACTGCCTATGATGATGAATATATTAGCATGGGTAGAGGATTGGCTAACTAACAGAAAACAGAGAGTTGGGATAAACGGTTGGCAAACAGTAACTAGTGGGGTGCCGCAGGGGTTGGTGCTGAGGCCTCAACTATTTACAATCTATATTAATGACTTGGATGAAGGGACCGAGTGTAATGTAGCCAAATTTGCTGATGATACAAAGATGGGTGGGAAAGCAAATTGTGAAGAGGACACAAAAAATCTTCAAAGAAATATAGACAGGCTAAGTGAGTAGGCAAAAAGTTGGCAGCTGGAGAATAATTTAGGAAATTATGAGGTTATCCACTTTGGCAGAAAAAATAGAAAAGCAAATTATAATTTAAATGGAGAAAAATTGCACAAAGTGCTGCAGTACAGAGAGACCTGGGGATCCTTGTGCATGAAACACAAAAAGTTAGTATGCAGGTACAGCAAGTAATCAGGAAGGCAAATGGAATGTTGGCCTTTATTGCAAGGGGGATAGAGTATAAAAGCAGAGAAGTCCTGTTACAACTGGACAGGATATTGGTGAGGCCACACCTAGAGTACTGTGTACTGTTTTGGGTACTGTTGAGAGGGATGACTCATCAGGGGAGAGCAGTAGCAGCCAAGTTCATGGCACCATGGGTGACTCTGCTGCACAGGAGGGCAGGAAAAAGAGTGGGAGAGCTATAGTGGTAGGGGATTCTATGAAAGGGGAATAGATAGACATTTCTGCGGCTGCAACCGACACTCCTGGATGGTATGTTGCCTCCCTGGTGTAAGGGTCAAGGATATCTCAAAGCGGGTGCAGAACATTTTGAAGAGGGAGGGTGAACAGCCAGTTGACATGGTGCATATAGGTACCAACGATATAGGTAAAAAACGGGATGAGGTCCTACAAGACGAATTTAGAGAGCTAGGAGCTAAATTAAAAAGTAGGACCTCAAAAGTAGTAATCTCAGGATTGCTAACAGTGCCACATGCTGGTCAGAGTAGGAATCACAGGATAGCTCAGATGAATAGGTGGCTTGAGGAGTGGTGCAGAAGGGAGGGATTCAAATTCCTGGGACATTGGAACCAGTTCTGGGGGAGGTGGGACCAGTACAAACCGGACGGTCTGCACCTGGGCAGGACCGGAACCAATGTCCTAAGGTGAATGTTTGCTAGTGCTGTTGGGGAGGAGTTAAACTAATATGACAGGGGGATGGGAACTTATGCAGGGAGACAGAAGGAAGTAGAATTGAGACAGAAGCAAAAGATAGAAAGAAGAAAAGTAAAAATGGAGGGCAGAGAAACCCAAGGCAAAAAGCAAAAAGAGCCAAATTACAGCAAAATTCTAAAAGGGCAAAGTGTGTTAAAAAGACAAGCCTGAAGGCTCTGTGCCTCAATGCGAGGAGTATTCGGAATAAGGTGGACAAATTAACTGCGCAGATAGCAGTTAACGGATATGATGTAATTGGCATCACGGAGACATGGCTCCAGGGTGACCAAGGCTGGGAACTCAACATCCAGGGGTATTCAACATTTAGGAAGGATGGACAGAAAGGAAAAGGAGGTGGGGTGGCGTTGCTGGTTAAAGAGGAAATTAATGAAATAGTAAGGAAGGACATTAGCTTGGATGATGTGGAATCGGTATGGGTGGAGTTACGGAATACCAAAGGGCAGAAAACGCTAGTGGGAGTTGTGTACAGACCATCAAATAGTAGTAGTGAGGTTGGGGACAGCATCAAATAAGAAATTAGGGATGTGTGCAATAAAGGTACAGCAGTTATCATGGGCGACTTTAATCTACATATTGATTGTGCTAAGTGGAGGAGGATTTCCTGGAGTGTATTAGGGATGGTTTTCTAGACCAATATGTCGAGGAACCAACTAGAGGGCTGGCCATCCTAGACTGGGTGATGTGTAATGAGAAAGAACTCATTAGCAATCTTGTTGTGCGAGGCCCCTTGGGGAAGAGTGACCATAATATGATAGAATTCTTTATTAAGATGGAGAGTGACACAGTTAATTCACAGACTAGGGTCCTGAACTTAAAGAAAGGTAACTTCGATGGTATGAGACGTGAATTGGCTAGAATAGACTGGCGAGTGATACTTAAAGGGTTGACGGTGGATAGGCAATGGCAAACATTTAAAGATCACATGGATGAACTTCAACAATTGTACATCCCTGTCTCGAGTAAAAATAAAACAGGGAAGGTGGCTCAACCGTGGCTAACAAGGGAAATTAAGGATAGTGTTAAATCCAACGAAGAGGCATATAACTTGGTCAGAAAAAGCAGCAAACCTGAGGACTAGGAGAATTTTGCAACACAGAAGAGGAGGACAAAGGATTTAATTAGGAAGGGGAAAATAAAGTATGAGAGGAAGCTTGCTGGGAACATAAAAACTGACTGCAAAAGCTTCTATATATATTTTATACGTGAAAAGAAAAATTTTAATGGTCCCTTGCAGTCAGATTCAAGTGAATTTATAATGGGGAACAAAGACATGGCTGACCAGTTAAACAAGTACTTTGGTTCTGTCTTCATGAAGGAAGACACAAATAACCTTCCGGAAATACTAGGGGACCGAGGATCTTGTGAGAAGGAGGAACTGAAGGAAATCCTTATTAGGCGGGAAATGGTGTCCGGTAAATTGATGGGATTGAAGGCCAATAAATCCCCGGGGCCTGATAGTCTGCATCCCAGAGTACTTGAGGAATCAGCCCTAGAAATAGCGGATGCATTGGTGATCATTTTCCAACAGTCTATCAACTCTGGATCGGTTCCTATGGACTAGAGGGTAGCTAATGTAACAACACTTTTTAAGAAAGGAGGGAGAAAGAAAACGGGTAATTATAGACCGATTAGCCTGACATCAGTAGTGGGGAAAATGTTGCAATCAATTATTAAAATGAAATAGCTGCACATTTCGAAAGCAGTGACGGGATTGGCCCAAGTCAGCATGGATTTATGAAAGGGGAATCCTACTTGACAAATCTTCTAGTATTTTTTGAGGATGTAACTGGTAGAGTGGACAAGGGAGATCCAGTGGATCTGGTGTATTTGGACTTTCAAAAGGCTTTTGACAAGGTCTCACACAAGAGATCGGTGTGCAAAATTAAAGCACATGGTATTGGGGGTAATGTACTGACATGGATAGAGAATTGGTTGGCAGACAGGAAGCAGAGAGTCAGGATAAACGAGTCCTTTTCAGAATGGCAGGCAGTGACTAGTGGGGTACCGCAGGGCTCGGTGCTAGGACTGCAGCTATTTACAATATACATTGATGATTTGGATGAGGGAATTGAGTGTAATATCTCCAAGTTTGCAGATGACACTAAGCTGGGTGGCAGTGTGAGCTGTGAAGAGGATGCTAAAAGGCTGCAGGATGAATTGGACAGGTTAGGTAAGTGGGCAAACACGTGGCAGATGCAGTATTATGTGGATAAATGTGAGGTTATCCACTTTGGTGGCAAAAACACGAAGGCAGAATATTATCTAAATGGCAGCAGATTAGGAAAAGGGGAGGTGCAGCGAGACCTGGGTGTCATGGTACACCAGTCATTGAAAGTGGGTATGCAGGTTCTGCAGGCGGTGAAGAAGGCAAATGGTATGTTGGCCTTCATAGCTAGGGAATTTGAATATAGAAGCAGGGATGTCTTACTGCAGTTGTACAGGGCCTTAGTGAGGCCTCACCTGGAATATTGGTTTCAGTTTTGGTCTCCTAATCTGAGGAAGGACGTTCTTGCTATTGAGGGAGTGCAGCGAAGGTTCACCAGACTGATTCCCGGGATGGCAGGAATGACATATGAGGAGAGACTGGATCGACTGGAGTTTAGAAGAATGAGAGGGGATCTTATAGAAGCATATATAATTCTGATGGGACTGGACAGGTTAGATGCAGGATGAATGTTCCCGATGTTGGGGAAGTCCAGAACCTGGGGACATAGTCTAAGGATAAGGGATGAGCCGTTTAGGACTGAGATGAGGAGAAACTTCTTCACAGAGTGTTGTTAACTTGTGGAATTCCCGACCACAGAGAGTTGTTGATGCCAGTTCATTGGATATATTCAAGGGGGAGTTAGATATGGCTAAAGGAATCAAGGGGTATGGAGAGAAAGCAGGAAAGGGGTACTGAGGTGAATGATCAGCCATGATCTTATTGAATGGTGGTGCAGGCTCAAAGGGCTGAATGGCTTACTCCTGCACCTATTTTCTATGTTTCTATGTTTCTTTGTTTTGGTCTCTGTATTTTAAAGAAGGATTTACATTGGAGGTTGTTCAGAGAAGGTTCACTCGGTTGATTCTGGCGATGAGGGGGTTGTTTGATGAAGATAGGTTGAGTAGGTTAGGCCTATAATCATTGGAGCTCAGAGGAATGAGAGGTGATCTTATCAAAACATATAAGATAATGAGGGGGATGCAGAGAGGATATTACCACTCGTAGGGGCAACTAAAACTAGGGGACATAGTCTCAGAATAAGGGGCCGCCTATTTAAAACTGAGATGAGGAATTTCTTCTGAGGGTTGTAAATCTATGGAATTCTCTGCTCCAGAGAGCTGTGGAGGCTGGGTCATTGAATGTATTTAAGGCGGAGATGGGCAGATTTTTGAGGGATAAGGGAATAAAGGGTTATGGGAGCGGGCAGGGAAGTGGAGCTGAGTCCATGATCAGATCAGCCATGGTCTTATTAAATGGCGGAGCAGGATCGAGGGGCCAAATTGCCCACTCCTGCTCCTATTTCTTCTGTTCTTAATCCGTTTCATTTTACCCAAATCACTACCTTTGCTCTACAACCTTGACTTTTCTCAAGACTTATAAATTTATCCTTACCTCCCCTTTACTAGTTTAAGGCCCAATTTATTCAATTCAACAGAATACTGGTCCCAGCTGTAAGGTTCGAAAATCCACGGCCGCATTTGAAACACCGTTAGGATAATAAAACTAACATGGGATCGTTCCATACACTAAATGAACATTTTTGGCCAAGTAAAAGCAGGCTCGGAAAACATGTGGGCAGATACAGACATTGTGAAGTCTGGCTCACAAGTGAGACTGAGGCACTGGCCAATGGGGGAAAAGTGCATTCTGGCAGGCCAATCAGGGGTCGAGTCGGGCCTGAAGTGGGGAAATCTTCAACCAATAAGGACTCCCCGGCCCAGTTTGAAAATGACTTCCACCCCCCCCAAATCAAACTACGAATGTGAGCCATTATCTACCTAATTAATATGGACAATAGCTCTGAATCAAAACTATGAATCACTGCAGGAATGGCCCACTGACTCCCAGGACTATAACATAGGACCCACAGACTTCCAGGCACCTATGTGCACTGAAACAATACCCTGGTCCTCACACCTGCGTGTACCTGTGACATCTTCTGATTAAATATTCAAAGCTATCTCCCCGCCCAAACTTACACAATGGACCACCCACTGGGTTTGAGCGCGAAAAGACCAGAACTGAATTGAATACAAATACAGGCCACAGAACCACCAGAAAGACAGTTGTGGAAAGACAGTTGTGGAGAAAAAGAGAGCTATGGAGAAAAGCAGTTGTGGAGAACAACAGTTTGGGGTCAGTTCTTGAAAGGGCTGCTGGCTGCTGGGGGGGAAGGAGCTGAGTTTTGCAAACTTTGATTTTGGTCGAGACTAAAAACCCACGAGCCAACCTCGTGGTTGGCAAGTGGCAGCAGGTGCTGCTGTTAGCCCTGAACACACTGGACAGGGTGAGAATAGCCAAAGCATCAGGCTGGGGCATGCAGAGCTGTGCAGACCTGGACACCTGATTCAATAACCTGGATTCACAGCTGTAGTCTAACGATAACCAAGAAACCGACGCAACATCAAAGAGGAAAACCAAACAATAACATAAAACCCACCCCAGAAGAACCCTGAGCTGAAATAAGTGCTACAGAACCCGGAGTTGATAGGATTGTGAGTATCGCCCAAACCCCCTCACAGACTCAATTTAGGATAGGAATTGGAAGGAAGGGTGGGAGTGGGAGGTGTGGTTGTATGTGATGGGATGTTTTAACCTCTTGTTTTCCCCTTCCCTGTTGCGTGATTTTTCGGGTTGTTGAATGAGATTTTGCCATTACTGCTATTTTATGACCTCTTCCTATGCCCTCTATCTTTGTGTTTGCTATTCTAAATAAACAACATTAGCCATTTTGTACTCTTACCCACTGTGTCTGGTGCCTCATTACTCACCCACCCTCATAAATCGCACGTACAGAACCCAAGGGGAGTGTGGATTCGAACCCACACCCTAAGCTCCCCTTACAGAATGGCGAGCACGAAGAAGGGACATGCGTTGAGTGAGGGTGAAGAGACAGTCAGTCTTGGTGAAGAGGAGTATAAAATGGAGGGTAGGATTGCTAGGTATGTAACAGCAAGGATAAACTGCTCAAGGAAGTGGGTGCAGGCGCTGCTGGAGGCTGAACGGCCTGAGAACGCAGCAGCCAGGTGGATCTAGAGTAAAGATTATAAAAGATCAGTGGAAAAGGCAGTGTGGCTGATTTGCTTTCAGAAGCAAATACAGGTTTTGGGCAGGCAGATAGATGTCTTGCAGGCAGAATTAACTGAGCAGAGAGAGGAGCTAATAAAGACCAGCAAAGAAAGGGAAAAGCTGGATCAGGATTTAAAGTGGGAGAGGCAGGAAAGAGAGAGAGAGAGAGAGAGAGAGAGAGAGAGAGAGAGAGAAAGCTATCGTAACCACAGGGAGTACCTTCAGTCCCAGGTAACTGAGGGAAAAGGTCACATCAGGGGATTGCAGGAGGAACTTGCCCAGGCTCAGAACCAGGGAAGGTTGGGGGAGGGTAAGAGTCTCCAGCTACAAGCTGCGCTTCAGGCGTGCCACAGCAGGGCAGAGGCAGATCATTGTTCCTTTCAGGAACAAATTGATCAGCTCACCCTGGCTCTGGCTGAAGCCAAAGCAGCCCTTGTTCTAGCCGGAGCAAAAGCTCTGGAAGTGCCCGAGACTCGAATCCCCACCCGGCCGACACCAAAGCTCTGGCCCTAGCTGAGGCAAAAGCCCTTGGCTGGGCTGAAAGCCAGGCACCCAGAAAAGGAGTGACGTGCCTTATCAGCCCAGCCAAGGAACGGAAGGGGAAGCATAGTGAAACAGGCTGTAGGGAGGAAGAATCCTACAGGCCCTCTCCCACAGCTCTATTGGGGATACCGGAGAAGAGGCAGGGTGAGATGCTGAAATCTAAACCTCTGGGACCACCCCAATGTGCCCCATCAGGCAGAGTAGATTCGGACCACCCGCTGAGGGTCAGGCTGAGGGTCCCCTACAGAACCAGTACGTGCTTCCCCACAGTGCGACCCAGCTGCGGCAGATGGTGGCCCATGTGAATAAACTTACCCGAAAAGGAGACCTCTCCGTCCACTTTATGGAAGTAGAGCAGGTAGGAGACATAAATGGCTGCGATGAGGCTGAACGGAGCAAACTGCTCCTGTTCTCACTGGACCCAGCCCTGTGTCAGGCTCTCTCTGCTGAGAGTAAGAGGGGTCAGCGAACAGTGGCCGCTCTCCAGGAGGATATCCTGGAGGCCATGGGCTTGAACGATGGCTGTCCGTTCGACCGGGTACAGGACACTGTCCAGAGACCCGGGGAGACCGCCCAGGCGTTTGCTGATCGACTGTGGCCAGTGCATGAGGAAGCCAGTGGGGGGAATTTGGACCGAACCCAGCTGGATGCACATCAACATGGTCACTGGCTGCGTGCACTGGTGGCAAACAGCCTACCTGAGTTGCGCGCCCAGGCCAACCTGTGGTTCGATTTCAGAGACCCCCAGGCCACAGAGGAGACGTTGCTGAGGCAGCAGACCCTCTTTTTTCGCAATGGCAGAATCGGGGGGGAGAAACCCACCAAGGGGCAGGTGTGTGAGATCTGCCCCGGCTCTGATAAGAGAGAGTGGAGACAAGAAGGGAATTGGCAGGCAGGCAGAGAGGTGGTTTGCTACGGGTGCGGGAAGACAAGGCACATGAGGAGAGAATGCCGGGATCCGAGGCAGGAAGAGAGATCCACAGGTCCCAACCTCAGCCCCAGTCCCCGCGGCCGCAAGCCCTCCCAAACCAGCTGTGCCCAGCCCTGCCGCCCCACTCGAGGGTCTCCTCGCGGCTCTGCAGGCACTCCTTACCCAGACTGGGAAGGTCGCAGCCGTGACTGGGGGAGAAGTCCCTCAGGTCCAGACCAACACCCCCCCAATGACTAGACCCCGAGGAACCCGTGTACCTCTGCCCGGTCACCTATGATGCGTGGAACAGACCACGTGTCATGATGGGGGTTGAGGGGGTCCGGGGGGAATATCTGCTGGACACAGGGGCCTCGTGCACCCTGGTTCATGTAAACGACCCGACCACCTCACCCCTATCCAGTAGGATCCCCTACTGCCTAACCAGTTTTACTAGAGAAGAATGCGAAGGCTTCTTCTCCAAACCACTGCAGATACACATAGGCACCCTCCACACCATGTGGAAGTGTGTCCTTCTGCCATGGGAGGGAGTGGGTAAAGGCATCCTAGGGGCAGATTTCCTCAGCGGCCAGAAAATTCTGGTCGACCTGAGGAACCACTGTCTGTGGGGCACAGCTGACACCGGGGAGGTGGAAGGTACAGCAGTCATCCAGGGAAAGCAGGGGAAGGGTTCCCTCTGCACTGTAAAGCCGAAGGAGGGATATGACCTTGGCGCTCTGGTAGACGGCACCCCGATGATCTATCAGGCTTTGGTGCGGGCCAACCTGGCGGCATTTGCCAGGCATAAGCACGACTGTGGATGGGTAAATGGGGTCGAGGTCAGAGTAGATGGGGACCCCATGTCTAAGCCCCAGAAGCAGTATAATTTTCCCAGGGAGGCTGAGGCAGACCTAGAGGTCGCATTGGGATCTCTAGTAAGACAGAGAGTGTTGAGACCAATAGCCACATATGTGAACTCTCCACTTTGGCCGGTTAGGAAACTTGGAGGGCCACAGTGGACTATCGAGTCCTCAATAAAAATATCCCTGCCTGTGCGCCCACAGTGGCAGCCGTAGCCGATCTAGTCGCAGCCATCCCCGCGTCCGCAGCTGTCTTTATGGTGCTGGACATCTCGAATGGGTTCTGGTCCATCCCTCTGCGGCGGGAGGACCAGTACAAATTCGCCTTCACATTCAAAGGACAGCAGTATACCTGGAACTGTCTTCCCCAGGACTTCCACAACAATCCGAGCATTTTTCATCAGTGTATGGCCAACTGCCTGAAAGAGTTCAGCAGACCCAGACAGCTAGTTCAGTATGTGGATGACCTGCTGCTATTCTCCGATTCGCAGGAAGAGCACGGTCCCCTGCTGGCAGAGCTGTTGGGACTGCTGCACGAGGAGGGTTTTAAAGTAAACCCAAAGAAGGCACAGATCGGCCAGACAGAGGTAAGATTCCTGGGGCTGACTGTGCGGGCAGGGGAGAGAGCCATTGATGAGGCTACGAGGAGGGCAGTTCAGGAGTTACTGGCTCCGACTACAGTTACAGGGGTGAGGTCATTCCTGGGTCTGACCGGTTACTGCAGGGACTTCATTGAGGATTACGCAGCCATTCCAGCCCCCCTACTCCGGCTCCTGCGCAAAGGCGTGGAGTGGGAGTGGGATAAGGACTGTGATGCAGCGTTTACCCGCCTCAAGGGAGACCTGCAGAAAGCTCCGGCCCTGGGAGCGGTAGATGAGGGCGAGGAATTTTTCCTGGAGGTAGCAGCCAGCGGGAATAGCTTAAGTGCTGTGCTGATGCAACAGCAGCACGACCAGCTGAGGCCGGTGGTCTACTCCTCCAGGGTCCTCACTGAGGTTGAGAGGGGTTACTCAAACTGTGAAAGGCATCTGCTGGCCACCCACTGGGCTGTGAAGCGGTCTCAGGTGTTTACAGGAGTGTCCCCAATCACCCTCCTCACTCATCACATCCCCACTCAGATGCTGCTAAATGGGAGAATTAAGGATGGAACAGTGAGCAGCACACACATTGCTCGCTGGACCCTCCTGCTGTCACAGATGGATTTGAGAGTAAAAGGGATGTGTGAGCCCCGACTGGCAGCCAACATGCTGTACCCCGGGAAAGCCCACCATTGCTCCGTTGAGGGGGTCTGGGACATGGACATAGGACTCCGGGCGGGGATCCATCCCCACGGCCGGGAGATCTATGTTGACGGGTCCAGCACAGTGGTGGCGGGGGAAAGGGTCACAGGGTGTGGGATTTATGATCCCCAGGTAGGCATTGCCAGGGCCATAAAGCTCCCAAACACCATGAGCGCCCAGCATGCTGAACTGTCGGTAGTCATGTCTGTAGTCACCCACCTCAACAAATTCCCACGGCCCTATACTATCTTTTCAGATAGTATGTTCACCTGCAATGCCTGCACGGAGTACCTAGCCATCTGGTCCCATCGCGGGTATACATCTGCAGACGGTAAGCCCCTGGCCATAAAACCCCTACTGCAGCACATCATGCAGGCAGTAGGGACCGGGGCAGACATTTGCATTCACAAAGTAAAGGCCCATAACAAACATGAGCCCAGGGCTGCGGGGAGCCAAAAGGCAGATCAGCTGGCTAAAGAGGGAGCCCGAACGGGAACCACAGGGGTGGTGTTGGCCCTGGACCTACAGCGGGTACAGGCACGAGATCCCGCCCTCAAGTCCGTCATGGACAAGCTGACTGCGGGAGAAAAGTCGAAGGACCGTACGGAGGCACAGGCATCCATGTTAGGGAGAAGATGTTGTTTAAAGGAGAGCAGTCGATAGTGCCCCAGCAGCACCAGAGGGAGTTCCTTCAGCTGGCCCACGCAGGCCCTGGAGCTGGACACCCCGGACCGGAGGTCACCTGACAACGGGTGGAACAGGTCGGGTGGTGGCCCCAGCTCCGTGAAGACATTCGTGAATTTTGCGCGAACTGTCTTGACTGTGCAACCAATAATCCAGATCCCCAGAAAAGAAAGGTGTCTCTAGGACACGCAAGGAGGGTCGAGGGACCATGACAATCGATACAAATCGATTACATAGGGCCCCTACCTGTGGCTAAGGGAGGGTACCAGTACTGCCTGGTTTTGGTGGACACTTTCACAAAGTGGGTTGAAGCCTTCCCTTGCCGAACAGCCACAGCAGCGGGGACCGCCAGGATATTGGTTAGGGAGGTGTTCTCCAGGTGGGGACTTCTACAGTACGTGGAGTCCGACCGGGGGAGCCACTTCACGGGACAGGTCATGCAGGCAACCCTTAAGGTGCTGGGGATTGAGGGGAAGTGGCACATCGCCTACAACCTCAGGGCTAGTGGAGCGTATGAATAGGACTTTGAAAGAAAAACTCAGGAAGGAGACTGGGGACTCCCCGCAGGAGGTGGGTGGAGAGGTTGCCCCTGGTTTTGATGGAGATCCGGGCCAGCCAGTCGAAAAGCACGGGGTATTCCCCATACGAGCTCATGACTGGAAGAGTCATGCGAACCCCCACTCATTTACTTGCCCCGGTCCTGACAGAAGCTCAGGTAATCGAGGTGAATAGGGACCGCTTTACCAAGAGTCTGTTGGAGCACCTCAAGCAGATTCATTGGCAGGCGGCCACTAACATGGGGAAGCAGTATCAGACCAACCGATTGCTGCTGGAACCGAGCAGACACCACGAGTGGCAGGTGGGGAACCAGATCATGGTCCACAACTTTGCCAGGGTGGGAGTCTTTGAGCCACTATACATGGAGCCTTACAGCATTGTCGACAAGGCAAGCCCCATGGTATACGCGGTCAAGATGCCCCGCCGGGTTAAATGGTTTCACATTAACCAATGTAAACTGTTTAACCCCAACAAGGCAAAACCTCGTGGGAAAGGACAACCCGGAGGGATAATCCCAACGGGAAGCCTGGGCCCCCAGCCCACCACTGCAGCCCCACCAATCCCACCACAAGGAGCAGTGAATTGCTTCACAGGTACAAACTACCCACAGATTCGGGACCCATAGAAAGGGGGATTCCCACCTTACATATGGGACGAGGACTCACCTCTACCCGTTAGGAGAGCCACTCGGACTCCGCAGCCAAGGGCGCCACTGTCCCTAGCAGCCGAGAGATACTAGGGGAAAAGGGCCGCGCAGGGCAGGCAGCCAGTCACGGACGTGACCCCGCAGCCAAGGTCTCCTGACGGGGAAGGGGTTGTACTGGAAGAAGGGGCCGCCGACAGTGAGGAGCCTGTCGGGGCTACCCTAGCCTTCGGTGCAGACAGCCCAGAGCCTGCGGGAGAGAGGGTGGCGGCGGGTCCCAGTAGTGAGTGGTCCCTAGAAGAACAGAGGAAATGCTGTGAGAGTATCAGCTGCGAGTGGTTTTGGGTGGAACCCTTGTACAACCCAAAGCCCCCAGAGGATACGGGAGTCCCCGGTAGTGAGGAGCCTGCCGGGGGAATTTTCGTTGCTCCCGAGGGCAGTGAGCCATCCCTGGAAGGGGTGAGGGGCTGTACCAGCCCAGTAAGCACCACCCAAAGCTCGGGGGACACCTTGGCAGGGGAGACAGAGGGGCCGTGGAGGTCGGTCCGGCCCAAGAGGCCAAAGAAGAGGTGGTCTCCCCCCTACATTCCCCTCATAAAAGGAAAACCAAGGAGTGTCTCAGGGATTAGCACAGCCACCCGGGAAGGGTGGCAAGCAGGTTAAAAAGGAGAGCAGTAGGTTTGTACAGATATATATAAAGTTTTCTCTCGTGTAGTGGGGTTCAGGTGGCCTCTGCAATATAAGGAGTATAACAGTGAGGTTTTTGAGCCAATAGGTTGGGGGAGCCTGGAACCTCTTGACTCTTTCTCACTTCCTCTTTTGGTGTAAGGTTGTTAGTTTTTTCAAGGGTTTATTAGGTGAAACCTCTTGACTTTTTTCTCACTTCCTCTTTTGTGTAAGGTTGTTTGTTTTTTTAAGGGTTTGTTGCGGTTTGCGGTTAGACCAATTAGTTGAAATGCCTTCACTTCTACAGCAAAAATAAGCACACACAGTCTAAACCCGTGCAGGGGTACTGTGAGGTGCAGACAGAGGGGAAAATGGGGGAGGGATGAGCCAAGGGGCTCTGTGTCTTTAAACCAAATGAGATTTTGTCTTTCAGAAGAGGAACCACAGATGAGGAAAATCCGGCTCATGTGCACCTACATCAGAATGTGCATCGGCTACCGGGGAAGAGACTGAAGAAGCCATTGCTCAGGGGGGCAGACACCAACCATCACCCACAGGGAAAGGTGGCCAGGGTGGGTGGGGTCCAATTCCACTAGATACTCCAGCCACCCCGGGTTCACGTGTGGGGAAGCATCAGTCTCCTGCCCCAGCATTGAGGTGACCGCATCCCGGGTTAGGGTCGTGGTTGGGAAGAGGGTTCGCCTGACTGGGAAGAGGGTTCGCCTGACTGGTAAGAGGCACATCCCGGTGGGAAGGTGGTGGTGGCTCAGGAAGCTGAGCAAGGACATGGGAAACCCGACAGCAGATTGGGAGAGACTGGACAACAGCACCTACCGGACCATCACAGGCACCCAGGGGGTGGGAGTGAGTGTGTGTTGGGATAAATGGTGGGAGGCAGAGTTGGGAATGTATGTGTGCATGTGGGGGTAAGAGAAGATATGCCCAGCAGGCATTTCCATAGTGTTCTCCCGACAGTGGCGGGATGAAGGGGAGGGGATGGGATGGGACCGGAGCACGGTCGCATGCATAGTAAGCCACCCCAGCTCCATCCACGCCGCCGAGTTAAGCGCACACCCCAGACAGCCCCTGCCCACAGCCCCGACCGAACCAACTGACACGGACAGATGCCCTACCACCACCCAGGGACCAGACAGCGGTTTGGTTTTGGTTCCCACGGACAAGCTGCTATACCGGGGGGTCCACTACGCCGTGGCCTCCGTCATCCTAAACCTTACCGAGGTGCACCTACCTGAGTGGTGCCCAAAAGAGACAGAACGCCTCTACCAGGCTCTCCTTCGAGAAATGTTCAGGACATTCTACGAGCTCGATTTTTTGGCTATTTCAATAAGACTTTGCTGTACAGTCTACAACCCAGAGACAACATTAAACCGAAAAGACACAGAAGAGGGATCTGGATCTATGTTTTTACCGGTTTCAACACCAGGGCATCAATGATTAACAGCATGGACAATTATGTAGCACATTTCGGATACCACATTCCATTTTTTTACCAGAGCACCTGACGGATCTGTTCAAAGCAGTACAAAATCCCAGAAACATTACTTCACCCTACAACAACAAAAAACCAGTGTAATACTATGATGTGTGATATTATGTGCTATTATGATTTTGGTGAAGGGTATTGGTTGAGATTTTACATTTTCAGTATTGTATTGATTCCAAATGTATGAATACCATTGGTGTATTTTAATGTTTATCGTGGGTTTAGGTAAGATTTGTGGAAGATTGGCTTTGTGAGAGGGAAAAGGTTTTGCTCCACATTCTGAAAACACCCTGAGACAGAGTGTTTTAATGAGGGAGTGTAGGGTTCGAAAATCCACGGCCGCATTTGAAACACCGTAAGGACAAGAAAACTAACATGGGATCGTTCCATACACTAAATGAACATTTTTGGCCAAGTAAAAGCAGGCTCGGAAAACGTGTGGGCGGATACAGACATTGTGGAGTCTGGCTCACAAGCGAGACCGAGGCACTGGCCAATGGGGGAAAAGTGCATTCTGACAGGCCAATCAGGGGTCGAGTTGGGCCTGAAGTGGGGAAATCTTCAACCAATAAGGACTTCCCGGCCCAGTTTGAAAATGACTTCCCCCCCCCACCCCCCCCTCAAATCAAACTACGAATGTGAGCCATTATCTACCTAATTAATATGGACAATACCTCTGAATCAAAACTATGAATCACTGCAGGAATGGCCCACTGACTCCCAGGACTATAACAAAGGACCCACAGACTTCCAGGCGCCTATGTGCACTGATACAATACCCTGGTCCTCACATCTGCGTGTACCTGTGACATCTTCTGATTAAATATTCAAAGCTATCTCCCCGCCCAAACTTACACAATGGACCACCCACTAGGTTTGAGCGCGAAAAGACCAGAACTGAATTGAATACAAATATAGGACACAGAACCACCAGAAAGACAGTTGTGGAAAGAGAGTTGTGGAGAAAAGCAGTTGTGGAGAAAAACAGTTTGGGGTCAGTTCTTGAAAGGGCTGCTGGCTGTTGGGGGGGGAAGGAGCTGAGAGAGTTTTGCAAACTTTGATTTTGGTCGAGACTAAAAACCCACGAGCCAACCTCGTGGTTGGCAAGTGGCAGCAGGTGCTGCTGTTAGCCCTGAACACACTGGACAGGGTGAGAATAGCCAAAGCATCAGGCTGGGGCATGCAGAGCTGTGCAGACCTGGACACCTGATTCAATAACCTGGATTCACAGCTGTAGTCTGACGATAACCGAGAGGCAGATAGAAGAAACCAACGCAACATCGAAGAGGAAAACCGAACAATAACATAAAACCCACCCCAGAGGGACCCTGAGCTGAAATAAGTGCTACAGAACCCCGGTATCGCCCATACCCCCTCACAGACTCAATTTAGGATAGGAATTGGAAGGAAGGGTGGGAGTGGGAGGTGTGGTTGTGTGTGAGTGGGATGTTTTAACCTCTTGATTTCCCCTTCCCTGTTGCGAGATTTTTCGGGTTGTTGAATGAGATTTTGCCATTACTGCTATTTTATGACCTCTTCCTATGCCCTCTATCTTTGTGTTTGCTATTCTAAATAAACAACATTAGCCATTTTGAACTCTTACCCACTGTGTCTGGTGCCTCATTACTCACCCACCCTCATAAATTGCACGTACAGAACCCAAGGGGAGTGTGGATTCGAACCCACACCCCAAGCTCCCCTTACACAGCCCAGTTTAAGTGGAGTCCGTCCCAATGGAACAGCTCCATCTTTCCCTAGTACTGGTGCCAGTGTCTCATGAATTGAACCCTCTGCCTCCCACACCGCTCTTTCAACCACGCAGTTAAACCTCTAATCGGTTTGTTCCTATGCCAATTTGCACATGGCTCAAGTAGTAATCTAGACATTATTACCTTTGAGATTCTGCTTTTTAATTTGTACCCTAGCTCCTCAAAACTCCATCAGCTGAACCTCATTCCTAGTTCTACCTATGCCGTTGGTTCCTACGTGGACCATGTCAACTGGATCCTCCACTTGCTGCTCCAATTTCTTCTCCGGTCACAAGGAAATGTCCTTAACCCTAGCAATGGGCTTAAAAGTGGAGTGAAAAACTTTCCTCTATGATGGCTTTTGAAGGTTCAAAGCAAAATTAATTTTGGAAATTTCAGTCTAGTTCCCATTTGGGTTGGTGAGTAAAGCAAAAACAGCCTCCAGAATTCAGCATCTGCATCTTTGATAGCTCAATAAGTAATCACAGCATGTAATTGAATCAGACCAGAAGATCCCAGATTTGAGTTAGCTGATCTCACTGCGGTGGTAGTAGAGGTGCTACAAATGGCATGACAGAGTTCCCCTCCTGAATCTGATTGGAAAGTAGATGCATGGACTCAGGATCCTTAAGTTGTTCTGACCCTATAGCTTTATTTACTGCTGACATTAAAATAATGCTGATCAGAAAATGAATGAGGGCAACTGATGCCTGCTAAGCCCTACTCCAACATGCGTTATCAACTTCAAGACAGAAGGGGAGAAAGAGTTGAAAAAAAAGTCCTGTTCTCATTCTGATCACCACCTAGTGACTCCCTCTGGAAAGTGAGTGCATGGACATCAGCAAGTAAAGGATAAGTGCAGCTATGATATCTCACTGTCCTCACTGCACCTCCCCCCTCCCTTACCAAAACCTGCCAACACTAATGGATAGACTTGAGAAATTTGTCCTGCTGGACCCAGGATGTTTAACAGCATGTTGGCACATATCCCACTTATCTATACAAAGTCTCAAAATAAGCAGAATAGCATGCCTCTGATAGTACAAAACTGTTACTGATTTACCAGTCATCAAGATCCACAGTGCGGCCCTGGACAACGTGGACTATTTCCCATACCTCAGGAACCTCTTATCAACAAAAGCAGACATTGATGAGGAGATTCAACACTGCCTCCAGTGCGCGAACACAGCCTTAGGCCGCCTGAGGAAAAGAGTGTTCGAAGACCAGGCCCTCAAATCTACCAACAAGCTCATGGTCTACAGGGCTGTAGTAATGCCCGCCCTCCTGTATGACTCAGAGACATGGACCATGTACAGTAGACACCTCAAGTCACTGGAGAAGTATCACCAACGATGCCGCCGCAAGATTCTGCAAATCCCCTGGGAGAACAGGCGCACCAACATTAGTGTCCTCGACCAGGCCAGCATCCCCAGCATTGAAGCACTGACCACACTTGATCAGCTTCTCTGGGCAGGCCACATTGTCCGCATGCCAGACACGAGACTCCCAAAGCAAGCGCTCTATTCAGAACTCCTTCATGGCAAATGAGCCAAAGGTGGACAGAGGAAATGTTACAAGGACACCCTCAAAGCCTCCCTAATAAAGTGCAACATCCCCACCGACACCTGGGAGTCCCTGGCCAAAGACCGTCCTAAGTGCAGGAAGTGCATCCAGGAGGGCGCTGAGCGCCTCGAGCCTCATCGCCGAGTGCATGCAGAAAACAAGCACAGGCAGCAGAAAGAACGTGCGGCAAACCTGTCCCACCCTCTCTTACCCTCAACAACTGTCTGTCTCACCTTTGGCAGGGACTGTGGCTCTCGTATTAGACTGTTCAGCCACCTAAGGACCTAAGGACTCATTCTATGAGTGGAAGCAAGTCTTCCTCAATTCCGAGGGACTGCCTATGATGATGATGACTGTTACTGAGCAAAATATTGTGTAATTCAGCACTGCATTATTATTTTTCTCTTAAAATAAATTTACCATTAACAATTGGTTAGTGATAGAGCTTTTCAACTAAACAGGCATTCATCCTTAAGAAAAAAGCACATGTGGTTTGACTTTACATAGAAAGATGCAATGGTTGTAGGCCCCTCAACAGTTTCTGTTTCTTCTGGCAGCAGCACGGATAGTTCAGAGTCAGACATCTCAAGTATTTTGGTGGCCGAGCCCTGCAATGTGAAGGAGAAATGAGGAGGAGTAATGACAACATAGCAATCTCATTACACAGTCACATTAGAAAAACTATGGAGCATGGTACAACACAAAAACACCAGTAGACATGCATTTTATACAAATTCTAACTTGACAGGCAGTGTATGAAGGAAAGAATATTCCCTTGTAGGAAAAGGAAATGTCACAATAGTGGGATTAGGCAGTGTGCTCTTCCAGAAGTTCGAATTATTTTTTGATGGACTGTTTGGCAGAACTAGACTCTTCAGTTCATAGCACTCTCTTCTGATTGAAGATGGTGCAAATTCAAGACCCAGCCAAAGCTTTCAGCACATATTCGAGGCTGAAACTAGTGCTGTACTGAGAAAGTGTTGCATTGTTGGACCTGCTGTCCTTCAGATGAGATGTCAAATGGGGGAACAGAAGAGTCAGTTTATGGAGCAAATTTGCTTCAAATTGGGGTGAACAACAAAATTGTGCAAATAGTTAAACTCACCTCTTCGATTTTTATACTATTTATTATTATTTGTGTAGCATAAATTCAAGTTTAATAGGGCTCCAATGGCAGGAGAGCAGCAACCCATGTTGGCCGATATTTCTGGATGTGGGAGCTCCAGGGTGTAAACACTGGTAGGAAGAGTCTCCAGCATATTCATTTAAGCTCCAAGTTACTGAATTTAGTAACATACAGAAGGCAGTTGGGTTTCTTGCAACATACATTCCAACAGGTGGCTACCCCACAATTATTGCTGCTCCGACAAGGTAGGAAGCAGGTATGGGTACTTGACTGAAAAAAGCAAATTAGAAGAAGATACAAAAAAGAATCCTGCTCAGATTAAATGGAATGAAAAATGGCAAAATAGAACTATAGATCAGCAATGGAACTATTTAAACAGAAGTTGGAAGATACAAATCAAGCATACTCCACTAGGAAAAAAGATAATGCATCAAAGGGATGAATAGGTTAGATCAATTTTGAAACTAAAAGCAGCAGTATTTAAGCACTCCAGTGTGCCAGTGCAGCCTTTGGCCGCTGGAAAAGAGTGTTTGAAGACCAGGCCCTCAAAACTGCCACCAAGCCATTGGTCTACAGGGCTGTAGTAATACCCGCCCTCCTGTATGGCTCAGAAACATGCACCATGTACAGTAGACACCTCCAGTCATTGGAGAAATACCACCAACGATGTCTCCGCAAGATCCTACAAATCCCCTGGGAGGACAGACGCACCAACATCAGCGTCCTCGACCAGGCCAACATCCCCAGCATTGAAGCGTAGACCACACTTGCTCCGCTGGGCAGGCCACATAGTTCGTATGCCAGACACGAGACTCCCAAAGCAAGCGCTCTACTCGGAACTCCTTCACAGCAAATGAGCCAAAGGTGGGCAGCGGAAACGTTACAAGGACACCCTCAAAGCCTCCCTGATAAAGTGCAACATCCCCACTGACACTTGGGAGTCTCTGGCAAAGACCACCCTAGGTGGAGGGAGGGCGCTGAGCACCTCGAGTCTCATCGCCGAGAGCATGCAGAAATCAAGCGCAGGCAGCAGAAAGAGCTTGCGGCAAATCAGTCCCACCCACCCCTTCCCTCAACAACTATCTGTCCCACCTGTGACAAAGACTGTGGTTCTCGTATTGGACTATACAGCCACCTAAGAACTCATGTTAAGAATGGAAGCAAGTCTTCCTCGATTCCGTGGGACTGCCTATGATGATGACTAAAATGGAGGTTAGCAAGACCGAGAGGGATTATGAGAGAAAATTAACAAAATTATATTAATTTACCTATAGAAATTTTTCTTACGAAGAATATAGTCAAGGTTGAGTAGAGCAGTCAGGAGATAAAGGAGGCAAAACTTGTACTTTGCCTCAGTATTCAAAGAGCAGGTGGATATTGAGATTGCAGAACCACCAAAGGTGGGCGCAGAACAGTTAGTAGGAGCTATTATTCAAAGAGAGCTGGCACTAAAGTTATTCAAACTTAGGGTAGACACATCATTGTCAGATGTATACCATAATGATTGATGCACATCTCAGGAATACTAGGGAAGAAAAAGAAAAGGCTTTGACTATAACTTACTGGACTGACATATGAGGAGAACCTGGATCAACTGGGCCTTTATATATTGGAGTGTAGAAGGATGAGAGGGGATCTCATAGAAACATATAAGAATCTGACGGGACGGGACAGGTTAGATGCGGGTAGAATGTTCCCGATATTGGGGAAGTCCAGAACCAGGGGACACAGTCTAAGGATAAGGGGTAGGCCATTTAGGACTGAGATAAGGAGAAACTTCTTCACTCAGAGAGTTGTTAACCTGTGGAATTCCCTGTCACAGAGAGTTGTTGATGCCAGTTCATTGGATATATTCAAGTGGGAGTTAGATATGGCCCTTATGGCTAAAGGGATCAAGGGGTATGGAGCGAAAACAGGAATGGGGTACTGAAGGAATGATTAGTCATGATCTTATTGAATGGTGGTGCAGGCTGAAACAGCCGAATGGCCTACACCTGTACCTATTTTCTGTGTTTCTATGAGGACCGAGCTGTGCATGCGCATATAACCTCGTTACTCACTTTCACCTGCCAGTTGTAGAGTGGTCTAATTTAAAGAGAGAATCAACATTATCAGCAGCCATCCATCTTACAAAGCTCTCATGAGTGAAAGAAAAGCTGCCAAGAATTCTAATGGAGGGAGGCCCAGAGCTCCCTGGTTTACTGAGGATGAGCTGGAGGCAGTTGTCTCAGAGGTGGACCACCATTATAAAGACCTCACCCGGGATGGTGGTGGCAAGCCTGCACCACCCCAATATAGAAGCACTTGTGGGAGATTGGTGAGGCCGTGTCCTCAGTGGGCAACATTGTGTGGTATGGAGACCAGTGCAGGAAAAGGTGGAACGATGTGGTTGTGTCAGCAAGAATAAGTAAACATCTTATTGATGTACTCCCGTACTACTCAAAACGTTCTGTGGCCATTGTGTGTGTGTGTGTTGCATGTGCAAAATGGGTAAAGGCTGCAACTTTTATTTCTGCAGAAGAAAAGAACAGCCAACACATCAAAGCAGAGTGGCACAGGAGGAGGCCCACCAGATGTCATCGCGGTAACTAGCATGCATTGACGTTGTGGGTGATCACCACCGTGCCACCACACATGGTGGTGCCGATCCCATCCTAGAGGATGGTAAGTTTAAATGACTCACCGGTGTGACGCTCATGTCATGCAAGGTCATGTAATGTTATGTCAAATGCTTTTTAATGCAGGCTGTCGGCCATTCATGGTGTGATGATGTATCGATGATAGTCCTTGAAGTAAGAATGTGAAATGTGACAATTCTCATCACAGCATGACCAACCCCACCCCCCCAGCTAACCACTTAAATGTTGTCCTGTACACTTGCAGATGATCAATCAAACAGCACTGATGTATGCACCCCATCCACTCTGGCACACAAAGGCAGTGTTTAACACCAGCGCCTTCCACCTCGAAGTCATCAGGAGCCCAACACACCAGCTCCTTCTGCCTCTCGCCCCGCAAAAGATCCCCCATTTCCACCGCATCCATCTTAGTCACCCAGAGACATGAAGACCGGGAGGAAGAGGAGGGAGAAGGCCCAGTATTTGTACCACGAGGTCGAGAAGGTGGAAGAGGAGGCCTGCAGCCTCCTGACATGTGTACCACCTGTGCGGCCAACATCGGTCTCTGGGTCCGACTTTTTGGGCTTTGAATTGGACGAAGCAGGATCAAATGTTGGGAGGCGCAGAAGCGGTGCCGGTAAAGCCACCAAGCTGCATCCACCCAGGATGATGCATTAAGCAGATGAATATGCAGGACAGGTGGCAGCAATGCAGGAAATGGTGCAGTTGTCGAGCACGAGCGTCGACCTAGGTCACGATCTGCTGCAGGCCATGGCTGGGATAACTGCCAGCATCGCCAGCTTTGCAGAGCAGCATACTGGCAGTATGTTGCGGCTCATTAGTGCGGTGGAGCGAAACAGCGACTCTGTAGAGGCCATGCGCCAATCGATGCTTTCAGGCCATGTCATGGAATCCCCCGACGCCACACCAGCGATGCCAGTGTCTTCCATCTCACCCCCTACATTCTCTCCACGACGAACACGACAGCAGTGCTCCGGCTGCCCTCCTGCACAACGTCATGGAGCAGAGGCGGTGAGGGGCAGGGGTGAGGGTCGCCGTGGTGATGGCAGAGCCATGAAGAGGACAATGGGCCTCACATCGCGGGGGGGGCGGGGGGAAGCAAAGAGAGGTGGTGGTAGTGAGTAGAGGGTTGGATGTTGGTGCTAGTGATGTTGTTAAATCTTCTTAATGTTGTTGCTGTTGCTTTACATGTTTCCTTTTGATTGCCAACTTACTGGCTTTTGTAATAATGTTAAAGATTTGGCTTCACGTGTTTGCATGTTCTGTCACTTTGGAATGCTGCACCATTCAATACAGATACATTTTTCAACAACTCTTGACTTTTAGACAATCTGGGGTACATGCTGAGAAACAGACAAATCTCCTTCAAGTGTACAGGTCTCTGAGCAATATCTTGCCGTGCACTTATGATGCGACTCAGGCAATTTAGCAACGTCAAGTAAGGGTCACCAATGCAGGAAGACTGCCTTTGAATCATAGATAGTTGTAGAACTTGGAGGGCAGACATTAAAAGGCTGGCATTCGAGTCCACATTCTCATAGGTGCAATATCGCTGAGCCACACCCCTGACATGACATGTTGTTCAGTGACATCGCAGTCCATTATAGATAGTTTTCCATCTTCTGTACTTGATCTCATGTTGTTCTAAGGATCACATTCTGCCACCTAAGAGAACCTTACAGGATTTAATTCTTTCCTTTTTTTTTTACATTAGCTCATACCATCTGTACACTCACATTGTCTCACGACATCTGTTCTGTCTGCAATGGTTTCTATACCCTTATAGCACATCTCCATGGAGCTTTCAGTGTGTTTCGCACCTCATTCCCGCTTCCTATCCCACACCTGCCCTTCAATGGAGTACTTTTCATTTCCATGTGTAAAGTGTTAATGAGGAGTTTAATTTCCATATGTAAAGTGTCTCTGAGCAGCGTAATTTCCATCTGTGAACACATTCTGTGGGTATTATACGGGTCCAGCATATGTAAGTGAGCCAGGATGTGCAGCATTGGACCACTCTGTGCGATTGCCTCTCCCATCTGATTTACAGCCAGTTCAGAACACCTTTTCCCAGCGGTCGTTCTGGCGGGCAGGAGCAGGATCTTAGAGGATCGTAGCCACCAAAATCGCGTTTTTGCAGACTCCGGCATGGGTGGGCAGTAGGAATTTCCACTGGTGGTACTTCCCCGATTAAACTCCCGCCGGGCAGGACCTGAGCTGCACATCAGCGGTACCTGAGGATTTTCCTCAAATTGTTTTTTTCAGCTGTACCTTGGCGGCACATTGACCAAGTTTGGGGCCTATAATACAGAATGAAATTACTAAGCACTTAGAGGCACATGAGTTAATGAGGACCATCAACACAGAATTCTAAAAGACAGGTTTGTGCCTGACAAACATTAAATAATTATTTGAAGAAATAACAGATGATAGATAAAAGAAATCTGATGGAGATGATTTGCATGGATTTTCAAAAACGCTTGATAATAAACCACATAAGAGATGAATGGCAAAGATAAGAGCACATGGATAAACAGATTGTTGGAGGATCGAAAGAACACCTGAATGATTCCAGGGCTTAGAGAGTTAAATTATGAGGACAAGTTGCATAAACTTGTCTTGTATTCCCTCGAGTACAGAAGATTGAGGGGTGATCAGATCGAGGTGTTTACAATGTCAAAAGGATTCAACAGAGTGGATACAGAGGCCATAATCTTTACCTGAGCATCAGGGCAGGTGCATCCGGAGCGGGCCACAATCCCAAACTTTTCAACAGCGCGTCCTTCACTGCGCATTTAGCTCAATTGCATCAATTGACAGGGTCATGCGGGTTTCCTGGTCCAATTAAATGGAGCGGGTCGGATGAAGGGTCATCGACCCGAAACGTTAACTCTGCTCTCTCTCCACAGATGCTGCCTGACTTGCTGAGATTTCCAGCATTTTCTGTTTTTATTACGTCACCGATGACTCGTTTTCAGCACGGATATTTAAAGCAGCCTTGCACATATCTCAGTTGAAGGTTGTTATAGGAGAGATCAAGGTGTTTGGGAGAGCTACAAATTGCTGCATAATATTGAGCTTTCTGTGGGTTATGGAGACACACAGACAGAAGGCTGTGCTAAGATTCCCTGATGCCTCCCTGGAAGTGCTGGTCCAGGGAATCAGAGCAGGCAGTTAGGTCCTCTTCTCTGCGGATGATCTCAAAAGAACAGCCAAAAACACTAAGGGGGCATGGCTGGAGATCGTGGAAGAGGTCAGCAGCAGGGATTTAGTGAGGCAGACGTGGATCCAGTGCCCGAAAATATTTATTGATCTCATGAGGTCAGGAAAGGTGAGTGCAATGCCACATTCACCTACATCCTGATGTGCGTGTCACCCTAACCCCATCACTCTGCCTTCCCAACCTTAGATGCAGGAAGAATGTTCCTGATGTTGGGGAAGTCCAGAACCAGGGGACACAGTCTTAGGATAAGGGCTAGGCCATTTAGGACTGAGATGAGGAGAAACTTCTTCACTCAGAGAGTTGTTAACCTGTGGATTTCCCTGCCGCAGAGAGCTGTTGATGCCAGTTCATTGGATATATTCAAAAGGGAGTTAGATATGGCCCTTAAGGCTAAAGGGATCAAGGGATATGGAGAGAAAGCAGAAAAGGGGTACTGAGGGAATGATCAGCCATGGTCTTATTGAATGGTGGTGCAGGCTCGAAGGGCCGAATGGCCTACTCCTGCACCTATTTTCTATGTTTCTATGTTATGTTTCATCACTCTGCCTACTCTTGCATATCAGTCCTCACACCACCAGCAGGTGCACCATCCCTCTCTGTCTATGCACCTACTCACATCCCCATCTGACTAACCACCAGTGACACTCACCCTCATCCTAATGCAATCATAGCAAGTAACACCACAGAAGGAGGCCATTTGGCAAAGTCATGCCACTCCCTCACAGTCACCCTCTACTGATGAAGCCCATCCATTCCCTACACTCATTCTATCACTCTTAATCAAAGTTCTCTTCTTCCCTGGCTTGCAGGAGAAGAGCGCCCAGAACAACAGGGGGAGGGAAAGAACTGGAGGTGGCCCACCAATATTCACCAATTTGACTACAGCAGAAGAGAAGGTGCTAGAAATCTTGAGTTGTAGAGCTGCTGGCAGTGGGTAACGAAGAAAGGGGGACATCTCAGCAACCTGGTGACAGAATTAAATATATAGCCACATGGCATACAGCAGTCACTCATGGCGCTTGATGCAAAACACTTACTTTTAAACAATGTCTATTGGAAGCTTCTTGTTATCATATTTTATGCTGCTGATAGAGGGAAAATTTAAGAAAAAAACCTGTGTCAATATAAACAGCTGGGCCAATTAATTAGAAACCTTTCCCTCCCTTCTGCCTGCTGCCTCCCCCTCCCCCAACCCCGGCAGCATTCAGCACACTTAAACATAAAAGGTAAAACTATAAAACTGACACGTCTGCCTACAAGTCACATTGGTGTACACCAGGATTAATTTTGTTATATCTCTGTAACTTCCTCCAGCCATGCAACCCTCCGAGATCTCCGTTTTCCTCCAATTCTTAACCCTTGCGCATTCCCGATTTCCATCACCCCACTATAGGCGGCGAGGGTTGGCAACTCTGGTTGGATGTTTTCCTGGAGGTTTCATCACATCCCTTCCCACCTCCAACGGCGCAATCTACGATCTCTAAAAAAATCCTGCCATTCTTGCAGAGTTCTGTCATGTTTCCATGGGGAAGTGAATGATCTCGATTGCTCTTGCATTCGAAAATTGCTTTATGCATCTGTGCAAATCTGATTCAATAACATTATAATGTTCCCATGGCAGCCTGGAACGACCCACTGAATAAAATTTCAGCACTGTCAAATCAGTACTCCATGTTGAACACTTGGTGGATGCACTGAGGAAAGCATGGGCACAGAATGTACTCTGTTTTGGAGGGGTTTCAATATGCAATATTGACTAGGTAGTACCATAACTGATGGAGCTGGCAGAGTCATAAAGGATATAGCTGTCAGACTAGGCCTGCATCAACTGGTGAACCAACAGAAGGGAGTAACCGACATGACCTCATTTTCAGCAACCTATCTGTTGGCGATACATCTGTCTGCAGGAGTGATCACCGCACAGACAAAATCTCATGTTTGCAGTAAGAACAGACACCTTCTTGTATTGTGCCACTATCAAGGTTCTGCTAACTAGGACAGAGCAAAGACAGATCTGCCAATCTAAAAGTGGGAATCCATGAGGCATTGTGGGCCAAGAGCAGTACAATGTATAAGTTTATGACCTGACAATTCCCTAATCCCTCCATTAACATCATGTCAGAGACCAACCCTAGTTTAATGGGGAGCATGGAAGAGTGTTTCAGGTCCAGTACCAGGAATACTTTAGAATAAGGTATCAAACCAGTGAAGCTACAACACAGGACCACATACATGCTAAACATAAAAAGCACAAGGTTATGGGTACCACAACCAATGGCCTTTAACAAAGTTTTGCAATCCTATCAGGCAAGAATGCTGATGGGCAACCGTGTAACTAAGGGGAGGATTAGGTTTCCTGAACATCCCGATCCTCAAGTAAGACAGAGCCACGCACATTAGTAAAAGACAAGGCTGAAAGGTCCACAAACACTTTCAGCCAAAAGTGTCAAATGGACAGTCCTACTCGGCCCCCATCAGATGCTAGTGTCCAGTCAATTTAGTTCATTCCATGTGAAATCCAGAAGTGGCTGAGTGCACTGGACCCAGTGGGGCCAAAATTCAGGATCCCGATAAGGCTCGTTACCGCCAGAATGCGGCGGTCAGGCGGCGGAATCTAATGGCCGCCAACTTCTGGTTGAATGGTCGCCGACAGCCAAATTCAGCAGGGGAAGGTTTTCTGGCAGTCCCCACTTAGGCCCCGCCGCTGCCAAGCGGCCGTAAGTGCATCATCAGTGCGCGGACTGCCGGGACCCCCCACCTCCATCGATATTCAGGCTGAAAAATCTAATGCCCGCTGAGCGGTGCCCCTGACAGCTTGTGCACCTTTCATTCTCTTGGTCAGCCCTGGCTGTGCGGCAGCCATTAAAGGCAAGGGCCCAATGCCGCAGCCATTTTATTTTTTTTGCCTACGGACTTCCATGCCGCCTGGTTCGGCCAGGCCGCCAACAGGAAGCCTGGTACCCACTCGAGTGCCAGGCCGCTGACCCAGCCGAAACCCTCCCTGCTGGCCAGTGGCCGATCCTAAAGATTCATTGATTCTCTCCCCTTTAAAAGAGGGGAGAGACACAGTGATGCAGATGCACAATGACATCATCACCGCTCCGCTGCTGAGAGTGACAGCAACAGAGAATCCATCCCACCTCCACTTCTGCCCCTCACCAGCACTTACTGCCGCAGTTCCACCCCCATTATGACTGACTTCCTGGTGGTTTAAAAAAAGACAAAGAACTGAATATTGATCAAGAGTCGATCTCTTCCAAGACAGCGATAAAACCACTGAAAAAACGGTAAGTGCGCCAGTTTGCTGGCGGGCCTGAATTTCGGGCTCCAGTGTTAAAGGTCAGGAGTACTGACAACATCTCAGCTGTACAGCTCAAAGACCTGCACAGCAAAATTGCTTCCCCTTCCGATGTCCACTATGCTTCGTGGGTTGTAAACCAGGCTTCAGTCCACTAGCAGGGCGAAAATTAAAGGGGCGGTGCGACACCAACATTTTTTTAAAATGGCCGATCTACCGGTCGCGGCCTTGCCCTCTTCAAATCGTGGGGTCCAAGCTGCGATGTTGCAGACCGGCACTCCACTTCTGTGCCGGGCTGCTGCCACAGCACCCTACTCCCCAGTGATGCAGTGGTGGCCCCTTCTTCCCAATGCAGAGTCCGCAGCATGCCTTCCCCTTTAGCGGAAGGGGAGGTCCCTGTGCTCCCATCAGCGCTACAGGCCTCGCCGCACAGCACTGGAAAATTCCCAGCGTTACCGCCCCAGTCCCGTTCCCGAGAGGAAGTGGAGTGCAGACATTGCGCTCCACTTCCTTTGGGGGCGGTAAGCCCAATTTAGCTGTCCCGCCTCACAGCTGCTTTGGGGGCGGTATCGAATTTCGCCCCCGAGGTGTTTTTTTTCAATATTGTGAACTCCTCGCTTTTGTTGTCGCTGCTTTGCATTGCCACTACAATGGTTCTTACTTCCTGCTTTAGATCTAGCTCTGCAAGCTGTTGTAATATGGCCTTACTTCGAGCAGTGAAAACACTTTGGGCTGAAATTGCCCTGCGCCCCAAACGCACAATTTGAATTATATGATGAATTAGCGCCCGACGAAATGGGTTTCTAAATTGGGGACTTAGTTTAAAAAAAATGGAGCGGGGCTGTATTGGATGCACAAATGGCCTCCGCAGGGCACTGCTAATGACTGTGCACCCAATTTCACCTGAGTATCACTGAGTGATAACAAGGCAGCTGGTCATTGGCCTTCTTAAAGGGGATGTCATTTCATGTAAGTTCTGGTCATACTCATCATTGCAACTCTGTAGTTACTCTGGAAGAAGATCGGTCATGGCAGCTGGGTGAGGCTCCACAAGGACCACTAGATTTTCTGACCTGGAATTAAGACACACTGGTGGGGGCAGTGGAGGCCAGGAGGCAGATACTTTTTGTTGTGTATGCAATAACTGTTAGACTGAGTACTGTTTAACTCCAAGAGGTATGACCTTGTGTTATATATGTAAACTTGTATTTACTCTGTACAGCCACCAGAGGGCTCATCCACTGGAGTCGCAAGTGATCCCATAATCCCTTGGGAGCACAGGTATTTAAGGAGGTTTCAGAGGTTGGAGAGGCACTCTGGAGACCTGTAATAAAAGACTAAGGTCACACTTTACTTTAAGCTCATTGTTCAGTCTGACTCTTTCTCCATACATTACAATTGGAGACGAGATACAGATAGCGAACCCAAAGATGCAGAGAACAGTGGGCATCCTGGAGAAATTCTCGGAGGGAGCTGATTGGGAAACTTTTGTGGAGCGACTCGACCAATACGTCGTGGCCAGTGAGCTAGATGGGGAAGAGAACGCTGCCAAACGAAGGGCGATCCTCCTCACCGTCTGTGGGGCACCAACGTATGACCTCATGAAGAATCTGCTCACTCCAGCGAAACACACGGAGAAATCATACAACGATTTGTGCACACTGGTCTGAGAGCATTTGAACCCGAAGGAAAGTCTTCTGATGGCGAGGTACCAGTTCTACACCTAAAAAGGGTCTGAAGGGCAGGAAGTGGCGAGTTATGTCGCCGAGCTAAGACGCCTTGCAGGATATTGCGAATTTGAAGGACATTTGGAGCACAAGCTCAGAGACTTTTTCATACTTGGCATTGGCCAAGAAACCATACTTCGCAAACTTTTGACTGTAGAGACCCCAACCTTGAGTAAGGCCATAGCGATAGCCCAGGCGTTCATTGCCACCAGTGACAATACGAAGCAAATCCCTCAGCACACAAGTGCTGCCACAAGTACTGTGAATAAAGTGATGTTGTTTTCGAATCGTCACATACAGGGCAGGTCACACATAACAGCAGCTACACGTCCGCAGATGTCTCGGAGTCCATCATCAAGGGTGATGAATGCAAGGCCATTAACACCTTGTTGGCGCTGCGGGGGTGATCATCGTTTCCATTCATGCTGATTCAAAGAGTACGTTTGCAAGGGCTTTGGAACAATGGGACACCTCCAATGAGTGTGCAGGCGAGCTGCTAAGTCTGCTAAACCTGCAAACCACCATGTTAAAGAGGAAGGCAAATCCACAGAGGATCACTATGAACCAGAGCCTCAGATAGAGGAGGCAGAGGTACATGGGGTGCACACATTCAGTACGAATTGTCCCCCGATAATGCTGAATGTTGAACTAAATGGACTCCTGGTATCAATGAAGCTGGACAGGGGCACGAGCCAGTCCATCATGGGCAAAAGGACTTTCAAAAGGTTGTGGTGCAACAAGGCCTCAAGGCCAGTCTTAACTCCAGTTCGCACGAGACTAAGAACTTACAATAAAGAACTGATTCCTGTAGTCGGCAGTGCTACCGTAAAGGTCTCCTACGATGGAGCGGTGCACAAGCTACCACTCTGGGTGGTACCGGGCGATGGTCCCACGCTGCTCGGCAGGAGTTGGCTGAGAAAGATACGCTGGAACTGGGATGACGTCCGAGCGCTATCGCTCGCTGACGACACTTAGTGTGCCCAGGTCTTAAACAAATTTCCTTCGCTGTTCGAATAAGGCATCGGGAAATTCCAAGGAGCAAAAGTGCAGATCCACCTAATTCCGGGGGCGCGACCCATCCATCACAAGGCGACAGCAGTACCGTACATGATGAGAGAAAGGATAGAGATTGAGCTAGACCGGCTGCAACGAGAGGGCATCATTTCACCGATCGAGTTCAGCGAGTGGGCCAGTCCTATTGTCCCAGTCCTCAAGGGAGACGGCACCGTCAGAATCTGTGGCGGTTACAAAGTAACTATCAATCGTTTCTCCCTGCAGGACCAATACCCGCTACCAAAAGCCGACGACCTCTTTGCAACGCTGGCGGGAGGAAAGACATTCACGAAGCTGGATCTGACTTCAGCCTACATGATGCAGGAACTGGAGGAATCATCGAAGGCCCTCACCTGCATCAACACGCACAAAGGTCTTTTTGTTTATAACAGATGCCCCTTTGGAATACGATCAGCGGCGGCAATATTCCAGAGAAACATGGAGAGCTTACTGAAGTCGGTTTCGCACACTGTGGTCTTCCACGACGACAGGTCGGAACAGTCGAGCAGAACGTGGAGAAGGTTTTAAATCAACTCAACCGCGTGGGGCTCAGGTTAAAACGCTCGAAGTGCATTTTCCTGACACCTGAAGTGGAGTTCCTGGGAAGGAGGATTGTGGCGGACGGCATCAGGCCCATCAAAGCAAAGACGGAGGCAATCGAGAACGCACCGAGGCCACAGAACGTGACAGAGCTGCGGTCGTTTCTGGGACTCCTGAACTACTTTGGTAACTTCTTACCGGGTCTCAGCACACTGCTAGAACCACTGCATGTCTTACTATGAAAAGGGGATGAATGGGCTTGGAGCAAAAGCCAAGAAAATGCCTTTGTAAAAGCGAGAAGATTGTTATGCTCAAACAAATTGCTTGTGTTGTATGATCCATGTCAGCGTTTGGTACTAGCATGTGATGCTTCGGCATATGGCGTCGGGTGTGTATTGCAACAAGCTAATGATTTCCGGAAACTGCAACCGGTTGCTTATGCATCCAGGAGTCTGTCTAAGGCTGAGAGAGCCTACAGCATGATTGAGAAAGAAGCGTTAGCGTATGTCTATGGGGTAAAGAAAATGCATCAATACTTGTATGAGCTAAAATTCGAATTGGAAACTGACCATAAGCCACTTATATCCCTGTTCTCCAAGAGTAAAGGGATAAATACCAATGCATCGGCCCGCATCCAGAGATGGGCGCTCACATTGTCCACATACAACTACGCCATCCGCCACAGGCCAGGCACAGAAAACTATGCTGATGCTCTCAGTAGGCTGCCATTGCCCATCACGGGGATGGAAATGGCGCAGCCTGCAGATCTAGCCATGGTTATGGAAGAATTTGAGAGTGAGCAATCACCAGTCACTGCCAGGCAGATCAAAACCTGGACAAGTCAGGACCCCTTATTATCTCTAGTCAAAAGCTGTGTGCTTCACGGGAGCTGGTCCAGTGTCCCAGTGGAAATGCAGGAAGAGATAAAGCTGTCCCAGCGGCGCAAAGATGAAATGTTGATACAGGCAGACTGCCTTTTGTGGGGCAATCGAGTAGCGGTTCCCAAGAAGGGCAGAGAGACACCATCATCAATGATCTCCACAGTACCCACACAGGCATTGTAATGATGAAAGCGATAGCCAGATCCCACGTGTGGTGGCCCAGTATCGATGCAGACTTAGAGTCTTGCATTCACAAATGTAATACATGCTCGCAGTTAAGCAATATATCCAGGGAGGCGCCGCTAAGTTTATGGTCTTGGATCTCCAAACCGTGGTCTAGGGTACATGTCAACTATGCAGGCTCGTTCTTGGGTAAAATGTTCCTCGTGGTTGTAGACGCGTAATCCAAGTGGATTGAATGTGAGATAATGTCGGCTAGCACCTCCGCTGCCACTACTGAAAGCCTGTGGGCCATGTTTGCCACACATGGCCTACCCGATGTCGTGGTGTGCGACAACGGGCCATGTTTTACCAGTGCTGAGTTCAAAGAATTCATGACCCGTAACGGGATTAAACATGTCACATCTGCCCCGTTTAAACCAGCGTCCAATGGTCAGGCAGAGAGAGCAGTGTAAACCATCAAGCAAGGCTTGAAGAGGGTAACTGATGGCTCGCTGCAGATTCGCCTATCCCGAGTCCTGCTTAGCTACCGTACGAGACCCCACTCACTCACTGAGATCCCACCTGCTGAACTGCTCATGAAAAGAGTACTTAAGACAAGGCTCTCGTTAGTTCACCCTGATCTATATGAACAGGTAGAGAGCAGGCGGCTTCAACAAAGTGCATAGCATGATAGCGCAAATGTGTCACGCGTGATTGAAATCAATGATCCTGTACTTGTATTGAATTATGGACCCAAATGGCTTCCCGACATTATCGTGGCCAAAGAGGGGAGCAGGGTGTTTCGGGTCAAACTTTTAAATGGACTCATTCACCGCAAACACTTGGACCAAATCAAACTCAGATTTACGGAGCAACCCACCTTGGACCCTACCTTTTTTGATCCCCCAACATACACACCAGTAGCAACCGGCACCACGGTTGACCACGAAGCAGAACCCATCATCCACAGTAGCCTAGCAATACCCAACACATCAGACAACCCAGCAAGGCCAGCTGCATAGCAGCCCAGCGAGGGCCCAACAAATGATTCAACAATATCAGCTTTCACACCAAGACAATCAACCAGGGCAAGAAGGGCCCCAGATCGACTCACATTGTAAATAGTTACACTATTGTTGTTATATATGTAAACTCAGTGTTGTTTTATATGTAAACTTGTATTTACTCTGTACAGCCACCAGAGGACTCATCCCCTGGAGTCCCAAGGGATCCCATAATCCCTTGGGAACACAGGTATTTGAGGGGGCTTCACAGGTTGGCGAGGCACTCTGGGGACCTGCAATAAAAGACTAAGGTCACACTTTACTTTGAGCTCACAGTGTTTAGTCTGACTCTTTCTCCATACACTACACCTTGGTTCTGCTTTATTAAGGCCCAAAGTGACTAATATACAAAATAGCTGGCCTTTTATACTTGGGCTGCACACACGTGCGTGCAGCCCAATGGCCTCCAACAGTGACGCCATCTAGTGGCTAATGATCCCAAAAGTACATACATGACACTTTTCCCTCCATTTGGGAGGCCTGCTCCCCATGTCTTCTGAGCCATCTGGGCAGAGATGGCTGCCGAGATCTTGGGCACCTCAGCCACAGACCAGATGCAAACACGGTGCAGAAAGAAGTTCAATGACCTCAGTCATGTGGTCAAAGTTTCACAACTCTTACATTGCAGCCTCTGAGCCTCTGTTTCCACAACTCCTACATACCAGCCTCTCTGCACACTGCAAATCAGCACTTGGGGTAGAATGCAGCCACAAACCATCCGTGCCCACTCACACTCATTGCCTCAATTCATCCTTTGCTTACAATCACAGCTCTTTAAGCTGGCCAAGCATTTCTTCCACATACATAACTGGACTCTGACTCACCAAGCTTCCTTTCTTTTGTAGGTCAAGGTGGCACATAAGAGAATGCAGCAGCAAAAGACAGGAGGGGCAAAGCTGAACTGCGCCACCTAACTGATGTGGAGGAGCGAGTACTGCGCCTTATAGGCCTGCAAGTGGTCAACCCCGTGGCTGTGGGGAACTTCAAGCCCACTGGGGCAACATTGGTAACCCCTTCTTCTCATCCCAACTGCCTGTTAAAGCAGAAGGCCTTATCACTTTCCACATCTACATTCTGTCTGCCTTTCTTCCTGAATGCATGCTGCCCTTTCCTCACATTAACGTGACTCTTATGCCATTTATGTTTTCAGACAATGCCCCGGCCGCTGAGCATCCTGTGTCTGAGCGCCCCCCGCCCCCTCCACCCCGCAAACTTGTCTACAGGGAGAAGAAATGGGAGGGCTGGTGAGGCGGTGGAGGAGGCCCCAAGCACTGCGTCATTACATCTCTCACCCACAGGCACCAGTTCAGATACTGGCACTATGCGGTCCTGCGAGGTTAGGTTAGTAGAGGGATCTGCACTGGATGATGCACCAGGGCCTAGCGGGCTGTAGCAGGGATAAGGGAAAAGGGAAGCTCGGGAGCCAGCTCCCCGGAGGGCGAGTTCGCATGCGAGTTTTGCTCCACAGGACTCAGATGAGGACCTCGAAGTGGAGGCGATCGAACAAAGAGTGATGGCCTTGAACTCTGAAATGATGGGGGCAATGGAAAGAGTACTCGAGAGCCTGTCGCGTGACAAGGAGCGTGAAGGAGTCCGATTCTCGCATTGTACACAGCTCTACGCACACCATGGAGCCCATCATTGCCAGTGTGCAGACGATGGTGGACTCCCAGAGAGACCATGCAGATCCAGACATCATGACACGTGTCATGGGCGATGTAGCAGCTTCCATTGCGGATTAGGTGAAAGCAACGCAACATCTTGCTGCTGCAACAGAGTCAATGGTTGCTTGCATGGATGCTCAGCCTGCTCTTATGCAGTCTCAGCATGATGCCATGCAACATCTTGCTGATGTCATGTAGTCTCAACTGCATGCCACTGAAGCCTTGATTGCTGCCATCGCCTCTGGGCCCATCAGCCGACCGGGGATCAGATGGTGTCGCAGCAGTCCAGCAATCTGTGCTCCATCAGATTGGTGGTAATGCTGAGGTGCTGCCGCGGGGGAAGTCTCACTGGGTCAGTGGAGAAGGAATCTGCTGTCGTCTCTCAGGATGACAGCATTCCTGATCCCACCACTGCCAATCCGCCATTCCAACTGTCAATGGTTGTCGCCCAGACTGCCGCCGCCAAGCCTGAGGTGGTACAGTCTTCAGCTGGGACTTCCAGGCCCAGAGATGGACAAGAACCAGGAAGTGGGCTGGAAATCAGTGAAAACGGGATCTAATGAGACAGTCGCGGACCTCCGTTGCAGGATCGTGATGGTGTCAGTGCCTCCTCTGTGGCGGCTGTTCCTCCTCCTGTAGCTTCTCCTCCTCCTGAGGTACAATGGCCATGCCTGGAGGCAATGGTTGTGCCCTCATAATGGCCAGATTGTGAAGCCTGCAGCAGACGATGACGAATAGGGATACCTGGTCAGGCAAGTACTGCAGGACGCCTCCTGAGCGGTCAAGGCAGCGGAACTATTGCTTGAGCACTCCGATGGTCTGCTTAATTATGTTCCTGGCGGCAGCATGGCTCTCACTGTAAGAGTGCTGGCCAGGAGTGGTTGAGCTATGGAGGGGAGTCATGAGCCAGGGGCATAGCGAGTAGCCCTCGTCTCCGAGGAGTCAACCGCGAGGTTCATTTGGGGCTGGAACAGAGCTGGCATACAGGTCTGGCGCAGGATGAAGGCATTGTAGCTGCTGCCAGGATAACATGCATTCACAGCCATTATTCGGCGTTTGTGGTCGCATACCAACTGCACATTGAGTGAGTGGTATCCTTTTCGGTTCCGAAAGATCTCAGGATTGTGGTGCAGTGCCCTCAAAGCGACGTGGCTGCAGTCTATGGCACCCTGCAGCATGGGGAAGCCCGCTATCCTGACAAAGCCAGTTGAATGTTCCAGCTGCCTCTCTGGTCATGGGAAATATGTTATGTTTGTGGTGTATGAAATGATACAATGAACTCCGTACTGTGAGCCAGTGAGTAGGTGTAACCTGGTCAGTCTTTAATGGCTTCCAGAAGTCAAGATACAAAGATGAAGTTCAGGTTATATACCGGGCCCAGCACGAGTGTACATATGACTCTAGGGCCTCCAACGGTAGTGCCCCCTGTTGGTGGGCAGACCTTATGTACATACATTACATCATTCCCTCCCCAGTTCTTGGCACAAGTCCGTATTACAAGTTCAGATGGTCCGGAGCCCTTCGCTCCCTGGTTGACCGTCTCAGTACAATCGCAGTGCTTTCCAAGTCTCTCACGACTTGGGGCTGGGCGTTGACCACAGTGGGTTCTTCTGATGGCTGGACATGAGTTAGATGGTCGTTTAAGCTCGCGGTGTCTTCTTCCAACTGTTCCGGTTCGTCAGTGTGTCTTAGCTTGATTTGATCAATGTGTTTCCTGCACATCTGCCCATTCTTGAGCTTAACCATATACACCCGGTTACCCTCCTTATCCATAACATTGCCCAGGGACCACTTGGGCCCTTGATCATGGTTAAATACATACACTGGGTCATTTACAGATATGTCGCGTGACACTGCGGCGCGGTCCTGATACCACTACTGGCGTCGCTGTCGGGTTTCAACATGATGGTTAAGGTCAGGATGGACTAGAGAGAGCCTGGTTTTGAGGCCTATCTTCATCAATAGTTCCGCAAGCCGGACCCCGGTGAGCGTGTGCGGCCTTGTCCTGTAACTGAGCTGTATGCGTGACAGGCATGTCTGCAAGGAACCGTGAGTTACGCGTTTCAGGCTCTGCTTGATGGTTTGAACTGCCGGCTCCGCTTGACCATTGGACGCGGGTTTGAACGGGGCTGACCTCTCATGTTTTATGCCGTTGCATTTCATGAATTCTTGAAACTCCAGTCTCGTGAAACACGGTCCATTGTCGCTGACAACGATGTCTGGCAGACCATGTGTGGCAATGGCAAACATGGCTCTCAGGTTCTCAAATGGTGGTAGTGGAAGTGCTGGATGACATGATCACACATTCTATCCATTTGGAGTACGCATCCACCACCATAAAAAACATTTTACCGAGGAAGGGGCCTGTAAAGTCGATGTGGATTCTAGACCACGGTTTGGATGGCCATGACCAGAGACTGAGCGGAGCTTCCTTTGGGGCATTGCTTAACTGCATAGAAACATAGAAAATAGGTGCAGGAGTAGGCCATTCAGCCCTTCTAGCCTGCACCGCCATTCAATGAGTTCATGGCTGAACATGCAACTTCAGTACCCCATTCCTGCTTTCTCGCCATACCCCTTGATCCCCCTAGTAGAAAGGACTTCATCTAACTCCCTTTTGAATATATTTAGTGAATTGGCCTCAACAACTTTCTATGGTAGAGAATTCCACAGGTTCACCACTCTCTGGGTGAAGAAGTTTCTCCTCATCTCGGTCCTAAATGGCTTACCCCTTATCCTTAGACTGTGACCCCTGGTTCTGGACTTCCCCAACATTGGGAACATTCTTCCTGCATCTAACCTGTCTAAACCCGTCAGAATTTTAAACGTTTCTATGAGGTCTCCTCTCATTCTTCTGAACTCCAGTGAATACAAACCCAATTGATCGAGTCTTTCTTGATAGGTCAGTCCCACCATCCCGGGAATCAGTCTGGTGAATCTTCGCTGCACTCCCTCAATAGCAAGAATGTCCTTCCTCAAGTTAGGAGACCAAAACTGTACACAATACTCCAGGTGTGGCCTCACCAAGGCCCTGTACAACTGTAGCAACACCTCCCTGCCCCTGTACTCAAATCCCCTCGCTATGAAGGCCAACATCCCATTTGTTTTCTTAACCGCCTGCTGTACCTGCATGCCAAACTTCAATGACTGATGTACCATGACACCCAGGTCTCGTTGCACCTCCCCTTTTCCTAATCTGTCACCATTCAGATAATAGTCTGTCTCTCTGTTTTTACCACCAAAGTGGATAACCTCACATTTATCCACATTATACTTCATCTGCCATGCATTTGCCCACTCACCTAACCTATCCAAGTCACTTTGCAGCCTCATAGCATCCTCCTCGCAGCTCACACTGCCACCCAACTCAGTGTCATCTGCAAATTTGGAGATTCTACATTTAATCCCCTCGTCTAAATCATTAATGTGCAATGTAAACAGCTGGGGCCCCAGCACAGAACCTTGCGGTACCCCACTAGTCACTGCCTACCATTCTGAAAAGTACCCATTTACTCCTACTCTTTGCTTCCTGTCTGACAACCAGTTCTCAATCCACGTCAGCACACTGCCCCCAATCCCATGTGCTTTAACTTTGCACATTAATCTCGTGTGGGACCTTGTCGAAAGCCTTCTGAAAGTCCAAATATACCACATCAACTGGTTCTCCATTGTCCACTTTACTGGAAACATCCTCAAAAAATTCCAGAAGGTTTGTCAAGCATGATTTCCCTTTCACAAATCCATGCTGACTTGGACCTATCATGTCACCTCTTTCCAAATGTGCTGCTATGACATCCTTAAATAATTGATTCCATCATTTTACCCACTACTGATGTCAGGCTGACCGATCTATAATTCCCTGTTTTCTCTCTCCCTCCTTTTTTAAAAAGTGGGGTTACATTGGCTACCCTCCACTCGATAGGAACTGATCCAGAGTCAATGGAATGTTGGAAAATGACTGTCAATGCATCCGCTATTTCCAAGGCCACCTCCTTAAGTACTCTGGGATGCAGTCCATCAGGCCCTGGGGATTTATCGGCCTTCAATCCCATCAAGTTCCCCAACACAATTTCCCGACTAATAAAGATTTCCCTCAGTTCCTCCTCCTTACTAGACCCTCTGACCCCTTTTATATCCGGAAGGTTGTTTGTGTCCTCCTTAGTGAATACCGAACCAAAGTACTTGTTCAATTGGTCTGCCATTTCTTTGTTCCCCGTCATGACTTCCCCTGATTCTGACTGCAGGGGACCTACGTTTGTCTTTACTAACCTTTTTCTCTTTACATATCTATAGAAACTTTTGCAATCCGCCTTAATGTTCCCTGCAAGCTTCTTGTCGTACTCCATTTTCCCTGCCCTAATCAAACCCTTTGTCCTCCTCTGCTGAGTTCCAAATTTCTCCCAGTCCCCGGGTTCGCTGCTATTTCTGGCCAATTTGTATGCCACTTCCTTGGCTTTAATACTATCCCTGATTTCCCTTGATAGCCACAGTTGAGCCACCTTCCCTTTTTTATTTTTATGCCAGACAGGAATGTACAATTGTTGTATTTCATCCATGCGGTCTCTAAATGTCTGCCATTGCCCATCCACAGTCAACCCCTTAAGTATCATTCGCCAATCTATCCTAGCCAATTCACGCCTCATACCTTCAAAGTTACCCTTCTTTAAGTTCTGGACCATGGTCTCTGAATTAACTGTTTCATTCTCCATCCTAATGCAGAATTCCACCATATTATGGTCACTCTTCCCCAAGGGGCCTCGCACAATGAGATTGCTAATTAATCCTCTCTCATTACACAACACCCAGTCTAAGATGGCCTCCCCCCTCGTTGGTTCCTCGACATATTGGTCCCTTATGCACTCCAGGAAATCCTCCTCCACCGTATTGCTTCCAGTTTGGCTAGCCCAATCTATATGCATATTAAAGTCACCCATTATAACTGCTACACCTTTATTGCATGCACCCTTAATTTCCTGTTTGATGCCCTCCCCAACATCACTACTACTGGTTGGAGGTCTGTACACAACTCCCACTAACGTTTTTTGCCCTTTGATGTTCTGCAGCTCTACCCATATAGATTCCACATCATCCAAGCTAATGACTTTCCTAACTATTGCATTAATCTCCTCTTTAACCAGCAATGCTACCCCACCTCCTTTTCCTTTTATTCTATCCTTCCTGAATGTTGAATACCCCTGGATGTTGAGTTCCCAGCCCTGATCATCCTGGAGCCACATCTCCGTAATCCCAATCACATCATATTTGTTAACATCTATTTGCACAGTTAATTCATCCACCTTATTGCGGATACTCCTTGCATTAAGACACAAAGCCTTCAGGCTTGTTTTTTTAACACCCTTTGTCCTTTTAGAATTTTGCTGTACAGTGGCCCTTTTTGTTCTTTGCCTTGGGTTTCTCTGCCCTCCACTTTTCCTCATCTCCTTTCTGTCTTTTGCTTTTGCCTCCTTTTTGTTTCCCTCTGTCTCCCTGCATTGTTTCCCATCCCCCTGCCATATTAGTTTAACTCCTCCCCAACAGCACTAGCAAACACTCCCCCTAGGACATTGGTTCTGGTCCTGCCCAGATGCAGACCGTCCGGTTTGTACTGGTCCCACCTCCCCCAGAACCGGTTCCAACGCCCCAGGAATTTGAATCCCTCCCTGCTGCACCACTGCTCAAGCCACGTATTCATCTGCGCTATCCTGCGATTCCTATTCTGACTAGCACATGGCACTGGTAGCAATCCCGAGATTACTACTTTTGAGGTCCTACTTTTTAATTTAGCTCCTAGCTCCTTAAATTCGTTTCGTAGAACCTCATCCCTTTTTTTTTTACCTATGTCGTTGGTACCAATGTGCACCACGACAACTGGCTGTTCTCCCTTCCTTTTTAGAATGTCCTGCACCTGCTCTGAGACATCCTTGACCCTTGCACCAGGGAGGCAACATACCATCCTTGAGTCTCGGTTGCGGCCGCAGAAACGCCTATCTATTCCCCTCACAATTGAATCCCCTATCGCTATCGCTCTCCCACTCTTTTTCCTGCCCTCCTGTGCAACAGAGCCAGCCACGGTGCCATGAACTTGGCTGCTGCTGCCCTCCCCTGATGAGTCATCCCCCCCAACAGCACTCAAAGCAGTGTATCTGTTTTGCAGGGGGATGACCATAGTGGACCCCTGCACTACCTTCCTTGCACTACTTTTCCTGCTGGTCTTCCATTCCCTATCTGGCTGTGGACCCTTCTCCTGCGGTAAGACCAACTCGCTACACGTGCTACTCATGTCATTCTCAGCATCGTGGATGCTCCAGAGTGAATCCACCCTCAGCTCCAATTCCGCAACGTGGTCCGTCAGGAGCTGGAGACGGATACACTTCCCGCACACGTAGTCGTCAGGGACACCGGAAGTGTCCCTGAGTTCCCACATGGTATAGGAGGAGCATAACACCCGACCGAGCTCTCCTGCCATGACTTAACCCTTCGATACACTTAAATTGGCAACAACAATGTTAAAAGTTACTGACTGATATAAAAAAGAAAAAAAAAAGCTACTCACCAATCCAGCCAATCACTTACCCCCTGGGCTGTGACGTCACCTTTCTGTTTCTTTCTACTTCTTTTTTGCCTTCTCCCTGTAGCTGCACAAGTACGCCTTTTATAGGCCTCTGCTGATCCCCGGACTCACGCCTCAGTGACCACGAACTCCCGCTGCCTCTCGCGGCCTTTTATAGGCCTCTGCTGATCCCCGGACTCACGCCTTAGTGACCACAAACTCCCGCTGCCTCTCGCGGCCTTTTATAGGCCTCTGCTGATCCCCGGACTCACGCCTCAGGTGACCACGAGTCATGTGTGCATTAGAAGTCCGAATCAATGCCAGGCCACCAAACATGGGACCTGGCAATGGCCTTCATCATGATAATATCGGGATGCATACTATGTAACTCCCGTACAAATCTCGCCCTACCTTTCTTGGGCATTATTATCCCACAGTAAACAGTCGGACTGGATGGAAAGCTCATCTTTGCGATGGCTGTATGGTTTGATTTCATCACCCATTTCCTTGGGTTCGTCGACAGATAGGGTCGGATCCTGGCTGGTCCAAGTCTTAACTTGTTGAGCAGTGACAGGCGACCCTTCACTCTCAAAGGCATCCATGACCATGAGTAGCTCTGCGGGCATTGGCGTTTCCACCTCCAGTGTGGGCAACGGTAACCAGCTCAATGCATTAGCGCAGTTGTCAGTGCCTAGTCTATGGCGAATGACACAATCATAGGCAGATAATGTCAGCGCCCACCTCTGGATGCAGGACGATGCGTTGGTTTTGATACCTTTATGTTCCGAGAACAATGATATAAGTGGTTTGTGATCGGTTTCCAGCTCGAAGTGAAGCCCAAACAGGTACTGGTGCATTTTTTTTTACCCCATAAACACATGCTAAAGCCTCTTTGTCTGCCATGCCGTAGGCTCTTTCCGCCTTGGACAGGCTCCGAGATGCTTATGCAACTGGTTGTAGTTAGACTGACTCATTGGCTTGCTGGAGTACGCAGCCGACCTCATAAGACGACGCATCACAGGTCAAAACTAGACGCTTGCATGGGTCATACAGTACCAGTAGCTTGTGGGAACACAACAGATTTCTAGCCTTCTCAAAGGTTCTCTTGAAGTTCACCCCACACGCAATCGTCTCTGTTGTGTATGGAGAAAGAGTCAGAATGAACACTGTGAGCTCAAAGTAAAGTGTGACCTTAGTCTTTTATTGCAGGTCTCCAGAGTGCCTCTCCAACCCATGAAGCCTTCATAAATACCTGTGTTCCCAAGGGATTATGGGATTCCTTGGGACTCCAGGGAATGAGCCCTCTGGTGGCTGTACAGAGTAAATACAAGTCCACATATATAACAGCCTCCTTTCCTGAGCAGCTTGTGCAAAGGCTCGAATACTGTGCTCAATTCGGGTAAGAAGTTACTGAAGTAGTTGAGAAGACCCAGGAACAAACACAGCTCTGTCACATTCTGGGGCCTGGGTGCATTTTTGATGGCCTCTGTTTTTGCGTCTGTCGGCCTGATTCTGTGTGCAGCAATCTTTCGTCCAAGGAATTTGACCTCTGGTGGCATGAAAATGCACTTCGAACGTTTCAGCCTGATCCCACTTTGGCCAGATGACGCAGAACCTCTTCCAGATTGTGCAGGTGCTCAGCGGTGTCACGACCTGTGACTAGGATGTCGTCTTGGAATACCACAATCCTGGGGATGGATTTCAATAGGCTCTCCATGTTTCTCTGAAATATGGCTGCTGCCGAACGAATGCCAAAAGGGCACCTATTGTAAATAAACAGTCCTTTGTGCGTGTCGATGCACGTAAGTTTCTTTGATGATTCAACCAGTTCTGGCGATGTTAGATCCAATTTGATGAACGATTTTCCCCCGGCTAGCGTTGCAAACAGATCATCAGCTTTGGGAAGCGGGTACTGATCTTGTTTCAAAACTCGGTTGATCGTGACCTTGTAGTCTCCATAAATCCTGACCGTGCCATTGCTCTTTAACACCGGAACAATGGGGCTGGCTCATTCATTAAATTCAACCGGTGAAATGATCCCCTCGCGTTGTAGCCTGTCCAATTCGCCCTGACTTTGTGATGGATGGGCCTTGTGTCTGGGCCTAGGTAAATCTGCATCTTGGCTCCCTTGAAGCTGCCAATTCCCGGTTCAAACAATGAGGGTAATTTGCTCAGCACCCGAGCACAAATCATCATCCGCTGATGACAAAGCTTTGATATCGTACCATTTCCATTTTATTTTCTTGAGCCAACTCCTGCTGAATAACGATGGGCCATTGCCCAGGATAATTCATAATGGTAGATCATGAACCGCTCCCTCATATGACACTCTTACTGTTGCACTACCGATCACTGGTATGTGCTCTTTGGTGTAGGTACGCAACTTCGCATTTATCGGACTCAGCTTGGGTCTCTCTGCCTTGGTTTCCCACAGCTTTTCGAAAGTCCTCTGGCTCATTATCGATTGACTCGCAACCGTGCCTAATTACATGGATACCGGCACGCCGCTTAATTTTACCTCCATCATTATCGGTTGGCTCTTTGTTAGTAATTTTACCTCCATCATTATCGGTTGGCTCTTTGTTAGGAATGCACGTATGCTATACAGTTCCTCCTCGGAGTTCTCAAATGCCTCGGGCTGCATCGCCAGATCCAAGCTGAATTGATCATCATCCACGTTGTGTGTCGCAGCTTGCTTGCTCTGCTGCGGTCACATCCACTGAAGATGCCCCGTCTTCACACACCTTCTGCATACATACTACCTGAAGCAGCACTGATGGGGTCGGTGATTGCCCTCACAACGCCAACATGTTGAGCTTGGATTTGTGCCCGACGGCAGGCTTTGATCGGCTTCCGGTCTTGCAGACGCAGTCGAGTAGGCCCTGCCATGTGCAGCTCTGTCGGCCGTCGATACAATTTTGTACACAGTATTTGTGGTGGAATACCTGTTTTGTCGCGATATCTGCTTCGTGCTTTTCTGCATAGACATGCAAGCCTGGGCGATGACCTTGCTGAGGTCCGGCGTCTCCGTAACCAGCAGCTTACTTAAGATCGCTTCGTGGTTGACCCCGATCACGAAAAAGTCACGCAACATGTCTTCTAATGCAGGCTCAAATTTGCAAGGCCCTGCAAGATGTCTCAGGTCGGCAATAAATGCTGCTATGTGCTGGCCTTCTGGACGAACGCACATATAGAAGCGATATCTGGATATGAGGATTCCTTCCATGGGTTTAAGGTGTTCCCGAACTAGAGCACACAGTTCTTTGTAATCCTTTTCTGTAGGAAGAGTGGGTGAGAGCAGATTCTTGATGAGTGCATAGATCATGAGGCCATCGACGGTGAGAAGAACTGTTCTGTGCTTCTCTGCATCCTTGTCTTTGTTTAGGTCATTTGCCACAAAATACTGGTCAAGACGATCCGTGAAATCTTCCCAATCCTCTCCCTCATTGAATCTCTCGAATTCCAACAGTACTCGATCGTGCTGTGCTCTCCATACTTTTGCGTGGGTTCGTATTTGCCTCGTCGCCAGTTGTGGTGTATGAAATGATACAATGAACTCCGTACTGTGAACCAGTGACTAGGTGTAACCTAGTCAGTCTTTAATGGCTTCCAGAAGTCAAGATACAAAGGTGAAGTTCAGGTTATATACCAAGCCCAGCACGAGTGTATCTATGACCCTAGGACCTCCGACAGTAGTGCCCCCTATTGGTGGGCAGACCTTAGCTACATACATTACAATGTTCTTGTTGTGTATAGAAGAACTCCATGAGGCTGAGCACTGTGAGCTAAACTTAATCTGACCTTAGTCTTCTTTATTACAACTCCAGAGTGCCGAAACAACATGGCAGCCAACCTTTTATACTGGCCCTGCACGTGTGTGCAGATGACCATTAGGACTCCAACAGTCGCGCCCTCTAATGACAAGTATTATATAGTTACATACATAACATCACTCCCCCACCCCCCTCTCCCAAAGTCTTTGGTACAAGTTATTTACAAGTTGAGGCGATCCGGAGCCCTTCGGTCCCTGGTTGATCGTCTAAGTTCAAACCCTGACGTGTGTGAGTTGGTCAGACAATTGCAGCACTGCATCGCGACTGGTCTGACCAGACTGTCAGGAATGTTGGGTTCATCCTCGTGATTGACAGCGAGGTCGATTGCTGGTTGGGTGTGTATTGGTAGATCGTCGATGGTGATGTCCTCTTCAAGTCGTTCCTGGTTGTCAGTAAATCGCAATTTGGTCTGATCTAAATGCTTTCTGCACGTTTGGCCATTTAACAGTTTGATTTTTAACACCTTATTCCTTTCCTTGGCCAAAACAGTGCCAGCAACCCACTTGGGACCATGACCATAATTCAGGACAAACACAGGGTCGTTAACATCAATGTCACGTGAAACAGCTGCGCGATCGTGGCACATGTTCTGCCGGTGTCACCGGGTTTCCACGTGATCATTAAGATCCAGGTGGACTAGGGAGAGTCTGGTTTTGAGGGCTCTCTTCATTAACAATTCTGCCGAGGGAACCCCGGTGAGCGAGTGGGGTCGCGTCCGGTAACGGAGCAGAATGCAAGACAAGTGGGTCTGCAGGGAGCCGTGTGCTTGATTGTTTGGACTGCCCGCTCCGCTTGACCATTAGACGCGAGCTTAAACAGAGCAGACCTGACATGCTTGATGCCATTGCGGGTCATAAACTCGTTGAATTACGAGCTGGTGAAACACGGTCCATTGTCGCTGACAAGGACGTCGGGCAAGCCATGGGTGGCGATCATGGCCCGGAGGCTTTCAATGGTGGCTGTGGATGTGCTGGATGACATGATTATGCATTCAATCCATTTGGAGTAAACGTCCACTACTACTAAAAGCATCTTTCCTAGAAAGGGGCCGGCAAAATTTACGTGGATCCAGGACCACGGTTTGGAGGGTCATGACCACAGACACAGTGGAGCCTCTCGTGATGCATTGCTCAGTTGCGAGCAAGTGTTTCACTGATGCATGCTTAATGTCCGAGTCAATGCCGGGCCACCAAACATGCTACCTGGCAGTTACCTTCATCATGACAATGCCTGGGTGGGTACTGTGCAGGTTGCGTATAAACGTTTCCCTGCCTTTTTTTGGCAAAACCACGCAATTACCACATAAGAGACTAACCGACTGGATGGACATTTCATCTTTGCGTCGGTGAAATGGCTTAATTTCATCATGCATTTCCCTGGGAACGGCCGACTACTTCCCATTTAGGACACAACTCTTTACTAATGATAGCACAGGATCCTGGCTGGTCCAGGTCCTGATCTGGTGAGCCGTGATGGGTGACCCCTCGCTCTCAAATGCATCCATGACCAGTAGCAAGTCTGCGGGCTGCACCATTTCAACCCCAGTGGTGGGTAATGGTAGCCAACTGAGAGCATCGGCACAGTTTTCAGTGCTTAGTCTGTGCCGGATAACATAGATATAAGCGGATAATGTTAGTGCCCATCTTTGCATGTGGGACGAAGCATTGGTGTTCATACCTTTGCTCTCTGAAAACAGCGAAATGAGTGGCTTGTGGTCAGTTTCAAGCTCAAATTGGTCCAAGTAGATATTGGTGCATTTTCTTAACCCCATATACACATGCTAAAGCCTCTTTCTCAACCTTACTGTAGGCTCTCTCAGCCTTAGACAGACTTCTAGACGCATATGCAACCAGTTGGAGGTTGCTCGATACATTGGCTTGCTGTAACACACAGCTGACCCCGTACGATGAGGCGTCACATTTACATAGGTCATAGTGTACATGTAACTTATTTGAACATAGCAGGTTCCTGGCCTTCTCAAAGGCTGTGTCTTGAGATTTGCCCCAAACCCAGTCGTCACCCTTACGTAGCAACATGTGCAAAGGCTCTAACAACGTGCTCAACCCAGGTAAAATGTCCCAGAAACGAACGCAGCTCCGTCACATTCTGTGGTCTGGATGCACTCTTGATGGCCTCTGCCTTTGAGTCCGTGGAGTTGATGCCATCTGCTGCAATCGTTCTCCCCAAAAATTCGACTTCTGGCGCCAGGAAAACACACTTGGAGCGTTTCAGCCCGAGTCCCACTCTGTCTAAGCGACTTAGAACCTCTTCCAGGTTTTGTAGGTGTTCGATGGTGTCACGACCAGTGATCAGGATGTCATCTTGAAACACAACGGTGCGCGGAACAGATTTCAGCAAACTCTCCACATTTCTCTGGAAAATGACTGCAGCCGAGCGAATCCCGAAAGGGCACCTGTGGTATATAAACAGCCCTTTGTGTGTGTTGATGCACATCAGTCTTTTTGAAGATTCAGCCAGCTCCTGTGTCATGTAAGCGGAGGTTAGGTCCAACTTGGTGAACGACTTCCACCCCCCGCTAACGTTGCGAACAGGTCATCCGCCTTGGGCAGAGGGTACTGGTCTTGTAGTGAGACTTGGTTAATCGTTACCTTATAGTCTCCACCATCGCTTTTCAACACCAGAACAATTGGACTGACCCACTCGTTGAACTCGACTGCCGATATGATTCCTTCGCATTGGAGTCTATCCAGTTCGATCTCGACTTTCTCCCTCATCATGTACGGAACCACCCGAGCCTTGTGATGGACGGGCCGTGCATCGGGGTCGAGATGGATCTGTACCGTGGCGCCTGTGAAGTTGCCGATGCCTGGTTCGAATAGCGAGGGAAACTTGCTCAGCACTTGAGCACACGAGGCGTCATCCACTGAAGATAGTGCTTTGATGTCGTTCCAATTCCATCTAATCTTTTCGAGCCAGCTTCTGCCGAACAGCATTGAGCTATTGCCTGGAACAATCCACAATGATAGGTCATGCACAGCTCCATCATACGATACCCTTCACTGTCGCACTTCCAATGACTGGTATGAGCTCTTTGGTGTAGGTACGCAGCTTTCCATTAATCGGGCTCAGTTTGGGCCTTTGTGCCTTATTGCCACACAGTTTCTCGAAAGCCTTCTGACTCATTATTGACTGACTCGCTCCCGTGTCGAACTCCATGGATACTGGAACTCTATTTAATTTGACTTTCAGCATTATAAGAGGGCTCTTGGTGGTGAAGGTATGTACCCCATACACTTCTTCCTCGGGTTGAGTTGCCTGTGATGCGTGATCCACACCGGATCAATCATCCTCTGCCACGTGGTGTATCGCAGCACGTTTGCACATTCGCTGGAGGTACCCCATTGTTGCGCAGTCTTTGAAACATGGAAACAGAGAAAAAGGTGTAGGAGTAGACCATTCGGCCCTTCGAGCCTGCACCACCATTCAAGAAGATCATGGCTGATCATTCACTTCAGTACCCCTTTCCTGCTTTATCTCCATACCCCTTGATCCCTTTAGCCGTAAGGGCCATAATCTAACTCCCTCTTGAATATATCCAACGAACTGGCATCAACAATTCTTTGCGGTAGGGAATTCCACAGGTTAACAACTCTCTGAGTGAAGAAGTTTCTCCTCATCTCAGTCCTAAATGACTTACCCCTTATCGTTAGACTGTGACTCCTGGTTCCGGACTTCCCCGACATCGGGAACATTCTCCCTGCATCTAACCAATCCCATCAGAATTTTATATGTTTCTATGAGATCTCCTCTCATTCTTCTAAATTCTAGTGAATATAAACCCAGTTGATCCAGTCTTTCTTCATATGTCAGTCCTGCCATCTCGGGAATCAGTCTGGTGAACCTTCGCTGCACTTCCGCAATAGCAAGAATGTCCTTCCTCAGATTAGGAGACCAAAACATAATATTCAAGGTGTGGCCTCACCAAGGCACTGCAGTAAGACCTCCCTGCTCCTATACCCAAATCTTCTCGCTTTGAAGGCGAACATGCCATTTGCCTTCTTCACCGCCTGCTGTACCTGCATGCCAACTTTCAATGACTGATGTACCATGTCATCTAGGTCTCGTTGCACCTCCCCTTTTCCTAATCTGTCACCATTCAGATAATATTCTGCCTTCTTGTTTTTGCCATCAAAGTACATTCGCTCACATTTATCTACATTATAATGCATCTGCCCACTCACCAAACCTGTCTAAGTCACTCTGCAGCCTCTTTGCAGAGAAACCCAAGGCAAAAAACAAAAAGGGCCACATTACAGCAACATTCTAAAGGGGCAAAGTGTGTCAAAAAAACAAGCCTGAAGGGTCTGTGCCTCAATGCGAGGAGTATTCGGAATAAGGTGGATAAATTAACTGCACAGAGAGCAGTTAACGGATACGATGTGATTGGCATCACGGAGACATGGCTCCAGGGGGACCAAGGCTGGGAACTCAACATCCAAGGGTATTCAGCATTTAGGAAGGATAGACAGAAAGGAAAAGGAGGTGGGGTGGTGATGCTGGTTAAAGAGGAAATCAATGCAATTGTAAGGAAGTACATTAGCCTGGATGATGTGGAACGGTATGGGTGGAGCTGCGGAATTCCAAAGGGCAGAAAACGCTAGTGGGAGTTGTGTATAGAACACCAAATAGTAGTAGTGAGGTTGGGGACAGCATCAAACAAGAAATAAGGGACGTGTGCAATAAAGGTATAGCAGTAATCATGGGCGACTTTAAACTACACATTGATTGGGCTAACCTAACTGGTAGCAATGCGGTGGAGGAGGATTTCCTGGAGTGTATTAGGGATGGCTTTCCAGACCAATATGTCGAGGAACCAACCAGGGAGCTGGCCATCCTAGACTGGGTGATGTATAATGAGAAGGGACTAATTAGCAATCTTGTTGTGTGAGGCCCCTTGGGGAAAAGTGGCTATAATATGGTAGAATTCCTTATTAAGATGGAAAGTGACAAAGTTAATTCGGAAACTCGGGTCCTGAACTTAAGGAAAAGTAACTTCGATGGTATGAGGTGTGAATTGACTAGAATAGACTGGCGAACAATACTCAAAGGGTTGACGATGGATGAGCAATGGCAAACATTTAACGATCACATGGATGAACTTCAGCAAATGTACATCCCTGTCTGGAGTAAAAATAAAACGGGGAAGGTGGCTCAACCATGGCTAACAAAAGAAATTAAGGATAGTGTTAAAGCCAAATAAGTGGCATATAAATTGGCTAGAAAAAGCAACAAACCTGAGGACTGGGAGAAATTTAGAATTCAATAGAGGAGTGCTAAGTGTTTAATTAAGAGGGGGAAAACAGAGTACGAGAGGAAGCTTGCCAGGAATATAAAAACTGACTGCAAAAGCTTCTATAAATATGTGAAGAGAAAAAGATTAGTAAAGACAAACGTAGGTCCCTTGCAGTCAGATTCAGGTGAAATTATAATGGGGAACAAAGAAATGGCAGACCAATTGAACCAATACTTCGGTTCTGTCTTCATGAAGGAAGATGCAAATAACCTTCCGAAGGTACTACGGGACAGTGGGTCTAGTGAGAAGGAGGAACTGAAGGATATCCTTATTAGGAGGAAAATTGTGTTAGGGAAATTGATGGGAATAAAGGCCGATAAATCCCCGGGGCCTTATATTCTGCATCATAGAGTGCTCAAGGAAGTGCCCTAGAAATAGTGGATGCATTGGTGATCATTTTCCAATAGTCTATCGACTCTGGATCAGTTCCCATGAACTGGAGGGTAGCTAATGTAACACCACTTTTTAAAAAAGGAGGGAGAGAGAAAACGGGCAATTATAGACCGGTTAGCTTGACATCAGTAGTGGGGAAAATGTTGGAATCGATCATGAAGGATGAAAAAGCAGCGCATTTGGAAAGCGGTGACAGGATCGGGCCAAGTCAGCATGGATTTATTAAAGGGAAATCATGCTTGACGAATCTTCTGGAAATTTTTGAGGATGTAACTAGCAGAGTGGACAAGGGAGAACCAATGGATGTGGTGTGTTTGGACTTTCAGCAGGCTTTTGACAAGGTCCCGCACAAGAGATTGTTGTGCAAAATCAAAGCACATGGTATTGGGGGTAATATACTGACGTGCATAGGGAACTGGTTGGCAGACAGGAAGCAGAGAGTCAGGATAAACGGGTCCTTGTGAGAATGGGAAGCAGTGACTAGTGGACTGCCGCAGGGCTCAGTGCTGGGACCCCAGCTCTTTACAATATACATCAACGATTTGGATAAAGGAATAGAGTGTAATATTTCCAAGTTTGCAGACGACACTAAACTGGGTGGCAGTGTGAGCTGTGAGGAGGATGCTAAGAGGCTGCAGGATGACTTGGACAGGTTAGGTGAGTGAGCAAATGCATGGCAGATGCAGTATAATGTGGATAAATGTGAGGTTATCCATTTTGGGGGCAAAAACACGAAGGCAGAATATTATCTGAATGGCGGCAGACTAGGAAAAGGGGAGGTGCAACGAGACCTGGGTGTCATGGCTCATCAGTCACTGAAAGTGGGCACGCAGGTACAACAGACGGTAAAGGCGGCAAATGGTATGTTGGCCTTCATAGCTAGGGGATTTGAATATAGAAGCAGTTGTACAGGGCCTTGGTGAGGCCTCACCTGGAAAATTGTGTTCAGTTTTGGTCTCCTAGTCTGAGGAAGGACGTTCTTGCTATTGAGGGAGTGCAGCGAAGGTTCACCAGACTGATTCCAGGGATGGCTGAGCTGTCATATGAGGAGAGACGAGATCAACTGGGCCTTTATTCACTGGAGTTTAGAAGGATGAGAGGGGATCTCATAGAAACACATAAGATTCTGACGGGACTGGACAGGTTAGATGCGGGAAGAATGTTCCCGATGTTGGGGAAGTCCAGAACCAGAGGACATAGTCTTAGGATAAGAGGTAGGCCATTTAGGACTGAGATGAGGAGAAACTTCTTCACTCAGAGAGTTGTTAACCTGTGGAATTCCCTGCCGCAGAGAGTTGTTGATGCCAGTTCACTGGATATATTCAAGAGGGAGTTAGATATGGCCCTTACGGTTAAGGGGATCAAGGGGTATGGAGTGAAAGCAGGAAAGGGGTACTGAAGGAATGATCAGCCATGATCGTATTGAATGGCGGTGCAGGCTCGAAGGACCGAATAGCCTACTCTTGCACCTATTTTCTATGTTTCTATATTTCTAACCTCCTAACAGCTCACAATGCCACCCAGCTTAGTGTCATCTGCAAACTTGGAGATATTACATTCAATTCCTTCGTCTAAATCATTAATGTATATTGTAATAAGCTGGGGTCCCAGCACTGAATCTTGCGATACCTCACTAGTCACTGCCTGCCATTCTGAAAAGGACCCGTTTATTCCTATTCTTTGCTTCGTGTCTGCCAACCAGTTCTCTATCCATGTCAATACCCCCAATTACCCCCAATACCACGTGCTTTAATTTTGCACACTAATCTCTGGTGTGGGACCTTGTCAAAAGCCTTTTGAAAGTCCAAATACACTACATCCACTGGTTCTCCCTTGTCCACTCTACTAGTTACATCCTCAAAAAAGTCTCGAAGATTTGTTAAGCATGATTTCCCTTTCATAAATCCATGCTGAGTTGGACCGATCCTGTCACTGCTTTCCAAATGCGCTGCTATTACATCTTTAATAATTGATTCCAACATTTTCCCCACTACCGATGTCAGGCTAACTGGTCTATAATTCCCTGTTTTCTCTCTCCCTCCTTTTTTTAAAAAAAGTGGGGTTACGTTAGCTGCTCTTCAATCCATAGGAACTGATCCAGAGTCTATAGAATGTTGGAAAATGACCACCAATGCATCCACTATTTCTAGGGCTACTTCCTTAAGTACTCTGGGATGCAGACTATCAGGCCCTGGGGATTTATCGGCCTTCAATCCCATCAATTTCAACAACACAATTTTCTGACTGATTAGGATTTCCTTCAGTTCCTCCTTGTCGCTCGACCTTCGGTCCCCTATTATTTTCGGGAGGTTATTCGTGCCTTCCTAAGTGAAGACAGAACCAAAGTATTTGTTCAATTGGTCTGCCATTTCATTGTTCCCCATTATGAATTCACCTGATTCTGACTGCAAGCGACCTACATTAGTCTTCACTAATCTTTTTCTCTTCACATATCTATAGAAGCTTTTGCAGTCAGTTTTTATGTTCCCTGCAAGCTTACGCTCGTACTCTATTTTCCCGCTCCTAATTAAACCCTTAGTCCTCCTCTGCTGGATTCTAAATTTCTCCCAGTCCTCAGGTTTGCTGCTTTTTCTCGCCAATTTATATGCCTCTTCCTTGGTTTTAACACTATCCTTAATTTCCCTTGTTAGCCACGGTTGAGCCACCTTCCCCTTTTTATTTTTACGCCAGACAGGGATGTACAATTGTTGAAGTTCATCCATGTGATCTTTAAATGTCTGTCATTGCCTATCCACCGTCAGCCCTTTAAGTATCATTTACCCGTCTATCCTAGCCAATTCACGTCTCATACTATCGAAGTTACCTTTCTTTAAGTTCAGGACCCTAGTCTCTGAATTAACTGTGTCGCTCTCCATCTTAATGAAAAATTCTACCATATTATGGTCACTCTTCCCCAAGGGGCCTCGCACGACTGATTGCTAATTAATCCTCTCTCATTACACAAGACCCAGTCTAGGATGGGCTGCTCTCTAGTTGGTTCCTTGACATATTGGTCGAGAAAATCATCCCTTGTACACTCCAGGAAATCCTCTTCTACAGTACTGGTTAGCCCAATCTATATGTAGATCAAAGTCACCCATGATAACTGCTGTACCCTTATTGCACACGTAATGCTTGAATCGACATTGATCGGCCCGATGATTACCCCCGCAGCGCCAATACGGTGCTAATGGATTCACATTCACTCCCGATGGTGGACTCGGAGTCATCACAGGTCTTGCAGCCGCAGACATATGGGCCCTGCCAAATGTAGTTCGGCCTGCTAGCGACGTCATTTTATGCCCAGTACTTACCGGTGAGCTTCAATATTGAGAAGATATGTGTTTGATGTTATCGTCCGAAGCCATGCATGCATGGGCGATCGCGATGGTCCTGCTCAGGTATAGGGTTTCGGCAGCCAGCAACTTTCGAAGAAAGACCTCGTGGCTGATGCTCAGCACGAAAAAGTCCCGCAGCCTTTGCCCCAATGCAGCTCCAAAATCGCAAGGTCCCATGAAGCGTCTCAGGTCGACGACATAATCCGCCACGTCCTCCCCTCCAGAGCGATGGTGCATGTAAAAACGATACCTGGCCATGAGGATACTCTCCTTCGGCTTGAGGTGGTCCCAAACCAGCATGCACAACTCTATATATTCCTTCTCCGTTGGTTTTGTTGGTGCGAGCAGATTCTTGATGAGGCCGTATATTTTAGGCCCACAGACGGTGAGGAGAACCTCCCTGCACTTGACCGCGTTAGTGTCTCCTTCCAGCTCGTTGGCCACGAAGTACTGGTCGAGACGCTCGACGAAGGCTTCCCAATCATCACCCTCTATGAATCTCTCTAATATTCCAACAGCAGTCATGGTTGCATGAAGGCTCGTATTCTGTTACTCATCGCCAATTGTTGTGTATAGAAGAACTCCACGAGGCTGAACACTGTGAGCTAAACTTAGTGAGATCTTAGTCTTCTTTATTACAACTCCAGAATGCCTAAACAACATGGCAGCCAACCTTTTATACTGGCCCTGCACATGTGTGCAGGTGACCATTAGGACTCCAACAGTCGCGCCCTCTGGTGACAAGTACTACATAGTTACATACATAACAGTTCTTATGTCGTCCTTCCTCCTTTTGTAGAGAGCATTTGTGACCTCGCGATGGCGCAATGGGTGGAAAACTGGGAGATATTGGAGATGAGGGAATAAAGGGTTATGGGGAGTGGGCAGGGAAGTGGAGCCGAGTCCATGATCAGATCAGCCATGATCTTATTAAGTGGCGGAGCAGGCTCGAGGGGCCAAATGGCCTACTCCTGCTCCTATTTCTTATGTTCTTAGGTCTCCTGTTGGTCCCTGGAAAGATTCAATAGCGTAGAAATTGAGCGTGATGGTAACCTTCACTGCCACTGAAAGAGCCATCCTCATCCTGGTCTGAGGCTCAAGGTCTGGCTGCAGCAGATGACACAGCGAAAGACCCCAGGAGTGTAAGGCCTTCTGTGCCACATCTGTGTCACTGTCTTCTGTGTTGTTGCTGTGCCTCTGCTCCTGATGTTCTTCCCTTTGCCTCTCTCTCTTCCTCTATCTGTACCTGTTCCTCGATGCATGGGCCTCTCCTTGCAGTGCTCCCTCTCCCACTGATAGCCTTTCTCTCTCCCTCTCTCGAAGCCTCTCCATGTGCAATTGGTGGCACCATTATCTTCGGCGAACCATCCTCTGATGGTGAAGTCGGAGGAGGCAGTCCACTGCCAGCACTGACCCTATGAGGCGCCAGAAATTGTATAGTGTCCAAATGGGCCTTACTAAAACAGGGGGGTGGGTGGCAGGCAAAATAAAGTTAGGCCCAACAATCAGTGATGCCGGTTTTACAACCAAAAAGCAAAAGCCCTACAAAGTGGAAAAAGTTTAGGCTGACAAATAAAGTTTTCAAAGATGGCACCTTTTAAATATCGCTGGCGCATCAGCTTCCCGACTGGAACTCGACAGCAGAAGTGGTCGTTGTCAGCAACAAGCAGTAAGTGAGAGAGCACGGGGCAGTTTAACTTCTGGGGTGGTGACGCGGCGATGCACACAGTGATGACGTCATTATCGCTGTGCGCCTACGAGCGGAGCGATCGCTGCCGGTCCGGGGCGCTACCTCCTGGAGGTGCTAACATGACTTTTGGAAAGGGGCAATTTCGCCCCCTTTGCATTTCTGTATTGGCAGGACTGTGGTGAGTGATTTCCATTACAGTGATAAAAATTCACTGAACTGCTCTCATCGACATGCTTTTGACTCAGTCTCACAGGTTTAGGTTTGGCAGTGGTATTGTGACTGTAGACCTCAGCTGCACTCGTCACTTGAGTTGGACGGAGCTCCCTAGCACTCTTAGATGCCATCTCCATAGATAGGGCAATTTTGCATGTTATGTCAAATGTTAGATTTAGAGTGTTCAATCAATTGGACTGTGTGCACTTATCCACCAGTCCACGTGCAAACTTAGCTCGTGACGTACCATTCAAAAATGTGCCAACGTTACAAAGTGCAAAGACAGGTTCTTTAGAGCTACAATGTACTCACTGATGGTTTCACTTTGTGTTTTTGGTTTCTGGTACCAAACTTATAGCTCTCTGCTATTTCTGATGATTTTGGTTCAAAATGGTTCTCGAGTTTCTCGACAATGTCTTCAAACGACGCATCCTTCGCTTTTCCTGGCATGAGAATGTTTGTCAATGTTCCATAAATATCTGAACCGATCCCAGTTGGAAAAATTCCATTTTTCCATTCACTAATTACTTTATTTTGAGCTTTAACATTCTCATCTGCACCTTCGGTCTCAATAATGTTATTGGCCCTAAAATACCTCTCCATCCGCTCAATGTAAGAACTGAATGGTTCGCATGCTCGGTCATGCATGCCGAGGCTTCCGATGAATCCCGTAGGCATGGCCATGATTGTCCGGATCCCGTCCTGTGACTCAGCTTGCTTCCTGTGTACCTGTGTGAATCAATGCCGCTGTTGCTGTGCAGACATACGGAGAAGACAAAGCACAGATGATGCTGCATTGGCATTAATAGTGAAACATCGCAAAAATTCAGTTAAGGTGTCACAAATTCACCGTAAATTTGTACACTCGAAGGTTGAACATGGTTTCCTTCCATGATCCCTAAACTAAAAATAGCTTGGGGATCCTATCCTCATCGTCAATATTTGGGTACAACAAATGAAGGACAGAGGCACAATGAGTTGCTAGTCCATGTGCTTGCTTTATTAGGCCAGAGCAAATGGAGCATGCTCATACTAAACCATGTGATGATACATTACAATGACCTAGCCACAAAAAGCAGGACAAATCTAATCTAGCCAACCATGACTCTATAAGCCTCCTCCCAATCATCCAAAAATGATGGAAGGAGTCATAAGAACACAAGAATTAGGAGAAGGAATAGGCCAATCGGCCCCTTGAGCCTTCTCTGCCATTCAATGAGGTCATAGCTAATCTTCTACCTCAACTCCACTTTCCTGCACTATCCTCATATCCGTTGATTCCCTGAATATCCCAAAAATCTATCAATCTCTGTCTTGAATATACATCAAGCAACAGTTACTCACCAATAAGCTGCTCACTGGTTCAGTTTGAGTTCCACCAAAACCACTCAGCTCCAGATCTCATCACAGCCTCCATCTATACAATGACATGAGCTGAATGCCAGAGTGGAGGTGTGTAACTGCCCCAACATCAAAAAATGCGCTGTAAATCCTTGTAAAGCAGTTGCTGAGCCATTTAAATGCGCTTCCATTCCACAATGGATGTCCTTTTTATAAGCGCCATGAATGGCGCTGAACATAAATGAGATTGTAAAGGCAGAAAATGGGATGCATATCATTATGTCTCACTGAAATACACCCTCCCATTATTGGAAGGCACATCCACCTGAAATAACTGTGGGCACAAAAATAAGCGGTATTCATTAGAAAATCTGACGCCCAATTGTAAAGTTGCAGGTGTAGACAGTGGGCAATTTCAGGTTTTGTCCAGCTGAGCTCCCCCTCCCCAACAAGGTCAAATAGCTTGCTGCATTCATTAGCTAGATTTTAAATATGAAAAAGAGCCACTGGACTAGGTGACAAAAGCCAATCATGGAACCATACCCAGCACGTCAGCACCTTCAGCAGAAGATGGGAGACCACTAGAGGGAAAGCATGCTTAATATGAAAAAAATATCCTTTACAGTCATTCTTACCACTGAGCAGGCATTGCATAGGTCACGGGTCAGACTGATGTGTGATTGTATCTCTTCACTTCTGGATGACAACAAATGGACTGGTTGTTGTTTAATGTCTGAAAGCAGAATCTCACAGATGTTTATCCACTCAGTGCTTTCCACCTGGTAAATACAAATAAAGAACTCAAGATGGTTGCACAGCAAATGTCATCTGATAAGTTTGAAGAGAGACTCATAAGGACCAAACTTCATTTTATTAGAGAAAAGAAAATTGAAAGGAAACATGATCCAGGTTTTTAAAATGCTGAAAGGATAATGCAGATACCATATACTGGTCCCATCTAAAGTGAGCGACACTGGACTTGACTAACATTGCTTTCAGCTACTTCTGCAATAGAGAATGTTACCTTGAGTTTTTCAAGCTCCTTTAGTTCATTGTCAGGATCATCTAAATGCAATGCTGCCCGTTGCTTAACCAGTGTCTCAACTATATCCTTGCACCAGCTGTAAAAACAATCAGAATAGGTAAGGAATGGATAAAAACTATATAAACCAACCTGTTGAAGATTACAGAAATATATAACCACAGCAACAAAAAATAAACAAAAGCTTCCTCGATGGTTTAGCCAGGCAATAGCTGAACTGTACAGACTAAAAAGACCTTTGGGGAAGAAGAGGAAATAAATAAACAAACAAAGATTGATTCAGTACAACCTCAAAGGATCCAAAGCATTAGTATAATAGTAGGGGCCATTAATATAAGATAATCACTAATACATCCAATAAAGAAGTCAGGGCCTGCATGTGCTGTTAATTGTGTTACTCGGTTCTGCAAACCCACCCCTCATGTTGTTGACTCCTCAGTCTTCATATATATGTCGAAGACAGTAGCCTCCCCATTACTGTTAGATCCCATCACCCTAATTTAAGCATTGCCACAGCAAGTCGATGCCACGAATGGTAGTTACATCAAGCTGTGAAGACTCTCAGAGTAAATTGTAGTAAAGTATGTAAGGCACTGATAGAAGGCCTCTAAGTCCGACTTTCTATTTTAATGTTACAGGCAACTGACGAGAGCAAATGCAGACTGGTGGAGGAGAGCCAGACCTCCAAGTGCTCAGTCCGTTGGAGGAACAGATAGCTGCCCTGATGGGCGTTCAAGTTAATGCGATTGGTAGTGGGTGCGGCCGACCCTCTTCGTGACAGTGACGGTATGTTGAGTTCCTTTACAGCAACCTGCTGGACACTTGGCCCTGACACCATCAACCTGCAGTTATTTCCATGAGACTGGCCCCCGTCTCTGTTGTTCTGTGTTTGTGCTTTCAGATGATCAGCCAGATCCACCAGGGCCTTTTTGGGCGCCTTCCACAGGTGCAGATGGTGGCGATCAAGAGGATGAGGAGGACAAAACCTCCTTCGACTTCATTCAGGAGGCTGAGAGCGGGGCCAGCAGCGCTGCTGACCAAGGGGTGGTGGGGAAGGCAGAGGTGGGTGATGCTCCAGGACTCAGTGGCCTCCAGCAACGCCACGGGGGAGGGGAAACCGGGAGCCAGCTCCCCGGAGGGTGAGTGCGCGCCTGAGTGATGCTCAGCAGCACTCTGACAATGAGCCCGACTAAAGGTTGTCGCAAGACAATCCTTGCAGTTGCACAGCAATCTGCTGGGTGCACTAGCAAGGGTGCCACAGAGTTTTGACGCACTAGTTGTGAAGATGGAGGAATCCACCTTAACTGTTGCTCATGCCTCTCAGCAGCCCACCCAGCCCATCTTGGTAGATACCAACGCATGCTGGATGCAAGCAGTGACCATGGGGTCCCAGACATGGTGGCACGGGCTATGGCTGATGTTGCAGTGGCCATTGAGCACCAGGCCAATGCTACTGTAGGCCTCCATACTCAAATGTTATCAGTGCATTGTATTCTGAGCCAGCTCTCTGGTGTACTGCAGTCGCAGACACTCTTGATGCAGAGACAAATAGATTCAACAAACGCACTGACCGCTGCCATCTGGTCTGGGGACCCATCAGTTGAACGGGGACGTAAGCTTTCTGAACCAGGGCAGGAGTCTGACCTCACCCAGATTTCTGTAGATGATGATGCTCTGCCCTAGGGGAGTAGCAGCCTGATGGGCCAATTGGACCATAATGTCGTTTCTCAGGACGACATCATTCTGCCTTCGCAGCTGCCCATCCTTTTTGCACCCCATCCATAACAGAGTGCTTCCACCCATCCTGAGGTTATACAGTCCGCAGCCAGGTCTTCCAGGCCTGAGCTGGTTGGGGACATCCCGTTAGGCCATCATGTGTGGCTGCGGATCCAAGTCAGCAACCAACTATCAGCCTTGCTGAAGGCCCTGAGACCTCATTGAGGAGTAGTAGTAGATGTGGGTGGGGGGAGGGGGGGGGGGCGCTCTGGGGAGAGGGGAGAGAAGGGAAGGGGTGGTAAAGACCTTTGGAAGGTGGCCATATATGCTGACCTTGTGACGATATGAGCTTTTAAAATTAGTTGCACTTGCTTGATAGTCAGCAGAGATGGATAGGAGGTGGGTGGGGTGGCTTGACCCATCCACCTCCACGGAGGTGTGTGGGGGGCCTGACCCATCCACCTCCATGGCACGAACCTGGTATTGCAGTACTTCCAGGAACGGTGCAGTGGCTCTCGGCCTTTTGGCTAAGAGCATTGGCGCAGAGTGATCCTTGATGTGTGCAAGGTGACCTCTGGCGTTTGTGATTTGACAAAGAATTGGAAAGATTGGCTAGGTTATTGCAATGTGAGCTCATGTAAATTGTTGCAATTGGATGAACGATGCAACAATTGTTTGGTACTCACCAGAGATGGTTATCTTGTTACAAAACAAGGTCCACTTGGGTGTCAATGAGAATGTTTGAAGGATTTTGTGGGTATGTTGATGTGTTGGGGATGAAGTTGTTGTCTTGTGCTTGTTTTCAGCACACATGATTTATGTTTCCAATAAACCAAGTTTGGATTGTTCACATGATGAGGCACTGATTATTTAAGACAGAGGGCTGCAGGATGTGTAGCGTTGTGTTGAGTTGATGCCCAGTTGTATAGGCTGGCTATTTGGCACATCAAGACCCATTCACTGGAATCGATGAGCGATGAATCTCTGATAAGCAGCCCTTCCAGCCGTAGCAGTGTCATGCTGCCTCCTCTTTCGCTGAGGCTCCTCGTCTTCATTGTCATCTTCGTCCTCCTCCTGAGGTAGATCATCCATCTCTGGTAGTAATGGCTGGCCCCTCATAATGGCCAGCATGCAGCAGACAAAAGTGATCCTGGAGTCTTTATTAGGCGCAATGTCCCTCTAAACCGGTCAAGGCAGCGGAAATGCTGCTTCAGATCCCCGATAGTTTGCTCGATAACGACCACGACCCGGGTTGTGGTATGGCTGGTGTTGTAGCATAGCTCGGCAGGAGTGGTGGGGTTGCAGAGGGGTGTTGGGATTGTGGATGGGTGTCATCAGCCAGGTGGCAACACCATATCCTTTGTCACCCGGGAGCCTGCCACGGCCTTCATGCGGTGGCTTGAAGAGTCGTGGCACAGTGGTCTCCCACAGGATGAAGGTATCATGGCAGCTGCCAGAATATCGGGCATTGACAGACCAGCTGTACATTGAGGGAATGGAATCCCTTGCGATTCTGAATGATTTCTCCATTGTGGGGCGGGGTCCTTAATATCACATGCGTACAATCTATGGCTCTTTGAACCCTGGGGAAGCCCGCTATCCTGGCTAAGCCATGGGTGCGCTCATCCTAGTTTTTTCTTGACATGCTGAACTTGATGTAGTACAATCGTTTGCTGTAGAGTGCGTCGGTCACCTGGTGAATGCAGCAATGTACTGCAAGCTGTGAGATGTTGCATATAACGCCTACAGGAGACTGGAAGGTGCCGGTAGCATAAATTTCAGTGCTACTGGCACTTTCACTGCCATTGACAGCAATGTCCTAGTGCCGATGTCAGCTACCAGGTACATCCGCAGAGGGTTGCAAAGGTCCGTGACCACCTCCTTGAGGAACCTTAGCCTTCTTAAGCACTGCTCATCGGACATCTCAAGATAAGAGTAATGCACGCAGTAAACCTTGTGTGTGTACAGCCTCCTGCTGAGCCGTCTGGGGCCTCTCCTCTGGGGAGAATCCACATTTGTCCTAAGCTGTCTCTGCAAGCGGCGCCTTTCAAGTCGGCACCGCAGGACGACGTGTAGTGCCATCACTGCCCCCATCACTTGGCACAGGTCACAGCGAAATAGAGATTTCAAATTTATCTGATATGGCAGCCAATGTGTCCCAGATACTAGTAGTCAATCTGACGAGTCAACAGCATTACAACGCCAACACCCGACTGTCTGTGCGAGCATCAAACGCAGCACCGACTGAGACCTCTGAACCCCGATTGCAACTCCATTTAAATAATGCCCCGGATTAGTTTTTCTGCCTTGGGCAGATCAAATTTTTTCAGGCGTCGTGGACACCAGCCATTAAGTGAGGCGGCAAAAGTGAATGTGGCGAGAAGGGCGCCAAGAAGGCATTGCACGCATACTGACGACATGATTTCCATGGTGATAGCCAGCGGTACGTTACGTTTTAACGCTCTTAAAAATTACCACCAAATTTCGCTTCAGACGTGAACTGCACCAAGCGCCACTCCCAACTGCCTACCTCCCAGTTAACACCTGTGTTATCAGGTGTTATCAATCGAATTTCGACTCCTAAGTGTCTGCATTTATCGGATGGCACCTCAATTTGCAGGCACATTAGGGAGAGAATGGGGATCAAGGGGTATGGTGAGAAAGCAGGAATGGGGTACTGAAGTTGCATGTTCAGCCATGAACTCATTGAATGGCGGTGCAGGCTAGAAGGCCGAATGGCTTACTCCTGCACCTATTTTCTATGTTTCTATGAATGTCGCAGATAGCTCTGTAATAAGGGAACACGCCCAGACCCCGTGGCGATTGACGGAATCAACTGCCACTCCCACTCCAGTCCCCAGACTAACTTCTGAAGAGGCCCAAGATGGGCCTGCCCACGCCCCCCAACAAGAAGTGTGCATTACTCAAGATGAGATACTCGAAAGAATAAGCTTGGTACCTGTTACACTCATAATTTAATTAGACTCCAGAGTGCAGGTACCTCGTGGGTGGCCTTCTTATATACAGTGCTCCCAAGGGATGCTGGGATCCCTTGGGACTCCAACAGGTAGGCCCTCTGGTGGTGGTGTAATACAGGTTGCCAAGGGTTAAATACATATCATCACTCCCTCGTAAAGTCAATAGTATACTTATTTACCGGGTGAGACGATCTGGGCCTTTTCGCTCCCTTGTCGATCGTCTCGGTACAAATGCAAGTGTGGGTGAGTTGGTTGGTTCTTTACTGTGCTGCTGGGCAGCCGGCCTTGCCGGGCTGCTGGGAATGGTGAATTTGGCTTCATGGGCAACCATGATGTCGGTTGCCACTTGTGTTTGTGTTGGAGGGTCGAAGTTGGTGGTGTCCTCTTTGGGTTGCTCATAGCTGTTAGCGAACCGCAATTTGATTTGGTCCAAATGCTTTCTGCACATTAGTCCATTGGCCAATTTGACCTGAAACATCCTACTCCCCTCTTTGGCTATGACCGTGCCAGCAAGCCATTTGGGACCATGTCCATAATGGAGTACAAACACAGGATCATTGACCTCAATATCGCATGAAAAATTTGCACGATCATGGTACATATTTTGTTCATGCCGCCTGTCCTCGACGTGATCATGGAGATCAGGGTGGACAAGAGAGAGCCTTGTTTTGAGTGCCCTTTTCATGAGCAGCTCGGCTGGGGGAACCCCTGTGAGTGAGTGGGGTCTGGTGTGGTAGCTGAGCAGAACTCGGGACAGTCAGGTCTGTAGGGAGCCTTCCGACACACATTTTAAGCTTTGCTTGATGGTCTGAACTGCCCGTTCTGCCTGGCCATTGGATGCGGGCTTGAACGGGGCAGATGTGACGTGCTTAATCCCATTGCGGGTCATGAATTCCTTGAATTCAGCACTGGTGAAACACAGCCTATTGTCACTGACTAGGACATCAGGCAGGCCGTGTGTGGCAAACATGGCTCGTAGGCTTTCGATGGTGGCGGTGGACGTGCTTACAGACATTATTACACATTCAATCCATTTTGAATAAGCATCCACGACAACCAAGAACATTTTGCCTAGAAATGGGCCCGCATAGTCAACGTGGATCCTAGACCACGAGAGCTACGACTACAAACTTAGCGGTGCCTCTCTGAGTGCATTGCTCAGTTGAGAGTAAGTGTTGCACTGGCGCACGCATGACTCTAAATCTGAGTCGATGCCAGGCCACCGCACGTGGGATCTGGCTATGGCTTTCATCATTACAATGCCTGGGTGGGTGCTGTGTAGGTCACGGATGAACGTTTCTCTGCCTTTCTTGGGCAAGACCACGCGATTACCCCACAAAAGACAGTCCACCTGCAAGGACATTTCATCTTTGCGCCTGTGGAACGGCTTAATTTCTTCCTGCATCTCCACTGGGACACTGGACCAGCTCCCATGGAGGACACAGTTTTTTACCAGGGACAGTAAAGGATCCTGGCTGGTCCAGGTCCTGATCTGATGGGCCGTAACGGGTGACTTTTCATTTTTGAATGCATCCATCACCATGAGCAAGTCTGCAGTCTGTGCCATTTCCACCCCGGTGGTGGGCAATGGTAGCCGACAAAACATCAGCGCAGTTCTCTGTGCCCGGTCCGTGGCGGATTACATAGTTGTATGCCGACAGCATGAGCGCCCATCTTTGGATGCGGGCAGAGTCAGTGGTGTTAATCTCTTTGCTCTCTGAGAATAGCAATATGAGCGGCTTATGGTCAGTTTCAAGCTCAAACTTGAGACCAAACAAATACTGGTGCATTTTTTACACCCCGTAAACGCACGCCAGAGCTTCTTTTTCAATCATGCTGTAGGCCCTTTCAGCCGTGGATAGACTCCTGGATGCATAAGCGACTGGTTGCAAAATCCTCGATTCGTTAGCCTGTACACACCCGACCCCGTATGACAACGCATCGCAAGCTAGCACTAATCATTTACATGGGTTATATAGAACAAGCAGTTTGTTTGAACATAACAGATTTCTGGTTTTCTCAAAGGCAGCCTCTTGTGAATGCCCCCATACCCAGTCATCTCCCTTGCACAGTACCACATGTAGAGGTTCTAGCAAGGTGCTTAAGCCGGGTAGGAAATTACCAAAATTGTTGAGGAATCCCAGGATCGATCGCAGCTCCGTCACGTTCTGTGGTCTTGGCGCGTTCTTGATGGCCTCCGTCTTAGCATCGGTAGGTCTGATGCCGTCTGCTGTGATTCTTCTTCGCAAGAACTCTACCTCTGGCGCCAGGAAAACACACTTCAAGCGTTTCAACCTGAGTCCCACACGATCTAGCCGACTTAGAACCTCTTCCAGATTCTTCAAGTGTTCGATGGTGTCCCGACCTGGAAAACCACAATGCGAGGAACCGACTTTAGCAGGCTCTTCATGTTCCGTTGGAAAATTGCCGCGGCCAACTAAATCTCGAACGGGCATCTGTTATAGATGAACAGACCTTTGTGCGTGTTGATGCAGGTGAGGCCTTTCGAAGATTCCTCCAGCTCCTGCGTGATGTAGGCTGAGGTCAGGTCCAACTTGGTGAACGTCTTTCCTCCAGCCAGGGTCGCAAATAGGTCGTCTGCCTTAGGTAGCAGGTACTGGTCCTGTAGCGAAAAACGGTTAATCGTTACTTTATAGTCCCCACAAATTCTGACTGTGCCGTCACCTTTAAGTACCGGGACAATAGGACTAGCCCACTCGTTGAATTCCACCAGCGCGATAATGCCTTCTCACTGCAGCCTGTCCAGCTCAATTTCCACTTTCTCTCGCATCATATACAGTACCGCCCATGCCTTGTGATGTGACGGGAACCAAATGGATCTGCACTTTCGCCCCCGAGAAACTTCCAATGCCTGGCTCGAACAACGATGGAAATCTGCTCAGAACTTGGGCACGAGGCGTCAACGGACGAAAGTGCTCGGATGTCGTCCCAGTTCCACCAGATTTTTCCCAAATAGCTTCTGCCAAACTTTGTGGGGCCATCCCCTGGCACGATCCATAGTGGGAGTTCGTGCACTGCTCCATCATAGGAGACTGTGACCTCTGCACTGCCAATTACAGGGATCAGTTCTTTGGTGTAAGTTCTTAGTTTGATGTGAATGGGGCTGAGCTTGGGCCTGTGTGGCTTGTTGCAGCCTGTCAAAGGCCATTTTGCTCATTATGGACTGACTCGCACCCGTGTCCAGTTCCATGGATACTGGAATTCCATTCAGTTCAACTTTTAACATTATTGGTGGACATTTCGTGGTGAAGGTGTGTACCCCATACACTTCTGCCTCCTCGATTCGAGTCTCAAGTTCAGCCTGATCCATCGTGGATCGATTTTCCTTTGCAACGTGGTGGTTTGAAGGATTTGCAGCTCGCCTGCACATTCGCTGGAGGTGTCCCATTGTTCTGCAGCCGTTGCATGCATAGTGCTTGAAGCGGCATTGATGGGGCTGATGATCACTTCCACAACGCCAACAAGGTGTTAACTGCCTCGCATTAACGATTGATGGTGGACTCTGGGTCATCGGAGATCGTGCAGCAGCCGGTGTGTACATTCTGCCACGTATATTCCTGCTCGAAAGCTACATTACTTTGTGCACAGTACTGGCCGAAACCGCTTTATGCTGCAAAATTTGTTTGGTGTTGTCGCTGGTGGACATAAATGCCTGGGCTATCGTTATGGCTTTGTCCAGATTTGGTGTTTCAACAGTCAATAGTTTGCGAAGGATTACCTCATGGCCAATGCCAAGCACAAAAAAGTCTCTCAGCATTTGTTCAAGGAATCCATCAAATTTGCAATGTCCTGCAAGGCGCCTTAGTTCGGCGACGTAGCTCGCCACTTCCTGGCCCTCCGACCGTTGACACGTGTAGAACCGATACCTCGCCATCAAAATGCTTTCCTTAGGATTTAGGTGCTCCCGGACCAGCGTACACAATTCTTCATAGGATTTGGTTGTTGGTTTTACCGGAGCTAGAAGATTCTTCATGAGGCCATAGGTTGTTGCCCCACAGCCGGTAAGGAGGATCGCCCTTAGTTTGGCATCGTTCTCATCCCCTTCCAGCTCATTGGCCATGAGGTATTGGTCTAGTCTCTCCACGAAGGCCTCCCAATCGTCCCCTCCTGAGAACTTCTCCAGGGTACCAACTGTTCTTTGCATTTTTGCACGGTTGTTCGTTATCTCGTCCCCAATTGTTACGCTCATAATAAAGGATGAAACTGAGTACTGTAAGCAATGAGTAAGTGTGACCTTAGCTCCTTTAATTAGACTCCAGAGTGCAGGTACCTCGTGGGTGGCCTGCTTATATACAGTGCTCCCAAAAGATGCTGGGATCCCTTGGGACTCAAAGGTAGGGCCTCTGGTGGTGGTGTGATGGTGTCATACAGGTTTCCAAGGGTTAAATACATAACAGTACCAACCTGAGAAATGCTGCGCCATTGCCAATGGGCAGGGGTGGGGTCACCAAAACCAAGCGCAGCAGGCGGTCTTAGAATAAAGTGGAGGAGAGATGGGTGCAGCCCTTGTTTGCTGCTGCTGTTGTTGTTGTTAGTTGTTGTTATTATTGTTGTCCTCATGTTATTGTTATTTGACTGTTCTCAAATTAAAAGTTTTTTGTAGGTGATGTAAATTTACAAGTTTAAAAGTTTGTAAGTGATCTTACATTTTGTGAGTGATTTTACCTGAATAGTTTAAAGTTTGATACAAGAATATTTTTATTAAAGTTAAGTTAAATACAAACAAGTGTTAAAATGTTGAATAAAATATATATTTTAAATTATAACTGAACCATTTACATTATTTGTTCCATTATGAACACAACACAACGTTACGGAACAGGTCCAAACAGTAAACATGGTCCATTTGGAATAGTTGCCGCTGAGCCTTCAGGCAGCAAAGCATTCATGGATGAGCTGCTGGCGCATGGCTCGAGCAATTGTTAAAGGGGCACGACGGCCCACCCTGCTCCGCCGTCGTGCTCTGGGTTCAGGTAGTTGCATGACTTCCTCGTGCTCCGCGTCCTCCTCCTTGTCATCTGCATCTTCCTCCTCATCATCAGTCACTTTCACCTCAGGTAGGTTTTCTACTACCAGCTGCTGTTGCCTCATGATGGCTAAGTTGTGCAGCATGCAGCAGAAAACAGTGAACTGACTGACAATCTCAGGGCAGTATTGCAAATAGCCTCCGGAATAGTTCAGGCGTCGGAAACGCTGCTTCAAGATGCCAATGGTCCTCTCTGTTATGCTGCATGTCGTAATGTGCAACATGTTGTATTCCTGCTCAGCTTCCGTCTGCGTTATGTGTAGGAGCGTCATGAGCCAGGTGGCGAGGCTATACCCTTTATCTCCCAGTAGCCAGCACTGCCCTTCTGGCTGCTGAAATATGACAGATATAGCGCTCTCACATAGCATGAAAGCATCATGGGTGCTCCCAGGGTATCTCACATCAACTGTCATGATGATGATGCGATGCCTATCATCACACACGAGCTGCACGTTCATCGAGTGGAAGTCCTGAACATCTCGGAATCGTCCATAGGAGGTCGCAAGGCGATGCGGGTACAATCAATGCAGCCCTGTACCTTGGGGAAGCCAGTAATCCTGGAGAAGCCCACAGCCCTGTCACGCATTGCTTAGGAGGTCAATGGGAACTTTATCGTCATTCTTCCGAGTATACAGTGCAGCAGCCACCTGCCGAATGCAGATATGTGTTGCATGTTTAAAAATGGTGCACACATCCCCAGTTGTAGCCTGGAATGATCCAGATGCATAAAATGAAAGTGCAGCTGTAACCTTTACTTCAACTGACAAAACAGTCCTCCTGATGCTTCTAGAGTGCAGGTCTGCTTTTATTAATTCTCAGATCTCGGTTACAACTTTGCAGAAACGTAGCCTTCTCACACAGTTTGCATCACTCAGGTGCAGGTATGAACGCCTGTCTCGATATACCCGATGTGGGTAAGGCCTCCTGCCCATCATCCTATGTGCTCTGAGGTTCCTCAGGTGATGCTGTCTAATTAATCTTCTCCTCCTCAGCACAATCATGCAGAAGGCTTGCACAAGGTATGGCATTGTCAATATTGCCACCATAATTGTGGCTTTGCAACAACCTCAAAATACTAGGAAAAAGCACTCACACCTCTTCTTCCCTCTCTCTCTCCCCAAGGTGGATGCCTTAGTATGGACCACACCCTGATCTGCGCATGCACAATAGGCTTGCTTACAACGGGATGCTAGGCAGTCAATGAAAACAGTTGGGACAACAAAGTGTAATGCAATTCTTGAATTTTTTTCAAAATACCACCCCACCACCGAGTCTCTCCTCACCGGGCTCAAGGGTCGGAGCGCGACCGGCAGAATCGCTCCCTCGCCCGGACACAGGCTCGGCTTCACGCTCCAACCTTCGAGCCCGGTGAGGAGAGGAGAGGTGGTGGGGTGGAACTTTGAAAAAAATCAAAAATTCAAGAATTACATTAAACTTCCAATTTTTCCCTTTTGACTCAAAAAATGAAGATTTATGATGCATATTCTCTGCCTTCTTCACTCCCTCCAAAACTTTGGCTAAAAACAATGGCGTCTTTCTGCAGCGATTTTGTAATGTGCGCTGATTTTTGTTAAGTGCTCGGAAGGTTTTTTGGGAGTGGTTTCATACGCGTCGTAGAAAAAATGTAAGTTGACCAAACTGCTTAAATGTCAAAAACTGGCGCAGACATCAGGTTACGCAATGACGCAAAAAAATCGTAGCCTAAAAAAATCATACCGAACTGAATTACACTGGTGCGGAAACTTGGGGGAAATTTGGAGATTTTTATTTAATCAAAAAAAACAGTGCAGATAATTGGGGAACTGGAGCCCTATATTGCTCTACTTTTATGTAATTTCTAACTAATGTATGTTATTCTAACTATATAATATCTTCTTTCTAAAATGAAAACATAGATGTTTTACCCTGAGTGCCCACTCACCACCATGTTTGAACGGAGCAAAGCAGAGTCCCAGGTAGCAGTAATACAGTAAGAGTGTAAATAGCCAATAATTGTGCTTTATGAAATTCGTACACAAAGGACCAATCGTTGCTAATTATTACTTTTGCTATGGTAATATGATTCATGTGTTGTGAAGTACTTCATGACCTCAGACTAATAAAGCATTTTTGAAGTGTCATCACTGTCACCATGTAAGGAAACACTGCAGCCAATCTGCACATAGCAAAGTCCCACATCTGGTGATGTTGCTTGGGGGATAAATGTTGACCAGTATTCCAGGTGAACTCCCCTGCTCTTCTTTGAATAGTGTTGTTATATATGTGGACTTGTATTTACTCTGTACACCCACCAGAAGGCTCATTCCCCGGAGTCGCAAGGGATCCCATAATCCCTTGGGAGCACAGGTATTTAAGAAGGCTTCACAGGTTGGAGAGGCACTCTGGAGACCTGCAATAAAAGATTAAGGGCACACTTTACTTGGAGCTCACAGTGTTCAGTCTGACTCTTTCTCTATACACAACAACTGGCGACGAGATACATTTAGCGAACCCAAAGATGCAGAGAACAGTGGGCATCCTGGAGAAATTTCAGAGGGAGATGATTGGGAAACTTTTGTGGAACAACTCGACCAATATTTCGTGGCCAACGAGCTAGATGGGGAAGAGAGCGCTGCCAAACATAGGGCGATCCTCCTCACCGTCTGTGGGTTCTTCATGACCTCATGAAGAACCTGCTCACTCCAGTGAAACCCACGGAGAAATCATATGACGATTTGTGCACACTGGTCCAAGAGCATTTGAACCGGAAGGAAAGCATCCTGATGGCAAGGTACCAGTTCTACACCTACAAAAGATCTGAAGGCCAGGAAGTGGCGAGTTATGTCGCCGAGCTGAGACACCTTGCAGGACATTGTGAATTTGAAGGACATTTGGAGCACATGCTCAGAGACTTTTTCGTACTTGGCATTGGCCACGAAACCATACTTCGCAAACATTTGACTGTAGAGACCCCAACCTTGAGTAAGGCCATAGCGATAGCCCAGGCGTTCATTGCCGCCAGCGACAATACTAAGCAAATTTCTCAGCACACAAGTGCTGCTACAAGTACCATGAACAAGGTGATGTTGTTTTCGAATCGTAACGTACAGGGCAGATCACACATTCCTGCAGCTACACGCCCGCAGATGTCCGAGTCCACCATCAAGGATGATGAATGCAAGGCCTTGTTGGCACTGCGGGATTGATTTTCATTTCCATTCATGTCGATTCAAAGGATACATTTGCAAGGACTGTGGAACAATGGGACACCTCCAACGAGTTTGCAGGCGAGCTGCTAAGCCTGTTAAACCTGCAAACCACCACAATGCAGAGGAGGACAGATCCACGGAGGATCACTATGAACCAGAGCCTTGGATAGAGGAAGCAGAGATACATGGGGTGCACACATTCAGCACGAGTTGTCCCCCGATAATGCTGAATGTTGAACTAAATGGACCCCCGATATCAATGGAACTGGACACGCGCATGAGCCAGTCCATCATGGGCAAAAAGACTTTCGAAAGGTTGTGGTGCAACAAGGCCTGAAGGCCAGTCTTAACTCCAGTTTGCACGAGACTAAAAACTTACACTAAAGAACTGATTCCTGTAATCGGCAGTGCTACTGTAAAGATCTCCTACGATGGACAAGCTACCACTCTGGGTGGTATCGGGCAATGGTTCCACGCTGCTCGGCAGCAGCTGGCTGGGAAAGAAACACTGGAACTGGGACGATGTCCGAACGCTATCGCCCGCTGACGACACTTCGTGTGCCCAGGTCTTAAACAAATTTCCTTCGCTGTTCGAATAAGGCATCGGGAAATTCCAAGGAGCAAAAGTGCAGATCCACCTAATTCCGGGGGCACGACCCATCCATCACAAGGCGAGAGCTGTACCGTACATGACGAGGGCAAGGTAGAGATCGAGCTAGACCGGCTGCAACGAGAGGGCATCATTTCACCGATCGAGTTCAGCGAGTGGGCCAGTCCTATTGTCCCAGTCCTCAAGGGAGAGGGCACCGTCAGAATCTGTGGTGATTAAAAGTAACTATCAATCGTTTCTCCCTGCAGGACCAATACCCACTAACAAAAGCCAACGACCTCTTTGTAACGCTGGCGGGAGGAAAGACATTCAAGAAGCTGGATCTGACTTCAGCCTGCATGGCGCAGGAACTGGAGGAATCATCGAAGGCCCTCACCTGCATCAACACACACTAAGGTCTTTTTGTTTATAACAGATGCCCGTTTGGAATCCGATCAGCGGCGGCGATATTCCAGAGAAACATGGAAAGTTTACTGAAGTCGGTTCCGCACACCGTGGTCTTCCAGGACGACATCTTGGTCACAGGTCGGAACACAGTCGAGCACTTGCAGAACCTGGAGGAGGTTCTTAGTCGACTCAACCGCGTGGGGCTCAGGTTAAAACGCTCGAAGTGCATTTTCCTAGCACCTGAAGTGGCGTTCCTGGGAAGGAGGATTGCGGCGGACGGCATCAGGCCCACCAAAGCGAAGACGGAAGAAATCGAGAACGCACCGAGGCCACAGAACGTGACGGAGCTGCGGTCGTTTCTGGGACACTTCAACTACTTTGGTAACTTCTTACCGGGTCTCAGCACCCTGCTAGAACCACTACATGTCTTACTACGAAAAGGGGACGAGTGGGTTTGGGGCAAAAGCCAAGAAAATGCCTTTGTAAAAGCAAGAAAATTGTTATGCTCAAAAAATTGCTCGTGTTGTATGATCCATGTAAGTGTTTGGTACTAGCATGTGATGAGTGGTCATATGGCATCGGGTGTGAATTGCAACAAGCTAATGACTTTGGGAAACTGCAACCGGTTGCTTATGCATCCAGGAGTCTGTCTAAGGCTGAGAGAGCCTACAGCATAATTGAAAAAGAAGCGTTAGCATGTGTCTATGGGGTAAAGAAAATGCATCAATACCTGTTTGGGTTAAAATTCAAATTGGAAACCCATAAGCCACTTATATCCGTTTTCCGAGAGTAATGGGATAAATACCAACGCATCGGCCCGCATCCAGAAATGGGCGCTCACGTTGTCCGCATACAACTACACCATCCGCCACAAGCCAGGCATAGAAAACTGTGCCGTTGCTCTCAGTAGGCTGCCATTGCCCACCATGGTGGTGGAAATGGCTCAACCTGCAGATCTAGCCATGGTTATGAAAGAATTTGTGAGTGAGCAAACTCCCGTCACTGCCCGGCAGATCAAAACCTGGACAAGCCAGGACCCCTTATTAACTCGAGTCAAAAGCTGTGTGCTTCACGGGAGCTGGTCCAGTGTCCCAGTGGAAATGCAGGAAGAAATAAAGCCTTTCCAGTGGCACAAAGATGAAATGTCTATACAGGCAGCCTGCCTTCTGTGGGGCAATCGAGTAGTGATCCCCAAGAAGGGCAGAGACACCTTCATCAATGACCTCCACAGTACCCACCCAGGCATCGTAATGATGAAAGCGATAGCCAGATCCCATGTGTGGTGGCCCGGTATCGATGCGGACTTAGAGTCCTGCATTCACAGATGTAATACACGCTCGCAGTTAAGCAATGTACCCAAGGAGGGGCCGCTAAGTTTATGGTCTTGGCCCTCCAAACCGTGGTCTAGGGTACACGTCGACTCTGCAGGCCCGTTCTTGGGTAAAATGTTCCTCGTGGTTGTAGACGAGTAATCCAAGTGGATTGAATGTGAGATAATGTCAGCTAGCACGTCCTCTGCTGGCCATGTTTGCCACACACGGCTTATCCGATGTCCTGGTGAGCGATGTTTTACCAGTGCTGAGTTCAAAGAATTCATGACCCGTAATGGGATCAAACATGTCACATCTGCCCCGTTTAAACCAGCGTCCAATGGTCAGGCAGAGAGAGTAGTGCAAACCATCAAGCAAGGCTTGAAGGGGGTAACTGAAGGTTCACTGCAGACTCGCCTGCAGACTCCCGGGTCCTGCTTAGCTACCGCACTCACTGGGATCCCACCTGCTGAACTGCTCATGAAAAGAGCACTTAAGACAAGGCTCTCGTTAGTTCACACTGATCTACACGAACAGGTAGAGAGCAGGCAGCTTCAACAAAGTGCATATCATGATAGCGCAAATGTGTCACGCGAGATTGAAGTCAATGATCCTGTATTTGTATTAAATTATGGACAAGGTCCCAAGTGGCTTCCCGGCACTGTCATGGCCAAAGAGGGGAGCAGGATGTTTCGGGTCAAACTTTCAAATGGACTCATTCACCGGAAACACTTGGACCAAATCAAACTCAGATTCACGGACTACCCTGAGCAACCCACCTTTGACTCTACCTTTTTTGATCCCCCAACACACACACCAGTGGCAACCGACACCACGGTTGACCACGAAGCAGAACCCATCAGCCACAGCAGCCCTGCAGGGCCCAACACACCAGGCAGCCCTGCAAGGCCAGTTGCACAGCAGTCCAGCAAAGGCCCAACAAATGATTCAACAACACCAGCTTTCACACTGAGACGAGAGCAAAAAGGGCCCCAGATCGACTCACATTGTAAATAGTTACACTATTGACTTTGTGGGGGGGGGGGGGGAATGTGGACTTGTGTTTACTCTGTACAGCCACCAGCGGGCTCATTCCCCGGAGTCCCAAGGGATCCTATAATCCCTTGGGTGCACAGTTATTTAAGAAGGCTTCACAGGTTGGAGGGGCACTCTGGAGACCTGCAATAAAAGACTAAGATCACAATTTACTTTGAGCTTACAGTGTTCAGTCTGACTTTCTCCATATACAAGTATCATGCTATTGTTCATGTCTATCTGAGAGGGCAGATGGGGCCTCAGTTTAATCCAAAAGCTATCACCTCAGACAAAGCAGCACTCATTCAGTATTGCATTGAAGTGGCAGCCTAGATTATGTATTGAAGGCTCTGAAGTGGAACTTGAACCCATGACTTTCTGACGCCGAGACAACAGTGCTACCATTGAGCGAAGGCTAACTTTGATAAATATCAATGTGACAAGGTGTAATTTTAGTTAGAATAGTGAATATAGGATAATCATTTAGATCAGGGTGCCCAAACACTGGCTCCTGAGCTCTGCAGTCCAGTGCTCAAAACCCACACAACGTTGGGCTCAATATTCCCCAGTCATTTGCGCCATTTTTTTGGCGTGCGCCGTTTTTTCCGGCGAATTAATTTTATCCAAGTTTCCCCCTGCGATCTGCACCAGCGTAACTGACTTAGTTACGATATTTTTGGGACAGTTTTTTTTTTTAACGTTCCCTCACGTCTGCGCCGTTTTTTTCAATTGTTTGCAGTTTGGCTAACATTTTTTCTCTTAGGTCAGGGTATCTGGCCACTCGCGAAAAACCTTCTAGTGAGTTAAGAAAACCAGCGCACATTCACAAATCGCCGTTGAAAGATGCCATTGTTTTTAAATCAAAGATTTTGGAGGGAGTCAAGAACACTGTCAAATCAATAATAAAGTAAAATTTTTTTCTTAACCTGTCAACGTAGAAGTGTAAATTTGTTGGATTTCAGAAATTCTCTCATTTTTTTACTCACTCACACACCACCAGCGAACATCTTGAAGCAGGGCTGGAGGGTCGTAGGTTTGGCCAGCAGAATCGGCCTCGCGCCCGGAGTTTGGCTACAAAATAAACCGTGGGGTGGGGGGGGGGTGGGGGAGGAGAGAGAGAGAGAGAGAGAGATGCCAATCGGAAGGCTTGGAGCCCGGGGAGAGGGAGAGAGAGAAGTCACAAGATTCTAATTAGTAAAGGCTGGGGGGTGCGGGGAGTGGGGGAGGGGGAAGAGAGAGAGAGAGAGAGAGAGAGAGAGAGAGAGAGAGAGAGAGAGGTGCCGATCGGAAGGCTTGGAGCCGGGGGAGGGAGAGAGAAGTCACAAGACTCAGGGGTTTGGGTGAGGGCGGGGGGGGGGGGGAAAAGAGAGAAGTCACAAGAACTTTGGGTGTGGTCCATCCATACAGACCTGGAGAGATACAACTGCGAACCTGTGCTGGCTGCTTTCCTGCCATTTTGAGCTTCTTTCAAAGGTTAAATTTAAGTATGGGGGAACTACTGACAATGCAATACCTTGAGCGAGCCTTTTGCATCATGGTGCTACGTAGGAGACAATTGATTCGACTTCATCGCATCAGGAACATCAGAACCCATAGGCTGCTGGGCAAGAGGCCTTACCCACCTTGGGTATATCGAGACAGGCATTCGTACCTCCACCTGAGTGATACAGCCTGTGTCGGAAGGCTGCGTTTCCGCAAAGAAATTGTAAGTGAGATCTGTGAGTTGGTCAAAGCAGACCTGCAACCTCGAAGCATCAGGAGGATTGCTTTGTCAGTTGAAGTGAAGGTTACAGCTGCACTTTCATTCTATGCCTCCGGATCGTTTCAAACTACAATTGGGGGTGTGTGCACCATCTCTCAACATGCAACACGTCTCCATTCGCCAGGTCACGGCTGCACTGTACGCACGTAGGAATGACTTCATAAAGTTCCCCATGACTGCCCAAGCAATCCATGATATGGCTGTGGGCTTCTCCAGGATTGCTGGCTTCCCAAAGGTACAGGGCTGCATTGATTGTACCCACATTGCCTTGCGAGCATCTTTGAAGGATTCAGAGATGTACAGGAACAGAAAAGGCTTCCACTCCATTAATGTGCAGCTCGTGTGTGACGACATGCATCATATCATGTCAGTTGATGCAAGATACCCTGGCATTACTCATGATGCGTTCATCCTATGTGACAATGTTATATCTGCCATGTTTCAGCAGCAGCCAGAAGGGCACAGCTGGCTACTGGGAGACAAAAGGTACGGCCTCGCCACCTGGCTCATGACGCCCCTACACGTAACCCGGATGGAAGTTGACCGTCAATACAATATGGCGCACACTGCGACATGCAGCATCATTGAGAGAACCATTGGCATACTGAAACAGCGTTTCCGATGCCTGGATCATTCCGGAGGCTACTTGCTGAGATTGTCGGTCAGTTCACTATTATGTGCTGCATGCTGCATAACTTAGCCATCTTAAGGTAGCAGCACCCGGTAGTGAAGACCCACCTGTGGTGAGTGTGGCTGATGATAATGATGTGGAAGATGCAGGTGACGAGCAGGAGGAGGAGGAGGAGGAGGACGATGAGGATGCGTAAACCATGCAAGTGCCTGAGGTCGGAGCATGACGGTGGAGGAGGTCGGGTCATCGTGCTCCTTTAACGATTGCTCGAGCCTTGCGCCAGCAGCTCATCCGTGAACGCTTTACTGAAGCCTGAGGGCTCAGTGACAACTATTCCACATGGACATGTTTACTGTTTGGAGCAGTTCCGTAATGTTGTGTTGTGTTAATTGAACATGATTCAGTTTTAATGTCAAATATATTTTATTCAAAAGTTTACAATATACTTAACTTGACTTTAATAAAATTATTCTTGTATCAAACTTTACTTTAATACCACTCTTTAAGATCACTTAAAAACTTTATGATCACTTACAAACTTATAAATTTACATAACTTACAAAAAACCTTTAATTTGAGAACAGTTACAGCAGTAACAATAATAATAACAACAACAGCAGCAAAGAAAGGCTGCACCCATCTCTCCTCCCCCTTATTCTAAGCCCAGTGTTTCTGGGCTTAGTGCCAAGCTTATTCTTTCTAACACCTCGGCTACTGTGTACCTCTCGAGGGTGGGGTGCATAAGTGTCAGGCGGCAAGTTGGAGGGCCCGGCTTTGGGCTCTTCAGAGGTTGGTGTGAGGATTGGAGTGGGAGTGACAGTTGATTCTGTCAATGGACGCGGGTTCTGGGCGTGTTCCCTTATTGCAGCAGCTAACTCCAAGATTCCGTCCCTCATGTGCCCTGACAGTGCCCCAATGACCTGCAACATTCCCTCCCTCATGTTGAGCAAAATTGTCTGAACTACCTGCAACATTCCCTCTCTCATGGTCAGTGATTTGGTTTGCACTACCTCTGACATTCCCTCCCTCATGGCCAACTATTCCCTCACTGATGATCCCGGATATCATTCCCATTTCTCGTGTCATTGTTGTTACTTCTCATGACAGTCCCGCTACCTCATCGCTTACCCCACTGATGGCGTCCAGGAGAGATCGGGTAAGGTCAATGCTCTCCGCACTCAATGACATCATCTGAACCATATCTGTTAGATCCTGCACCTCAGGAGAACGCGGTCGAGCTCTCCTTTCCCTCCTCCCCTTGGGTGTGGCTCACACCCCAACACTGGGATCCGCAGCCTGGGACAGTGGGGCCCTGGATGTGCCTCACTGCACCATACCACTGGGACCCGTAACCTCGGAAGATGGGGCCCTGGATGTGTCTCGCTGCATCACAACACTGGGACCTGCAACCTCAGAAGGTGTGAAACCATGAACTGTCCTACCAACGCTCAAACCACTCATCACGGAAGGGACAGTCACCTCCATGAGTGACACTTCCTCCAAAGTCAGTACAAAAGTGAGAGCCTCATCCAACTCTATCCCCTCCCCCTCATGGATTGGAAGTTGTTCTCCTCTTCAAGCTCGTCCGTATCTGAATCATCTTCTGCATCGTCAGGGTTGGTCTCAAGTTCTGAAAAAGATAACCGAACAGTCAAATGGTTAGCCGCAGAGGAGGGGGCAGGGTGGGTGGCATGAGTAGGCTCACACATCGCAGACTAGGCAGCAAGTTGATTTGAAGGACCACGATGAATTTGCAGGACTTACCCTCTCCCTCGAGCGTGGGCCCAGCTTGTGCAGTACTGATTGCTTTATTCCAGGCAGGACCCATCAAAGCAGCGACCCTCTCTTCCAAGGGTGTTAGTGGGTGCAGATTTGCCGGGTCTCCTCCTGTTCGAGTTCTTTCCCTTTTATTATGTGCCACCTTCCTCTGCAAAGATAAAAATGCAACTTTTTAGAGAGGGGGTCTTTCTGCTGGGTAGGACATATACAGCTGGTCACATTTACAATTGCAATTCCATTGAATAAATGAAAATAGTATTTACACTAACTACTTGACAAAGGTCCTGCACTGACCTCCAGATCTCATGTTGCTCACCATTGCGCAGTAATCTTCTGCAACTTGGTTCCAGCATTTCTTCATTTCTTTTAGGGGTGGAACCTTTGTGTGACCTCTGCTGGTGTCCAGCTCTTGCCATCTGTTCTCATTCACAGTAACTAGTGCCTCCACTACTTCCTGTAAGACATTCTTGCTCCTTGCACTGCGTTGCATCTTGTATTGCTCCGGCTGCGATTTTCCCAATGTTCTCACGCAGCACTCCTTCTCACACACACAACTGGCTCTGTAAAAATGGCCGATTGCCAAATCCGAGCTGTACTGAGCATGCGCGTCCATTGGAACGACGTGAAAAACATAACTTTTTTTTCCCGTCCATGCGCAGAAGGTGTGGCTTCGTTTTTCGGCGCAGACAGCAGGCCCCACCCCCCGAGGTGACTGGACACGCTGCGCGGTACCAAATTCGAATTATACATCGGGGAAACTTTAGCAAAATATTTCTGCCGCATTTCTGGCCTAGAAAAATGGGCGTAACTCTGTCAATATGCCAGAAAACGGGCTTGCGGAAAATTGAGCCCGTAGTTCTATTTGCATTACGGACACCCTAAGGACTGGTATCAGTTGTCCTTTTTTGAAAGTGTCCTTATTTTCACAATAGTCATTGTATGTACTGTAAAAATGTTCCCAACAATCTTCAAGAACCAGCTGAGATTATTATCAGCACCTAATCAGCTGCAACAATGCTAAGAACCCACTCGCACACACGAGCGTTCAGGTCTGTTCGCTTTGAACAGTTTTGCAATCTAAATTCCCGTTTCATTTCAAACCACTCTCACTTGGAGCAGTGTGTAACTTCAGTAATTAACTGCATTTCTCAGTTCTATTCAGCAGCATTAGGGCAGTCACAGAACAAAAAGAGGGAGAAATGTGATTACAGATTGTATATTGAAGTTATGAAAGCTAAGTGTTAGAATGGATTGAGGACCGTTGGGAACGAAAACACAAGAAGTTACATTACAAGTTACATTACGTGTAGGAGTGAAACTGCAGTTTTCTGGTTGAGCAGTGAGCCTGCAGGAAGACTGACTGATAGCGGGAACTCACAGGCCTGCCCATCACTCTTTGAAGCAGCAAAGAGACAGCGATGTGGGGCAGCCATGCACTTTGACTCCCCAAAGCCAAAGCTCCTCAAAAAAGTGGATCCAGCAACAGAAGCTGAGGGAAAGAAAACAATGGCAGGGTCAGAGGACAGGAGTTACCAGCAGCCGCTGAAAGAGTTTGTGGACGCGGCACTGGGGCAGGAAAGGATGGTTGCTCTCACTGTTTGCACGTGCTTTCCTTGATTCAAGAGGCTGGTGGGATCAGTGCATGCAGGTCAGCACAAGGCTACAGCAGGTTTTGTGAAAGAAACGCCGTTTGTTCTTTACCCAGCATCCATAGCAGTAGAGAAACCTACGTAGCCCTGACATAGAGCCGTTCAATCCCAGAGATAGAGCTGTTTCTCTGCTGCTATGGATGCTGGTCAACAAACTCACCATTCCACAAAAGCTGCTTCTTTCATGTATCCTCCCGCTGACCTGCATACATTGACCTCACAAAAGTGACGGGGCCAAGAAAAAGGAAGCAAAGCTGTAAGGGGAAGCGTCAGTGATCACAACTCAGTGAAAGTCCCAGATACAGCACATTTGCAACAGGCTGTGTCCCATGTTTTCAGTTGTTAAAGGGTTGGCACATTGAAGGCTGTCCATAGTTTATAATTTATGAAAGTATGTGGTTTGAGAGTGCCTCTTGTATATTTTACCATGGAAGTTATTTGAGGCTCTCAATAAGTGTACAGTTTTTTTGCAGGTGTCTGTTTTTGTGAGTATCCGTTAATGCAGGTTTCACTGTATTCTGTATTTGCTAGATTATCCTGTTTAAATTTTGTGGGCTTGAAAGTTTGGAAATAATTCATGGTGAACAAATGTCAAATCAGAACAACCCAAGATTTGTTGCATCACATTGAGATACATGCAAATTAATGTATTTAAACTTAATGTTAGCCCCACTTCAGAGACTTGAGCATATAGGGCTCAAGTTTCAGCCTGAGTTGCTCCTACTTTTTTGGAGCAACTAGTTTTAGAATGGAGCATCTTAGAAATTGCAATTCTCGGCATTTAGTTTGTTCCAGTTTAGTAAGTTAGAATAGTTTCATTGTAGAACAGATTTTTTTTCAAAAGGGGGCATGTCCAGCCACTTACGCCTGTTTTGCAAGTTTAGGCAGCGAAAACTTACTCCAAACTAACATAGAATGGAGTAAGTGTAGATTTTTGTACGCTCAGAAAAACCTTGCCTACACTTATAAATCAGGCGTAGGGAACGCGAGATGGGGAGGAGGAAGAGGGGTTTACAAACATTAAACACTTCACTTTTACAAATAAAGAGCCATCATCAATAATAAATGATAAATAAATCAATAAATCAACCAATAAAATCAAAACAAATTAAAAAATTAAAAATTAAAAAAATAATTAAAAAATCAATAGATAAAACATTACGTTTCTACTCATCGATTGCAGCACCGGGAGCCCTCCAACAGCGTGCTGGGAAGGGGCCCCCCAGTGTCTCTCCCTCTCTCTCTGTGTCAGTGTCAGTGTCTCTCTGTGTTTCTGACAGCGAGAGGGATGGGGGAGGGGGGAGGGGAGGGGGAGAGGAGGAGGAGAGGAGGGGGGAGGAGGGGGGAGGGAGGGAGGGAGGGAGAGAGGGGGGAGGGAGGGGGAGAGGAAGGGAGGGGGAGAGGAGGGGAGGGGAGAGGAGGGGGGAGGGGAGGAGGGGAGGGGAGGGGGAGGGAAGAGGACAGGGGGAGGCAAGAGGAGGGAGAGGCTGAATTAGCTGCGCCAAAGACTTCGGGCGGGCGGGCAGGCCAGACCGACGACGACATGGGGTGGTGGGGGTGGGGGGGGGGGGAGAGGGAGCTAAACGGGAGGGGGAGGGAGAGCGGGAGCACACTCTAGCGCGCATGTGCAGAGATCCCGGCACTGTTTTCAGCGCCGGGACCTGGCTCTGCCCCCCACGCGTTCTGCTGCACTGCGCCAAAAGCCTGGATCGACCAGACGGAGGGGGGAATACCAAGGTAAATAATAGGCGCCGTTTCTGTTCTAAAAAGTCGGCGCACCACACGGAGATGCGCCGTTCTAACCCTGGGGGCAAACTTGGGACCACAATCTTGGCTGACATTCGAGTGCAGTACTGAGGGACTGCTGCACTGTCAGTGGTGCTGTCTTTCAGATGTGATGGCAAACTGTGGTTCCATCTGCCCTCTCAGGTGGATGTAAAAGATCAGAAGGCACGATTCAAGAAAGAGCTGAGGAGTTCTCCTGGTGTCCTGGCCAATATTTATGCCTCAACCAAAAGCTAAAACAGACGTTCCGATCATTTATTTTATTGGTTTGTAGGACCTCGCTGTGCCAAAATTGGCTGCTGAGTTTCCTACATTACAACAGTGACTACACTTCAAAAGTGCTTCACTGGCTGTAAAATGCTTTGGGACATGTGCTATGTGGGAAGTCAGGGACGCTTCCAGTGTCCCTGACTACGATGTGTGCGGGAAGTGTGTCCAGCTGCAACTCCTGACAGACCGCATGACGGCACTGGAGCTGCGGATGGACTCACCCTGGAGCATGCGCAATGCTGAGAATGTTGTGGATAGCACATTTAGTGAGTTGGTCACACCGCAGGTAAGGGTTAGGACAGATAGTGAATGTGTCAAGGCAAGAGCAGGAAGGTAGTGCAGGAGTCCCCTATGGTCATCTCCCTCCAAAACAGATATACCGTTTTGGATACTGTTGGGGGAGATGATTTACCAGGGGAAGGCACCAGCAGCCAGGTTCACGGCACCGTGGGTGGCTCTGCTGCACAGAAGGTTGGGAAAAAGAGTGGGAGAGCTACAGTGATAGGGGACTCTATTGTAAGGGGAATAGATAGGAGTTTCTGCGGCCGCAACCGAGACTCCAGAATGGTATGTTGCCTCCCTCGTGCAAGGGTCAAGGATGTCTCTGAGCGGCTGCAGAGCATTCTGGAGAGGGAGGCTGAACAGCCAGTTGTCGTGGTACATGTCGGTACCAACGATATAGGTAAGAAGCGGGAAGAGGTCTTACAAGCTGAATTTAGGGAGCTAGGAGTTAAATTAAAAAATAGGACCTCAAAGGTAGTAATCTCTGGATTGCTACCAGTGCCATGTGCGAATCAGAGTAGAGGGAGCAGGATAGTTAGAATAAATATGTGGCTTGATCAGTGGTGCAAGAGGGAGGGATTCAAATTCCTGGGACATTGGAACCAGTTCTGGGGGAAGTGGGACCTGTACAAAAGGGACGGTCAGCACTTGGGCAGGACTGGAACTGATGTCCTGGGGGTAACATTTGCTAATACAGTTCGTGAGTGTTTAAACTAATATGGCAGGGGGATGGGAACCTATGCAGCGAGATAGGGCGAAGTAATATGGAGTCAGAAACAGATGGTAGAAAGGTAAAAAGCTATCGTGAAGGCCGAGTAAACAAAGGCAAGAAACAAAAAGGGCCACACTACATCATAGTGTTAAAAAAACAAGCCTGAAGGCTTTGTATCTTAATGCAAGGAGTATCCATAATAAGGTGGATGAATTAACTGTGCAAATAGATGTTAACAGATATGATGTGATTGGGATTACAGAGACGTGGCTCCAGGATGATCAGGGCTGGGAACTCAACATCCATGGGTATTCAACATTCAGGAAGAATAGAATAAAAGGAAAAGGAGGTGGAGTAGCATTGCTGGTTAAAGAGGAGATTAATGCAATCGTTAGGAAGGACATTAGCTTGGATGATGTGGAATCTATATGGGTAGAGCTGCAGAACATCAAAGGGCAAAAATGTTAGTGGGAGTTGTGTACAGACCTCCAAACAGTAGTAGTGATGTTGGGGAGGGCATCAAACAGGAAATTAGGGGTGCATGCAATAAAGGTGCAGCAGTTATCATGGGTGACTTTAATATGCATATAGATTGGGCTAACCAAACTGGAAGCAATACGGTGGAGGAGGATTTCCTGGAGTGCATAAGGGATGGTTTTCGAGACCAATATGTTGAGGAACCAACTAGGGGGGAGGCCATCTTAGACTGGGTGTTGTGTAATGAGAGAGGATTAATTAGCAATCTCATTGTGCGAGGCCCCTTGGGAAAGAGTGACCATAATATGGTGGAATTCTACATTAGGATGGAGAATGAAACAGTAAATTCAGAGACCATGGTCCAGAACTTAAAGAAGGGTAACTTTGAAGGTATGAGGCGTGAATTGGCTAGGATAGATTGGCGAATGATACTTAAGGGATTGACTGTGGATGGGCAATGGCAGACATTTAGAGACCGCATGGATGAACGACAACAGTTGTACATCCCAGTCTGGCATAAAAATAAAAAAGGGAAGGTGGCTCAACCGTGGCTATCAAGAGAAATCAGGGATAGTATTAAAGCCAAGGAAGTGGCATACAAATTGGCCAGAAATAGCAGTGAACCCAGGGACTGGGAGAAATTTAGAACTCAGCAGAGGAGGACAAAGGGTTTGATTAGGGCAGGGAAAATAGAGTACGAGAGGAAGCTTGCAGGGAACATTAAGACAGACTGCAAAAGTTTCTATCGATATGTAAAGAGAAAAAAATTAGTAAAGACAAACGTAGGTCCCCTGCAGTCAGAATCAGGGGAAGTCATAACGGGGAACAAAGAAATGGCAGACCAATTGAACAAGTACTTTGGTTCGGTATTCACTAAGGAGGACACAAACAACCTTCCGGATATAAAAGGGGTCAGAGGGTCTAGTAAGAAGGAGGAACTGAGGGAAATCCTTATTAGTCGGGAAATTGTGTTGGGAAATTGATGGGATTGAAGGCCGATAAATCCCCAGGGCCTGATGGTCTGCGTCCCAGAGTACTTAAGGAGGTGGCCTTGGAAATAGCGGATGCATTGACAGTTATTTTCCAACATTCTGTAAACTCTGGATCAGTTCCTATGGAGTGGAGGGTAGCCAATGTAACCCCACTTTTTTTAAAAAGGAGGGAGAGAGAAAACAGGGAATTATAGACCGGTCAGCCTGACATCGGTAGTGGGTAAAATGATGGAATCAATTATTAAGGAGGTCATAGCAGCGCATTTGGAAAGAGGTGACATGATAGGTCCAAGTCAGCATGGATTTGTGAAAGGGAAATCATGCTTGACAAATCTTCTGGAATTTTTTGAGGATGTTTCCAGTCGAGTGGACATTGGAGAACCAGTTGATGTGGTGTATTTGGACTTTCAGAAGGCTTTCAACAAGGTCCCACACAAGAGATTAATGTGCAAAGTTAAAGCACATGGGATTGGGGGTAGTGTGCTGATGTGGATTGAGAACTGGTTGGCAGACAGGAAGCAAAGAGTCGGAGTAAATGGGTACTTTTCAGAATGGCAGGCAATGACTAGTGGGGTACCGCAAGGTTCTGTGCTGGGGCCCCAGCTGTTTACATTGTACATTAATGATTTAAATGAGGGGATTAAATGTAGTATTTCCAAATTTGCGGATGACACTAAGTTGGATGGCAGTGTGAGCTGCGAGGAGGATGCTATGAGGCTGCAGAGTGACTTGGATAGGTTAGGTGAGTGGGCAAATGCATGGCAGATGAAGTATAATGTGGATAAATGTGAGGTTATCCACTTTGGTGGTAAAAACAGAGAGACAGACTATTATCTGAATGGTGACAGATTAGGAAAAGGGGAAGTGCAACGAGACCTGGGTGTCATGGTACATCAGTCATTGAAGGTTGGCATGCAGGTACAGCAGGCGGTTAAGAAAGCAAATGGCATGTTGGCCTTCAAAGCGAGGGGATTTGAGTACAGGGCCTTGGTGAGGCCACACCTGGAGTACTGTGTACAGTTTTGGTCTCCTAACTTGAGGAAGGACATTCTTGCTATTGAGGGAGTGCAGTGAAGGTTCACCAGACTGATTCCCGGGATGGCGGGACTGACATATCAAGAAAGACTAGATCAACTGGGCCTGTATTCACTGGAGTTCAGAAGAATGAGAGGGGATCTCAAAGAAACGTTTAAAATTCTGACGGGTTTAGACAGGTTAGATGCAGGAAGAATGTTCCCAATGTTGGGGAAGTCCAGAACCAGGGGTCACAGTCTAAGGATAAGGGGTAAGCCATTTAGGACCGAGATGAGGAGAAACTTCTTCACCCAGAGAGTGGTGAACCTGTGGAATTCTCTACCACAGAAAGTTGTTATGGCCAATTCACTAAATATATTCAAAAAGGAGTTAGATGTAGTCCTTACTACTAAGGAGATCAAGTGGTATGGCGAGAAAGCAGGAATGGGGTACTGAAGTTGCATGTTCAGCCATGAACTCATTGAATGGCGGTGCAGGCTCGAAGGGCCGAATGGCCTACTCCTGCACCTGTTTTCTATGTTTCTATGTTTCTATGACATCCTGAGATCATGAAAGGTGCTATATAAATGCTAATTCTTTCTTTCCAGAACATAATAGCATGCATTGTTAAATATTTGCCAATACACTAAAGTCAAGAAGATAAATTTTAGAAACTGCCTCATTATTTTTGGACAGTTAAAGGCTTTCTGGTTATTCAGGTCAACTCTGTTCCTACCTGTACATTTGTGTCGATAAGATATTCAGCTGACTAGCCAACATCAGAGCTTTCTCCTCCAGTTTTTCAGCTGTTTCCGGTGTTGATAGGTGTTTGAAGTGTTTATTACTGACGTTAACTACCGGGTCGTGTACCATGTTGAGCAATAGGTCTATCAGCAAGTGGCTCATTGATCGATGAATGATGGCAACCTGGATGGTAAAGAAATAAAAGGGTTTGGTACAACTATTTAAATATATTTTTTAAATCTTGTACTTACTCCAAGTGTAACGCTTACTTCCTATAACAATTTCTTGCCACTCTTTTTCAGTCATTCGTTTCCATCACTATTTACCACTTTTCTTTTGTTACACTTTGTTGAATCAAAGCAAACCAGAACTGATGAGGCACAAACGTACAAGCCAGGACACCAATGCAGTCAGACCATTTCCAGGTTTCAAGCAAAGATAGTCAGACTAATGAAATTCAATTTCCTAAGCAGCGGAGGTACCAGAATACCATGCAATAAAAATTGAATTTGACATTCACTCATCCTAACACTTTGGCCTTGATAATATATAGTCCATTATCTGGTATGTCATTATAAAACAGTGCATCCCCCAGATTGTAAGAGCCCTCCATGGATACACTGCGGGGATATTGTCATCTCACTACCACCCGTTTTGTGCTTAAACTAACGTGGCCGGTAGTTGTGCCAACTTACCGTCGAGTTTCTGTCCGTCCCAATTTTTGGACAGACCTTCATGTCAACTCCAGTCAGAAACAGGCGGGAGGATCATTAATATATGCAAATTGGGATCTGATGGCAAAATTAAAACCCCAACGCATTTTCCTCTCCTGCCCACTTGAATACTGCTACTTCATGCTTCCACTCACCAACCATAGGCAGTATGTCAGAAGGAAGCAACTCTCGGTGAAAATTAAAGGGATCTTCAGCTGCAGTCATGAAAAGCTGGGTGGAGACAATTTATGGCAGGTTGCTTGTGAGATTTGTGCCTCAAAGGCTTCCAAAATTTAATGCATCTGCTTTTGTACACAAAATGCTTGCTGCTCTAAGGTGTTACTTGTTCTCATTCCCCACTGTTATCTCTCTCCTCTTTAAAATGCTGCTGTAGGTCTTAAAGTTCGACTTCCCTGCCCGAGTTCCCACCTCTAGATCAGCAAGTTGCCTATTAGGAAGCACATTTCACGATGGTAGCTCGCTGACCCCATAATAATGAGGACGCAAGATCAAATGGATCAGGCCCCATATCACTCCTATAAACAGCCGCTGCGTACGCTTAGAGAGGCTACACCCCACTTGTACTGGGTTGTTCCGATTTACTTCAAGCCAATCAATTAAGAATAAAAGAAAATGTGCAACAGAAACAGCATGATACAAAGTAATTATTATGCTTATTGGAAATGCATATATTATCAAGGCTACTAATTTCTGGTAGCTTAATAGTTATTATCCTATGGAGGATACAATCGCAACATTTTACAGCACAAAAGGAGGCCAATTGACCCATCGTTCCTGTACTGAATCTCTGAAAGAACAATCCACTTAATCCCGTACACCTACCCTTTCCTTGTACGCTTTTAAATTTATCTGTCAAATATTTAGCTACTTCCCAGTCAAAAGCTATTTTGAAATCTTCTATCCGTATTTTTGATAGGGCATTCCATGTCATAGGATTCCATATATATTATAACATAGAAACAGGCTATTTGGCCAAACTAATCTGTTTTGATATTTATCCTTGATGTGAAAAGTAGTTGTAATCCTTTTGCAAGTTTCTTTATCCCTTTTCCTTTGACCACCCATCTAACTTATACATAAATGTTGACATGATCTATGCTTCAATCAATATCTCTGGTAGTGCATCCCACAACCTCACAGCCCTCTGCATAAAAAAAAGAATCTCCAAGTCCCAGGCCTTCAGTATATTATCACGGACACTGATTGATGGTGATTGCACAAGTCAAACGATACCTTTATTACTGAGTGGTGTGGGAATGTTAGTAATACTTTCAGGCTCAAATTCTATGATTGTGTACATATTTGCACATAATGGGTTGCTGGATAGAAACAAAGAAAATAGGTGCAGGAGTAGGCCATTCGGCCCTTCGAGCCTACACCACCATTCAATAAGATCATGGCTGATCATTCATGTCAGTACCCCTTTCCTGTTTTCTCTCTATACCCCTCGATCCCCTTAGCCGTAAGGGTCATATCTAACTCCCTCTTGAACATATCCAGTGAACTAGCATCAACAACTCACTGCAGTAGGGAATTCCACAGGTTAACAACTCTGAGTGAAGAAGTTTCTCCACATCTCAGTCCTAAATGGCCTACCCCTTATCCTTAGACGGTGTTCCCTGGTTCTGGACTTCCCCAACATCGGGAACATTCTTTCTTCATCTAACCTGTCCAGTCCCGATAGAATTTTATATGTTTCTATGAGATCCCCTCTCATCCTTCTAAACTCCAGTGAATACAGGCCCATTCGATCCAGTCTCTCCTCATTTGTCAGTCCAGCCATCCCGGGAATCAGTCTGGTGAATCTTCGCTGCACTCCCTCAATAGCAAGAACGTCCTTCCTCAGATTAGGAGACCAAAACTGAACACAATATTCCAAGTGAGGCCTCACCAAGGCCCTGTACAACAGCAGTAAGACCTCCCTGCTCCTGTACTCAAAATCCCTAGCTATGAAGGCCAACATAATGTGATGTATGTAGCACACAAATCACTGACTCCACACGGTCTGGTGTTAATCTAACTGCTGTCGCCTTGGTCCTTTATTGAACAGCTCCAGAGTGACTCTCAGGTGTGGTGGTCAGCCTTTTATACTGTCTCTTGCAAGTACTTTCAGGTCTCCCACCACAGCGCCCTCTGTGGTGTACCATTGTGCTTATTATACATTTAAGGTACCAGGACGATACACACATCAATACAAATAACATCTCACTTCACCCCCAGGACACAGGATGATACACACATCGATACATAACATCTCACTTCCCCCACCAGTCCTGAAGCCGTTGCCGGGGATCTCGGCCTTGTTTGTCCAACAGAAGGCAGGTATGCATAGACAGTGTGTTTGTATGGTACATGTTATTTGGTACAGATGTTGTGTCAACGGGTTGCGGGTACACTGAGCAGTTACATTAAATAGTTATTAAATCCCAGCTCCTCTGGGTGAGGTGCAGTGACATGGTAACGGATCCCTGATTTCCTTATTAGCTCTTATCATTAATTGTACTTCATATCCATTATTTTACAAACACAGTGACCATTCAGCATTAAAATATTAATTCCAGTATAAATCCATCATCTCACATTGACAGAGCTCATTTTAGACTGATCTTGCCGTACAAAAGTCACTTTGTGGGGACCACCACGTGGTAAGGCCCTTTTAAGACTCCCAGGTGCATTTCCTTTTTAAGGCGCCATCTTGGATTCCACAAGGCTTCTCCTTGGGCGCCGCCATCTTTAATGCTCTGCTGCTCTGGACACGAGGCCGCCGCCATCTTGCCCTCCGCCGCCACAGCCTCTGCTCCCCTCCACTGCCACCTGACTTGCCGCCTCTCCTGAGGCCGTTGTCGTCGCTTCTCCGGCAGCCACCATAGCCGCCTCCCCTGCGGCCGTCGTGGTCTCTCCAGCCGCCGCACTTGCCGCCTCCGTAGCGGCCTCCGTAGCGGCCTCCTCTGCGGCCGTCGACCTCCAGCTGCTGCCGCCGCCCAATTCTCCCTCTGCGTGGGCCTCTCCGATCCGTCGGCCATCCTGGATCTCTCGCACCCCGCCCGCAGCGCCCCGCCGGCTCACAACCCCCCCCCCCCACTAGGCCCGCCTCTGCAGGGCTGCTTGCCTGTGGGGGCTAAGGCTGCAGGATCTCTGTGGCTTGAGGTCCGGGGCTTGCTCTGCTTGCCTGTGGGGGCTTCGGCTGCAGGATCTCTGTGACTTGAGGTCCGGGGCTGGGGCTTGCTCCGCTTGCCTGTGGGTGGATTGAGGCTGCAGCTCCAGCTCGGTCAGCGCTGCTCTCTGAGAACCCGGGGCACGGCAGCATGTCGGCAGCACGACGAGCGTCGGCCCATCGCCTGCAACGACCCACAAAGGTAAACCATGCGTCTCGTCCCTGTGGGATACCTGCACCTCCGCTCTGCAAGAACAGATATCAGTTCCCTGGTGTAGGTACGCAGCTTCGCCGTGACCGGGACCAGCTTGGGTCATGCAGCTGGGTTAATCCACAGTTTATCAAAAGTTCTCCAACTCATCAACGACGGACCCAATCCCATATCCACTACCATGCTCACAGGGACTCTGTTGATTTTTACTTTTATTACCACTAGGGGCGAATCGTCGGTGCACGTATACAGTCCCAACACCTCATCTTCTTCTACCTGCTCCTCGCTGAACAGTGGATCATCCCCCATCTCCTCAGCCACAAGGCGAGTCCGATTTCTTTTACACATACGCTGAAGGTGCCCTTTCAGGTGGCAGGTATTGCACGTATACTCCGCAAACCTGCACCAGTGAGCCCCATGGCTTTCTCCGCAGTGCCAGCATGGTGCTGCTTGATTGGCCCCCCTCAGCGGACTCCGAGTTCCATGCTCTCTGTCCCGGGCAGAGCCACGTTCTGCAGTTTTGTCCATGATGGGCGCTATCCTGTGGACAGTGCCTGTCGGGTTCGAGACTGTGTGGATCATTTGTTTGGTGCTGAAAGTCGAGGTCATATATGCCCGGCTGATGGTGATGTCCTTTGTCAGAGTGACTGTGGGTTCCGTGGCTAGCAGCTTGTGAAGGAGGCCCTCATGGTTAATCCCCATGACGAAAACGTCCCGCAATGCCTCGTCAAGGTGTGCGCCAAAATCACACGGCGCCGCGAGTCTCCTGAGGTCTGCAGCATATTTGGTGACATTCTGGCCCTCGGGTCTGCAGTGATGGTAAAATTTGTATCTGGCCGTGAGGATGCTCTCCTTCGGTTTCAGTTGTTCACGAATGAGTTCAGTCAGCTCCTCGTATGACTGGTCCCTGGTGCTCCCGGGTGCCAGCAAATCCCTGACCAGACAGTAAACCTCATCGCCACAACTGGAGAGCAATATCGCCTTACGCTTCTCTCTCAGTGCGTTCGTGTCCTCCGTCAGATCGTTTAATGTGAGGTAGTACTCGAGCCTTTCCGTAGAGGCCTCCCAAGCATTGCCCACGGTAAAATTCTTTAGCGAGCCCAGAGTAGCCATGGTTGCGTGGAATTCGGCCGCTTCCTTGTCGCCAATGTGATGTATGTAGCACACAAATCACTGACTCCACACGGTCTGGTGCAAGTCTAACTGCTGTGACCTTCGTCCTTTATTGTTCAGCTCCAGAGTGCCTCCCAGGTGTGGTGGTCAGCCTTTTATACTGCCTCTTGCAGGTACTTTCAGGTCTCTCACCACAGCGCCCTCTGTGGTGTACCATTGTGCTTATTATACATTTAAGGTACCAGGACGATACACACATTAATACATAACACATAACACATACCATTTTCCTTCTTCACTGCCTGCCGTACCTGCATGCCAACTTTCAATGACTGATGTACGATGACACCCAGGTCTCGTTGCACCTCCCCTTTTCCTAATCTGCCGCCATTCAGATAATATTCTGCCTTCGTGTTTTTACCCCCAAAGTGGATAACCTCACATTTATCCATATTATACTGCATCTGCCATGCATTTGCGTAGTCACCTAACCTGTCCAAGTCACCCTGCAGCCTCTTAGCGTCCCCCTCACAGCTCACACATCCACCCAGTTTAGTGTCATCTGCAAACTTGGAGATATTACACTCAATTACTTCATCCAAATCATTAATGTATATTATAAATAGCTGGGGTCCCAGCACTGAGCCCTGCGGCACCCCACGAGTCACTGCCTGCCATTCTGAAAAGGACCCATTTATCCCGACTCTCTGCTTCCTGTCTGCCAACCAGTTCTCTATCCACGTCAGTACATTACCCCCAATACCATGTGCGTTAATTTTGCACACCAATCTCTTGTGTGGGATCTTGTCAAAAGCCTTTTGAAAGTCCAAATACACCACATCAACTGGTTTTCCCTTGTCCACTCTACGGGCCCAAGTTTCCACATGATTTGCGCCTGATTTTTAGGAGCAACTGGTGGAGAACGGACTATCTTAGAAATCGCAATTCTCCACATTTTCTTTTTTGCAGTTCTAGTCAGGTAGAACAGTTCTACTTTGGAACAGAATTTTTTCTTCAAAAGGGGGCGTGTCCGGCCACTGACGCCTGATTTGAAAGTTTCCACAGTGAAAATGTACTCCAAACTAAAGTAGAATGGAGCAAGTGAAGATTTTTGTAGAACTGAAAAAACCTGTTCTACACATTAAAAAATCAGGCGCAGGTTACAAATCAGGTGTCCAGAACGAGGTGGGGTGGAGGGGAACTCATTAAATTCTACAATAAATCCTTATTTATACTTAGACAAATATTATACAAATAAATCCAACCTGAATAAACATTTATAAGCAAAGAAAAGATTAAATAAACCATCTTCCTACCTGTGTGAAAGTGCTTCAGCCAGGAAGAATGCTGCAGCAAGCGTCACAAAACGAGGCAGCCGTTACCAAACTCGGGCGGGTGGGAGGGGAGGAGGAAGCCGACCGAACGCGGGGGAGGGAAAGAGAGCCGACCGAACGCGGGGGGGGGCGGGGGGCGGGGCGGTGGGAAGGGAGCCGACCGAACGCGGGAGGGAGAGAGCCGACCGAACGCGGGGGGGGGGGGGGGGAAGGGAAGGGAGCCGACCGAACGCGGGTGGGGGGGAGGGAATGGGAGCCGACCGAACGCGGGAGGGAGAGAGCCGACCGAACGCGGGGGGGGGGGGGGGGGGGGGGGGGGGGGAAAGGGAAGGGAGCCGTTCCAGATGGCTGGCGGGAAAGAGAGAAGGCTGCAGGAAGCCTCAAAAATTGAGGAGCCATTTCCCGACGGCAAAAGGGGGAGGTCGTCGGGAAACGGCTGGCTCAACTTTCTGAGGCTTCCTGCACCCTTCTCACTGCTACAAGAAGCCTCACTGCTGATGTGCTGATGACAATGTACTTTTATTAAAAAATGTTCAAAAACTAAACAGCTACAAAGAACTACAAAAATGGCCGAGTGCCAATGTTGTTTTCACACTGAGCACGCGCGAACGCTCCAACGCGCACGCGCAGCGTTGCCGGCAGGAAAAAAACTAATTTAAATAGTACCCGCCCCCTCCCACTTACAAAATCGGCGCGAGTGTAGGCTCCGCCCCCCTGGGCGCCGCACCAGGCAGACAAGGAGCTGCAAAGCGCTCGAGAATCGCGAGTTTTTTTTTAGGCGCCCGTTTTAGCTCGGAGGGGCGCCCGTTTTTTTTCGTGTGGAAATTTGGGCCCTACTTGTTACATCCTCAAAAAATTCTAGAAGATTTGTTAAGCATGATTTCCCATTCATAAATCCATGCTGACTTGGATCGATCCTGTCACTGCTTTCCAAATGCGCTGTTATTTCATTTTTAATAATTGATTCCAACATTTTCCCCACTACTGATGTCAGGCTAACCGGTCTATAATTACCCGTTTTCTCTCTCCCTCCTTTTTTCAAAAGTGGTGTTACATTAGCTATCCTCCAGTCCATAGGAACTGATCCAGAGTCGATAGATTGTTGGAAAATGATCACCAATGCATCCACTAAGTACATACATTTCCCCAAGTACTCTGGGATGCAGACTATCAGGCCCCGGGGATTTATCGACCTTCAATCCCATCAATTTCCCCAACACAATTTCCCGCCTTATAAGGATATCCTTCTGTTCCTCCTTGTCACTCGACCCTCGGTCCCCTAGTACTTCCAGAAGGTTATTTGTGTCTTTCTTCATGAAGACAGAACCAACTGGTCTGCCATTTCTTTGTTCCCCATTATAAATTCACCTGAATCTGACTGCAAGGGACTTACATTTGGCTTCACTAATCTTTTTCTCTTCACATATCTATAGAAGCTTTTGCAGTCAGTGTTTATGTTCCTGATAAGCTTCCTCTCATACTCCATTTTCTCCCTCTTAATTAAACCCTTTGTCCTCCTCTGCTGGATTCTAAATTTCTCCCAGTCCTCAGGTTTGCTGCTTTTTCTGGCCAATTTATATGCCTCTTCCTTGCGATAAGGGAAGGAGGATTATATGTTCTAATGGAGAACATATTGGTGTATTGTCGGTGTTGGGAATTAAAGCAATGTTAGTTACAAATAAATTAATGTAAAATACATGGTAGGAAATAATTACATTGAAATTGAAATGAAACTAAATTGAAATATCAGATGAAACAGTATATTAGAAATTCCTGTCTAATTGTAGAAGTTTTGGAATAAAGAGAAAGGGAGTTAAAATAAATGAACGTGAACTTCTTGAAATATTATGTTAAAAGACAGGTAGATAGAGTGGCTCTTGGACAGCGCTGCTGCCATCAATGCACTTGTGCAGAATTGAGCTGATGTCACCAAATAACAAGAGATTAGCTCATTGAATCATTTTCTGGTGCTCTGGTGCATCAACCATGACATGCCAGCAGTGCCCGGGCTGGAATTTCAGATTTTCCAGTGTTGTGGGGAGGGGTGCCAGGCAATTGGACAGAGGTACCAGGCCTTCTTTTTTATAAATTGGCGCCTTACCTTCAATTCCCTGTTTTGAATGCTAAGCACCTCTCAGCTGTGTTACAGGGCATGGCCTTCCACATCTGATCAAGTTGGAAGCAGCCATACAATGCACTGATCAGATTATTGGTCCCACAGTGTGTAATTTGAGTACATTCATATTTTATATAGTGTGCGTATTCAATATAATTTGTAGGGAATATTTTGTATACAGATATTATTATGAATGTAATAACTCGATAGACTGAATACTGTAAACTAACACAGGTACAAACCTGGCTCTGCTTTATTACAACTAATGTAATCACAGTGATTACATTACATTTTATACCTGGGCCACATACACGTGCATACAGCCCAATGACCTCCGACAGTCGAGCCACCTGGTGGCTAGTAACCCCAAGCATACATACATGACAGGTATAATAAAAAAGATTTAATAGAATTTAATATTTCTAAAAATGTCTGTTTTGCAAGGGGAGGATGGTTATGTTTATTTTGGTGATTATCTGACTGTTGGTATGTCATGAGGCAGGAAGATTTTTTACAAAGGGAATAGGGTCATGTTGGAGTTTATTATGTGAATGTGAAGTTGGATGCGTGAGAGTCTGTGAGAGAAGGTTGGGGAGTTTGAGTTAAGTGATATAAAACATTAAGGGAGAAGGAGGAGGGAAGAATGAAGCCACAAAGATTTGATGATGGTGAGTGGAAAAGTGCTGAGATACCATGAAGCACCCTTCCTGCACTGCTCAGATTATCGGAACCCCTCAAGTGAGCCAAACCCAACATTACAAGATTCTTGGGATCTGCCGGTACTGTGAAAGTTGTTTAGAAACAATGGTTCGAAAGTTTGGCAGCATTGGGGGAGGAGTGTCTTAGGACTTGGCAGCATGGGGACCTAGGCAGAAAATGTCCCAGTCTTAGGTTCTTGCCAACTTCAGTGCTCTCTCGCAACCAGCTCCTGCTGGACTTCTGATTTCCAATGATTTGATCCACCTACTTATCCAGGTCTCCCTCCAACCCCATGGTCATGTCATTATTCTTCTATATTGCTCGCTTGTGCCAACTGCCTTACACTGGAGAGTGGGACTGGAGGATAATGGTGATGGCAGTATCGGGAGTATGAAGGTAAGAGGGAACATAGGGTAGAAGTGGAGGTCAAGGCAGGAAGATGAGACAGGGAGCTGGGCATGGAGTTAAAACTGGGGGGATGGGAGAAGGAATTTGGCAGTTGCAGATTGAGAGAAAAGAAAATAGCAGGTGGATACAAGACCCATGGATGTTGTGTTATTTTGTGGAAGTGGAGTGGAGGACAATGGAAGTTATCAACTTTCTTCTTAGCCAAACATTAACCCCTCATTCCCTCATGTTCCCCCATCTCTGCTTTTCCTGTCCTTTCTCCAACCCCTAACTCCTCCCAGCCCCTCGCTATGTCATCTTCCCTTCCCATGCCCCCAGGCACATCCTCTGCTTTTTACCAACCCATTCCTTCCCCTCCCTCTTCCATTCTCTTCTCCACTTTCCCCAACTCATCCCCATCTTCTCATCCCATTACCCTCATTCTTCCGGACTCCTCTTCTCCCTCCCCTTCCTTCCTATGAACCTTCCCCATGCCATCATCCCTGTCCCCTCTCTTGCCCACCCTATGCTTCCTCTGCACTGCCCCGCCTTCCCTTTTCTTTCTGCTATCCCCATCCAATCATCACCACTCTTGTACACCTTCCTATTTCCCTAACACCCACCCTCCATTCCCCTCTCCCCTCAGGTGTCAGTCATATTTGACGAGATCCAAACAATCTGATTGACACCTGCTCACCCTTACAAACTACTTTCTGACATATGACAAGTCATTGCAAACCATACAACCGTTAATGTATATTTCTTCATGCGGTGGGCAGGATATAATCCCGGTTCAACTCTACCCCCCAATCTTCCCACTCCTAGCCTGACTCTGCAGCTGGCTTCCTCCATCCTGGATAGATGGACAACCACACCTTCCCTGCCCCAACTAGAGGGAGCACTGATAGATCTAGTCATGGGAAATTACACAGTGATTATCTGCACAAACATTTTTGTGGCCCTCTGCGCATGTGTGCGGTATACTGGAGCTAAGCATGCGTACCTGATCCTCTCCTGCGTATGCGCGCTATTTACCAAGGCCGCGCATGCCTACTACCAAACTGTTGTGGCCTACAGTGCAGCGTGGGAGAAGGCCCATCACAGGATCCGTACTGGCCAGATGGGAGTGAGGAGGGGGAAGAGAGGGGGAATTGGGGGGTGGGGGAAGGTGAGAAGGTCAGGAACTCAGGGAGCGAGCAGGCGAGAGGTGGTCAGGAACTTGGAAGGGGTGGGGAGAGAGGAAGTCAGGAACTCGGGGGTGGAGTGGGGGGTAAGAAACATGGAGAGTGGGGATGGTGGAAGAATGTAATTCAGATCTAATGGGGGGACCGGGAATGAGCGCCAGAACATGATCCAGATGGCAAGATGGATCATGTTCTTCCAACCCCACCCCCAACCCCTTTACACCTGCACTACGTTCTCCCTCTCCTCCCCCTAGAGCTGGTTGATTTATCGGAAAGCTTGGTGCATGTGTGGTAAGTGACATAATTGGAGTGGATGAAATCTGGAAGTCATGACACTATCACTATTCACTTCATACTCAATAAACCTGTTAGCAATCCGTGACCCACACACAATGCCCCATCTATGGAGTGGGGGGGGGGGGTGGGGGAGGGGAAGGGATGGTCAGGAACTTGCTGGGGGGAAAAGATGAGGAACCTGGGCTGGGGGAGGAACTTGGGCAGGGAGAAGTCAGGAACCTGATTGTGGGGAGGATAGAAATTTGGCCGGGGGGTGGGGGGCGGGGGGAGAGGGAGGGAGATCAGGAATTTGGGTGGGGTGGGGAAGCGGTGGGGAGGTCAAGAACTTGGGCAGTGGGTGGAAGAAGGTCTTAACCTACGAGGGTGCGCCCTTTTCTATGTGAGCTCTTTTTGTCTGGAGCCTGGCAGTCAGAATGGCTCGAATTAAACTTTGCAAAGTAACTGATTATGTAGGCAGGCAGGATCTAATTACACATTCCAGAGAAACTGCTGGGCGTGTCTTGTCCTCCAAGGGGACCGATCTGAAATCAGGTCTTGTCACCCAAGGTGACCAATCAGAACTTTGGTGTTGTGAATAAACATATCCAGAACAGATTTGAGAAGTAAGCATAGGGAAACATCTAGGCAGTAGCGATCACAACATAATAAGATTTAAGATAAAAATTGAGAAGGACATAAATAAGACCAAGTCCAAAGTAATAAATTGGAAAAAAAAGTTGATTTTAAGGCGATGGAACTAGGGAAAATAAACTAGAAAAGTTTACTGACAAAGGAGAAATAGAACAGCAGTGGAAAACATTTAAAGCGGTGATCAAGAGAGTCCAGGAGAATTATATCCCACTAAAAAGCAAGAACAAACTAGCCAGTAATGATACACCATGGATGAATAAAGGAATAAGGGCAAAATTGAAACTAAGTACATAGACAACAAAGATGATGATGACAACAGGGAATACAAAAAGGTTAGGAACAAAGTAAAGCGAACTATTAGCAAGGCAAAGAGTATCTACAAAATTTAATTATCAAGGAAAATCAAAAGAAATAGTAAAGTATTCTACAGACACATACCTAACAAAAGAAAAATCAGGATAGGGATATGGGGTTCAATTTTCCCCAAGTCAGTTTTCTGGCGTATTGCCAGAGATACACCAGTTTTTCTCAGCCAGAAATGCGGCAGAAATATTTTGCCAAAGTTTCCCTGATGTATAATTCGAATTTGGCACCGCGCAACGTGTCCAGTCACCTTGAGTGATGGAGCCTGCTGTCTGCACCGAAAAACGAAGCCGCACCTTCTGTGCATGGGCGTGAAAAAAAGTTACATTTTTTACGTCGTTCCAATGGACACGCAAGCTCAGTATAGCTAGGATTCGACAATCGGCCACTTTTAAAGAGCCAGTAGTGTGTTTGAAAAGGAGTGCTGTGTGAGAGCATTGGGAAAATCACAGCTGGAGCAATACAAGATGCAACGCAGTGCAAGGACCAAGAATTTCTTACAGGAAGAAGTGGAGGCACTAGTTACTGTGAATGAGAACAGATGGCAGGAGCTGGACACCAACAGAGGTCACATAAACGTTCCACCCAAAGAAATGAAGAAACACTGGAACCAAGTTGCAGAAGATTACTGCGCAATGGTGACCACCACGAGATCTGGAGGCCAGTGTAAAAAGTGGCAGGACCTTGGTCAAGTAGTTAGTGTAAGTAATATTTTCATTTATTCAATATAATTGCAATTAGTAAATGTGACCAGTTGTATGTCCCACTCAGCAGAAAGACACCCTCTCTAAAAAGTTGCATTTTCATCTTTGCAGAGGAAGGAGGCACATAATAAAAGGGAAAGAACTTGAACAGGAGGAGACCCAGCAAATCTGCACCCACTGACACGCTTGGAAGAGAGGGCCGCTGTTTTGATGGGTCCTGCCTGGAATAAAACAATCAGTACTGCACAAGCTGGGCCCACACTCGAGGGAGAGGGTAAGTCCTGTAAATTCATCATGGTCCTTCAAATCAGCCTGCTGCCTGCGATGTGTGAGCCTACGCATGCCACCCACCATGCCCACTCCTCTGCTGCTAACAATTTGACTGCTCGGTTATCTTTTGCAGCACTTGAGGCCAACCCTGACAATGCAGATTATTCAGACAAGGATGAGCCTGAAGAGGAGAACATCTTCCAATCCAACCCTTCAGACGTAAAAAAAACTGGCCTAGAAAAATCGTAACGAAGTCAGTTACACCGGTGCAGATCGTAGGGGGAAACTTTGAAAAAAATAAACATGCCAAAAAAAATCGGCGCAAATGAACAGGGAAAATTGAGCCCATGGCCACTAAGAGATACACATGATAAACTCACAGTTAATGACAGTGAACTAGCAGAAATATTAAATAATTACTTTGCCTCAGTATTTACCAGGGAGACTAACATTCTAGGCATGATATTAGAAGAGATCATTTAAGATAGAAAGGGGGAGATAATTGATAAACTATTCAAATTTAGAGAGGAAGAGGTAGCAACAGCACATATATATAAAAATTCATTGGAAAAGGGAATAGTGCCAGAAGACTGGTGCGCAACTAATTTGCTTCCTATTTTTAAAAAGGGAGTTGGAACAAGTCCAGGCAACTTTCGACCAATTAGTCTAACGTCGGTGATAAGAAAGATAATGTAACTTTTTACTCAAAGTTGCAATAAAAAAACATCTAGAAACTGAAAATATGATAAAGAGTAGTCAGCATGGATGTGGTCAAAGGGGATGGTTATGCTTGCCCAACCTTATTGAATTCTTTGAAGAACTAACACAAAGGGTAGTCAAGAGTAATGCAGTCGACGTAATATATTTGGATTTTCAAAGGCCTTCAATAAGGTACCGCTTAGTAGGTTTAAGACTAAGTTCAGAACATGTGGAGTCAGAGGAAAAGTAGCAGAATGGATAGCAAGCTGGTTACTAAACAGAAAACAGAGTAGGGGGTTAAAGATAAGAACGCGCCTGCTACCAACAAGTAGTTGCACATGCGCAGTTCCAGTGTTGCTTTTGTTTGCTGTCACCAGACTTCCCAAAACTGGAGAAGGTGCAAAACAGATTTACTAGAATGATACCAGAACAGAGAGATTATACCTATTAGGAAAGATTAAACTGACTGGGGCTCTTCCCTTTAGAAAAGAGAAAGGGGGGAAAATTGCCCTCTGCCCCATTTAGGGGCGGATAATTTGAATTAAATGGAGAAGTACTGCCCAGATAGATGGGGCGGAGAATGGAGCGAAATTCGGCACTTTTGTGGAAACAATAAACCGGGCGGTGTTGGGGACGGAAATGGCCTCCGCGGGGCACTGAAGGCATGGGGGCAACAACCAAGGACCTAATTTTGCCTGATTTTCAATCAGTCAGAATGAGGCACCTGGTCCCTGGCCTCCTTAAAGGGCAGGTCATTCAGGTAGGTGCTGCTCATTCTCATCAGTTGCATTTGTTGTGTATTGTGTGCAAAAATGGTAAGTCCGAGAGGCAGCACGAGGGCAACCAGATTCAGCGATGCACAAATTGAGACGCTGCTGCAAACTGTGGAGGACAGGAGGCGCCTTCTATTTCCAGAGTTTAGCAGGCCCACTCGGCAGATCTTCCACAATGCTTGTGCAGAGGGGGCTGTAGAGGTGTCGGGCACCTCAATAGTGGACCGGACGGCGATTCAGTGCCGAAAGAGGTTCAACGACATCACTCGAGTGGTGAAAGTGAGTTGATGCTCCTCCTACTATTCACCTGCAACCTCTGAGCCTCTCCTTCCTCAACTCTTACTTACCTGCATCTGTTTGTAGCCAGCTAGCCACCATTTCACTGATGAGTTAGCCATATGTGCATACTCACAGTTGATGGCCTCTTTCATTTGTTGCTTAGTGTTGTATATGCAATAACTTAATAGACTGGATACAGTAAACTCCGAACAGGTACAAACCTGGCTCTACTTTATTAGGGCCAAAAGTGATTACAAGATGTCTGGCCTTTTATACCTGGGCCGCGCACATGTGCGCACAGCCCAATGACCTCCGACAGTGGCGCCACCTGGTGGCTAGTAAACCCAAGCATACATACATGACACTTAAGAGTTGCATTCTGCTCATTCTCATGAAGCTATACATCCATTAGTTTCACATGCATAACTGGACTGGTACTCTCAAACCTTTCTTTGCTTTGTAGGCCAAGGTGGCACATAACCGTCGGGATCAGAGAATGGGAGGTGGAGAGGCGCAATGGGGCTGCAGGTTGCCCGCCCAATGGCCATCGGCACCGTCGATCCTGCTGGGGGCAGCATTGGTCAGTGAAGACCTTCCTTTTTTGCTATCTTGTCGGAATTCAACAAATTCCCATCAGTAACATGGTCAACAATGTGTGCACCTTGGTTGCTGCATGGTGGACCCGCCTCCCTCACCTTTATGCCACTTTTGTCTCATTTATGCTTGCAGATGATGTCCTGGAGTGGACCAGCCTGCGCCTGATCCCCCAGAGCCACGTGAGGTGAGCGAACAAATGTGGGAAGAGGAGGGTGCCGAGGAAGAGACAGATCCAAGCACCGCATCACTGCTTCACACCCTTGCATGCACCAGCTCAGATACTGAGAGTACGCATTCTTTACAGCTTAACTTAGGAGAGAGGTCTGCACTGGGTGATACACCAGGGCCTAGCAGGCTGCAGCTTGATCAAGGGCAAAGGGAACCTCGGGAGCCAGCTCCTCGGAGGGCGAGTTCACGCATGAGTTCTGCTGCATAGGACTCAGATGAGGACCTCGATGTGGAGATGTTCGCACTAGGACATGTTAGGGACAATGGCAAGGGTGCCCAAGAGCCTGTCACAAGTGGTAAGGAGTGTGGACGAGTCCACCTCCCGCATTGCGGACAACTCGGCGCACACCATGGAGCCCATCATTGCCAGTGTGCAGACGATGGTGGACTCCCAGAGAGACTGTGCAGATCCAGACCTCGTGACACGTGTCATGGGTGATGTGGCAGCTGCCATTGCAGCACAGGCGGAAGTGCTGTAATGGAGAGGATGGTTGAGCATGGAAGCTCAGACTTCTCTCACGCAATCTCAGCAAAATGCCACGCAGCATCTTACTACTGTCATGCAGTCAGTTGCTGGTGGCATCAAGTCGGTGACTGCTCTCATGCAGTCTCAACTGGATGCCACCCGAGCACTGACTGCTGCCATTGCTTGCTGCTGGGTCCACGACAGTCCACCGGGGATCTCATGGTGTCACAGTAGCCCACCCAACTGTGCTGGAGCAGATTGGTGGGGTTGCCCAGAGAAGTGGCGCTGGGTCATTGGAGCAGGAATCAACTGAGCTCTCTCAGGGTGACAGCATTCCTGATCACCTTGCCACTCTGTCATTGCGACCATTACGAATCGAGACTGCTGGCGCCGAGGCGGAGGCAGACCAGTCTACAGCCGGGCCTTCCAGGGCCAGAGCTGGTCGAGGGCAACCTTGAAGGACATATGTAGTGTCTGGAGGTGAAAGAGAGCACCCTTCCAGCAGCCACAGAGAAAACACTGGTGTAGTTCTAGAGTAGATCAACGTAAAAGGGGCTTATAAGGAAATGCACAAGGTTGACATTCGATAAATGTATCTGTTGCTGTGCCTCATTCAATGTGGGGAATGGTGTGTGGAAGGGCTCTCATTGGTGTGGGCATGGGGATGCACAGAGGAAGCTGGAAGTGGCGACCAACATATTGGAAACGAGCTGCAATGAGATGGTCCCGGACGTCTGTTGCAGGATCAGGATGGTGAGGCCGCCTTCTCCGCGGAGCCTGAACCTCGTCCTGCTCCTCCTGCTCCTTCTTCTCAGGTGCTATGGCTATGTTGTTGGCCAATGGCTGTGCCATCACGATTGCCAGGCTGTGAAGCATTCAGCAGGAGATGACGAATAGGACATCCGGTCAGGCAAGTACTGCAAGACTTCTCCTGAGCGATCGAGGCAGTGGAACTGCTGTTTCATGATTCCGATGGTCTGTTCAATGATGGTCCTGGTGGCTGAATGACACTCATTGTAAGACTGCTGCGCAGGAGGGGTGGGGTTGCGAAAGGGAGTCAAGAGCATAGCGGGTACCCCTTGTCGCCTAGGAACCAGCCACGACCTTCATTTGGCGGCTGCAACCTGGCACACTGGTCTGCCGCAGGATGAAGGCACTGCCAGGATAGTGGGCATCAATGGATATGATTTGGCATTTGTAGTCGCACACCAACTCCACATTGAGTGAGTGGTATCCCTTCCGGTTTTGGAAGATCTCTGGATTATTCAGCAGCACCCTCAATGCAATGTGGGTACAGTCTATGGTGCCCTGAACCCTGGGGAAGCCCGCTATCCTGAAGAAGCCAGTTGACCGCTCCAACTGCTTCTCTCAGGTTATTGGAAATGAGATGTAGTCCCTCTGTGACCTGATGGATGGAGCAATGTATGGCAAATTGGGATATGTTGGAGATGTCTGCTGTGGCTCGTTGGAAAGATCCAGCGGCGTAGAAATTCAGGGCGACGGTGACCTTGGATGTCACTGAGAGCCATCCTCACCCTTGTTTGAGGATCCAGGTCTGGCTGCAGGAGATGGCAGAGCTCCATGACCACATCTTTCCTGAATCACAGGCTCCGGAGACATCATTGAGGTCGATATAGGAAAACCTTTGCAGGATAGGGCATTCCGCCACCACGTCTGTGCCTGCGTCTTGCTCTGTCATCTTCCTCATCCCTTTCTGCCTCCTGGTCATGCTGCTCCTGACCCTCTGCATCCTGCTGCTGCTGTTGCCTTCTCCTCTCCATGTCCCTCTCTTTCTGGCTCTGAGTGTCTGCATTCCTGCCCCTCCTTTTCGCTGCATGAGCTTCTTCATGCCCTTCTTCACGTCCTTCTCGATGTCCAGCTATCTGGCCATCACCATGGCCATTTCCATCTAGGTGTTCCATCCTATCTGTGTCCCTTTCCCGCTGCATCTGCATTTGCCGGCGCCACTCTCTTCTGCGAACCATCCTAACAGAATGTGGAAGAGGCCGTCCACTGCCAGGACTGAGGCCATTACTCACAAGCAATGGGCTACTCTGCTAATGCTAGCTATTGGAGCACGGTTAGGTATTGTAGTCTGTGCAAACTGATGCCGAGTAATCGGTGAAGGCAGAATCAGAAGCAAAAAGTAAAAGGTTTCAACCTGGAAGCAAATTTTGACCGACAGCAATAGTGGCAGCCACAGCACACCTTTAAATACGTTTGGTGGTTCACATTGACGATTTGACAGTGAAAGAAAATGCTGTCGCCGACACCGACGGTGGACGATTTGTGGGCAATGTTCTCTTCCGGGGCGGTGACCAGGTGGTGCACACAGTGATGACGTCTTTATCGCCATACACGGACGAGCGGGGCGGATGTCGGCGGAGCAGGATGGTAACCTTTTGCGCCTGCAGAAATTAGGAGGGCAATGTCCCGATTGTCATTGCGGCCGCCCATGACCAGGCGGTAACTCATTTCCGCCTGTTACCGCCTCAAAGAGGACCTTAAAAAGGGGGCAATATCGGCCCCAAGGCTGAGGGGTGACCAGATAGAGGTATTTAAGATTATGAAAGAGTTTGATAGGGTAGACGTAGAGAAGATGTTTCCACTTGCTGGGGAGACCAGAACTAGAGCCCATAAATATTAACTAGTTACTAATAAATCCAATAGGGAATTCAGGAGAAACATCTTTATCCCGAGAGTGGTTGGAATGTGGAACTCGCTACCACAAGGAATAGTTGAGGCGACTACTAGCATAGATGCACTTAAAGGTAAGCTAGATAAGCACATGAGGGGCAAAGGAATAGAAGGATATGTTGATGGGGTTGGATGAGGAAGGGTGGGAGGAGGCTCACGTGGAGGATAAATACTGGCATGGACCTGTTGGGCCGAATGGCGTGTTTCTGTGCTGCAAATTCTATGTATGTAAACTTGACCCTGAAGCTAGCATCCTGCTCCTGGCCAGAATCCATAGTCTCCCTTCTCCTGGTGAACTCTGTAGCCAGACACTTCACCCCTAGCACAACCCTGTAGCCAATCTCCTCACCCCTAGTGTGACTCTGCAGCATGACTTCCCACCCTTCTTTAATTGAGCATATTTCCAGTGGCTTACCTGCTCTGAGAGCTTGGTGTCCAAGTGGGTTATCATCTTAAATAGTGTCAATAACCAGTCCTGTATCATCTGAATCACTTCTCCAAGATGCAGGCTACAATTAAGAAAATAAAAAAGGAAACTTAAATTCCAGCCAAGTTATTTTATGTTTCATAGTAGAAAACAAAATTGTTTCAATTTGCCTACTGTTTTATCAATAGAAAATAATATTTTCTCCCCATATTTGTTGGAACTTGGGTGTTGGGTGTGCCCAATTTAACTTATTCCCCCACAGTACAGTACATTATGCACAGGAATTCTTATGAAACAGTGAACCTTGCTTAAAGTATACAGACACCAGGATCACTGCCATTTACATTGAGTGGCATTGAGGAGAGGGGGATGTGGTTTGGTCTGTTAGCAGTAGGACTCCAATAGGAGTAGATTCGGAGCGGATATGGATGGCAATTAAGGAAGACAGAAGGGAGAAATGCATGGCTATGAAGGGGAGAGGGAAGAGGGCAGAAGCTATAAGTTGAGCTGTGGGTAAGAGAGGAAAGAGAATGCCAGCATTGGTAGAGGGGGTGGAAGAATGCAAGCTTGAACAAAGTGGGTTGGAAAAGGAAAGAAACTGCAAGCATGAACTGGAGAGAAGAGATCCAGTTTGGACTGAGGGAGGGAGGAGGTGAAAAGAAAGAAGAGTGCCAGGTGGAATGAGGTAGAGGAGGATAGAAGTATCAGGTTGGATTGAGGGGGTATGGGGAAAGGAGGCTATTATGAACCAAAAGCACTGAAGGAGGAGAGTCTCTGAAAAAGGGTGAGGAGTTGGATGGAGTACAATGTGGGAGAAGTTTAACGTGGGTGAGCATGTGGGTTTAACTGCATGGGGGGGGGGGGGTTAATTCCTGGAAAAATGCGAGCGTGTTGGAAAGCCAGCCAAATTCTGCATTTAACTCCAGCACATTAGACTGCGTGCACGCAAGGGGTGGGGGGGGGGGGTGGGGGGAAGAGAGAGAGAGAGAGAGCGAGAGCGGGAGAGAGAGAGAGAGAGCGAGAGCGAGAGCGAGAGCGAGAGCGAGAGCGAGAGCGAGAGCGAGAGCGAGAGCGAGAGTCCGTACGCACTTGGAAAGTCAACACATCTCGGCAGCCAGGACATTTGCATGGGCAAGATTGCGGTATTTACCCATGTCTTGCCCAGCGGATGTCCTGAAAACTCTTGCGCCTGATAAAAGCAGGCACATAGCCTACTTTTACAGGCGTTAAGAGTTTTAAAACACATTTAAAACATAAACATTTTAAAAACACATTTTATTTTTAAAAACCCTGCCCACTACGTTAAATTTGTTTTAAAGCATAATTAAAAAAGCTTTTTTAAAAAATCGGAAAACATTTTTTTTTAAATAATAAATAAATAACTTTAATTTAAATTAATGTTAAATATGTAGTGTATTTTTTCTATTTTGTTTATTAATGTTTTTTGTGTTTGGGGAGGATTCTCATTCATAATAATGAATGAGAACATACTTTACCTTGATTGGCTGCCCAGAGCTATATGAATGCAGCTCCAGTCCTGCGCACGTCCTGACGTGCACGCGCTGCGATGTGCAGTCAGTGGAGGCCTCAGGACCTGGAACATGGGCACAGCAGGAACAAGTGGGTGTGCACCTTTTTTGTAGAATCCAGTCGAACTCCCACGGGAAGGAGAAACCAGGATTTCTGGGCCAATACGTTAATTGTTCAATTATAGCAATAGTAACATGGCTTTTGCAATTTAATTGTGGGTCCAAGTGTTTCCTAGAACTCACAAGTGAAAGCAAGGCAAGAACACAATGACAATTGAGGGGGCTGAAGACATGACAGGGAAATATGCCAGTAAGTACTGACACCTCACAGCTGCTTTCTTGCCTGCTTGTATGAAGAGCTTGATTTACAGTACTTATACTGAGAGGTTACTTTTACAATTCTGAGCAGTGAATAACAATCAGGGATAGAAACCTCTTCTCTTATTTTTCCCTCTCTACTGTAGGGCACGGCCGTGCAACAAATTTAAAGGGACCACACACCAAATATAAAAATTAGAGGAAACATTGACTGTTACCCTGGCTGAGATCAGTTACCTCAACATAGACTGGGAACTGAACCTGGAAAGTTACTGGCTTAGTATCGCACTGATGGTCGATTTACACCTATACCATTAGGAGAAGTTGTGGTCAAAATAATGTTTAAGTAATACAAAGCTTGTTTTTGAGAAGACAAACGCTTTGTGACATCTAGTGACCCATGTTCATGACTCTCCATGCACAATAATTTCCAATCTCACTCAGTTAATACTAATGTGCAGTAGCCAAGTGCTCTTCCACAGGAAGGAGAGAAAATCAGAAGGAACGTCACTAGAAAGAGCTCTAATGCAACATTCGATGCTTGGCTTCAGAATGGCACTGAAGAAGGCCTAGGAATATGTATGGACCTATAATACCAGACAGTGCATACCCTTACAAAACAAAAAACAGAAAACAGATGGGGGAATCTAAGGGGGAGAAATTCGGAGCGTTTGCGCCTCCAGTTAAAGCCCTGAAATTCCGCAGGAGTTTAGCAGCGACGGTAACTGGAAGCGCCCCGCTCTAAGCAGTAGTGCCCCGCTCCGCTGGTGATAACGATGCCAAGCAGCGAAAATTTGGTAGCACCCCCTGAAGCTGCGGTGGCTAATTCCCGCGACAGTTTCGGGGGCGCGTCAGGCTGTAGGCCGCTCGCGGAGCGAAAATTAAAGGAGAGGTGCCAAGTTTAAAATAAAAAAAATATCCGACTTAGGCCTTCTTGCTGATGGATCATGGGGATCTGTGCCACGATCTTGCAGCCCGGTACTCCGCTTGTGTGCCAGGCTGTTGCCACAGCACCCTACTCCCTGGTGGTCCAGGGATGACCCCGTTTCCCGCCTGCAGAGTTGGCAGCTTGTGCTCTTCGCGGAGTCCTTCCGCCCTGCTCGCGCCCCATAGAGTAAGTGGAGCGCAATATTTTGCGCTCCACTTGCTCTCGAGGGTGGCAAGCTGAATATAGATCACGGGACGGGACTTCTGCGCCTGGTGCAGGAACTCCTGCCTCGCAGCTGTTACCACCCCTAATAGGGCGGTACGCAATTTTGGTCCCTAAGTACCTTAAAGGTCACCTGCGCCCACTGGTTTAAGAACATACAACATAATAAATAGGAGCAGGAGTAGCTATTTGGCCCTTCGAGCCTGCTCGCCATTCAATAAGATCAGGGCTGATCTTTTACCTCAACTCCACCTTCCTGCACCTTCCCATATCTCTTGATTCCCTCAATATCTGAAAATCCAACAATCTCTGTGTTGAATATACTCAACGACTGAGCATCCACAAACAAAGATTCACCGCCTTTTGAGTGAAGAAATTTCTCCTCATTTCAGGCTTAAGTGGCCGACCCCTATTTCTGATACTGTGAAACCCCCCTAGTTCGAGTCTCCCCAGCCAGGGGAAACAACCTCCCAGCATCTACCCTGTCAAGTCCTTTTGTAATGTGTTTGCTTCATGGGTTCTTTGCTTAAGAATTCATAGCAGCACATTGCTATTAAGAACTAATTGGTTTATTAGCAAAGGTTTGACAATCACACTATACATTACCTGTTCATCCACCATGCTCACAACCACCTGCCTCATCGTGGTTCCCCTGAACCCAACTGTCTGAGGTTTTATTGAGTCTTGTGAACATCACGTGACTGGCTAAGCCATTCCCAACTCAACAGCTCTACAACTATTTTGTTGTATCTATTTTGTTAATCCAAGTGCTCCCTGGCTAAAAGGTAGGGGGGGGGGGGGGGGGGGGGTGGGGGGAGGCACTAAAACCAACAAACTTAAACAAATTAAACTTTAGACAGTCAACTGGTTCAAATTAAAATTTGGTTGCTGGGGTGATGATGCACTCCAGTCCCTCCGGCGCCCACCTCTCACGGAAGGCCGCAAGCGAACCGGTGGACACCGCGTGCTCCATCTCCAGGGACACCCTGGCTCGGATGTAACCACGGAAGAGAGGCAGGCAGTCGGGCTGAACGACTCCCTCGACTGCCCGCTGCCTGGACCGGCTGATGGCCCCCTTGGCCATGCCCAGGACCAGTCCTACGAGGGAGCCTTCCGACCTGCCCGCTCCCCTCCGCACAGGGTGCCCAAAGATCAGGAGTGTGGGACTGAAGTGCAATCAGAATTTGAGGAGCAGCCCCTTCAGATAGTGGAAGAGGAATTGCAATCGCGCACACTCAATAAACACGTGGAACACGGAATCCTCTAGAGCGCAGAAATTACAGGCAGCCTAGGAGCCCGTGAACTGACTTAAAAACTTATTGCACTGGACTGCTCCGTGCAACACCCTCCAGGCCAAGTCAACAGCTCTACAAACCTGTGAGCATACTTACAGATGCATACATTACACCAGTAAGAATTTTGTGTGTTCCAATGAGATCACCTCTCATTCTTCTAAATTCTAGGGAATATAGGCCTAGTCTCCTGAATCTTTCCACATAGGACAATCCCACCGCCCCCCCTCCCCCCGCCTTCCCCGAATCAGTCTGGTGAACCTTTGTTGTACTCCCTCCAATACAGGTATATACTTTTTTAGATAAGGAGACCAAAACTGTGCACAATACGCCAGGTGTGGTCTCACCAAGGCCCTATATAATTGCAGTCAGACCATTTTACCCTTATACTATATGATATTATATTATATATTATACGTAGATCAGCGATGATCTTATTAAATGGCTGAGCAAGCTCGAAGGCCTGCTCCTATTTCTTGTGTTCTTATACCCCAATCCTTTTGTAATAAAGGTTAACATAACAATTTCTTTCCTAATTGCTTGCTTGCATGTTAACTCTCAGTGCTTCATGCACAAGGACACCCAAGTCCCTCTGAATACCAAGATTTCCCAATCTCTCACCATTTAAATTACTTCACATTTCTCCACATTATATTCCATCTGCCATGTTCTTGCCACTCACTTAAATCCCTTTGCAACCTCTTTGCATCCTCCTCACAACTTACTTCCCCACCTACCTTTGTATCATCAGCAAACTTGGATACATAGGATTACATTAGATGTACAGCACAGAAACGGGCCATTGAGCCCATCAGTTCATACAAGCATTAATATGCTCCACTCGAGCCTTCTCCCATCTTTTTTCATCGAACTCGATCAGCGTAACTCTCCATTACTTTCTCCCTCATATGCTTATCTAGCCTCCCCTTAAATGCATTTATACTTTTCGCTTCAACCACTCCCTGTGATAGCGAGTTCCATATTCTCACCACTCTCTTGGTAAAGAAGTTTCTTCTGAATTCCCTATTGGATTTCTTGGTCACTATCTTTTTTTAAAATTTCTTCATGGGATGTGGATGTCGCTGGCAAGGCCAGCAATTATTGCCCATCACTAATTTCCCTTGAGAAGATGGTGGCGATCTAGCTGCCTTTTTGAACTGCTGCAGTTCGTGTGGTGAAGGTACTCCCACAGTGCTGTTAGGAAGGGAGTTCCAGGATTTTGGCCCAGCGACAATGAAGGAACGGCGATATGCTTCCAAGTCAGGATGGTGTGTGACTTAGAGGGGAACGTGGAGTCGGTGGTGTTCCCATGTGTCTGTTGCCCTTGTTCATCGAGGTGGTAGAGGTCATGGGTTTAAGAGGTGCTGCCGAAGAAGCTTCGGCGAGTTGCTGCAGTGCATCTTGGTGCACACTGCAGCCATGGTACGCCGGTGATGGAGGGAGTGAATGTTTAAGGTGGTGGATGGGGCGCCAATCAAGTGGGCTGCTTTGTCCTCAATGATGTTGAGCTTCTTGAGTGTTGTTGGAGCTGCACTCAACTAGGCAAGTGGAGAGTATTCCATCACACTCCTGACTTGTGCCTTGTAGATGGTGGAAAGGCTTTGGGGAGTCAGGAGGTGAGACACTCACCGCAGAATACCCAGGCTCTGACCTGCTCTTGTTGCCACAGAATTTATGTGGCTACTCCAGTTAAGTTTCTGGTCAAAGGTGACCCCCAGGATGTTGATGTTGGGGAATTCGATGATGGTAATGCCGTTGAATATCAAGGGATGGTGGTTAGACTCTCACTTGTTGGAGATAGTCATTGCCTGGCACTTGTGTGGTGCAAATGTTACTTGCCACTTATCCGCCCAAGCCTGAATGCCGTCCATGTGGGCATGGACTGCTCCATTATCTGAGGAGTTGTGAATGGCATAGAACACTGTGCAATCAGCGAACATCCCCACTTCTGGCCTTATGATGGAAGGAAGGTCATTGATGAAGCAGCTGAAGATGGTTGGGCCGAGGACATTGCCCTGAGGAACTCCTGCTGCGAAGTCCTGGGGCTGGGATGATTGACCTTTAAATACCACAACCATCTTCCTTTGTGCTAGGTATGAATCCAGCCAGTGGAGAGTTTTCCCCAATTCCCATTGACTTTAGTTTTACTAGGTCAAGGGCGGTCACTCTCACCTCACCTTTGGAATTCAGCTCTTTTGTCCATGTTTGGACGAAGTCTGTAATGAGGTCTAGAGCTGGCTAGTCCTGGCAGAAACCAAAGTGGGCATCAGTGAGCAGGTTATTGGTAAGTGTCGCTTGATAACACTATCAACAACACCTTCCATCATTTTGCTGATGATTGAGAGTAGACTGATGGGGCAAGAACTGGCCGGATTGGATTTGGCCTGCTTTTTGTGGAGAGGACATACCTATGCACTTTTCCACATTGTCAGATAGGTGCCAGTGTTGTAGCTATACTTGAACAGCTTTGGCTAGAGGCGCGGCTAGTTCTGGAGCACAAGGCATAAGCACGACAGCTGGGATGCTGTCGGGGCCATAGCCTTTGCTGTATCCAGTGCGCACAGCTGTTTCTTGATATCACGTGGAGTGAATCACATTGGCTGAAACATAGAAACATAGAAAATAGGTGCAGGAGCAGGCCATTCAGCCCTTCGAGCTTGCACCACCATTCAATATGATCATGACTGATCATGCAACTTCAGTACCCCATTCCTGCTTTCTCTCCATACCCCTTGATCCATTTAGCCGTAAGAGCCACATCTAACTCCCTTTTGAATATATTTAACGAACTGGCCTCAACAACTTTCTATGGTAGAGAATTACACAGGTTCACAATTCTCTGAGTGAAGAAGTTTTTCCTCATCTCAGTCCTAAATGGCTTACTCCTTATCCTTAGACTGTGACATCTGGTTCTGGACTTCCCCAACATCGGGAACATTCTTCCTGCAACCAACCTGTCAAATCCCGTCAGAATTTTATATGTTTCAATGAGATCCCCTCTCATCCTTCTAAACTCCAGTGAATATAAGCTTGGTCGATCAAATCTTTCTTCATATGTCAGTCCTGCCATCCGGGGAATCAGTCGGGTGAACCTTCGCTGCACTTCCGCAATAGCAAGAATGTCCTTCCTCAGATTAGGAGACCAAAACTGTACACAATATTCAAGGTGTGGCCTCACCAAGGCCCTGTACAACTTCAGTAAGACCTCCCTGCTCCTATACTCAATGAAGGCCGACATGCCATTTGCCTTCTTCACCACCTGCTGTACCTGCATGCCAACTTTCAATGACTGATGTATCATGACACACAGGTGTCATTGCACCTCCCCTTTTCCTAATCTGTCAACATTCAGATAATATTCTGCCTTCCTGTTTTTGCCACCAAAGTGGATAACCTCACAGTTATCTACATTATGCTGCATCTGCCATGCTTTTGCCCATTCACCTAACCTGTGCAAGTCAGCCTGTAGCCTCTTAGCATCCTCCTCACAGCTCACACTGCCACCCAGCTTAGTGTCCTCTGCAAACTTGGAGATATTACATTCAATTCCTTCGTCTAAATCATTAATATATATTGTAAATAGCTGGGGTCCCAGCACTGAACCCTGCGGTACCCCATTAGTCACTGCCTGCCATTCTTTGCTTCCTGTCTGCCAACTAGTTCTCTATCCACGTTAATACATTACCCCCAATATCATGTGCCTTGATTTTGCACACTAACCTCTTGTGTGGAACCTTGTCAAAAGCCTTTTGAAAGTCCAAATACACCACATCCACAGGTTCTCCCTTGTCCACTCTACTAGTTACATCCTCAAAAAATTCCAGAAGATTTCTCAAGCATGATTTCCCTTTCATAAATCCATGCTGACTTGGACCGATACTGTCAATGCTTTCCAAATGCGCTGCTATTATATCTTTAAGAATTGATTCCAACATTTTCCCCACTACTGATGTCAGCCTAACTGGTCTATAATTTCCTGTTTTCTCTCGCCCTCCTTTTTTTAAAAAGTGGGGTTATATTAGCTACCCTTCAACCCATAGGAACTGATCCAGAGTCTATAGAATGTTGGAAAATGACCACCATTGCATCCACTATTTCTAGGGCCACTTCTTAAGTACTCTGGGATGTAAACTATCAGGCCCTTGTGACTTATCGGCCTTCAATCCCATCAATTCCCCGAACACAATTTCCTGACTAATAAGGATTTCCTTCAGTTCCTGTTTCTTGCAAGACCCTCGGTCCCCTAGTATTTCCGGAAACATGGAAACATAGAAAATAGGTGCAGGAGTAGGCCATTTGGCCCTTCGAGCCTGCACCACCATTCAATAAGATCATGGCTGATCATTCACCTCAGTACCCCTTTCCTGCTTTCTCCCCATACCCCTTGATCCCTTTAGCCATATGGGCCATATCTAACTCCCTCTTGAATATATCCAATGAACTGGCATCAACAACTCTTTGCGGTAGGGAATTTCACAGGTTCACCACTCTCTGGGTGAAGAAGTTTCTCCTCATCTCGGTCCTAAATGGCTTACCCCTTATCCTTAGACTGTGACCCCTGGTTCTGGACTTCCCCAACATTGGGAACATTCTTCCTGCATCTAACCTGTCTAAACCAGTCAGAATTTTAAACGTTTCTATGAGATCCCCTCTCATTCTTCTGAACTCCAGTGAATACAAGCCCAGTTGATCCAGTCTTTCTTGATATGTCAGTCCCGCCATCCCGGGAATCAGTCTGGTGAACCTTCGCTGCACTCCCTCAATAGCAAGAATGTCCTTCCCCAAGTTAGGAGACCAAAACTGTAAACAATACTCCAGGTGTGGCCTCACCAAGGCCCTGTACAACTGTAGCAACACCTCCCTGCCCCTGTACTCAAATCCCCTCGCTATGAAGGCCAACATGCCATTTGCTTTCTTAACCGCCTGCTGTACCTGCATGCCAACCTTCAATGACTGATGTACGATGACACCCAGGTCTCGTTGCACCTCCCCTTTTCCTAATCTGTCACCATTCAGATAAGTCTGTCTCTCTGTTCTTACCACCAAAGTGGATAACCTCACATTTATCCACATTATACTTCATTTGCCATGCATTTGCCCACTCACTGAACCTATCCAAGTCACTCTGCAGCCTCATAGCATCTCCTCGCAGCTCACACTGCCACCCAACTTATTGTCATCCGCAAATTTGGAGATACTACATTTAATCCCCCCCCGTCTAAATCATTAATGTACAATGTAAACAGCTGGGGCCCCAACACAGAACCTTGCGGTACCCCACTAGTCACTGCCTGCCATTCTGAAAAGTACCCATTTACTCCTAATCTTTGCTTCCTGTCTGCCAACCAGTTCTCAATCCATGTCAGCACACTACCCCCAATCCCATGTGCTTTAACTTTGCACATTAATCTCTTGTGTGGGACCTTGTCGAAAGCCTTCTGAAAGTCCAAATATGCCACATCAACTAGTTCTCCATTGTCCACTCTACTGGAAACATCCTTAAAAAATTCCAGAAGATTTGTCAAGCATGATTTCCCTTTCACAAATCCATGCTGACTTGGACCTATCATGTCACCTCTTTCCAAATGCGCTGCTATGACATCCTTAATAATTGATTCCATCATTTTACCCACTACTGATGTCAGGCTGACCGGTCAAGAATTCCCTGTTTTCTCTCTCCCTCCTTTTTTAAAAAGTGGAGTTACATTGGCTACCCTCCACTCCATAGGAACTGATCCAGAGTCTATGGAATGTTGGAAAATGACTGTCAATGCATCCGCTATTTCCAAGGCCACCTCCTTAAGTACTCTGGGATGCAGTGCATCAGGCCCTGGGGATTTATCGGCCTTCAATCCCATCAATTTCCCCAACACAATTTCCCAACTAATAAGGATTTCCCTCAGTTCCTCCTTCTTACAAGACCCTCTGATCCCTTTTATATCCGGAAGGTTGTTTGTGTACTCCTTGGTGAATACCGAACCAAAGTACTTGTTCAATTGGTCTGCCATTTCTTTGTTCCCCATTATGAGTTCCCCTGATTCTGATTGCAGGGGACCTACGTTTGTCTTTACTAACCTTTTTCTCTTTACATATCTATAGAAACTTTTGCAGTCCGTCTTAATGTTCCCTGCAAGCTTCCTCTCGTACTCTATTTTCCCTGCCCGAATCAAACCCTTTGTCCTCCTCTGCTGAGTTCTAAATTTCTCCCAGTCCCCGGGTTCACTGCTATTTCTGGCCAATTTGTATGCCACTTCCTTGGCTTTAATACTATCCCTGATTTTCCTTGATAGCCACGGTTGAGCCACCTTCCCTTTTTTATTTTTACGCCAGACAGGGATGTACAATTGTTGTAGTTCATCCATGCGGTCTCTAAATGTCTACCATTGCCCATCCACTGTCAACCCCTTAAGTATCCTTCGCCAATCTATCCTAGCCAATTCACGCCTCATACCTTCAAAGTTAACCTTCTTTAAGTTCTGGACCATGGTCTCTGAATTAACTGTTTCATTCTCCATCCTAATGTAGAATTCCACCATATTATGGTCACTCTTCCCCAAGGGGCCTCGCACAACGAGATTGCTAATTAATCCTCTCTCATTACACAACACCCAGTCTAAGATGGCCTCCCCCCTAGTTGGTTCCTCGACATATTGGTCTAGAAAACCATCCCTTATGCACTCCAGGAAATCCTCCTCCACCGTATTGCTTCCAGTTTGGTTAGCCCAATCTATATGCATATTAAAGTCACCCTTGATAACTGCTGCAGCTTTATTGCATGCACCCCTAATTTCCTGTTTAATGCCCTTCCCAACATCACTACTACTGTTTGGAGGTCTGTACACAACTCCCACTAACTTTTTTTGCCCTTTGGTGTTCTGCAGCTCTACCTAAATCGATTCCACATCATCCAAACTAATGTCCTTCCTAACTACTGCATTAATCTCCTCTTTAACCAGCAATGCTACCCCACCTCCTTTTCCTTTTATTCTATCCTTCCTGATTGTTGAATACCCATGGACGTTGAGTATCCCAGCCCTGATCATCCTGGAGCCACGTCTCCGTAATCCCAATCACATCATATCCGTTAACATCTATTTGCACAGTTAATTCATCCACCTTATTACGGATACTCCTTGCATTAAGACACAAAGCCTTCAGGCTTGTTTTTTTAACACCCTTTGTCCTTTTAGAATTATGATGTAGTGTGGCCCTTTTTGTTTCTTGCCTTTGTTTACTCGGCCTTCCACTATTGCTTTTTACCTTTCTAACATCTGTTTCTGACTCCATATTACTTCGCCCTATCTCGCTGCATAGGTTCCCATCCCCCTGCCATATTAGTTTAAACACTCCCAAACTGCATTAGCAAATGTTACCCCCAGGACATCAGTTCCAGTCCTGCCCAAGTGCAGACCGTCCCTTTTGTAGTGGTCCCACTTCCCCCAGAACTGGTTCCATGTCCCAGGAATTTGAATCCCTCCCTCTTGCACCACTGCTCAAGCCACGTATTTATTCTAACTATCCTGCTCCCTCTACTCTGATTAGCACGTGGCACTGGTAGCAATCCAGAGATGACTACCTTTGAGGTCCTACTTTTTAATTTAATTCCTAGCTCCCTAAATTCAGCTTGTCGGACCTCTTCCCGCTTCTTACCTATATCATTGGTACCTACATGTACCACGACAACTGGCTGTTCACCCTCCCTCTCCAGAATGCTCTGCAGCCGCTCCGAGACATCCTTGACCCTTGCACCAGGGAGGCAACATACCATCCTGGAGTCTCGGTTGCGGCCGCAGAAACTCCTATCTATTCCCCTTACAATAGAGTCCCCTATCATTATAGCTCTCCCACTCTTTTTCCCACCCTTCTGTGTAGCAGATCCAGCCACGGTGCCATGAACTTGGCTGCTGCTGCCCTCCCCTGATGAGTCATCCTCCTCAACAGTACCCAAAGTGGTGTATCTGTTTTGCAAGGGGATGACCGCAGGGGACCCCTGCACTACCTTCCTTGCACTGCTCTTCCTGCTGGTCTTCCATTCCCATTAGCGTCCTCCTCGCTGCTCACACCGCCACCCAGTTTAGTGTCAGCTGCAAACTTGGAGATATTATACATTAATGATTAATTGAGTGCATCATAAATAGCTGGGGTCCCAGCACTGAGCCCTGCGGCGCCCCACTAGTCACTGCCTGCCATTCTGAAAAGGACCCGTTTATCCCAACTCTCTGCTTCCTGTCTGCCAACCAGTTCTCTATCCACATCAGTACATTACCCCCAATACCATGTGCTTCAATTTTTCACATCAATCTCTTGTGTGGAACCTTGTCAAAAGCCTTTTGAAATTCCAAATACACCACATCAACTGGTTTTCCCTTGTCCACTCTACTAGTTACATCCTCAAAAAATTCTAGAAGATTTGTCAAGCATGATTTCCCTTTCATAAATCCATGCTGACTTGGACCGATCCTGTCACTGCTTTCCAAATGCGCTATTATTTCATCTTTAATAATTGATTCCAACATTTTCCCCACTACTGATGTCAGGCTAGCCGGTCTATAATTATCTGTTTTCTCTCTCCCTCCTTTCTTAAAAAGTAGTGTTACATTAGCTATCCTCCAGTCCAGAGGAACTGATCCAGAGTCGATAAACTGTTGGAAAATGATCACCAATGCATCCACTATTTCTAGGGCCACTTTCTTAAGTACTCTGGGATGCAGACTATCAGGCCCTGGGCATATATCGGTCTTCAATCCCATCAATTTCCCTAACACAACTTCCTGACTAATAAGGATTTCCTTCAGTTCCTCCTTCTCGCTAGACCCTCGGTCCCCTGGTATTTCCAGAAGGTTATTTGTGTCTTCCTTCATGAAGACAGAACCAACGTGTTTGTTCAATAGGTCTGCCATTGTTCCCCATTATAAATTCACCTGATTCTGACTGCAAGGGACCTACGTTTGTCTTCACTTATCTTTTTCTCTTCACATATCTATAGAAGCTTTTGCAGTCAGTTCTTATGTTCCCAGCAAGCTTCCTCTAATACTCTATTTTCCCCCTCATAATTAAACTCTTTGTCCTCCTCTGCTGAATTCTAAATTTCTCCCAGTCCTCAGGTTTGCTGCTTTTTCTGGCCAATTTCTCTGCCTCCTCCTTGGATTTAATACTATCCTTAAGTTCCCTTGTTAGCCACGGTTAGCCACGGTTAAGCCACCCTCCCCATTTTATTTTTACTACAAACAGGGATGTACAATTGTTGAGGTTCATCCATGTGACCTTTAAATGTTTGCCATTGCCTATCCACCGTCAACCCTTTAAGTATCATTTGCCAGTCTATTCTAGCCAATTCACGTCTCATACCATCGAAGTTACTTTTCCTTAAGTTCAGGACCCTAGTCTCTGAATTAACTGTGTCACTCTCCATCTTAATAAAGAATTCTACCATATTATGGTCACTCTTCCCCAAGGGGCCTCGCACAACAAGATTGCTAATTAGTCCTTTCTCATTACACATCACCCAGTCTAGGATGGCCAGTCCTTTAGTTGGTTCCTCGACATATTGGTCCAGAAAACCATCACTAATACACTCCAGGAAATCCTCCTCCATCGTATTGGCACCAGTTTGGTTAGCCCAATCTATATGTAGATTAAAGTCATCCATGATAACTGCTGTACCTTTATTGCACGCATCCCTAATTACTTGTTTGATGCTGTCCCCAACCTCACCACTACTATTTGGTGGTCTGTACACAACTCCCACTAGCGTTTTCTGTCCTTTGGTATTCCGCAGCTCCACCCATGCTGATTCCACATCATCCAAGCTAATGTCCTTCTTTACTATTGCGTTAATTTCCTCTTTAACCAGCAACACTACCCCACTTCCGTTTCCTTTCTGTCTATCCTTCCTGAGTGTTGAATACCCCTGGAGGCTGATTTCCCAGCCCTGGTCACCCTGGTGCCATGTCGCCGTGATGCCAATTATATCATATTCATTAATTGCTGCCTATGCAGTTTATTCGTCCATCTTATTACGAATGCTCCTCGCGTTGAGGCACAGACTTTGCCCTTTAACACACTTTGCCCTTTTAGAATTTTTCTGCAATGGGGCCCTTTTTGATTTTTGCCTTTGGTTGCTTTGCCCTCCACTTTTACTTTTCTTCTTTCTATCTTTTGCTTCTGCCCCTATTTTACTTCCCTCTATCTCCCTGCATAGGTTCCCATCTTCCCTCTATCTCCCTGCATAGGTTCCCATCTCCCTGCCATATTAGTTTAACTGCTCCCCAACAGCACTAGCAAACACTCCCCCTAGGACATTGGTTCCGGACCTGCCCAGGTGCAGACCATCCGGTTTGTACTGGTCCAACCTCCCCCAAAATCGGTCCCAATGTTGCAGGAATTTGAATCCCTCCCTTCTGCACCACCACTCAAGCCACGTATTCATCTGAGCTATCCTGCGATTCCTACTCTGACCAGCACGTGGCACTGGTAGCAATCCTGAGGTTACTACCTTTGAGGTCCTACTTTTTAAATTAGCTCCTAGCTCCCTAAATTCAGCTTGTAGGACCTCATCCCATTTTGTACCTATATCGTTGGTACCTATATGCACCATGACAACTGGCTGTTCACCCTCCATCTTCAAGATGTCCTGCACCCGCTCGGAGACATCCTTGACCCTTGCACCAGGGAGGCAACATACCATCCTGGAGTCTCGATTGCGGCCGCAGAAATGTCTATCTATTCCCCTTAGAGTAGAATCCCCTACCACTATAGCTCTCCCGCTCTTTTTCCTGCCCTCCTGTGCAGCAGAGCCATCCACGGTGCCATGAACTTGGCTGCTGCTGCTCTCCCCTGATCAGTCATCCCCCTCAACAGTTCCCAAAGCGGTGTATCTGTTTTGCAGGGGGATGACTGCAGGGGACCCCTGCACTACCTTCCTTCCACTGCTCTGCCTGATGGTCACCCATTCCCTATCTGCCTGTGTAACCTTTACCTGCGGTGCGACCAACTCACTAAACGTGCTATTCACGACATCCTCAGCATCGCGGATGCTCCAGAGTAAATCCACTTGCAGCTCCAGTGCCGCAATGCGGTCTGTTAGGTGCTGCAGGCGGAAGTCCCTGACTTCCCACATAGCACAGGAGGAGCATAACATGTTGGCAAGAACAATGATAAAGGTTACCTACTGATAAAAGAAAAAGAAAAACTACTCACCAATCACCAGCCAATCACTTATCCCCTTGGCTGTGACGTCACCTTTTGATTTCTTTCTACTTCTTTGTTTATCTTCTGCCCCTGCAGCTGCACCGGCTGGTCTCCGACGACACTCGGGCCTTTATAGGCCTCTCCAACTGCCTCCGACGACACTCGGGCCTTTATAGGCCTCTCCAATGCTGCCCTGGACTCCCGCCTCTCCGACTGCCTCCTCGATCTCCCGCTGGGCTTTAATAGGCCTCTCCGACGCTGCCCCAGACTCCCACCTCTCCAATTGCCTCTTCGATCTCCCGCTGGGCATTTATAGGCCTCTCTGACGCTGCCCCGGACTCCTGCCTCTCCGACTGCCTCCTCGATCTCCCGCTGGGCCTTTATAGGCCTCTCCGACGCTGCCCTGGACTCCCGCCTCTCCAAAGGTTATTTGTGTCTTCCTTAGTGAAGACAGAACCAAAGTATTTGTTCAATTGGTCTGTCATTTCTTTGTTCCCCATTATAAATTCACCTGATTCTGACTGCAAGGGACCTACATTTGTCTTCACTAATATTTTTCTCTTCACATATCTATCGAAGTTTTTGCAGTCAGTTTTTATGTTCCCTGCAAGCTTACCCTCATATTCTATGTTCCCCTTCCTAATTAAACCCTTTGTCCTCCTCTGTTGAATTCTAAATTTCTCCCAGTGTTCAGGTTTGCTGCTTTTTCTGGCCAATTTATATGCCTCTTCCTTGGATTTAACACTATCCCTAATTTTCCTTGTTAGCCACGGTTGAGCCACCTTCCCCGTTTTATTTTTACACCAGACAGGTATGTACAATTGTTAAAGTTCATCCATGTGATCTTTAAATGTCTGTCATTGCCTATCCACCGTCAGCCCTTTAAGTATCATTCGCCAGTCTATCCTAGCCAATTCACGTCTCATACCATCGAAGTTATCGCTCTTTAAGTTCAGGACCCTAGTCTCAGAATTAACTGTGTCACTCTCCATCTTAATGAAGAATTCTACCATATTATGGTCACTCTTCTCCAAGGGGCCTCGCACAACAAGATTGCTAATGAATCCTCTGTGATGGTGGAGATCTCAGGAGGAGGCCGATATGGATCATCCATTCGGCACTTCTGGCTGAATGTGGTTGCAAACGCTTCAACCTTGTCTTTTGCATTCACGTCTGGTCTCTGCCACCATTGAGAATGGTGATATTCATGGTGTTTCCTCCTCCCATTAGTTGTTTAATTGTCCACCACCATTCACAACTGGATGTGGCAGGACTGCAGAGGTTTCATCAGATCAGTTGATTGTGGGATCGCTTAGCTCTTTATAGCATGCTGCTTCTGCCATTTGGCATGCATGTAATCCTGTGTTGCAGCTTCCCAGGTTGGCACCTAATTTTTAGGTAAGCCTGGTGTTGCTTCTGGCATGCTCTTCTGCACTCCTCATTGGTCCCCTGGCTTGATGGTAATGGTAGAGTGAGGGATATGCTGGGCCATGAGGTTGCAGATTGTGGTGGAATACAATTCTGCTGCTGCTGATGCCCACAGCACCTCATGGATACCCAGTCTTGAGCTGCTAGATCTGTTCTGAATCTATCCTATTTAGCACGATGGTAGTGCCACACAACACAATGGAGGGTGTCCTCAGTGTGAATATAATCAATATCAATGACTTTGATGAGGCGACCAAACGTAATGTTAGACCACAATTGGAGTACTGTGTACAATTCTGGTCACCATATTATAAAAAGGATATAGAGGCACTGGAGAGGGTACAAAAATGATTTACAAGGATGATACCAGAAATGCAATGACCGTGCGGTGGTCACTGCTACCAATGCTGTCATGGACAGATGCATCTGCGACAGGTAAATTGGTGAGGATGAGGTCAAGTAGGTTTTTCCGTCGTGTTGGTTCTCTCACCACCTGCCGTAGGCCAAGTCTGGCAACTGTGTCCTTCAGCACTCGGCCAGCTCGGTCAGTAGTGGTGCTACCGAGCCACTCTTGGTCATGGACTTTGAAGTCTCCCACCCAGACTATATTCTGTGCCCTTACTACTCTCAGTGCTTCTTCCAAGTGCTGTATTAATCTTATATTGATGGTCTTTGCTTTTGCTCTTCTTCACAAGTGGAAACACTCTCTCTGTATCAACTCTATCAAAACCTTTCATAATTTTAAAGACCTCTATTAGGTTGCCCCTCAGCCTTCTTTTTTCAAGAGAAAAAAGACCCAACCCAGCATGTTCATCCTTTCCTGATAGGTATACCCTTGCATTTCTGGTATCATCCTTGTAAATCTTTTTTGTATCCTCTCCAGTGCCTCTATATCCTTTTTATAATATGGCAACCAGAATTGTACACAGTACTCCAAATTTGGTCTAATATTACATTTAGTTCCCTCAATTAAGTCATTGATATAGATTGTAAATAGCTGAGGTCCAAACTCTGATCCTTGTGGTACCCTACTAGTTACAGCCTGCCAACCCAAAAATGACCTGTTATTTTCTACTCTCTGTTTTCTGTCCATTAACCAATCTTCAGTCCATGCTAATATATTACCCTCAATTCCATAAGCCTTAATTTTGTCGAATAACCTCTTGTGTTGCACCTTATTGAATGCATTCTGAAAATCCAAATACGCAACATCCACCAGTTTCCCCCTTATCTACCCTGCTAAATACAATCTCAAAAAGCTCTACAGGCGCAACGTCGAGAATCCAGAACACTCGGGACCAAGGCTGTTCTGGATTCTGGGCTTTTCCGGACTTTCAATCGTCTTTCTGACATCACGAATCCGGAAACACCCGAGCCCAGGTTCGGGTATTTCCGGATTTCAGTACTTCAGAAAGCGGGGTGGGGAGGGGGGAGGGGGAGGGAGGGCCCCGCTGAGGAGCTGTTTGGGCCAGCCGGCCCTGGCGAGACAGCTGTTCAGGCAGGCCCCGCCAAAGAGGAGCTGATCGGGCAGGCCCCGTCGAAGAGGAGCAGATTAGGCACGCCTCGCCAAGGAGCTGTCGGACGGGGCCTCGCCGAGGAGCTGTTCTAGCCGGCCGACCCCGTCACGGAGGTGGCATTCAGGCCGGCTGGTGGCGAGGCCCCGAGGTAAGGGTGGCGGCGGCGAGCGGGGCGAGACGAGCAGCGACGAGGCCTGAGGTTGGGCAGCGGTGGGGCTCCGAAGTTGGCAGGGGCGGCGGCTCCGGATTCCGGAACATTTTACGGATTCTGGACGACCCTGCCACCGATCAGTCCGGAGTCCGGATTCCTTGGTCACTCTGCAACCATGTCTCCGTAATGGCTATTAGATCAAACCCATTTATTTCTACAAAAGCAAAATACTGTGGATAAATAAAAACAGAAAATGCGGGAAATCTCAGCAGGTCAAGCAGCACCTGTGGAGAGAAATAGAGTTAACGTTTCAGGTCTGTGACCCTTTGTCAGAACTGATCTGTGCTATTAATTCATGTGTTTTGTTGCGACTTCGTCATGCATTCAGATATAGTGCCTTTAGCTTTAACTTTTTTCTATTTTTCTCTGATGTCACCTTAGTCACTGATGCCCCATTACCTTTGTTGTTACCATCACTGTCCCTTCCTGACCCACTCTGCTTATTTTTACCCAAATTACTACTCTGCTCTACAGCTTTAACATTTCTCTTACTGATTTTGAATGTACCCTTTCCTGAATCCTCCCATCCCACCCCCTTCATTAGTTAGCATATAAACCAAATTCCAGTTTGACATCATGATGTTTTGTGATGTTTTTTTAACCCATGTTTTGGAACTGGCATTCTGTGATTAAATCCATTTATGATTAGGGGTGCTTGTTTATAGTGACCAAGTCCAATTCTGGCTGTGTTGCATGGGATATGAGGATTTTTACCAGAGGTTTCAGCCTTGCATTCTCCGACTCCATTCATTTTTTTGTGAAAAGCGCTAATCAGTGGTCTTGAAAGTAAGTAGATAAGTAAATAAAAGCAAAATACTATGGATGCTGGAAATCTGAAATAAAAACTGAAAATGCTGGAAATACTCAGTAGGTCAGGCAGCATCTGTGAAGAGAGAAACCGAGTCAACGTTCAGGTTCCTGACCTTTCGTCAGATAAGTAAATCTGTGCAGTTGATAATACCTGACATAAGACTTATTCTTCTTTTTCTCTTCCTCAGTTTGAGGGGTTTCTGCCAGCTTCATTGCTTCTTCCAGTAGGTTGATCAAAGTGGGAAACTGCTCGTTGAGCTTCAGCAAATTAAATTCTACCAATCCGATATCTTCCACATCAACATAGTCGAATTTAGCCCGGAAGGATTCAAGCATGTCTTGTAGCCTCATTAAATACCAAGCAATGCCTGTTAAAATGACGACAGGTAACATTGTCTGTGATATCACTAATAATTCTATGTCTTCTATGAACTGGATTGAAATTGATTGAACTCATTTCATACAGGGACCTTACAGTTGGCACAAAGAGGAAGCTTGTGTTCTATCAGTGTGGCCTGAGTCAAACCCAAATCACAGAAGTGAAAGGACAGTGCTCCAATTCACTACATCACCTGGTGTCTTATTCTGTTAAATATTCAAACTGTTAATATCATAATATACTGAAGATCAAAATCTTAGAGTAGATCAAAATATTAGGTGCTACTCTTATCTCAGTCATAGTACTCTCGGCTCAGAGTTAGAAGGTTATGAGCTCAAGCCCCACTTCAGATACATAAACTAAGGGAGTGCTGCACTGTCAAAGGTGCCATCTTTCAGATGGGACGTTATACCAAGGCCCCTGACTGCGTTCTCAGGTGGATGTAAAAGATCCCATGAAACTATTCAAAGAAGAGCAGGATGTTCTGGCCAATACTTATTCCTCAAATAACATCACTAAAACAAATAATCAGGTCATTATTGCATTGCTGTTTATGGGACCTTGCTGTGCACAAATTGGCTGCTGCATTTCCTACATTACAACAGTGAGTACACTTCATTGGTTGTAAAGTGCTTTGGGATGTCCTGAAGTTATAAAAGACACTATATAATGTAGGTCTTTCTTTTTAGAGTACATATAAAGATGGCACAATAATCTATACGCATTATAAATGTGTTATGCAATTATTTTTACCACTCTTACAACCATACGGTGCGATAAATGGCAGTCCAGGTGAAGTTACTTTAAATGATGTTAATTCCAGGCTTCTTTTTCCACTGTAGGATTTAACATAGCACAAAATGTCTTATGCCTATGAACTAAAACATTCACAATACTTATTGTGGGGGGAGGGGAGGCAGATCAAACACATCGTGTTGCCTGTTCTAAATTTTAAAATATTGTAGTCCACTACATGCCTGACCATGGTAAAGGACATCAGGTTTCTTTGTGCAACTCCTGACAGCCATTAATAAAGCCATATTGGCAGAGGTTTGTGAGCAGAGCACCTGCCTGGCATCAGTTAGATTTAAGTACAAAAACTAGAAATCCATTTGGTTTCTCATGGCCAAATTCTGGTAATCCTTAATAAAAGGAAGGAAGGAATTTCACATATCACTGAATCCTTAGTCTCAGCAGGTTAGTGTAAGAAAGCACCTAGCTGAAACCAGGTGGTTACTTATTACTAAGGACAGGAAAAACAATCAAAGAAATATCCTAAGGTTACTCAGCAGTAGGCTATAGAATGGCATTGATGGAAACCTGACAAGCTGCCCATCTATCAATGGCTGTGCATGGCACAAGGAGACCCAAGAAAAGTGAACTAGAGAAAATAATTACTTCCCAGGTTTTGGTAGCACTGCCAACAATAGCAGTAGAGTTCCCATTCACCTGTCAATGTGTACGGTAAGGTTTGCTGTACTCTTAAGAAGATCACCATGAAACTTTAGCCAATCCTGGTCTGAAACACAAATGGGAGCTTGCATTTCTAAACAAGTTACCATCATATGCTCTCTCACAAAACTACTCATGTTTAGGTACTCAGTTTTGTATTCCAATTGACATCTTCCGTTGACTCCTTTTCTCACACGGTAATTCCTAAGCTAGTTTTACAAGTGTTTCACAAGTTCAACCAACAGCTGCCACCATTTTCATCCCTAATCTTTTTTCATTATTCTTAGCCTAACTATTTCCTCTGACCTTAAAAAGAGATGTCTACATCTACTCCATTGCTCAAGCTTCTCCTGGAAATGTAGTTTCCACGTTTGTGTCAAACATTTCTCCCTTCAACAACTTTTAACTCTCTCGAAAGCCCAAGTCTGTCCAAGATTTGAATATTGTATACACAGAGAATTGTTGAATGCTTCTCAACACACCTGTAGAGGCTCCAAGAGATAGTTAGTCAGCTGATGGGCAATCCCTCTCTCATCTTTGGCCTTCAACCTTGATCTCCCTTTTCCACTCTTTATTTTATTAATACTGCTACAAGTCAGTACTCTGCTAAGTTTTTCTCTCTTGTTCTTTTAAAATACAAATACATTACTCTTCATAATCTTTTTCCTCCCTACATCCTAACTATATTGAAATGAAAACTCACCACACAGCCTGTTAATCTAATTTATTATTTTACAGATTCTCAAAACTGTAGAAGTTCTTAATCCTCCTTCGTTTTTTTCATTTTTTCTATTACCTTACGGCTTTTAAAATCAAAGCTACATGTTACCCTAATCATACTGTCTGATTTAATTAATCTCTTAACTTTTTTTCCCAATTTTCTTAGCAGTATTATGGACCCGAGTGTTTCACCTTAGTTTATCAAAAATGGCAGTGAAAGGGAAGAGAGGTGAAAAATGAAATGATAGGGAAGCCCAATAGAAAATTATGGAAGAGGGAGAATTACCAGAGTTATGTCATGAATTGATAGTGCTTACTGCTGTTCATTAGCAATAACAAACTCTATTCATCTCCTATGGTTTCTAACTTTCTGTACTCACCAGCTGGGGTGGGGTGATTTGTGATTAAATATAAATCATCCATTGGATAGTTGGACATACAGCTGCATTGGACTATGCATCTCAGTGTGTTTTGCAGGGGAACTAAAGGACATGCAGAATTTTTTAATCAAGGATTCAATTTCCCTTTTTTGAGATGTTTTCGTCCTTAATTTAACTTGGTCTCCACATACCACATCCTTCTTAGGAGAGAAAGCCTGAGCAGGTGATCTACCTACATACTTCTGCCTACTAGCCACTTTGATATGCGCAATAATGATCAGCACTTCTCTGAGTTGGTGGCCAAAGACTTGTGCCTATCAGGAGAAAAATACATTTAAATGGCGAAGGAGCATGAAAGGAAAAAAAGAAGAAACATTTGCAGATCTGCTTAACTTGTTTTTCCCAAATTTCATTTCAAACGCCATCAAGTTAAATGGATAAAGAATAGGTTAAAGGTAAGCAGATAACAGGAGAGCCAAACATTACAGAAAATCAAATGGAGCTGTATGATAATGAACAATGTGTAATACCATCTCCTGACTAAACTCATCTTGATAACTTGTACTCCATTGTTAAATGCAAGAAGCCTCATGTACAAAAGCTGCTGCATACTTGTCTGATCTTTTTTTGGATGCTTTGCTTACAACTTTCAGAAAGGATGGGGACCAGTGATTTTTCTCTGAGGGTCATTCATTGATGGTGCCCTTGGTTGATATTAGCTGAGCTCCTGAGACAAGAAACCTTCAGCTGTAGATATCCCATAAAGGCAGGAGCATTTGAATGGAAATATGTGCATATAAAATAATTCCAGTAATACCGTTTTCCCCTGTCAGCATGATGGTGTATCGTTGAGAGAGTGTATTCGCAAAGTTGTTTAATTCTTCCATTGCTATCTGCTCAGGCAGTTTCTCATTAAGGGACCACCGGTGACGTTCAAACAAAGTCAGGCTGAGATCTGTCCAATCATTTTGCAGCTGGACTATCGCCAATAGAGTTTCTTGAGCAGTTAAGAATATTAACCCCTCGTATCGTTCATAATCTTGAGTAATCATCTAAGGAAAAAAAATAGAATTCTCTTCAGAAAAATGAGGGATTTAATCATATAGGCCCCAAGTTTCCACATGATTTGCTCCTGATTTTTAGGAGCAACTGGTAGAGAACGGAGTATCTTAGAAATCGGAATTCTCCACATTTAAGTTTTCTGCAGTTCTAGACAGGTAGAACAGTTTCACTTTTGAACAGAATTTTTTTTTCAAAAGGGGGCGTGTCCGGCCACTGACGCCTGATTTGAAAGTTTCCACAGTGAAAACGTACTCCAAACTAACTTAGAATGGAGCAAGTGAAGATTTTTGTACGCCTGAAAAAACCTTGTCAACACATTAAAAAATCAGGTGCAGGTTACAAATTAGGCATCGGGAACGAGGTGGGGGGGGAGGGGGGAAGGGAAGTCATTAAATTCTACAATCAATCCTTAGTTATACTTATACAAATATTATACAAATAAATCCAACCTGAATAAAAATTTATAAGCAAAGAAAAGATTAAATAAACCATGTTCCTACCTGTGTGAAAGTGCTTCAGGTAGGCCTTTCAGGCAGCGGTGTGGCGTCGGTCCCGACGGCAGGGGCAAGAAGCAGCAAGCAGCCTCAGTGCTTGAGGCAGCGGTGTGCCGTGGCGTCGGTCCCGACGGCAGGGGCATGAAGCAGCAAGAAGCCTCAGTGCTGATCATTGAAGGGCAATGTGGTTTTATTAAAAAATTTTAAAAATTGAACAGCTACAAAGAATTTGAATAGTCTCAAACAAGTGCATGTGTCTAGTTTATCACAGTCTATCTTTAATTACAGAATGAGTGGTGGAGATTGAAACGGTAACGAGTTGTAAAGGCTGAATTAAAATGCACAGTTGCTGCAGTAACACTGGTTAAAGAGCCAACATTAATTCAGCAGGTGATGTATTCAGCAGTGCTGCTAAAAGCATTCCCTCACACACAGAAATATCAAGAAAATTAAAATGCAAGCCTTTGCAAGGGTTCAATAAACAAATTTTCACTTTTTCTGTGCAGCACTTTTAAAAATGGCCGAGTGCCAATGTTTACTTCAGACTGCGCGTGCATGAATGCTCCAACGCGTAAGCGCAGGGTTGCCGGCACCAAAAAAACTCATTTAAATTGTACCCACCCCCTCCTACTTACAAAATCGGCGCGAGTGGTAGGCTCCGCCCCCCTGTGCGCCACGCCAAGCAGACATCGAGCTGCAAGAAGCTCGAGAATACCGCGTTTTTTTTCAGGCGCCGTTTTCGGCGCGAAAAACAGGCGCCCAGCTCTGAGGGGCGCCTTTTTCGCCGCGTGTGGAAACTTGGGGCCATAGTAACTAAAGAAAAAAAATCACATTTCTAATTTACACAACATTTTTCTTTTAGACCAATATTAGACACCGTAGCTGTCACACTTAAGTTTGCATGATTGCCATTGATTTATGTATCATAATGGAAAATAAATGACAAAAATGCTGTGACAAAATATAGCCGATCCTAATAATTCTAACCTGTTGATACCAAGGCATTAGGGGACTCAATCCTATTGATGTTTGAGCCCCTAATCTAACTACAATTGAATGTCTATCAGTCATGCTTTGAGATCAAATGTTTCCTCATGGAAAGATTTTGGAATTGAGTTATGTTTAAGGGTTGTATTTTTAAAACAGAGTGAAATAGCACAAGTTTAAGAAATGCCACAGGTAGATGACATTGAAGATGTGCATTAAGGTTAAATGAGCCAGTTTGTGGAATGTCATGGCTCACAGTCTATTTCACACTGAGACAATGAGGCTCAATTGTCTCAACCCAGACTCAAGAAGCCAGAATAGCAGTAAATGTTTTCTTCAAGTCTTCACCCCAGGAGGGACTGTTTATAAATGCTGTCTACACAGACTTCTACGATAAAGTTCCGCATAAGAAATAATTAGCAAATATAAGAGCACGTGGAATAGGAGGCAATCTTAAGACATAGATTGAAAATTGCTTGTGGGAGTACATAGAAACATAGAAATTTACAGCGCAGAAGGAGGCCATTTCGGCCCATCGTGTCTGCACCGGCCGACAAAGACCCCATGGCCCTCGGTCAGCAGCCCTGAAGGTTACAGATAAACCTATGAACAATGAACAATGGTGGAAAGATAAAGAGCACCCAGACCAACCAGTCCGCCCCAAACAACTGCGACACCCCTTACACTGAAACATTCTACACTCCACCCCAACCGGAGCCATGTGATCTCCTGGGAGGCGCAAAAACCAGATAAAAATCCAGGCCAATTTAGGGAGAAAAATTCTGGGAAAATTCCTCTCCAACCCATCTAGGCGATCGAAACTAGTCCAGGAGATCACCCTGGCCGTATTCAATTCCCTGCAGTATTTACCATCATATCTGCGCCGGCCAACAACAGGTTATCCAGTCTAATCCCAATTACCAGCTCTAGGTCCGTAACCCTGCAGATTACGGCACTTCAAGTGCCCGTCCCACCATCTCTTAAAAGTGGTGAGGGTTTCTGCATCCACCACTCTTCCAGGCAGTGAGTTCCAGATTCCCACAACTCTCTGCGTAAAGAAACCCTCCCTCAAATCCCCTCGAAACCTTCCACCAACCACCTTAAAACTATGCCCTCTCCACCAATGGGAATAGGCCCTTATTATCCACTATGTCCAGGCCCCTCAATATTTTGTACACCTCAATGAGGTCTCCTCTCAACCTCCTCTGTTCCAATGAGAACAAACCCAGCCTATCCAACTAAGATTCTCCATTCCAGGCAGCATCCTAGTAAATCTCCTCTGCACCTTCTCGAGTGCAATCACGTCCTTCCTATAATACGTCTACCAGAACTGCACGCAGTACTCCAGCTGTGGCCTAACCAAAGTATTATACAATTTAAGCATAACCTCCCTGCTCTTATATTTTATGCCTCGGCCAATAAAGACAAACATTCCGTATGTCTTCTTAACCACTTTATCCACCTGGCCTGCTACTTTCAGGGATCTGCACTCCAAGGTCCCTTTGTTCATCTACACTATTAAGTGGCCTACTGCTTAATGTGTATTCTCTTTCCTTATTAGCCCTCCCAAAGTGCATGACCTCACACTTCTCTGATTTAAATTCCATTTGCCACTGCTCTGTCCACCTGACCAATAAATTGTTATGACTTTTCTCTTCATTATCAACCACACGGCCAATTTTAGTGTCGTCTGCAAAACTTCTTAAATCATACTCCCTATATTCAAATCTAAATCGTTGATATATACCACAAAAAGCAAAGGGACTTGTACTGAGCCCTGCGGAACCCCACTGGAAACATCCTTCCAGTCACAAAAACAAGTACAAATCAGAGAAAGTCATGCTCAAATTGTATGGCGCACTGCCCAGTTCACACCTTGAATATTGTGAACAGTTCTTGTCATCAAGTTACAGCGAGACATTCAAGCACTGGAGGCAGTGCCGTCAGAGCCTCATGATTGATTTCTCATATTAGAAGTCTGAGTTATGAGGAAAGATTGGAGAAACTTGGGATTTTCAGCCTGGAAAGGAGACAACTGAGATGTGATCTTATGAAGTATAAGTGATAATAAACTATATAAAAAAAGGTAAATCCTGAAAATTACTTTAAATTAAATTGCAAGTAGAATAAAAGGACACGGGTTCAAACTAGTAAAAGGCAAATGTAGGGCCATATCAAAAAGAACAATAAATATATGGAATGGACATCCAGATACTGGAGGTGAAAAGCCTGAAATTATATAAGAAACAATTGGATGCCACAATGGAAGTCTTTTTGGACGGATGAATTTCTTCTCTCAGAGGGTTGTAAATCAATGGAACTGTTTGCCCCAGGGAGCTGTGGAGGCTGGGTAATTGAATATAGTTAAGACGGAGATAGACAGATTTTTGAGCGACAAAGGAGTAAAGGGTTATGGGGAGCGGTCAGGGAAGTGGAGCTGAGTCCATGATTAGATCAGCCATGATCTTATTAAATGGCGGAGCAGGCTCGAGGAGCCAGGTGGCCTACTCCTGCTCCTATTTCTTATGTTCTTATGTTTGATGCTACGGTGGAAAGGAGTTATGTTCCCAGCATCTCTCATTTTGATGACCACTGTATACTTTATAGAACAGTCCAAATACGAGATAGTTAGACCTAGGTTTGTCTTGGTTTTGGACGGATGACCTAAAAATGGGCCAAATGGTTTTCCTCATCTATAATTACCTCGCGATCAGTACATGTCAAACATTGACTGATTATCCTTTTAAGAGAACGAGTTAAAGACTCGTGACCAGGACCGGACTGTTAATTGTTTACTCAAGCAGAAGTTAGATCCTTCTGTTAAACATTGTTGCAGAAATTAAATCAAAATGCTCTTAGTTTCATCTTATAAATAAACCTGTTTAAAAACCAAGACAAACCTAGGTCTAACTATCTCATATTTGGACTGTTCTATAAAGTATACAGTGGTCATCAAAATGAGAGATGCTGGGAACATAACTCCTTTCCACCTTAGCATCAAACATAAGAACAGAAGAAATAGGAGCAGGAGTAGGCCACCTGGCTCCTCGAGCCTGCTCCGCCATTTAATAAGATCATGGCTGATCTAATCATGGACTCAGCTCCACTTCCCTGCCCGCTCCCTATAACCCTTTACTCCTTTGTCACTCAAAAATCTGTCTATCTCCGTTTTAACTATATTCAATTACCCAGCCTCCACAGCTCCCTGGGGCAAACAATTCCATTGAAATTCTTCCTTATCTCAGTTTTAAATGGGTGGCCCCTTATTCTGAGACTATGTCCCCTAGTTTTAGTTTCCCCTATGAGTGGAAATATCCTCTCTGCATCCACCTTGTCGAACCCCCTCATTATCTTAAATGTTTTGTTAAGATCACCTCTCATTCTTCTGAACTCCAATGAGCATAGGCCCAACCTACTCAACCTATCTTCATAAGTCAACCCTTGACAAATCTTCTAGAATTTTTTGAGGATGTAACTAGTAGAGTGGACAAGGGAGAACCAGTGGATGTGGTGTATTTGGACTTTCAAAAGACTTTTGACAAAGTCCCACACAAGAGATTGGTGTGCAAAATTAAAGCACAGTTTATTGGGGGTAATGTATTGACGTGGATAGAGAACTGGTTGGCAGACAGGAAGCAGAGAGTCGGAATAAACGGGTCCTTTTCAGAATGGCAGGCAGTGATGAGTGGGGTGCTGCAGGGCTCAGTGCTGGAACCCCAGCTATTTGTAATATACATCAATGATTTAGATGAAGGAATTGAGTGTAATATCTCCAAGTTTGCACATGACACTAAGCTGGGTGGTGGTGTGAACTGTGAGGAGGATGCTAAGAGGCTGCAGGGTGACTTGGACAGGTTAGGTGAATGGGCAAATGCATGGCAGATGCAGTACAATGTGGATAAATGTGAGGTTATCCACTTTGGTGGCAAAAACATGAAGGCAGAATATTATCTGAATGGTGACAGATTAGGAAAAGGGGAGGTGCAATGAGACGTGGGTGGCATGGTACATCAGTCATTGAAAGTTAGCATGCAGGTACAGCAGGCGGTGAAGAAGGCAAATGGCATGTTGGCTTTCATAGCTAGGGGATTTGAGTGTAGGAGCAGGGAGATCTTAATGCAGTTGTACAGGGCCTTGGTGAGGCCTCACCTGGAATATTGTGTTCAGTTTTGGTCTCCTAAGCTGAGGAAGGACGTTCTTGCTATTGAGGGAGTGCAGCGAAGGTTCACCAGACTGATTCCCAGGATGGCAGGACTGACGTATGAGGAGAGATTGGATCGAATGGGCCTGTATTCACTGGAGTTTAGATGAATGAGAGTGGATCTCATAGAAACATATAAAATTCTGACGGGACTAGACAGGTTAGATGCAGGAAGAATGTTCCCGATGTTGGGGAAGTCCAGAACCAGGGGTCACAGTCTAAGGATAAGGGGTAAACCATTTACGACCGAGATGAGGAGAAACTTCTTCACTCAGAGAGTTGTTAACCTGTGGAATTCTCTAACATAGAGAGTTGTTGATGCCAGTTCGTTAGATATATTCAAGAGGTAGTTAGATATGGCCCTGACTGCGAAAGGGATCAAGGGGTATGGAGAGAAAGCAGGAAAGGGGTACTGAGGTGAATGATCAGCCATGATCTTATTGAATAGTGGTGCAGGCTCGAAGGGCCGAAAGGCCTACTCCTGCACCTATTTCCAATGTTTCGTTGGGCTCAAGCTTCGGCCTGAGTTGCTCCTTTTTTTGGGAGCAACTAGTTTAGAAATTGCAATTCTCGGCATTTAGTTTGCTCCAGTTCTAGTCAGTTAGAATAGTTTAAATTTAGAACAGATTGTTTTTTTCAAAAGAGGGCATGTCCAGCCACTTACACCTGTTTTGCAAGTTTAGGCAGCGAAAACGTACACCAAACTAACTTAGAATGGAGTAAGTGTAGATTTTTGTACGCTCAGAAAAACCTTGCCTACACTTATAAATCAGGCGTAGAGAACAAGAGATGGGGGGAGGGGAAGGGAAGTGTACAAACATTAAACACTTCACTTTTACAAATAAAGAGCCATCATCAATAATACATGATAAATAAATCAATAAATCAATCAAAAAAAATTAATAAAATATAAAACAAATAATAAAAAATCAATCAATAAATAAAAAATTATTTCTACTCATCTACTGCAGCACGGGAGTCCTCCAACAGCGTGCTGGGACGACCCTTCCCCCGCCATTGTCTCTCTCTCTGTCTCTGTCAGTGTCTCTGTGTTTCTGACAGCGAGGGGTGGGGGGAGAGAGGGGGGAAGGGGGTGAGGGGAGAGGGAGGGAGGAGGGAGGGGAGAGGGGGAGGAGGGAGGGGAGAGGGAGGGAGGGAGGGAGAGAGGGAAGAGGAGAGGAGAGAGGGGGAGGAGGAGGTGGGGAAGAGGGAGGGAAGGAGTGGGGAGAGGGAGGGAATGGTGGGAGAGGAGGGAAGAGGACGGGGAGGGAGGGAGGGAGGAGGGAGAGGGAGGAGGAGAGGGAGGGGGAAGGAGGGGAGGGGATAGGAGAGGAGAGAGGGAGGAGGGGGAGGAGGAGAGAGGAGGAGGAAGGGAGGGAGGAGGGGAGGGGGAGGGATGGGAGAGGAGAGGGGGAGGAGGGAGGAGGAGGAAGGGGAAAGAGGAGGAGGGGAGTGGGAGGGGAGAGGGAGAGGAGGGAGGAGGAGGTGGAAGAGTGTGGG